>NC_050068.2:134501736-135783427 GCF_009764565.3 Dermochelys coriacea | reverse complement strand
AAAAAAAAAAAAAAAAGAGTCTTGACTCCAGGCTCCAAAGGCAGCTTGCAGCCTGACTTCTGTGAAAAGGAAAGCCATCTCCAGCTGAGGACTTTAAGGGGAGAAGAGCAAAAAAGGGAGTAGGGAATCCTTAGGATACAAAGACAAACAATAATGGAGGACAGCAGGCAGTAGAACTAGATGAATTTTATCAAGTTTTGAATTTGAATGAAAAACTCAAAAATTTGAGGAAAATTGGGGAAAGCTAAAATGTTCAGTTTTGTTTTACTTTTTTTTTGGTTTTTACTAACTATGGAGGTGGCTGACATTTTGACTTTTGGGTGGAAAAATTAGGTTTTTTTAAAAATAACCCACTTACTTTTCAGCTATTTCTAGTCAGAATATTTTTTCTTGCTCTTATCAATCTGTTCCAGTTTATTCATTTGGCTTCTGGTATTACAAAGTTTATACCAATTCAAAAAATTAAGATACAAACAGACATTGCTAGTACCTCATTATATGCCTTCACTATGCAGATTCAGCAATGGAGGTTGAGTGTGGCACATTTTGCACATGTTCTTCCATAAAGAAAGTGGCCAATGTATGCTCTTTGGCATTCCCATGATCAGCCTTCCAGTAACAATTAGGTCATGGGTTTTGCCAGAGGTGGGAAGCATTCAATGTGTATTCCACAGTAGAATACTAATGCCAGGAAAACTTGCAACTGGTGCTAGCTCTATAACTTCTATTTTTAACACAACCAGTTGAATTCCTGCACCACTAATTCTGGTGATTAAGTAATATACATTCTCATGCAAAAAAGTTTCTAGTTTGTTTTCTTTACTCCCAACTCAGCTGTGCAATATGCTTAGTACCACTTTCAATTTGCAAAAGTGCTCTCCTGTTTCTTCAGTAACTAGCTGCTCTATAAAGATTTGAAAACAGTTGTTGCACCAGCTTACACCACAGAGCAATGAGTTACATTGGAATAATCCTTTTAATAATTAAATGGCAAAATAGATTTATAATCCAGCACCACCTGCTGGTAAACTTCTGACAAATCTAACTTGGTAAGCATCTGTCCTCCTGCCAACATAAAAAATAAATCCCGAGTTTTAGGAAGGGGGTATTGATCCACATCTGAGAAAAGATTAATTGCCACTTTATAATCCTCATGTACTGGTACACCATCTGTTTTTGCTACAGTTCAAATACAACAGGGGAGATTATCCCTTCATTTTCTACCTCCCTGTGCTGCTGTTTCACAGAGTCTCTTACTTCCAAAATTCTGTGAAGCTAGATCAAGCTTCGGAATTGCTCTCTTTGAAATATACTTTTTGCGTCAATGCTATCAACAAAACCTATTCCTGGTTTGAACAGAGAAGTCTGTTTAATACACAATTCCTCTACTGGGTCAATGATCTGGTTAACGCCTAACAGGCCTAAATTTAGCTTTGGAATCCAATTTCTACCAAAAAGAGATGGACCATTACATCTTGATATAAACAGTGTTAAATTGCCACCTGCTCCTGACACTTCATTTTTCCTGGCACTGTCCCCTGGATTTCTAAATGTTGTGCTGTATGTGTCTCCAGATACTTATTACTGAATCAGAGCTTCACATTTAAGAATTCGCTTCTGTATACTTTTCCAGAAATAGATACAATTGCCCTAGTATTTCCATTTGGATATTCAGGAAACATCAATAGTCTTACATGGAAACTACAGATAACAAATGAAGTTCCATACTGGGGTTTCATTTCCTGTACCCTAAATTAGGAGACAGCAGAGATAGAAAGAAGACTAGGTTCTACTATAAGTGCCACTCTTAGATATATTTGGTCAGATTCTCAGTCTGAATCCAGATACAGAGGTTACATTTGACAAAGATTTGCTGCATATTGTTCCTTTTTTCTAAGGAATCAGTATGCACTTAATTTACCTCAGCATTTACAGGCATCAAATCAACTGTCGATGCAGGTTGATAAAACCAAGCACAATATAGCAATTGGGCCTCATCCCTGGAACTGAGATATCATGGTGATTTGCAGTTTATAAAAGCCAGGAGAGAGAGATTGATGGATAAAAACTGGGGTGTATCACTGGTTGGGCCCACACTCATGCCTGTGCACCCCCAGCCGGGGCTGCGCAGTGCAGTGGTCGGAGTCAATAACTGCTCCATGCGGCCTAGCAACCAGGGTCAATCACTGCCCCCAGGCTCGGGGCTGCACAGCCTAGAGGCCAGGGTCGATCACTGTCAGGATGGGCCGCCACCAGTGATGAGCTGCCAAAACTTAACCAGCTCCCTCCTCACCCCATGAGGAGGTTGTGCCCCCCCAGACTCCTGCCCCATCCAACCCCCACATTCTTTGACACCCCCCAGACCACTGCCCCATCCAACCCCTCCCCTGACTACCCCCAGAACTGGGCAGGAGGGTCTCATGGGCCACTGTAGTGGGTGCCCACCCCACACCTAAGAGCCAGAGGTACCTGCTGGGGGGCAAGATGGGGAGTCCCAGCAGTGCTTACCTGGGGCAGCTCCCAGGAAGCATCCAGCAGGGCCTTCTGGCTCTTAGGGGCAGGAGAGCATAGCTTGGGGGGAAGCAGCCACTTCCCCCACTGATCACATCAAAAGTGGCACCTTAGGCACCAACTCCCTGGGTGGTCTGGGGCTAGAGCACCTACAGGGAAAATTTGGTGGGTGCAGAGCACCCACAGGCATCTCCTCACCCTGCAGCCAGCCCTAGCTCACCTCACCTCTGCTCCGCATCCTCCCCTAAATACACTGCCCTGCTCCACTTCTCCACCCCTTCCCCCAGCTTCCCACCAATCAGCTGTTCACACAGGAAGCCTGGGAGGGCTGAGAAGCAGGCAGCAGTGAGCTGGAAAGGGGAGTGGTTCCCCTGCATCTCACCCCCCAGGGTTACCTGCTACAGCACAGGCAGCCCTCCTCACCCCCTCCCCAGCTCACCTCCGCTTCCCTGGGCCTGAGCACAAAGCCACCACCTGCATCTCAGCCCTCCCAGGCTTCCCACACAAACAGGTCATTCATGGGAAGCCAGGGGGGTGCACAGAAAAGCAGAGCAGGGGTAGTGCATTAAGGGGAGGAGGCAGAGCACAGGTGAGCTGGGGCCAGCCAGGGCAGGGAGCTGCTAGTGGGTGCACTGCACCCATCAAGTTTTCCCCATGGGTGCAGAGTCAGCATCTAAGGCACCACTTTTGGCCAGTTGTAAAATTTAGAAGCCCTGATGGGACAACTAGTTCTAAAAGGGCTTCTAAATTTAACAGCCAGTTCTAGCAAACCAGCTCCAGCTCATCACTGGCCACAACCTTAGGGTGGGTGGCAGCCAGGATAAGGGAACCCAGGCCCACCCTCTACATCAGCTCCCAACCCAGGGCCCTGTCAATGGCAGGGTTGCCTGCCACCAGCTCAGCAGGGATACAGCCACAACACACCAAGCTAGCCTCCAGTTGTCCAACCACAAAGATTCCCTGGGTTACTTCCTACCTGCTTCTCCACATCTCATGACTTCCTGGTTCCTCCTTCTTCAGTCATGTCCCGAGCCTGGGGGGGTTGAGGGCTGCAGTCAACCAGCTGGACTCCACATCATGAAGTGCCTGCAGCCCTTCAACAGGGGACCAGTAGCCCATCTCCCTCCCCTACCACAATCCACACAAACTGAGTCAGGCTGCTCCCTCTTATACGGGGGTTGCACTTTGAGCATGCCCCATAGGACCATGGGGGTGTGGCTTCCTCAGACCACAGTGAGGGATTAACTCCTGCAGTCCCAGTGTGGAGCATGCATGCCCATCACAGGGTGACAGTGTGGTCTAGTGAACAGGACCCTGTACGAGAGTCAGGAGTCTTGGATTCTTATTGCAGCTCTGCAACTAACCTGCTGTGTGACCGCTGAGAGTCATTTCACCTCTCTGGGCCTCTTAGTCTACTTAGACTGTAAATTCTTTAGGATTGGTATTTTCACTATTTGTTTGTACAATGCCTAGCACAGTGGAAACCTGATCTTGTTTGGGGCACTAGACATTACTCTAATAAATAAATAACAACAATAAATGCCACAATAATACAGAACCTTATTAATAGGGCTGATTGAAAGTGGGGTGATAAGCAGATCTGCGCCCCTGTCACAGTAGTCACGGAGCCACTCCCTGCTGCAGCAGCAGCCGCCAGCCATTTTCACTAGCAGAGAGAGAGTACACAAAGGCCTTGATCCAACAAAGCACTTATGCTTGTGCTGAATTTTATGGGTGTGTTTTGTCCTGTTGACTTCACTAGGGTTATATATTGGAACCACCAGCAGTTAAAAGGTTCACATGTTTAAAATATTTTACGAAATCCAGGGTATGTCTACACAACAGCGGGGAGCATGCTTCCCAGCGTGGATAGGCAGACAAGCGCTAGCTCTGTCTGAGCTCAGGTGCTACAAATAACAGTGTGGCCACAGCAGCATGGGCAACAGTTCAGACTAGTCACCCAAGTACGTACACAAGAGGTCGGGCAGGTTTATACTCAGGTGACTAGCCTGAGCCTCCCCCTGTGCCTCCTGCCAAAGCCGCCATGGCCACACTGCTATTTTTAGTGCACTAGCTCATACAGAGCTACCACCTGTTTAACTACCTGCACTGGGAAGCACGCTCCCAGCTGCAGTATAGACATATCTGTAGTTACAAAGTCATTGGGCTAGATCCTGGGCCATGATTCATCAGCTTTGCAGTGCTCCAAGGAACCCTAAAGTAGGATAATGCAAAAATCTAGCTTCTTGTGGATTCTCCCTGTGAACAGAAAATTTCAGAGGCATAGAACTATAATAGTGGCTCCTGTGCCACACCCAGCCTGGCCCCCAGCAGAGGAGATGAGGCTGGGTTTTCTCTATACCCTAGCAATCCTTTCTGCTGCGGGCTCTTGGCAGCTGACAACAATTACCACAGCCTTGAGGATGCGCTAATCAGGAGAGTGGGGCACAAAAATACATATGTATCCCCCTGCCTGAGCTATGCCAAATGCTCCACAGTTCAGGATCCAGCCTACAATTCACAAGGATGATCTCATACAGCATATTCTTTTTAGGTTTATTAAACATAGTGGTAAAATGTCCTTAGCATCATATAACAACAGCTCTGTCAAGACATACTGAAATGCAAAGTTCTGTGCATCAGAGTCATAAAACTATTTTGCATTACATTTTATTTCAACTGTAATAAATAGCTCAACAGGCTCAGAAAAGCCTACAATTACTTTTTGCTGAACATTGATGACCAGTTTTTATAGCAACCTGCATGGAAAGCATAATAAAAATAAAATAGGAATAGAAAGCTATTCAAAGGAATTCTTCATAACACTGTATTTGGATTTTGTTAGCCTAAAAATATCTGGTATAATGAATTTTTTGGCAGTGTGCTTTGCTCAGGCTAACAGAGAACATTTATGCCCAGTTAACACTATCCTTCTTGTTTTGAAAACATAGTTCTAATTTTTTCTAGGTTTAGAATGGCGGGGCCAGATTCTTCTGAACTATTGCAGTGAGCAAGGGATTGTTTTCCTATTTAGGTTTTAAATGATCCCTGGTAATAGAAGCCAGCAGTGAACAAAACCAACAAACTTTCATAGTGCTTTATCACATCAACGTGCTTAAGGTAGCTTTCCAATTAAGTGATTCCACCCCATAGAGATACCACTAAATTACAGTCAGGTAAAAGCCAGTAAAAGCAGACAGGTCTTCCACTTATGTTGGTCTTCAATAAGGAAAAGCCACATATATTCCTGACGTTACTCAAAACAATACACTTCATCACTCAAGATGCAAGAAGAATAGTCATTAGCTGGTGTCCAGCAAAGTGAGATGTCATTAAAAATTGAAGGGGTAACTTGGACCATTTGTGAAAGGCTTTCAAAACTCACTTCAATTATCTTCTGTAACTAACTTGATTGGTGGTAACCAGTGCAACTGGCACCATTAAGAATCAGAATATTGGCACTGGACTCTGTGTTTAGGCCTGATCCAAAGCCCAAAGAAGTCAATCTGAGTAAATTGTATCAGGACCTTAATCCTGATCTCACTTATGCCAATTTTACAGCAGTTTAACTCCCTTGGGCCAGATTGTCTGCTGTTATAAACAAGCTCTGCAGTTGTAAATATTGACTTCTATGGAGCTTTCCTCCTTTGTACAAGCAGAGAATTTGACCTACTAATTTCAAAAACCTCCTGATTTACTTTGAGGTGAGAGCAGAATCAAAAAGGGAAGCAGAGGGAGACTAAAGTCAGCCTAACCATATTTAATGTAATAATTTTATGCAACAGGATTAGAACTGGTCAGAAATTGGAATTTCCATTTTCTAGGAAATTCAAAATTTGTTTTCATTCCAAATGGGGGGAAGGCTGAAATTTCAAAATTGTCAATGGAACAAGAATTCTGAAAAAATTCAATTTGGGATTTCAGTAATATTGAAACCTTCCCCATAAGGTAAAATATTTCACTTCAATAAGGTTGAATGTATAAAATATAATTTTTGTTTTGACATTTATATTTTATTTAATATAAATTTTAATCTAACAACAAATTTAAAAACAGGACATTTTTACCATATTGAAACAAAACATTTCAACATTACTGAAACAACTAGATATGCTTCATTTTGACTTTTTCCCAATCAGAAAATGTCATTGAAATGACTATATTTGCTTTCATTTTGATGAAACTGCATTTTCCAACAGAAAATTGGTCAGTCTCAATTTTTTGACCCGCTCTAAAGAAGACATGGTTATTTCACTTAGGTCAAATTCATCCTGTGTTGTTGTTCTGTTTTTAACCAATGTAAAACACATTATACACAGTCCAATGAGTATTCCTCACAGATTTCTATCTAATGTTCATTCATAATGGGCTCTGCTGGGTATACGAGTGCTTGCTTATGTGCCTGCAGATTAATCAGTGTTGAAGCAGTACAAATTTTGTTTGTAGAGATGTTGTAGCAGTGCTGGTCCCAGGATATGAGAGTGGGTGAGGTAATACCTATTACTGGAAGCTCGGAAGCTTGTCTCTTTCACCAACAGAAGTTGGTCCAACAAAAGATATTACCTCACCCACTTTGTTGCTCTTGTTAAAAATTGGCAGTTTTTATACTGTTAGATGGGTTTTATCTCACCATTATGGAATACTAATTACATTTCAAAGCGTTTTTACTGGATTGGCTTTACTAATTATGGGGAAATAAATATGGTGAATTGTTGAAGATTACTTGTCATTCAGAGTGTGAAAGGGAACATTTTTACAGATGCAGTGTCAGGTGGACTAGTCATATGCAGACTTGGGCCCACCAAGCACATACTTCTTCTAAAGATAATTAAAGCGCAAGTCGGATATAAGGCATTTTCACAATCTGAGGTCTTGATCCTGCAACAGTTAACATACAGGCAGACCTTTTTTGGAGGTCTGCGAAGGTGCCTGTTGAAGTCAGTGCAGCTCTGAACAGGCAAAGCAATTCACCTGTACACTAAAAATTGCAGGACTGGGGCCTTAATTTGCGTTCACTGAAAATTAAGTCATCTACACACAGCACCTGAAGTTTGCTCTTTAATTTTCACCTTGCAGGGGGAAAGTGACACATTTAGAATTATGCTGCCACATTAAAGTATTTCTAAAGGGCTTTAAAAAGCAGCTGAAAGCAATTCCAGGTGTCAAAATATGTAGGGCTTTATATTAATTTTTTCTCTCTCCTCCATTCATTTTTGAGAGTATGCATTCAACATTTCCTTATTAAATCAGTTATTGAGAAGTTCTTTTTAATTCTGGGCCTTTCAACTCCTTCACTGCAGGTGAGACAATTTAAAAAAAAAATAGAACACCCCACCAAAGATATACTCTCAGGGTCATAGAAACTTAAGTCAGGTCACAAAGAAATATTCCCCTTTCAGTCAGCCACTCTCTATGATTTACTTGTCTACTCTTCATAATCAATTCTCATTCTGCTAGCTCTGGTTAAACTGCCCCACCTATTGGAATTAAAATCCCGTACAAATAGAAGGTACTATATGAACTGAACAATCAGATGAATAATTCAGTAAACCAGGAGAAGACAACATGAGATAAAGGAGTTGAAACACCTAGAAGTTGTTTACAGCACTGCAAGAAGAAGAAGAAAATCCTAAAAGTAATATTATAATATACATTTGTTACCATCTCTTAAAAAGCTGGGTAGGATTTTGAATATATAGTGGTTTTTGGAGAGAGATATTATATGGAGTCTGTGTCTTTTTGCACCTAGTTACATTTCTGTGATGATGAGACTGTCTGATGCCTTCAGTGCCATGTAGCTTAGGCATTTTTTAGGGGGTGGGAGTGGGCTCATCACAAGTCTTTACAGAGAGAGTGAAAAAGTTGAAAAAAATACACTAATTTTATTACCATTGTCCAATCAACTCTAGTGTACAGGAAAGTATCCTTATTCAGGACAGCACTTACAAACCTGCTTAACTTCCATGGACATAAGTGTTTCCCGGAATCCGGAACAGGAAAAATTCACCAGTGTTTCTCTTTCTGAAACTCATTCTGTCCTACACCAACATAAAACTGACGCTCCCAATGACTCCACTTCAGGTGCAGGTGCTCAGCACCTCTGTAAATAAAGCCCTAAATAACTATAGACTATATTTTTCTCCAGACAACTATCCAAGTGATTCCAAATACCTTCCGAGATGAAAGATTAACATACAAAATTAGATCCAAACCGAACATTTGTCACGTTACCATCCCTAAGAGAATCTCCACATTTTGTTCCTGGGAATTAGTGCACAGCCCAGGTTGCGTATTCTGCACTGGCCAGCTCTGTAAGAGACGGGCGTAGAAGATACCCCTTCCCCACGGCAATTGCCAAAAAGGGTGGTAGAACTTGTTCTCCCTTCAGCAGCAGAGGGGCTGTTCTGCAGCCGCTATTTCATCCTGAGGTGGCAGCAGTCTCTACACCGTCACATGGCAGGGGGCAACAGCCAGTGAGTTCACACAATGGCAGATGATCCAACCGCTTTGCCCCCTCCCCAGGCCCAGTGCCACTCTCATAACACCCTTGCACAGGGCAGCGCAGGGTGTCCATTCACTGTGCAAGAGCTACACATGCAACAACTGTTGTCTTGGCCAATGTTGAGGACTGAACCAGAGCTAAATGCATGAATCTCTATAGCTTGAATTAAAGGGCCAGACTCTCAGGTTAAAAGCTGTAACAAACCCATATCCTCAGTGAATAGGGTCAAAGAGTGGGACATGTAACACACTGACAGATAGGTTACACACACAATCTTACATGGTTACCTCCAATTACTCACTGCTATTCCCCACCTCCTATCAATGGAACCATTTTGAACTGTGATGGAGAGTTATGATTTGCTGCCATTGGCTGATCTGCCAAACCCAATGGCTGGGCAGATGGAAGAGCACTGGAAAGACAGCACATGGCACACAGCAAAACCCTGATCTCACGCCACAACAAATTGAGGAGACTGTACCAGAGAAGGGACCAACCAGAATGTTCCTCCAAGTGTCAGACTGAGCCATAGGGGCCAAAGCTGACTAGCAGGTATTGAGGTGTCTGACATGGGAAGTCTTTGACAAACGTCCCCACCAACATATCCATCTTATACTATCAAGTCAGCCAAAGGGGTGCTTTTGGTTAGGAAAAATACCTGTTTCCTTTCGTTTATAAAATAACATAGTTCAGTGTGATTGCCCTGACTGAGCTTTCTCAGAGTAGCCCCTCCAGCAACCACAAACTGCAAAGAATAGGGTAGACAATCCCCTAAAATAGTGGTTTATTCTGCAACTAGATTTCACCAAGCCAGCAACAAAACAGCTTTTCTAATACCTTACTGGTTACCAAGAAAAATACAGTCCCCTTTAAGCAATCCAGCCTTTGGCTCCCACCTAGATAGCTAAATCTAATATAGCGATTATATACTAAACACCTTATTCACCATATATAAAGTTCCACCAATCCTAAAAGATCGGACACATTACCTACCAGATCACAATGAATGTTTCAGATCTCACCCAAATACACACTTAAGCCAATCCTTATTACCTAAATGTAAGATTTATTAATAAAAAAGAGCTACTGTAGTTAAAAATCATATGTGTATGGATAAAGACACAATAAGGTTCTTAGGTCAGTTTCCTGGCAGAGATGGTGAGGCTACTGATTCGTAAAATCCTTCTGGAATCAATTTAAAAGGTTATGGTCCAATAGGCGGTCCATGTGCAGACTTTGTTCAAAATCTTCCATGAGAAACTGCAGGATTAATCCAGAGTAGACCTAGAGACCTCAGTCTTACAGGGTTAAACTTTTCCTGACAAAATTTAAGCAGATCTGAGATAGCAAGGCTCAGGCCCAAGAGTTTCTTTATAGCTGAAGTTCAGCTGTGGTCACAAGAACCCTCCTTGACTGAAGAATAGGTAATGTATATTGTAGCCTTGAAGCGAATCTATTTTCTAGGCATACACCAGTAACTTAGTTGCATTCATTAACATAAGGCAATTAACCATCAAACACTTGTAACAAGATATAGGTAAAAACAGACAAATGCAATTAGTATCTAGTCTTAATTCTCTATCAATACAGGCCTACAATTCAAGAGCTTTAGTCTATTTACCATGGCTTTGCTAACTACCTACAAGGAATGGCCCTGTTTCAGTACTCTTCTAATATGTTTTTAAGGGCTGCATTTAGGTCACTTAGCCTGCTGGTTGCTTAACCCTTGCTGATTCAGCATCACACCCAGAATAGAATTAATTTAAAATTCTTTACTTTAAATAGGATTTACTTTTTCAAGTTAGAAAATATTTTAGAAAAGACTTAAAACTAACCCCCTTCCAAAAAATCCACTGTTCAAAAGCTTTCATGGAACCTCAAACAATGCTGGATCCTCACCTAGGAGAGAGTACAGGGGACATAGAAAGTACATCCCAATTTATTCCTGAAGAGTTTCAGAGGGTTTTTATTCTCTAAAAGTCAGATTGTGGCTGGCCCTAATGTGGCTGATCAGGGACATAAGAAGGAGTAAGACTTCTGCATGGCCTCTTTATAGGGCAGGTCCAGGCACAATGAAGGAGTTGGTAGAGGAGGGGAAGAACATGGGCTTCAGGCCCAGAACTTCCACACTCTCCCCAGAGTGGGTGAGCAAAGAATAGGTTAGCTCCTTCTGTCCCTATGCAGGGGCAGTGGAGATGAGTCAGGAAGAGGGGAGGAAGGATTCTGTACCTGGTAAAGGGTAGTGCAAATTACTTTCCCCAGAAAAAAGGAACCAGGAAAGGAATTGTAATTGAGGCCCAGTTCCTTCCCCGAACTGCTCCTGGGGTAATGCAGTTGTGCTTCACCCAACATTTATGGCACTGAAGAAGGGTTCAATTTAGCCCTAAGGTATGTTAAAGCAAAACTTCACCAGCTGAAGAGGGGTGGGGAGAGCGAGAGCTTGAAAGAGAGAGGTGGTCTCCTTCACTGTATTTCACCCTGTGGCATCGTTCCAGAATGTGCATTAGTCTAACAACATATTTATTCAATTAATCTGACTGATGCTTATGAGGATTGTGTGTCATTTTATATACGTGGTACTTGAGATGCCCTAAGACAATGCTCATGTGCTAGTATAATTTGTGCTTTTAAAAATAAAAAAAATCTGCAGTGTCTCAGCTTTTCATTGTGCTAATTATGTATTACTTGCTTATGAATAATTCAAGTTTAGAGACTACTGAATGATCTTTTGCCTAGGTAATGTAGATCAGCTGTCTCCTTTCATTTATGTTCCAAAAAACATCAGCGTCACAGGGCACAGATACCTTTGATGTTTGTCTTACAATATTAAAATGGGTATAAAAATAAAGAGCAATTATCCAAATCATTACTTTGATTTCCTAAGGGAAGTTATATCATAGAATTCCAAGCCATTCCAAACCTTTACACATGTGAAGCAGATGCCCTTTTTATTATCCCTCAGACTTTCTGAAGGTTAGTCAAACAGTCCATTGAGCTTTCACTTGTGTGCTGTGAAAGTGGGGAGGGGCATTTGATTTGTTGTTTTTCTAATGGAAAGGTACAAAGTATCTTCTACCAGGTGCTGAGTGCCCTTTATGTCTGCTAAATTCATTTCCCATTCAACCCCTTTGAAATCAATGGAGGCTGGGCGCACTCAGTACCTCTCATCAGGTGCTTCACCACTTGCAGGATGGACCTATATTTTGTATTGTCCTCCAGGAGGCAAATACCATCACAAAAAGAGGTGTTGTTCTGTTGTGGCCTAGTGGACAATGATGTGCATGAACAGCGGAATAAGAGTAGTAGTTTGATGCTATATATTGTGGTCCCCACAATTTGACCCCAAGTTACCAGTGCTCATTGCTAGTGGCAGTCTAATGTGCATATGCAATAGCTAATATTATGGTGCTACCGTTATTTTGTTCATTACCTTTTCTTGTTGTGAAGCAGGCAAGTTTCCAAAAACAAGTTGTTGTCACTCAGGCACTAATTAGATCAACAGGAAAGGGGAAAATGTTTAAGTATAAACAATAAAAATATCCAAAAGCCATTTGGAAGAGAACCTTGAGGAACAAAATACAGTGAGATAGAACACCCTTCACCTCACATAAGGCACACAAAGTAGGCACTGAGTCTGAAAATCATAGTAAGAACTGTTTAGAACAAAAAACTCCACATTGATACTATGTAGATCTGGCTGTTCAACACATGGGACATCTTGGATAAGTCATAGCAGCCTGCAGCTCCCATCTGGCACCTTAGTCTCTGTCTCAGAGGATGACTCATTAGTTTGCTAATCCAATCAGCATTTGTAGGACATAGTTCAGTAGGCCCACTACCCCTCAATCCCTCTTTGGACTGTAACCAGTTTTTCCCTTCTCTCCCCGGCTTTATTTTGGAGACTGGCCAAGCATCCACTACTGCCTCTTCCATATATTTTGGGGGGCAGCTTGTAAGTCCACTACTCCTTTCTTTGGGTCCTCAACCTTAGCCTTGTGGGGCCAGGAAATCAGATGACCTGGGTCTCATTCTCAACTGCCATTGGATCTTTGTGGCACATTGAGCACATGACTTGCAGGAACATTTTTTTAAGTGACTAGTGATTTTGGGAGACTCAAGTTTGTGGGGATCCAATCTCAGACATGGGGGGAAGGAAGAGATGCTCAGATCCCACAACTCTAATTAGAGTCACTGGGAGCTGAGAGGGCTTGGTCCCTTTCAAGAAGAAAAACAAAATAAAACAGTCTCATGTTGGTCACCCAAAGAACTGAGGCCACTTTTGATATTTTAGCTAACTTTTCTGTACTTCCATTTCTTCATCTGCACCCTGGAGATGTGAATACATGCCTATCTTTGAGATCCTCAGTAGAAAAGCACTAAAATTATTAATTATTTTATATAAAATTTCTGGCTTAGCTGTCCTCCACTCCAGGGCCAGCCAGCCAACTATGCGGATGTGGATCAACAAACCTATCACACAGGTGTAAAGATCAGAGTGGAAGGAAGGAAGTGACACCGTTGGCTTTCCTAAAAGCCCATCGAGGAGGAAGCAGCTTCCCAATCATCCAAACTACAAGATGCTTAACCAAACCTGACCGTAGATTCTTGAGATCAGCCCATCACTAGTTGTACTATGGAGGACCTGGGCATAATCAGCCTTTTTCTGAAAGGGGGTTCTAATGATGTTAGCAGCCTTTCTCCTCTACACACATGCCCTCTGCATCATTACTACTAAGACTTTCTTCTCCCTGGAACCCACAAAGAAGCTTAGGCATTGTCATACTCAGCATGGCAACACCTAACTTTTAGGTGCCTAGAAATTCACAAGAACACCACTATGATCCACAAAGCCTGAGTTAGGTGCTTAGGCTTCATACACAACACCTGGGGAGAGAGAGGTGCCTAGTATCCAAAAAAGCTAGCACGCTAAGTAGGGAGCTGCCTAAGCTAGCCAATAGCAGATGTCTATGAGAAGGGTGTTTCCTAAGGCCTACTGTTCTCATGGAGTTAGGTCCCTATGTTCAGGCTGCAGGGAGATGCCTTGCTCTGCTAGCAATCCATAAGCAGGAAACCCCTTCTAAAGAGTCATTGGAGCAGGTGGACTGGACCCCGAGGGTCTTTCATGTGGGTGCGCTAATCACTGGGCTTTAGAGTAATTCTCACTCTTTCTTTCTAGCCATCCAAATAGAACATCTTCAACAGAAGAGATTGAGGGAGCCCCCTGTCAGAATATGCCATAGCTCAGTGGCTAGGGCTCTCACCATCTTCAAATCCTCGCTCTCACCATCAGGCAGAGAGGGGAATTGAACCTAGGTCTCCTGCATCCCATGTAAGTGCTCTAACCACTGGAGTAAAATTTACACGTGGCACCACTATCACCACAACCTGTTTCTCCTGTCAGATTTTGAATGGGCCCCAATCTGGTAGGCATGCTCAGAGCACAACTTCTAACAGATAGGGCCATACAGGTGAGACAGGCAGAAGAATGCCTATCTTCCCCCAGTTTCTTGACCACTGGGTTTAGGCATGAGATAGGCACCTGAGTACATAGAGGGAGGCAGCAGTGCTCATATCCAGAGGTAGAAATAGGTGCATGGGGACATTTTACAACAAAAATTAAGGTGCTGAGTGAATTTAGGTGCCTACAGCAGCCAAGCAGGGGTTTTATGGATCACAGTGAGGCCTAAAACTTAGTTGACTAAGTCCCTTTGTTGATCTGGGTCTGAATCCTTACATGGAAGGTGATAATAGAAGCATCAGCAGTATCTTCTCATGCGTGGTAAGGGGAATGTGGCACCTAATTTTGGTTACGAGGGACAGAGGAAGGGAGATATTTTGAAATGGTTTGGCAAAGACTCCCTTTTTTATTCGTAATAAAGGTGAGAAGCAAACCCATGGTTAACTAATCTGAGGACTAAATTATTAGAGCTGGTCCAAAAATCGAAAACAACATATATGAAAAACTTTATCAATTCCCCCCATACTTTTCATCAAAAATTATAATCCACTCAATTAATTATGTCACAACAAGATTAAAGAGAGTTGGCATGGAGGGAAGAAACTGCTTTACTGATCTATGGTTCATCTGATTAATCAGATTAGGTTTGACATTACATATTTTTGCATGTATAACTAATGACAGCTGAAAACTCCCCAATAATAAACAGTCCATAGGAAAAACTTATGTATCTTCCTTTTATTTTCTTCTTGAGCTGTTGGTTACTTTTTCTCCATTTAACCACAATAGCTAAATTAGTACACCCAAAGCTCCTGTTTCAGACAAACCTGTGGTTTGCTGGTTTAAAACACCAAGGGTGAAATCCGGGGTCTAGTGAAGTCAATGCGAGTTTTGCCACTGATATCAATGGAGCCATTAGATCACCCCTAAAGAGAAAAATACATAGGGGTATTTTGACATTTGTCCCTGAGACAAATCTGGTATAGTCATCTGACATGCCTATTGCTTCATCTTCAATTCTAAGAGGAGACTGGTTCAGTTTATACCACCCTCGCATGCAAGATATCTGGCATATGCTTAACTGAGCATGATGGGAAGAGAACAGATTATACCAGATAAATTATTACCTTTCAAATGCTGTATCTGATCATATATATGTTACAATCGCTTGGAATTGTGATTCCCAAACACTTCTGGGAATGCAGAGCAAAAACTGATTGGTTTGGCTTGGTTGATTTGGTTTAGTTTTGTTACTTTAAACAACCTCATTTATAAAATAAAATGTCGGAATTGTTATTGCAGGTTATCTTTCCAACCCCCATCACACTCACTCATCTGCACATTCTCCTCTAAGGAATATTACGCACTTATCAGCACTAAATGTGAACAATGACTCAACTCAGAATGACTAAACAAAGCTTGAGAATGATTTCCCAAGCCCGTCCTAAATAGCATGAGATTCAGAGGGACCCTCAGTGAAGTCACCATGAAAAGACAGAGAATCTGACTCAACGTCTATCCACTTCACCAGTCTGCCATCACTTCCCAGCCCAACCTACCAAGTTGTTGGATGTCTTCCAGAAAACCCCAACAAAATTAATGAATCAAACTGGATATGGATAAACCTAAAAGTGGTCTGTTCGTGACTTTTTTGCCATTTCTTTTCTCATTACATAATGTATTGTTTTCCCTTTTTGGGTTTCCTTAGCAAAACAGTTCACCGTATCTTTTCATACCCTAGTTTTTATTTGCTCAAGCTATACAGATTTTGTTCTTTTCATACCCTCTGCTGGTTGCCTTTATTTCCCTGAATTCCTTCCAACTAATCAAGAACATTTCTAAATAGCAATGTTCCAAACTGAATGTAGTACTCTATGAATGATCTTATGACTGATAGAGACCATCAATTCCCTGCTTCTGAAGTGAACCACTAGTGGAGTCTGAAATCCTGTTGGCCATTTTGTTTTGGTTTCCTTGTTACGTTACAAGCTTATATTCAAATCCACAGGACATAGTCATCCCTAAATAAAAACAGCAGAGTTCACTTCCAAAGTTTATCGCTTTCAGAACCAAAAACTAAGAAAACTGTTATGAATAAGTTCCAGAAGCATATAAAGGAATGTGTGTGTTGACATGAGGCCAGGGGGAAAAAATAACCCCACGTCTCTTATCTGAGAGTTGGTAAAATCTGGGACACAGCAGATTGAGTGTTTCTGAAGGCCTCGTCAGCCAAATTCTCAGCTCATCTGCTTTTTAACGCAATTACTGTTCTTTCTGGGGAAGGACAGGTCAGTTTCTGTGACACATAAGCAACTTGTGTGTTTTGTTGTTTTGTTTGTTAACAAAGAGAAAAAGAAAAGAAAGTTCTTGGGTGGGGGATAGGCAGTGAGTACATTGATCATAACATCCAATGGGGAAGCCCCTCAGGCCAGATGGGGAAAGGAAGAACGAACACTGACTCATATGGACACAATCATCCCCCTAGGAGTAGAGACTGAACTGTAGTAGCAGCCATGAGGACCAGCACCCTGGTAGGGGGTAGGTTAGCAATGTTTACTCAGATAAGTACATCCAGGGCATGTAGGGGCAGTTGCATAGGGACAGAGAAACCTAGTAGGACTTACAAGGACAGGTTAGGCAACTAACTCCTATTGAGTTCAGGGGGAGTTAGGCAGCTAGGAGCTTTTGAAAATCCTATTGGCCACATAGCTATATCTTTAGGTGCCTAAATACCTTTGAAAATCCACCCCATGGTCTGAGTGTTCCCGCCCCACCCTTGCCCAGAGCTGCATGGTACAGAGAAGTCCCAGCTGCACATCCCACAGGCACAGCCAAAGCCCAAGGAGCAGCGATTGAGCTGCAACAGCTGCCAGGATGAAGGGTTTCCCCTCCCAGCTTGGTGCCTGATTTCAGCAGAGAGACTACATTCTGTGAAATGCTATTTACTGCAATGGAAGGAATTGTGCGCAGAGGACATTGGAGACGACCTGTTCCTATTTGTAGCTGATCTGATGACAAGTAAAATATACATGTGGGGAGGTGGGGGTGTAATGTGATCACCATTTAAAAGTCAGCATTTGCCAATCGTCACAGCCCATAACTGAGGGCCTCTCCCACAGGAAAACCTACTGAAAGGGACTGTTGAAAAGGAAGTCTCCAGGGACTGTTCTGTTTGGAGTGTGCAGTTTGTTCCCCACATCCCATGAAACAGGCTGCACAGTCGCTTGCATACATCACAGCTCTAGCCTTCAACCTAGACCTAAACTAGATTTATCCCGCTCCCCCAGCACTCCACACAATTCCAGTGAAAATCTCTCCAACTGCTTTATTTTAAAAAGGACTCCTTGTTTCTCATTTTAGTTTTTTAAGAAAATGAACTTGTTTGAAGGTGCCCTTGTAATTGTGCATTGTCACATATAAGCACCATTTCAAGATTGCTGTAGTTTTCTATTACCATCAATCAATGCAACACATATTAATTAAGTACTTCGCTGTGCTCTTGCATGATTTATTAAGTCTTCCTTCATTAATGTGTTTGATCAGGAAAAGTAATTAAACAATGAACAGTGGCAGCAACGCATACTTTTCATCAATTATTAAAAGCAGGTTTCTTAGAATAAAATGTGGTAATTAATGCTTGAGTTCCCATGGGTTTCACTTCATGTTGTCAAATTATCTGAACCGTTAGTAACACTAATCCTTGGCTTTACCGTAAACAAGCAAATTAGATACAACAGTGTTAAGGAAGAACCTACAGCAGTCGTTTCTGATACCAACCCTTGAAATAATTTAACCGCAAGCAGAGATTGCGGGTTCCCAGACGCAGAATATTTTACAACATTTTAGATAACAAAATATGCATTAAAAATATAGGTCTGATTGTCCCGTCTATTACCAGTCATTCAGTGTAGCCAGATCAGGTGCATCTGGAGTGGACAATTCTGAAGGAGGAAAAACATTGGAACCAATTGATGGATAAACCACAGAGCTTAGTTCTGTGGATCAGAAGGGACTGCATTCTCTACACAGCATCACTTCCTAACCAACTAGTGGTATTCCTCCAAGTAAAAGTCAACATCTTCTCACGCAGAAACCTGCTTCAGACAATGAAATACCCATCAAGTAGCAGGCAGGGACCACATGGGAACATGGATTTTTAAGATACTGTTATTATTCATATCATGTGTAGGATGATGTAGGCCATCAGCAGCTCTGGATAACTATGGTAATATCTCCCAGAGATTCCAAGTCAGTAAATTCTATACATTACTTAAATACTGACTCAGCTTCTCCAAGCAAAATCAGTCCTTGGTGTTAAATGAACTCAGGCCCAGATTCTGGAAAGTATTTAGGAGCCATTGATTCCAGGATCTGTGCCTTAGTGACATAAGGACAAGGACAACCATGTTACCTGATTCCTGCTCAATGAGGACTTTCTGCTGTACAATATGGTCTTTGACTTCCCCTTGGAGATTTATAAAATTACTAACACCTTTCAGAGAGGAGATGCCAAGGGTAAAATTTAACACTAAGGGTAAAATCCTGACCCTGTTAAAGTCAATGGGAGTTTTGAAATTCACTTCAGTGAGCCCAGAATTTCACTCCAACTATTTCTCAGAGCTACGTGAGTCACTTGTTCTTTGAAACGCCTAGTTCCTCCTCTACTTAGCTCATTTTTAAATGGCTTATTAGGTCTTCCTTATGGCAATCAAGTTATCCATGTTTAGCTAGTCAAACCCTGCAGAAACTGTTCCTTACTACTGATAGCACCTCTAACCTGGGTGCACTTTGATGTATTAATGAGATAGTATGTTTAGACAGGCAAATGCTATATTTGTATTCCTCTTGATTTCTTCCAAGTTTATTCTGGCTCATATCTGTCACAAGTGATGGATGAATTGAAAATGTTAAAGTATTGCAGACTGACAACTCACAAGCAGGATAGAATAAAAGGCATCCAGTTCTACACTGATTAGATGCTAGAATAGCTACTAAGGACTCTTTTTCTCTAAACATTATTGGGGCTGAGAAGATAATCTGATAGCCATTTTGTTTCATAATGCAGATAGATTCCTGAATCCCAGGACCCCAGGAATGTTTAAAAAAATATTGCCTCCCTAGCAGTATGCACTCATTTTGGGCTCTGTGTTACTAAAATAGGTAGCCTCAGGGAGCAGTTTCTTCTTTACTCACTGTTAATCATACTCTGACTTTGGCCTTCTGCATGGTCATAGACTGTTGGGATTGATTTTCCTCACTGGTAATTTTAGATATTTCTCAGGTCATCCTGCAGATGTGCCCAACCACCAGCTGACTGGATCCTCAACCAAATGGAATTCAAGGGCATACTTCTCTGTAATGGTCCCAGTCTGCTGTCAGAGAAGTGAATGCTTCCTTGACTAGGGTTGGAGGCATTTATATTATCTTTTATAAAGTCATTCTATTGTGCCCTGTGGCCACCTAGCCTACTGAAGAAGCATTCACTTTTACCTGCATGCCTTAGTAAGTTCTGAGTCTGTATCATTCCTTTTTATTCAATACCCATACTGCATGTGTAAGGGGTTGTCCCCTTACTAACATTCAGCGGGGGTGTTTTGGTTACTGGCTAGCTCCCAGTGCCAAAAGGGAAGAGGCCAATGCTCCAGGTCAGCCTGATTGATAGGGCGGGCAGACTAATCAGGGAGTCAGGAGGCTAGGGAGGGCCCCGTCCTCCATGTGAGCTGGAATTGCCTGGGTCAGACAAAGTGGGGCCCAGATAAGGAGAAAGCAGGGCCCCAAGCTGAGCTGGGGAGCAGAGCTGTAGCAACCAGAGCCAATTATCTTAGAAGAGTCTCTGCTCAGTGAGCCCACCTTCAGAGTACATGGTGGGAGAGGTCTGGCTACTAGCAAAGCAGCAAAGCAAATAAAACCCTTCTGTCAGAGGAATTTAAGCTTGGGTTTTACTAGGTCACAGAACTTTGGGTCTTAACCGGTACAATCAGCATCAGAATCTACTTCACCCACCCGTAATAATGCCACCATCAAAGTCAGGAAGCTTGACAGGTCAGATCAGTTGGTCAGACCACAGAAACAACCAATAGCCACGAGGAAGGTTATTCCTCACATTTGTGTGTTTGCATGTTTCCCTGTTTTTAATTAGATAGTGTCCTCAGTCTAAACAACAGAAAGTGCTTTTGTCTGTCAAAGTTGTTTTAATTCATTGAATTAGTGCCATAGATGTTTAATTTTGTCAATGCCCTAGCTGAGCTCCTGAGGTTAAACACCCTAGAGGCATCAAAACTGTGACATGATTTCTAATGGAATTGTCCAAAAATGTTCTTTGACTGTCCAGTATAGATACAACATGGAACAAGTTTTCTATTTTCAAGTGCATTTGGCTAATTCTCAAAGATAATGATGTATAACTAGCACAAGAGAATAAAAAAGAACCTCAGTGAACACCGTTAATTACAAGAGGGGAAAAAGTGCAATTAAAATAAAAAGTTGAAATTGCTAGTTTTGGTAGCAGAGAAACCCCCACAGCCAACAGCTTGACAAGCCGATCTTTTTCTCAGAATTTGTTAGCAAGGTTTCAAATTATTTGGCTACCCTGTGACATTTTAAAAAGGATATACCAGATACTAGGTTCTGGCTGCTTTATAGCAGAGCAAAGCAGGTGTAAAGCTGCTGTATCTGACTCCTGAGGATTCACCCTGCCTGGTAGCTCCTATGCCATCCCTTCCTACCCCAGGTGCAGGGGGTGTAGCTGGGAGAAAAGAAACATAGGTAGGAAATGCCCAAAGTAATCTCTGAGTGCCAAACAACCCTTTGTGGCTGTGGGCAGCTGGGTGTAAGGTTTGGCAGCTATATGGCTGCTATAACTTATTCTTGGGACCAGATTGGTCCTTAGCTTCAGGATTGAGGGAGCAAAACAAAGCAAGCTTTGCTCCCACTCTTCCACCAGTACAACTCATCTGACACTAGAGTGTCATGGAAAAGGGATAGTCAAGTGCAATAAAAACATTATCCCG
Organism: Dermochelys coriacea; assembly: GCF_009764565.3. Classification (NCBI taxonomy): domain Eukaryota; kingdom Metazoa; phylum Chordata; order Testudines; family Dermochelyidae; genus Dermochelys; species Dermochelys coriacea. The sequence goes on along the minus strand of NC_050068.2, from coordinate 135,761,946 downwards.
TGTTCATACTCTGGAAACCTATGCTAGGAACAAGAAGGCTATGTAACCTTGGCATGGATGTTATATATTTTAGTTCCATTACTGGCCATCCTCTGCTCCAGGAGAGGTTTTTTTTTTACCTTCTGTATTAAACGTGATATGTAATAAAATCAAGTGCTAGGATGGTTATATGGCTCATAGACCAATAGTTATTATGGTAGTGATGGATTCACTTTGCCTCTAATTTCTCCTCTCAGTGTACTGCACTGAGAAACAGAGTGCCTCTAATTTCTTCTCTCAATCTACTGCATGGAGAAACATAGTGCCAGTTTTCTGAGCTCTCATATCCTACACGACCCCTGAAAATATGTTACTATATACAAAGGGAAAAGGAGTACTTGTGGCACCTTAGAGACTAACAAATTTATTAGAGCATAAGCTTTCGTGAGCTACAGCTCACTTCATCGGATGCATTTGGTGGAAAAAACAGAGGAGAGATTTATATACACACACACAGAGAACATGAAACAATGGGTTTATCATACACACTGTAAGGAGAGTGATCACTTAAGATAAGCCATCACCAACAGCAGGGGGGGGGGTCACTCGATCACAGACCTAAGAGTGGCTATACTTCAACAAAAAAGCTTCAAAAACAGACTCCAACGAGAGACTGCTGAATTGGAATTAATTTCCAAACTGGATACAATTAATTTAGGCTTGAATAGAGACTGGGAATGGATGAGTCATTACACAAAGTAAAACTATTTCCCCATGGTATTTCTCCCCCCCCACCCCACCCCCCACTGTTCCTCTGATATTCTTGTTAACTGCTGGAATTAGCCTACCTGCTTGTCACCATGGAAGGTGACATTGTCCCCAAATGTGAAATAGTTATGGGTGAGGACAAAGTCACAAAGTTCAGCCACCAGGTTAGCCGTGACAGTATCGGGGATACTGTTCCTGACAGCTTGTAGTCCATCTTTGTGTGGAATGTTGGTGTAGAGGGCTTCTACATCCATAGTGGCTAGGATGGTGTTTTTAGGAAGATCACTAATGGACTGTAGTTTCCTCAGGAAGTCAGTGGTGTCTCGAAGATAGCTGGGAGTGCTGGTAACGAAGGGCCTGAGGAGGGAGTCTACATAGCCAGACAATCCTGCTGTCAGGGTGCCAATGCCTGAGATGATGGGGCGTCCAGGATTTCCAGGTTTATGGATCTTGGGTAGCAGATAGAATACCCCAGGTCGGGATTCTAGGGGTGTGTCTGTGCGGATTTGTTCTTGTGCTTTTTCAGGGAGTTTCTTGAGCCGTCAGGAACAGTATCCCCGATACTGTCACGGCTAACCTGGTGGCTGCACTTTGTGACTTTGTCCTCACCCATAACTATTTCACATTTGGGGACAATGTATACCTTCAAATCAGCGGCACTGCGATGGGTACCCGCATGGCCCCACAGTATGCCAACATTTTTATGGCTGACTTAGAACAACGCTTCCTCAGCTCTCGTCCCCTAATGCCCCTACTTTACTTGCGCTACATTGATGACATCTTCATCATCTGGACCCATGGAAAAGAAGCTCTTGAGGAATTCCACCATGATTTCAACCATTTCCATCCCACCATCAACCTCAGCCTGGACTAGTCCACACAAGAGATCCACTTCCTGGACACTACGGTGCTAATAAGCGATGGTCACATAAACACCACCCTATATCGGAAACCTACTGACCGCTATTCCTACCTACATGCCTCTAGCTTTCATCCAGATCATACCACTCGATCCATTGTCTACAGCCAAGCGCTACGATATAACCGCATTTGCTCCAACCCCTCAGACAGAGACAAACACCTACAAGATCTCTATCATGCATTCCTACAACTACAATACCCACCTGCTGAAGTGAAGAAACAGATTGATAGAGCCAGAAGAGTACCCAGAAGTCACCTACTACAGGACAGGCCCAACAAAGAAAATAACAGAACGCCACTAGCCATCACCTTCAGCCCCCAACTAAAACCTCTCCAACGCATCATCAAGGATCTACAACCTATCCTGAAGGACGACCCATCACTCTCACAGATCTTGGGAGACAGGCCAGTCCTTGCTTACAGACAGCGCCCCAATCTGAAGCAAATACTCACCAGCAACTACACACCACACAACAGAACCACTAACCCAGGAACCTATCCTTGCAACAAAGCCCGTTGCCAACTCTGTCCACATATCTATTCAGGGGATACCATCATAGGGCCTAATCACATCAGCCACACTATCAGAGGCTCGTTCACCTGCGCATCTACCAATGTGATATATGCCATCATGTGCCAGCAATGCCCCTCGGCCATGTACATTGGCCAAACTGGACAGTCTCTACGTAAAAGAATGAATGGACACAAATCAGACGTCAAGAATTATAACATTCAAAAACCAGTTGGAGAACACTTCAATCTCTCTGGTCACTCGATCACAGACCTAAGAGTGGCTATCCTTCAACAAAAAAGCTTCAAAAACAGACTCCAAGGAGAGACTGCCGAATTGGAATTAATTTGCAAACTGGATACAATTAACTTAGGCTTGAATAGAGACTGGGAATGGATGAGTCATTACACAAAGTAAAACTATTTCCCCATGGTATTTCTCCCCCCCACCGCACCCCCCACTGTTCCTCTGATATTCTTGTTAACTGCTGGAATTAGCCTACCTTGCTTGTCACCATGAAAGGTTTTCCTCCTTTCCCCCCCCTGCTGCTAGTGATGGCTTATCTTAAGTGATCACTCTCCTTACAGTGTGTATGATAAACCCATTGTTTCATGTTCTCTGTGTGTGTGTATATAAATCTCTCCTCTGTTTTTTCCACCAAATGCATCCGATGAAGTGAGCTGTAGCTCATGAAAGCTTATGCTCTAATAAGTTTGTTAGTCTCTAAAGTGCCACAAGTACTCCTTTTCTTTTTGCGAATACAGACTAACACGGCTGCTACTCTGAAACCTATATACAAAGGGATTTTCTTTTCTGTATGTTGAATTACACTGGTGGTATTTGTGTGGCAAAGATGGCTAACTATACCAATGTCTTTCAAGTCATTCAGCTGTTCTCCACATTCACAACAGCCAGCCTGTGGCCTTTTTGAAGGCAGATCACAGACTCCTTCATCCCTAAGGCCCAAGTTGTAACATACCGTTTACCCCGACTCTACCAAGTTCATACCACACTTTGTCTCCAGAGTCGTTGTATTGCACACACAGTCAGTAATTGTCCCAGTTAATTGAACTGATTTGTGGGACTGTTGCCTTGAAGAGAAGAATATTTTATTGGCAAGCTTTCAGAAACAGAAAAAAATAAAGACAAGGCCAAACACACCTCAGTGAATACTTTGGACAGCACTGCTAGACTGGAGCTAAACCAAGGCACATGGCCAAAAGTATTTTTTCTGATCCAGCCAAAAAGTTCTGTCATTTCTGTGTGTTTGTGTCACATGCTCAAAAGAGTGTGTCCTTGTGTCACTATCATTCCTTCACTTACAGCCATATTCTGCTGTAGAAGCCCAGATATTGAATCAAAGCAATCTCAGTCATCAGTAGGTGTTACCTCATCCTGTAATTAACACACACAGAGTCCTGTACATGTAAAACAAAAACCTATGTTCTTTTCATTTCCAAGCCAGCTAAATTATAGTTCTTCTTAGCCCCTTCATTATATAATGCCCTCCCAAGGAAGTATTACTCTTCAACCTCCCTTTCCTCCCACCAAGAAATATAGCTATAGGCTGTGTCTAGTCTAGGATTTTAAAAGGTGGGATGTCAGCTATAGATAGGTAACTCAAGCTAATTAACACCTTCTGAAACTCTAGGCAAGACAAAGTAGCTGTACTTAAGAACATGCTAAAACTGGTTGAAGTGAAACCTAGGATCTATCACTTCTGCATCTTCTAAAGAACTGATAGATCCTAAGTTTCAATTCAACCAGTTTAGCATGTTCTAAAGTACAGCTGCTTTGCCTTGACTAGAGTTTTAGAAGGTGTTAATTAGCTTAAGTTACCTTGCTCAGTCTAACATCCCACCTTTACATCCTTGTCTAGACAAGGCCATAGCTGTAGATCCTAAATGAAAAATAAAGCAGCAAGCAAAAAAACATTCTGGAGTTATGGCTGGACATGTTATCGCACCTTCAAGCCTATCTTGTCAGGTTTGCTAATGTCCCACAGTAGTAAGATGGAGAATATTGTTTAGATGATCATTGAAATTAATTTAGATAAGACTTAAATAGGGAGAATTCAAACTGGTCATGCTGGCCTTTCTTGTGTGGATGAGATTTTAACAATGATGCTCCAGGTTTGCTGAAAAACATATAACGAAACAAAATTAGGTATTTTCATTGAACCTTTTCGTCTTATTGATCATTGTTAAGAGTCATATTTAGTCACTAGTTTAAACATTGCCCTTTGGAGTTTGTGGATGTGATAAAACATGGACAGTGTCTGACTGATCAAACTATAGTCTTTTATGTCTTTCTTTTCACTTAAATATATGGCTAATGAAAATAAGTGAGTGTAACAATCAATAGGCAGGAAGGATGGAACAGGGTACTGATAACAGAATCACCCAGTTATATCTGCTAGCCACATGCATATCAGGAAGCTTCCAAGTTTATAGCCAATGCATATGCAAAAGTATTATATAGCATGCAAGGAGAATGAAGATCACTGTAGTTCTGCAGCTAAAAGCTTGGTCCATGCAAGGTTTATAAATTCAGAGTTTGAGGGAAAGAGACTATTTCCAGTCTTCATAAAGAGCTTTTTAAGAACTTCCATTTAAACTTTGAACTAAATACAAAGCCCTGCCTTTTTATAAGTTCTTCTGTACTTATTTTAATTTATTGAATGAGTCACAGGTAACTTACACAGCATAAGCTTTCCCTACAATGGAAGAATGTATAAAAAAATGGTTCTGACATCTTTGATCATAGTCGAATTTTGAAAAATGTATATAGACTGCCTTCTCTCAAACTTTTCACTCTACACTAGCTGCTTGGCTTTGGTGGATTTGTTACTAGGCTATTTAAATCTCTAGATGAAATACGGTATAGGGATGGGGGTTAGCTTTTTGGAAGATGAATAAAGAAAAATATTGTTAATGACCATGGATGACATACCAAACTAAGGGAACAGTAATTGGAAAGGCATAGTATAGACTTAGAAATCTAAACCCTGAAATATTTTTAGATACAGGGAGCATTTTAACAGAAAACATGACTCACAGAGGTTGACACTAATTCACACCTCTAATTCATGAGGCTAACAACAGACCTGGTGGTCGAAAGATACCTGTCGGATCTTGTGGTGCTCCATGGGTTGGACTGGGGCTACTTTACATTATCTTTGGTTCCAGGCAGAGCAAACAGGTTTGTTTCCAAAGCTGCTGGATACAAATAAAGCAATAGCAAATAACCCCTATTTGTTCCTACCTAGTCAGGCAGAATAGAAGGTCAGAAATAAGATGGTGATATTTTATCAGATGGTATTACAGAAAACCATAAAATAATCACAGCATGATGTGCTGACATTTGGGAAGGCATGTTTTCAGGTGTTGCATTAACACAAAATGATTTTGAGTCAATGAGAGATGCAATGTCAGGATATCACACTACTTTTTGAGAGTAGTTCTTTGCCATTCAGCAAAATGACTCTTTGGATCTGAGTACCACTTCACAGCTGTTACAACAGCACATATTGTGGACATCCAGGTTTCAGAGTAGCAGCCGTGTTAGTCTGTATTCGCAAAAAGAAAAGGAGTACTTGTGGCACCTTAGAGACTAACAAATTTATTAGAGCATAAGCTTTCGTGAGCTACAGCTCACTTCATCGGATGCATTTGGTGGAAAAAACAGAGGAGAGATTTATATACACACACACAGAGAACATGAAACAATGGGTTTATCATACACACTGTAAGGAGAGTGATGCGGTTATATCGTAGCGGCTAACCTGGTGGCTAACCTGGTGGCTGAACTTTGTGACTTTGTCCTGACCCATAACTATTTCACATTTGGTGACAATGTATACCTTCAAATCAGCGGCACTGCGATGGGTACCCGCATGGCCACACAGTATGCCAACATTTTTATGGCTGACTTAGAACAACGCTTCCTCAGCTCTCGTCCCCTAATGCCCCTACTCTATTTGCGCTACATTGATGACATCTTCATCATCTGGACCCATGGAAAAGAAGCTCTTGAGGAATTCCACCATGATTTCAACAATTTCCATCCCACCATCAACCTCAGCCTGGACCAGTCCACACAAGAGATCCACTTCCTGGACACTACGATGCTAATAAGCGATGGTCACATAAACACCACCCTATATCGGAAACCTACTGACCGCTATTCCTACCTACATGCCTCTAGCTTTCATCCAGATCATACCACTCGATCCATTGTCTACAGCCAAGCGCTACGATATAACCGCATTTGCTCCAACCCCTCAGACAGAGACAAACACCTACAAGATCTCTATCATGCATTCCTACAACTACAATACCCACCTGCTGAAGTGAAGAAACAGACTGACAGAGCCAGAAGAGTACCCAGAAGTCACCTACTACAGGACAGGCCCAACAAAGAAAACAACAGAACGCCACTAGCCATCACCTTCAGCCCCCAACTAAAACCTCTCCAACGCATCATCAAGTATCTACAACCTATCCTGAAGGACGACCCATCACTCTCACAGATCTTGGGAGACAGACCAGTCCTTGCTTACAGACAGCCCCCCAATCTGAAGCAAATACTCACCAGCAACCACACACCACACAACAGAACCACTAACCCAGGAACCTATCCTTGCAACAAAGCCCGTTGCCAACTCTGTCCACATATCTATTCAGGGGATACCATCATAGGGCCTAATCACATCAGCCACACTATCAGAGGCTCCTTCACCTGCGCATCTACCAATGTGATATATGCCATCATGTGCCAGCAATGCTCCTCGGCCATGTACATTGGCCAAACTGGACAGTCTCTACGTAAAAGAATGAATGGACACAAATCAGACGTCAAGAATTATAACATTCAAAAACCAGTTGGAGAACACTTCAATCTCTCTGGTCACTCGATCACAGACCTAAGAGTGGCTATACTTCAACAAAAAAGCTTCAAAAACAGACTCCAACGAGAGACTGCTGAATTGGAATTAATTTGCAAACTGGATACAATTAACTTAGGCTTGAATAGAGACTGGGAATGGATGAGTCATTACACAAAGTAAAACTATTTCCCCATGGTATTTCTCCCTCCCACCCCCACCCCCCCACTGTTCCTCTGATATTCTTGTTAACTGCTGGAATTAGCCTACCTTGCTTGTCACCATGAAAGGTTTTCCTCCTTTCCCCCCCTGCTGCTGGTGATGGCTTATCTTAAGTGATCACTCTCCTTACAGTGTGTATGATAAACCCATTGTTTCATGTTCTCTGTGTGTGTGTATATAAATCTCTCCTCTGCTTTTTCCACCAAATGCATCCGATGAAGTGAGCTGTAGCTCACGAAAGCTTATGCTCTAATAAATTTGTTACTCTCTAAGGTGCCACGGGTACTCCTTTTCTTTTTGCGAATACAGACTAACACGGCTGCTACTCTGAAACCTGACAGATTGTAAAGGATGTCACATAGGACACAATGACATTTAAAGAAGCTTTTGAAGTTTTGTAAGTGCAACCCATATCTAAGTTGAGACATTATGTCTTCAAGTTGCAGCTGTACATTTTAATATTTTGCTTGAATGTAACATTAACTCTCTTTGGCGTGTTTCTAAATCATAAACCCATACAAATCAAAAGTTCAAATAGTGTCAAGATAGATAGAAATGTGCTGATGTGCTGGAGGGAACTCTTGGGGCTTCATCTCTTTTAGAAATTCTGTAACCAACCTAAAGAGAAGATTGGAGTAGTTTCTCTGCCTCTGATGGAGCCACGCCATCTCTGGATACTACTAAACTATCCCTCCCAGGAAAGAGATCGTAGGGCTCACAAAAATGTTTCAAAGAGCAAACTTATTTGACTGTGTATCCATCCAGATTCTTACCTCACGCTCACCAAGGCAGTTTGAGGGCCTAGAATGAGCCAGATTGCACAAAATAGCAAGTTTGGGGTTGTTTTTTTAAGAAACCTAAAGGAGCGTATGTCTGCACATCCTTTCCATGGTCTTCACCGCACTCCACATACTTCATACGCATAAATGCATTGTGCTATCAATAAGCTCAGAATGCTTTTCAGGAACAAAGTGTATATATTACAGAAAAGTGCAGCATACAGTAATATATGTGTACTTGCCAAAGTGGTGTTCTGTTCTCCTGGACTTTGACAAAGTGTGATGGAAAGACAAGTGAATAGATTCCCCTTTCACCAGTGCCAGGCTCGGGAGGGTAGATGGGACAGCAAGTGCTTCAGGACTGCAACAAGTGGTGAAGAGTGGCAGGGAGTAGGTAGAGCCTTTGTTCAATTTTCATTTAGATATATCTCATTGAAAACCGGGAAAATTTCAAACAATGCAGATATTTTCACTAAACTTTCATATAGTTTGAAAAGCCATTTTAAAAAATTACTTAACAAGCCCTAATTATAAGCTCCTTGGACAGTGACCTGTGTTCTTATTGATCTCTACACCTGCTGAAATAATGAAACACATCAACACTAATACTAAGTTGTAATGGTTCTGCCCATAGCATATACACTTCTGTAACATCCCTTAGAAAGGTGGCCCCAAGTAAATTTGCTTTGGGCTCAGCTCCTACTGAAATCAAGGGAAATTAAAGGACTGTTCCAACCATCACTGAACAGTAGTAAAAATGGATTACAGATATAGCATCAGATTGTGTCTGGCCCTGCAAGGCTACAAAGGGATGAAACATTCCTGTACGGAAACATAGGTTCTTGTGAGTCCTAACCAGGGTGGGAAAGTTTGTTTATAAGTAGAAAGATATTTTTCTTCCATATGCCAGCCCTAGAAACTGACCCTCAGATCTGAAAGGTAAACTGGACTTCTGGGATTTTCTGCAATTAAAAAAGGCAGTTCTGTTATTGGTGCATGAACCAAAAGAGAATCCAGCTCATTCTCCCATAGCTCTGCTGGTTCTGCAACACTAACAAGAGTCAACATAACAAAACAACTTTATGTTTGTCAGAGGAGTCCTGTAAGCAGCTATGACTCTGAGTATACAGGGGACAGATCTGCTCAGGTGATGGTTTTACATAGTCGCTTCTCTGTCCAAAACTGCACTTTGTAAACTTGACTTCCCATTTGCTCTGCATGAGCATGCCACTATTTGTAAGATCAGGGCTTGATTCTCTTGCAGAAGTGTCCCATCTCATAACTGTTGCACACTTCAGTGTGCTCTTTGCAGGTTGGCTGTCACCATCCACCCTAAAAATAACTTCATTTTAGTTATCCTATTTAACCTAGGGAATGCTTGGAGCTTTCAGGGCAGAGGTACAATTGTCACGTAAGTAAATCTAGAATTCCCTCCTGATTGTATAAAGTTTACTCAGTAGTTGACCGCCACCTTGCCCACCATCTAACAAAATAATGGCTACTTTATCAACCCTAGGAAAGAAAGAACATTAACATTAAGTATGAAAAATGGCAGTGTCCTTTTAAATAACATGAAGGCTTTGACAAGCTATTACAATGGTGGGAATGGAAACTTAGGTGAACTTTCATGGATGTGAATATAGTGCCAAGGTATCCCAGGGGCTGCTGTATCTATAGTAATTTAGCTGAGGCTCATGTGCACTATAATCTGTATGTGATTAAACAAAAACAAAAGTGCAGAAACAACATTTCTGAACAAAGTAACTTAATAGTAATGTTTTTTTTCTCTTCTCTCCCCCCCCCCCGAAAAAAAGCTTCAGGGAAATAGCTGAGCAAAACCACCAGGAGGGCAAAATGCCAAACACTGATTCTGCAGCTAACTATTCATGATATGGAGTCCACACAAAACAGTTATTGATGAGAAACAGACAGATTCAACATAAAGGCCAAGATCACCAAAAGTATTTAGGTGCCTAATTCCCACTGATTTCAATTAGAGGATGCATCGATGAAGTGAGCTGTAGCTCACGAAAGCTTATGCTCCAATAAATTTGTTAGTCTCTAAGGTGCCACAAGTACTCCTTTTCTTTTTGCGAATACAGACTAACACGGCTGCTACTCTGAAAAAATTAGAGGATCTGGACCAAAGGTCTTAACATCAAATTCTGCTCTCTTTTTTAGCATTATGCACAAATAATTCTGATTTAAGGACTCTTCCTTCAGTCGAGCCAATGGCAGCTGCACTGGCATCAAAACACTATTCATGGAAATTCCATGTGGAGAATGAGAACAATCTGGCACAATGGGATGTGGTTATTCTCTACTGCCTGCAGTATATAGGTATTGTCATACCAAAGCATGTCTCATCAACAAAGGATTGTAGCAGAGGTCAGCAAAATTTTCAGATCTACATTGCATTTCTGGGGTCAGAATTTTGCTGAGAATTTGGGTATAAATCCACTTTATTCACAATTGCTGTGAAAGTTATTAGAGTTCAAAAATGTATCTAAAAACAATGGGCTAAATTCACTAGCCATCTCTGTCTGCTTTGCAATATTCCAGGGACACAAAGCAGCTATAAACCAAGCTGAGCTAGCCATGTTTACAGTCAGTGTGCATCACCAGAAGAGCGCAAAGCAACGTGAGTGTGCTAGTAAATCTGGCCCAGTAATTTATATTTCCACCCATTGTAATCTCAGAATAGTAAAATTATTTCATTTTTGTTTGGTTAAAAAATGTTGGGTTTCTTGCTGGCTATACAACAACATGAACACACCATATGGGTCCCAATTAACCACATTTACTAACTAAACACTAACATGCTGGGCCAAGCTACATACATACTGTTGTTCCTGCTGGGTTCTAAAACAGAGCAAACTTGCAAACTATTTAAAGGGACAGTCCCCTATTCCTAGACACAACAGGCTGGGCTGTGTGTCGTTTTGTTGAATTCATGCCTAGCCAAATTTGGCATAGCCGAAATTTAAACCCACATTTATTTATAAACCCTTAAAAATAGGATTTTATGGTGATAATGCAGACAGATTTAATGCTAACAGGGGTGTCACTGCTACAATATCTGTCAGATCCTCTGGAAGTTGGGCAATTTTCTCCGCACACAAACATCAAACTTGAAACCTCAGTTCACTGCAACCTTATGATCATAAACTTGCCACTATGGTTTACTTCCCTAAACTCAGATGGAAATTGCTTTAGTGCAATCACATCCAATCTATTAACTCACAAATTGTCTTGATCCTTTGAAGATGGCAGCCATTCCATGTGCTAGGCATAACACAGCATAATCATTTCTTCAGCTTCTTGCACACAGAATGTTAGTCCACTGTACAGCACCCATTGTAAACTCTGCATAGAGAGAAAAACCTGCATTCATTTCTGTTTGATAAAAGACATAAAATCTAGAGTAGAGTTGAGCCACTGTGGCAGGTTTATTAGTCAACAGCAATGATGTTTGCATGGAACAGAGGTGCCAAATACTATGTTTCTCTGATGATAAAATTGCTTGTGGAAAGAATTTTAAAATTGCCTTTAATATGTCTTTGAGCAAGTAGACTTCAGCTTCACTTTCTATAAATATTTGTGACAGAAACATTTGATCACACGGACATATGCAAAAAGGGAGCACAAAAGGGAACAGATTATGGGGAGTGCCTTTCTTTGCAGGAGATTCCTAACACAATAATGACAGTCAAGATCCAAAGGGCTTTCTGCTCACACTAACAGCAGTGTAAGTCCATTGACTTCAGTGGAGAAGCTTGTGATCTACTTTGATGTGCGCAACACAGCTGCACGGGCCTAATTACATGCACCAATGTACGTAGGGAAATATCACAAATAAAGGTATTTTGCAGTCACACACATAATATTTAGCCATTGAAACACGTAACAAACCAGGCTTCTTGTCCCCCTTATGTATCTTTACAGACAACTGCAAACACCCACATGAAGTAACAAGAAAAGACAGGTTTACAACAGAATCAGTTCCAGAAAAGAAGAGAAAAAAAGGCTGCACCAGGGCAACAGGAAGAGAAAACTTCCCCTCTTCCCCAGTTCACAGAGAAGACATGGAGCCGCTCTGAACTCACTACTCCAATCTGTGGTGCATGTCACTTGCGTCTGTTATGATAAAGCTAAGATTTTGTCATAGTTATTTTTAGTAAAAGTCAGGGACAGGTCAGGGCAATAAACAAAAATTCAGGGAGTCCATGACGCATCCCTGACTTTACTAAAAATAACCGGGGGCAGGGCTAAACAGGCGGAGAAATGGAGTCCCATGGATGGTGGGGGGGGGAATGACAGGCCAAGACCCCCACCATGGCGGAGGACACAGCCCCAGCTCCAATGGCCGCAGCGGGGGACAGGGGTGCGCAGCCCCAGCTGCAGCCTCCCCCCAAACGCCAGGTGCAGCCAGGAGGGGGCGCGCAGCCCTGGGATGCTGCGAGGCAGGGGCACACAGCCCCCACTGCACTTCACACCATGGGGCAAGGGCACGCGGCCCCAGCTGCAGCCTCCCGTGAAAGCTGCACGAGCTGGGGCACATGGCCCCAGCACAGCCTCCACAGAAGCTGTGGGGCTGGGGCCCAGCAGGAGGTGTGCAGCTGGCCGCAGCTGAGGGACAGGGGCGCGCAGCCCGGCTGCAGTCCCTCCATCCCTTGCAAACCGCAGGGCAGGGACTGCAGGGTCTTGATTCTAGCCATCCAGCCCCACTTGCAGTAGCGCAGGGGGGCACAGTCCTGCCTTCAGCCCCCACTTCAGTTGCTGACAGCTGAAACGGAAGAAGTCATGGAGGTCCGGTAAAGTCACGGGATCCCTGACTGCCATGACCTCCACGACTAAATCATAGCCTTGGTTATGGCTTGTTTTCTATGTCTCCTATACTTAATTGGATAGAACTTTGCCTCCTGGCTGCATAGCCCACTAGGCATTTTATGGTCAGTTCAGTACAGATAGTCAGAGGAGACACACAACATTCTCTCTTGTGAATACTTTAGTCATGTTCTTTCTTGCTCTTGTTGTTCTCTTAGTCTGCACTAGGTAATTCTTAACTGAATGTGGATAGCTGCTCCCCTGCACAGCAAGGTGCATGGAGCTTTTGTGACCTTACACCCTGTTCTTGTCCATGGTCACTGGAGGCCTCCATTCCAAGTATTTGTGGCCATGATGGTAAGACAGTTCATGACAGAGGTCCACACCCTCTAGTAGAGTATGCTTCAGATACTCATCTTTCTTTACCACTTCTTAGAGGTAAAAAGTTTTTTTCACCTCTCCAGGTGCAGTTCCCCAAAAGCAGTCTTACCTCACTGTGGTTGTTGTAAAAAATAATAGATAAAATCAAATCAAAACAAAAGAAACAGTAGGGACAACATAGCTAGAGCCTTAGGGGCAGATCCTCAGCTCGTGTTAGAGATTGTAACTCCATTGACTTCAACGGAGCTATGGCAACTGACATCAGCTGATCATCTGCACTTTAAATTCTACATAAACTAATCCAGATTAGGACAATCCATGTCATTAAAGAAAATAAGAAATAACCTACTTCTTGAGTTACTCTCTCTCCATAGCTTCCCCTTTTCTTTCCTGACCCTCTGGCCAGACGTGTCAAACAACCAGCCCGTGGTATCATGTCTAGTGATTCATTTCCCACCCTCCAGTGTCTTGCTTGAGTCCGCAGTCATGTCTTTCATATGATCTTCACTCTGATCTTCCTCTTGTGACTGCCCTCACAGACTTATTTTCACAAATGTATCCTCCAGGCAGGATCTCAGAGGCTCTCATACGCTGGATGATATGATTTCAAATTCCAGTCAGGACTGCCTTCACTGCAATAGACAAACAGATATGTCACTTTTTTCCCTCTTGATATTTTGCAATTTAAAACGCCATTTTCCAGGTGTACACATAAAATACGCATCTCTCACTCTGAGGCAGGTTTGTTTTTTGTCCTAGCCTAACAACCTGGCTTCACTCACCACTTTAACTGTCTTGGATAGAGGTGTCATCCTGAATCCAGATCAGTTTGCATTTAAAGAGAGGGGACTCACATTTTCTTATAATTTCTTGCCAGCCTTATCCTATACTCAACATGAATTAAATACAAGTATTCAGACTGATCAGCTCCCTGGGGCTGTGATAGATTTGAGCTAATCTCCATGTTAAGCAGCAGATACTCAATCTCTGCATGAGCTCCACAGTGCCTACCAACCATGAACTGGAACTGCACTAGTTACACCTCAGAGGAAGAACATCCACACCCATAGAACTGATGGCAGGACTTGCACATGCAGTTGGATTACTGTTCGCATTGATTAGGTTGGTGTGAGCAGGTGCAACTTCTACTGCTATCAAAATCTAGCACTAAACTTCTTTCTGGGAATGACTGGTTACGGTAATAACAAATTTGTAGGAGAAGCAAAGCTCCTAACTGCAGAAGCATAACTGTCATCTCTATAGGGAAGGGACAGAATATTGATATGGGATTTTAGAAAAAAAAGTGGTGTGTTTACAGTGCACTAAATCTGTTGAAATACATGATTATAAGGGGCTAATCTGTTTGTTTTGAGATGTATTGGTGGCAAAGGATTTGACTCAAGGCTACTCATGTTTAGCATTCTGGTTTTGCTAGTTCTGAAACTACTCAAGTAGAAAGTGTCATTTTCCCTGATGTGAATAACTTGCAAAGGCAATCAATAGCAGGGTGTCTCAAGCTGCATTTCCCTCCATCTCCCCACTCCCTTGAATAAATGAACTTTGTTACAAACTGACGGAGTAGGGAGATTAATTCAGAACATGTGTGCATAGTGCACCTGGCAGGCGTGATAAAACCTGGCTCAAAGAGTGAGATGAAACAAAGGCATAAATAATACCATAGAAGGGCTTACAAAGGACAAAAATATGGGCAGCCATTTGGAGGTGACAGTAATTACTTAAATAAAACTGTCAAAACTCTTCAAAGAAACATGGAGGATAATATTCATGAATATTTAAAACTGAAACATGCTATCATGTTCATTTGCTATTTGGAAGGTTATGTTCCTGTCTTATCTTTTTTGTGATAGCTCATGGAATGGATATTTGAATCTGCTGCAGGCGAAACACAAAGAAAACAAGTATAATTTGAGGGTCTGTTGATTGTCAACTGTATTGAAACCAATGGTCTTTTAATTCACTCAGGGGACTAAATTTATGCCAGCATTGAGCGTGCTATTAGACAAAGAAAACCAGTATAGGTACCACTAAATACACATGGGCAGATTCTCTGCTCCGGCCAAAAGCAGCTCATCATAGTGAGGTAGGAAAGGTCTAAGGGACTCACTTATGGTTCTCCTATCCACTTCTCTGTTCCACGCCAACCTGGACCCTCACACAGATTAGAGGATCTTTTGGGTTGCTCAAACTATGGTAGCTAGCCATGGTTCTCAGGAGACCATCCACCATCTGGGAATAGCCAGAGCTCAGTATTCTCCAACCACATCCCCTTTCCATCCCTGAAATGCCCCTTTCACTGAAGCTCTCCAGCCCCTGCTAATCCACCTCCATGTTAAAAATGGGCACAAATCACAGAGACTAAAACAGTTGCAACAATAGCATTTGGAAAGATTTTCAAACATAAACAAGTCATTAGCTAACATAGATAGAGTCTTAAAATTGTAATTTACAGTTATGAAGCTTAATCCTCCTGCCCATTATGATACAATCCTGTATTTAGATTACTTTTTCTTTTCTTCTCTGCCCGCCCCACCATTCTTCTTTTAATTAACTCTTCCTTGACCCCCTCCTCCTGGGCTCTTGGTGCAGAGCTGTGTCCAGCGGAAAAGGGATGTGATTGGTACATTCCTCTGACAACAACCCCCAGCTGCTGCAACACCCCCAGTGTAAATGGAGAAACCCTGAACATGCTCTAATTTATCCTGGGAACTAGGCCAGTGGTCACACAGACCCAGGATTAGGAAAGCATATAAAGATGATTTAAAACCACCTTTATACCAAGCCGCTCCCACTGAACTGAGTCAAGCTTCAGCTTAGGGCCTTTAGCCATTTTTTCAAGAGATCTAAGATATTTGTTGGACCTTTCTTTAAGCAGGAGACAAATCAACCACAGAAGCATCCAGAAGTTTCATTTAGTACAACACTCAGTGCCAGTCATCACTTTTACCTAAACTTAAAACTAGGCAGTTGGCCAGGAATCACTTGGCATATGTTTAATGTGCCTGGCAAATGCTAAGCAGCCGGGCACAGCTGTTTGCTGTTAGCCAAGAGGTCTGTTCTTTGTAGTTACATCTGAGTAATTGGTGTCTGATATCAAGGGGAATCAGTTAAATTACTTTATGCCACAGAAAGTCAGGCCATTTTAAATAGTGGTAACTGTTAGGCTTTACTCCCTTAGGTATATACAGATTAAAACAGTGGGAGGAGTACAGCATTCCTGAGAATAATATGGCATGTTTGTTCCAATTTATCTTCATTATTTAGTGGAAGGCAGTTAGTTGGCATCAGTACGCAGCTCTGGCCTCAAAAGTTATCAATGCTGGAATCCTTTGGGACAGCCAAAAGATTTTACATTTCAGATATTGATCGGAAGTAGCAAGTTTGTTACAGAAAATGAGGGAGATTTTGAAGAAGCCTTAATAAAAACATGCATTTAAAAATATTTCTCTATCCACTAGCACCATGAACTGCATTCTGGCCAAACTCACCATGCTCTATCTTCTCGCTGGACAGGTACCAGTGGACTCTACACCACACTTTTGGCTATCTTCAGGAGGTTAACCTCTTCTCCTGAAGGGAGAATGTTTATAGTGCCACCAGGCCAAGTCAGCCAAAGGGGTAGCGTGGGTGGGCTGAGAGCAGGAAAGAGTAGTAAATTACTTTAAGAAAATGTTTTGGCTCTATAAGTCAGAAAGTCCAAATTTTTCTTTGAGATGCAGAGAAAACATAAGTAGCTGGGAATGAGGGACAAAATACAAAACTTCTGAACCATGCAGAAAATTCTCTATTGGGGGTGGGAGGGCAAGGGTGCCATGATTCCTACTTTTGTGCATAGCATAGTGAAGTCTCCATCCCCTGCTCCTGTCTGAACAGGTACATTGTACTCCATGACAGTCCACCCAGAATCATCAGGGGGCAAACCAGGCTGGACATGGGTGAATGGGCATTGTGATGCCAGGGCATAAGGGAGAGGATCACCATTTCCAGGCAAGCGGGTAATATTGCCCAGGTGACACAAGCAACAGTGGTAAGACCCATGCTTTGTTAGTCAAACCGTGTTTCTGTGTGGACTGTACCAATGTCCATGGTGGTTGTATCCAAATCTATTCTGAAACATCGCTGGTCACTGCACCATCACAATCAAGCCATGTGATGACTTGTATCTGTTCCAGTTTGAGTGATTTTCTGTCCTTGGTGGATACTCTTGCTCAGGGGCTATGTAGAGCAACTGACATTTTAAAGGTACACTGCCAAATCCCTACACATAGAAAACCCAGGTTGGCTACAGGGAGTTTATTAAGTGGCTATGAATACTGAGTCTCATGCAGAGGTGGATGAATGTGCTTTGCTGCCTACAGTCCTTACAGAGCTCCTGGGGGTAATTTAAAACAGCCTACAGCTTCCTTTTAGTTACACACTTCAGCATGCCATTCACTCCACTGGCTCTCTGTTTAACACTGGGTCAAGTTTAAGGTCCTCAAATGACCTGTCATTGTCTGGGAACTTGGTAGTTCCACTTCTCCCTAGCAATAGTGCTCTCTACTAGAGCTGGAAAGAAAGTCAACAATAGTTTTCACATTTAAAACAAAATCTAAAGTGTTTGTTTCAAACTTTTTGAAAAGAATGGATTAACAAAAAAAAACTTCAATTATTTTGACTAAACCAGCCAATTTTGAAAAGATTTGGGTTTTCCATTTTATTTATTTTGCCTTTAATATAGTCTCTTACACCAATTCTTGGTGCTACCAAGAATTCCACTGATGTTTTTTACCCAACTCTTAGTCTGTTCCTGATGGCAAGTTTGCAATGTATTTCTTACAGAAAAATATGAGATATAATATTTACATTTATATACTTTTACTTATTTTGCCTTTAATACACTCTCTTTCAACAAGTGGAATCCAATATTTTTAACAGGAATAAAATAAATGTAGCTTTAAAAAGTGATGTTTGCTCAACAGAAGTTAAGTTTGCTTCTCAGATCTACTTGCTGATTCCACTAATTCCTGCTCTTTTCTGCAATTTCAGGTGGGACTAAAAATCTACCATGTTTCATTAGTGTTAATGAAAGATATACAGCTCATGCCCTAGTCACTCAACTGGCAATTGGGTTGTAGTATGATCTGAAAAAAAATTCCATACTATGTTATACAAGGTGGTTTGTGATTTATATCACTTCGAAGAACAGTTTGTAATCCAGGGACTGTCTCCTACTATGTGTTTGTGAAATGCCTAGCACAAGGGGAGGAAGAAACTTGACATAGCCTCCAGGTAAATAAGATGAAGTGAAACTCAAATGCTTCCTATGGGATTAATATACATTAGTGGAAATATGAGAATGGAAAACTGGTATAGGTGGAGCACTATACACAAGACATATTCCCCATGTTACACAAAGAGAAACTGATTGTCAAGACAAGGTGAGGTTTTAGGATGCTTTCAAGTCAAAGAAAAGTAAAGTATTAGGGTTCATGGTTGTTGTTACAATTAATTGTTACAATACAAAGATTTTTTTCACTAATTGACGGAAAACAGTGTATTACAGGAAAGTTAGATAGGACCACTATGCATTAGTTGTGAAATCTAGGGATGAAATTAAGAGAAAATGCTCATCAGAATTTAATATAGATCTGTAGTAATAGGCATAGCATCACAAACTTCCCCTGTGGCTTATCTTGTGCTTTGTGAGAACTATAGCATAACAATGATAACATATGGAATAGGAGTGAGAACTGGAGAAACTGAGAATAATTTCACTGGTGAAGTTTAGTAAACAGGCTGCATCAATTGTGCATTGTATTTCTAAAACCGAAAGGAGCATTTGAATGTGTGGGAAGTTGCCATAAGCCTATGGTAGGAGGTAAACCAATATCCCCTTCCAAAATCACTAGATTTATTAGTTAAGCTGTCAGGAAGGGTGAAATTTACAAAACTGAATCTGCCTAAAGCAGAGTAACAAGTGGCATTACAGACTGATCCTGAAAAAGATATGTAGAATGAATACATGTAAGAAGCTGTTTAGATATAGGTAACTATATAGTCCCTGACATCTTCCAAAGAATAACAGCTCAAGTTCAAGCAACAGCTCATTTTTGTCTGAATAGATTAGTCCTTAATTTAAACCCTACCAAGAGATAACTGGGAATGGAAGAACCAAAAATGTTGTCTTGGTTTTGACTGAACTTAGAGTTTCCCATTATATATTTGTTTTAAATACTTTCAAAAGAAAAAATTGTATGTACACACACACACAGACATACACAGAATACAATGCTAACTTAAAAAGTGTTGCATTCTGTTTTAAATCCAGAACCCAAGACTTTATCATGAATTACAAATAAAAACATAAGAATGGCCACATTAAGTCAGACCAATGGTCCATCTAGCTCAGTATCCTGTCTTCGGACAAAGGTCGGTGACACATGCTTCGGAGAGAATAAACATACCAGGCAATTATTGATTGATTCATCCCCAGTTGTCCAGTCCCAGCTTCTGCTAGTCAGAGGCTTAGGGACACCAAGAGCAAAGGGTTTTGTCACAGTCCATCTTGACTCATACCCATTGATGGACCTACCTTCCATGAATTTATCTAATTCTAATTTGAACACAGTTACACTTTTAGCCTTAACAACATCCTGTGGCAACAAGTTCCATGGATTGAGTGTGTGTTGTGTCAAGTATTTCCTTATGTTTGTTTTAAACCTGCTGCCTGTTAATTTAATTGGGTGACCCCCTGGTTATTGTGTTATGTGAAAGGGTAAGTAATACTTCCTTATTCATTTTCTCCATATCAGTCATGATTTTATAGACCTCTATCATATCCCCACTTAGTCATCTCTTTTCTAAATGGAACAGTCCCAGTTGTTTTAATCTCTCATAAGGAAGCTCTTCTCCATTCCTTTTGAATTCTAATATATTGTTTTGGAGATGGGATGACCACAAGTGCATGTAGTATTCAAGGCGGGGCACACCATGGATTTATATAGTGACATTGTGCTATTTTCTGTCCTATTATCTATCCCTTTCCCAATGGTTCCTAACAATCTGTTAGCATTTTTGTCTGCCACTGCACATTGAGCAGATGTTTTCAAAGAACTATCCACCATGAATCCAAGATCTCTTTCTTGAATGGTAATGGCTAATTTAGACTCCATAATTTTGTATATATAGTTGGGATTATATGTTTTCAAATGTGCATTACTTTGCGTTTATCAACACTGAATTTCCTCTGTCATTTTCTTGCCCAGTCACCCAATTTTGTGACGTCCCCTTGTAACTCTTCACAGTCTACTTTGGACTAAACTATCTTGAGTAATTTTGTATCATCTGCAAACTTTGCCACCTCACTATTTACCCCTTTTTCCAGACAATTTATAAATATGTTGAACAACACTGGTCACAATACAGATTCTTGGAGGACCCAGCTATTTAGCTCTCTTCCCTGTGGAAAATGACCATTTATTCCTACCCTTTGTTTCCTGTCTTTTAACCAGTTATTGACCCATCGGAGGACCTTCTTTCTTATCCCATGACTGCTTACTTTGCTTAAGAGATTTTGGTAAGGGACCCTGTCAAGTACCCTGTATCTGTTGGCTCGCCCTTGTCCACCTGTTTGTTGACCCCCCTTAAAGAAATCAAATAGATTGGTGAGGCATGATTTCCCTTTACAAGACCAGGTTGACTCTTTGCCTATGTGTTCATCTATGTGTCTGATAATTCTATTCCTTACTATAGTTTCAACCAGTTTGCCTGGTACTGAAGTTAGGCTTACCGGCCTGTAATTGCCAGGATTGATTCTATGCCCTTTTTAAAAAACAGGCATTACATTAGGGAAAGGGATTGGGATTGGGATTGGGATTCATACTGATACTGATACTTGGTGGCATGGGCCCCCTGGTTGGGGCTTTACATGCTAATTGAACTTTCTCCTGGGGGGAGGGATAGCTCAGTGCTTTGAGCATTGGCCTGCTAAACCCAGGGTTGTAAGTTCAATCCTTGAGGTTGCCATTTAGGGAACTAGGGCAAAAATTGGGGCTTGGTCCTGCTTTGAGCAGGGGGTTGGACCAGATGACCTCCCGAGGTCCCTTCCAACCCTGATATTCTATGATTAGCTATCCACTAGCCATCTGGTACAGAGGCTGATTTAGTAGCATTTTGGTTACATACCGCAGTTAGTAGTTCTGCAATTTCACATTTGAGTTCCTTTACAACTCTTGGGTGAATACAATCTGTTCCTCTTGAATTATTACTGTTTAATTTATCAATTTGTTCCAAAATCTCCACTACTGACATATAAGTCTGGGCAGTTCCTCAGGTTTGTTATCTAACAAGAATGACTCAGGTGTGGGGATCTCCCTCACATGCTCGGAACTGAATGCTGATTCAAATAATTCATTTCATTTCTCTGGAACAGCCATCTTCCCAGAGTGCTCCTTTAGCACTTTGACCATCCAATGGTCCCACTGATTGTTTGGCAGGCTTCCTGTTTCTGATTTTCTTTTTAAAAAAATGCTGTTAGTTTTTGTGTCTTTTGCTAGTTGATCTTCAAATTCTTTTTTGGTCTGCCTAATCATACCTTTATATTAGATTTGCCATTTCCTGTCTCTTTTCCTCAGTAAGATTTTAATTCCAGTTTTTAAAAGGCTGTCTTTTTGTCTCTAACTGCCTCTTTTACTCTGTTGTTTAGACCTGGTGGCATTTTTTTGGTTCTCTTACCGTTACTTTTTATTTGGAGTACATATTTAGTTTGAGCCTCTATTATGGTGGTTTTTTAAAGTTTCCATGCAGCTTGCAGGCATTTCACTCTTGTGACTGTTCCTTTTAATTTCCATTTAACTGGCTTCCTCATTTTTTATGTAGTTCCCCTTTTTGAAGTTAAATGCTACTGTGGTGGGATTCTTTGGTATTTTCCCCACCCCCACACGGATGTTAAATTTAATTACATTATGGTTGCTATTACCTAATGGTTTGGATATATTCACCTCTTAGATTCTGTGTTCCACTTAGGACTAAATTAAAAATTGCCTTTCTCCTTCTGGTTCCAGGACTAGTTGTTCCAAGAAGCAGTCATTAACAGTGTCTAGAAATTGTATCTCTGTATCCCATCCTGAAGTGACATGTACCCAGTCAATATGGGGATAGTTGAAATCCTCCATTATTATTGAGTTTTCTGTTTTTGTAGCCTCTCTAATCTCCTGGACCATTTCACAATCACTGCCACCATTGTGGTCAGGTGGTAGGTAATATACTCCTACTGCTATACTCTTATCATTGAAGCATGGAATTTCTATCCACAGAGATTCTGCGGTACTGTTTGATTCATTTAATATTTTTATTGTATTTGATTCTATATTTTCTGTACATTTGAGAAGACCAGCTAATCTTATTCCTAGAAGCAATCCTATACAACATAACACAATACTCTTTTTTTCCAGAAAGAGGTCAGAAAATGAAATTTCTGTTCTGCTGAAAATTCCAACATTCCAAACCAAAATTGTTCCAAATCGGAAGAACAAGCAGAAATTTTGAAATTTCCTGCAAAATGAAAATTACAAAAAATATATATTTGAAAATATCAAAATGTTTTTGATGTCAAATCATTTTGTTTCAATATTGTCAAAATATATTTTAATATTAAATATATGATGTATAGAATGGTAAAACTACTATAAAAGTTCAAATAAAATAAATGAGAAAGTCAAAGCCAAACATTTTGACATTTTCTATGTGAAATGGCAAATTCCAATTGATTTCAATGAGGCCAGGATTTCACCCCTTGTAAACAATTGATTATTAACTAACCGGTAGTCAGTGCCAAAGGGCTGGCAGGCAGTTATGAGTTTGTTTTCCATGCTAAACAGAATATGACACAGTTGTGGGACTATTATAGTAGGTACTTAATAGTGAACCAGGAGACTTAATCCTGTACATTTAGCACACTCCAAATCCTACTGAAGCTAATAGAAGTTCTGGGTGTCAAAGAAATGCATAGCTGGACCTTTACTATTGTAGTTTTCTTTAATCATGCAGCAGATAGGCAAATTGTATATAAAAATGAAGAAAATAACACAAAATAAATTATATTTGGCAACCACAGTAAGTGTGGAATAAAAGTAAAATCGAAGCTTCATAGATTGTTAGGCAAGTGGATAGTTAGGATAGTGCATTTCATTAGTAAAAGTGAAACATCACCACAATGGGAATTGTTTTTTCTGTTCCAGTGAAAATAGCCACCAGAAAGTTTGTTTGGCCTCCCCAGCCAGACAGCCTATAGATACATCTGTGTAATCCTGCATTATACTGAACAATGTAAGGGAGTGTCATTGAGCACTAAGAGTTTTAGGCAGTTTTTCCATTGATCAGTGTGTTTTTGATTCCAGTGGAAATCATCAGCAGACAGCAAACCAGCCTTAAACCTTGCAAAGATAAAATCTCAAAGGAATGGTAAGACGAATATAACATTAAGCAGGAAGATGTGTCAAGCTTATTCATTCCTGGAGTGAAGCATACATGCTGGATGATATAAGATAGATGATTTGAAAATATACACGCTTGAAGCAAGTGCTGGAAGTATGACTGAAGTAACTTATGCACATCAGAAGGCCTAGTTTTTGTTTCACTGGAAAGAACTATTAGGTGTATAGTAAGAAGCTGGGAATTCAATGCTAAATGCTAACATTTGCTTTCAAGTGATTAATAGTGTACTATAAGATGGATATTTTAGGGTGCAAAGTTTAGATTGAATAATGGCAATTTTTGGTTTGGAGAAGTTTAACACACTGACTTAAGTATAAAATGAAAGCAAGTGTTTTTCATTCACAGGCTAAATTTCACTGCAGACCTAAACCAGCACATTCCTCTACCATAGCCCTCATCCTTTATCTAGATTTGGTTAATTTAATTTTATCCATTGGCTGGGAATGGTTCTCAAAGTTTTCTACTAACTCCATTTCCAGCCTTTTATTAGGAAGGGAAATTAGTGCAGGTCTGGCAGCACAAAACAAGAAGTATAACAACTTTCTCTGTTCCTAGGATGGAGACAGAATACAAAGTACTTGAATTTTCCTGTTTCCAAGATGACAGTGGAATACCAATACAAGAAATGGGGGGTGGGGAAAGCAACTTATTCATTACCCAAGATGGAATCTATGATTAAATCAGCTGCTTCTGTTTTGCTGCATCAAACAGAAAGCCTCGAGCTCACTAGTTTTCCACTGCCTTTGTGACAGACTGAGTTTAAGGCCATAAGTGATCACTGGATCACTTAACCTGACCTCCCATATATCACAGGCCACCAGTTACAAACCTATCACCTCCACCCCAAGCCCAACAACCAGAATTAGACCAAAAGTATTACAGCCCTCAGGAGACTAAGCTATTGTGTGGCATAGCACAGAACAGGAGCAACCAAGGTACACCAATACCCAGGTCCCCTGCAGGGAATTGATTTAGTGAGATAAATCCAAATGATCCTAACAAATGACCTGTGCCCCATGCAGCAACACTCCCCCCCACACACACACACACACATACACAAGTTACCTGCTAATCTGACCTGGGGAAAAATTCGTTTCTGATGCCAAATATGATGATCAGTTAGACCCTGGGGATGTAAACGGGGACCCTCCAGTCAAGCTCCTGAGAGAAAGAATTCTCAGTACCACATCAGAGCCCAACCCACCCTGTCCAGTGTCCCATTTCCAGCTGTGCCCATCTCTGATGCTTCCAAGGAAGGACACACACACACAATCACAGAATACTTCAGGGAGAGGGGAAAGGACTAAGGCAGTGCGAATACTGGGGGAAATGCATTTGTAAAAGTCTTTATGCAGAAAGACTGAATTCACCTCATCAGCTTTCATGACTATTTACTTGTTTTCAGTAAACACTTGCATGAGCAATTTTCTTTTATAGTCACAAGAGTGAGTGCAGAAAGTAAAAGTCTTGTGAATTCTTGAGCAAACACATACTCACATTAAAGCTCACACCAGAAGCATCTGTGCAGCTACCTTGAAATATTAGATTTCTCTGCTCATTTATAAAAATTTTAATCATCTAACTGTAACCCTTCTGCCAGGTGAAGCCAGCAGCAACAAGAGCTGGGTTCGGTATCTAGGGGTTCCTTTTCAACAATACAACACAAAACTGGCTCGAGCCCCCATCCAATGACCTGTGACAATTACACACTACTCCCTGGGCATCTCTAAGAGGCAATACTTCCTCTCTTGCAGCACAGAGTGTGAGTGTAGCAAAAACTTTTAATAAAAAGAGGGAATTCACTCAGCATTAATTTGGGAAAACACCACAACTAGGGTTCATAAATACAAACCATGAGCAAAAGACCCACCCCTGAGTAAGTTTGATAATGTCCTTTTTCCCTCAGGGTCTTAAGTCCAGCAACCCAAAAGTCCCTTTAATGTGCCTGTCCCTTCTCTGTACCCCACTCACAGTTGCTGTGCTTGGCTAGTGCAGCCCCAAAGTACAAGGTTCATCCGGAGAGTTGACCTCCCACCCTGTGTGGAAGGCGGGGGTGGTAAGGAGGCACCTTACATGCTGCACTGCTCAGACACTCGCTCGTCGCCCCAACAACCGATTGCTGTACCTCTCTGCAGGGCTCTGCTCTGGCCCTCTCCACCAGCTTCTCTACTGGCCGCTTGCCAGGCCTCTCCGCCAGCCACCCTGCTAGCCACTTGTCAGGCCTCTCCACCAGCTGCCTGCTTACCAAGATGTCTTCAGCCCCACCCTGCACACTTAACGTACCTCTCAGTGATGTCAGCTGTTAGTGGGGTTGCCTCACTGCTGGTGCACACTGGACAGTCTCTTGCAATAGAGACACTGTCCCAAAGTAGGTCTAATACTTAGGCCTACATATCAGGGACTTCAGCTCTGCAGAATGTAACAAGACTCTCAATTGACTCTAAATTAGCTCTTTTATTATACTATGGAGAGAGGAAATGTCAAATGGTGTCCAGGACCCTTAAACAGAGCCTACACCACCAGTTACAAGTATCTATCCCCACACCCTCTCAACTCATTGGGCTTTGGAACCCATGTCCCCTGCCTAGTAAGTGCTGTTCAGTTAAAGGGTGAATTCCTTCACTGGGGTATGCCAGGTACAATTCTGCTGCCCTCGGTTCACACAACGATGATAGCAACCCTTTATTACTGCTTCCCCAATAACAAGGAGACTGGGGATCCAACACCAGCCACAAGTGATCATTTGGGCAAGCAGTCCCATCATGCTGAGCACCTAAGCAAATGAGATCAGCTTCTGAAGTCTTTTTCCACAGCTCACCACTAGATGTCAGGGGAGAGCTCATCTAGTCTCTGCTTACATCACAATACCACATGATTACGGTGACCAATCACGCACAACAAATAGAGACTAGTCAAAGTGAATAGCTTGAGAACAACAGATAGGCTGAAATATGAGTCCATAGAAGGATAGTGAGAGTGTGTTGAGTTTGTGGTGTTAGCCATTGCAGAGATAAGGGCAAATTACAAAGTCCAGATTCTGGAGTGTTGATTTAGGTCCATCCCCAATTTACAGAGTGTAAAAGGGGCATATGGTTCCTTACAAACACAAAAGTGACAAAATGCCACCCTGAATTGCTTAGACTCTAACTCAGACAGATATAATACATGGGGTAATAATTGAAGTGCAATAGCACGTGGAGATGCAATTTTCAGGTAGATCACCACTAAATTGCCTTCCAAGTTTGGTTTCTTCCATTTGTAGGGCCACATCCTCATCAGTGCCAGAGGTCCACTCAGTGCACATGAAAGGGATTGGTCCTGCTTTGAGCAGGGGGTCGGACTAGATGACCTCCTGAGGTCCCTTCCAACCCTGATATTCTATGATTCTATGAAAGAGTGGGAGAGGGACAAAGTTGGCTTTGAGACACCTTTGCACTTCCTCAATTCTTAGGTCTTTGGGGGGCTACTTCAGTCTTTGACACAGTTTACAGCAACCACAGGAATGCTCTATGTTATGGCCTGCTGCAATGGCCCCAAAGGAGCCAGTCTATACCCAGTGATTGCCAGATGCTATGTCTACACTACAAATTTCTTTCAGCAGTATGTAGTGTTTACTCAGGTAGCCCGCCTTAGCATGGGAATGGGTTTAAGTAGCAGTGTAGACAGTGAGGTCCAGCTTAGGGGAGTAGAGTACAGACACACTTGAAGGGTGTGGGTATGTACTTGAGGACATATCCTACATGGCTCTCTACTTGCTCAAGCCATGCTTTCCAGTCTACACTGCTATTTTTAGCCACGTAGTGTCCTGCTGCCTCCCAGTTGCTGGAGCCCTTCCCAGCCACAGGAAAAGGCTCCAGCAGTGGGGAAAGGCTCTGGCAGAGGGGAGGCCTTTCCCTGCTGCCTTACCCCACACCACCAGAGCCTTTCCTCTCCATAAAGAAAGGCTCTGGCAGTGGGTGGCTATTGAAGCCTTTCCCCACTGCCTCCCTCCTACCACAGCCTTTCACTGGCACATGTAGCTACACACCACCGTGTGGATGCAGACTGGTTTTCACTGCGGTGTGTAGCTACGCATACCCTACATGCTGCCAAAAGTAGTGTGGGGGGTATATGTAGCCAGAGAGTGGCAGCACTCAAATCATGTTCTCTTTCCCTCAAGCAACATCCCTGACAAACCACAATGTAGTGGCTGGGGAGGGGGAAGATGAAGGAGGGCCAGAAACAGTACCAATAGTTTCCAGGAGCAGTCATGCAAACCCACAGTGGCCTAGATTGTGGAATAAAAGGGAAAATGGAGGGAGGATGGGTTTGACTGATCCCTGGTGCTCTAGAAGAGTATTTAAAAACAAACAAAACAACCCCCCTTTTGTCGTGGTGATAGAAACAGCATGCAAAGAAGCAGAGCAGCAGTAAAGTGTACAGACCTTCTCCCCTCCCACATACATCCTGCTCTTAGGTAATCCGCCAGGTGGCTCTTCTGCTTGATATGCCTCCACACAGCTATAACTCTTCATGGCAGGATTTTGCCCAACTCTTTATTTAAGCATTTTAATTAAAGTTAAGGAAGGTCATGGGTAATGTAGGGAGCCAGGGTGGCCTCCCTGCGAACCAGAGGATAAAAAGCCACTCTCTCAGCCTGAGTGGGCAGGGCCAGGCCAAGCTTACTCCTCCCCCTGGAATGGGGCACAGGCTGCTGACTATTCCCTGCTGCCGAGCCAGGGGAAGCCCTGGACCAGAGGACACCTGACCTTGAAGAAGGACTCGGGCTACCAGGACTGCTGGCCACAAGGTACCTCGAGGAACTGGAGGAGCCAGGCAGCAACCTGAGCCAGAGTGAGCCTGACGCTGAGGGTGAGCTAGATCTACCGGGGGCTGAATATCCTGACAAGTTGGAGGAACCAGACAGACCCACTCGAAAGACTGGGTAGGAAGTAACCCAGGGGCAGAACTAGACAGTGCGGTGAGTCAGTATTTGGTCAGTGTGTTGCGGATGGATCCCCGCTGACCCAGTGGTGGGACCCTCTCCTCCTGCCACTGACAGGGCCCTGGGCTGGAATGCAGTGAAGTCAGGTGGGCCTGTGTTCACTGTTCCCTCTAAGCTGTGAGTGTGCACACAGATATTAAACCCCGTGCACATGGTGAAACACCACGCGCACTCTGGCTTCAGTGGTGGGTTTTGTTTGTTTGGTTTTTTGGGGGGTTTTTTGCGCTCCGGTGGCGGCACAGAAGAAATTTTTTAAGCACACAGCCTGTTAATAATAAGAGGGAACATTGCCTGCATTCCCCTACCCCGGCCACCCTGCCTCGGGTGGCTAAACCTCGATAAAGAGCACTGATTTGTGCTGGTGCTCCCCTGCCTGAGGGGTGCGCCACTGACTCTTGCTGGTGCTCCCCGGCCTGAGGGGCGTGTCACGGACTCTGGCTGGCACCCCTCCCTCTGCTAACTCCCCATCAACAGAAAGGTGTGACCAAGGCCTTTCGGCGAGGCAGTAGGCAGTAGCTCCCCACAATCCCCCAGCGGCTCGGTGGACCAACTGAGACCTTGTTACAGGTAAACAGGAGTTCAGAGTTCTGCAAACAGGCCAGTGCTTTACCTGTTAAGGTCCTGAATCAGTCAGGCACTAAAGCACATGTTTAACTTCAAATGGGGCTTTAGGATATGCTTAAAATTAAGTGTGTGCTTTATTGCATGGCTGAATCGGGGCCGATGACATTTCTATTGCTAGAGTAAAGTGATGGCTTGTTCTTAAGGTCTGCCTAATTTTCCAGGTCTCTGTGGTACGCAGATACTACTGCAGTTATGAAAACATTTAGCCCCATATTTTTGAAATTCACTTTCTAATCACCAGAATATCATCATGAATACAGATGACAATTAGTCAAATACCAATTTGAACAACAGCCAGTCAAGGCAGATCGAGTTCATCACTACATTCATTTCTGCTGCTGCCCACACATGCCTATGGTTTCATCAATGTTCTCAAAACTATGTCAGCTTTAAATTAAATTGAAGTTTTCTGAATTTGAGTTGCCAGCATCATCTCTCTCTCCTTAGTTTCTTTCTTGACAGTCTTGTTGTTTCATCTTCATGGATCTTTTTTGGTATTTCTAAGACATGATTTTGCTTTCTTTTCTTTTTTGTTATATTTTTTCTTTCACAGACTCTTTATGGGTTCATGCGAGAACTAGCAGAAGAAATGGAATGTGTAATTACTGTAAAAACTATTAAATGATTTTAATTATTTTTAAAAAATTTCATATTTTTAGGCATTGGACTAACAACAACCTTGGAAAATGAAGTCCTATATTTAGTGTCAGGAGAGGTACAGTTTCCTCACATTGCTTTGGCAATCTGCCTTACCTGAAAAAGTACTTGCAAGGTCAAGAGAAAAGTAAATTTTCATGGCCAACATTTTACTGGGCTTCCCTCATGGTACTGTTAAAAAAATTTGTCACTTGTTAGTTAATGCTATTTGTGGTGATGGTTTATTGATGTGAATACTTGTCTACCAGGAACCACCAAAATGATATCAAAGACAACAAATACTTTGGAAACAGCTTTGGGGGGAAAGTAACTTAGGGTGAAATCCTGGCCTCATTTAAATCAATGGCAAAACTCCCACCCATTTTGGTAGTGGGAGGATTTCACCCTAAGACACCAGAAGACTGCCATCTAAAAGTAAGAAAAAACACTGAGCTGCAACATCATATAATCCCCTTTATCACAAAGTCCTGAGAATATTAACCTTTGGGCTGAAATTTTACACTGCCTAGCATGGATTCTCCACTGTTTGTGTAGTCACACTTGTATAAAGTGGGTGTAAAACACAACAGTATAGTCGTATGTAACAAGGCAGAGATAACTTTGCAGGAATAAAACTCAGAACATTCTAAAAGTTAAGACTGATAGGAATTTGCTGAATTCTATGTTTGATCTCATAATGCTAACACTAATATTTCAGAGTTAGGTAGCAACAGTCAACCTAGTAGAAAGAACTGCCCAGAAAAATAACTTGAGCAAGAATTAAAGTAATTAGAAAAAGTGTTCCATTTTCAAGATATTTCTCCAGACCACTACCAGGAAGTAATCAAGCAATTCTATTACAATAATTCCTTTCTTAGATTCTTTATTTATATTCTCAATTTTTTATCTATAAATTATTCCTTGGTAATTTGTTATCCCTTTAGTACACTTCCTTCCATTAAACTTGTGACTCTTTCAATTAGTGTATTCAGCGACTCAGACTCTGGAAATTTCATTGTGAGTCTTGTGATATTTGGGGGTTTTCTTAAAGCCTCAGCTCCTGAAGGCATGGGTGAGAATCTCAACTGTCATTTTGAATAAAAAGTTCCCAGCCCTGATGGTTGCAGAGAAAAGCTTCAAAATATGACCCAAGTGTACCCTCAAAGCCCCCCAAAAACAGAAGACAAGTTAAAAGAACCCCAAAACTTGTTTTAAGAGGGTCATTAAATTGACTTAAAATTAAGATTTTTTGAATGCCTAACTGTTAATATTATGTACTGAAAAGTTTAGAAGAAAATGCTTACTAAAATGAGAAATTATTGAGCAATGAAAGTCCAGTTCCATAATACTATAGGCAAGCACTTAGTAATGAAAACTTACTTGGACCAACAGCAATGTTGTAAGGTCAGTTACTCATATGATTTCCTCCTGTACAGAGTATAGCTTAAATATCATTCCAGTAGCCTTACTCAGCTGTCCTGTGAAGTTTTTGAGGACATCAAAACCACACTTGAGAAGTTTGAAATGCTAAAACATCAGAGGAAAATTTAGAGCAATGATGCCTCTGAATCCCAATTCTCCTTCATGACATTTCCTCAGCAGATCCCTGTAGTGACAGTGAAAGCCCTTTATTCATAATTTATAGGATGTGCTCAGAATTAGAGAGGAATTGAGGGAGAAGAACTTTCCACCCTTGGCTCTAAAATGCTGGAACAGAGTGGAATGTGTGCAATCTCCCAATGGCCAATTGCTTTGAAATGGGTCTAGTCACCCTGTACTATGGCATGCAGTGTCACAGCGTGAAACCAGAGAGGCACTGCATTCAGAGAACAAAAGCTACTTTGGCAAATAACCTCTTTATGCTTGACATGCTTGGCCACATATGGCAGTATGTCTCCATAAATGTAACAGAAAACAAACACGTATCTGGCAGTATAACTGAATCTAAAACAAATACACCAAATTCTCCCATCAACTTCATGGTCCATATTTGACAAAAGAAGACAAAATTCTGCTTTCAGTTACACCAGTGCACCTTGTCCATACTGCATGCATGGGACGACATCTGATAGTGATGTTGGGATGGGATTTTTATTTCTTGGGAGATTTGCAAGATGGAATAGTCACAAATGCAGATAACCCCAAAAGTCTGCAACAAATGCTTGATGTCACCAGGCAGGCTGTCAGCTGGATGAGACTCCACTTCAGTGCTAGGAAGTGCGCATCCCTGCATAGCGATGGCAGTAGAAGGGACTCGGTCCAGGCGACCCTGTTTCAGATCCAGGGTGAATCCATGATCTTCCTTGAGGATGGGTGAGACTACCAACATCTCAGCGTGCCCATGGGTTTTCGTGTCCAGCAGACACCTGAGGATACCATTGTGGAGATCCTACGGGATGTGGCCAAGATCGACTCCTCCCTACTGGCACCAGGGCAGAAGATCAACACCTTGAACAACTTTTTGATCCCCTGTATGTCATTTGCCTGAGGGGATCTGCCATGGAAAAGGTATCTCTCAACAAGATGAACAACATCATAAGGCAGTTAGTTAAGAAGTGGATGTTTCTTCCCCAGAGGGCCAGTCATGAGCTGGTATACATCTCAGACAGGCAGGGCGGCACCACCTTGAATGGGTGATCTGTGTGATGCTGCAGTGATGACTCATGCTTTCCACCTTCTGACGTGCCCGGACACCATAGCGAGGAACATTACAGTGAGTGCTATCCATGATGTCATCAGGAAGCGAATTGCCAGGATCCCCTCCAACCAAGATGTCACCACCTATTTGAGTGGCTCCTTGGAAGGTGAATTTGGAAGAGACGGGGGAGACTTTGCTTCACTTTGGACTTGTGTCTGTAATGCTACACGATGGCTGCAGAAGTGTATTGCCTACTACTGGACATGCTGCAAGTAACATCAGGAGCTGGGGGTTCTTGTGCCACAGGTCAAGAACACCAATCACACAATTATCACTCTGAGAGCTAGAACTATGCTGGAGAGGACCCTCACAGATGCCATCCATTGGCAATACCTGGAAAACCTGAGACGGAAGCCTGACCAAGGCAAGGCCTATAAGGTGATGTGCAAGTGGGATGACAGCAACCACTTCCTTCCCAGGGGCAGTTTTGCCTGATTTGATGACTGGAGATTCATCCACAGGTATCAGCTCAATTGTGTCCTGCTGAATGGAGCTGTCCGCCACAGGAATCAGAACAAGCGATGCAGAAAGTGTGTCTATGATAATGAGACGCTACCCCATGTCTTGTGCAGCTGCAAACCCCACTCCAGAGCCTGGAAGTTGTGCCACAACACCATCCAAGACCACCAAATCA
Organism: Dermochelys coriacea; assembly: GCF_009764565.3. Taxonomy (NCBI): domain Eukaryota; kingdom Metazoa; phylum Chordata; order Testudines; family Dermochelyidae; genus Dermochelys; species Dermochelys coriacea. Next base: position 135,728,603 of record NC_050068.2, on the reverse strand, counting down.
AGGCTATCCCACCACCCATTAGGAAGGTTGCCATGAATCCCACCCAGTGAGGAACAGAAGAGGGTCGTTGCCATGAATCCCACCCAGTGAGGAACAGAAGAGGGTCATCATGATAGACGTCACAGTTTCTTTTTAGAACAGAACGCTGGCCTTCCACGGTGCATGAGTTTGAAAGGTGGAAAAATACACTGCCCTGGCTAATGCCTTGAGACCCAGGAGCTACGAGGTTCAAATACATGTGCTGATCGTCAGAGCCCTGTATTATGATCCCAGTAACAAGCGAGTGCTACGGGAATGAGGAATCAGCCAGCACTATGCCTGGATGATGCAGTGCCTCATAATGTTGGACACCATAATGTGGTTAAGGAACATATATTTAGAACATATCACCAGATATCAGCAAAACCAGGAAAAATTAGCTGCTGTGCCAATGAGAAGCAAAAATGGAAAAAGTAGCTGAAATTCTTCTCTAGTGGACCATATTTATTCAGGGACACCCTAACTTAAATTCTCAATTACTAAGAGACAATGTACACTCATTAGGGTATTTATTTTCTGCAAGCTGCTCCTAGTCTAATGTCCCATGAGTGATGTATCTCAGTATTTGAATACTGATATTTAATTTATACTGTTAAATGTATTTATTTGGGATACTGCAGATTATCAACTATATGCATGTTATGACTTAAACCAAATTTGCTACTTTGGGATAATATAGAAACTGGATGAATAGAAACTGGATGAATAGAAACTTTTTTATTAATCTGTGTTTTAGATCATTCTAACATAAGCTTTAATAAAACTGATTTGCAATATAGTTGCAAGACTGACAACATATATATGTTGGGAACAATATGAACTGGGTTGTGTTCCATTTGATATACATGTAGCTAAGTACAGGGCAATATCTCCATTATTTATTTACAGTTATTTGACTAAGTAGGATGGATGTCTGTTGGAACTATGATCCCTATTCATTTTACTGCATCACTGACTAGCCTATTTTGATTCAGTGTGGCCAAACACTACATTTGCAACCACATATGAATGCTGATTCAGAATGGACAGGCGTGCCTGGATGCAGCGGACCCCAGACTGTAGGTGCAGCACTATTAGACATGGTGCATTGAAGCAGCACTCACCTCTGAGCCAACTGCCAATATCTTTAAGCACAGGTCTGTTTAACCTGGCTTGTTTGGTTTATCATTTTGCCTGGAACTGTGGACTTTATTCCCATTACTCAATCATTTTCAACAATTTTACACTCTGTCCACCTCCTTCTGCTGAGAGAGCATCTTTTTCTCAGCTGGTACTTTGCATTGGTGCTTTGAATTGTTCGTTATTACAGGGGCATGAAAAAAGTTATAATTTTCTTCTAAGTTGCGTTCTAAGTTCAAGAATTTTTACATCAGTCGAGCAATGCACATTTTCATCAGCTGTGGATTTGGCTTCTGATTTCTAAACCTCCTCATGCGCTCATCCTCTCATCTCATGGATTTTGACTCTCTATTCCCTCCTCTCTGTCCCTCCCACATACCCTCCTAGGTATTGTCCCTTAGTATCTCCACTGTTGATGTAAGAACCTTTTCCTCTCCAGCTCCTGCTGTCTAGAAGAGTAAGAGCCTCTGTCTCTGACTCATTTAGAGCTTGATCCTGTAAGGTACTGAGCACTCTGGCTTTGATCCAGCAGAGCCCTTAAGCACATTTAATATTTAGCACACATTTCCTGTGTTCACCAGCCAGCTGCTGCAGAATGTGGCTGCCCACTTTCTCCATGGTTTAAGCTGCTAGGAGGACATGAGGCCTGTGATCAAGTCCCTCCATTGGTTTCTAGTCAGCTTCCAATGCTTTGATCCTAATCTTCAAAGCAATTAATGGCTCAAGCGTCAGCTACGCTAAAGGCCAAATTTCACTCTGTGCTGCTCAGGGACAATGAGATCTCAAAGCCCAGGTTGAAGCATGTGAGAGCTGGGGACAAAGTATTCTTTGAGGTGATCCAGCTAGGAACAAAATTTCCAGAGGAGATCAGGAAAATTCCGACTCTGACCATTTTTAGGAAATGCTGTAAAACATTCTTTTCAAAAAGGCCTTTTTACCCAAAGAATGAAATGCACAACACTGACATTCTCTGCAACCCTATAAACTTCAACAACCCCCGCCCCCTCCCAAAAACAGAAAAACACAGAAAACAGTGTTTACCCCCAAAAGAGAGAAGTGCCAGAGATTTCATGAAAGTGAACACCAAGGGGGCTACAAAATGAAAAATGTATTGTTCTCCCCATCCTGGGAAATCTGCCAACCCAGGTTGCCCTTCCTAGATGCTGGGTGTTTTTTTTTCCCATTATGAAGTTAGATGCTAAATCTGATTTCCATTTTCAAAATCTGTCTCATTTGGAGAACCCTCTGGTAAACTCATCTCAGAAGCCACATTACCCCTCTGTTAAACTCTGCCACCACAGCCTTGGTGAGACTGGTCCCATCCCTCATTGCGAATGCATCTTCACAGTTCTTACCCTGTACAAGAGTGATACTAAGACACGGAATTTGGAATATTGGACACAACACGATTTGGAATTAGGGAATTATTGATACAGAATTCAGGTGTAAAAATCTCTGCTTGAAACTGAAAAAAAAATAAAATGTAATCAATATTCTGGTCCACAAGTATCTGTATTTTGAAAGGACTTTCAGATCAGAGAGAGTAGTATCATGCTGTATTAAATTGTAGATGTAAAATGTGTTTAATTTATATTTATTGGCTTGCTTTTATATAATTTTTTGGTAGCAATATATGCTTTCTATCTGCAGGCTGAGAAGCTGTTTGCAGGAAGCTTACCCTAAACAGAAAATAATTGTTTTAGAGCTTGTTTTAGCAGATCAGATTTTGTTGATCTGATTCTCTTGCCTCATCCTAGCATCCTATTTTCCATTGATTGACTCTAATTAACATGCATGTGCTCAGACTCTATAAACCATCACTGCCAATGTCATTCTTGTTAGTTTGGATCATGATCTCTCCGGGCTGTGCCTTGGCTCCTGAAAGAGGATTTGTGGCTTAGATTGCAATTCAGGGTATTTATCCCCACAGCTTGACTCTACACTATTGTCATTTCTCAGGAATCACAACCCTCATTTTCTTCTCACCATCTCTATAAGTTTGAAATGTAGCTGAGGACTTACAGGCCACCAAACAAATTTAAATTTAATTGTTTCAAGAAATAGAGATGCTCTCTTGCAAAAGACCTGTCAGAAACACTGTGCGACTTTAAGCAGGGATTCAGATGGGAGATTCTGGAACACTACTGCAATATGATTTCAGCATTAATACAAATAATTGTTAATCAATGGAGCAATGTTTGTACTAATTTTAAAGATTGCTTATGTTTTCCATGTTAGGAGATGCAAAAAAAGTGACTAGTGACTTCATTTCCTTGTGGAATGTTCCATTCCTTATTTGATATCTTTGCAGAAATTCATTAAAAGTCTTTATTTCATTCTGCTGTGTGAAATGTTCACATTGACAAAGTATCTTTCAAGCCCACTACAGATAAAATATAGTGCTGTTTAAAAGATAGGTATACAATATCTTTCAGTAACCTTCAGCCTTCCTTTCCCCATTTCTTCCCTACTGGGATACCCCCACTTGTGTCATGTCTAATATTAAAATTAGGGGTTCTTTGGGGTGGGGAATGTACCTTTGTCTTCTGAGAAGCACCTATCTCGTCTTCTGGGTCCACGAAATTATCAAACTACTGCACAAAAGTAGCTTTTTTCAAGAATACCATCTCATTAACTATTTGTTTATATTTTCAGAATTTCCCAGGTGTTACAGGGCAGAACAACATTTGGAGGAGCCACTACTATGAAGATCCACTGAATTCCATGCCCCGATGTGAACCTATTCCATCTTGATGTGAAAGGAAAAAAATGTCTGGAGGCCAAATTGTGCCTCAGTGCTCTAATAGCTGAGAAAGGGGCAGGAAGACACCAGAAAGTTCCCCTTTGCACCATTTTCTCCTCTGTTTCCATTGCAGGGATGGGAGAAGGAGGTGTTCCCACCTTCTAGAAGATAGTGATAATTTGGCCAACCGGGCAATGCACAAGGAGGTCCTGAGTCTCCACATGAGCCCTAAACCAGCTCTCTGACAGAGCTGGTTAAGAAGAGCCATCCTGCCAGAGGGCTCCCCTAGCCATGGCTGCTGCTGGGATTCCCCTTAAAACACGGATTCCCATTGCAGAGGAGGCAGCAATGGAAGTGTAATACAGTCTATGGTTGTATTAGGTTTTCACAGTAATCAGGAAGAGGAGAAGAGTGGAAAGGCATGAATTCCCTCCCCTCATGGCTTGCCCACTCCTCCCTCAATCCAACTATTTCCTGCTCCTAGCACAGGTCCCTAGACTTGTGGAGAGGCACATAGGATGTCCACTGCCACACAGACTAATGGCCCTCACCTTTACTGCTAGTGTGGGAGTGATGGGTGTATGGGAAGATCTGCACACAGAGTCAACCCTCAGGGCATAGATCAGGCCCTTAATATTAGTTATTTCTTGGAAATGGAAAAGTGACAATTTCTCCTGACTAGCGAAAGTTTTCATCATGCAGCCAACATTGGTTTAATACTATTTGTAGAGAAGGGCTGGAAAATGTTTCCCTATCTCATGCGAATGAGAGATTTTTTTGAAAAATTTTCCCTCCCAAATTGGGACAAAGGTCAAAGTCTCAAATTTTTGTGAACTGAAAACATTGTGCTCAGCTCAGTCAAAATGAAACATTTTGATCTTTTAAATTGCTTTTACATTTTTAAACTATAAATTAACTTAAATCTCAATTTTTTTGTACTGAAAAATGGAACTGTTAATTTTGAAGACGTCAAAATGGGACCTTTGACAGTTTCAAAACGTTTCTTCAGAATTTTTTTTATCAAAACAGGAAATTCTTCTAAACTGACCAATTCTGGCAAAAAAGTTTCAGTTTCTATGAATTGGTATTTTCTGATTAAATTTATTTTGTTGAAAAATTCCCAACCAGCTTAATTTTTCTGTCATCACTGACTTCATTATTTTAATGTTTAGTGTGTTTGTTTAGACTTTTCAAAGAAGTCTAAAGGAGTCAGCTGCCCAAGTCCCTTGAAATTTCAGTAGGAGTTGGGTGCTTAACCTAATATTTTTGATAATCCCAGCCACCAATGCTACCATTTACAAATACCCTCAGATCTTACCACTCTCCACCTCGATGTATATGTTATCTTATTGCCAGCAGTCACATGATAACACATCTCATATAGATGGTACTAAATGAAAGGTGTCGTTAATTTTTTAACATAGCAAGATATGTAGTATCCTGCAGTAAATAATTAATGGAGCCAATAGTGGATGCCAGGAGCAGGTAATGCAAATATTTAGTTTCATATACAAAAAAAATCATTCTAGTGCAATAGCTATGTCCATGGATACCTGGCAGGTTGGTGGAATAAGCTCTGAAAGAGACCCTGCATGCTGCCCAAAAGTAGTGTTCTATTACCACATAATTGGATCAAGTTGTGAACTGGTAGCCAATCATATATATGCTGCAAAACAAATGTTAATGTGTGCCCATATGCTGGCCTGCACACACAGATCCCTCCCACAGTTTACCATGCTTCAAGCACAAATTATCAGCATGGGGGAGTTGTTTGTAGGGACTATTATAGATGAGGGGGAGGATATGCCTACCCATGTAGGCCATACTCCTGACTCTTAGACTTTGCCCCAGAATACCTCTCTCTGATCCCTGTCACAAAAGCCTCTCAAGACTGGAGAAGAGAGTAACTATTTGAGCTGGCCAATTTATCCCGACACATCGCCTCCTGAGCAATGCTTTCCAGGTGTGCACCTATGTGCATCAGCATTCCAAAAACAGCCTGATGCTTTATTTCTTCCTACACTCAGATGCATCCCCTGAAGCCCTGAATGATTTCTTCACTAGTTCTGGACTTTAATAAAATGATACGCATTGGGAGAAAAGCCCAGTTGATGCCTATCAATGCACCCAGGACATGTGCCAACTCCACTATGATCTGGACCATTTGCCAAAGGGCAAACAAGTTCAAATGAAAACCCCTGCATAGGACAGAAAGATCAGGAAAATGGTCTACTATAGTTCTATTTGGAAGTGGCGTGGAGACTCATTATCCTCAAAATTGAATTTACATACTATTTTCTGCTCTCTCATATTATGCTCAAGAAAATTCCCTGGTTATGACAAAGGATTTAGTCATCCAACCCAAGAAAGCCCCATGCAGAATAGGAAAAACAAAGGTGACCCTGAACATTATTATTTGTAAATAAGCATGGCTATTTAGCATGTTAACTAGGCCATTGCTCATAAGCTACAGTTTAACCCACATCTGGCAAGATAATCCTACAACTCAATTTATCCACAACATGTTGCACAGCTGATGTTTTTCTATGATGTGATCCATTGGAAATACTCATTAAACGCAGGGGTGATCATTTTATATATACTCTACTCTGATTTATTTGCAGAGAAATTATATCCCACTATAACTGGGTGATAGTGGTAACCATAATGAGAATTGTTTCATTAGGAAGAGGCTTTTAAATTCACATTAAACTTCTTTTACAGGTCTTCATGCCCTTCACCTCAGATCATTCAGAATTGTAAATCTATGTAAAAGGTGACCTGCAAAGGCCAAATAAAAAATTGCATTTGTGCCCTTGTTTTCCTACTTAGTTTTGCATAAAGATGACCAGAATGTGTGGGGAGAGTTGTTTTTGTTTGGTTGGGTTTTTTTTTTGTTGTTGTTTTTTTTTGTCTTCTTGTTTCTTACCTTGGAAATACCAAGTGCCTGTTTTTCCTGGATATTCCCTTGGGGAAAAAAAAGAGAGTGGAGTGTGAGCTTTCCCAGACCTTCATTGTTTGTCAGGGGTTTGAGTTAGTAAGAGGTTAACAAAACACAAAAAGCAAAGAGTTTTAAGAAATCTCACTAAAAATCCCTCATCTTTCAATTTCTCAGGTTTCACTTCCTTTGCACATGTAATGTTATAATCCTGCTCATTCTTCAGTCATCCATCGTCTTCAGGGAAAAATAGGGTAGACAAGACCTGAATTTCAATGGTAAAAAAAGACAAATCAGGAATAACAAGAAAATTAAATAAATCTTTCATACCTACTTTAAACAATGTAAAGAAGAAGGGAAAAAACACCACACACACATACACAGAGCATGGCTACAGTCAAGCCCTTCAAAAAAAAAAAGAGAAATAAAATACATTGAAACATTTTGCAAATGAAATTTCTCCTAGTGGTTTATTTCCGTGGTAGTCTTTTCGGACTAAGCTGCAAACAGGGGTGCTGGAACAATTTTATGGTGGGGTGCTGAGAACCATTGAACCAAGCTATAAACCCTGTATATAATGGAAACCACTTCAAGCTAGGGGGTATGGCAACACCCCCAGCACCCCTTGTTTTAGCACATATGGTTGCAAAGGTTCATGCTTAAAGCAAGGCTATCAGCAAGGGCAGTGCTAAATAACTAGACATTAAGGGCCAGACAGAGCCATCTCTTGGGTATGGCGAATCTGGGCGACTGCTCCGGGCCTCATGTTTTGGGGGGACCCACACTTCAGTATGCGTGTGTTGTGCAGGGGGCGCTAGGCTGGTGCAGGTAGGGTGGGGTTAGGGGTGCCTGGGGAGCAGGATGGCTCAGGGGCTGAGGTTAGAGGTTCGGGAGGCAGGCCGGCCCGGGGAGTTAGTGGGGAGTCTGGCACTGACAGGAGGGGTTGGGCCTGCACTCAACGGCAGGAAGCGTGTGTTGTATTTATTTTTCTTAATCATCCACCACCGCACCGGCTGCCAGCATCCTAGCACCACCGGAACATGCCAGCACAAGGCTGACCCCATCCATTGCCATTCTGCCGCAGACCCCTCTCTTTTCCTTCGCCCCTAGCACAAGGTGCCACCCTGTAATTGTCCATTGTCCCTCACTCTGCAGCACTGGTGTCACCTCCCCACAACAGATTTCACCTGTATAAAAAATGTTAAGGGGGCCCATACAGGCTGATTTGTCCCATGCCCCGCACCCCACTAGGGATGGCCCTGAGGCCAGATTCTCCCGTTCATCCAAGCTGGGCACTAAATTATTTTTAAGCTACCTTTGTACTTCCTCTACTCTCCGCCCATGCCAAAGAAATCTTCACCTGTGGAGATCTAGTTACTTTCTGCCACCTTTGTGCAACCAATGTGCCCCGAAAAAGCCAAAATGACAGTAGAGAATCTGGCCCACACTGTTCTTTGCTCATTTACTTGTCTAGGCTCACTTTCACTACAAATGGTAGCCATTAGGCCAAACTTTACTTGAGCAAACAGTTACCTCCAAGTCTGTGTCCCCAGAACCTCTGTATTGGCTGAAATTTAAAGTCAGTCTAAATCTACCACAAACTGAGCCACAAGGGAAAGGGATATGCCTTGATCATCTCCGTTCTGATATCATTTCTCTCTTATTGCTGTGATACATATCCCTGTTACAATCATACCAGTGAAGGTTCTAAAAGGCAGGCGGTCAGCTGGTATAGTGCTTGTTATTGTTACCTGTTTACAACCAGCATTTTCAACAAAGTTTTTTAAAAAAAGTTAAAAGTAGAATACTATGATCTTAATACTTGGAAACGTTTTCTCTTTTACTGGCAGGAGAGCTATCCATTATATCTAGTCCTGCAGTGTCATGCTATCTTATCTTATACATGAGGCACTTGGAAGGTATGTAGCAGATAATAGTAGCAACGATAATAGAAAACGGAGTCAAACAACAGCTGGACACAGTGCATGTACTTGCCCCTACTCATCTCTGTACCTGTCAGGAGCTGAAGGGGGATTGTTTATCAGGGACACAGACAGTGGATATAGTCAGCCCAAAATAATTGCAACAATTTAAAAGAGCCAGTCAGTGACAGTCAGTTTAAGCCTTTGGAAGAAATAACGGGTCCTGATTCTCCATTGCCTTGCAAATGACCAAAACAGATGCAAAATGCTACCGAGTCAGAGTAGTAGAATTTTGCGCTCACTTTGCACTTTTGTGCAAATGACCATGCAAGCTGCAAGACAGTGGAGAATCAGAAAAATTCCTGGGACACAGAGCCATTAGCACAGGTGTCCTGTGCTCCAAATTGGCTCAAGGGATTCCTGCCTTCCCTTCAGCTCCTGGGCAGTCTGCATTCATTGAAGCTACCAACAAAATGGTCACATTGGCCATTGGAACCACATCTCCAAAATGACAGTTCTACACACACGGAGGCACACCGACTGAAATTCCTTGTATCTACACTAGTGGGCAGGGGAACAAGCTATGGATAGCGTTCTCAGATAAAAAGTGCTTCTGCAGGGGAAGAGAGTAGGGCACAAAGCAGCTTTTGTCCTTCCCAGATCATACTATAGAGATATTGTACTGATGGTACTCACCTAATGGCTTAGCATAACCTGTGCAAAGGGACCATAGGACAATGATGAATGAGGCTGCTCAGATGTACCTCAGTTTGTGAACTCTTAGATACTGTAACGATTAGTGAAGACAGCACCTCCACCAATAGATGGTGCTGTATCTTTGGGCTGGTCTTCACTACAGAGAGATCGATGCTACTGCAATCGATGCAACAGGGATCAATTTAGCAGATCTAGTGATGACCCGCTAAATTGATGGCAGAGTGCTCTCTGGTCAACTCCAGCTCTCCAAAAAGAGTAAGGGAAGTCAACCAGAGAGCGTCTCCTGTCGACGCAGCACAGTGAAGACACCGGGGTAAGTCGACCTAAGCTACATCGATTCCAGCTAGTCCACTTATTCACGTCGCTGGAGCCGCGTAATTTAGGTCGACTTACCCCCATAGTGAAGACAAGCCCTTTATCTTAGGCCTTGTCTACACTACAGGGCAGGGGTCGATCTAAGTTACGTAACTTCAGCTACATGAATAACATAGCTGAAGTCGACGTACTTAGATCTACTCACTGCAGGGTCCACACTACGCGATGTTGACTGGAGACACTCTCCCGTCCACTCCCCTGGTGCTTCTCATTCAGATGGAGTACAGGAGTTGACAGGAGAGCGATCCGCAGTCAATTTAGCGGGTCTTCACTAGACTCGCTAAATCGACCACCAATGCATCAATCTTCGCACGTTGAACCCCCAGTAAGTGTAGACAAGAGGTTAGTGTTAAGTTGTTGTCTTGTACATTATGTTGTTGTAGCTGATCTGGGAGGTTACATCCTGCTTGGATGTATTTCAATAAAGCCCTTGATTTTATAAATGAGTATTACAATTAGCGGCAGTAGCATCAAGATGGCAAGAGCACTTTTGTCTGAAAAGGAATTTACCGGTCATGCAGATGAGACTGAGATCTGTGAGTACTTTCACAGACTTTGAGCTGTTACTCTGTGTAAATGAGTGGACGAATGAGGAAGCAGCACGGTACCTAACAGTGTTTTTGGATGGTGATACTAAACCATTTTATCAGCAGCTTCCCAGTGCAGATTGTGGTTGCTATAGACAGTTATGCAAATACTTATATGAACACTATGAGAGGGGAATTGGCCCTTCTGAGATACTGGAAGGAATGGCAAGCCAAGAGGAGGCAAGAAGGTGGATCATAATCAGAAGAACTGGAGTCAGTGGGCCCCCATTCCCTGGAGGGACTGTTATTGTTGGGACAGCAGGGGAATAAGGAAGAGTTAGGCAGCTAGACTGGCAGCAACTCAGCCACATGGACAGAGTAATGAGTAGGTTTAACAGAGTTCCACTTGTTCATCTTAATCTGCATTCCACTTTACTCTTTGCTAATGACACAGGAAGGGAACCCCTGCATAGTTATTTGTGTGCTTTCCCTGCAGTACCCTGGACTAGAGAAGGCAGGAGTGAAGCAGAGCCTGCTGGGCCAATCCAGAGCTGACAATGTAGAGAGATGCCTCCACCCAGTGGCAGAGAATCCCATGTTTAAAGTCAGTTTCTAAATGATTTAAGGGGAACTTCATAACCTGCTGGTGAAAGAGGATGACATACTGGATAAACCTATGGATCAGATTGCACAGAGTTCACACGTGGAAGCAGAAATTGATGTTTCCGTAAAGGCATCAGCTATTAATTCCCAGCCTTGGAGTGACCCTTTTCAGCTCTTCAAGAAAAGAGTGCTAGGGAAGTGACTAAAAAAAATGGAGCAGGCCCAGGTGAAAGCTATTTGCAGGTGTCCTGTGGGCCAGATGAGATAGTCTGTTTCCCTTGTGGGTCCCAGGCCAGATGACATTTGGAGATGATGTGGAAGAAAAGGCAAGGAGAGGGAATTGTCCAAACAGAGGGAAACTAGAAGTTGCTGATATAGCAAGGCCACTATCAGTAACTATTAGAAAGGCCCATGTGAAGAGCTGCCCAGCTACCTGATTACTGTGTGTTTGGAGATATCGATGGCTGGAATATCACAATGCTATTTGACACAGGATCTGAAATAAATCTGATTTATGGAGAACACCCAATACTGAAGGGGAAGAAGATTTGTATTGCAGGATTTAAATTGATGACTATTAATCCTCAGCCAGACAATAGGAGAAATTCAACTCTCTCTCTATTTAGAGTCTTTCCATACTAAATGGACTTTTATTGTGGTGACCAATATTTTCACTTCTGTTGTCCTAGGAGTGGATTTCATCCAAGGGAATCACAAAAACTTCTGGGATGTTAATAGAACTCACTTGTCCCTGGAGAATATTCAGCTTCCCCTGCTGGATGTGAGTAGGAGGAAGCGTGGACACGGGGGGGGGGGGGGCGGGAGGGTCAACTCTTGTGACCTTAGGGGTGCCTCTACCACTTCAACTGTTCCCTGTGGTGGCTCAGAATAAAGTTGTGGTAAAGCAATAATACTCCTAAGGTTAAAGTACTGCTGCAGTGAGCCTTTAGAAGTCTTTGGAGCTACCAACATCCAGTCAGGATTGCTGTTTAGCAGAACCCTGTTTCAAGTTGGATGAAAATATACAACTCGTGAAAAATCAGACTATAGGAACAGTATTCAACATAGGTGGTGTCTCAAAGCTTCTCAAAGGGTCAGAGATCAAGAGCCGTGAAACAGCCTAGTCAGTAAAAGAGATAGGGGTTGACTTGACAGAAGCAGCCGCATTAGGCAATTAAAGGAAGCAATTAGAATAGATGCTCTTACGATGTGCTAATATGTTCTCCAGGAATAATTAAGAAGTTGGAAGACATGATCAGGTGCAACACTTCATTGTGCTTAAGCAAGGGAGTGGTCCCGTGAGGCAGCCCCCACGTTGCATTCCCCTGGCTTATCGGGTCACAGTCAAAGAGAAGCTAAATCACATGTGGAGGATAGCCTGACTGATCAATCTACATCACCTTCTGTAATTGTGAAAAAGCCCACTGAAGACTTGAGGCTATACTTTGACTACAGGAGACTTAATTTACAGACAGGGTGTCTTCTATGTGGGAAAGTGGGCAGCTATCTTGAATTATGCACTTTTCCACATAGTATATACCCTGGATAAAATGTCAGGAGCAAAGTATTTTAGTAATTTTCAATTTGGTATTTAGATACCATCAGATTAAAGTGAAACCTGAGGATTGAAATAAAACTGCCTTTGTGACACCTTCTGGACTGTTTCAATTCTACAGAATGATTTTTGGGCTCATGAATGCACCAGCGACATTTCAGAGGGCATTAAGTGATCTAATATGGATTCATGGGAATTATTGTTTACATTAACAACAAGGAGTCCGGAGGCACCTTAATTCTGAAGAAGTGGGGTTTTTACCCACGAAAGCTTATGCTCAAATAAATCTGTTAGTCTTTAAGGTGCCACCGGACTCCTTGTTGTTATTGTTTACATTCATATTCAACTAGTTGTGTGGGTAGGGGGACAAGTTGTAATATTCAGTGGAAACAACACTTTCAACAAATACATGGTGTTGAATGTTTATTTTAGTGTTAAACTGTTGTCTTGTATGTTGTTGTGTCTGATACAGGGAGAGGGGCAGGACTAACAGTCCTGCCTGGGTGTGCTGGAGTTAGTATTTACAGAGTTGCAAAAAATCCCTGTGATTCTATAAGCAAGTATTACAATACCTATAATACCTATTCAGTGGTCTGTAAGTATTTCTATTATAAATCTTGGTAAGCAGGGATTTATACCTCCATTGTGTAGCTTCAGATGGAAACTTGATATATGTGGGGTCTGATTCTCCATTGCCTTGGACCTGATGTAGTCATTTACACCTATATGTAGTGGATGTGAAATGCTACCACCACGGCAGCATTTTCACACCCACTTTGCACAAATTAACTATCTATCCAGGAGATCAAGACAATGAAGAACCACAAGGTCTTTAATGGAACAACAGCACAGAGATTAGAGAGCCAGCACAATTGGGGGAGATGTGGTTTAGCCACCAACACAAGATCTTTGAGTAGTAAGGTTGTCCTAGCGCTATAATAATTCTTAATTGTAAAGGCAAAAAGATTTTACTGTTGAGAACAGCCTGGCACTGCCTGGTGAATGGGCTAGAAAGTGACCTACTAGGCACTTTCCTTCTCTAATGTTTGATTCTCCGCTGGAGTTCAAACTTAAAGTAATAGGAAATGGACTCTCTTCAGGTATAATATCAGGAATGCTTCAACCAGTCTCTCTCCTGAGTACCCTCCCAAAGGAGAAGCTATTAGCATTCCCCCATAGAGATCCTGCTGAGCCACTGACCCTCATTAACTGCTTTGCAGGCAGAACCTATGAATCTATTCCACTGTCATCCTGACAGATTTTTCTCAGCTCTCTGGTTACTTTGTCATTATCTCACTGTATCATGTACTACTTCAGTACTAGGAGTTTAATCTGAACTGTAAATGTCAATGCAATTTTGGGTGTTTGTTTTATCCCCTAAAATTATTTTTGGATGGCATTTGTTATATGAATAGCTTCCTCTTTTCCAAATAAAAGTCTTGAATCAATAGAGAATGGGACAAAGCAATCGCAACAGGAAAACCTAAGGTTTGGAAATGTGTTTCAGTTTCAATAAACATTTGGAGGCTGGGATTCTACAGTACAGTGGCATTCAGAATGGTGGAAATCCCAGGTCATGAGAAACAAACAATAATCCAAAATGGTGAAACATGCACCAAATGGTAGTGTTTATTTTCACCAAAATATGATAAATGGTATAACATACAAAAAAGAGTAAAGATGACGCCCTTCATCTTCTTCCTTCCTTCCTTCTTTCTCCTGAAACAAACATGCACCAAGACACCTGTAGAGATTTTTGGTAACACAAGATGGGCTATTTTAATTTAAAAGAGTGCTTAATTTTCCACCATTTCCCAGCTGCTCGCTTCCCTCTCCCTCCTTGACTTACAAGCTTACCTTTGTAATTCAAGACCCCTTTCAAAATGATTACTACCAAGTAGGCCCAGTCTCAGTCAGCATCATCTTCACCACACATAAACACTTCCCCTAAGTAGCCTAGCACATTCCCTTCCTTCCTGGACACTGCAAGGTTTGAACAGCAGAGCTAAAATCTCACCTACATGTAATTAAAGTGTAAGGCTTTCCACATTACCTGCAACTAGGCAGGCTTGATTAGCAGGGATGGGGGAAGGAAACTATCGTGTTCTATAGCTGTATTCTGCCACTGATTGACCACATAACACTGAGCAAGTCAGTTAACTGCTCTCGCCCATAGCTTTCTCATCTGTAAAATGGACATAATGTGTCTCTAAATCTTGTGAGATTTACACAGTGTTTGTAAAAGGTTCACCTTAGGGGAACTGAGAGGTTCTTTCTATAAGTTGTGTGCCCTGTCAATGGAGGGGCTGGAAAACACTAGATTTTTTTTTTTTACTTCAACAGTGGTTATGTACCAAACTGATTTGTGTTTATGATGAATGCTTAGGTCAGTTCTTATTTTATCTGAAATGATTGCCAGTTCCTAGTGATGTCTAAACATAAGCTTCATTTCTCTAGTTTTTTTTTGTTTGGGGAAATAGTCTGTTTGACAAAAGTTCTTTATGTGGTAATTGAAAATGGAAATAAATAGCTGAAATGCTGGTGGTTCTGTGACATTTTGTTAGAAAAACTGTCAAAGCACAATCTACTTCTTTCCAACTGTATGTTTCACTGCTGAAATTACTCATTCAGCATCTTGGCACAATTGTACAAAACAAAAGACAGAGTAAAAAATAAACCTTAAAAGAACGTTAAGTTATGAATTATGGAGATCCATATTTGCATTTGAGAATAACTGAAGTGGCACAAGTATTATAAAACCTGTCTTCCATCATCTTTGTGAAGAAATCTGAGTGCATATGACTGCATCCCTGCTGTGTAGGTGCAATAGTTATATGGGAGGATTGCTGTGTTTTTACTTCAGTCTGAAGTTTCTGGCCCCACAATGAGTTACTAAACCTTTACAATTATCACAGCATGCAACAGCACAGCTCTGTTGCTCTCTGTCTAACAACAACTGGGGGGGGGGGGGCTGGGGGCACAGAAAATGTTTAACTAGCTTTGGGACTGCACAAAGTTCTGAGCACCCTCAATTCACACTGGGTTTGTATCTCCCTTAAAGGGGCCTAAACATGAATGTATAAGTAATTTACACCCACCTTAAAGCCTATTTTATATTGCCAGAGCGGTCTAAAGAAGTGACGCTAGTTAATGGCAATCAGGCTCAGAATCTCACAGGAGGCTGTCAGCCCCTTGTAGCATCAGTCCCTGGGTGACCCATTCATTCACCCTTAAGTAACTGGTCATTTTCTTTCACCATTCAAGTCATTGTGTTCTCTATGCTCTTACTTAATGTGATGTGGTAGTCTGCCCCCTTAAACATAGTAGTGCCTAGTAGGCAGCCCACCCTCCTTCTCCAGTCATGTGGCATGGATGGCACTTTAAGATTTTGAAAGGTCCAATCTATACACATAAGAACCTAGGAGATATTGATAGAGAGGAAGCAGTCCTGGGAATAAGTGGTGCTTGGAAGGAAATCCCATCACTGTCTCTTTCAAGGCCTGCGGTCAGGAACTTTGCAGACAGGGTGGGGCAACCAATTGGGAATAAGCAGGGAGAAGGGGACCTGCATAAATGCTGCCTTCTCTCTCATAATAAGGCAGACCTCAGCCAGAAAAGGCTGGCCTGCTGAACCATTTTGGGGCCAACTGAGGGAGAAGCTAGCTAAGGCCTTACAGGTTGCTAACTTACAACCCCGCTCGGATGGAGAAAGTGAAAGGTAACCCAGAGACTGGGAGCAGAGCCCAGAGCGTGGGCTTCAGAGAAGCCCCAAAGGCCAGAAGAACCTTTTGTTTAGCCCTTTTAACCTAAGAAAGGGGATTGAACTAAGGGATCCAGCTGGAGGGCTGAGCCACATGAACCCCATGAGACAGAAAACCCTAGGGAGGAAACTGAGGCAGGAAGTGCCTGCAGTGCTACAGTCAGCCAGCAGGGGGAACTACAGCAAAGTCACACCAACTGACACTTAACAACATTGGGTTCTGGGGGATTAAGGCTAGTGGCTTTGCAACCTTGTATTAGAATGGCCTTTCACTTTCAGGACTATTGGAAGTATCAAAAGCCACAGGATAATTTAAATCTGTTAAAGATCTACTTATTCAAGTTAGATTAATTTTAAATGGGTGTTTTCAAGTGATGCTGACTGACTATTTGTGGCTTGTGGCAGATGACTTAAGTAACACTGTGTTGTTTCTGTTCCTTGTTTTTAAGGAAAAGAATGATGAACAAGAAATTACTAAATTTTTGTTCATGAAAATATACACTTGTTCACATATTAAGTTTTCTAAAGAATGGCCATTTCCCAAATGTTTGTGCAAAGAAAACCATGTTCACGTGAATGTTTCCACAAAGAGACAGTGGCATAACATGGTCAAATCTAGAAGTCGTCTGGTCATAAACACTGTTCTGCAGAAGTCAGAAGTTCTAGAATTTAGTTAAAGTGACAAATATGAAAGCAAACTTTGGCTTGTGATCATATTTATACCCCAATCCTGCAAAAACATATTCAAATGCTCCACTTTACATGTGTGATTAGTCAGTGGGTCCACTCCTGGGCGTAAAGTTAACTAGGAGTATGGTAAGGTCTGATTCTCTTCACTTTCACCAATAATAATGCACCTAAAGTTAGAGTATACACTAATGTAAGGGAGAGGAGAATCAGACCCAGAATCCAACAGCTTTCCAAAAAGGTTTTCTTCTACACAAGGTTTCAGAATATCCTTTGAGATGGAATTTTGTGGTTTTTGTCTGATCCTGGCTCCTTGCAGGAATTGTACCGTAGGCAATAAAACCGTAACAGAAAATTTACTTGGGTTTGCTATTTTCTTAAAAAAATACTTGCTAAATGTCATTGCGATGCACAATATTGTCCTTTATTGTGCTACCTTTCTGCCTTGTTAATAGGCTTTAGATTTTGTTCTGCAGAACCACTGCTGTTGTTCCACACACTGTGACAACTTGTCTTCTCTGGTACAAGCAAAGTAACATTCATTTCTTGGTCTTCCAAGCGAAACGTTAAATCATCAATGCACTCACTAAAGAATGAAGTAAGCAACTTTCTCCTCTTTATGCCAATTCACAGCATCCATATAAAGGCACTGGAACAAAAACAGATCTGGGGATGATTATCACATTTAAATATGGGGAAAACAGGTAATATAAAGGGCAAATTATCCAATAAATCATGATTCACAGATTCAGACACATTAATGTCAGAAGGAGCTATTATGAGCATGAAGTCTCACCTGCATAAAACAGGCCATAGTAACACTACATCAAGTCTGTAACTAAAATCATTTAGGACTTTATTCTCCTCTGTGCAGGAATAGCCAGGTAGGAAAGTGAAAACCCCGAGTGTCAACTTGCAGTTTCCTTTGAATTCTCAGAAGAAAACAAGGTTCAGTCCAACCTACTCTTCCCAGACCCAGGTGCTGAGGTATCCTTTACTGCTGCTCAGCCCATGAGCATGGAACTTGCAAACACTAAATTCTTCCCCTTGGCACCTTTATTAGGCAATACTTCCCCACTGGCAAGCACTGAGTGGTATGAAACCGAGATAACATTGTATTAAGGGGGAAGAAAACAGTATTAGTTTGAAGCAGCGGTTCTTGTGGGCCACATGAGGCCAATTAGCACACACTTCTCGGCCCAGCTCAGATGTGTGCTAAAGGCCCTGGGCTCCAGACTCCCAGCCACCCTGCATGGCAGGGTTTGGGATCAGAGTCCTGGCTGCCCCCTACCCCACAGCCAGTTCTCTGCTCCTGGCCCCACTCTGTGGAGAGGTCTCTGGGCAGAGGCCGCTGACCATAGGGATATGTGGGGGCTGGGGGGGGGGAAGTGGGAGAGGGGTTCAGAGTTCAGAGGTGTATTCAGGTGGGAGAGAGGTCACCACCAACCCCTGAAGGGGTAGGATGAATGCTGCCTTGTGGCCCTTCTTGTCTTGCTGCTGCCACTTTCAACATCTTGCCATCTCATGCTGCTACCGAAACAGATGCTGCCAATGCCTTGCCACCTCTTGCTGCACTGCCACTGCACTGCCACCTTGATGCCATTCCACTAGTTCAGTCCCACCGCACCATGACCACCAAGGCCAGCTATTAGTAACCACAGCTCTAGAATTGCTAAGGTGGGGGTTCCTTGCAGCTGCTGCACCTCTGACCAGCTCACTGCCTTCAGCCACGATGCTGTGTTCTCTAATTCCGCCACCTCGCCCAGTTCCGAGTGATTGCAGCGGTCAGTGATTTCACTGTGGAGTTGGGAACCTCACTGGTGTTGTTTCCTTTGTGTTGTCCCTCATCACAACACAGTTTCCATACCAGATCTAAGGCTTAGCGGGCGTGTGTATGGGTGGGGGGGGGGGCTATCAGTGATTTCAGCTCTAGTGGTCACTGAGAAGACAAGGAGACTCTGAACTGAGTATTTAGCTCTCTCTTTACATTCTCAGGTGGAGGGTTCAAATGCCATTTAGGACCTTTAAACAGATAGCACCTATCCCCAATCCTGCTTTCACTTTGATTTTGACTCACTACCCCATGCTTCAACAGTGTAGTATAGGTGATGGGGATCCTTCAATCAGCATATTAAATACAGTTCTGCTGTCCTTTAGTCAAGCCATAAGAGTAACATTTCATTACCCTACATCTAAGTTGTAAGTGAATTTTAATTCCAAACAGCCCAAATTGATCACCCTAGCAAACTAGGTGTCACCTATGCAAGTAATGTCTCCTCATAAGGTCTTTCCTCCAGTTCAATAGATGGCAGCAGAGAGTTCATTCACAATGCTGTTAATGTTGGTGATCTCTGCCATGAGTCATAATGTTTGGTGCAAAGCACCTGACCCACTTTCTGGCGAGGGGAGGGTGAGTCCATGAATTTTTAATTATTTGGTTTTTTATGTTTATGGAACATCCTTTGATTGGGAATGTGAAAAGCACTTTGATTGGGAAGCTGGTTGAAAGCAGGAAAAAAAAAACTCAACACATTGCAGTTTAAGGTCTCTGAAGATAGTAGCAGGTTGTACACTTGTCAGGTTCTTGCTCACTACCATGAGCTGTGGGAGAGTTATGCCCTCACATGACAGCACAGGAAGGCATAAGGTGCAGGTGTGCTGTGGTAGGGTGTGCCCCACCCCCAGGCTAGATTGGGCGACAGCAGGCCAGAGCAGCTGCGCAGACAGGCACCAATCAGAGAGGGCCTGCGGGGAGCCAATCAGGGCTGAGCAAGAGGCAGCCAATCAGGGCCAGGCTCAGCCCTATATAAAGGCTGCCCAGGCAAGAGGCAGAGAGTCTCTCCCAGACTTTCAAGGGAGAAGGTTGCCCTCCTGAGCAAAGGAGGGCAGGGCAGGGCAGGGCAGGGCAGGGCAGGGCAGGGCAGGGCAGGGCAGGGCAGGGCAGGGCTAGGCTAGGCTAGGCTAGGCTAGGCTAGGCTAGGCTAGGCTAGGGAGAGCTCCAGCCCAATACCTGCCAGGCTGCAGGCGCTGATCGGAGGACCCACAAGGTGCAAGGGGGCTGAAGGGGAAATGGCCCAGGGAGGAGAGGCGGACAACGGGAGTGAAGGCAGGCAGGGAGGCTGCCGCCAGAGGGTCCCTGGGCCAGGACCCAGAGTAGAGAGTGAGCCTGGGTCCCTCCCTTCCCCCTTGTACTACACCCGCCATTAGAAGTGGCTATAGCGGACTGCACCCGACCCCTGATAGAAGGGGTTAGACTTCGGGAATGTAGTTGGCCACTGCGGCTGGGGTGAAGCGAAAAGACTGATGTTAACGCCCCCACCCCGGAAAGGGGCGAGCATGGACTAGGGGGCACTGCTGGAGGGCAATGTCCTGAAGAGGATGCCGTGAGAAGGGATCAATGTGGGTCCAGACACCAACGGAGGGCAGGAGATGGATGGGATACTACCAATGGAGGGCGCGCCACATGGACTGAGCTAATTCTCAGAGGTACCAACAGGGGGTACCATGATAGTGAGTCCCAAGCCAGTCACATGTGCCCACAATGGACAATGCTAGTCAAAATCTCTCTCTCTCTAATCTGAGATTACATGTGCATGAGCCATATGTGCCCCTCCTGCAGAATCCACAATGACACTCAAAGTATACACACAAAATTCCTCAAACTGAAAATTCATAAGATTTGCATAGTTCTGAGAACATTTAATAAGTTTGAAAACACAAATTAGAGTGGAAAAATATTTCCCTAATTCTTGAATTTTGCTAAACTTTGTGCCCATCGCTCACTAGGCTGTCTTGAGTTCAAAGCGTTGATATGTCTTGAATCCATATATAATTGTTGTAAGGGCTCCATAAGCTCTGGTGTACCATTTCTTCAGAACACTTGGGCCAAGGTCTTTCACTCAGGACCAGCTAAATTTATACAATGTATAACAGTGTCTTCCCAGTGTAGAATAGAAACCACAAGTACTGCAGCTGCACACATTCATTTGGTCCTAACTTCATCCCACATGGAAGTGTCTCATTTGTAGGAATTATCCAACTATACCTACCCCCTGCAACAGTCGTAGGTACACTAGTAAAGGTGCTTCAGGAGCCTCAGAATGCATTACTACAATGATGGCTGTGTGGTTTGTGGCATATGGCAAAGCGATGCTGTCCAGATAATGCCACTGGTGTGGATGCACTAAAAACCATTGCAACTGAAGACATCATTTAAGGCAATCAATGACCTTGCAATACACAGATGTAGGACAGTACAGATACCCTTTTTGGTTTTGTTCCCATGTAGTCTGCTGATAACCCTGTCTGAAAAATGTTGTCCAGACATACCAAAATAATAGGAAGAAGTCAGTTATTCATTCCAAAGGCATACCTGTTTGTAAAATTTTGGATGATGATTTATCAATAATGCCAGGCAAGGTACAGATCTTTTGTCTGACATATTGAAGTAACAGTGAACTAAGACCATGATTATGGGGTCATTCATTCTGCCCAGTTCAATTCCAATTTACCTTTTTATTTTGCACTACTGCACCACAGAAGGATTAGGTTTTAGGATTCAGCATACAGCTGTGAATTATTGAGTCTGAGGCTGCCACATCTTTTGTATCAGATTTCTACTCTATGTTTGGCATAATATTGTGTTAATTATTGCCAACAACAATAGGACACGGATTTACATAAATGTAAATGTTCGTAAAATGTTGAGGCTTCGCTAACAGATTCTGATTTGTTTCTGTCTCACACATATGAACAAACACATAGTTTTTAGTTATATCTCAAAAAAACGATGACAAGAATCAGTTGTAATGGGTTATACTGATTTATCCTGTAAAAAGTGAGGATTTATAGAATTAGGGGCTGACCTCCCAACTCTTATTCATATGAGTATCTCTCCTCACTGAAAAAATAGCCAAACTGAGAGACCAAGGGAGCTACTTGCATAATAAAAATCCAGCTGAGTAAGTGTTGCAGGATGAGGCCCTTATTCTGGACTGCACTACCTCAAGTGAAAGACTGAAAACGTTCTATAGAAAAACCTGCACCATTTTAGTGTTGCTTTGATAGTTAGCGAGGTCTTACACTTATACCATGCAACAATACTTTTTATCATCATCTTAAGGGCTGATTCAGTGGAAAATATATCCAGGTGCAGCTTCCACAGTGTAGATCATGCAGCATTATCGCATACTGAATAGGGTCTGTAATAAAGAGTATGTTACTTCCAATTTCCCAGAATCTCTTTAGTTGATCCTATCCCTGATTGTGCCATTGACTTGCTAGGTGACCTTGAGCAAGTCTCAGCTTTCTTGTGCTTCATTCACTTCCTCAAGTCTGTAGAATGACAATTGTAATGCTTGTTTTGTCTTGCATTATGCCACCGTTCATGACTGGCAGCAAGGATACACTATAGCAATATTGCTTTGTCACTTGGCATCCCAAAAACATGAGCGTCAAAGCCACCAAAATAACTACAGTTGTGCAATATAGTTGTGGGCCGAAGCAATTTTTTTTCTTGGCAGTTTGAATCTAAATCCCTATGTTATAGCCACGGGAGTAAGTCATTGTGCATAGGCTAAATCATGGCTCTTAAACATGCTTAAGATTTTTTTTTTCTGTCCATGCACATATTGTAGAAATTGTGTTTCAGCCAGTTGATCGAAAATCATATAGGTTTTTGTAGTGGAGACAGAATGCCTTCTCTTGCCTAGCTATACAGCTTTCCTTCCAGCAGTACTTTTGTAAAATGTGATAAGACCCTGTGTTCTGTTTTGTTTTGAAATTTTAATCCCAACTGAGATGAATAGAATTCAGTTTTACAAAATAAAAGCACAATCTGCCCACTTGTCAATGCTGTGCCACACATAATGACATATAGAAAATTAAATATGTTTGAGGTACAGCAGAAAGGATGTAACAAGCCTGCAGTGTTTGATTGTGCAGAACCCGGTGTGCTTCTTATAAAGGTTTTTTTTAATTAAAATGTTTGCGTGTGACAATTTTCAACCATTTCAGAGCTTCTTGCATTAATTTGTAGAATATCAACTTTGGGATATAGTTATTGTGCTGGAAACTTGCCAGATTGCAACTGACAAACTACAGGCCAAATTCTGTCACCAGCTCTAATCAAACACATCCCAAATGAGTGGTTTAAGTGTATAACATTTTGAAGACTGAGGCACATAACTGGGATCTTTAGGATTCAAGTGAATCTGGCCCTGGTAACTATTGGAAAACAAGATTCTGGGCTAGATGGACCATTGATCTTCCATGGTATGGCTGTTCTGATATTATTCTTCCAAACTCCAAGCAGTATTTTATGCTGAATTGCAATGCTTCTTCCCCACAAAAAGAGTGGTTTGGTCAAAAGGCAAGATATTTTTTGCACAACAAAACATTAATCTGTATCTTCACATTGGCTTTAAGTGAAGGTCAGCAAGCAGACAAACTGATGTAGGGCAACTTCTGCCATTGCAGTGTCATTAGGCTACTGAGTGGATATATGCATTTATACACTATATGCCGAGAGTCCCAATACCAAACATAAGCCTGCACTAACACTTGGGACCTCCACAAAAGGACTTTAGTTCTAGCTCAGGACAGGTATGCAACCTTGAGGACCCAAATGTCTCTAGGAACATCCAAGATATTTTGATGGTCAGGGTACAGACTTCACTACATATACAAAGACTGCTGGCCAGCTTCCCCAAGGCTTAAAGTGAAGGGGAGGGCTTCCATGATCCATGGAACCCTGCATGAAGAGATTCTTAGTCCTGCTGAGCTCCTGAATTTTGCCTTTAATGAGACCCGCAGCAGCCCCTCTCAAGCTGCAGCACTTCGAGCAGAACCTATTCATCCTCAACTCCAGCTTCCCTGGTGGCCACCTCCTCTGAATATAACCAAATGTGCTGAAAGCCTTATTTCCACAACCCCTTATTTCCACAGAGATATCAGTACATAAAGTTTAGCAGGTGGATAGATCACTCCCTCCCCACCCCAGCTCTTGCAAGGTTACATGTTGACTTTAGTAAGGCTTTTGATACTGTTTCACAGGATCTTCTCATAAGCAAAGTAGAGAAATATAGCTTAGACAAGCCTGCTATATGTTGGGTGCACAGCTGGTTGGAAAACCCTATTCAGAGTAGTTATCAATGGTTCACAGTCAAGCTGGAAGAGCATATCTAGTGTGGTTCCACAGGGATCTATCATGGGTTCAGCTCTATTTAATATCTTCATGAATGATTTGGACAATGGCATAGAGAGTACACTTATAATGTTTGTGGACAATAGCAAGTGCTTTGGAGGAAAGGATTAGAATTCCAAATGATCTTGTCAAAATGGTCTGAAATAAATAGGATGAAATTCTGTAGGGATAAATGCAAAGTGCTACACTTAGGAAGGAATAATCAATCGCACAAATATAAAATGGGAAATGACTGCCTAGAAAGGAGCACAGTAGAAAAGGATCTGGGGGTTAGACTTGATCACAAACTAAATGAGTCACCAATGTAATACTGTTGCTAAAAAAAAAAAGGAATATTAGATTGAAGAAATTTGGTTTGGTTAGTCTGAAGAAGAGAAGACTGGCGGGAAAGGGGGGACATGATAGCAGTCTTCAAGTACATAAAAGGTTGTTATAAAGAGGAGGGTGATAAATTGTTCTTTTTATTTACTGAGGACAGGACAAAAAACAAAGGGAAAACTTCCTGACTGTAAGGATAGTTAAGCTCTGGAACAATTTACCTTGGCAGGTTGTGGAATCTCCATCACAGGAGGTTTTTAAAAACAGGTTAGACAAACACCAGTCAGGGATGGTCTAGATCAGCGGTTCTCAAAGCCGGTCCACCACTTGTTCAGGGAAAGCCCCTGGTGGGCCCAGCCAGTTTGTTTACCTGTCGCATCCGCAGGTTCAGCCGATCGCGGCTCCCACTGGCTGCGGTTCGCCGCTCCAGGCCAATGGGGGCTGCGAGAAGAGCAGCCAGCACATTCCTCAGTCCGTGCCACTTCCCACAGCCCCCATTGGCCTGGAGCAGCGAACCGCAGCCAGTGGGAGCCGCGATCGGCCGAACCTGCGAACGCAGCAGGTAAACAAACCAGCCCGGCCTGCCAGGGGCTTTTCCCGAACAAGCAGCAGACTGGCTTTGAGAACCACTGGTCTAGATAATTCTCAGTCCTGCCTGAGCGCAGGGGACGGGAATAGATGACCTCTCAAAGTCCCTTCCACTCCTACATTTCTATGACTCTATATTCATCTTCCTCACTGTACTTCTCCCTTTCTCCTAAGGTTCAATCCTAAACCCAAGGAAGTTAGTAGTAAAACACTCGTTGATTTCAGTGGTACAGGATTATACCTCTGTGTCCTAAATTGCCTTCAAATCCTTCCTCAAAACTCACTTCTCAGTGTTCACTTTCCACTCTTCGGCCTCCTCAGCAGCGCCACTGTTCCTGTCAGACCTTATCCTTAAAAGCACTAATAAGCTTCATACACAGCATAACGTGAATCAAAAAGTTTAATTGTTGTAAACTTCAACCCCATCTGCCCCCATCCTTTGCATGGGTTGTAATGATTGTGGTTCATTTAATTTGTGGCTCTCCATGCAGCTTCTCCCACAGAAAAACTGAGTGGAAATGCTTCCCTGAGTTCACAGGCAAGGCTTGGCCTATCCGGGAACTAAGTACAATACCAGCTGCCTTCTACCAAGTGACCAACTCACACTGAAACTGGAAGTGAAAAAAAAAATCTTCCCCACATTTTGCTGACATCCAGCTAGTTCAAAAACAAAACAAAACTTGGCATGCCACTTGAGCAATAGTTTCACAGGGGAAAAAATCGAAATACTGCAGATACCAAGAAGAAGCTAAGACACAGAAAAGGCTGGTCCCCAGTACTTTACCATGTCAATTCATGTATTTCACACCTCTCTAAGGAGTCCATTCAATAGCTGACAACTGGAACAAGGCACTTTGGACCTGATTTTCTCCACTCTGTTACACTGATTTTTACACCAGGGTAGTTCCACTGAAGCTATACCAAGTTTTTCCCTTTCAGTTGTTTTATCTGGGTTTCAAAAGGATACTTTGAAGCAAAAATAGATGTATAAATCTAACTGCATGTATAAATCTAACTTTAATTGTTTGAGCAGTGTGGATCTTTAAACCTCCTCCAAACCCAAATCTCCACAGAAAAAAAACCAACACATTCCAGTTGCAAAAAGGCTCAGATTGATTTTCTGCTGCCCTGCCTCTCAGATATACAGATATATGCTGACAATCTAGAAAGCCATCTGCAGATCTCCCTAAGGTCAGAATTTAGACCCTAAATCACTTCTTAGGCTAGTGTCAAGAGTGAATTAAGCATGGCTTATTTGATTGTGAATCATTTTAAAAAGTTAACAAATGACCAGAGTCTAAAGTGTTATTAGAGTAATGTGTTATATAACCTATGGGGGATGATATGGGTGGCTGTCTCTTTTCACTGCTTCATCTTTCAAGGGACAATGTATTTTCGATCTGGCTCTTTAAGCCTACACAACGCAAAAGACCGAGGCCAAGCAGATTCTGCCACTGTAGTCCCTGCTCACAGAGTAAAGCACTATGCAACATAAAGGTGGCCAAAGGGCTTCTAGGAGACAAATGGATTTATGATTAAAAGGAATGCTTCTGTTTAAAATGGACATTAGCTAGAGTTGTTCAGGAAACAGGTTCTGCAGCAGAAGAAAGGTGTTGTGTCATTGCAGCCTCAGGCCCAAACAAGACTGAAGGCACCACCTAGGGAAAAAAACCCATAGATAATCTCTCTTCTTCTGGCAAAGTGTCATGCTGTTCTGCAGATTGGACCAAATCCCAGTCACCTTATTTATGCAGGTAGTCCAGTTAAATTCCTTCATGAAACCACTAGTATAATCAAGGGGTGCAAGGATTGGCCGTTAATTGCAGAAAACAGGAAAATGGCTGTTTAGGTCATTTCATCCATCCTCCAACCAGTGCAGGGTAATTCTATACAATATGTGCTTAAGTACATGTTGTAAACTTATGTCATGGTAAAAAAAAAAACATTAAAAACAGTGCAAGTTCTGGAGACATGCACACTGCCGCTTTTGCTCAGAATTAAATAAAGTAGTATTTACAAGAGTACTAACTCCCATCTCCGTATGTCCCTTTGACGCCCAGTAGTGCAATCCCTACTCACACTGATGAGCGCTTACTCACCTGTTTTGTCTCACTGAAATCAGAGAGACTACTCACATGAGTAAGCGCTTGCCAATGTTGCGTAATTGAACCCTTATTTTTATGAAAAAATAATGACACTGTTTTGCTGAACATCTGCTAAAATATATTGGCACCTACGGCTGCCGGTAATGAATTTCTCCCCTATTTCTCCTGCCTGTTGCCCATCACAGTCTGTCACCAAGGCATGCTCCTGAACATTAATAATTCCTGTCATTGGCTTGACACCATCGCCTCCACAATCTGCTTGGGCTACACTAAGTATCTAGAAGACAGGAATTCGTTGAGACCACTACCTCAATATGAACCCCAAGATTCCAAAGAGCCCACAAAGTGCATATGTTGCTATATCAGCCATGCCATCTTACTTAGCTCTGCTGATAGCAGTGTCCTACCCACTCAGATTTGTACTTGTACTGATGTCCAGAGCCTGTTGAACTCAGAGACTCCCACTGATTTCAATTATATCACAATGGGCCCTGTCTGAAGTTAATACTGAACCTGATGCTGTCCTGAGAGGTGCTAAGCACCTACTGGGAGCTAGTGAGAGCCCTGGAGCACCAACAAAGTCAATGGGAACTGAGTGTGCTGAGGACCTGACATAAGCTGTCCTTTGAGGGAGAAGAGATACTGATAATCACCTCAGTCATATCTATATCAGTTTATGCCGCAGTCCTTCTTCCTCTGAGGAAAGCTTGCTCCTGCACCATTGATGGCCATGGAAGTTTTGCCATTAGCTCCAGTGGTAGCTAGAACAGCCCCATGATGTCTGCAAAATAAAAATGAAACTTGATCTTAGTTATGAAGAAAGTAATACTCTAAAACGTAGCAAGAGAGGTATCTCCAGGGTTTTAGCACTCTTAATACGCTAATTCTTTCATTGATTTCTTGATAAATGCATGTCAAAAATCCTTCGTAACCCTCCTCCTTTAATTATCAGATGGTGACATAATGTATGATGTCTATTGACTCACAGTAGTAGGTCGCATAATGGAAATGCCCTTGGAAATGCATGCATTTGTACCTTTCATGCTTTTCCATTACAATTCCATAGATTTATACACTGTCAATGTACTATTTATAGTTAATGTATTTCAAGGACATTTAGGTGGTGACATTTTATCAATGACTTTTTTGTCCTCCTTTTTTCATTAGCGCTGGTTAAGGAAGACAAGCCATTCCAGTCAAGAGCTTCCTCTAAACTTAATGGCTTTTACTGCATAATCATCATAGGGCACTACTTTTTCTCTCCCTTTCTTGTATTAATTACGTTCATATTTGCATTCAAGATGCAACCTTAGCTGAATCCAATTCAAATTGCTATCTTTGAACTGGAAAGAGGCTCTAGCATTGTGATTGTTAAAGATATCCCTTGGGGTAGTATGCCACTACTGCATGCTTTACCTAAAGAGTCTTAGTAATATCCTTCTTGATTTACACAAATGCATCTCAAACTAAATTTCTCTGGCAGAAGGAAATGTACATTTTTATGACAAAATGTGATTTGTGTCTAACTTGTTTGCCTGAACATTACATCTCTAGCATTTAATTAATATTATATGAATGTCTCAGCCAGATTCACCATTTCTTTTTTAAGTCAGGGGAATGACATAGTAATTTTCATTTTTGTGATGTATTTTCCTAAGCAAGATTTCACATTTACTAATGGTTTTTATTTGAATTTGACCTACTAGTAGTATAATCATACAAGTCCTGTGTGTCTTTCTATCTGTTTTCTGTAATATGTTTCTCCAGGACCTAAGTGGGAGAAAACAGGTGTTTCAGGACAAAAAAGTCAGGAAAAAAGTTTCCTTTGAGTACAATGTTGTGCAATTAATGGGGTATATTGGGAATCCCCCCAGCTTTTCCTCCCTTCCTGTGACACATCAGATATTAGCCATTACTTGAGAAAAAATA
Source organism: Dermochelys coriacea (assembly GCF_009764565.3). Classification (NCBI taxonomy): domain Eukaryota; kingdom Metazoa; phylum Chordata; order Testudines; family Dermochelyidae; genus Dermochelys; species Dermochelys coriacea. The sequence continues at coordinate 135,699,474 of NC_050068.2, read as the reverse complement.
TCCACCCAACTTGATAGGGCTATGACTGGAATTCAAAATCCAACGTACCTCTCAAAAATTGCCAAAATACGTATGTCATATACCTCAGAAGCCTTAAAAGACTAAGCCCTATTCCCTTTGGACCCAGTTCAGCAAAGGTACTTATTCTTAATGGCCCCAGTTCAGGAAAGCATCCCTATTCAGATCAGCATGTGCTGAAGTCTCATTGATTTCAATGGGATTAACCCCACTGATGCTTACGTCCATCCCAGTTAAGGAAAGTGTTTAAGAACATGCTGAAGTGTAGTCCTGAATCTCAGCCAGACTTATGCACATGCTGAGTGTAATCCCATTTTAAAGACACTTTCCACATGCCTAAGTACTCTGAGAAATCATGGCCTTTGGGCTGTAGATTTGCACATTCTGAGTGGGACATTGCTTTGAGAAATCTGATTTCCCCTGGTGAAAAAGATTGTTTTCTGGAGCCAAACTCCTTGCTACAGAAGGCTGATAAACACCGGTGAAGGGCCAATGTTCTGCTGCTGTTATCTTTGACAGGGCAGAGAGGGTCATGAGTTGCCATCAAAGAGAAAAATATTTTACCCCTTACACCATGTGGTGTTCAGGGATCACTCAAAGCCAAGCAGACTGACCGAGGTCTGCTTCATTCAGTGTCTGCATTCTAACTGATCCAACTGGCTCTTGCCGGAGCTTCTTAAAAGGTACAGTTCCCCCCAGCTCTCTCTTGCAAATGACAGACCAAGAGGAAACGCAGAGTGCAGAAGGTACAATACCTCCTTCTCTGAAGGAGAGTTAGCCCGTTCTTCAAGGGGGAGGAAAAACTGCCCCTTGAAACCTGCTCAGAGAGTTCTGTTCTGCTCACTTCCCAGTTAAAAATTAAGTAGATGCGGAGAGAGGATATTAGAAATGTGTTCATTGTTATCTCATGTTAATTGAGGATACCACATCATTCCTACAGCAATCAGTGTTTCATTAGCAATAAGCAATGCAGCAAGCAGGCAGAGTTGTCGGAAAGAAACCCGTATTGAGCATGCATAGATGCCAGTGCTACATAATTGAAAGGCCTGTATTTGTTTGGCAGTAGCCTTGCCTGAGCTTGAATTTCTGAGCTCCTGATATCCCACCTTGACCCTCTTTCTTCAGTTCCACTTTTACTACAATCAGGAAAAAAGGATATACTCCCAAATGCTCAAAAACTGGTAAAGATAAGGGACCCTTCAAGAGATTGCCCAGCCTGGGAAAGAGGTCTGAACTACAGATGCGGATAATGTAGTCAAACATTTACAATACGGCCCCAGTTTTCCAGTCAGTCTGCGTTAGCTTCCCAACTATATTGACTATTCCTTCCTAAGTTCACTAGGAAAAAGAAAACTATTGCATTGCAAGGCTGTTAAAGGGTGCAAAACTTCACATCTAAAATGTTTGCAGTCTACCTATACATAGTGAGTGTTTTCAAATACTTAAGAAAAAGTATTTCAATACAAGGACCTGGGGCTTTTTAAAGAAGAAAATAGGCTGCCTGACCTTTCCCAAATTCAGCGCACCCTCTCCAGGGCACTGCTTCTGAGGTCTGCCTGTACTAGCTTCTGAGACCTGCCACACAGCCATCCTCAAAGTGCATATGTTACCTTTTAAGCCAGGCTGTTTACCAAATATACCTCAAAGAACTGTCCCTTTGTGGAAGTACTGGTTTGCAGAACATCTGCTGCTTTAGTACTTTATACAGGGCTGTTCTGTTTAATGTGAAGGTGATGGCATTTCCCCTTGCTAAAACCATGCTCCCATGCATCAAAGGAAATACGTTAAGATCACTCATCCATTATGAATTATTTATCTAGGGACTCTGTCTTTTTTCTGATCACATATTTATCAGCATTAATTCTCATTTGATTATTTTTAATAGCATGTTCTGTGTGATTATTTCTGCTACAAAGGAAGGCACGCAAAAGTAGAGGGTGCAGTTGGCGCAGTATGCTTTTATCAGTGTTTCACGCTTCATTTCTAGACGCTCGAGATGATCCATTTTGTTGAAAAAAACTAAACACCCATAAAATCGTTTCAGCATCCCTTAGCTAGCACCAATTTTCTTGTGTGAAATGGCGTGAAGAGTTCCAGGAGATACTACCAGCCCTTATTCCTTATGGTTTTGTTAAGGACTAGCTTTTTTTTTTGAAGCATACTCAGTCAGACTTGTATTTGCCTGAAGAACTCAACATGAATCGAGATGAACGCTTGACTCTGACTTCACTTTGGTTTTACATGGATGTAATAACAAACTTCTTGACTTCAGCAGATCAATGCAAAGAGATTGGGTAAGATCAGACTCAGGTTCTAGGTGTCCAGCTCAAATGCATGGGTACGGAGTTCTTCTTTTTATTTAAGTGATCTTGGGCTAGATTCACTGAAGGACAGAGGCACCTAGCTCACACTTTAGACCCCTAAATCCTAGAATTAGGCCTCACTGGGATTCACAAAACTCTTGCTCAGCTGTCGCCAAACTTTTTACAGTAGCTACATTTTACAGTAAAAAAATCCCTAGATTCCCATGTTTCTGCCTGTGTGCATGAGCACAATGCCAGGCTTTCGGATGCCTAAGCCCCAGAGCGATGCACAAGCCAGGGGAAGACAGGCGCGTTTCTGCCTAACCTGTCTGCCCAATCTGCTAAGTGTGCTCAGAGCTCACCTACTGGATTGGGCCCTGTAGGCAAGCTTACACAAAATGATCTCCCTCATAACTCTTAGCCCAGTGGTTAGGGTACTCACATGGGATGTAGGAGATTCCCAATTCTATTCCCTTCTGCAACTGAAGGGATTTGAACAGGGATCTGCTACTTCTCAGGAGAGTGCCCTAATCACTGAATTATGGGATATTCTGATGTGTGGGGACTCTCACAATTGTTCCACTATGAACAACCAATTTTAAAAAGTCACTGGCACAAGTGGATCTGATCCTTGGTGTCCCAACTCTTAGGTGAGCGCTCTCTCCATTGGGCTAAAAGTTATGAGGGAGGTGGCCCTCCCTCCTACCCACCTCTTGCAAAAAGGGCATAGCCAGATAATGCCAAGAGAGAGTTTGCAGTTGAGAATCTCAAGCAGAGGGAGGCACCTCTCTCTAATCCAGACTTAGGCATCTATCTCCAAGATGGGGCAGAGTTTAGCATACAGTCCTCATCTCATCTTCTCCCATTGGCTAGTTTAGGCAGGAAGCTGCCTAACATACTGGCTTTTGTGAATCTCATTTTGAGGCTCCTATCTCTCCCCATTCACTGTATAGGGAGCCTAAGCACCTAAGTTAGGCATGCTGTACATTAAAAAGTTAGGTCGACCCACTATATCACTCAGGGGTGTGAAAAATCCACACCCCTGAGTAACAGTTCAGCAACCTAACCCCTGGAGCAGACAGCACTAGCTCAATGGAAAAATTCTTCCATCACTCTACCTACTGCCTCTGGGGGAGGCGCATGACCTTTGCCAACAGGAGAATGCTTCTCGTCAGCATAGGTAGAGTCTCCACTGAAGCGCCGTAGCATTTCAAGATAGGTGTGGCAACACTCTGCATCACCACACTTAAGTTTCTTTGTGAAGCTAGCCCCTTATTTCTAAGTAAGGTCATAATCAAGACCCTGGAAAGCAGCAAAAATGCTAAAGACTCTTCCAAAGCATGAAACTCGGGACCTGATTTTCCTCTCACAGTGCTCTTATAATAATGTAATTTGGTTGAGCCATTCTGTTGGGTAGCATTTCACCACCACTTTTCACTGGTAAAAAGGACTACACAACATGCAAGGCAATGCAGTGGCAGGCCATTTGACTTCAAGTTATCCATAAATTGCATTGTGAGATCAGAATATTTTCCTCACTGTAAACCCTTTTACCAGTGCCAATGATTTTTATTTTTAAATCCAAAACACTGAAGGGAAAGAAAGAATGTATAGCTTTAACAACAAAAACTAAAATAGTTCTTGTTGGTATTTGAAAGGATTTGTCTCATTCTATTAGCAGCCAGTCAGGATCTAACAAATGATTGTTCATTTGTTAAACAGAGCTATTCAGCAAAAGTGTAGGGAAAGATCTCCCATTCCTTAATGCCGTTTAAGAGGATTGAGCTCAGATATCACACAATCAGTTAGTACAGCGCATAAATTTACATCTCTTAGCTTGCTGTGGAAGGCAATCAAGACTGTGCAATGCGAGCAAGGAAAATTAACACTCTGATACATGCTTGCCACAAACTTGCATCTGCATATGCTGATATCATGATCACCAGCTTTACTACACATACAGAACTGGCATACCCAGGAAACAAGAATTAATTGCAGTTTGGCTTCAAAACCACCTTATTATTTAGATTTGTAGCCCTTTTTCAGGCCAACCTTCAAAAATGTATGAGCAGGATTGATATTTTCCCCAGTTAAAGGAAGGCAGTGGTACACATTATACACAATAAAAAGAAAATGAATACTTGTGGCACCTTAGAGACTAACAAATTTATACACAGTGTGGTCCCTAGCCAGTGCATTGCCTTCTGACACTTAACGTAATCAGAGAGAATATTAAATCCCCAATTTCTTGGCCATTTTAAAAATTAGGTTTAAGAATTTTGAAGCTGGTGGAATAAAGGGGTTTTATGCTGTGAAATACTCAGTAGCTTCCAAGAGCCATTTATTATGCAGTGCCACTTTCCCTTGTCAGGAAATACTTTACATTCAGGGAAGAATGAATCAATAACAGAATCAATTTACAAGGAGAATAAGCTAATCTGGTAAATTCCTACTGACAGACAGTGCCCTCTGAGAATGGATACTTGTTTCTTGGGGAGGCCTGACCATAGCCGTTTGAATGATGGATGGGTAGCATGAAATACTGTTAATCTTGGTCAGTCTGAGGTCAAGTCAGGGGAACGGGCATACTGTGAAGAGGGGGATGGAAAATAGGCCTTTCACACTGTGAAATATTGAAGTTTCAATTTAAAACTAATCAGTTCCTTTTCAAAAGGAAAGCTCAATTTAGCAAAATTGTCCGTTTTTCATGTCGATTTATCATGGTTAGCAGAAAAAGGATAAGATACAGAGGGGCATTGATTCTAGTGGGGTTATAAGGGATGTTCAAAGCGGAATTTGGCCCCAACAAGATAAATAGGACTACAGTATGTTTGCACTAATTTTTAGTAGGGCTGTCGATTAATTGCAGTTAACTCACATGATTAACTCAAAAAAATTAATCACGATTAAAACAATTAATGCGATTAATCACAATTTGAATTGCACTGTTACATTTCAATTGGTATTGTATTAAATATTTTTGGATGTTTTTTCTACAATTCCAAATATATTGATTTAAATTACAACACCAAATACAAAGTGTACAGTGTTAAATTTATATTATTATTTTATTACAAATATTTGCACTGTAAAAATGATAATCAAAAGAATTGTATTTTTAATTCACCTTATTCAAGTACCGTAATGCAATCTCTTTATCGTGAAAGTTCAACTTACAAATGTAAGGTTTTCTTGTTATATAACTGCACTCAAAAACAATACAATGTAAACTTTAGAGCCTACAAGTCCACCCAGTCCTACTTCTTATTCAGCCAATCGCTAAGACAAACAAAGAGCCAGCATTCAAATGCCAATGCAGTACAGTACTAGGTAGAGTAACCAGGACCTGGCCCTGGAGGTGCGTGAGGTGGATGGTACCAGAGGCAGCATCGAAAGCTTTCCTGCTGAAGATACCATATGTATGCTCTGCCACACAATAGAGCTTTCAGTCCCTGATGGTGCCAACAAAGGTTCAGTCCCAGAAGATATCAAATGTGTGATGCAGAGGAAGATCTTGGTACCAAGGTTTGAATGATAGGAATAGTCAGTGCCCAAACCTCATCCTGCATTGGTGCTGAGTCTGTCACCAATAGGCACAGGAGATCCCTGGCCACCATGTTCACGTCAGGTGCCATCAATACTAATATAGGCTCCTCGGTCTCCCACCACTGCGGTGTGTGGGAGCTCCGGGGTCCCCCTGCCTGTGGGGCTGGGCTGCTACGGGGTCCCCTTGCCCCGGGGCAGCTGGGAGCCGCAGGGTCCCCCAGCCACTGGTCGGGGCTGGGCAGCTGCGGGGATCCCCACACTGCCCATCACGGCTAGGCAGCTGCAGGGTCCATCTGCCAGGGCAGGGGCTGGGGGCTGCGGGAGCGGGGCTGGCTGGGAACTCCAGCCCCGGGGAAGAAAATGTCACGGAGGTCAATGGAAGTCATGGATTCCGTGACTTCCATGACCTCCATGATATAACAGTAGCCTTAATTATAATTGCTGCAGGGTAGAGAATCTTGTTGATTGCAAACAAGTCCTTGTGAATTTTTCTCATTGCCAGGAATCATATCTATTTTACAAACTCACTGTCTAGGCAGGTCTGTGAATGAGAATTTGTTGTTGCCTTCTAGTTGTAAAGGAGACAGGAATTTTCCTGCCCATGAAGAAGACAGGAACGTGGGTACTGAGTACTTATAACAAAAGGCCAGCAGTTACCTTTAGAAAGGTTGCCTGATGATGATGCTGTATATTACAGGGTATCTATTCCAAAACCTCTGTGTCTGAATCTTTAGAGAGAATTTCTAGAAATTGAATAGGGTCACCACCTTCAGTACCCTTTAGCAATCCACACATTCAAAGATTGCTTCTTTTGTGTCTGTTTTCATCTTTCACCTTAAAAGTCATTTTCAAGGGCTTTGAATTATTTGCAGTCTTTTGGAATTTGTTAAAATTGACTTCAGGTTACCAATTCGAGCCCTCTATGCTAGAAAATCTTGTTTCTTCAGCTCTTGGTATTTAGTTCTAATTTCCTTTGAGAAAGCACATATTGTTCCTTTAATTAACAAGCGTTCTTTCATTAGACTGTGTGACTCTTTGAACTTCTCAATACCAACTGGCAAAGAGATCACTGCTCTATAACAGTAACTCCTGACAGGCCTGACAAATTCATGACACCCAACACATTGCTTTCATAATATTTATCCTACAAGAGTAAAATGATACATCTGATAAAAGCTTATGTCAGATGATTCTAATAATTGTTATGAAAAGTATGTACAGATGATATTGAAGTAGATGCGTATACATACTGAAATCTGTGTCCAAGCCAGAGCTGCCAAACAGGGTTTGGATTAGACAAAGGACGTTAATTCACCCCTCTCTCTGACAGCCATGTAGATTAAGCATTGTAAGCCAACACAATGGAAGTGCCATTTTCATACAAAAGAATGTGAAGTCAACATGAAGTCAGAAAGGCAAAACACCAGAGACTGAACCACAGGGGGTTGTACTGACTCTGAGGTACAAATAAACTCTGGGGATAAAAAGGGAGAGAAAAGCACAACTTTTCATCCTTCACTGGAGGAAGCAAAAAAGACATGATTTGTAAACCAACACCAGCCAGAATTGATCACTTTGGCAAAGCAGCTCCATCTGCTGAGCATCGAGGCGGAGTAGGTGTGTCTATGCAAATATGGTCTGCTCCTGAAGTCTCTTCCACAATTCGTCACTAGATGTCAGAGAAGAGCTCATTAAGACTCTGCTTATAGCCATAACACATTTTTTGTTTTTTTTCAAGACCTACCCACCTCTTGTAACACTTTGTAACACTGAAACATTAAGGACCCACCCAATCCCCTAATCTGTTACTTATTTTAAGGACAGCCTCTTTGTGGTGAAGTAGTGAGGACTGATGCAAAGAAGCCATGTAGCTTCTTTTCAGTGTCCTTCTACATCTTAATAGCTCCTTTTATTCCCTAGTGGTCTACTCCTGGGACCTGATTCTCTCACAAACTTCCTGCTTCTGAAATACTTTAAGAAACCGTTTATTTCTTTGGCTAATTACACATCAGTTTTCTTCTTAGACCTTCTAATTTCTGTCTTGCATATACTGTGTATTTCACGGTTTATTTCCTTTCCATTGACTTCCATTGGGCTAGATTTCCAGTTTTTGAAGGGTACCCATTTTGCTTCATTAAATTCTAGTACTTTGCTGCTTACCAAATTGCTTTTTTCCTTGCTTCCTGCTTAATGTTTTGTTTAGGGGTAGGCAAACTTCCTGTGACTCATAACTATGCCCATAACTATTGGGGGTGAAATTGTAAGGTATTGACACTGTGGTAATAGGAACTCAGATTTCAGCAATTTCCAGAGGAAAACAAATCACTATTATTAAACCTTCTTGAAACCATGTTGATCATTCTGTGATGCTTCCTCAGGGTTCCCAGGGCTGAGAGTCATGTTGTTACACTCCTGCCTCCAGCAAGAGGAAGATTTGCTTGTGCTTAATGGAGGGTCAGGTCATTAACACCATCAATCTCTTAGCTACCCAAACAATCTCCTCAGGACTCTGCCAGCCCTTACTTTGCTTTGCAGGTTAACAGTAGGTTCACCCCATCCCTGAGCCCTCTTGAAGTATTCCCCTGTAGCATGCAACTCCTATCACTGGACACTCACAGCTGGAAAGCACTCAGATACCACAGTGATGAGCACAATGTAAGAACCTACATAGAACAGACATCACATGACTAATTTTTCCTACACATGCAACACTCCATTTCTTTGGACAAGCTGCTGCTATTACTTTTGGAAGCTGTATTAGGCACGATTTTGAAAACCACAGACAGCTTACAAAAAAGCGGGGGGGGCACAAAATTATTGAACTTATTAACATAACTTTTATGAAGTATATATTGTGTGATTCATAGACTTTAAGGCCAGAAGAAATCATTATGGTCATCTAGTCTGAGCTCTTGCATATTGCAGGCCTCAGAAGCTCACCCACCCACTCCTGTAATAGACCCCTAACCTCTGGCTGAGCTACTGACTTCCTCAAATCACAATTTAAAGACTTCAAGTTACAGAGAACCCACCATTTACACAAGTTAAACTTGAAAGTGACCTGTGCCCCATGCTGCAGAGGAAGGCAAAAAAAAAAAAAAACCCAGGGTCTCTGCCAATCTGACCCAGGGGAAAATTCTTTCCAAACCCGAAGTATGGCGATCAGTTAGACTCTGAGCATTTGGGCAAGAACCACCAGCCAGGTATCTGTGAAAGAATTCACTGTAGTAACTCAGAACCCTTCCCACCTAGTGTCTCATCACCAGCTGTTGGAGATATTTGCTGCTAGCAGTCACAAATGGGCCACATGCCACTGGAAGCGGTGTCGTCATACCATCCCCTTCATAGACTTATCAAACTCAGTCTTGAAACAAGTTAGGTTTTTTACCTCCCACAACTTCCCTCGAACTTCTGGAACAGCCTTCTACTCCTCTGATGGTTAGAAACCTTTGTCTAATTTCAAGCCTAAACTTGCTGATGGTCAGTTTATATCCATTTGTTCTTGTGTTCACATTGGCACTTAACTTGAACAACTTCTCTCTCGTGTTTATCCCTCTGATGTATTTACAGAGAGTAATCATATCTCCCCTCAGCCTTTGTTTGGTTAGGATAAACAAGCCAAGCTCTTTTAATCTCCTCTCATGAGGTAGGTTTCCATTCCTCGGATCATCCTACTAGCCCTTCTCTGCACCTGTTCCGGTCTGAATTCATCTTTCTTAAACATGGGAGACCAGAAGTGCACACAGTATTCCAGCTGAGATCTCACCAGTGTCTTGTATAATGGTAATACTTCTCTATCTCTAGTGAATATAGCTTGCCTCATGCATCCTAGGACTGCATTAGCTCTTTTCATGGTTGCATCACATTGGCAGCTCATAGTCATCCTGTGATCAACCAATCACCCAGGTCTTTCTCCTCCTCTGTCCCTTCTAGTTTATAGCAAAAAATCTTGTTTTAGTCCCTAGGTGCATGACCTTGCACTTTGCACTACTAATTTCATCCCATTTCTATTACTTCAGTTTTCAAAGTCGGCCAGAGCTTGTTGCATGATATTGTGGTCCTCTTCCATATTGGCAATACCTCCCAATTTTGTGTCATCCGCAAATTTTATTAGCACACTCCCACTTTTTGTGCCCAGGTCATTAATAAAAATGTTAAATACAATTGGTCTCAAGATCAGTTCCCAAGGAACTCCACTAGTAACTTCCATCCAGCCTGACAGTTCACCTTTCTGTATGATGCGCTGTAGTCTGTCCTTTAATTAGTTCCTTATCCACCTTCTTCCATCCTCATATTAATCCCCATCTCCTCCAATTTAACTAATTTCCCATGTGGAACTGTATCAAATGCCTTACTGAAATCCAGGTAGATTAGATCTACTGCATTTCCTTTGTCTAAAAAAAAAATCAGTTATCTTCTCAAAGGAGATCAGGTTGGTCTGGCATGATCTACCTTTTGTAAAACCACACTGCAGTGGTTCCCAGATTTGTTCTGCTGCTTGTTCAGGGAAAGCCCCTGGCGGGCCAGGCCGGTTTGTTTACCTGCTGCATCCGCAGGTTCGGCCAATCACGGCTCCCAGTGGCCATGGTTCGCTGCTCCAGGCTAATGGGGGCTGCGGGAAGTGGCGGCCAGTACGTCCCTTGGCCCGCGCCGCTTCCAGCAGCTCCCATTGGCCGGGAGCAGCGAACCACGGAAACTGGGAGCTGCGATCGGCCGAACCTGTGGACACGGTAGGTAAACAAACCAGCCCGGCCCACCAGGGTCTTTCCCTGCACAAGCAGTGGAACAAGTCTGGGAACGACTGCCACACTGTATTTTATCCCAATTACTGTTTACCTCTATGTCCTTAAGTACTTTCTCTTTCAAAATTTGTTCCAAGACCTTCTATACAATTAAGATCAAACTAATAGGACTGTAGTTTCCCGGATCACTTCCCCCCCCCACACACACTTCATTAAAAGTAGGGAAGTATATTAGCAAGTCATAGGACCAGTCATAGGACCCCCGAGTTTATAGATTCATTAAAAATCCGTTCTATTGAGTTTGCAATTTCATGTGCCAGTTTCTTTAATATTCTTGGATGGAGACTATGCCCCCTCCCCTCAATTTAGTCCCATTAAGCTGTTTGACTTTGACTTCTACCTTGGATTTGGTAATTTCTACTTCCATATCCTCATTGCCATTAGCCACCCTGCCACTACCCCCAAACTCTTCATTAGCCTTATTAAAATCTGAGGCAAAGTATTTATTTACGTGTTGGGCCATGCATAGATTATCTTTAATCTCTACCCCATCCTCCACCTAATCGATGTATTCGCAATTCAAGTGTGATATAGTTACATCAATCTGAAAAAGCTATTTAGCACTTTAGCATTAATTCCTAATTAACAGCTAATGGTTCCTTATGCTTTTATGAGTTCCTTATGCTACACCCATATTTAATTCTTAAACTGCATTGGTTCCTGTAGTGAAACGATTCAATATGTTTTCCTGCTAAGGATACAGGGCAGTAATTAGCTTAAAGAGGGAAATTTATGTTAGTTTGTTTTACAGGGGATAGCAGTCTTGAGCAAAAATAAGCTAGCTGAAGGACCTTAACAAAGAGTAATGATAAATGGCAATGTATCAGATTAGGTGACAGATTTCCAGTGGGGGGCCACAGGGACTTGTATGTTATTTAACAACTATCATTAATGATCTGGAAAAGTCAGTAAATAGCACTCTCAAATGATTGTATTAAATTGGAAAGTGTTCCAAATACTAGTGAAGTGGAAAAAAAGAAGAATCTAAAGAGATTATAAATGGGAAAGTGAGATAAATAAGAAACATGAAAGGTAACATATTTGAAGAAAATAATTTGAAGTACAGACATTCAATGGAAGAGGGATGCTTGCAAATTGGTAATGTTAAAAAAAAAGATCAATCCATGACTGAAGGGCAAGGTGGATAGGTGCTTACAGTGTGATATTGCAACAAAAAATGCTAATGTAATTTTGGGCAGCAGACGCCTCAGATCATATAGCAAGGCTGTAATAGTCCCTCTTTATTTAGCATGGGGCAAACCTCACCTACTATACTTCATACAGTTCTGCACACTCTGGATCAGAAAGATGGCAGTACACTTGAAGAAACTCAGAGGACGAAAAATAATTGAAAGATCGGAGGGTTTGATTTATGAGAAAAGAATGAAATTGTTGACCACCACTTAGCAAGGGACATATTAACCTTCTACAAATTAGCATCTGAAAGATACAAACACATACCAGAAAAATCTAGCATACAACTATGATAGGGCAATCAAGTCAGGGGTACTTAAATTAAGGACCCTTCTCTTCTCCTCAGGCCTTTGCCAATTCCAAATTTTTATCCAGGCCCTGAACTGAAACTGTTCTAAGATTTTGGACAGTTTAGGTAAGGAAAATACTCCCTTTCTCTGTCCATCTCCCGCCTCTTAAACTGAGATGAGGTACATCCCTACTCCAATCCACCATCTTTCCCTATCCCACACACTTCTTCCTATGTCGTATCTACAATATCAGGTCTCTTGGAGGAGAGACCCAGCTACCTGATACATCTTCCTAAGTCTAGGGTTTCCATTTAATGACATTGGAGGACTCTCTTTTCAATGTAATTAGGCAACAATTCTCCATTTTGGTAGCTGACTGCTCTGTTTTGCGAGCGTACTTTTACTTTTTAAATTTGAAATAACCAGAGCAGAAAGTTACCAAGTCCCATTGCTTCAAAATGGAAAAAAAAATGGTACCCACCACAAAGGAGATGGTGAGTTGTGATGGAGACATCCAGCCAGCTCCAAAAAGAAATTGAAACTGGATTGTTACTTAATGTTGTTTGAGTAGGAGGCCCCAAAACTGGAATGGGTAGCAGACTCCAGTAGACTTAGTGGACTAGAGAATACAGACACACACACACACACAGACTCTAATAGGTGGACATTTCAGTGAGTGTTCTTTCTCTTTGTCTATTGCTGCAGGGATATTTCATATGCTGAACTCTGTCTTTTGGTATGCTCAAATAAATTTATTAGAGCATAAGCTTTCGTGAGCTACAGCTCACTTCATCGAAATGCATCCGATGAAGTGAGCTGTAGCTCACGAAAGCTTATGCTCTAATAAATTTGTTAGTCTCTAAGGTGCCACAAGTACTCCTTTTCTTTTGCGAATACAGACTAACACGGCTGCTACTCTGAAACCTGTCAAATAAATTTGTTAGTCTCTAAGGTGCCACAAGTACTCCTTTTCTTTTTGCGAATACAGACTAACACGGCTGCTACTCTAAAACCTAATATTAAGATTGGCAATTTGTGCCTTGTTTGTGTGAAGAGCTACAGCATAAGTGTAAACATCTGGAAAACGTGTGCATTTTTTTAAATGAAATGCTCAGAAGAAGAGTAATTCATGTTACAGTGGTTAAATCTGTGATTTCAAATGGGGATATAACAAGTTCTTATCTGATCCAGTATTGCAACCTGCTGTTGCCCCAGTTTCCTCTTATTGGGCTTTTCAGGCTGCACCAGTCATTTATGAGTTCAACAAACACCCTTCCTTGGGGCCTAGTTTATTAAAATAACATCAATTTAATGTCAATTTAAATCAAAACAAGCTTTTCCCTTATTCTACATCCCATCCCGTGGCTGGGCCCTACAGTTCTTTCCAAAAACCAAATTCTACTGTCTGCTGTTTCCTCAAGCCTGTTCCTTTTATGGCTTCTGCTCCTTCCCCTCACTGACGGTAGCTCCGGCAAGGACCTTTGGCTGAGGTGGACAGTTCCTGCTCCCTTATCTGCTCCCTGCAGATCTTTCTCCGTGACCCTCTCCAAGGGAGCCTGCTCCATCATAAAAGGCTTGCCACCTCACCCCTGCTGCTTGCTCCTTTGTTGGTTTCCCTTCTGTTACCACTTGCTTCTCCCTTGTATCCCTCCTCACATTCACCTGCAGACCTCTCAGTGCCTTTGGAATGTGGCAGTGGTAGCGACAGGAACAGCTCTGGACTTCACAGGGATGAAGATGGGGGTGACCCAGAGCTCCCAGCTCCACCTTGTGCCTGCCAGCATCAGTGGGGTTCTGACTTGTGTGGGGGTGTCATCAATTAAATTAAGATTCTGCCACGGGTATTTTTTAATAAAAATCAGGGACAGGTTGTGAGCAATAAACAAAAATTCACAGAAGCCCGTGACCTGTCCCTGACTTTTATTAAAATATCCTGTATGGGGTGTGGGGAGACAAACAGAGTGCTACTGGGGCTTGCAGTTGCTCCAACCCCACCACTGCTCCTGCAGCAGGGGCTGACTGCTGCTGCTCCAGCCCTAGGGAAGTTGACCCAATCCCAGCCACTGTTCCAGCAGGTCTGGGGATGGCCACCAGTCAGCTGTTCTGAGGCTGACAGCTGCTCCAGCCCTACCCCAGAAGAAGTCATGGAGGTCCTGGAAAGTCATGGAATCCATGACCTCTGTGACAGAACTGTATCCTTAGTCATCAAGCACAGGCAGGGACATTCCTCTTCCACATTCCTCGCTGGCAGACACTGTTGCCCAGAGCAACACCAATGCAGGACGCCCCCTCAGAAGGTGGAAGTGCAGTTTGGGAGACAGAATAGTCTTCATAGTTTGATGTAAACTGAAACGTATAGGTTGGCGCCAAGAGCCAATCAGCAGAGGGTAAATAATATGAATACAAAAAACAGAATCAGAAGTCTGACATCACCAGTATCTAGTGGTTCCAAATGCAGGAGGGGGGCGCAGGGACAGAAGGTTGCCTTGGTTGAACTTAGTCTCCACCCTTCCACAAATGAGGTAATATGTTGCTGCCGGCTTCTGCTGGGACTAGTTTCTAGCTGCCTCCCCCACTAGGAGCTTCTTCCTCCCCTGAGTCTACATGACAAGAAAGGGATAGGCCCTGCTATCTCTGGAAGGGATGGGGGACAATTACAATTAGCAACTTGCCTTCTAAGATTAGTTTTATAGCTGCATAGCTGCCCTGATGGGTATAGTCTGATGACCTCCAGAACAGAGATATGGCAGTGTGAAAAATTCAATAGCACTGGTAAAAGCATGCTAACCTTTAAATAGAACACTAAACCAAAAAAGAAAAAATGCTGCATAAGGAAAGCAGGACAAAAACCTGGGCCTTTTTGGTGCTCTACTCCTTTAATAGCCTCATAGTTTCCATTCAATATAGCTTAATGGCCTTATGGGTTTGTGATTCAACCTTGAAGTTATTTTAATGTAGCATGTTGTATTTAATGGCGTGGTATAATTTATGCTTGAACGTGGCTGGCTGAAGTACCTGTAAGCTTCTTCCTGCTCTTTGTGAAATAACTTTTTACCCCAATTAGCTTTTTGTGCTTTTAAAGGTTCTACAGTATTCCTGCTGTTTGTTTTTAAGGAGGGTACAGTCACTAGCTTTTCTAAGTCTTTGTTACCTGCTGTGTGCAACTTCATCTTTAGTATAATATTGAACTCAACAGTTACACAAGGGATGGATTTAGCCATGTGGCAATGAAGTATAATTTAACCACCGTGCATTAGGCTTATGTGGTGTGAGTAAAATATTTAAATTCTTATTTCTACCGATTTAAAAATCCCTAATAGAAATAACTAAATTATATGTTTCAGAGCAGCAGCCGTGTTAGTCTGTATTCGCAAAAAGAAAAGGAGTACTTGTGGCACCGTACAGACTAACAAATTTATTTGAGCATAAGCTTTCATGAGCTACAGCTCACTTCATCAGATGCATTCAGTGGAAAATACAGTGGGGAGATTTATATTCACACACAGAGAACATGAAACAATGGGTATTACCATACATACTGTAAGGAGAGTGATCACTTAAGATGAGCTATTACCAGCAGGTAGGGAGGGTGGGGGGAAGGAAGAAAACTTTTTGTGGTGATAATCAAGGTGGGCCGTTTCTAGCAGTTGACAAGAATGTATGAGGAACAGTGGGGGGTGGGGAATAACATGGGGAAATAGTTTTACTTTGTGTAATGACCCATCCACTCCCAGTCTCTATTCAAGCCTAAGTTAATTGTATCCAGTTTGCAAATTAATTCCAATTCAGCAGTCTCTCGTTGGAGTCTGTTTTTGCAGTTTTTTTGTTGAAGAATAGCCACTCTCAGGTCTGTAATCGAGTGACCAGAGAGACTGAAGTGTTCTCCGACTGGCTTTTTAATGTTATAATTCTTGACGTCTGATTTGTGTCCATTTATTCTTTTATGTAGAGACTGTCCAGTTTGACCAATGTACATGGCAGAGGGGCATTGCTGGCACATGATGGCATAATCACATTGGTAGATGTGCAGGTGAATGAGCCTCTGATAGTGTGGCTGATGTGATTAGGCCCTATGATGGTGTCCCCTGAATAGATATGTGGACAGAGTTGGCAACGGGCTTTGTTGCAAGGATAGGTTCCTGGGTTAGTGGTTCTGTTGTGTGGTGTGTGGTTGCTGGTGAGTATTTGCTTCAGATTGGGGGGCTGTCTGTAAGCAAGGACTGGCCTGTCTCCCAAGATCTGTGAGAGTGATGGGTCATCCTTCAGGATAGTTTGTAGATCCTTGATGATGCGTTGGAGAGGTTTTAGTTGGGGGCGGAAGGTGATGGCTAGTGGCGTTCTGTTATTTTCTTTGTTGGGCCTGTCCTGTAGTAGGTGACTTCTGGGTACTCTTCTGGCTCTGTCAATCTGTTTCTTCACTTCAGCAGGTGGGTATTGTAGTTGTAAGAACGCTTGATAGAGATCTTGTAGGTGTTTGTCTCTGTCTGAGGGGTTGGAGCAAATGCAGTTGTATCGTAGAGCTTGGCTGTAGACAATGGATCATGTGGTGTGATCTGGGTGAAAGTTGGAGGCATGTAAGTAGGAATAGCGGTCAGTAGGTTTCCAGTATAGGGTGGTGTTTATGTGACCATCGCTTATTCGCACCGTAGTGTCCAGGAAGTGGATCTTTTGTGTGGACTGGTCCAGGTTGAGGTTGATGATGGGATGGAAATTGTTGAAATCATGGTCGAATTCCTCAAGGGCTTCTTTTCCATGGGTCCAGATGATGAAGATGTCATCAATGTAGCGCAAGTAGAGTAGGGGCATTAAGGGATGAGAGCTGAGGAAGCGCTGTTCTAAGTCAGCCATAAAAATGTTGGCATACTGTGGGGCCATGCGGGTACCCATCGCAGTGCCGCTGATTTGAAGGTATACATTGTCCCCAATGTGATATAGTTATGGGTGAGGACAAAGTCACAAAGTTCAGCCACCAGGTTAGCCGCAACATTATTGGGGATACTGTTCCTGATGGCTTGTAGTCCATCTTTGTGTGGAATGTTGGTGTAGAGGGCTTCTACATCCATAATGGCCGGGATGGTGATTTTAGGAAGATCACCGATGGATTGTAGTTTCCTCAGGAACTCAGTGGTGTCGAAGATAGCTGGGGGTGCTGCTAGCATAGGGCCTGAAGAGGGAGTCTACATAGCCAGACAATCCTGCTGCCAGGGTGCCAATGCCTGAGATGATGGGGCGTCCAGGATTTCCAGGTTTATGGATCTTGGGTAGCAGATAGAATACCCCAGGTCGGGGTTCCAGGGCTGTGTCTCTGCAGATTTGTTCTTGTGCTTTTTCAGGGAGTTTCTTGAGCAAATGCTGTAGTTTCTTTTGGTAACCCTCAGTGGGATCAGAGGGTAATGGCTTGTAGAAAGTGGTGTTGGAGAGCTGCCTAGCAGCCTCTTGTTCATATTCTGACCTATTCATGATGACGACAGCACCTCCTTTGTCAGCCTTTTTGATTATGATGTCAGAGTTGTTTCTGAGGCTGTGGATGGCATTGTGTTCTGCATGGCTGAGGTTATGGTCAAATGATGCTGCTTTTCCACTATTTCAGCCCGTGCCTGTCGGCGGAAACACTCTATGTAGAAGTCCAGTCAGTTGTTTCGACCTTCAGGAGGAGTCCACCCAGAATCCTTCTTTTTGTAGTGTTGGTAGGAAGGTCTCCGTGGGTTAGTATGTTATTCAGAGGTGTGTTGGAAATATTCCTTGTGTCGGAGACGTCGAAAATAGGATTCTAGGTCACCACAGAACTGTATCATGTTCTTGGGGGTGGAGGGGCAAAAGGAGAGGCCCCGAGATAGGACAGATTCTTCTGCTGGGCTAAGAGTATAATTGGATAGATTAACAATATTGATGGGTGGGTTAAGGGAACCACTGTTCTGGCCCCTTGTGGCATGTAATAGTTTAGATAGTTTAGTGTCCTTTTTCTTTTGTAGAGAAGCAAAGTGTGTGTTGTAAATGGTTTGTCTAATTTTTGTAAAGTCCAGCCATGAGGAAGTTTGTGTGGAAGGTTGGTTTTTTTATGAGAGTATCCAGTTTTGAAAGCTCATTCTTAATCTTTCCCTGTTTGCTGTAGAGGATGTTGATCAGGTGGTTCCGCAGTTTCTTTGAGAGCGTGTGGCACAAGCTGTCAGCATAGTCTGTGTGGTATGTAGATTGTAATGGATTTTTTACCTTCAGTCCTTTTGGTATGATGTCCATCTGTTTGCATTTGGAAAGGAAGATGATGTCTGTCTGTATTTGTACGAGTTTTTTCATGAAGTTGATAGATTTCCACTCCATACGGCTAAATTCAGTGCCTTGCATAACGACAGGTTTCAGAGTAGCAGCCGTGTTAGTCTGTATTTGCAAAAAGAAAAGGAGTACTTGTGACATCTTAGAGACTAATAAATTTATTTGAGCATAAGCTTTTGTGAGCTACAGCTCACTTCATCAGATGCATTCAGTGGAAAATACAGTGGGGAGAATACTCCGGGGCTCCCCTCTTGTACCGACCTGGCCCTTTAAATAGCCTCTGGATCCCTGGGGAAGCAGCGGGGCTCCAGCGGCTATTTAAAGGGCCCGGGAGGTAGAAGCAGGGGAGCCCCAGGCCCTTTAAATAGCTGCCGGAGCCCTGCAGCCGCTACCCCAGGGCTCCAGCAGCGGGGCTCTGGAGGCAATTTAAAGGGTCTGGGGCTCCAGCCACTGCTGGGAGCCCCACGCCCTTTAAATTGCTCCCTGGGGAAGCCAAGCTGCCCCAGTACAGTGCACTGGCTCTTACCGGTACACCATACCGGGGCATACCGGCTTACTTTCACCTCGGTATATGCGCAAATAGCCTTCACTACCAACCCTCTATGCACTAGAGAGTATGAGGAAAGACTCACTGAGCAACTGGCTGGCAGCTTTGGTCAAAGCTCAGCTTTTTTTCTTACATTTTAAAAAAAATCTAATTAAAATATGCAAAACAATCCTGACTGGAACAAAAAGGCTCTCTGCTACTACTGCCTCACTGCAGAAGTATTTTAGCTTTTGTTTATCTACTTCTCAAGGGTTATTGCCATGTCCATGCCAAAATGAGAGTGTCCTACATGGAATACCTTAATGGAATAAGCTAGAGCAGAGGAGGGTCAGAAGCTACTGGATAGTGATCAATGCACCTTTTTTTTTTTGCATGGTAGTCTAATTTTAAATTATTCAAGAAATAGGATCCTACTGCATCCCTTGGAAGGCCATCTTGTGGTGTAATAAATGTCACGATTAGAACATTTTTCTTGAAATTTCACCCAATTCTACTCAATTTCATATTAATTCTAAGGATTGGGGAACTTCAAAGTTTGGTATTCAAACTCATTTCAAAAAGAAAAGGAATACTTGTGGCACCTTAGAGACTAACAAATTTATTAGAGCATAAGCTTTCGTGAGCTACAGCTCACTTCATCGGATAATGCATCCGATGAAGTGAGCTGTAGCTCACGAAAGCTTATGCTCTAATAAATTTGTTAGTCTCTAAGGTGCCACAAGTACTCCTTTTCTTTTTGCGAATACAGACTACACGGCTGCTACTCTGAAACTCATTTCAGACAAGCATACCAAACTTTTATGTTTTTTCTGAAGTTTTAAGTTACCCTTTCAGCTGGCAGTTTGGTCTGCTTTTCAGTCATCCCCAGCAGATCCCCAGTACCTGACACATTGTCTTCAGACTGATATGGCAAGCAGAGAATTGTCCCTGTGCAAAGAAACTCTGCTGGCAGAAATCTCCAAGGCCTCCTTGTCAGCCACATCCCTCTTCTCTCTCTCTCTCTCTCTCCCTCTCTTCCCCTCCCACCCGCCATAAGGGAAAGGAGGAGGGTGTTCTGAGGTTGAGATGAGGAGGAGTGAGGCAAAGTAGAGCTACACTTAATCCTCTACAGGTTAGATCATACTTCTAATTTATGCCTGAGCTTGGGAACTAAGATCCCACAACCAGCTTCCTGCTCTCCCCACAGCTTCACGACCCTAGGCACAGTGAAAAATCAAACACTGTGATATGTAAATAAGAACTATGGGCTTGTTCCCACTGAATGTTAAAACTCCCATTGATTTGACTTCAGTGGGCTTATGACGGGGTCCTTAATAGCAGGAAAAGGACCTTGAAGAGCTAATTACTGTACCACTACACATCTCAAAGTGTTACTTAATTACCTGCAAATATAATCATAATGCTATGCACCATTTCATCTTTAGTACCCTACTGTGTATATGAGAGACAGACTGAAAGTAT
The DNA here is from genome assembly GCF_009764565.3 of Dermochelys coriacea. NCBI lineage: Eukaryota > Metazoa > Chordata > Testudines > Dermochelyidae > Dermochelys > Dermochelys coriacea. Next base: position 135,679,043 of record NC_050068.2, on the reverse strand, counting down.
ACACAAGCACAAAACACAAAGAGTTCTAATTAGTCAACTGATGCCTCAAAATCACTAGGCTGATGATTATCAGACTCAATTTCCTTGGTTATTTTATGTGCGCTTTCAAAAAAAAAGGGCAAAACATCCTCAAACACCTTACTTTTGAAGAGGAATACCTTGTTCCACAAGTAGTTTAGTCAAGTCAACTGAAATAGTATTTGACATTCCAGACAAGCTACTGGGGCTTTAGTAAGACTACTTACATTGTAAGATACTATTCAGAATCAACCTCTAGAAAGATGTTGTCTCCTTTACATAACATCCTTGAATTTGCAGGTAAAAACACCCACCTCTGCCCCAGTATTTTTAAAGTTCTCCCTAAGAGAAACAAATCTTTTGCTTTTGTTCTGAGTAGTTCTACTAAGTCTGGAGAAAATAATCTGTTTACCCTGAAACTAAATTTGTTTCTCCCTCCTGGTCATTTCCATAATCCAATCCTATTCAGCAGTTGGAAAGAATAATGAATGTGCTGCTGGAATTAACCTTCAATATGAAACCTATTTTCTTAGCATTGCAAAGTGAGGGGTGGGGTAACTTTTCCTCACTGAGTAATGAAGGTAGTAGCCTTAGTTGTTAGGAATGTCACGTACTTTTTTAATCTGCAAGCCGCTCCAAATCTCCTAGGCAACAATTTTTCAAGGTCTTCTCCTGCAGTAATCCCATCCACTATATTTGGATGTTTATATTTTTAATAACTTTCTACATTTTCCAGTTGCCTATTGAGGGAAGTAATTTCCTTCACAAGAGCTTCTGAAATGGTATGGGTTTGGTTTGGTTTTTACCAATGTCTCGAAAACATTGCACAATTTTCCTCAAGATGTCAATTTTTAGGTCTCATTCCCACTCTTTTCTCTAAACTGTAGTAGAGCAAGTTAGCCAGATTTTAAATCTCATAAAATCCTTCTTTTTAATGTGGCTGGCCAAACTTTGTCATTTGTCCATTCAAGGATTATTTAAATATATGGAGGATTATTTAAATATATGATCCTGAAAGAGATCATGAAATAATTCTGGGGATCTCCTCTCCTTCTGTTTTGGTTCTGGATGAAAAAATTCAAATTGTTTCTTTCTCTTTACTGTCCTTTGGGGCATATTTCAGAAGCTCTCCTGGTAACCAGATGTCACACTGTAGTGGCCTGAATGAAAGTGGAGAACCTTAGTATCCTAGCTATGTGCGTCCTACTACCTCCACTCAGAAACATAAGAGAGTCTGAGGCAAAAAGAGTGAGAGGAAAGAGCAGGAGGTACCATTCTGCAGGGAGAAATCCTAATCAGTCTGCTCAGAAGGGAGCTTGTTTAAATGAGGACAAAATTCTAGGCAAATAAGTCCAGCACTCAAGAAAACTCCACCAGCCAATGTATCTAAAAGACATGAAAATACACCAGGACTTCAAAGGGAAGCCAAAACAAGAACAGGACAAAAGGCGGCGGGGAGGGGGGGAGCCTTTTGCCAGAGCAGGCACAGCCAAAAGGGCCACCTGAGCAAACCAGGTGTCAATTGTAATTTTTTAATCCAAGACTGTGGATGTTATGGTTTGTCTATTCATGCCTGTAGAGCCACATTAACCCCCAACACACACACACACACACACACATTCACATGATCAGGAGTTGAAAATTGCACGCACACACACCCCATGGCTGCAGTGCCATTTGGGGCATTCACTCATGGGGTAGGTTTACAAGCAATACTGTAAACCACATGCGGTACAAATAACAAACAGTCCCTGTCTCAGAGAGCTCACACTCTAGGATAAGAATAGAAACAAGTGCATTTACATAAATTAGTAGTCACCGTGGTCTCTTGTCACGGGTTATTTTCAAACTCATCAATAATTATCTTCAAGCAGCATCATTCACTGTTGATCAGATTAGCTGGTGACAACCAAGCAGAGTTCCTCAAAGCTCTGTATCAATACTATGAAAATGTACATTCTTTTTGAGTGTATCTTGACAGGACATGATAGTATTGTGGGAGTAACTGTTATCAGTGTTTCCATGGTACTAATGCACTTGCCCCTATGGGAGCCATCTCTGAGATGAGACCTGCTACTGCTATCTGGCAACTGGGGTGTGTATATATTATCCTTTCCTGTGGCTTAAGACCATGTTCCCCTAAGAGAGTTTCACATATGCAGGGGCACTGGAGTAAAGGCTCCCTGACAGCAGCAGCAGGGCTCATGTCAAGGGTTGCTGAGGGAGCCTGTGTGGCACTACCATGGAAGCACCAGTGGGAGGTGCTTCTGTGAATCAAAGACAAGGATATGTAAATTATTTACTAGGCTATTGATTATACTTTGGCACTATACCACCAGTTTCTACATCCCTTCAGTCTCCCCCTCTCACACACTACTTTCAAATGGACACACACCCAGGGCTAGACCCTGCATTCCTCATACACCTGAAACTCCTGCTGAAATCTGAGTCCTACACAAATGGCTATTACCATACCCTCTACTGGCTTATTTGTGTTGCTTTTGGAACTACTGGGATTACGGAGGTACAGAACTGAAGACACATGTCATTATAATGGTTGGAATGGAACCCAGTGTTGACCACATGACATTTTTGCAAATCGCTCAATTTTACTCTCTTTTGCCTTCTCGCAAGGGGACTTCTGCCTGAGCTGTAAATTGTGCTGCAGCCACCAGAGGCTGCCTTTGTGGGGCTGAGCTGTAGCAGTTGCACTGGGTGCCAACAGCAAAGGCTCAGCTTGCTGCCTCCCCTGTGGCATCTCAGCTGTCCCGTATGCACCTCTTGTACAGAGCGTGGGAGTGGTGGTTCATCGAATGGGGAGACAACTTCTCACCCTCACACAGTGCTGTACTGGATACAGGGAGAGAAGGCATGGGGAGCAGTGGGAAGGAGAAAAAGGATCTTAGGAGCATGATCCTGCAGGGAGGCAGCCCCAGGCTTGCTGCACTATTCCCTCCCACCCGACTGTTGGTGAGCCCCTATACAGAGGAGACTGGGCAGGAAGAAGAGGCAGTGTCTTCTGAAGAGGAACTGAGCGGTGAGCACTGAGCAAAGAGGGTAGCTGAGGGCTGGGCAGTCCCAAAAGTCAGGGAAGTAGGAAGACAGAGAACAGAGAACAAAACTGAGGTCAGTGCCCAAGGAAGCGTTCTCCCCATCAATCAGAGGTAAAAGGGAGGTAGTGTGTTTGTGGGGGAGGACGTTAGTGCATTTGAGTTAGAGTTCCACAAAAATGCATACACAAAAAGAGGCCTACCCACCAGGATTTCAAAAGCAAAAGACAGACCAAAAAAGTAGTGCAAGGGTGTTGGTGCCAAAAAAAAAAAAAGTCTCCTTTTTAAGTCCATCTTTTTTGGCCTGACTCGTGACTTTTGAACTCGTGGCATTGGCAAACCTGGAAAGCTGCCCAAAGTCATCCAAACAAAACAATAATCAATTAGTATTAGGGAATGAATTGGGAAGTGTCATTTTAGCTGGTTGGTTTTGTGAACAAATGTCATTCATTCCAAAGAAAAATTAAAAGATTGCTACCTTTGTGTCAGACAGAACCATGACAGTGTGCTATGGGCAGGAAGCCCTGCAGGGCCTAAATGCACATAACCATATTGCACACTGAGGCAGTAGACACTAACCACACATACAGAGAGGGGGAAGGGAAGAAGCAAACTATAAGTTAGGCACTACCATGTTGTTCATATCCTTATAAAAGGGCCCTATACAATTTAGTAAGGGTAAAAATAATAGGGTTCTATGAACATTCAACAGTGTTCCATAAACATTATTCTAAAAAATGTATATAATTTAGCACAGAAGGATCTCTAATGATTTTTTTAAAAAAATCTTAAAATTCTATAGCTGATAAATTTCTGTGGGCTGGTTGAAAAAGTGGTTGTTGTTTTCTACAGGACTTTCCCTACGGGCAGAGAGAGCTGGACAGATATTTAAAGTCATTTTTATACTGAAGATAATTGAAATAATACCAAATAAAACAGCCCTTACTTCCCGATTATGAAATTCAGAAAAGGTGCCTATCATTTTAGTCTTTAGCTTCCTCATCCAGACTGAGGAGAACTAGAGCAGCAAGGCAGAAACTCTTTGGAAGACAATTTTAATGGGAACGGCAAGAGCAACTTCCCACTAGCCCAGTTTCCCTTTGGATAGAAAAGGTGTACTTCAGATATGAATAGTTGGAGAGTATTTGGGCTGGGGACATATAGGAATTATGCCCCCCTATACAATATTTCTTAAATACTCTCATTTTAGAAAGAGAAATTTTAATGCCTGACGTGTAATAAGCTGACCTACAGAATTTTCATAGGCCACAAATCCTGCAGATTCAAGATTCAGTTCTCACAAGCAAATGAAGACTTTTTGCTTGGTTTGATTTCCCTACTCTTGATGTACACCAGGCATTAGGGTATGAAGAAAAATCCCATAATTCTAATGCACTTTTTCCTCAGATCAAATGAAAAATCCAAGTTCATTGCTCAGTCTGTGCCAAATGTGTGAGAGCTCTACTTGAGGCATGGTAAGGTGCTTTGTTTGAGGGAGGAGGCCAGATTCTGCTCAGGATCAAGTATGATCTCCTGATATTCTATGATTCTATGATTCTCTATGATAGGTACATTAATTGGCACAAATGGTGTTACCCAGGGATTTACACAAGTGTAACTGAAAAAAGACTATGATCCAGAGTTAGCAAGCTTATCACTGACATACTTTGAAGTTCTAGTCAGCTACACTTCACTGGCAGGAAGAAAATGGGCATAATTTGGTTCATCTGGGAAACTAAAACATAGCAAAACTGCCTCACTGATTGCTTACTATGCTTCATGAGATGGCCCTGGCTGTGACACTCAGCACAGCTCTGGGGATTACACAGATAAGTAACATTCAGTTGGAGACAAAATAGCATAATGAACTGATAACTGATTTTTCAGCTCCACAAGCAACTAGGGTAGAGAACTTAAGAGCTGGTGCAGAGGATTTCCTGAAATAAACACATTTTCATTGCTTCTGCAAAACTGAAAAGGCAAATATTTTGAGTTTTGCCAAATTGCAGTTGTGTAACGTTCTCCAGTGCTCGCTCCAACCCTGTAGCTTAGATTCAGACTCATATCAAAGGGTGTTATACCCTAGTGTGGTAAAGTGATTCTCCAGCCAGCATGCCACCTCATGGCTAGGATACAGGGTTAATTCCTCTGTAGCCTTGCCAACTGACCACCCAGGTTTACTGGTGGTCCCTTTGCCATGTGTCTTGGCTCTCCAGCTAGTCACATTTTTGCTCTCATCCCTTTTGGGGCAAACCAGGGTTTCTCACCCAATAGTCGCAGGGCCTCACACCAGGTCAACAGCCCAGACCCAATAGTCCTTCCAGCCTCATATGTCTGTGGTCTTCCCACTAATCTCCCCAATGAGGCTGTAGGGGGACCCAGTCTCTCCCCCCGCCTCGGGTTCCAGCCCAGAGACCTGTAGCAAGTGGTTACTGTCTGTCTTGTCAGACCTTTTGCTTCTTTCCTGGGCTACTTCCTGTATTGTCCCACTTCCTCCTAAGGAGGCTCCTATTCTCAGCAACAGTCTGCCCCAGGGTCAAGCCCAAGTCCTGGTTCTCAAACTACGAAAGGAAAGGAAACTAAATGAACAGAAATAAGAGCAGCACCAGCTTCTCTGTCCTACGAGGATCCTCCAACCATGTGTCCTACTGCTCTGTTCTCATAGGCAACCTAAAGCAGCTAGGATCTCTGCAAAGCTCCTCCCTGGGAGTTGAGGATAAGAGGTCTGTCCATCTCCCTAAGCTGGGTCCTTCTCTTGTGGTTGTATGTTGTGGTGTAGCAGATTCACATTCTCAGTCTATAACTGCCAGGTGCTGGATTTCATGGATATGTACTTACAGTCTCTCTCTTTTCCCAGTATGTTTAAAAAAATTGTAATATTGCTTTCTTAGTTGTGCCCCATTTTCCTGATGGTCCTACGAGGTATTTTAGCATAAGCTTGGTTATTTTGAGATGCCTGAGTTTGTCATACAAAAACCCCCTATCAATGTTACACTCTTCAGTCTCAAAAAATGAGATTAACTGTTTCTTGGACTTTGCATGTCTCACACAGTCCATCTTTGTGTTTAGTATCCGAGGGGTAGCCGTGTTAGTCTGTAACCACAAAAACAACGAAGAGTCCGGTGGCACCTTAAAGACTAAGATTTATTTGGGCATAAGCTTTCGGGGGTAAAAAACCCACTTCTTCAGGTACATGGTGTGAAACTTACAGATGCAGGCATAAATATACTGTATAAATAAATAAAAATAAATAAATAAATATACAGTATATTTATGCCTGCATCTGTAAGTTTCACTCCATGCACCTGAAGAAGCGAGTTTTTTACCCACGAAAGCTTATGCCCAAATAAATCTGTTAGTCTTTAAGGTGCCACTGGACTCATCTTTGTGTTTATTATTTAAGGCTAAATTACTGTTAAAGCCACAGTGTCCGGTAAATATTCAAAGAAGAACTGCATCACTCTTTCTCTCAGGTGCTTGCAGTAGGTCAGTATTTTTGATTATAGGGCATTTTTCATGAAATCTTTTCCCCCTTGTTTCTTTTGTCCATACTTCCTACCACTCCTCTCTTAGTTCATTTTTAAATAGGTTTGTAAAGGTCTGTTTACTTTCAGGGATCTCCATGACAATTTTATTGTTATAGCATTTGTTGCTACTTTGTCTACCACCTCATTTTCGGCTATCCCAAGATGCACCAGGATCTATGCTGTTTCAATATTTGCTCCCATCTGTGCTAATTCTGTTGTTAGTAACAATATTTCATTAATTATATCATTTCTGCTATCTGAATTCCCATTTTTGATTGCCAGTAGTCCTGAAAGCAAATCTGACAAGATAACAATGGAGGTAGATCGCACATCCAGTATCCTATATAACACCTGCTATTTCAGCTATCGTAACTGTTACAAAATTTGGTAGTCGAATGGATTTCTTTATTATAAGTGGCGGAATGCAGAGTGCTGTACCTACTCTCCCAGTTTTCTCATCTTTAGACTCATCCATAAATATTTGGTAATATTTGCCCCATTTGTCACATATATATCAATTTGCTATATTTAATACAATTAGTTCTCCTCTTCCCCTCTTACTTTCATTATATAGTTCCACATTCATATTGGGGGAGGGTAATTTTCCACCTATAGTGCTTTTTCACAGGCTATATATGCTAATCTATTCTAGGTCTTTCTTTTCTCTTAGTTCCTTTGTGCATCTTTTAATCCTATTAACATGAGGCATTTTGGTCCCGTTCCCCCCATGTTCTCTACTGAATTCCCAGCATCTTTTATGTATTTGTTTAGTGTTTCCATCTTCCCTGTTTCCTGTGACTTTTGCCCAAAAGTCCAATCATTTTATTTATAATGCTACAGGCATCTCACCAGCAGCTATCAGCATTACACACAAAGGAGTCGTATTGAAGGTACCAACCGCAATGCATAATACCTGGGCTTGGATTGAGTCTAGCTTCCTTAGGTTCATTTTATATGCTGAAGTAAACACTTGGCATCCCTATTCAATGACTGATCTTATTAATTCTCTATAAAGCATTACCATTGCTTTTTTATTCACACCCCAGATGGTTCCAGAAATGCTTGTAAGTAGATTGATTTTACCTTTACATTTATTTACAATATTTTCAATACGAGCATTCCATGTTAGCTTGCTATCGACTGTCTCATGCAGGAAGTTGTAGCTTTTAATTCTACTTATTAGCTATCCGTATAAAGACAGTTTACAATCTTTTAAAATTTTCCTTTTAGTGAATATCATATTCCTTTAGTTTTGAGAATTGAAGATTTAAAGATACACATATCGCCATTGCACCCTTTTCTTAAGTGCTTCATGAATTCCTTTCTTAACTATTTCCTGGTTTCTTCTTTTAGCCCATATATCACAATCATCCACAAACAAGGAAACATTCCTGCACTCATCCTCTGTGGGAGATCATTTATCATTACATTGAATAAGGTGGCGCTGACGACACTACTCTGTGTCATGATTGTATATATAGAACAGGCATTCCCTACTCTGGCTTGCATAGTTCTTTTACTTAAGGAATAATTTATCCACCTAAATAGTCTTTCTTTTATGGATGTTATTTTAACATGCCCATGGATGTTATTTTATGCAGTAAACCCTTTTTCCATAACATATCATATGCTTTCTCAATAATTAGGAAAGGTACTATCATATATTCTTTATTTCTCGTATTTTTTGTGTGCTTCCGTTTCCCATCTTATAATATGATCCTCTGCACTCCTCCTCCTCCTGAACCCACTTTGCACATTATCTATAAGTCCACTTTTCTCTAGATATGTTGTTAATCTTTCAATCATCATTCTTTCCATGGCTTGGGCAATTGGCCTGTATGCATCAGGTCTTGTTTGCAGGTCTTGTTACCTGGTTTCCACACTGGGATGACAACTGCATGTTTTCATTCCATTAGTAGCCTGCCTTTTCCCCATATACTGTTGTACAGTTTTAGCAGCATTTTCAGACTCTCTTCATCCAAGTGTATTAGCATTTCAGTCCTTGTCTGGTGCAGAGTTTTTACTTTCAGCTATAGCAGGGGTTCTCAAACTGGGGGTCAGGACCTCTCAGGGGGTTGCGAGGTTATTACATGGGGGGTCATGAGCTGTCAGCCTCCATCCCAAATCCCGCTTTGCCTCCAGCATTTATAATGGTGTTAAATGTATATGAAAGAACTATGCAAGCCAGAGTAGGGAATGCCTGTTCTATATATACAATCATGACACAGAGTAGTGTCGTCAGCGCCACCTTATTCAATGTAATGATAAATGATCTCCCACAGAGGGTGAGTGCAGGAATGTTTCCTTGTTTGTGTATATGAGGTCTCATTGTAGAAGGTCTAGGGATAAAACACTTGAATGGAGAAAAATAGCTTTTCGAAGTTCCCTCATACAGAAGTTTTAATTTCATATTGTATCTTCATCTTCCTCTCATCTCCCCTAGTTCTCATAACTCTTTAATTTTTTTTTCCCACGCACATTTCTATACTCCGATTTTCACTATTACTAATGTCGTTGTATGTTTCTGCTAGGGCTTCCGCTTTTTCTCCATTCAAGTGTTTTATCCCTAGACCTTCTACAATGAGACCTCATATAGAACTGCTCTTATTCCATATTCCATTTATTGTCCTAATCTGCTATATACTTCTGATGTTTTAGTATCTTTATTTTCCCACAGCATTTACCCCACTGCCTTTTTAATAGTCCTTCGTGCAATTGCCTTATTCATTTTATGTTTCATTAAGTCATCCCTATTCATTGTATGTTTTTTTCTTTCTTATATGCCTTGTTTCTTTCCATAATTGCTTTTTTACACTCCTCATTCCACAGTACTATGTGGTTTCAATGTTTAGGGTGACTTGATATCTTAGGTATACCTAACTTTGCTGCCATCATGATAGTTATATTGCTACTAAAGTACTCAATGTCATCACTTATACCTTGTTCATTAATGTTTTTACTACATTTTTTCTAAATAGGTCACATTTTATATTCTGCCTTTCTCCATCCTCAACATTGCCTTTACCTTGATAAACTATAAGTACAGGAAAGTGATCACTTCCCATTACATCCTCTTTATCGAGTTTCCAACTGCATTTGTTTGCAATATTGCTTGACACAATTCCCAGATCTAGACAACAGAGACTTTTGTTGGCTGCATTGCACCTACTGGGTATACCATCATTCAATATTTCTGAATTATTTTCATCAATAAATTCTTCTAGACATTTATTGTTCTTGTTTTTTCCACTCCCCGACGATCTATTATGGCTGTTTAGGTCTCCACATATAATATATGGACTTGTTGCATCTTCAGTTATCTCTGTCAAATTCTTAATCTGCAGTTTTCCACAGTAGTTGTATATATTATATATTCACAAAGATGCAGATTGGTTTTGCTCTGGAATCTCAATAACATTATACTCTATATTTAATTTCTTCACCTCCATGACAAGATAATTTAAGTTTTTCTTAATAAATGTGCAAACTCTCACTCCGCTTCCTACTTCTCTGTCTTTCCTTTAGATGCCATATCCCAGGATTCTGAAATCTAGTTTTCCTGTTAACCATGTTTCTTGCATGTAAATGATATCAGTATGCAAATGACTCAGTACCAAGCAAATTGGTTAAAACGATAATAAGGAACAGAATTATCAGATACATAGATGAACACAATTTGTTGGGGAAGAATCAACATGGTTTTTGTAAAGGAAAATCATGCCTTGCCAGTCTATTAAAATTCTTTGAGGGAGTCAACAAAAGTGGACAAGGTCGATCCAGTATACTCGGACTTTCAGAAAGCCTTTGACAAGTTCTCTCACCAAGGGCTCTTAAGGAAAGTAAGCAATCATGGGATAAGAGGGAAGATCCTCTCATGGATTAGTAACTGGTTAAAAGACAGGAAATAAAGGAAGGAATAAATGGTCAGTTTTCAGAAGGGGGAGAGGTAAGCATTAAGGTTCCCCAAGGATCTGTAGTGGTACCAGTGCTGTTCAATATATTCACAAATGATCTGGGAAAAGTGGTTAACAGTTGGGTGGCAAAGTTTCCAGATGATACAAAATTACTAAAGATAGTTAAGCCCAAAGCTGACTGTGAAGGGTTACAAAGGGATCTCACAAAATAGATGCCTGGGCAACAAAATGGCAGATGAAATTCAATGTTGATAAATGCAAAGTAATGCACATTGGAAAACATAATCCCAACTATACATACAAAATGATGAGGTCTAAATTAGCAGTTACCACTCAAGAACGAGATCTTGGGAGTCATTGTGGATAGTTCTCTAAAAACATCTGTTCAATTTGAAGTGACAGATAAAAAGCTACCAATGTTAGGAACCATTAGGAAAGGGATAGATAAGACAGAAAATATCATAATACCAATATATAAATCCATGGTTTGCCATGAATACTGTGTCCAATTCTAGTTGCCCCATCTCAAAGGTATATCAGAATTGGAAAAGGTACAGAGAGGATAAATAAAATGTTTAGGGGTGTGGACAGCTTCTGTATGAGGACAGATTAGAAAGACTGTGACTTTTCAGCTTGGAAGAGAGATGATTAAAGGGGAAATGGCAGAGGTCTATAAAATCATGACTGCTGTGGAGAAAGCAAAAGTATTATTTACCCATTAACATAAGACAAGAACCACAGGTCACCCAATGAAATGAAAAGGCAGCAGGTTTAAAACAAACATAAGGAGGTACTTCTTCACACAATATACAGTCAACCTGTGAAATTCATTGCCAGAGCACATTGTGAAGTCTAAAGTATACAAAAGTATAACTGGGTTCAAAAAAGAACTAGATAAATTCATGGAGGATAGGTCCATCAATAGCTATTAGCCAAGATGATCAGGAATGCAAACTCATGCTCTGGGTGTCTCTTAGCCTCTGGCTGGCAGATACTGTGACTGAATGACATGGGATGGATCACTCAATAATTGCCTTGTTCTATTTATTCCCTCTGAAGCATCTGACACTGACCACTGTCAGAGGACAGGATACTGAGCTAGATGGACCATTGGTCATGCTGGGTCAGGCCATTCTTATCTTCAGGTTTAGTTGCCTTATCAAAGAGAATTTTCTTTAGTTCCTAGGCTGATAGCACATGGACACATGTATTCCATCTGTAAATAGTTAGTGACTTTCTATTTATCCTTCATTATTTCTTTGCTTAAAGCATGGAGTCATTCTAAGGATGCGTTGCTAACACGTAGGTACTCTTTTGCTGCTTTAACTATAGTTTTCATTTTCTCTGTTTTTACCCCTGTAATGTGCAATTTATTACTTCTATCACAAAAGCTATTAGCCTCTTTGTCTATATACTTGTCTTCTATTTCCCCTGTATCACTCATTATATTCTTTGATTTATTCTGTTGTGTGTTTCTCTTTCTCCAGAGTTTCCTTTCCCCTTCCGGTCTTAAATACCTCCTAACAGCTTCTACACACAATATGCTATTTGTAACGTGTTTTCTTGTTTTTAGCTCTCTTGCTTGCTTTACAACTATATGACTTCTCTACGCTATATTTTGCTTTCCACTGTAGTTGCTACACTTTTATGCCATTTCTTCCACAAAATTGTCATAGAAGTATTCCCCTCCACATTTACTACATCCAATTTTCCCTTTACATATATTTGCTATATATCCAATCCTCCGGCATCCGTAGCACCTCTCTGGGGATGTGATATATGGTTTTGTATAAAAAAAATCTGGTATCTTATTGTTACTTCATCTAGAAGGGTTTCTCCTTTAAATGTAACTAGCACAGGTGTTGATGGCTTTCTATCCCCTCCTCTCTTGCTAATTAGATGCTTAGCATATACTACCTTATCCCCTATGCCTTGCTTTACTTCATCTTCATTCCAATCAGCATTCCCACAGCTCCTCATCTCTGTGAGATACGTAGCCAGTTAGCAGCTTCCTTTCAGTTTTCCTTTCAGTTTAATCTTTAATATTTTCCCCACTTGTTCCATGATTTTACATTCAATTAATAGATCTCCTCCTTGTAGCTTTCTAGTGCTACATCTTTTTTAAAATCCACTCTGCCATTTTCAGTGGGTTTACATTTATGATCTTCACATCCTTGACTAGTGATTTATTACCCACATTTGAATTTTCTCTTTGTTTTTTTCCTGTCTTTCTGCCTGCTGTTTCTTCTTCTATCTCTGGCATATCCATACTTCTCTTTTTTCTAACCTATGAACAGTCTCCCCCTCAGTTGTCTCCATCATTTTCTAGATTCTGCGTTTCACTGTTTTCCATTGCTCTTCCATCTCCCCCAAACTGTAGCTCAACCACACCCTAGCCAGGGCCTTCACCTATAGGCTTCTCCCTTTTTAAAGGATCCTCCTTAAAGACTGGTATGCCTTGCTGGTGCAGCAGGGCAAAGCTAGCTGATCCCAACGCTGCTCTTTAACCCCTTCTTGGCTGGTGCAGGGTTTGTACAGACCGCCACATCTAGGTCTCCCTTCCTTTGCCAAATATATTGTCAGTCAAGGGGGTGTCACAACGTACACCAGACGTTGTCACCTACCCTCAAACAGAATCCTCAGATACCTAAGCAGAGTGGAAACAAAAGGAACACATCCTAAGAATATTTGATCATTTTATTGCCCAAAGATGAAAACTCGTGTTAAAAATCTGGTGACCATTAATTCCATTTTCTTTTGGAGTGGGATTTTACTAATATACAATATATAAATTCTATCCCGACTTACACCATATGTAACTCCCATTGAACCCATTGATGGATGTAGGTTAATTTAGCCATATTTGCTGCTGCCAGTGACAAGAGCATTCATAGTATGTGTGATAGTTACATATAAAATCATCCATGAGAAACAATTCTAAGTTTTCCAGTAGGTTTCCCCTCTCACTTGCTGAAATCAGTGGACCTGCAAACACTGATGTCATAGTTGACTAACGTGAGGTTAAGAGGCTTACTATAAAAACAAAAGACTTTTCTCTGCCAGCTGCTTAGTTAAAGGTACTGCCAGGATCTTTGGAGGGCAGCATTTATCATCTAGGGTGCAATGGCCAAATGGGGTGTACAGTGGCTCATGCTCTAGCCTACTATCACTGCTCTCAAGAGTTTAAAAAAAAACAAAATTTTCAGTGCTAGATGTATTCTGCCAGTCTTGTTCTAAGAAGCTAGGGCCCAGAGGTGAGAATCCTGCAAAGATCTACTTCCAGGAAACAGAATTGCAAAGGAAATTTGGACACACTCTTACATCAGCCCAGAGAGCAAGAACCCAATGCAGAATTAAGGCTTTGGTCATTGTCTCATCTCTGAGCAGCACTTTAAGTGAAGATATTTTTTGATTGAAGACTATATATAAATGTTCATTATAAATTATTCTGACTGACTGTTCTAATTCCTTGTGTCATTTGTGGCTCTGAATGTGCAGATGCCTTTAGCATTTGAAACCCTTTTTCCATGACTTTTTGAGTGTATGCTTGATTGCTATCCCTAAAAAAAAACAATGCAATAAGACTTGGAAGAACATATCCTTACAATGAGCTTTCTCTGTCCACAAAGGGTAGAGGCAATCCTCCTGCTTTAGGCAAAGGTAAACACAGTGTGCATTGCAAAATGCTTCCTCAACCCCAAGAAAGTCAGCAAAAAGCTCTCCTCCTCTTCCTCAGTTACCTTGTCAGTTAACTGAGGGGGAGTAAGAATTGTTTGGTTTTTCTAGTTACAGTTACAACACTGACACTGAACTTTTGTTTGTCAGTCAGCCAAAATCACCCTGAAGGTTTTCTGTGCCAGTTGTTGGCACTGTAGCCTTCTTTGCCTGGGTCAGAGAGCAAGGAAATGGCTTTTTCATGGCTGGATTGTATGCTGTTCCACTGGGCGAGAGTGCTTATGGGATACAGATATGGCTAGCTAGTGTGCTTAACTGAGAACATAGGAGAGGCCACTGCCAGATTCTTTCATGCACAAAGAGCCTTCATGTATTTTCAGGCTCAGTTGTTTTTAATTTTAGATTAAGGCCAAGAATTTCAAACTCGTGTGAAAAGTTAGGCTTTTAAATCCATCTTAAGTCACTTATTTTGGAAGTGCTGAGCAAACTACTGAAGTCAATAGAGGCAGCTGAATGTACTTTTCTAAAGTCAGGCAACTTATTTTAGGCCCCCTCCTCTTAAAAGTCTTGGCCTAATGAAACAAACTAGATAAGAAAGAACAAATATAGATGTTCTACAGAGCACAATGCAGCTTCCTTGTAAGAGGCTACGTCAGCTTTGTCTCACAAAATGGCAGGTGTCTTCCACAGGCAGCAGACTCTTGAGAAATGTAAGTGCAGAATACAGAAAACAAAGAGACTTGATTCTTGTGTCCTGAGCAGTCTATCACACCCATGCAAAATTAGTACAAAGCAATTGTAAAAATGCTATCATCCACACCGTACGCTAGGGAGCTGATTTGCCACTTGTCTAAACCCGGTGGCAAGTCAAGTTACACTGCTCTGAATGGTGAGGTTCAATGTAAGCTGCAGAGTAGGTATTGTAAGGGACTGCGGAAGACTGTTACGGCCTCGCCAGGGAACTTCTGCTTTCTCGAGCCGAGAGGTTACTGTGGGACATAGATAGCTGCTTCGTTACTATGGGATAGGGATAGTTTTTGAAGGACACAGCTGATTTGTTATTGTAGGAGATAGTTCTTGAAGGACACAGCTGCTTTGCATGACCCTTTGCCAGGTAGTAGAAATTCCCCCTTTAAGGAGCACCTAACTTTATATTCATGAGCTGTTTTTGTGTAATGCTTATTAACGCTGACTGTCTGCCCCTCCGTCGGACTCCGTCCCAGGCAAAGCTCTGATGTGCTGGGTTCCCCGCCTCCATGACTGTAATGCTTGGAGTGCCCGTTGCGGGTGGATCACTAACCTTTAATAAAGCCAAAGAAAACACCATGAATGACAGACTGTGTGTTTTCCCCAAACAGAATATATATACAAAAATAATACAAAAATATTTAACATTGAAAGTATTTTTACATATGAAATAGGTCTATTTTTATCATTCAAAATGCAGGTATATATTTAAATAAATAGAGCAATAATTATACATATATCAACTAGCTGTAATTTATATAATTATCAGAGTGGAGATAGATAAAAGAAATCAAGAGTAGAAAAATATTTAAATTACAACTAGATACAAAAACATACATATAGAACCCATAGGTAGTGAATGTTCATGATCAAAAACTAAACTGGCAATAAAGTTGGTTGGTATGTTCACAGCTACAGGCCCGATACTTATTTGGGTAAACTGTACAAACCAGTAGTTAAAAACAGACTGGCATAAGGAAGATTTTGATTCTTTTTGACCAAAGAGAGAGACTAATTTTTCTGTTGTGAGAGTTTCTCACACAATGTTATTATGTCTCCTGACAAGTATTTAGTTTGGGAATTCGAGCCTGCTGTGATTTTGGCTTTGATTATTTGTTCTATGTTCATACTGTGAAAAATGTAGACTCAGAAGAACTAATGAGGCAATTTGTATACCTGCCAGCAAAAGACTTCAGTCAATATAGGTTCAGAGAGAGGCAGGGAGATGGGAATTACAGGAACCTCGATTGCCTCTTTTCTTCTTTGCAGCAGAACTTGTTTCTGCATCAGGTAGGATTTTCATGTGTGTAAGCAAATTTCTCAGGGCCAAGATTCTTTCCTCCTCTTCTAGAATTTGCTTCCCAATTGATTTGTAGCCTCAGTGGACTTCTAGAAGCTGCTGGATTCCTCAGATTAATTCCCAAAAGAGTCACAGACCATTTTGAATTATTTCACTTTTTCTTTAACACCTGCCTATCTCCACACATGCTATCCATTGTTAGAAATAATGAAAGGGGGAGGTTATTCCACCAGCAATCCCCACTTTATACACCTCAAAAGCTCCCATAGCTCCTCCTTCACCCAGCTTTGAATGGGACTCGCTCTGGTAAGCGGCCTCTAAAGACATGCACCAGATTGAACTCCATATGTAACTTAGGTGGCCAAATGCCTGTTTTACCATGGTTCATGAACCACGCTGGGGATTCGGTGGGAGAATGCCAGCTAGACACCTAGAAGGAGGCATCAGTGCACATGCGCAAAGGCAGAAACCTAGACCCCTAGGGAATCTTTAGTCTGGACGTTGAGGTACCTAAAGGGTTTGGCGAGAGTTTTGTGGATCACAGTGGAGCCAAAACTGGGACTAAAGCACCTAAACCCACCATTAATCATGACTTAACTGAGGCAAGTACAAACTTAATATGATTGTTGGTTTGGTGCCTTCACAGGACAATCTTTGCATTATTGCATAGAAACTCACATTTATTTCAAGTGCCTCTGTTTCATCCCTCACTCTACTGTGCTTCCCTGTTCCCTTCTGGATACGAAGAAATAGTGCAGCCAAAAAAAAAAAAACCCCCAACAACAACAACAAACAAACTAGTGCAAACATTCTTTCAAATAAAAACTGAATTTTCTTCAGTGTTATTCACTTCCTTTTTATACGCTTTTGCAAACATGTAAGAAAAATTGTTAGCAAGAATGTTTGTGAGGAAGTGTGTTACACAGACTCTTGCAAATGCATATTGGGATATGAATGCTCATGCAAATACTTATTCATATAGGAAATGTTTGTGTCCATTGTGAAAGCTCTGCATGGGTTTGGAGAGTCACTGAATCAGGGAGCAGAAACAATACATGTGACTTAAGTGATCAATCACAGAGCATGAATAGCAAGTACTAGAAGTGATAGTCATGGTGATCAATTCACAAGCAATCCAGAGACTGAAAAAACACTGTAAAATTCTGTTGCCAGATCATTCTGGAACAGAAAAAGCCAGCTTTGTCAGATTGTTTGCTGAAAGTAGTTTGCCCAACTCTATTACCTTCATCTTGCATCTCTTGATGTTGCCTTCCCTTGCCTCACATCCCAAAACTGAGAAGGCTATGATTGTACCCCATGCTCATGGGAGTGCTGGAACTGGGAATGCTGGCTGTTGAATGCAGCTTAATTGAAACCAAGCTACGTAAGAAGGTTGAAACTGGAGCACCTCAGAGCTAGTGATTATATTACCATAAGATTTAACAGTAACAAACAATATTAGACTTCAGAAAACAGACTCTGAAGTCATGCAAAAGGAGCAAAAGCAAATGGGAAGGAATTCTGTGATGCATGAGGGGTCTGTATTTAAGACAGAGATGAAGAGGCTGCAATCAAAATTCATTGCAGTAAAATCAAGAGTATGGCCAAAGAGCAGCAGCAACAACAAAAATCAGTGTAGATAGAGGTTAAGAGCCATATAATTTTTTTAAAATCTGGGGATGCAGGGAAAACAGAGCATTTAAAAAACTACAAAGAAAGAAGGTGATTGTGAAAGTTATTAATAAATAACAGAGGAAACATTTAAGGAACAATAAAAAAGCAAAAAGTTGCAGAAAATTGCTGAACAGTTAGAGGATGTTGGCAGAAGAAATTATTAGGCCACACAATGTATAAGACTATAATTAGGAGTTTAACTCCCATCAATGTTGCCTGACGTACATCTGTATCTAGGTAAGAAAATATGCTCCTAGATGAAGTATGGTCTTCAGTGTCCAGTGTTATTAATCTGTCAGTCTCCCCACCTCCCAAACTTCAAAAGACACTTAAGCAGAAAGTGACAAAGTCATATTTGGTCATTATAAGGTGCTATAATGTAAATGCTAAGGGCTGATCCTGCCAAGACTTGTTCACATGAGTAGTTCTATGGTAAAAAACAAAAATACTTGAGAGTCAATGTTGTTAGTAAAGGTTTGCAGAATCAGCTGATTAGGGGTGTCAACTCTAGGCTTTTTCACCTCCAAATTTCCATCTGTTTTCACCACAAGTTCAGCTCCATTAGTGCTATCTACAGGGGGAGCATCAGTGTAATGAGATGAGGAGCTGGCAGGGGGGAAGACAGGGACTGACATGGCAGCTGGGAAGAAATTCTCCAGTATTTGTTCTTTTGAAAATGGAAAAGGGGCCAGAAGGAGTTCCTGTTATGAAATCACCAGAACAAGCATGCCATCCACTTAGTGATACGGCGTTCACTCATGATACCACTGCATAAGACAGCCTGCCCGCCTGCAAAACCCCTACCCCCAATTTCATGTCTATAACGAGGAGGTTCTCTTGCACCTCCATAAGGTAGATCACTCAGGACCATTTTATGTGAATTAGACAGGAAAGATGTTTCTCTGGCCCTCCTTGGTAACTTTAATTTCTCTGCGTCTGCAACACACTGAGCTGTTATAGGAGTGCGTGACAAAGATCCCCAACTAGTCAGAAAGTGAGGAGCCCTAGGCAGTGATGAGCTGCCAAAATTTTAACAACCGGTTCCCTATAAAAAGTTCTGATTGAAGGGATGTGCCCTAGTATGTATTTTTTGTACCAACAAGGTTACTATATGTTCGTATTTTCCCAGGAGGAATTTCGGCGATTTAAGAACCAAAAAGCCTAACCTGTCTGGGAAAATACGAATGTATGTTAACCCTGCCTAAAGTTTTTTTTTAAAAAAGATGGGCCTGAACTAGAGATGAGCTCCATTTCACATGTGTGGGTCCCCACCACTTCTTGGGGGTATGCTAGCGTGACCAGATGTCCCGATTTTATAGGGACAGTCCTGATTTTGGGGTCTTTTTCTTATTTAGGCTCTTATTACCTCCCAACCTCATCCTGATTTTTCACACTTGCTGTCTTGGTCACCGTAGGGTGTTCACATGTGTAGGTCCCAGCTGCTCCCTGCCCCCTCTCATTGAAGCAGGTGTGCAGGGTTACTGCCCTGGCAACTGCAGGGCACCAGTGGACTTGGGGCCAGCTGCAGACAGGGGCGTGGGGCAGGGCTAGCTGGAGGTAGGGGGTGCAGGGCTGGCTGCGGGCAGGGCAGGGGGTGCGGAGCTGGCTGGAGACAGGAGGGTGTGGGATTGGCTGCAGGCAGGGCAGGGGGTGCGTGCGGCAGGGGTTGGCTGGATACAGGGGGTTCAGGGCTGGCTGGAGACAGGGCAGGGGGTGCAGGCGGCAGGGGTTGGCTGTGGCAGGGCAGGGAGTTCGGGGGTGGCTGCGGACAGGGCAAGGGGTGCATGTGGCAGGGGCTGGCCGCAGGCAGAGGGTGCGAGGGTGGCTGGAGATGGGCTGGCTGCAAGCAGGGGGTGCGAGGGTGGCTGGAGACTGGGGCTGATTGCGGGCAGGGCAGGGGGTGGCTGGAAATGGGCTGGCTGCGGGCAGGGCAGGGCGTGCGTGGTGCAGGGGTGGCTGGAGACAGGGGCTGGCACGAGCAGTGGGTGCCGGGGGTGCGGCAGGGGCTGGCTGCAGGCAGGGGGTGCCGGGGTGGCTGGAGGCAGGGCAGGGGGTGTGGCAGGGGCTGGCTGTGGGCAGGGCAGGCGGTGCGGGGGTGGCTGGAGGCAGGGCAGGGGCTGGCTGCTGGCAGGATGGTGGGTACTCACGGGGAGAGCAGCAGGACGCAGCCCAGGCCCAGCAGAGCAGCCGGGGTCCCACCAGGCAGCAGCGGGAGCCCCAGGGCCAGGGGAGCAGCAGCAGCAGGGCTCGTGCCCAGGGCCAGGCGGCAGCCCACATGGGTCCCATAGCGCAGCGCCCCTGGCGGCCGGAGGAGGAATTACATCACTTCCCCACCAGAGCCCATCAAAGCCTCAGCACCTTCTGCAGGGAAGCAGGTTAACAACCGGTTCTAAAACTGGTTCAAAATTTAACAACCAGTTCGGGCAAACCGGTGAGAACTGGCTCCACAGCTCACCACTGGCCCTAGGTCTGGCTTTGTCCTTCCCTTTCCTGCCCCACTCCCTTGCAGTTGTTAAGTGAGGGGCAGGGCTCCCTGCCCTGAAAATTCTTGGCCTATTCAGCTTAAATTCTCCCCAGCCACATTTGGGACTATGGCTGGAAAGATAAGGTGGGGAAGTGTGAGGCCTGACCCCTCACCAGGGCACCGGGCAGGCCAGGGTGGGCAAGCAGTGAACAGCTCCACTGAGCTGGAAGACTCAAACAGGATCCTGAACCAGTGACATTACACAGGGGCTACTCAGACTCTCAAATACAGAAGCTGTGGTGAGATTAGAGGGATTGGAATTGTCCTTCCTGCTCTCTGGGCTCCCACATGTGTGTGTCTGGTTCTCCTTGCTCTAGGCTGCTGTGATGAGTAGTCACCCTATGGTTACTCTCCTCCCAGGGGGAAGAGTGGCATCCCCTTTGAGAGGATTAGGTCAGTCAGATTTGTCCACTGTTACATATCTCACATAAGAACGGCCATACTAGGTCAGACTAATGGTCTATCTTCTCCAGTGTCTTGTCTTCCAACCGTGGCCAATGCTAGATGCTTCAGAGTGGGGCCAGAATAGGCAATTATCGAGTGACTCATCCCATCGGGGCCAGTCACAGCTTCTGGCAGTCACAGGCTTAAGGACACCCAGAGCATGGGACTGCATCCCTGACCAGTGTGCCTTGGATACCAGCAGTCCCCATCATTTCCTGGGCACATCCCCACTGCATTCTCATGATCCAGATGGGCTGTGGGTCAGCAGCAAGTATTCACCTGCAGTTGCTCTCCCACACAGTCCATGGGCATCACACCATGCACAGAGGGCCAACATGATCTCTGCCAAGCAGCAACCAGATGGCCTCTCTGCCTGTCCTCTCATTCTCCCTGCTGGGACACAGCAACCATGGATCAGAGAAGGGAGGTACAAAGGGGGCAGAAGGACCTACGCTGGTCTAAGCACCTACTCGCTGCAGGAACCTAACCCCAATTTATTAGCACCCTTAAATATGATTTTCAGTAATATTGGGCATCACACCCACCCAGATGCCCTAAGCAACCCCCCACCCCAGTTCTTCAAATTTCCCCTTAATTGGCTTCCTGCACCATGTCCTGAAATGTGGTGTGTGTGTAGATTGACATCTGCTTCTACAGAAGATGGGGAGGGGGCAGACCGAGTTCTGCTCAGGCTCAGTGCTCTGAGGAGATTTGTGCCCTGGTGTCCCACTCATGACATCACTCACCGAGGGGGAAATCAGTTATGCTTTCTTATTCAGGAAAGAACACAGATACAGAGTCACTACATTGTGTAAAAAAAAAAAAAGGCTGAAAGAATAGAGATATTTGAATATCTTAGATATTAAATGAGCTTCTCAGTTTTCTTTTAGAAAGTTTTCCCCCCTCCCTATTTTCTTTTTTGAAGAAACAGGAATAAAATATAATATTAAGTTAGTCACAAATCAACAAAACCCTGGAAATTCAATTAATACTCCTGGCACGGGGTTGTGGTTTTGTTTTGTGGGGGGTTTTTTTTTGGGGGGGGTATTTAAATTTTGGGATTTAGGTAGTGTTACACAACTAAACATTGTAATTAGGCTGTGGCACATATATTACTTCTAACACTGTTTGACAGACGTGAGCTAAGTGTTTGATTCATTGATTTCAATGGAAGTTTGTGATTTATTCCAGTTAGGACCTTGCCCCAGTGTTTTACTTGGCATCCTGTGTAAGTGTTAGTTGTTTCTTTTGCTGTGGATGGTTGGAAAGCAAATTTTAAAAGGTGGGGGGAACTCGGGAATGCTACAAGAAGATCCCTTTGTTCCATAAATTTATTTCTTTAGACAAACCTATAATATTTGTGACCAATTTTCCTTTAGATTGCTCTCAAGAGACATTCAAACCTGTGTCCACTGCTGAATTGATTCTAAGAGAAGTTCCCTGTAGTACTAGCAATTTCCATACATTTACAGCAACTTGTTTTTTTATAGGGAGCTACATGGAGACTATACTAACCTGTAAGGGGCTTTTTAGCTGATCACTGCTCTGTAAGCTTTCAAACATGCCTCTTGCTGGAAACTTCCCAAAACAAAGTGATGGGTGTTCCCAAGTTCCTGTAAGTCTGACATCTTCATTACCATAGGATTTCCAATCCGCCCTATTAAGGTAATAGGCTCTGACAGTTTTATTTTTCAAGGCTATAGCCTCATAAGCAATTAAACATCTTTGTTTATGTAAGAGCCACTTGCATACATAAGTGAATCTTGCAGCAAAGCCAACAAAAAGTGGTGATCTGCCTTGCTAGAACTGGGATGCACACAGCAGAACTATACCAATATTTTTGAAAGCAAAAATTCCACAGTCCTTATCAGTGGTGAATGGGGCATCACACACTGTGTCAGATTCAGCTCTTACAGTGTAGCCATTCTGTAAGCCACCACAAATTCCCAGCAGGTTAAACTCAGACTACATAGTAGCCTTCATGGGAGAAACTGACATGAAAGCCAGGAAGTCCACCAACTTGCTGATTTTCCATGGTCCCATCCCTTTAGGAGAGTGCATTTTGACAGACCAGGAAAGGGATAGAGCTTTGCCTTCCACACCTATGCATGTCCCAAGATGAATGAGCAAATTCCTTGATTTCAGGATTTCCAATGCCTCCACATTTCTCCCTGCCTTCCCCACAACAATAAATGTAGTAGAGTCAGCATTCTCTTTTACCTGCATAGCTCATGTCTGAAGGCAGATGGCACAGAAAGTGGTCATCCCTTCAGCCCTGCTTTATGTCCTCCCACAAACCATCTTAATCTCAGCATCCCAGCTGTGATAAATGAAGGGGGTGGGGGGGTAGCTCCCTTTGATGGACACCCAGCCAGAAAGCCAGCTGTAAAATCCCTCTTGGTAGCTGTTCTCTGCTTCCTTTACCTGTAAAGGGTTAAAAGTCCCCCAGGTAAAGAAAAGGAAGCGAGCACCTGACCAAAAGAGCCAATGGGAAGATAAAACTTTTTAAAACTGAGAAAGAAACTCTCTCTGGGCTGCAAGCAGCTTTAAACCAGGTATGATTTACCAATGCTGACTCCCCACTCTGTCACTTTGAGTACAGAAGGTGGAGGCCTGCAAGGATTTTAAAAATTAATACTTGCCACTCCAGGCTTGTATTAAACACCCAAGGTTACAGCTTCTCTCTGACTTTGGCTTGGTAAACGCTGCCACCACCCAAATGCAAAAACCCCCTTGGATCCAGGAAGGAGCACTTGGGAATTCCTCCCTGTGGGGTATCCAAGTCTTTTCACCCCCCTCCCGGGGAAGAACCGAGAAAGAAAACAAAGGAAATTAGCTGTTGCTACCAGCTAATCAAACATGCACAAACCTTTTAGGACACCAAAAATCCAATCCTGTTCTTAAAAAAGGTAAATTTTATTAAAAACAAAAAGGAAGAAAATACATCTGGAACTTAGACTTTTGCTAGATTTTAAAAGAGCAATTCCAAAAATTAAAGCACCCAAAATAGCTTTCTTGGCAGTTAGCTTAAAGGTTACAAACAAACAAAAGCATCTGGGGTTAGCACAGAGGAGTCCACAAGCCTTAAAAAAAACAACAGAAATAAACCTAATCATGTCTTTTTAGACATTCCCTAATTTTACTTACATATCTGAGGCTTCAGATAAATAGATTCAAGGTATGAACTGATAATCTACAATCATACCTGGCTTAAATCTGCTTGCAGCATTGCTGTTCCATCCCTGCAGCTCAGAGAGAACAACAGACAAAGGGAAAGTTTCTTTCCCAATTTTAAAAAGTTCTACCTTCCCATTGGCTCTTTTGATCAGGTGCCCATTTCTTTTATTTACTTGGGGGACTTTTAACCCTTTGCAGATAAAGCAAGCAGAGAACAGCTACCAAGAGGGATTTTTACAGCTAACTGGCTGGCTGGGTGTCCATCAAACGGAACTACCTCCCCCACTTCATTTATCACACTAGCCCTGTGGTAGCAGGGAGGAGCAGCAGTTCTCACAGGGATCAAGTGAAGGGAGAAAACACTATAGAGCTGCTCCATTCTTTTCATGCTTTGTACCAGAGTTCAGTTGGGCATTGGTCCCTTCCATCTGCAATCGTGGAGGGAAGCATAAAGCCCACAGGAAGTATAACAGCAGCCACCGCAGTAATTGAATACAGACTTCTGTATTAATTTTTGATAAACCTGGCCCACATTAAGTGATTGGGCCAGAAAGCGTCACACCTTTATTACAGTGTGAATGTGCCCACTCTATAGCTAGGTTTTGCCCAAAATGGTCTAGTAGAAAAGAGTGAGTTTAACAACATTTCCAGTGTTACTGTGGTTACATTCTTGATTAACAGTGAGCTTTAAGAAGGCCCAGAAGTTTGCAGATGTTAATCATAGGAACACTTGAGAGTCTGGTGCAATGCTTAATAGAATAGGAATGGCTGAAAATGAAATAAGTGATTATGATTTTCTTGCACATGATACACCAGTATAATCATTCATTAGTATGACACTGATACAGCTTCATAAGCTTGCACAATGTTTTGCAGAAGTAAACGTAAGTGGACTTTGCTGTGAAAATCATGCAAATATGTTGTACACAGAGAAGGAGTGGTCCCTGCAGACATGAAGATTTAACTAGGAAGTCAGCTCCAGGAGTAACCAGAGTTGGTAGAGCGTAAGCCACAGAAGCAAGGGCCAAGATATAAGCAGAGGCACTGTGGACATTGATGAGATATTAAGAACCATCATTTTTAACTGCTTCACATTTCTTACCCAGTATGAAGCACATTTGAACAAGGATCCAAAGATTAGCTAAACTGATGATTGTGGGAAGTCCTGATGCTGGGGAAGTCCTCAGCTGCAGTAATTAAAGGGGAACTGCTTACCAGGGCCTGAAGGGAGAGATCGCCATGAAGGGTTTCCACACATTGTGAGAATGGGATAGTGGCAAGTGGCTTCAGCAACTGCATCTCATTTTGTATGAACACTTTTGCTGTGGAAAAAATATATGTAAATATAGTCACATGTGGTAACTGATGTCATTAAGACAAACTTTATAAGAGTTTCAAATTTAAATGTTAAGCTCTATTGCCTGATCCAGAGCCCATTGAAATTAATGACAACTTCATTCACTCCTGTCAACTTCAGTGAGCTTGGGATGAGGCCTAGGGTTTCCAACTTAGGTTGGACGAATTCCTGGAGATTTCATCATGACATAATCTTTAGTTAAAGATTAATCTTTAATTCCTGGAGACTCCAGAACAATTCTGGAGGGCTGGCAACCCTAATGAGGCCCCTAGTCTTTTGCCTACAGTAGCTAAATTATTTGCTGTTTTGTGTATTATTAAGTATGCACTAAAGGGTTGGTACTGCTTAAATACATTCAAAGTAGGATTGTTCATTAGTTTCACTGCATAACGTACACAAGTCAAATCAATACAATGTTGATGCAAGATATCAAACTAAGAATCAATGGTCTAAAGTCTACTGGTATTTATTATGTGACTAGCTCAGGGAATAGAGCCACAAGATTTGCACATGAGCTTCGTTTACTAATTAGTGTCACATGCTTATCAGGAAATGGCTGAAGTAGGCAGTATTTGGATTTAAAATGTATACACCTAATGTTTTCTTTATATTAGTTAAGAATAGTCAGTATGTCATACATCAGCTTATTTGCTTTCCTTACATATCATACATTCTGACTTTATATCATTTTTCAGGAAGGGGAGATGAAGAACTGACATTTCAGGGCCAGTCAAAGAACCTACTGATAAAATGCTAATCCATATATTCCCATCTAATAAAGAGATGGAGGAAGTTATATTAAAAGGAGTATAATTTTGATTGATTAATTTGCTGGAGCCTTACATATTTCTCAAGGCTGTCACTTCGGTGTTTCCAATATGGCAGGGGAGCATGCTTTTGCCCAATTCCAAAGTCAAAAACAGTAGCATAAAAAAGGATACTACAGTATAATGTGTTTCAGTGGCAATATTAAGCTGTATATGTGAACCACACACATAATGGTAGCCTTGAATGTTTCAGACAATTTCTATTAATTGATCTCTTCAAGGAAGTCTACAATATGATAAATTGATTAAGCTATCCAATTATATCATCTCCTCTTTTCCTGAAGAAAAGACCGGTTATATTAACTTTTCCAGATGGGTAAATGAAGGAAGTTCTTTGCTTTCAGTATTATTACATATTTAGATATTAAGCTTCTGATTCTGGTACAATTATTCAATGAATGAATTGTAGAATTACCACTCAACAGGAGTTTGCATAACAGGGTCCTGAAGCGATTGGCTGATTCCATGCTCATGATATTTGTCACTGAAAAATCCCTCCTATTCAGGATTAAACATTTCTCATGTGCTCTGTTAAGAGTAAAATTCAGATCTGTGGCAAAGTAGGTACCTAGAGCAGTATTTGGCTATCCTCTGAACTGCATTTCAGTAATGTCCTTTGCAAGCATCCTATATAATCTGGGGTCTTGAAATAAATAGTTATGAAACCAAACACCACCAGGATATTGTGTGATCAAAGTGTTTAAACCAGTCTTTTGTACAAGTTTTGTAGGCTACAGTTCCCTTATAGCAAACTGTTATTTGATTAGATTGAGCTCAGCTTGGTGCTCCAAGCTCTCATATGTTTCCAAGAATGCCTAATCTTATGGCTTTTTGACTCAGCTAAAACTAGGAAGTACTAGAAGTCTCATGGGAGCCTGTTCTCACGACATCCCTACCTGGATTTCTAGGTTCAAATAAGTTCTTAAATTTATGTTCTTAAATTACACCAGCGCCCCGATTTTGAATGGGGAACTATTGTGTTGGGTGCAGCAAGAACAAAACTGAGTTATTACCAGTTCCAGCATGATCTCTTTAGACAGTTTCAGTCTCCTTGCAGTCAGAGACCTAAACAAGGGAAACAGGCTCAGAGAATGTATGAATCTGTATTGCCATCACATGTATCATGCTTCACAAGGAAAGAATATTGGCAAAATTTTAGACTGGTATATACGGGGAAATCTTTACTGAAATCAATGGAGGAGATTCCTTTTACACTAGAAGAGAGTTTAGCCCAAAATATACAACACTATACAAAAGATTACATATCATGCTGAATTATGAAAAGCCCTCACTATATTATGTTCTTTATTTCCAAATTTATATTGCTCTAATTGAAACAA
The DNA here is from genome assembly GCF_009764565.3 of Dermochelys coriacea. Taxonomy (NCBI): domain Eukaryota; kingdom Metazoa; phylum Chordata; order Testudines; family Dermochelyidae; genus Dermochelys; species Dermochelys coriacea. The sequence continues at coordinate 135,651,469 of NC_050068.2, read as the reverse complement.
GTCAGAGTTAGGGAAGGAGTTACTTCTGGAGGTTATTCACCAGTTTTTGGAAAGATTGCAAATGAGTTGCAAAGTTTATGACTTAAAGTGCCTTTCAAAGCTGTGCAGCCTACAAATCCATAATAACAAATAAAGACTTACATTTGTGTAGTACATTTCAACCCAAGGGGTCATAAATGCCTTCACTAGCTTTACATGTATAGGAAACATTTCACTTGCCACTGAAATGCAAATATCGCCCAGGTGGAATGTGGCAGCTGTCTAGGCATGTAAACCAACACTATCTATTGGTTAATGACAGAATGTGAATACCAACATAATTCCCTCTGATTCCAGTGAGGTAAGGTAGGCAAGAATTTAATTACAATTTGGGTAGGACACTATAACAAATATCCATACTAGAATAGGGGAAGGGTGTCTCATAATTTAGGATTTATCCTGCCCCACTGAAGTCAATGGAAATTTTGCCATTGTTTTCAACTGGAGCAAGATCAGATCCTTAATTGCCACAAGTGATCAAGATCTTGGTTCTGTCATGTCTAAAATCTGGTACCTTTAGCAGTACAGTGCCTCTAGTCCCAGCTGAAGACTGACTACAAAGGAGCAGTACCACCTGCTTATTCACCAACATTACTTCAATCTGAGAACTAACCAAATGTGATCTTGCTTAGCTTCTAGCAACTGTGAGATCAGTGTCCAAGAAGGTATGGCTGATAAACATGGATATGGAGGGAAGATACAATGCAATACTCAGCCCAAGTCATCCTTGTAGCACCTAACTTTTAAGTACCCTGCCACCAAGTGGAATTCACAAACCTAATATAAATGATTTAAAAAGGGATTCCCAGAAATCAGCAAGTTGCATGGGGAGCTGCCTAGGCTAGCCAGTAAGAAATGCCATGAAGAGGGGTGAGGCATAGGGGAGCATCGTATTCATGGAACTTGAGTCATAGGGCTCATGTTCCCTGGAGGGACTCTTATCGACAGGATGCCAGGAAAACAGGGAATCCCGAGAGTTAAGCTGGAATTGGAAGTAATTCATACAGACAGAGCAGAACACAGGGTTCAATAAAGTACCACTTGTTCAACTTGACCTGCCTTCAGCTTCACTCTTTGCAACGCAAACATGGTGGCAGCATCTGAGCTGTGAGTTATCTGCAGTGCAGCAGATGGCAGTGTGAGCCAGGGAACTTGGTGTGAAGCCCCCTGGAGTTTGCAGACACAAACCCAGCCCAGCGATGGACCCAGAGGAAGGAGTTCAAGCTGTACACAGCCATGGCCATGCAGGAGGCAGATAATGACAACAGGAGGAAAGTAAAGGCTGAGAGGGCTGCAGCACTCTGAAGCTCACCACTGCCCCATGCCTCTCAGCAGTCCTAGCAGCCCTGGGAACCTATTGCTCCCCAAAGCAGAATGAAACTGGAATGGCACAAGGTTCCTCCCCCCACTTTAAAAAAAAAAAAACACACCACACACACTAGAGACCAAACCAAAAGCTCACCACATGCAGTTTTGGGGACTTGACAGGCTCTGTGATTTGGGACAGAATACTCTGTGACACTTGGAATCACCACCTACTCTGGCAAGGTGACCTCACATTAGACAGATACTTAGACATGGGGCAAACAGCAGAAACCTCAGTAGGAAAGATGCAAGTCTGGAGGAGGCACAACGCTCCCAGAAGTACATGCAGAGAGACAACAGCAAGAGCAAGCAGGTGGCCAGGGTCCCATATCCATAATTAGATGGATTTACTGTGGGAGACAGCAGGTAAAGAAGAAGTGCCTTGTACTATGACAGCATTGCAAGGAATGTGGCAAGTTGAACCATTTGAGCAGTAATGTAAAATGCATCCGATGAAGTGAGCTGTAGCTCACGAAAGCTTATGCTCTAATAAATTTGTTAGTCTCTCAGGTGCCACCGGTACTCCTTTTCCATTTGAGCAGTGTGTGTAAAAGCAGAGGAAGGTCTCCAAAAGATTCAGTCAGACTTATATAAGAGGGAGATTGCACAGACAGTGGCAGTGACATTATGACTCTCTCCTTGAGTCATAGGATATCGGGTACAGGCTGTTGGAACAGGAAAGCAACAAGGGAGAATACCAATCTTTGTGCATGCATCAGCCTTAGTAGGGAAATGGCCTGTGTGATTTCAGCTGGATAGCAGGGCCTCCTGCAATATAATTCTTCCAGGGGAATTGGACTTGAACATGCCCAGTGTTAGCAGCAGGCACAAACTAATGTACATTGAGAGCATAATGCCACCCATAGGAAAATGTGACCTCTTAGTAATTAACCCCCCCCCCCAAAAAGAAGGTAATCAACTAAAGTTTGTTGGTGGTGGATGGTTAGCATCACAAACCCTGCTTGGGGAATACAGCCATATGAGCCATGGATCTGATCACCGTACAGCATCAGAATTTTATAGCTGCAGTCCAAGCAGCAAGAAGGGGGAGTCCCATGGACAATGGGGACAATTTTAAAAGCGTATGGGAATGTTTTCAAATGTGATAGGTGCCTCAAAGGAAAGCTGTGACTGGAAGTAGACCCTACAGTGGAACATGTGTTTTTAATCACAAAGGAAAATTAAAGTGGCACAATGTAATCCAGTACAGAAGAAGCTTGAAAGTCTGCAATTTACAAGTATCATAGCACCTGTAGAGGCCAGTTCAGCTTGGGTAAGCAGCATGAGGGTGGTACAGAAGCCATCAGGCAAAAATTACACATCTGAATAGCCCCAAAGCCACTGAAGTGCTCATTGAAATGATGCCACTATGCACTGCCCACAATTGAATACATCTTGCCAGAACTCTCCAAAGCCAGAATCTTTATGGTCATTGATGTGAAGAATGGGTTTTGGCACACAAGCCTGATTAGAGAATCCAGCAAGCGGACAACCTTTGCAACATGCAGATGTCTGCAGAAGCCAATGGGCATGACTCCATGACTGGAGGCGTTCCAGAGAAGACTCACCCAAGCACTGGAAGGACTGGGTGGGGTGAAAATAATTGCAATGATAGCCTCATTGTAGGTGAAGGAAGAAATAATACAGAAGCTGAACAAGAGCATGACAGAAAGCTATAAGCTTTTCTACAGCGATCCAGAGATAAGACTATAAACTCAGTCCAGAAAAGTGTGGTTCAGACACTATAAGCTGACATACACTAGACATCTGCTCACTGCAGAGGGACTGAAAGCAGATCCTGAACAAGATCAAGGCAGTCAGAGACATGCCAGTGGACGTGAAAGGGATATAGTGTTTCATAAGAATACCTTTTCTGTCCAAATTCTGTCCACATCTGGCTGCAGTAGGAACTCCTGCATCAGCTCACAAGGCAGGATGTTGAGTGGGACTGGGCAGGTCCCCAACAGCAGCTATTTGATATGCTAGAATTAAAGATAATGGTTATCCCTGTCCTGAAGTACCACCAGTCAGGAGAGCCACTAACACTCCAGAGTGATGCAACTGAGAAAGGAATGGATACAGCTCTTCTGCAGGAGAAGCCTGCCAACAGAACCCTATCAGACAAAACAGAAAGAGAGCTTCTGGCTGAAGTATCTGTAGTTGAGCGATTCCATCAGTACACCTATGGGCACACAGTAATAGTGCAATCAGAGTAGAATCCCCTAGAGACAATCATGGTAAAGCCCCTTCTTAATGGTGGAAAGAGATGTCAGCCTCCTGCACTACCATGTGGAGATCAGATATTGTGAAGGATTATTGGTATTAGCTGACACTCCAAGCAGGGCAAATATACCCAATACAGCAAGTTGGGGGAAGGGTGATCAGAACACACAGTGCAGCATATTAATGGATTCAATCTCCCAGGTCTCCAGCAGAGCTGGTGGAAATCAAAGGGGCTACAGAAAAGAACATCCAACTACAGGCAGGTTTCAGAGTAGCAGCCGTGTTAGTCTGTATTCGCAAAAAGAAAAGGAGTACTTGTGGCACCTTAGAGACTAACAAATTTATTTGAGCATAAGCTTTCGTGAGCCACAGCTCACTTCGCTCACGAAAGCGTATGCTCAAATAAATTTGTTAGTCTCTAAGGTGCCACAAGTACTCCTTTTCTTTTTGCAACTACAGGCAGTGAAGAGAGTGATACTAACAGGGTGGCCAGAAGACATATGTCAAGTACCAATAGGAGCAGAACCATACTTGCAAGTTAAAAATGAGCCGAGTGTATAGAATGGAATCATTTTGAGGACAGAGAGCTGTTGCTGCCATTTCATTACAGAAGGATATGATGCAACAAATACATGCCTCACACCCGGGCACTAACAGTTGTCTTAGAGTGGCTTGAGAGTGAGTTTACTGACCCAGAACCAACACAATTCTGATCCTTGATGGCTGGTCATCATAATCGCCAGCAAAGACTATTACCAGCATTTGCTGTCTACCCAACCATGGGAAATGATGGGATCAAACTTGTTTACCTTCAAGAAAAAGCAGTACTTGATTACAGTGGATTATTATCCAAATTTTGGGGAGGTTGATGCCCTGCCTGATACAAAAAGCAAGGCAGTGATTGGCAAACTGAAGGATATCAATCCAAGTATCTCATCCTTAATAAAGCTGTTCCTAATTTGACTTGTATAGTTCTGTCATTTAAAAAGTCCCTTATCTACCAAAAGATTCTCCCTTTTATTCAATTTTGGCTAGTTTGTATTGGAAGCCTTCCCTCCATATCATGTCATATGCTTTTCCAATGTTCAGAAAGACTTATTATGAAGTCTCACTATAAGGTCCACTGTGCATCTTCCTTTTCTGGGACCACTTCATATCTCAGTTATATCATTTTTTCCCCCCTCAAGATTTCCACTAGCCTTACATTTATAATTTTTTCCCATGATTCTCCCCACACATGATGTGAGAACAATAGGCTTATTAGTATCAGGTTTTGTATGCACCTTGCCTGTTTTCCCAATTGGCATCACCAATGATTCTTTCCATTCTATTGGCTGAAGTCCTTTCCCCCCATATATCATAATATAACCACAACAAAATATTTAGACTCCCTTCTGACAAGTGTTTAAATATTTCATTACTTATATTATCTTTACCTAGAGCTGTATTTTTCTTTTTTCTAATGCCTGCAATAAGCTCCTGCACACTAAATTTTTTGTTTAATACCTCAGAATATTCTCTCCAGCCATTTAATAGTTCAGTTTTCCTTGAACCCTTTTTCCTTGTAAAACATTGTTTTGATTCATATCACTGGTGACCTTTTGGGATTATTTTGCTAAAAGGTCTGCCTTTCCTAAATTAGAGATCTCAGCTTCACAGTATACAATAAGAGCAGTGACACAGGGTCCACTCACTGCAGGTAGTGCCTCCCCCTAATCATCCCAGTGATTAGCTCTGGCCACGCATTGCACCCTCCTCTGGCAGGGTCTTCACCCATCCTGTCTCACCCTGAAACCTCTCTCACGCCAAGAACTGCAGCCGCCTCCTCCTCCTCTTTGTGACTTGGCCCTCTGACTGGGTCACTACATGGTTTCCTCTTCTGGGGGGTTACCCAAAGTCCTTACACACAAACTCCCAGGCAATCTTCTCCAGCACTGCCACTTCCCCAATGGCTAGAAGGAAAACTTGGGCACGCATTACTCCAGGTTCCAGTTCAGGGACCCTACATATGCAACTGTGGTCTGCTTTCCCTCAGCCTGTTTTTCCTTCCCTAGACTCCTTCCTACAGCTTAAGGTTTCCTCCTTTCCTTGGCTGTACCAGCTCAAACTCCCACCTCTTCACAAGTAACTGGGGGCTACTCTCTATATCCCCAACATATCTCCCTTCTCCCACAAAGTGATTGCACATTACTTCCCCTCAGCCACCTTCTGCTGTCTGCTCCCTGGCTTTATAAACCCAGTCTAGCTCCTCCCCCAGCTGGGCTTCATCAGCTAATTAGGCCTTAGCATGCTTTGGCCTTCCTCCAGCACAGCCAATCAGTTAATTGGCCTAATTTACTCCCTCCAGCCTCAGCCCATCACACAAGGTATACATTTACTTAGAATTCATTTAGAATTTGAATTTGCTTATATATTTCTGAAAGCTTTGAAACTTTGTTCAATTTCCAACAGAAATTTCTCCAACTCTCTTTTTTTTGGTCTTTTTCATAATACTTTGTGCCATGCCCTACATCTTTTATAATTATTCAATCTCTACTATTCATCATGTGTTTTGCTTGCTTGTATGCCTTTTTTCTTTCCTTGATTGGTAATTTGCAATCCTCATTCCACCAGGGAACCAGATTTCTAAATTGGGGGCAATTTGATGTTTTGTAGATGGCCAGATCAGCTGCTGCTATAATTATTTTTGTTATTTTGTCATAGAATTCTCCTAGGTTGTCACTTGTATAGTTACTACATAAATATTCATCACATTTCATTCTGAAAAAGCCCTAATCAGCTTTTCAAAAATTCCTGCTAGGAATTTTGTGTTTTTGACATTTCCTTAGTCTTGGTACTCAATAACCATAGGGAAGTGATCACTTCCCTTTCCATCTTCTTGATGAATTTCCCAGTTCCATTGATTATCTGTATTATTTGTTACAATTTCCAAATCCAAAATAGAAAAAGATGCATCCATTGAATAAAATCTAGTAGGTGCTCCTATTTTCAATGGTACCGAGTTATGCATATCAATAAATTGTTCTAAGCATTTAGCATTTGCGACAATTTCTTACTTCCCCATAGTTCATTTTGACTACTTAAGTCTCCTCAAATTTTGAATGGGTTTTAATATTAACTAGTTTTTCTAATGCTAAAATAACTAATTTTGACATGGATTTTAAACATTATAAATCTGTATATGTGTTTTTGTTCTGCATGGGAATCTAAATAGCATTATTTTCAAAATTTAGTTTTTGCACATCCATTTTGACATAATTCCCTGTTTTATAAATCCCTCTGTACATCAGAACAACACCCTGCAAAATCCTCATATTCATCATTCATATCTGATTATGATAGGTCATACAAAGCATGACATGCAAGATATCAAATGAAAAGTCATGTTCTGCTGAAACCCATTGTTCTCTCAAAATATGTATATCATTAGTGTGTATGAAGTTATGAGATTTTGCTGTATGGTTGTTATTGAAATAGGTTGCAAATGTGGGAGCCATCCATTGCTAATTCACCAGCGACAATAAAGGAGGTGATCCACACCCAGGCGAGCATTAAAGGACCATTAATCAGCAGGGGAGCTGTAAACAAGGGATTTACAATTCTGTAAGAGAAGCACCAGACAATGGGGATAGCTCAACTTTGTGACTCAGCAAAGCCCACCAGATATGCCTGGGCTAATTTCTTTCCAGGAACATGGACTAAGAATATAAAATAAGGGACAGTGGCATCATGAGGGCGCCTTCTCCTCCCCTACCTATGCTGAAAGCAACAAGAACACTGGGAAGACAAAGATTTGAACTGAGGAGACTGGTCCCAGGCTTAAAGGAAAGGCCTGTAAATTAAGAACTGTAACCTACCTGCAACATCCCGTGGGGTGAGGTGAGAAAAACTGCTTGATCCAAATACTGCCTAGTCCAATAAGATTCAGGATTTAGACTACGCACTTACCTTTTATTTTCTATGGTAACTATCTCTGACCTTTGTGCCTACTACTTGTAATCACTTAAATCTTTTTTTCCCTGTAGTTAATAAATCTGTCTTACATTTTACCTAAAACAGTGTGTTTTGGTTGAAGTGCTTGGGAAATCTCAACTCAAGTTACAAGGGCTAGTGTGTCTCCTCTCTGCATGGAGGTGGGGTGGACTAGGCAATAAACTTACTCTGGTCAAGATTCTGATCAGGGCAAGAGGGTAAAATTCTGAGGTGCAAGGCTGGGGACTTGGGAGATTTGCTGATGCCTTTCTCTGTGTGTTTTGCAAATGGCTCTGGGAGCATTCATGCAATCTAGCTGGGTGTGGGACCCCACAAGCTGTTGTACTAAGTGATAACAGTGCCAGGAGGGGTTTGCTGCTTCTCACTAGCAAAGCATTGTGAAAGAGAGCCCATGCTGGAGAGTTAAGGGGGCACTGCAGTATCCCACTTCCAGATTGCACCCCAGGTATCCTGTCACACCCTCCTTCTCCGGTAGCCTCTTGATCCCTCTGAAATATATCATATCCCAATAGATTTTTTTTTTACACTTATTAGCCAAGTTTCTTGCATACATATTACATCAAGCTTTTCTCCCATTTCAAAGATGAGCTTTCTTAAATGCCTATCCAGGTGTTATTAAACTATGAACATTCCACCTAAGACGATGTGATTTAAGAAGTATCAGTGCCTTCCTTTAAAATCACATGAATGTGGTCTATCAAGAGGTTGTCTATCTTTAGATATTTTTCTGCTGCTTTTGCTGTCATTTTAATCCTTTCAGTTCCCCCCGCATCTGCAAAGTGCAGTTAATTACTTCTATAGTGAATACTATAAATATCTCTTTACTTACAAGAAATTTATTCTTCGCATAGTCTTCTCCCTGACCGGAGATGGGTTCCGCTGCCCCTGTACATCTTTTCTTTTACTCAGGTATTTTTCTTTTTCTATTTTCTGCAGTGGGCACCTTTTGGTAGTCTCCACCTATGATCCTTTTTGAATGATCATTTTTTCCCCTCTAGCTCATTCTGCTACTGCACATATTTTATATGCTTTACTGTACTTTCCCCTGCAATTAGATTCTGTTCCTTTTACACCATTCTCATACGAGTGATTTCCTCCACATTTATTACACCTCATTGTTCCCTTTCAAATGGCTGCTGCATGTCCAAAGCTTTGACAATTATAACAACTCCTCGGGGAGGAGGAATATATGGTTTAACCCAGAGAGACTGATACCCCATTTGGATCCTATCTGGAAGTGTCCCACCTTTAAAGTATCGTGTGTATAGCTGTAGAGCACCAATTTTCTCCCTCTCTTACTAAGGAGCCATTCAACAAATAATACTTTCTTCACCTATACTCTCTTTTTAAAATTATCGTCAGTCAGTCCCAGCAGCGCTCCATACATTACCCCTCTTGCTTCTAGCAGGATTTTAGGCAGTTGGCAAGTAACTTTCATTTTCCCTAAGGTTATGGTTTTAAGAAGTTTTTCAGCTTGCTCCTTAGATGTATAAACTACCAACAGATCTCCACTCTGCATTCTTTAAAAACTCTTTGTATGTCACCAACACTTCACTTTATCCATTCTCCATTTTCATGGAGTTAACATCTATTTTCACATCTTCTATCTCTGATCTGACAATTATGAAATGTTAACTTTTATCCTGTTGGTGTTTTTCATTTCTGTATATTCCTTCTTTAAATCCTGATCTAGCTAGTCTTGTTTTCTTTTTCCTGATCTGAGACCATTCCTCATCTTCTTTTTCTTCTTCTTCATGGTCCACAGCAACTTTCTCTTCCTCCCCACCTCCATCTCACTTTCAGTGTTCAGCCTCATTTCAGCCAGGGACAAGTGCCAGGTGCAGCACCCACTCAGCCTGCTCCTGCAGCCCACCCTCACTGTCTTCAACCAGATATCAGCACTCAGCCTGACTCAAACCTCAGCTCAGCTAGCCCCCTCCCCACATAACTCAGCCTCTGCTCCCAGCCAGATCACATCCATATTTTACCAGTATTTTACACAGTTTGTTTTTAGAGTGCTAGACCCAGACTCCTCCCACTCCCAGCAGCCTCTGAGTGGATTAGTGGTTAATTACAGACAATTAGACCACACCTAGTTCTAATATCCTGGAGGTAGTCTGCTACTTACTGCTGCTTTTCAGACAAGTTGTGGAGGGATTAGGGTGTTCTTCCTCCTACACAGTGACAATTTACTCTGTCATGACTTTATCTGCTTAAGAGTAAAATCTGGAAAATATAACTGATCCAAGAATTCTCTTCATGCTTCATTTACTTTGTATTTTGTTTCCTTTCATTATATCAAGTATCTACTCACTTGTTGTTCATTACTGACCTGTATGTATACAGCAGGTGTCACAGAGCCCTGTTCAAATTACCCATTAGCTTAATGAGATTCTTTGCTTTAAAGACATACTAGCAAATAACACTTTTCTTGCTGAGTCCTTACTAGCCAAGTGCTCTCATTTGAAGGCAGCTTTAGCCATGGCTGGGTTGCCTTATAAAATAAGGATGCCCCAAATCAGAGAGGATGAAAAAAACAGAAGTATATTTATCCTTCCCCCCCGATTGGAAAATAATTAGAAAATCCATCATACACACATTCACACCCGGCAAAAAGAGTTCTAAAAGAGTCACGAAAAGACCTTTTTTCTCCCTCTAGTGAGCTGCTTAATACCCAAGTCTGGCTTTCAATCCCCCTTTCCAGAGCTAGCTTCCCAAGGTACCTGTTTTATCTGCTTTCTGAGTCTCAGTTGATTACCCATTTGGCAATTTGCTGCACATGTGCCTTAAGCTGAACTTTATTAATTCAATTTTTCTTAAAGAGACTACTCATCCTTGAAGTTAAACATACATGCAAGTGTCTTCAGGAATAGAGCCTTAGTTTGTACTTAGGTTTTCTGGACCCTAACTGGAAGAGGATTCCCATTTGCACCTCCCGGTCCGATATTCCTTCTCCGAACAAAACAAGTGTGATTGTCACAGGATCTATACTCATGCCTATATTCTGCTTTTTGTCTTGTCCAAAAGTTTGTATTGAAGACCAGTCGAAGGATGAATAATGTTTGGTTTTTCAATGAGGAAGAACACAGCTGTTTGTTAGGGGTTGGTGTCTGATCTAAATGTATTCTCATTTAACTTGTAATTATTATTGTTGTGTATTGTACCTGAATTCATTTATTTGTAATTACTCTTGTTAAATCTGTATGGTACTTAAGTATCAGGATTTCCCTGAAATACATGCTAATAAGTTCAGCAGCAAACTCATTCTTGATTATACAGTATCTCCTTTACCCCTCATTAGCACTTCCTCAAAAAATAAACAACCTTTCCTGTTTCTGCTACAGAGCTAAAACTTAATAATTGTAATTACTAGATGTCTTTGTTTTAAATTTTTTATTTATTTACTTGTTTGTTTATTCTTGTTCAATTAGAGTCTCAGTCACAGTTGATCACCCCTGTGAAGACTTGGGAAATTCACATTCAAAACTAAAACCAATCTAATTTCACAATAATTAAACATAAACACCATAGCTGAGTTGCTCTCATCAGGATTGGCCTTAAGGAAAATAGCACCCTGGGCAAACTTGTATTTTGGTGCCCCTGACCCCCACTGCCTCCCCATCCATCACTCCTGGCCACCAGTGCTTCCCTGAGTTACCCACCAATCTCCCCAAGCTCCCTTCTGCAGCCTTGCACCCTAGGCCCGCCCCACTCCTTGCCTCTTGACCACAGTGCCCTAGAACTTAATTTGTGAAGCCCTGGTACCTCTGGGCTCCCGGCCAGCAGCTGCCACTCTTCAGCCGCCCAGCTCTGAGGATAGCACCACCACCAGCAGCACAGAAGTAAGGGTATCTCAGCGCATCTTTCCAGGTGGCCATGCCTGCTCCACGCACCAGGCTATTCCCCACTTGGAGCAATGCCAAGCTGCTGGACCTCATCAGCATTTGGGGAGAGGAGGCTGTCTAGTCCCAGCTGTGCTCCAGCCATAGGAATTATGATACTTAAAGACAGATTTCATGATGCATGACAGAAAGGGGCCATGACTGGGACACACTGCAGTGCAGGGTCAAAGCGAAGGAGCTGCGGAACACCTACACAAAGCACGGGAGGCAAACCGCTGCTCCAGTGCTGCACCCACGAGCTGCCAGTTCTACAAAGAGCTGAACACGATACTCGGTGGCGACCCCACCTCCACTGTGAAGGCCACTGTGGATACTTTGGTGGCTTGTGTGCCAGTTGAGAGAGGACTGAACCAGGAGGAGGAAATCTTGGATGAGGATGTGGAGGGGGAAGTGAATCAGAGGCAGAGGACGACTCGGAGGTCAGAGATGCATGCAGCCAGGAGCTTTTCTCTACCCCGGAGGAGGATAGCCAGTCACAGCTGTCGTCGGAGCTTGATGAAGTGCAAACAGGAGAGGAGGCCCCTGGTAAGTGGCTTTGATTTTGAGAATCACTGAAGCGAGTTGTGGGCAGGAGGGTTGCAGAAAGCAGACTTGTGTCTGTATGATGCACGTACCATCACCTGCCTAGTCTGAGCGGCGGAACAGGTTGTTGACTGACTCCCTCATATAGCCTATAGGATTAACCTGCTTGCTTGCATATATATATATTTTCTTATAGTTTAAGTATTTGGTTTATTGTAGGAGGTTTATAGATTTATATTAAAGTAAGTTCGGCTGTAATGCAAAGTACCTACATGCCATATCCTGTATGTTGAGCTAAGGCAAAGTTAGCATATCTATGTCTGGGACCTTTCACCCACATAAGAAAGTTGGCCTACATATGTCTGAGACCTTATACCCAGATAGCAAGTCAATACCCACATGTATGTCTGAGACCTTTCACCTAGATAGATAGATAATGGAAGAATGGCATGGGGGTTTTCAAGTCTGTACCCACAGACTTAACAGGTACACCCCAAGGAAAGAACCAAAGAACAAAAATAACATATGTGTGTGTGATCTAATGTCATTAATATGTATGTATATGTCATTAATATGTACAAGCATACTAGCCTATGGAGTAAGTGTACCCTAACATTTTTGTGGGTGAGGAATGAAGTTTGGGCATAGGAGTTAGGATTTCAGGCACTTGTGCCCTATAAAAGAGGTGACTCACCTTGCTAGAAGGGTCTATTATCTACCATGACTACTACTATTAGTAGGCTGTACTCGTTTTTCTCAAACTTTCTAAGTTCCAAGGGAAGTAGGCTAAGCTTGGTTTCCCTAAGCTTTTGTTCTTAGTTTTGTTTATTAGGTTTTAATTTTAAGTTTCAGTTAGTTAAGTAAACTTTAAGTTAGCTTTGATAGTTCTTAGCACTAGCTTCTTCTAAGCTCTGCACCTCTCACTCAAGAATTGAGGAACCTGAACCGCTAGAGGCGAAGCTGATCCTGTGTCTCTTACCACCAGGTTATCAAGGAAGGATGTGAGTATATTAACCAAAGCTTTGTAGCCTATAATACCATAATATCATATGTATCTTTTGAATAGCAGTAATATAATTGTAACTTTGATTTTTTTACCATTTAATTACTACTTTATTTATCTTAATAAAAGTCTTTAAGGCTATATCGGTCTCAGTGTGTGCTTCCTGTCATACCTCCAAGGGTCCTTTGTAAATTCTGTGGTGCCTGATTCGGGACAAGAACTTTTATCTTCTGATCAAACAGATTGGCAAGCCTAAAACCATATTATCCAAAATATTATTATTAACATCCTAAATCAGGCAACACTCACTTCACAGGAATCTCCCTCAGAGATCTCCAGGAAACTCTTGTGGAGATACTGAGCAATCCACTGCCACAAGGTTCTATGGCAGAACTGCTTTGTTTCTTTCCCCATTAAGGATAACTTTCCCGTGCCACTCTGCCGTCACAGTGGGTAGGGACCATTGCTGCACACAGGTGAGCCACATAAGGGCCAGGGCAGAAACTGCAGTCTTGCAGAAACCCTCCCTTGATTTCCTGCTCACCTTCAGCAGCAAGATATCTTCCATAATGAACACAGCCTGTGGAAAATGTGGGGATAGTAATGATTATAAGGCCCCCCCTACCATGCTGGCTCTCCCCAAGAGCCACGTGCCCAGTGTACAGTACAGTCCTGGAATACTGCTTCCCCCGCCTCTGCAGTTACTCACCCTTTGGGAAGTCTTGTGGCTCATTTGTGCTTGAGCCAGTTAGTGACAGGTATGTCAATAGTGTCTGTGTTTTAAATCACTGAATCAGTGGTCTGTGTGTTGCAAACAATACTGCTTCTGTAAAATGTTGGATTTTGGCTTCACAGATATGACTTTGAGAGCCCAGCCTCCCTCTTTGTTATTCCTGGATGAATGGCTGCGCAGAATTAGAAAGTGGTCAAGAAGAACTAAAGAGGACTTTCTGCATGATGTTATGATGCACTCCACGGCCGAAAAACAAAAATTGAAGGAGTGATGGGACAGTGAGAAGAGGGAACGAAAGGAGAATGCAGTGCACCAGAACATAGCCACGGAGCAGCTCTTAAACATTATGGAGCACCAGACGGACACGTTCCAGGCACTACTAGCACTGCAAACAGAGCAGCTCTGCGCCCATCCCCCATGCAGCCACTGTTGCAAAACTTTTCCTATGCGGCCCCCAGACACCACCAACACTCTCTTATCAACATCCTGGTTCCAGTCTGTACCCGCTGCATTCCACTCTTCCCCTGTCACATTCCAGCCCTGCAGACTCCCAGTACCCACTGCACTCAACACCAGTCCCTCTGCAGTTTAACCCTGCTGAAGTACAGTACCTGCTGTGGTATACTCCAAAGGAGGAGGTTGGATATGATACCCGAACATACACAAATCTTTAACCGTCCCAGGACCCCACATCTTCCTGGGACCCTCCTTTTCCTCATCCCCCATAGTGCTGATGTGGTTTTTTGTTTGTCTCTCTCCTCCATTTGTTTTTTTTTAATAAAAGAATTGTTTTGATTTGAAACCAATCTTTATTCCATTCATTGAAAGCAAACAGAGCCCTGCATAGCAACTGGCAATTTTCTTAAACCTTCATAGTGCATCATCTTCACCAATCACAGTCAACTCCTAACATTACAAGCACTGCATTTCCGAGCATAGCAACAAATATGAGTGGCTTTCAGCTTCAAATTGCAGCCTCAAGGCATCCATGATCCTTATGGCCCCTCTCTGCGCCCCTCAATAGCCCTGGTCCCTGGCTGTTCAAACTCAGCCTCCAGGTGCTGAGCCTCTGTGGTCCAGCCTTGAGTGAAGATTTCACCCTTCCCTTCACAAATATTATGGAGCGTACAGCACGCAGCTATAAGCATAGGAATATTGTCATCGGCCAGGTGCTGCTTCCCATAGAGGCAGCACCAGCGGGCCTTTAAACGGCCAAAAGCACACTCAACAGTCATTCTGCACTTGCTCAGCCTGTTGTTGAACTGCTCCTTGCTGCTGTCAAGGTGTCCCGTGTATGGCTTCATAAGCCATGGCATTAAGGGGTAGGCAGGGACTCCCAGGATTACAATGGGCATTTCACTTTCCCTATGGTGATCTTCTGGTCTGGAAAGAAAGCCCCTGTTTTCAGCTTCCTGAACAGGCCAGTGTTCCGAAATATACATGTGTCATGCACCTTTCTGGGCCAGCCTGCGTTAATGTCCATGAAACACCCACGGTGATCCACAAGTGTCTGGAAAACCATTGAGAAATACCCCTTCCAATTAATGTACTCAGTAGCTAGGTGGTCTGGTGCCAGAACTGAAATATGTGTGCCATCTATCGCCCCTCCACAGTTAGGGAAGCCCATTTGTACAAAGCCATCTACAATGTCATGCACGTTGCCCAGAGTCACATTCTTTCGGAGCAGGATGTGATTAATGGCCCTGCACACTTCCATCAACATGAGTCCAACAGTCAACTTTCCCACTCTGAACTGGTTAGCAACCAATCGGTAGCAGTCTGGAGTAGCCAGCTTCCATAGTACAATTGCCATGCGCTTCTCCAGCAACAGGGCACCTCTCATTCTCATGTCCTTGTGCTGCAGGGCTGGGGCAAATTCATCACACAATCTCATGCAAATGGCTTTCCTCATTTGAAAGTTCTGCAACCACTACTCATTATCTCAGACGTGCCTGACAATGTGATCCCACCACTCAGTGCTTGTTTCCTGAGCCCAAAAGTGGCATTCCACTGTGGTTAGCACCTCCATGAATGCCACAAGAAATCTCGTGTCGTAGCTACTACGCATGGCGAGATCAATGTTGAATTGCTCTTGCCTTTCTAGTTTAAGGAATAACTCGATTGCCACTCATGATATGTTAGTGAGAGCAAGCAGCATATTGGTCAACAGTGCGGGATCCATTCCTGAAGACTGAAGAGGCAGAGCAGAGTGTGCAGTACACAACCCATTGAAAGATGGAGACAAATGTGAACAGAAGCACAGGGACTGCTGGGATGCGAAGCAATGCATCATGGGCATTGGGATAGGACCCAGGATGCCCCACAATCCCTCCACCTTCCCACAACTCTTAGTGGCAGAAGAGGACAAGTTGCTTTGTGGGACAGCTGCCCAGAGTGCACCACTCTGAATACCGCTGCAAGTGCCGCAAGTGTGAACATGTTATTGCGCAGGCAGCTGACAGTGTGAACACACAACAGCGGTTTCCCTTCTGCACTCTCTGAGCAGCGCTGTAACTCTGCCAGTTTAGACAAACCCTAAGGTCACACACTGAATCAATACTTTAAAGCTAGAATAAAACAAACAAGACTTATCCTGAGCTGCAGACTTTTTTTCTTCAAAGAAACATGGGGCAAAAAGGATAAATACAGGACCTGAGACAAACCAAAAGATACCAGGAGACATGAGGATGACCAGTAAAATCATTCAAAAAGCCCTGCCTTCTGGTCATGTGCTATAATTAACATATGTTAACAATCCTACTATATATTCTGGCTCTAACTCAAAATTAATCTTTCCTATGGAAAAACTGAACCAAATAAGACTTTAGAGCAGGGTTCCCAAACTTGTTCCGCCGCTTGTGCAGGGAAAACCCCTGGCGGGCCAGGCCGGTTTGTTTACCTGCTGCATCCACAGGTTCAGCCGATCGTGGCTCCTAGTGGCCACGGTTCGCTGCTCCAGGCCAATGGGAAGTGGCGCGGGCCGAGAGACGTACTGGCCACCACTTCCCGCAGCCCCCATTGGCTGGGCACAGCGAATCACGGCCAGTGGGAGCCGTGATCAGCCGAACCTGCAGACGCGGCAGGTAAACAAACCAGCCCTGCCTGCCAGGGGCTTTCCCTGCACAAGTGGCAGAACAAGTTTGGGAACCACTGCTTTAGAGGTTCCCTTTAGGTTACCGAAATACCTTTCTCTAACCAAAATCATTCCCTAAATATTTTTAGCAGTGCTCAGTTCATGTGTTCTTATTTGTCATCCTGCCACCCAAATGCCCTTGTCCTGCTGAGCACTGCAGGGTTTAACCCAAGGAAATACAGTGTTCCTATTGAAACTTAGTCTTCTTCTATTTTAAAAAAATCTACGAATCAGGAAGAGAGAAAGTTCTGTCCTTTTATCCAAGAACCTGTCCTTACTGACTGACTTTTCAAGATTCTTGATTCCTCGCACAATGTAATCCTCTCCTGCTTCTACAGAGCCCTTTGCCTCCAGCTCAGGCTACCTTCTTCTCCGAGTTCTCTTCCTGGGTGCAGGACTCCCTCCATTCATCTTACAAGCCGCTGGAGGCCTCCTTTCAGTACTGTTCCATCTCCAATAGGAGCTGCTCTCAAGCAATAGCTGACAATGATAGTCTAATGACATTTTCCATTTTCATACCATCTCTTGTACTTTCCTATAGCAGCTCCTTGAGGCTCTTGCTGCCATTTTGAGTAGTAATTGTACTTTGGTTGGGTGCTGTCATCTTTTCTGAAAAGCACAGGTACACTACTATCTTGTCTTTTGCAGTGGGCAAAAAAAAAGGGCAGCTATCCCTGGATTCAGTGTTTCCTGGCCTGTCCTAGTCTCTTATGAGTCTCTGAAGTACCCCAGAAGCTAAGCTTTGTCTTACTTTACTTACCACTTAGACTTCTTTATTCCATTTTTGAGCAGAGGCTGATCTTAATATCTGAGTCCAGAATAAGGACAACCTCAATCAAGGACCTCAGGTTGATCTCACTCAAGCTTTCCTCAGAGAAACACATTCCTGGAGAGGCATGATAGGCCTCTGCAATAGAAGACTGAGGTCCCTCTTCATCAGTAGCACCGCTTTCTGCTAACTACCATAATAATGCTCTTTGAGGCAAAGACTTCATTCTCTATATGTTTGTGCAGTGCCTAGGTATACAGCGGGTTTTCCTCTGGGGGCAATATGTTATACAGTAATAACAATTTTATTTTTCCCTGGGACAGAGCTAATAATAATGTTCATTCCCTGATGGCAATGCAGCTTTTCAAACCTCCCTAAACCATTAGTTCAAGAGCTGAATATTTGCAGCTCTGTGTGAATGGGTCACAAAAATATTTTTAAAACTTGTCCTCTTAGCAATAGATGTTAATCTGCCTAGAGAAGTCACTTTGAGAGGGGTACAAAATCTGAGCTCAAACTACTGGAAGTGGAACCTCTCTCCTGGTTAATAGGACAAGAAGTCAAACATCCACCCCATCCCATGGCATATATTTGGAAGCTGTTCCAGATTGATCTGTAGCAGCTCTATCAGTGTACTGTCTCACTCATGAACATGAAAACAAAGGAAAACAATTGACCATCATCTCACTACATTGCACTCAGAGCTGTTAATTTAATATCATAGCGCTTCAGTCTTCTACATAAGGGAACCAGATGTGGAACTGCTCCAGCACCCCAGAAAGTTTAGTCCACATTCTATTAAGTTGCTCCTCAGAAGCAGCCCTTCATTAAATAACCTAGACACAACAGTAGAGTAGCAAAGGACATTATAAAAAATGCCCTTAAATAATTAATGTGTGCAATTAAGGAGCCCCCACTTAAAACTGACATAAGCACTGATTATACTGGGTCAGCCGAGCATGCTCAGAGAGAGCACAGATGTTAATAGGGCTGTTAAACAATTATGTTCCTGAAATGTACAAAATACATATGACCTCTTTTTAAAAAGCCAGAACACTCAAGCTCTGTGCTTTTGTTGATTATATGCTATTTATCAAGGCTGTTATAGATACATGGCTTGCTGCCCTGGCAAATCACATTGGAATTAGTGGCTGCAGGTAGGAAAAGCAGAATGCATAGGAAACAAGGTAATGTTGTAATGTCTTAAAGCCAAGAATACTGTAACCACCTGCTGGACTCTGTAAAGTGGAGAAATGCTGTTAAATACTTTCCTCCATGTGGTATTGCTGTGCCTGCCAGCTTCACTATTTCCTAAGTTTGCTCCACAGGATGGTTTTCCAGGAGTTCTATCCAGGTCGTAATGAACGATCCATCTGTTGCTACCAGATCTCAGAGATGAATGATACTGTCTGAGAATGTTATATGTTTCTTGCTTATGCCTCTGCACTCTGCTGAGAGGCATTTCCAAGTGTTAGCTCCTGCTGTTTGTAACTTGCTGTAATGATCTCAAGAACTAATTATGACAAAGAAACAGGCATATGATCTAGCTTGTATGTGCAGCCTTGCCTGCTATATAATCAGGACAGCAGGGTATTTTACAGGCAGCAAGCTATGTGCAGAGGGCCTGGTATAGACTGATAGTTGATTGTTTCCTCCTAAAGAAGGTGAAGAGCTGAAGGTGGGAATTGTTGCACTCAGAAATCACTACATTAATTTAAGCAGATGATTCATATTGGGGTTGAGCAAGAAAAATGCACCAGTCACACTCAGAGCAAGAGAAATAATTATATCTGAATGCTACTCATTGCAATTTTTAGCATTTTTGTTGCGGAATAATTATTTTCAACTCATGTTTTCCACTTTTTGACCGGTAGCTTGTTGTACAATATTACATAAAATTAATCACACCTCTTCCCTCATCATTGATTGAATAATTTATCTGTGAATATTTGTCCACTTTTCAACCAGTTCTAGGAGCACTGCTATTCCGCACACAGACATACACAGACACACAGAGATTATTTCATTCTCCCTTGTAAAACAAGCGGTTATGTTTAGGGACGTTATTATAAGAGACTGGCCCTACACTGGAAAATGCTGAACTCCCCTATTGTTTAAGAATGTTCAGATCCAGGATTCTGGTTTGGCCCAGCTTCAGGCTGCAATCACATATCTGCACCCTGAACAGGCATGAGGGTCTGAGCTAACAGCTCCTAATAGAGGAACAGAGCCAGACAAACTTGGAGGTAGATATGAGGGGAAAGAAGTCCAGATCCAGGAAAATTAAAGAAAACTTAAACCAGTATGGATGAAGATAGGATACAGACATCCATTGCTCCATGTTCTACTGCAAAATGGATGGGTTCTTACTTGAGGGTAAGGAGGGGATTTCATCAATTGTGGGGGCATGCCATCTGTGTGTCTTCATCCTCTGTTGCACCAGTGAATTTCTATTTAGAAACATGATTGGTTAACACCGCTTGAATGCCATTAATTCCTACAGGTTCCTCTCTATGGCTGCTACCACTTGCTTTGCAGCAACAGAAGACTGTGTAGGATGGTCAGTTCTTCACATAGATTTCTCTGTCTTGGTGGATCTGCCACCAGGCCTCTCTTCACCAAAAATCCCAGCAATTCATAGGACTTGGAGTCTGTGTCCCTTGCCACAAAACCCTTCCACAGGAAGAAACAATTGCTGGGAAACTTCATTTCCTGGCCCTTTACCATCCCTGCCATGGGTTTCTGCAGAGAGGGGGCTGATCTGTCCCGTGGATACAGATGTAAGTGAAAGAACCAATATAAAAAGAGTGAGTGTCCCCAACGGGGTTGAAGTGGGGAACCAATTGATTGTTATGAAAAAAAAATGTATTGCAACACTGCACTTACCACAGGATATTACTCTGGAAATTAAGCTCACTCAGTGGTCTAGTACCAAAACCTTCCTCTGTGTGCTCTCCTGAGAGCTTTCATTGAGAAATTAGACTCAGAATGAAGGGTTTAATCCTTCAGGGGGAAACAAGAGAAAATGGGGGAAATATAGGATTTTAGTGGGAGATTAGAAAGCAAAGAAAGAAATATTAACCACACTACCGAATTAGCAACAATGAAAAAATACCTTATGACCTTCCCTGCAACTGTGAAAGTCAGGCCAAGAGAGCAGCCACAGAGCTTTGCAGACCAAGCAGCCAAAGCTTGTGGTCAGTCGAGTAGCTACCTTTTTAACGGCTCCCCTCATTTTAGAACTATATTTGAACATATTTAGTAAAGATCAGATTTTGGCCAGCCCCTGCGCTGGTGAGTATTCAGAAGGAGAGTGCAAGGAGATTCTCCCTCCATCACCCAGCTGCTCAAGGACTAGCTGCAGGAGAAAAGATTGGCAGGCTTAGCAGCACTGATTAAAAGGAGTGAGAAAAAGGCAACAGAGTCCCATACATCCTTCTGAACTGGCCAGCGAAGTGGGCAACTAGAAGGGAACACATGCAGCACACCCTTAAAATAAGTCACATGATGGTGTACAGGTGTGACTAGGGTCCCCATGCAGGTCTCTGCCTATGAGACACATTATTATTAACTATTTATATTGTGATAGGGCTTAGAGAGCCCATACTACAAACAATAAAAAGATGGCCCTTGCCTCAATGTGCTTACAGTCTAAGACCTCAATCCCATAAAGACATGCACACTTGAGGACTGAGTCTGAAGGCACCAAGTGCCATCAACTCCAGTGAAACCCAGGGTGCTCAGCACCTTGCAGGATCAGGCCATTGCTACGCTTTAAGCATTAGGAATTTGTTAGGCATTAGGTCTTCAGTGGGAATAATCACAGTGTGACAAGTTAAGCATATACATGAGTAGAAATTCCAATGACACAGTCATTTCAATGGAGTTCTCTTTTGTATGCTATTTAGAGTCTGATTTTAAAAACAGTCTTCAGTCTGACACCCACATTTGTGTCCGCAAATCAAAAATATTCCAGTGGAAAACTGGATTAAAGAAAGAATCAGTCTCTTGAAATGTAAGATCAAAAAGGCATATGCTTCATTTTGTTGCTGTGTCCACAAAATACCATTTTGTCTGTTCGACAGACTGGTAAAATATTGCAATCTCCAAAGTCTATTTGGTTACCATGGTTACTGGCTCTTCAAAACATTGCTACCAGATTGAGAATAGTATCAGACGCTTGATCATTCTTCCATGATTTTGCCTAATTTCACAGATTTAAAGAAAAATGCTTTAGATTTAGGAGCTCAGGAGTTAAAGGATGATGTAAATCAAGAGTGAAACGCTTGAAGGAAATTTGCTTTATGTCTGGCAAATCCAGTGCAATTATTCCTTTTTTTGAATGAGCACTGAGTAATACACAAAAATATTGAATATATCAGGTGTGGCAAAACTTACTGACCCTCCGAGCTGCATATGACAATCTTCAGAAGTTTGAGAGCCAGGGCGTGCTGGGTGAGGCTCAGGGCTTCTGCCCTGTGGGAGACACCTGCTGGGGCTCAGGCTTCAAGACCCTCTCCCTGCTGCGCAAAAGCCCCTACTCCACCACCTGCTGCAAGGCAGAGGTCCGGAGTTCCCCCGCCCCCAGGTCTGGTAGGTGGAGAATGGGGGAGTGGCGTGGAGGGTTTTGAGAGCCACATTTTAACTGTAAAAGAGCTGCATGCGGCTCACGAGCCACAGTTTGGCCACCACTGGAATATATAGTTTAGTGTAACAAGCTACTAAAAATTGAAACTCACAAGGAATTTTTTTTGTATGTGTTATTGCTGGTGTTGTAGCTAAGACTAGAACTGAGATCCTCAACTGATGTAAAATCAGTGAGGTGTTAACTTCAATGGCGCCACTGTGATGTACATCCACTGAGGATCTGGCCCTAGATCTAGATGGACAATTAAAATAATTATTTTTAAATTATTAAATTAATTATTTGATATTATTACACCAGTTCTACTCAATACTATGGTAGCAACTACAGACATCGGGCCTCACTGTGCTAAGCACTGTGTATACAGATAATGAGGCAGTCTGAGCTCTTAACATTCTTCACAAGACCTTGATCAAGGCAAATACCAAGAGCCACCCAGCAGGCAATGATAATACAGAACAAAGGCTCAGGGCAGGATCCTCAGCTGGACAATATCAATGTAGCACCTTTGAAATCATTGAAACTCTGCCAATTTACACCAGCTGAGGTTTGAGCTATGAGACTGTTACCCCAGTATGCTAAAATAGAGTACTGGGATGGCCCTTGAGTGGTATCGTGTTGTGCCGACAGCCATAACTTAACATGCTGTTGTACACAGATTAAAAAATGCACTCCTTATGTGATTTCAGATAAATGATCTTTCACATGCATTTGTCTAGTGCAATGAATAGCTAGGCTATGAACAAAATTATATTCAGGTGGGTGAATTCAGAAATTCATACATATCATTGAAACTGATCTGATGCAAGTGATTTAGCATAAGTTCTATTCCCTTCTACAGACAGCAATTCAAATTCAAATCCAGTATTAACTACCAGATGATTTTATTATGTTTCTGATTAATATAGAGTTTATTTCTGTGCCTCAAAAATGGAAGTTTGTGTTTATAAATTACAACACTGAATAAAAGAACCCCAGAAGTAATGGAATCTGTGCCTTTGAACAAAGAAGCTAGGCAGTTATAGAGATTCAAGTGCCAGAGTGCGCCTTGATGTAAGGTACCAAGAGACCATCTACAAAAGAAAAAAATATTCTAATAAGAGTTGTGTAGCTCAGCTTTCTGTATCTATTCTAACATAAGTCCTTGCCCAGTATTTATCTAGTTGAATATCTACCAAGGTATGCTAGAAATCAGAATTTGGCAATGAAGGTAAAATGAATAGCATTCTGTTTTAGGTAACACTAAGGAGAGAGAGAGAGATCTTACAGGGGTAGATAGTCCCTGACCCTAACACAAGTACACAGGAGAGTAATGCTCCTCCCAATATACTTCCCTCAAGTAGTGCATTGGGGCTATATGAACCTTGTTTGTAGATCCTGTAAGGTCTGGATGCTTCCCTCAGGGATCAAGTGGATGAGAAGGAGGAAGAGAGGATAAGAGCCTGAATGTAGCCATGGCCTCTCCCAACCCACCACTATGTACCAGAGAGCACAGCTGACTAGAAGGGAGCCAGAGGGAGGAACGGGAAGTGAGCCGGCAGTACCCTTTCATGGGCTGCAGCATTACTCCCTGCCTCAGAGCAAGAGGGGAGCACAAGAGGAGGAACTGGGACTGAGGGCCAGATTTTTAAAGATATTTAGGTATCCAGCTCCCATTGAGTTCAATGGGAGTTAGGTGTCTAAATGCCTTTAAAAACCTGGCACTGAATGACAATGACAACGCCTTCCAAGGCTCTTCCTGCAATGGTACAGGTCTTACTCAGGGCCAAATGCAAAACGCCCACTCCAGCCCTTAACAGTTGGAGACAGGCCTGAAGCAAAATTCCTCATTGGGATCCAACTTTGCAGTTAGAACCCACCTCTTTAATGGGCAGGATTATGCACCCTGCACCTGGTGACCCTGAAAGTTGGGAATGTTTGAATCTAGACCTGATTTTGAATCTCCAGGCTTAGGGGTGTTCCCTTCTAGGATTCTGGTTTGACCCACTGTACAGATACAAAGCTCCTGTGTGGACCTAAGCTTGTGGTTTAAGCCTATCTCTAACAACAATGGCTTATATTAAAGAGGCTGAGAATGATACAGAATCCAATTTCAGACTGGCTTCTCCCCCTTCACACACTCAAAAATCCATTTTAAGACCATATTCAATTTGCAGTTCCTTATCACCAGTAGGTCTTTACTGCTTTCCTATCATCTCCCTCCCAGTGAACATCACTGTTTTGGATTTTTTTTATTAAGATTTATTTATTAGGGTAGGTCAAAAACCTTTAATTAAAAAGTTTTGATGAAGAGTGCCTTTTTTCAAATGATACAGACATTTTCACTTTGTTTTATATCTTCTAGTGTAATGGATTCAACATGAACATTTTTCATTCTGATTCACATTGAATGGAATCTAAATGAAAATTTTTAGCATTTGAGGTTCTCTCCCTTTATTTCTCTCCTTTTTTCCTTTTAAAGGAATGTGCTTTCTACCCTTTATTCTCAGATAACCAATGAAGCTGTTAAGCAAGATTGAACAACGTTAATTCCTGTTGTCCAGTGGGTGCCATAACACTGCTATAAAACCTTCCATTTAGCGGTGCCCTCTGTCCTCTCCTCAATCCAGGGAGAACAAATCAGTGCATAAATTCAGATTTACATGAATTGCTTCATATTAAGCCTTCTCAAGAAGCACAGTGCAGATACTTTACTGAAGTCCTGATGTTAAGAGCCAAATTGTGACATCCAGCAAGTCCCACTGAAGCAAAATGGAATTATTACAGAAGTAAAGTACTGTGTGAATCAGGGTGTCATGAGGTAGCCCCATAGCTTAAATTATCAGTTTGACAATGGGGACTTTGACTAAGACCCAGAAGACAGACCCTCTTATAGTAGGCACCGTTTGCTGCTTGCAGCTGCTGACACAACCACTAGTCACTTGATCAGGCACAGGCATAGGTACCCCTCGTGCCTTAATCCCGAACAGGTCCACCTCACCCTGTGACACATTCATGTACTAATTTTGTAAAAGGAAAAAAATAGTAATTCAGTTTGACTAGCAAGGTTTTTTTCTTTATAAATCTATGCTGTTTATTACTCAGAATTGTTCTTTTTTTTAAAGTAGGAGTTAGATTAGATTTGTAGAAGTGTAAATGTTAGGGTGGATTTTTCTTAATTAATTAGAAGTCCAGGACTACATCACCTTTTCCCCATTCCTCCCATGCCTGCCCAGTTTACTTCCAGTGTCTGCCCTGTTCTCAAAGACTCTTCAAAAACTATTGGCAATGGTTTGGTGAATTCATTAGCTAATTCTCTTAAAGCCCTGGCATGTACATCCTCAAGACATGCTGTTGTCTACGTATCTGAATATTTTTGTGCTACTCTGCCAAAATCTGCTCTCTTTCAGCCTGTTTTTGAATCAATTTTGCTAATCAATTTGGTCCATCTAGCTAGAGAGCCAGTTCCAGGGGCTACAGACATACCAGGAGCAGAGAACAGAATCCAGAGCCTCTAGCATCTTTATATTTCATGCCAAAGACAGTGGTGGTTCTTGCACAGCCACAATATCAGACTAAACAGCATGTAGGAGTCTGAATGATCAATTTCCATGTATGATCTTTTAATAATAATTAGTACTCCTTCTTTCTTGAACAAGTTTTCCCCCAAAGGAGATTACATCAATTTCAGTATGTCACTTATTTTCATTTTAGGGCCATTGGGGATCATTTGGGAAAAATTCATCCCTGGCATAAATCCACCGGAATTAATGGAATTACTCCAGAATGGATTGCACTATTTAGGTTTAATCAACTTCTAGAAAACTGTAACTTTGAAATAAATTATCTTGTATTAGAGAACCTACAGTGGTGCTTTACAGAAGTTTCAGGAAACTGTCCACTCAGACTAAGTTGTGGGCTGTACACACCAGAATATAAATTTTAGGTAATTCTTCCTCTGAGAGCTGAAAATTTAGACTGGAAAAATGTTTCATTTGTTAATTATATTATATTATTCATAGTGAATTTAGATAATGTTTTAACTTTGTATTGTGCTGTTCAGAGATCAAAATAAGATATGGGTACCATCTTAAAGACCTTATCTAAATGAGACATACACAGAACATTAAGACAGAAGGATAAACAGAGGAAAGAAATAAAGCAAATTTAAATTCATTGATTCATAAATTCAAAGGCCAGAAGTGACAATTGTGATCAGCTGATCTGACCTCCTGTATGACATGGGCCCTGGAACTTCCCCAAAATAATTCCTAGAGCATATCTTTTAGACGAACATCCAATCTTAATTTTAAAATGGTCAGTGATGGAGAATTCACCCACAACTCTTGGTAAATTGTTCCAGTGGTTAATTACCCTCACAGTTAAAAAAGTATGCCCTATTTCCTGTCTAGCTTCGGCTTACAGCCATTAAATCGTGTTATTCCTTTTTCTGCTAACCTTCTCTTTGTTTAGCTAAATAGATTGAAATCCTTGAGTCTATCACAATAAGGCAAGTTTTCAAATCCTTTAGTCATTCTCGTTGCCCTTCTCTAAACCCTCTCCAGTTTATCAACATCCTTCTTAAATTGTGTACCGCATACCTGGACACAATATTCCAGCAGCAGTCGCCCCAGTGCCAAATACAGAGGTAAAATAACCTCTCTGCTCCTACTCCATATTCCCGTGTTTATGCATCCATAAATGATGGGCTTGATGCTGTGAGAGGCTGAGCAAACCCCAAGAGTGAATAGGAGCTGAACACACTCTGTGTGGGATTGGATTAGGAGACTGAAGGCATAGCTACACTTGCAGATGTACAGTGCTGTGAGTTAAACCAGCCTTCGGAGACTGCAGCAGGGAAAACGCTGCAGAGTGTTTACACTCTCAGCTGGAAGCACATTGACGTGGCCACATTAGCAGCTCTTGCAACGCCACAGAAAGCAGTGCATTGTGGTAGCTATCCCAGCATTCAAATGGCTGCAATGTGCTTTTAAAATGCAGCAGGCTGGGGTGGAGTTTAACAGGGAGTGTGTTGTGTGTATGTGAGGGGAGAGAGAGTGGGTTTTTGGGGGCTGAGAGCATGTCAGCATGCTGTCTTGTATGTTCAGACAGCGGCAGACCTCCCTTCCCCCACCTCTCAAGCAACAATCCACACTAATGGTTGCTTTGTCCTGGAGCAGATAAGCATGCCAGTTGTCAGAAACGGAGCTTTGAAAGGGGATTTCCGCATTACTACAGCCAAGTTCAAAACAATGAGAAGAGTGGCCACTTGACTTAAGGGGATTATGGGATGCTTCCGGAGGCCAATCAGAGCGCAGTAATGCAACACCTCGTTCACTCTGATGCTGGGGTGTTTCAGCCAAGACACAGCAAGCATTATGCTTCTCATGGAAGTGGATTACCAGGAGTGCTCCAGCTGCAGAGTCCAGGCACTCTAAGCGCCTTGCCAGTGTGGATGTGTCGTGAGTTAGGGCGCCCGGGGCTGTTTTAATGCGCTCTAACTCGCAAGTGTAGCCAAGCCCTGATATGAGGAGCATGCTAGGAGAAGAAGATTATTTAACAGCTGAATGTTGTGTAGATTAGAGAGGGAGGAAAAAGGAGAGAGAAAAGAAAGCCAGGGAGGAGGTCATAATAACCCAGGTTTTGGCTGTGAGGATAAGAGAAAAGGGCTGGATTTTAGAAACATTCTAGAAGGGAGAAGTGACAGATTGGCCTAGATGTGAAGCAAGAAGGAAGAGCTGTCAAATAAGGAAAGTGAAGTAGAGGCAACCAGGCAACAAAACCAGAGAGGAAGATGGAGGCAAGCCTGAAGGGATGATAGAGTCCAGCACCAGGTTGAAGGAAAAAGGAAAGAAGAGTCAGATGCTGTGCAGAGCTCCCTTCAAGTACAGGGATATATGATGGCAGGTATTTGATGGTAAATGATCTGTCGCAGGCAAACTGTAAGGGAAGCACATAATAGACAAAGACTGCCCCTGAGAAGGCTGTGCTGGATCAGAGGAGACTATGGAACACCTTTAACTATTCTGCTCCTTTTCTATTCTGCTTCATATTTTGGGATCTGCTGGAATAAAAACTGAGTATTCCACTGTTGTGTAGCCTGATTTATGGACAATTTTGCAAATACCAGAGGATTCCCTCTCTACCTCGATAAAGAAGGACAGACTTTGGCCAACTGTTTTCTTTGAGACAGTTGCTAATGCAGTAATTTTATATTACCTGTGGCAGAGCTTTATTCAGCCTATTTTCAGGCACATGACAGCCTACCTGAAACTTTAATTTAAACTATTTGTGCAGTCATTTATCTTTGCTAACAATGGCTGAGAAAAAACAGAGTAGTTTGGCAAAATGGCAGTTGGCATGGGGAGGGCTATGAAATAAAATTAATTTCTCAGTTCTCAGGACAACATGGGGGTGTGGAAGGCTTAGGATGGGTCTTTTTGTATCTATGACTGTAATTTCTGGTTATTGTTTTGGAGTCTGCATTTAATAAATATGAACAGAGAAAGAAAGTGAGCTGGGAGAGGGAACAGGAAAGAAAGAGTCAACCCAGTGCCAGTGCCTTCAGGGCACAGATATGGGGACAAGCATGCTTGAGGGAGCTATTTGAAAAAGCAACCATAACCAACAAGATCCTCTACAGCCACTAATCTTCCTTCCTTCCCTTAATTTAATAATATACTCAAGAGCTAGCCTCAGTATTGCACAAAACTGGGAAATGGAACCCACTCAAGCTCCACTGCAAGCTAAATCTGGCACACCTGACTGACAGGTGGAAAGTGGTGGTGTATCCAAGTTCATCATTCAAGACCATATTCTGCCACTCTTACGCTGAGAAGTACCTTACTCAAGCAATGGGACTATTGGCAGAGGCAAGGTGCTTCTCAAGGGGAGGTTGGAAATTGGGCCCTGAGACGGAGAGGGGGGGTCTTAGTGTACCAACCACTAGAGGGTAAACTATCAATACTGGTAAATGCACCAGAGGCTGCAAATCACTGATTTACAGAAACTTTTTTCCAAATGAGTTCAGCACATCCATAACCTGCCTATGCTGCAGAGATAATTTCATGTAATAAAGGGGCCAACATGTCAGTGCTTAAATCAGGAAGATTTAATCTTAAACTTTTCAAAGTTGCTAGGATTCTATTCAAAGCAGACTTTTCATGCATTCGAAGGAGGCTTTATGTTTTCTCAAGGAGTGTACGAGCACTGGTCTCTGTACTCTGTGTTCTGAAAAGGGTGTTGTGACAGTCTCTGACTGATGGCAATCACATATGACTTGGAACCTGTTCTCTTCATGGATAAGTCTGACCCAACTGCACTACTTTGTTTTCATTGCACAAATATGTTGGTTAACAGAAAGGCAGGACATATGCTTGCTTTTGGTTCTGATGGAGGTGAGGGTGAAAGGTCACTGAAGGTGCTGCAAGGGTTTCTAAGTACAAGAAAATAAAATTCACCCTGGCCTCTTGTGTTATGCTCATGAAGAGCTGGTGACCAGTATCCCAGGCATTTTCTGTCCTCCTGCACCCTTAGAATTCAGAAAAAAAGCCAGTAAATTCCACTCCAAAAAAGTTTTAGAATTTTGAATGCAAAACTTTCCTGACACTGCCATTCTGGATGCAAATTATAGCACTTTTGGTGTAATGTAAAATCTTATTCTCCCTCCGAACCCAGTTATATATGGGACACCCTAGATATATTCTCCCCACTTTGTTTTAGTGCTTATAACCAAACTTTTAAGGCCTGCATCCCTGAAATTAGGATCCTACAGTCATATTTAGGCATCTAAGTATAGGTAGCCTGATTGTCAAAGGTTCTGAGCACCTGTTGCCTGAACAGACTTCAGCGGGCTTGATGTTTGCTTAGCACTTCTGGAAGTCAGATTGCCTACATATAGGGGCTAGTTATGGATGCATCCAAATGGTAGAGTCTAGACCCTTCAACATACTTGGAAAAAGAAAAGAACTACCTGTATCCTAGGACATCTCATTGACTTGCCTGCCCACTTCTGACTCCAGAATAAAATTCCCTCCTAAATCCAAATATACTTAGAATTTATATTGCCTTGCATAGACCACATCTGAAGCACAATGTCTACCATGGACAAGACAGTTCTACACTATTACCTTAGCCTTAATGTTACAAGCTGACCCTTATTGGGTTATATATGCATTTACACTAGTCTTTAGTGAAAAGATTAGCATCTTAAACAATTTTCCTGCATTACCTGAACATGTATTATGCTTTACATCTCTACATCTAGAAGCAGAGGCATATGAAAATGTAAAGTTACATGTGTAATTTTATCGAAAAAATGACAGTTAAAAAGGAAGAATAATTATTGTCTTTCAAACTGATCTTTCTAATTGAAACAAACTTTTTATTGAAACACTGACTAAAACAGTTCTCCAGCAAGTCTGCATATCAACTAACCCTCCCACCTGGGCAGGGTCCACTCTTCACAGTCACTTCAATCAGGTTGAGATGTTTCTCCATTGCCTAGCCATGGATTCTCTCGCTTCAGGAGCTGTGGGTAGCAATTCAAAGAGCTCTCATTTCTCCTAATCCCAATGTTGAATGCTGAGAAATGCAGCAACAATTTCCTTCTTTCTCTTCCCCCTTCTCATTTATTGGAGTTCTCTTATTCTCTTCAGTACTTTGTACAACAGCTGGAGCCCTAGTCACAGACCAGGATCCCATTGTGCAAACATAGAACTAGCCTTCCCTATCTCCCCACAGCAGAGCCTGAAATTCTGGCTCCATTGAAATCAACAGGAGTTTTACCATTGACTTCTGTAGGGCCAGGACTTCACCCAAAAGTCTCTTCATCTGCTGTTGGAGCTGTACAGCCAGCATCAGTACAGTAAGGAGACTCCCTTCAAACCCCATTAGTCAGTATCATTCTATTGTCTTGATGACGATAATGTTGCTAGTGGCCACAGCGTCTCTGAGGGGAGTCTCAGAATGGAGATGACTGAAAACCACAAAGATTAAGTGGTTCCTAGGACAAGCAAAAAAACCCTCATTTTAGTAGAAATGCATTTTATCACAAATTCCCCAACCTCCTGCTGTCATTCTGCCCTCTCCTCAGAAACAAGTAAGAAGAGCTCGTAGTGTCTGGACACAGCACAGAACATTCAAACTGTACAGCAATGGGCCCAAGCAGTTTAGAATATTCAATACCCTGTTCTTATTCTACCCCAAAGTGCTCGGGATAAAAGACACAGCAAGACACCATCCCGACCAGAACTGAGAATTGTGTTGATTCATACATAGATAAAGCTCTATTATTAAACGCTCGGGTGAGGCTACATGCTTGCTTTTCCTGATCATCTGTCAATATTTGGTCTGAGACATCTGCAGAGCTGCCACCTAGTCCAGCATGTAATACATTTATTCATCAGGCATTATAGATAAACTGCCACTAGGGGATGCAGCCTTTGGCTGAAAGTACACACTGCATGCCCTTAACCTGACTATTTTTTCTTACATTTCTCTGCTCTAATTGTTATATTCTCATCTTTTCTTACTATCTTATTTTTCAGATACAGCTGGCTACATCACAAGTGAAATAGTCAGATGGAATTCTGAATTGAAGGAGAGAGATGTTTTTCAACCTGTCGTCTCCCTCCCCTCCTCATCCCAGAGGATATGGACAATTAGATAGTTAAAAATCTGAGAACTAAATTGTCAGTTATGGTGTTAATAGGTTACTAGTCATTTTAGCTTTGGAAAAAGTCCTATTGGCCAGCAAGCGAAAATGGTTCCTATGATCCGGTCTGACCTCTGACAGGCAGCTCAAACCATCTCCAGCAATTATAAGAGCATGTTATTGTCACACATAAAGGTCAGTAGTTGTAGTCTCAAAGCATAATGATTCTAGTAGCGCTTGACTGCTGCAGATCTCAGTGTGCTTTACAAAGGTGAGAATACATTGTTCCCATTTTGCAAATGAGGAGGCACAGACAGGTTAAGTGACTTGCCCAAGGTTACGTAGTGAGTTCGAGGTAGAGCCAACAATAGAACTCAGATTTCCTAGCACCTAATCTAGTGGTCTGTCCTTCAACATTATTTCTGTTCATAAACACCAAATCCAGTTCTCTTCACAGCTGTGGCACTATTGTGTGTTACCACACTATAAGTATCAGGAACAGAGTGCGACTAGTGTAGCAAAAGACTGTGATGACATTATTTGCTACTTCTGCTAATATTGCTCTTGCAGCAAGAATTAATACTGGCCAATGAGTTTGGGGAAACATTTTGGCTTAACAAATGGAGGAAACAAAATCACAAAGTGCAAGCGATAATTCTTTGCAAGGTCTGAGTTGACTAATGGAAGTTAAATAACGGGCAGGGATTATAAATCTTTCCCTGCTTCAGCTAAACTAATCATCTGTAAACATTAAGGAACCATTTAATAAATGGTTTCATTGTACCATGGGAAAAATAAAAATACGCTCACCAGTGAATGCTGTGCCAGCAGTGGAATGAAGCCAAGATTACAGTGGACTTTTACACAGTTTAACAAAAAAACAATAGCTTGGTGAAGTGAATGTTTGAAGTATGTTTTCCATTTACTTCACAGAATTGAATCTGTAAGGAGCTTGCAAATAATTAGACAGAATCATTCCAAGCAAATGACTCAGATCTCTTTATTGTCACAGGGTATCCTTAATGCACTGTCTTCAGTGGTCATACCGCAAGGAGAAAAAATGTGAGTATTGAATAATTGACTGCCGCTCATAAGAATTAATAAAAAGCACCACACATAAACAGTGGTTAAAGCTTTGAACAAACTGTGCTCTCCCTGGCTTTGTGCTTTTAGATGAGATATCTTAGCAGGGTTTCAGTTATTAAACACAGTGCAGGCAGCCTCAACAGGGGAAGGAACGAGGGCAGGAAAGTTGTGACAATAATGAAGTCAATGCATTTTTTATTCCATTTGCTGTTCTTATGAAAGAGCTAATAGCAAGAGCCCACTGAATAAATCCTTAAAGTGCACAAATCAACAAGACTTGCACTTCCCATTTTTAACCCATCTCCATTTGTTTCCTAGCTGCTCCCTTTCCCGACACTCTTTTTTTGGCCTTTTCCACATCTGTGTACAAAGTGACACTCCTTAGTACTGATAGGATAAAATGCCACTTTAGTTTTCCAGTAAAAGAGCCATGACACCATCTGTGATGATAGCACCTTCTTCCCCAAATTGATGCTCTAGGCCAGTGATACTCAGATCGAGGCTTGTGAGCTGCAAGTGGCTCTTTAATGTGTCCCCTGTGGCTCTTTCCAGTACTTGATATTAAAACACTGTGACTTAATTATTAACCAGTCTAAGTTATTAACCAATCACAATGCTTCTACTGTTATTAACCAATTGTAGTTGATAAAATAATAATACTTGATGAGTCATTTTGCTGTGAAATATATATATTATTAATTATTATTATTATTATACACATATATAGTAAATGAAACAATGAATTCACACTTATATGGTTCTTTTGGGTAATGTTGATCGTTAATTTGGCTCCTGAACCACTGAGGTCTGAGTATCACTGATCTATACACAATCCTACAAGAGCTGTTTCCACTCTGGATGCATCTCAGAGGTCACTAAAACAGTAAAGCTTCCTGTTTGATCTCATTCATATTATTGGGATCCTATAAACCAGAAGGCAGGGGTAATTCATGTCCTCGCTGTTTCCCACCTCACCACATCCCAAACCTAAACCCAAATACACATGTGCCAGGGTTGTATGAAAGGCAATACATTCCGAATTGGCTTTTGAGACCCATAACCCACAGTGAAGAGGGATCCCTAAATCATAGTGCAGAGGAATAGAGTGGGGTGCAATTTTCAAGACAAAATAGAAAAAAGATCTTTTTACATCTTTTGGGGGGTTTAATGGAAAGGGAGGGGGAAATTAATTCAAGGCGAGAGATGGAAGGAAGGGGCAACTGACAAAAAAGGAACAATCTCAGTGTAGCCCACCAGCCCAATCCTAATATAATAAAACTTTTGTTTGTTTTTCCTAAGAAACATATCACAAAATGCTTTCTAGAATGTCATAAAATTGTGGTAGCAGAGCAGGGGGACAGCTGAGACAAAGTTTAGTCAGAGACAAAAAACAAAGAGATGCTTTGGGGTCAGATTTGGAAAGGGCTAGAACTTGGTTCCAATAACTATTCAACAAGTTATGAAAAAAATAAGAGACTTGTCAAAATCCTGATTTGTTTGCAGATACTTTTGGAAAGAAAAGAGGACTAAATTCATCAGATATCTACCTATATTTGTGAGATGGTTTCTAGGAAATGTATAGTACTCTCATGATTATCATGCTCTTCTACTAGCAAACAACTCTAATTATATTTTGGCTGTTCCAGGATTCACTAATTCTATAGAGAGGAATTAATTCTGCTTTCTATGTGATTTACATTTGCTTTGAACTTCTGGGAAATCCATAGTTAGGGGTTTTTTTACATGTCAAAGATCAAGATATTTATCCTTTCTTAAAAAGCAAAGCACTGAAATGTCACAAGTCAGCTGGAACACAATGTAAATAAAAAGCAATTTGTGTAAAGCAAAACAATCCCTAGTCATATAATACCTGATTTAATCTGAATAATAAAGGCTAATGGAACTAGGCATCATTGTTCCGTATTAATTAACCTTGCATTACAAAAGGAGCTGTGCTGGATAGCCCAGCAACAGAGCAGGTCTCAGGTACCTGCCCTGTGGATTGAGTATCATTATTATAGAATGACAGGTTTCAGAGTAGCAGCCGTGTTAGTCTGTATTCGCAAAAAGAAAAGGAGTACTTGTGGCACCTTAGAGACTAACAAATTTGTTAGTCTCTAAGGTGCCACAAGTACTCCTTTTATTATTATAGAAGTTTTTGACATTATAACAGGGCTGGTTAACACTAAACCACAGCAATGTCTGGCTGTATCAAAGGGGAAATGGGAGGGTAGTTTTCATATTTAGATTTCCTTTGGAATGGTATTTACTTGCATGATTATAATAGAGAAAGCGCCCATAATGTACTAAGCCTTCTGCAGGCAAATACTCAAACAAGGCTCCTACCATGAAGGGCTTAATATCCAATGTGGATGTGGGGATGGGATGCAACACAAAGCAGGTGACTGCACAGTGAAGTTAGCTTGCATTTTGTTAATGTCACAATTTTTGTTTAATGGTTTTTGTGCTTTGGTTTGGTCTCTGTTGTGGTCAAGGCATCCAGAGATGCTAGATAAAAACATAAAATGCAGAGAATGCTATCAAACAGAGAAGATTGATAAAAACATAAAATGCATTTTTTGGAAGGCTGCAACATAACACTGCTTTATTTCTTAAAATCCAGAAACATAACACACACAAAAACCAAAAAACAGAGAGAGAAAAAGCAGGCTTCTCCCTAAGGCAGAGAAGTACAATTCAACCCATATTTTACATTGGCTCTTTGACTGACTATTGAGCACACAGATTTCATACTTCCCTCAGAGTCCCGGCCTAGCCTGTGAGCAAGACCAGGAAATCCCTTAGGATTTAAAGAGATACCTTATAATTTTAACACAATACAGTTTCTATTGCCAATTTTGTTTATACTTCCTAGGACACTGTTTCCCAAATGATGGGGCCCAACACACCAGGGGTCAGAGAAAGGCTCTAGGTGGGTCAGTATGCCCTAGAGGTGCTCCATCGCTCCCCAGCCCCTATACTCTCAGTTTCCCTATGTAGCAGGCAGTGGCATAGGGAGCAGGATCTGGGAAGGAACAGCAGTGCTGTGGAAGTGCCTCTGCGGCACGTGCAGGGCAGTCAGAGGCTGCTGACCGGCTGCTTGCTGGCTCTGGCCACTTCCTCCTCACCATTGCTGCTGCCTGGATCCTGCTCTAAGTTCCCCTGAGCAGCGAGCAGCAGCATGGGGAGCGGGATCCAGGCAGCAGCAGCAGCACAGAAGAAATAGCTGGAGCAAGTGAGCAGACACTCAGCAGCCTGGTAGGGATCACTGGCCAGCCACAGGGAGAGAGGGGCCAGCTGGGGCTGTGGGAGGAGGCAGAGCAAGAGCATGGGGGCTGTGCAGAGCTGTGCAGGGGGTTTGGAGGCTGAGGATGAAGGGCTGAAAAGGGGAGGGGAGGAAGGAGCAGCGGTAATTGTGGGTCCCCAAAAAAGACAGGCCAAGTGCGATTGGTAGCTTGCCTTAGTGAAACATTTGGGTACCACTGTTTTAGGAGATGAACATGCTGATAGGCCTTTCAGGGTATTTCTACACTGCATCTGGGACTGAGCCTCCCAATGCAGGTAGATAGATTTATAATAGCTGGGCTCAAGCTAGTAAAATAAAATTAGCAGTATGAACACTGCAGCTTGGGCAGAAGCTCAGGCTCCTAAGCCCACCTCTGGGTCTAAGCTCAAGTGGCTAGCCTGAGTCTCTGGCAGAGCAGCAACATCCACACTGCTATTTTCAGTGTGCTAGTTCAAGTCTACTAGTACAAGTCTGTCTATCTGCGCTGGGAGGCTCACTCCAATGTAGACATACTCTCAGAAAAGTCTTAAGAAAGGACATGAAGGAGGCCATGGAAGAGGCATTGCAGAATGGGCCAAGGTAGGGGTGTCAGGTGTATGGGGCAATACGGAATTAGAGGCATGAATGGGAAAAGGGAACAAAGAAGACAGGCAAAGAGAAGTATACAGAAACTGAGCTGAATAGGCCCTTAAATATGAGGTAAAAGGTGGAAGGATTTGAATAAGGGCTGGACATGGCTGAAGCAGAGGGGGCTTGTCTACACGAAGTCACAATGCACACTACAGGGGTGTGATTTCTAAGGCACAATAAGGTGTTGCACATTAAGTGGTCTCTATAGACCCTGCTGGTGCACGGTAAAGGTTCCCTAATGCTCTTTAACGAAGTATTGTTTCAAACAGCACTACATTAAAGCGCACTAGGGAACCTTTCGTATGCACCAGCAGGGTCTATATGGACCAATTAATGCACAACACCTGAGTGCACTTTAGAAATCACACACTCCTAGAACACACTGGCGCACCATGTAGACAAGTCCTTAGTTCCTTAGCTATCTACTTTTGATTATCATCAAAATATTTTAGTGATTAAAACTCAATATCCATATTTACTGAACCCAGTATTATAGGTTTTATAGCACAGTTTGACATTTATGAATTTCCTGTTTATTCTAAAGTTTAGACTGGTAACGGTTACTGCAACCATGTCGTGACAGACCTGCTTCTGTCTTCTGCTCCATCTGCATAGACTGTTTGGAGACCTTCAGCTGTTAAACACCACCAAGGACTTCATTTTCAGTGTGTCAATCCTTCCACCAATGCATATCAGTGCATATGCACCTTTGCACTAGTTTCCAGCTTTCTGGCCCTTTCTCTCATTCGGGGAAGGGAGGTTGGGGTTAAGGTATCTCAGGTGGGCAGCTGGGCTCACTTGCTCACTTACCTCCTTCCTGTGCCCTTTTTAAACCACTTGCCTATTAATGATTTAATTAGGTTATTAACATTGTAACCCATTCTGGCCTACTAATCAGGCACAACCCTGACCAATTAGGCCTTCTCTGGGGAAACTAATTGGTGCTAATAGTGACCAGAGTGCTGGCTCAAGCTCCATCTCTCAGCACTCTGTCACACATGTTAACATTTGATAAGAGATTAATGAGAATTAGGAATGCTGTGATGTCATTGAAATGACAGAAACATCCTCAAATGAATCCAGCTCACCATTTAGTAACTGACAGAAAAAGGCAACCATCGCCGAGAATGGGAGTTCAGGAGTAAGACAGGGAGGACCTGCTACAACCTGCCAGGGAGGCAAGAGGAGGTTTGATGTTGGTTGGTCCAAGTTCATGATCTCTCCCCACTACACTATTTTTGTATGACAGCAGACCCTAGCCCCCATTCTTAATCATTTGCCAGCCTACTTTTTTCAGCACATCCCTAAGCCTAAGCAGTAGCACTGGTGGTGGCTAACTAAGTGACCAGGAAGGTCTCTTCAGAAGAGGCCTCCTTGATTCTTTGTTCTCTCTGCACTCCGAAAGTGTGTTTTATTATTATTATTCTTTTGCAAGCATAGAGCTCTTTAACCTTTCTTCTTCACTACCTTAAATCTCTCCTCTTCTTCAACAGCACTGCTTTCAAAGTGCAATTATAATCAGAAAAGTGACTGCAAATGTGACACTGTGGGGTTCCACATTTAGTCTCTTTCAGTGTCTACCAGATCAAGTTTGCTCAACTTACAAGGCAAAAGATAGGGTTTCCATCCACCAGCCCTGCAAACTGAGAGCTGAAAAATTGATCTGTGTTCTTTCTGCTTCGTATATCAGCACTGGTAATAAAAATTATGCAATCAGAACTCAGCTGATGGTTTTGTTAATTATGAATAAGACAGGCTAGAATCAGCTCACCCTTCAGCACTGGCAATGGCTCTGGAGTGCTAACACTAGTAAATACTTTGTTAGACAAACAGAGTCAGATTCTTCCACTCTTATGTTGTATAGTGCCCGAAATCACAAGTAACCTCATTGATTTACATACCACATACATTACTATTCAGAATGAAAAAGGGAAGCAAAACCCGATCCAAACTCTGCAGCTATAACTCTGAGGTACACAAGAAGCACATGCAGTGGGCTCATGTAAAGTTCCATAGTGATCTTAATGAAGCAATGCTGGTTTACACCAGAAGAGTATCTGGCTAAGTATGTTAAGTAAGATGACATTATTCAGAGCAGGGACCATCTATTACCCTGTGTTTGTACAGTACCTAGCACAATGGACCCCCATTCTTTGTTAGCCCTTAGGCATTGTATAATTAATAATAACTAATGTTACTCATTTACTTTTCTAACTACTTATACTCTTCCAAATTGCAATCACCATGCTCCAGGCTGGATTATTTATTTGTTTATTTAAAATTGTCTCCCTGAACTTATCAGAGGATGGATAAAGTCCTAGATAAAGTCATTTCTCTTCTTTGTGAGCCAGACACCACAGCCTGCGTTGAACTGCGCCTAACCCTATCAGGCTTTTTGAAAGAGAGCCTAGAGGCTGCAAAAGTCTGGCACACAAACACACAGCAGACAGGTGGACTTCAGAGAGTTGGTTCCAAAACACATGGCAGAATGGGATGCATATGGTATAAAACAAGAGAAAATAAGGAGATCTAAAATTAAGTAGCATGACGTGTAAGGAGGCTTGTCTCTGGTATGAACTGTTCAGATGGGAATTCCTCCCAATGGATCTATACATTTAAAACCAAAATAATTTATCAGCAAAAATGACTGTTGTTATCATACATTATGTGATATTTTATACAGTCTCTGCCCCTCACATTTTTAACAAAAAAAATGTGTTATTATACTGCTTGATAGTCAGGAAATAGAAAGGAATTTTCTCTATGCTCCATGAGAGACAGGGCTGACTCTAGGCACCAGCAAAACAAGCAGGTGCTTGGGGCAGCACATTTCTAGGGGCGGGATTCCAGTGGCCATGCCACCCCTAGAAATGTGCCCCTGCCACCCCAGCTCGCCTCTGCTCCGCCTGCTCCCCTGAGTGCGCCGCCCCTCCGCTTCTCCCCCCTCCCGCCCAGGCTTGCCACGCGCTAAACAGCTGTTTCGTGCAGCAAGCCTGAGAGGGAGGGAGGAGAACCTGAGCAGCGGCACACTTGGGGGAGGCGGGGTGGTGGAGTGGAGGTGAGCAGGAACAGGGAGCGGTTCCTCTACCCTCCCCACTGTTACTTCCTGTGCACCCTAGAGCTGGCCCTGATAAGAGACATCTGCAACAGAGACTTTCAAGCCCAACCTCTACATTTTTGACTGAGAAGAGCTCTGTGTAAGCTTGAAAACTTGTCTCTTTCACCAAGAGAAGTTGATCCAAACAAAGATGTTACCTCACCCACCTTGTCTCTGGGAATGGGAGGGTTACAGAGGTAATACTCTATCCCAGAGGTAAGGCAGGGAGAGCAGAGGTGCCTGACAGCACTGAATGGCTACTCCTCTGGCTGATTAGCAGGAATATTGATGAAAGTGTCATGTAGACCTCTAAGACTGGAGATTACAACTATATAATAGAAAGTTTATGAAAGAAGAGGAAAAAATTGAGGAGGTCTCTCTCAAGACTCCATCTGTAGTGCAAAGTAATACACTGGAGGGGTGCAGTGGGGTGTGCACCCCCCACACCACCCCTGAAGGGGTTAAAATGCCTCAGAAGAGGCTGATTAACCTAGTAGACTGCACTGAGGGAGGGGGGAGAAGGAGAGACTTTGGCTTGTCTGACAAGCACTAATTGAAGATGGAGCCCATCTGAGCAGGAGTAGGTGGGAGCTTGAATAGAGTCAGGAAGTGACAGCTGAAAATCCAAAAAGATGTAAAGTTATATCTATCTGACCAGCACATAAATACAGTGAAAAATACTAATTCTTAGCTATGATATTTGATAACAAGCCCACTTGGAGGGACCATACTGAAAATATTAAAGATAAGTGCAAAGGTAGAAATACCTTACATAAAAGTAACTCTGGAACATCCTGTGGAGCAGATAAGAAATGGTGGTAATGCTATGTAGTTAAACCAATTATTGAGTATGGATGTCAGGCCTTTGGATCAGCAGCAAACACAAATCTGAGAAAACCAAACTATATCCAAGTACAGGTATTGCATATCACATGTTATGCCTTTATTACTACACCTCTGTGTGTACTACAGATAGCGGGTGAAATGCCTCTCTCTCTTAGAGTGAAGCTCCTAGACTTAGCCTTTTGGGGTAAAGTACTAGGTAACAACAAGGGTGATGATACACAGCTAATGTATAATGATGGTTGGGTATTAAGTGGAGGCCATGTAGGACAAAAAAAAATATTCCCCATGGAAGTGGGGTACAGAAGTAGATAAAAGATCTTAATAAAAAAAAAGGATTGAAAGAGACCAAAATCTATAGCTATGGGAAAATACTAGAAACTCCCCTCTCTCTGCCCGCATCCCAAGATAGACATGGAATTATATAATGAAATAAATCAAAAAGGGAAGACTAATAAATATACAATACATTTGT
Source organism: Dermochelys coriacea (assembly GCF_009764565.3). Lineage (NCBI taxonomy): Eukaryota > Metazoa > Chordata > Testudines > Dermochelyidae > Dermochelys > Dermochelys coriacea. The sequence continues at coordinate 135,610,091 of NC_050068.2, read as the reverse complement.
GATAAGTGGGGACACTACTGCTAAATATATACAGATGGCTCCAAAGAGGAAGGAACAGGAAAACTGGCAAACTAACTTTGTATTCATATGTATGGGTTAGCAGGAATTATGCTAGCACTAAATTGGGCTTTAGATGTGCAGCCAGTTGCCATGGCCATCCTGTCTGACTCCCTATCCGGGATGCAGGCACTTTACAGTGGTAAGTCTGACAGCAGAAATTATCTTAATGAAATATTACAGCCAACAACCAAATTGGTACAGCTTTATATATAACCATAGTAATAGCATGTATCCAGTGCTTGTAGGATAGCAGGCAATGAATTAGTGGACAAACGGGCAGAATGTGCTATTAATCATGAACATGTTGACCTAGGAATCTCCTTAAGCAGAGTGGAATTTAAAGACCTAATAAAAAATGAGATAAGGAAAAAATGGCAAGAATTGTGGTCAAATGAAACAAAGAGGAAAAATTCTGAGAAGTATGCCCAGCACTTGACAATGTTGATATAATCCAGGTCCCTGAGAGGAAGAGCAAAGTGGCTCTATTTAGAATTATAACAGGGCACTGTGGATTAAATAGTAATTTATTTCTAATTAACATGCACAAAAATGAATTATGCATAACAGGTAAGGAACAAGAAATGATAGATCATATCCTTTGGGACTGTAAAGACTGTACCTGTGAAAGGATGTGTTTATATAGGAAACCCAGAAGCCTTAAAGTAACAAAATGTTCCTTGCAACATCTATCAAGAATACGAGGAAAATAGGGGCAATAAAAAAAGCTCTTCTGCAATTTTTTAAGAACACTGGGAAAGGTGTGAGACCCTAAAAGTCATGAAAGAGATGCAAAGTACAGCGCATGGCAGTCAGACTCAGGAAGTGAGTCTGCTATGTCACAAAACCAAAGAAAAAGAAGGGTGTTGCAGTGTGGAGGTCTGTAGTCACTCTCTGGGCCTAGTGAGGAGAGAAGAAAGAAACCCAGGTGGGGAGCAGAATCCCTTGTATACTGACCTTGAAGGAAGTGGTCTACCCCAAGGCGTGGTGGAGAATGAAGCCTGCAGAGGGCGGAGTAGAAAGAAGTAGCAGCAAGTGCTGAGATGGCACAGACCTTGGCTGCTAGTTATAGAGTCCCTTGACTGGAACCCGGAGTAGCAAGGCGGGGCCAGATTCCCCTACCAGCCACTGGGAGAGTGGCACAACCTTCAGTCAGAAGACTGCCTAGAATGGCACCTGGACAGCAGGTCTGGTGAGACTTTGTTACCACAGCAAGGGAAAACTGTATAGTGACCTGGCCGGAAGGCCCAGCCGCAAAGGGGAAACACTGCCATTCCTAGAGAGCAAGAGGGGCTGTGGTGTGAGCTGAGAGAAGCAAGGGGATGTCGGAATGGGCAAAGCTAATTCTCAGACCCAGCCACAAGGAGGCGCCACAGCCACGAGCATACGCCCTTACGACGGTCTACACCTTATTACCTAAGCACCAGTTATAAACAAGACTAAAAATCACACTACATCTGTCAAATTGAGACGTGAATGAATCACCCGCTCCTTGTTTTAGTCGTTGTTGGGACAAGCAACAGCTAGGAGGTGGCAAACTGAGATTGCTGCTTAGTATTACAGTGGCTTATTTGTTTTACCTTTTAATCTGTGCCAGGGCCTTATATGAGAGAAAAGGGTGAGGTGACAGCAATACTCTGTCTGGGAAGAGAGCGCAGTTACCACTTTCCAGTCAGATCGTTACCCCAGGGGCAGAGACCCTGTCCTGGATTTGCTTCAAGTCGTAGCAGAACTCTTCAGATCAGGAGGTGCTCAGCGCTATGGTAGTGCTAGAGTTATTTCTTTTGCCCATTTTTATACTGTCATGGCTTGTCATAGAAGAACTGACCTCTTGGGTAGGTCAGTTAAGGCCTCAGTGGGTTAAAAGCCATTGCATTTTCCTTGAGGGCCTCAGAGCTTTCAGCCAGCTAATAACATTCCTCACCAGTTATCCCTAAAATAACCCGTGGATGACCAGAAGAGTTCATGTAGCTTGATATCTTAACGTCTCCTTTTTTATTTCTCATGCCACCCCAGGTTTATTCATCTCCATTATTTAGACCAGTGGTGGGCAACCTGCGGCCTGTGGGCTGCATGGAGCCAGTGGGCCGCATGGAGCCAGTGGGCCGCACGCAGCCCATCAGGGTAATCCACTGAGGGGCCGCCAGACTGTTTGTTTACATTCGCATGGCCACCTGCAGCTCCCAGTAGCCACGGTTCGCCGTTCCTGGCCAATGAGAGCTGCAGGAAGTGATGCAGGCTTTCCCTGCTGCCAGAGCTTTTACCCACCGCTTCTCCTTGCCAGAGCCTTTCTCCACTGCTGGAGTCTTTTCCTGCAATGGAGAGAGGCTCGAGCACCACACAGCTAAAAATTGAAGCGTAGACATGAAGATGTGGCTTAGGCGAGTAGAGAGCCAAGTAGGAGCTATGCAGGGTACATACTCAAATACATATCCATACCATTCACGGTGTCTGTACTTTACTTACCTAAGCCATGTTAGCCTGGCATGAGGGGCTTACGGGGTACATACTGTACACGCTGCCACAAGAAATATACAGTGTAGATGTAGTTCATGTACAAAGACATTTTTGGTTTGGAGTCTTTAATGGATATTACTCCATATAACAAATGTAACACATCATTTAGCACTGTTAACATTCTGTAGAAACAAGGATCTTCTTTTAATGTGCATTTTTACAAGCGCAGCTTTCAAATGGAAAAACTCCATTAAAAATGAATTTGTAATTGACTGGCAGCACAAGACAGTGCAGTACAACACGCAATAAGAAAATCCCCATCTTGCCCAGTACCCTCCAGTAGTAAAAAAATATTAACCACTTCTCTTTTCTTTGTCACACAGAGGCCACTTCAAGCCTTTGTTACCTGCAGTCACAAAGGTATAGACTACAAATACCCATGGTAATTTGTGCCTCATTTGAGTTTCCATGGAAACTGTGTTTATGGCATTGCTGAGTTATTGGAAGAAAAAATGAGGTATAAATAATAAAGGGCTAATGTTGTTTCCCTTGGTCTTGCTGAACTGCTTCAGGCATCAAGACAGATGAATTGGATAGAAATGGGAGGTAGCAGCTGTAACAGCAATACTTATTATAGTCTGTGCTTTATTACTGGAAAGCCTGCATTAGTGTTAAAGCTTCATAATGTGACCGTACCAAATTACCTTTTATTAACCATTATAACTACTGAAGGTCTGACCTTTTTTAGAAATAATTGGTTGTGCTATTTTCACTCTAGTAATTTGCAGATTCCAGCATGTCTTTAGAAAAAGAACTCCATTTCAGTTTTGGTATGCATGTTGCTTATCTTTTCTGTTATCCTTCAGACAGAGGGGGTTGGTTGTTTATTTATACTCCTATTCTGGAGTCCTTTGAGTATTATAGAATACTCCTATCACACCTACTTTAATTTTGTTGATACATGGAGCCTTTTTTATATATATTTTTCCCCAAAGAAGAGTAGCTCACTCTCCTACCACAACCAAGTTATTTTGTACAGACAATGCTTCCTTTCCTCTCCTGTTGCAAAATCAAATGGCTCCAGCTTATTGCATGCTTTACTGTAGATACATATGTGGCTTGACTGTCAGAAGGGTTGAGCCCCCATAGCTCCAGCTGAAGCCAATGGGATCTGCAAGTGCTCAGCACCTTGGAAGTTGGTGCAACAGAGACTAAACCTGTGAGGTGCTGAGTGCCTTAAACCCTTGTTGAAATCCGTGGGAGCCAAGGATATCCTGCTCTTAGCAGGGGGTGCTCAGTGCCTTACAGGATCAGGCCCATTAGTTGCTTCTAGAGCCTGAATTTAAAACCCAGATCCAAACACCCACATATTTTGGATCTGGATTCAAGTCTGAACTTTGCAACTCAGCCCATCACTAGTTGATTCCAATAACACACAGTATCAGGCAAATGGCCCATTTCACTATCCTGCCTCTGACCAGGTCCTTCAGAGAAAAATATAAGAAACCATATAATGGACAATTATAGAATAACCATACCCACAAGAGAAGTTTCTTCCTGAGCCCAAGCTATTAGGTGTTGTCTTGTACTCTAGAACAGGAAGGGTATTTTTTATCCTTTACAAATCCTATACTCTTGGTATCTGGAAAGGGAATGGCTACTATTCTGATTCTTAGAAAGGTCCTATATGTAGATGTTTCTAAGTTCTTGACCGCACCAATATCTTGTCAAAGAGGCAGAATGGTCTAATGGTTAAAACACTGGATTGCCACACAGATAATCAGAAGTTTATGCCTGGCTCTGCTGCTGGGTGACCTTGGGCAAGTCACTTCCCCTCCTCGTGCCTCAGCTTCCTCATCTGTAAAATAGAGATAATGAAACTGCTCTCCTTGGTAAAGCACTTGGAGATATACTGATGAAAATCTCTGTATAAGAACTAGGCATTACTGTGATAAATATGGCAGTTCCCTGCAATATCCATGAAAACCCTTATTGAATTAAGCTTAAGTAGCTTTGGGGTCCATTTTATTAAAAATTCAAACTTTATGTATTATTGTGGGATTGCATGTAACATCTATGGGATGGGATCTGAGTTACTATAGAAAATTCTTTCCTGGGTATCTGGCTGGTGAATCTTGCCCATATGCTCAGGGTTTAGCTGATTGCCATATTTGGGGTCGGGAAGGAATTTTCCTCCAGGGCAGATTGGAGAGGCCCTGGAGGTTTTTCGCCTTCCTCTGTAGCATGGGGCATGGTTGACTTGAGGGAGGCTTCTCTGCTCCTTGAAGTCTTTGAACCATGATTTAAGGACTTCAATAGCTCAGACATGGGTGAGGTTTTTCATAGGAGTGGGTGGGTGAGATTCTGTGGCCTGCGCTGTGCAGGAGGTCGGACTAGATGATCAGAATGGTCCCTTCTGACCTTAGTATCTATGAATCTATGAATCTATAGGGAGGAGATGGGACCAGTGTAAACCCTAGGAAGAGTTAGGAGCTTCAAAAGACTATTTGAAACAATGTGCCAGACAAGAATGAACTTTTGAGACAAATAAAGTTACAAGAGGTTTGCCAGGAAAACTCTAGGAGGGGGAGGAGTATGCAAATGTACACCTATCAGTTATGCAAGAACTCAGCCTTTTGAAGCTGGCCTGGAGGAAGGGACCTTTGTCTGCTGATAACTTGTTACATAAGGACAAGATCAAAGGCCCAAACTGTATAAAGGAAAGAATGAGCAATTCATGGGTGTGCTTGGTCTGAGTTGAAGCTGTTATGTAACCACAGAAAAACCCCTTTGTGGGGTTTGAAGGACAGAATCCTTCCAGCACCCTTTTTGGAATTGGGGGGTGATCTCAGGTAAGCTTATTAGAACATGTGTATGTTCTTCTATTGTTTTCGTGTCTTTTCTGTAATGCTTTCATCTTGCCTAGCAAGAGCTGTGTGATGACGTAAAACTGCCGGCAATTCACACTGTGTGTAGCCTTTAGAGAGAGAGCAATGAGCAGATGCTGGCTGTTTAGGCATTCTAGCTTGCTGAGGAACTCACGTGTAGGCAGGGAACTGGGCAGCCTGGAAATATCCCAGTCAGGAGGGAGAGAGACATTGGTCTCCATCCAAGATAGGTGATGGCTGAGGAGCTGGAATCCTAAAAGTGGGTGCCCTTGCTGGACCATGAGGGGGAAAATACAGGGGCAGTTGCTCTGAACTGTAACAATTATTATTATGGATTGTGTAAAAATGTATTTATTTTAGTGAGTTTTGTTTAACATGTCCCAGAAAAGGTTGACCAAGTGCTCAGAAAGGCTGTGACCGTAGGAGTGGATGATCTTAAACCACATACAGTAAAACTCCTCTTTGAAATGGAAAAGGAGGACTTGTGGCACCTTAGAGACTAACAAATTTATTTGAGCATAAGCTTTCGTGAGCTACAGCTCACTTCATCGGATGCATTTGGTGGAAAAAACAAAGGAGAGATTTATATACACACAGTGTATATAAATAATAAATTTGTTAGTCTCTAAGGTGCCACAAATCCTCCTTTTCTTTTTGCGAATACAAACTAACACGGCTGCTACTCTGAAATCTTTGAAATGGATGTCCTTTACTTATGTGGCTCACTACCTGATGCCACTTCTGAATTCTTTCCAAAATTTTTCTATAGCTGCTGGAAATTCTCTAGCAAAAGTAAGTGGCTACTAGTAACACAAAACCCCTCTGAAATTATTGTTCCTATTATTCATTTGGATGATAGTGGTGACCAAAGTCCCCAAAGTGGCAGGAATTGTACAAACCCAAAGGAAGTTACAGTACTTGCTGTGATGAGTTTACAATCTAATTTAAGACAAGGTGCAACAAGTGAATATAACAAATGATAGAAGGCAAAGATGGACAAAGGCCCAGATCTTCAAAAGGTATTCAGGTGCCTAAGTGCCATTGATTTCAATGAGAGTTAGATGCTTAAATACATTTGAGGATTTGAGCCAAAGGTAATGGTGGTGATAGAAAAACACAGTTACATAGACCAGCTGTTTGTATAGTCTGGTGGTTGAGTTATTTTTAAAAACAAAGAACTACAAACTAGACTACAAACAAAGAAACGGGCATTTGCGCATATACATCTGGTAATTAGATGTGAAGTTACCTTATTTGCACCTGCAAATGTCTGCTTGTGTGTGCAGTTTTTTTAAAGAGTTACATTGTATTTTGCAGGTGCTGCATTGGAGAGTGTGACCCTAAGAGCTCCCCAGTACCAGCTCACACACTGTTGTCATGAAATATACCCAAAAGGTGGCATGAAATATATCATTGGAAAACTAACAACTCACTGATCATTCATTTTCTTGTATGATGTACATATGGTAAACCTACAAAAGACTTAATAGATATATGCTGGAAATATGTGACTAAAATGTATTTAAACCAGGTATCTTGGGGGAATTGATAAATGAGTTTTCTCCAGATAAACAGCTCAAACAAGGTGTGACCAGATTCAATGGGCTACTCATTTGTATCTAAGGTTGCAGGAAAAGGTAGATCATTAAAAGGGGAGAAGACCGCCTGGAGTCTACATCAGATAGCGTGGCCTCCCCACCCAGCAGGGGAAAGGAACTTCATCTGGGAATACATTTCAGAAGAATGTATTTCAAAGGTTTACTGGACTATAAAGAGAGGGGGAAGCAAACCCCTAAGTTATCCTTCTCATGAGGAGTCGAAGAAACCCAGTGCTTTGAGCTTCATGCGATGGGTCCTGGCCAGAAGGTCTGGTCAGCCATGCTGGAAAATAGACATGGTGAGAAATAATTCTTTGAACAAGAGACTATAATTTGTTAAAGCAGGTTTTAGTCTTAGAAGCATATATTTACTTTTGTTTGCTTGTAACCCTTTCTATCTCTATTCCTTATACTTACTATCACTTAATCCTATGATTTTGTTTAATCCACTTGCTTTACTTTTACTACAAACCAATTCAATACGCTGGCTAAAGGGAAGGATGTATTAATTCCAGTTAAGCTAACAAACAGCAGTGTATTTTCTCTTTAAAAGGCAATGAACTTCATGACTTCTGTGAGTGTTCAGTAAGAGGGCTGGACACCATAAGGCAGACAGTTTTGGGGAAATTCGGGACTGCAAAAGGTGTGACCCTAGGCATCCCTGGATTCACAATTTACACACTACTGCAATAATATCTCTACAAAATATGCCTTCTGGAGTATCATGAAAGTTAGTAACACTCTGGTTATTGTAAAATACATGTGTTAATGTTATATGTGAAGTTATGAACTCCCTCTGTATGATGTTATTGGTAAGGCCCTACTTGAATTGCAGGATGATTGCCAAAAAATTGCAGCTGACAAGCCATGGAAAATTGCAGAAAAGTAATAATGGACAGTATTATCTGCGGTAATAAAGTCCATTATTATTTTTCCATGAATTTCTTCTGTTGGCCGCGTAGGGCTGAGAGCAGCAGCCCTGAGCTGACAGCGAGTGTTCACGCTTTCAGCCCTGGGGTGGATAGAGGTCCCATTGTCAGTCTCGTTCATGGTGCAGCTCCCGCTGTCAAAACTGCAGTGGAAGCCTAATATTGCAGATTCCGCAATAGCTCAAGTTAAGTAGGGCCTTCATTATTAGAACATGTTTAAGACCAGACAGCCTAGCCTAGGTAAAGGTGATAAACAGGTCTGTCCTAGACAAAGGAATGTGTCTGTTATCTCAATTTACTTATTAGCAGTAAACAAAGCCATCAAACTAAACCAGCTGGGTAATCCTAATCTTGAATTTAAAAGACAGAGAGTTAACCTGGCTCCTACACCCCAGAGAGGCAGAGGAGACTGAAGCTCCTGACTTTAGGACAAAGACATTCCTTTGGGGATATAAGGAACAGAGAGAGATTCCATCTTTACCCTTCACCTTATTGGCCTGGGTGAACCCCAAAATGTCACACAGTGTGTTTGTCAATCTGCAAAAATAACTGGGCAGTGAAATCCAGGGTGAGTCTTGTGTATTTGTAAGACAGGCTGTTGGTGTCACAACTTTGAGCCACAGCAGCTTAGCACTCAAAGCACCCAGAGCTGCAGGGCAGGCAGTGACACATCCCCTTACTGGTCTGGGTTGAACCCCAAGCATCGCAGAGGTCTAGTTTTAAAATTTTGATGTGATGAAGGTGAGAAAAGAATTTATAAACTGTCCATTGTTAAATTGACTAAAATGACAACTTTCATATCCTTGAAATATACACAAGTTTTCTAATAGCTTATTGAAATCAGTGAATTAAACATTGCTCTTTTTCCTCCCTTTCTCTGTAGAGATATGCTTGTTGTAATTTAACTTGAGGCTTATGCCCTTTCAAACTGGTAATTCATTTTATTGCTCTCAGCAAATTAAAAATACTTTTATGGATGTCAATTAAAAGAGAAAGTTGTTAATGATTCAGACTTCGGGCTTTTTCAGTGAATTGGTGATATCATTTTGGAGGATTATTCCATTGGTTGGGGTACTAGCATTCTTTTAAAAATTATGCAAAGCTTTATGATCACAATTTCCAAAAATGGATTGCCAGAGTTAAGTTCTTCAGTCAAAATTTAGGCCCTTACATCAGTAGCCTTGTTTTTATTTCCATTGAAATAAACAGGAGCTGCTGGATGCTCTATATCTTTGAAAATCAGGGCAATTTTTGAAAATCAGGGCAACCTAAATAAGGATTTAGGAGTAGAAAGAGGCAGGCCCATCTAAGGCCATGTCTACACTACAGACCTTACAGTGGCACAGCTGTACTGCTCCAATTGTGCCACTGTAAGGTCTCCCGTGTAGCAGCTCTATGCTGGAGGGAGAGAACTCTCCTGCCAACATAGTTAAACCCCAATGACCGGCAGTAGCTATGCCGGCAGGAGAACGTCTCCCACCGACATGGGACTGTGCACACTGGTGCTTTTGTTGGTGAAATTAATGTCGCTCAGGTAGGTGTTTTTTCACACCCCGACCAAAAAAAGTTTTACCAACAAAATCGGTAGTGTAGACACAGTCTTAGTGACAACTTCTTAATATTTCTAGATGTGTAGCAGAGGCCTGGTGTTTTAAACTTTTGTGTTCCATTTCTGGCATTCAGTGAGTCATCTTGGACATGTTACTTAACTCTGTGGCTCCATTGGTCATGCCTCATGTCCACATATGTGGGAGGGAAGAGACCATTGTGGGGCTACAGAGTATGTATGGCCTGGAGAGAGTTTTCTATTCCACATGCAGATCCATTCCCTGTTGATCTCTCCGCTGCAAGAGTACATGTAGGGCTCTGTGGTGGCTTCATGATTTAGGGCCTGACTCATAGCCCATTTAAGTCAATGGAAGGCACATACCCTACAAAGAAGATCCTTTACCAGTGACAAATGTGCATTCCACACAGATTAGAATGATTGTAGAAACACTTCTATAGCCAATGGCATCTATTTTATATTTACTACTGATAATTAGAGTTTAAAGGATGGAGTTACAAATGTTTAATTGTTATCATCTTGCCTTTAAAGGAATGCATTGATTACAGAAAAATCTTACAGCCAAACAGCCATCTATAGGAATTGTAATTTTTTCCTTCAGGCCAGATATATTTTCTTTCAGAAATGTCTGAAAACACACAGAGGCAGCTTAGGTCAGTCACAAATGCGATTACCTCATGGGTTTCCTTACAGCATGTAACATTTAAGACCCTATATCTTATTTAATGAGTGGGAGCTTAGAATTAAATGTATCTGTCCATTAGTAGTGCTAGCACACTCCTGTGTAAGCAATTAGTGGAATCCTGAAGCAGTCTAGCTCACATGTTGTTAGTGTTATATTGTGATCTATTGCAGCATTGCTAATTGTGTTTTGAAACATTGATTTTAGGAAAGAGATGGAGTACACTACATTAGAAAGCAGTTGGACCTTGGCAGAAATGTACTGCATATATTGGGAGGGAAGTCAAGATTGGCATGTACTTGTATTCCATGGGGAAAGTGTAAATGCTTGTTAATGATAGAGGATGCTTAACTACAGAAGTAGCTTGAGAGACAAATCCAAATTTCTAAACAAAAACAAAAATACCCAAACATGCTCTAGGACAAACTCACCAGATATTTTGAGAGTGGGTCCTGCAGACATTTTTCTCCTTTCAATGAACTTTGGTACCACCTCCCCAGAAGACAAGAGGCTGGACACTAGCCAGCACTCCCTCCACAGAATATTATTGCTTCTCTGAGTTACAATTGGGAGGCATGGCTTGAATGCAAAGTAAGACATGTCTTACCATCTCTTCCTGGCCAAAGTCTGCACAAACCTTAGTATGTTTGCATGGGAATGCAAACCAATGTTACCATACCGAAGCACTCTCGTTTCACCAGCATACGCACAATGTTGCTGAAAATGGATTGTTAATATCCTAGAAATGGATGAGAAGTGGTGAATAGATGGTTAATGAAAACAGACATGAGATGGGCAAAAGAAAGCTTTTAAAGATGCCTCAATGTATTTTTATACTCAGACTGTGATAACAGCCCACACTGATGTGTACATAGTATGTGTAGCCATGAGAATAGCTTAAGCCATGAAGCTTGCTGCTTCTCTCAAACTGCCTGCATTCCTAACCCTATTCCCTAGCCTGTGAAAGAAATAGATGTTGATATTTGAATCAGGCCCTATTTCAGAAGGTCAGTTTCCTCATTCTCCGAAGATACAGGGGACACCTCTACCTCCTTTCCTCACTCACTATTCTAGAGCTGCTGCAACTTGCTGAAGTCACCAAAAAAAGAGACACACATCCTGCTGCAGAATTTGTTTTAAATAAAAAATAAATAAATAAAAAGTCTGCTCCAATTGGAATTTGTACCCAAGAAACCCTTTCTGTTGCTGTTGTCTGGGGCCAGAGTGCTGACTAGTACATTTGTCCTTGCGTGGGATCTTATAGCATGGAGCATGCATGGGAGTATAGGATGGGTGATCTGGTGGCAGTAGCAGGGCTGCTGTCAGAGTTGGCATGTTAGGCAATAATGTGAAGGTAGCAATGAGAACAGGTGCCATTGTACCACTTTGATTTTAATCACTTCTCTTTGGATTTCCTAAAGTGCAAGTGCTGTAAGTATTTAGCTTTCCAAAGCCTAGAGCTATCCTGATCTCTTCAGTGATGTCCACTGTGCAGCATGTATGTGACCCAAGCTAACAGGGATCTAAATTCAGACTATGCTTAAGAGCAATTTCATAATAATATATAAATATATTTAAACATCTATCTGGGGCTGTTGTATACATCTTGGCTACTCTTTCCTTAAAGTGTGGCTCTTCTCTTGGGAGTAGATGTGAGATCTGCTCCTTGAGAGTATTCAAGATCAGATCTTCTGACATCAGTGACAAAACTAATTTTCCATTGCTTTGAACCAATGTTAGATCTACAGGTATGAGAGAAAGATGTACTGGGGTTCTATTCCTTCTTGTCAGGCAGCCACAAAATATTTTTACTAAGATCTATTCAGTTACAATGCAAAGCTATTATAGCCACCAAGATCTTCAGGAAAAATACAGCCCATATCCCACAGACCACTGCCACCTTCCTGCTCCTTCAGTGCCCCATCACCAGCTCTACAGCTCTTTCTTGTGCCACACTGTTGTTGGCTAACCCATTGTTTCAACGCACAGAGCTATGGAGTGGGTCTAAGTGCTGAATTCATGCATTAACTTATGCAGCAATTTGTCAAGTTCTGGTAGGCGTCCTGGGGAGAATGACATGTACAGCGGAGGGACTGCTCTCTGCCTCTGCTTCTCTCCCTTACACAATGGCCGCAACTGTCCTGAATTCTAAATGTGCTTTGGCCAGGGCATATGCCATCTCGCAACTTTTCTCTCTCTGCAGCTCTCACAAGCCCTTTTAAGCATGATTCAGAAGCTTCTGTTCCCTTCCAAACCACAATTAGCTCAATGCAAAGAGCACCGAGGAGCTAACATGGTCCTATTAGCATTAAAAATGTTAAATAGTTGAAACAAAAATAAAAAATGTTTCATTGTCACTGTGAGGCTTCTATTGACATTACATTATGTTTTCTATACAATAGTTCCCATATGTCCAATAGGATTTCCAAATGGACTTGACAATTTCATAGTATAACAACAATATACATACAAGAACTGGGAAATGTTTTAGGAAAGAAGCACCTGAGCATCAACTTTAGCCACTTTTTTATGCTTCAATCTTTCAGCCATTTTAAAAGGTGTATGATGCAAAAGATAGACTTAAGTCTTTGAATTTTTCAAATCAGGACTTTTTAGCCAGAACTGGTCAAAATGTCCGTTTGCATGAAATAGTTTAGCAGCTTCATGCAATTTGAGAAGTGGGGGCCAGCAAGAGAAATGCCAACTGACCTTGAACACACATAAATTTGGCACTATAAAATCCAACTTAATTTTGTCTATGACCTTTAAACTGCTCAGTTGGGTACTCATTCTTTGGGATAATAGATGGGAAAATTCATTTAGGGTTATTGCACCAAATACATCTGGAAATAAATGTTCTTGATTCTAAAGGTGTACAAAAAGATTAAGGTACAGAAACTGTAGCTTGGGGTGATCTGCTCACTCTATATAAAATTAATATGCAATATAAGTTATCCCTATGAAGGATGGGAGAGCTTCCCAGAATAAAGAATCTACTCATAACCAAGCACCAGAGATTCAGGGAATTTGATCTGAGTACAGAATTTGCTGCTTTAACTGGAGCATTTAACTGTAACATTATTTGTATGTGACTACATCTTTATTGTATAACTAATGATAAAGTTATGTGTATGATAAAGTCAGAACAAGATATGAAAACTGAAGAAACGAAATCTAAATGACTTCAGATTTCCCTAGCAAGAACTTCAGGATTTTGTGAGATCCTGAACAAAATCAAAGCAATTTCCATTCAAGTATTTTGTTTGTTTACAAAGAAATGTCTCATAGACACTGCAGAATCTCACAGAAGAACCTTTTCAGTGGTCACTGCCCTGTAGTTATATTTACATACCTAGGCTAATATATACACAAGTGCACTTCAGTATAACTTTCTGTCCACATGCGCACACAGACCCCAGTCCTGCACCGAGCTCCATACAAGCAGTCCCCAGCACCTGCACACGCCCCATTGACTTCAGTGGAGGTTTGACTGCACATAGTTCCTTTCAAGAAAGGGGTCAGTTTCTAAGCCCTTAAGGGATTTTAACTTTTACTTGCTTTCTAAGGTGCTATGCAGGCTGATGGAGATAAATAATTATAGTAATGAACTGTCATGGAACCTTGTAATTCCACTTGTCCTGAAGAAAGAGTGGACTTTTGTTTAATAGAATTCAGCAATTTTCCTTTTAGGACAGCAAATCCCCTGCAGGACTGTAAAAAGAGTACAACTAACATATTTTCGCTACCTCTAGGACGTATGAGAAGGAAGAGATGTAAAGCACAATTTCAATATTATTAACAACAACAACCTAGAAGATTTTTCTAAATCGACCATTTGTGTGCAAATTGACACTAACGTCTAAGTTATATGGGTTGTTTATAATAATGATATAATATTTTTAGGGGGAAAATAGGAATTGGAAAAAATCTTCAACAACAACAATTATTTGTATCATTTCTTTGTGGTCTTCTCTTGGATCCTTATAAAATAGAAAGCTGTTGGTAACATTTACTAATCCTTAAAAACGGACTGATCAGCTGTACAGCTACTTTCATTCCCAGTAGGGACCTGCTCCAAAGCCCACAAGTCAATAGGATTCTTTCTATCAACTTCAGTGGGCACTGGATTAGGCCCTAGATGAGCTGCTCTGTTCTCTGAAACATCCATAGGGAATTTCTCCACTCCCCTTAGACACAGGTGCTGACTTTCTAAGAAGTACAAGCAATTTTTAAATTTCTCTTCGAGCTAGATTGTGGAGTAAGGTACTATTCAGTGTGACACAAGCAGTCCTGTTGACTTCATTGGGACTACTCACAATGTATGGTACTGATGAATGTGAGCAAAGGTATCACAATGTAGTTCCTGAGGATCCTTTCTTCTAACAGCTATCTGAGAAACCTTTGCTAATAGGGGCCTTTCCCCCCTGCTGTTTCAATTAAAGCTGTCACTGCTTTTTCAAATGCAGTGTTGTAGCTGTGTCCATCCGAGGATATTAGAAAGACATGGTGGTTGAGGTAGTATCTTTTACTTTTTGACTCATTATTAGATTGAAGGAGTAATGAGGCAGATCTGGGGGGTTTTTTAAATGAAGTTCACATCTCCAGAGCTACTCCAACCACTAGAAGAAACCCCCACACATTAATCCTTTGTTGAATTGGCTTCACTGAGTTCTTCTAAATGTGGTCTATTATTCCACACAAAAAATCAGTTAATTAACATGAAAAAACAAAATGAGAAACTAGGCAAGAATTATAATGAGATCAGTATGTAAATAGTAAGTTAGGCAAAGGATTAGGAACCAATAAGAGTCTGAATTAGGAAAGGTTTGGAGGGATTTCTTTTCATTGTTCCCTATCTTCTGTCCTTCTTTGTAAATTGTGCTATTACACTGAATTTCTTTGGGGGCAGGAACCTGTCTCTTCTCTGACTGTAAAAATGTCCTACCACATTTCTGGAAGCATTACAAATATTTGATGATGATGATGTAGTGATGACTGTTACAACTTCAGGGTAAGGAGAGTTCAGTATGCCTCTCAGAAAATGCAGGCCACCAACTTGGTTTTCTCTTGTGATACTGAATTTTCTTTCTAAATAGGGGTAAAAAATTAGTGTATTTCCCACTATCACCTAATCTTTGACTTTTTCCAGCCTGTAGGATACTAGCTAGAGTGTGGGGTGTTACAAATAAAGGACAAAGTCTTGCCTTCAACTGGGCCTCTTCATGAGTGGAGCAAAAATGCATCCAAAGCTAGATTATACTACTACTTATTCAACCTGGTGAAGATCCACTGGAACATAAGAACGGCCATACTGGGTCAGACCAAAGTTCCATCTAGCCCAATACCTTGTCTTCCAACGGTGGCGAATGCCAGGTGCCCCAGAGGGAGTGAACAGAACAGGTAATCATCAAGTGATCCATCCCCTGTCACCGATTCCCAGCTTCTGGCAAACAGAGGCTAGGGACACCATCCTTGCCCATCCCGACTAATTGCCTAGTTGATAGGTCCATCAATGTCTATCAAGTTAGAGTTTGAGTTTCAACATGTAAGAGAAGATGAACCTTTTTGTTCTCAAGCAGAAATATGATTAAGTTTTTCTGTTTCACCTTGTCCTACAAAGAGAAGATATCCAGGAATGATAGCAACATAAATGCCTTTTCACATTCCAATAAAGCAGACTTTTGAAGAATGTCCTTCATTTCCTCATTCCCACACCCTCCCTTTCTTTCTAATGGTTCCTTCACCTACTGGGACCAGCTCATTTGGTTTAGTTGATTCCTTACCTTTTCAATACATCTCACTTGTGTTTAGTGAAAGGTCTTGTCAATAGGGATTGAGTGCATCTTAAAGTTTCAGGAATGCTTCCATTCCTTCTTTTTTAATGAAGTCATTTTCTAATACTCAGTCTTTTTATAACCTCATGCCTCTTTTTCAGTGCAAAGACTTGTTGAGCTGATAGGACTATGTTTCTTTTCAAGGTTTCAGAGCTTTTCCCAAGGTAGCTACAACTAAATGAAAAGCAGCAGCACACAAAATAGCCTTGCAGAATGCTTTTGCAATTTTAAAGGGTTATGGTTCTGGGCCAGTTCCTAGGTATGTAATTAAAGAGATGACTCAGAATCTGTAGTTAGAATGTGCCAAATTTATTTTGGTGATTCTTCATGGCAGTCAACAGACTTTCACTAATGATTAATTTGCTCCAATATGCTTTATACAAAGTATTGAAATAGAAACATAAATCCAAAAATAAACCATTTTTATTCACCTCTTCAAAAGGCTCCAGAAGGAAAGCACCTGCTTTAATAAGCAGGAGCCATTTGTTAGTTACAGTGTAGTCATCTAGAATTCCTAGGAGATGAGGAAAGATTAAATGAAACTGTGTTATGTATGTTTCGTATTGTCATGGCAGGAGTCATCAGGATGGTACTGTGACACATAGTTTTCTCACTTTTTTCCACAGTGTATGAGCAAGATTTTGGTCTTGGAATACATGGTATGTGTTAGTTTTGGGTTACTCATGGGCTTTGGAGAAGAAGCAGTATGAGAAGACGAAAATTGGTTTTCTGCGTTGGTCTCTGATTAGAGTCAATTCTTGAAGCAGAGTTTCTCCCTGGGCACTGCACATCGGTGTTAAGCTAAGATTTTTCAAAGAGGTTGCCCTGAGAGTTCTTTTGCCATTTCTGTTCCAGGACTGGTTTGTATGTGTAACTAGAACAAGTAACACGTAGAACATGCCCAGACTCTGCATCACCGATTTCTCCTCTGCTGGGAAAAACACCTGCAAGCCCCAAATATTTGCTACCCTTGGCAGAACCTTGAGAGTAGTATCAGAGACACTGGGGACATAAAGGGGAACGTTATAACCTAATATTTTCCTCTTTTCATCTTAAGAATAATTGATTCTGTTGCTACAGTAGTCTTTTCTTCAAGCCATTTAAGGCCAGATTTTCAAAGGCTCAAAATTTGTCTGTAGTTTTGCTCACCTAAGGCCAGATCCTGTGGTCCCACTGAGCTGTGTTCATTCCAAGACTGGAGAGGAATGCTCCACGCTGCTCCCTGATCCTGGGCCAGCTGTGGGAGTAGCCTCAGAGTTGGTCTAAGTGTCTATGGCCCCCAAGGAGCTCTTTTGTCAGCCAAAGATCATCAGAGCACAACACCACTTTTATGACCAGGCCATCTTTCACCCAGCCATACCCCCTATACTTGGGTTTGGCATAGACTTGTTACACAAGCTCAGTGCCAACTGGAAAGTCCATAGAGATTTTATAGCCTCTGCAAGTCCCCAGAGGAGCATAAAGTCAAAAAACGACCAAGGATCTGTCTCCCGCAAAAAAACCTTTTTCATGCATATGATCTTGGGTGTATTTGTAAATACTGCATCTTCCCTAGACAGTTAATCCTCTGACTATATGGTTTATATGTGCTCATAAAATTTAGTTCACAAACCTGGGATTTGGGGTACAGAAAAACTAGGTTGTGAAAAATTGCAGATGCAAAGTTAGAGTTTTTGAAAGCTTGGTCTTAAGTCTCAGAGAGTAATTAAATAATCAGATACACTAAATGACAACCCACATTTTTGTTTTTTCCTTTTTCTGACAGTCTTCACCTGATGTCTACTGCAGTGCAAACATATAACTTATAGCTGATCTAACAGATGGTACAGCTTGAGCTCAGTGTAGGCAGTAGTTAAACTGGCTGTGAATATCTGACTACTCAGACACTATGCAAATGGT
The DNA here is from genome assembly GCF_009764565.3 of Dermochelys coriacea. Classification (NCBI taxonomy): domain Eukaryota; kingdom Metazoa; phylum Chordata; order Testudines; family Dermochelyidae; genus Dermochelys; species Dermochelys coriacea. The sequence continues at coordinate 135,592,180 of NC_050068.2, read as the reverse complement.
TTTTTGCATTCTCCCAACACTCGCAGGCTGTTTCATCATTGATAAACTCACATACTAATACGTACACGGCCATCCAACATCTTGACAGATGAAAAGAGATGAATTAGCTGATTAGATTTTCTCTCTAATCAAATTTGGGAATAATTTGAAATTTGTTTTCTACTCAAGTTCTGCTTGGTGTTTTAGGTTATTTTGTTTGTATAAATAAATCCCCTTTTTCATTCATTCTTTGCAATAACTCTCCAAAACAGAACGGATTATTTCTGAGAGATGTTTGTTAACAATCTAATAGCTCACAGAATAAGCTATATAGCTATTAAGCACAATAGACAATTTTGTAAATATGGCCTAATCTATCACTTTGGAAAACAGGAACAATCTGTTATACTATGTGTACCTATGTCCTCATGAAGGGTCAAATTCTATCCAGACATGAGCACGTGCAATTGTCATTGAAGCCAAAGGGAGTCGCATGCATGTATCAGAGGGTAGAATGTTGTTTTACTTTAGAGATGGGAGAAACTAGATGGGGACAGGGTAGCTATTTTCAGCTGTGCAAAACTGTGTTGGGAAGGTTCCCAGTCCAGGCCACAAAAGTTCACTTCCCTAAGGTCTGACAGTTTTGACTAAATTATTCCAGATTTGCTCAGTTTCTAATATCCATTTACAAGTGGGCACCATTTAGATTTGCCTGTAGATCCCTCTAGATGGAGGTACCTGGTACAGACATCTTTGGGTCCTGCCTGTCCACAAGGAAGTCAGGTATTTTTATTACCTAACCTACACCCAGAGAGAGGCGGCATCATGTTCTGATGCTGTTGGAATCCATGTGCTTTTATATACAAAAGGAGAAGGAGAAAAGAGGGAACAAATGAGCACATAGATAGCACAGAATCAAGGTGTTCATAACAAAATTAATCAAGACAGCAAGGGATGTGAAGAGAAGAAATTATTTAATTTCTTAAACTCGACTGCTAGAAGCCTGGGTAATAAACAAGAGGAATTGGAATTGCTCATTTATGAGCATAATTTCAAGCTAGTTAGCATTACAGAAACCTGGTGGGATGATTTGCATGATTGGAATGATAAAATCAACAGTTATAGCCTATTTAGGAAGGATCAAGTGGGCAAAAGAGGAGGGAGAGTGGCCCTTTGTCTTAAAAATGGCTGACAACTCTGAAGCAAGTGATTTTGAATGCTTGTGGATCAATGCCCTAACACAGAGGTGAGCAAACTACACCCTGGGGGCCGCATCTGGCTCTTTAGACATTTTAATCTGGCCTTTGAGCATCTGACGGGGAGCGAGTTCCTGGACTTGCCCTGCTCCGCATGTGCCGTGGCTCCGCGCGGCTCCCAGAAGCAGCGGCATGTCCCCTCTCCGGCTCCTATGCATAGGGACAGCCAGGGGGCTCCACGCGCTGCCCTTGCCCCAAGCGCCACTTCTGCAGCTCCTATTGGCCGGGAACCGTGAACATTCATGGCTCGCCATACAATTTCCATATCCAGATGTGGCCCATGGGCCAAAAAGTTTGCCCACCCCTGCCCTAACAGATAAAGGGCAAGAGGGCAATTTCCTAACTCAGAGTGTTGCATCCAACACAGGAGAATTCTGTACTGGACCTCACGTTGACAGATAAAGAGGAACTGATCACAGAACTAACAATCGACCTAACTTAGGTTAAGTGATCATGATTTGATTACATTTGTTATGTGCAAACAGAATAAAGCCCAAACCAGAGGTTGTCAAATAATATTCTCCTTCAAAAACATCCATGCATTTTTGCCCACTTTCAATATGGCCACCAGTTCTTATTGTTTCCAGTGGGAGGGAAGCCAACCAGCCCTTAAGAACAATAGGAGATGACAGATATTTTGAAAGAGGGAAATTCTTTGTGGAATTCTATGAAGACTATTAGCCTTTAACATCTACTGAAGGGGAAAAAACAGTTATTAAGAGTAAAAAATGACCATTAGTCATAAAAATGTATTTTAAAAGAAACAGTACCAGTTGCCCCAGATTTACCTAGCAATGGGAGCAGGGGGGAACATGATGAAGAAGAGGGTGGTAGAAATTGAGGGGGGAGAGTTTGTGTGGAGGTCGGGAACTAGGGGAAACCGGCCAATACACTCTGGCTGCTTTGCTTTAAGCCATTCTGAAGCACAGCAACCAAAGCACACTGGTGAATCTGGCTCTAAGAGTTCATTCTATGATTCTATTAATTAAAAAAAAAGATGTAAGGATATATTACAGTAGAAACACACAAACAATCTCAACTCCACCTCTTCATGACACCATGAAGAAAAAAAAATGAAAAAATAATCAAATCTATCTTTAAAACAGTTTACTCTAATATGGGACTAGAAACACTATTATAAATTCATCATAATTGGTGCATAATGTATAGCATCACTACAGGGAACAGTTAATGTTGTTTATCTGACATCTCCGTACGTTAATATGTTTGAATTTCTTTTAAGTTTAACCTGAGCACTCAATTTCCTGGTTTACAATGCTTGCATTGGATATAATTACAATATCATCGTACACATGAGCTACTGATAGGAACTGTCAGTCTCAACTCCAGTTGAAGAGTTCCCATTTGACTTTGCTCCAAAACAGAAGAAACAGGCTGGAGAAAAAATGGTTGCTTTCAAGGCTCAGTCTCCACCTTTAACTTTTTACCTACAGGCCAGATTCTCAGCAACCATACAAACTAAGCAGAGGGAGTCACTCAGATCTGTGGAAATGAATAAGGCTAAAAGGATTCACAGCTTCTGCTCACTGGTAAGGCAGAACTGTTCGGTTCTGAACTGAGGGGCACTACAGTTCCATTTCCTCTTCTGAAGATTCATTTGCTATACATTATCCATTAGGCCACACTACAAACACGGAAATGGTCTCTGGAGAAGATGAGAGGGAAAACAAATGACTGTAACTATCCATCTGAAACTCTACAATGGTGTTGCAGATATTACCAATCATGAATATGCATCATCTAGGCAGCAAGTCTTTCTAGTAAAGATTATACCAATAGTCTCCCTATCTCATAGAATACTTTTTAAATCACTTCATAAACAAAGCCAAGTACAGTCTGAAATGCATTATTTGTAAATATGTGTATACTAAATAGTTTGGTGGTATTTCTCTTTCACAAGAACTGCATTAGTCAGTTAAAACTTAAATTTGAGGCTTTAATGGGTTTGATATTGTCTAATGCCTTCTGAAAAGAGAACTTTAGAATGTGTTAAAGCAAAGAGTTAAGCACAAGGGTGGGGACGTGTAATAGTAACTGTCCAGAATTTGCTCGGATCCCGATTACAGTATGTCCAGAGATTATCCATTAAAGTAGAATTAAGACTACTGAGCTGGGTATAAGGACCAGCTAGTGTGGAAATGTCACCCCATTAAAGCACTGCCTTTTATGGCTTATGTTCTGAGAATAATGTCATGAAAATGGCATTTTAGCTATTAATGCACTTATACATAAACCAGGAATTTTGAAGACAACTGGCTCATCTTGATGTCATTAGAATTGCAATGGGGGGATCTATTTTATTATACTGAAGACAACACCAACTAGGCTTTAAGCTGCCTCATCCTTTACTAACACGTGATCTGCTAACTGTCAGCATACAGCATTTGGTGCATTGTGCCAAATGAAATTCCAAATTTCTTCTAAAGAAATATCCACAACATCATATCTTAAAGGAAAGAAAAATAACCGGACATATTAGCACGTAACAAAGGGATACATGAAAAAGTACAAACAATTCTGTGGACCAGTTTAAGCAAGTGCTTTTTCCCAGCCTGCTCTAAAACAAAGTTCACACACTGTGAAGAGTCAAAAACTTATCCCCTTCTTGCCATGTGGCTTTATTAATAAGGATATTAACCTGATAAAGTTTTCCCCAAGGTTGGCTGCTTGTATGGTTCCTCCATCAGAGCATGGTCAGATCTCTTATATCTGTGAGGGTAATGAGGCATCTTGATGAACAGAAGGCAAAGCACTCTTTCCCAGCAGAACGCTCACTTGTGAACGCGTGGGATGTTTCAGGCAAACTATATAAGTCTGTTACAAACAGCTAGTAATAACCATTATGTGTAGAGAGGAATAAATACTTATCCAATCCAAATGACAACCATAAAAAAATACACCCACTAGAAAGGATACTTTTAATGTTGATATCCCTGGTATTGAACACAATGATGGCTATAGTGTTAGTTGACAAATGTCTGTTTGCTTATCTACCTGCAGTATTTTAATTGACTTTGGTGCTTACATCTGGGTGGAAGTAATGCCATAGTTTTCCTTGTTTAAAGTGGTTGCTAAGATTGTGCTGTGACTCGTTAGATATCTCATAAAAATATTTTAAGAATAGACATTTTGCTGTTACACCGAGAGTTTGAGCGTTAACAATTACCATGACTGTTAATAACCTCCCATGGGCCTTATATACACTGAGAGAGGCATAGAGGGTTAGGGCTTTTATAATATCCATATCTAGATAAACTGATAATTTACTTCAGAAGAAGGAGGCAATTACTTTGAACTATGGACCTCGCAGTGAAGAGAAAGTAGCAGTCCACTGTGACAGTTTTGATATCTTTGAGCCAAATCCTCAGCCTCTAAACTGAGTAGCTCTGCTGATTTTAATGGAGCTACACTGACTTGCACTATCTAAGGATTTGGCCTTCTGTCTTGGGACTGGTGATAAATGGTTTCTTGAAACAATTCCAGAGGGAATCTGAGCTAGAAGCAGATGTCATACTGCTCCAATTTAAAAGACATAGGCCCAGATTCACAAAGGTACTTAGGTACCTACCCCTCACACTTAAGCACCTAAGTCCCATTTTTAGGTGCCATTGCAATCTGCAAAACTCCTGCTTTGCTGCTGAACCCTAGAGGTGCCTAAACTCACTCAGCAAGTACATTTTTACAGTAAAAGCTCCCTAGATGCCTATCTTTCTGCCTCTGGGTATGCGCCCTACTGCCTCACTCCACATGTCTACCACACCTCTCTCTCACTTAAGCCACCTGAGCCCATACAAAAACACCAGAGGAGCAAGGCTGGAGCACCTCCCTTATAAACTTTAGCTCAGTAGTTGGACAACTCATCCAGGATGTGGGAGACCATTGGTTCAAGTCCCCCCCTTGATCATTTACTTTCTACAAAGGTCCATTGGCCAAAAATTTTCTTGCTCATCAGCTTCCTTTAGCAACTGACTAATGCAGCTGCTGAGTTTACTCATTTCCCTTCAGTCCTGTACTGAATGATTTTTGCATCATTATGGTTATTAAATGTTATTAATTTAAAGGCTTTTTCTTTTCTTTTCTTTTCTTTTCTAAGATCTCATCAGAGCTTGAGTCATTATCTAAAAACAAATGCAGGTTTTTAAGCTAGTGAATTAGGGAAATATATTATAATACATTTTTCTTAAGTGGAGGTGCAGTAGTTTCCTCCTCTTAACAATATGGGCCTCTAATTCAGGACAGAAAAAAGTGTTTCACTTCAAGCATATGGTTAAATCTGTATGGGACCTCAATGGGAGTTAAACACATGACTGAGCACCCTTTCTGGACAGAGATACTTCCCTGAATCACTTCCCTTTTTATTTAGTCACAGCATACAGCTGACCAGGCCATGGATGGTCAGATCTAGTGGCTGAAACAAGAATTCAGCCTACCAGTTAGAGTGAGGTCCAGAGCAGGCAGAGTCCAGGAATGAGCCAAGGGTCTGTGTTAGAGTCAGAGGATCAACAAGAGTCATAAACCAGAAGGGACCAGAGTACATGTTGAACAGCCACTAAATCTGCTGCTTATAAACAGGCCTGTTAAACCAACAGCCAATCAGGGGATGTGGCTGTTCATCAGTTCCAAGGAAGTGCAGCTGGGGTCACTGGTTGCCTAGTTGTGAAATTAGCCAGGGGCCAAGCCAAGAGCTGGCCTGGTTCCTGGCACAGTGCTACCTGGACCACTAGTGTGAACAGTGTGGAGTGCAACTCACAATCAGTGCTGTTTTCCTTCTCAAAGATAAATGCAGCTCTTTACTCATTTCACAGAAAATGAGTAAGCTTTTCCTAGGATAGGGGGACATGCTAGGTTAGTACTAGAACACTAATAATTACAGATTGGGTTTTTCTTAGTAGAGTTAACTTACTATACCATTCATGTGTTTTATTGAGCCTCTTAATAGGTTAGGTTTGCTAGCAGTTTTTTGCTGCTATTTTCATCTCATTTTGATGGGGTTGCATTTCCTCCCTCCCCAATGCTCTCACAAAATGTCAGACTCCAGCTTTCCTAGAAGGTATTTAGTAAACACATGGAAGGAGATAGAGGGCTTCATCTGTAGTATTTTGTTTATGAAAAACGTTCTTCTGTTACCACATGTCTGCACTGAAGAGTTGGTTTCATTTCAGACATTGAAGTGTGGATCAAGCAAATGTTGCCAACACACTATTCATTGCTCTGAAATATCAGACTTATTTTGGAGACTATAGTCTATTTGTTTTGAAATTTAATTTGTTCAAACAAAAACTGAAAGATACCTGACAAACGATACCATCTGGCTTTAAGATGCACCATAAGCACTAAGTTCCTAGGGGGCTGCTGGAAAAGTAACCTAACCTAATCAGATTTCAACAAATGCAGATAAGGACATCTGCCCAGTCTTTCTTGTGCCTGCCATTGCAATCATGCACAGATTTCTGCTCTATTAGAAGTTGGTCAAGTGTATAATAAGGGGGCTTGAATAGATTAAAGTGGTAAGGAACTATGCAGCCTCTTGTAAAGCTTGAAAGTTCCCTGATATTTATCCATTGGGTTAGCCACCATTTTGATTTGCTCCTTCAGGCTTGAGTTTATCAAACCAATTCAGCCAAGTCTGGCAAGGAAACACTGATTACTTGACTGAGGTGTCTGAGCTCAAGCAGGTATTTAAAAGAGGTGCAAAGGATTGGCAGTCAAGTTAGACGTACTTAGTTAGAAGCACTGAGAGAAGTTGGATATTTTTAAAAAATCCTTTATGTAAAAAAAGGTCTAGGAAAGAAACATATTAATCTGTTGGCGGAATAAAAGGTAAAAAGAGGTAAAGAATATTCTTTTTTAATGCTGGATCAGATGCAGATTTTGCAGCTGGATGCAGATTGGAAAAAAACATTCTTATTTTTATTTAAACAAATCAGTACATGAGTGAGTGGCATGATGGAAGATAAAACAACTTGTATAAAGGTGAAGTTGTGCATATTGCCAAAATATTTTAAACTTCTTATACACCAATTGCTCAGAACATGCTTGATCATCTAAGGAAGAAGGCTTAAGTTTTTGTGAATAGCTCATTTCAAGTAACTGCTCAGATGTCAGAATGTGATCCTAGGACGTATCAGGGGAGGCATTTCCAGTAGAGATAGAGAACTATTAATACCATTGTACCAGGCACCGGTAAGAAGAACTCATTTGGATTACTGTGTACAATTCTGGTCATCCACGTTCAAGAAAGATGAATTCAAACTGGAACAGGTACAGAGAAGGATACTACGATGAGCAGGGGAATAGAGGGCTGTCATAAATATAAAGGAAAGGGTAAACACCTTTAAATCCCTCCTGGCCAGAGGAAAAACCCTTTCACTTGTAAAGGGTTAAGAAGCTAAGATAACCTCGCTGGCACCTGACCAAAGTGACCAATGAGGAGACAAGATACTTTCAAAGCTGAAGGAGGGGAGAGAAACAAAGGCTCTCTCTGTCTGTGTGTTCCTTTTGCTGGGACCAGAGCAGGAATGCAGGTTAGAACTCCTATAAAGGGCTAATAAGCAATCTAGTTAGATATGCATTAGATTCTGTTTTGTTTAAATGGCTGATAAAATAAGTTGTGCTGAATGGAATGTATATTCCTGTTTTTGTGTCTTTTTGTAACTTAAGGTTTTGCCTAGAGGGATTCTCTATGTTTTGAATCTGATTACCCTGTACGGTATTTACCATCCTGATTTTACAGAGGTGATTCTTTTACTTTTTCTTCAATTAAAATTCTTCTTTTAAGAACTTAATTGCTTTTTCCTTGTTCTTAAGATCCAAGGGTTTGGGTCTGTGTTCACCTATGCAAATTGGTGAGGATTTTTATCAAGCCTTCCCCAGGAAAGCAGGTGTAGGGTTTGGGAGGATTTTGGGAAGGGAAAGACGTTTCCAAGCAGGCTCTTTCCCTGTTATATATTTGTTAGACGCTTGGTGGTGGCAGCAATAAAGTCCAAGGGAAAAAGGGAAAATAGTTTGTACCTTGGGGAAGTTTTAACCTAATCTGGTAAAAATAATTTTAGGGGATTTTTCATGCAGGCCCTCACATCTGAACCCTAGAGTTCAGAGTGGGGAAGAAACCTTGATGGGCCTATCTTATGAGAGGAGACCAGAGACTTGGCTTATATAATCTAGGAAAAAGAAACCTGAAGGGGGATCCGACAGCTCTCTATAAATATATTAGGGAGTAAATACTAGGGAAGAGATGTTAAAGCTAAAGGACAATGTTGGCATAAGAACAAATTGATATAAAATAGCCATGAAGAAGGTGTGTAACCATCAGAGAGGTGAGGTCTACTTGAAGTTGTTAGTGTAAACTTCATTAGTTTTAAGAGAGAGTTGGACAAATGTACAAGTGCAATTGTATGATGGGGTTGCAGGAAGAGAGGGTTTTACACACAGATCTCCAATCATTACCTCTAATAGTTTAGGTGATAGGACTTCAACAGATTTAGAAAGAGCATGCTCCGTTGAAGTGCAGCAAACATTTATTAATGCTCAAAACCATCTACCAGAAAAAGCTACAATTTTAAATGGAGAAGATTTGTTAGCTAGGCACCTGATAGGAATGTTGACCCAATCTCAGTTCCTCTACAACTTGTTGGGGAATACTTGTTGGACTTAAAAACAAGCAGTTTGTCTCTCTCCTCTATTAAAATCCACTTAGCAACAACAACAGCATTCCATGCTTGCATTAATGGAAAATCCATTTCCTTGTACAAGTTGGTGAAAATTTTTAAAAGGTTTATTGAATTTGTATCCCCCAGTAAGGGATTCAGCCCCTCCATGGAATTTGAAGTTAGTTTTAACACAATTTATGTCTCCCCCTTTAGACCCTCTAACGGAACTGTTCATCTTCCCATAAAGACAGCTTATAATAGCAATCATTTTCACTAGAAGAGTTAGTGAATTACATGCATTGCTGACAGATTCCCCCTTATACTATTTTTCATAAAGATAAAGTGGTTTTTAGACTACACCCTAAATTTTTTTCCAAGGCTTCATGTTAATCAATTTACTTGTATATCTTCCTAAACCTCCTTCAAGTAAAGGGAAATCTAGACTACACTTCTTAGATTCAAAGAGAACACACTCATATTACTTGGACAGAACTAGGGACTTTAGGTTGTCTCCTAAGTTATTTATCTCATATGCTGGTACTTCTAAAGTCAGGCCATTTCAGCATGGTCACTGTCCAGAGGGATCAGACTATGTATTTACAAGTATTAGAGTGAAACTTCATTCTCTCCTCCTGTTCCTCTTAGAGCCCATTCTAACTAGAGCATTCACTACACCTGGAGTGTTCAATAAACATATTCCCTTAACCAAGATGTGCAGGGCTGCTATCTGGAGTTAAAGTCTCACTTTTACAACACATTATGCTCTGGATGTGGCAACTAGCTCTGATGCACAGTTTGGCAGAGTGGTACTGCCAAACTATCTCAAGAGTGGGAATATGAACAGGTCACTTAAAGAAGAGATGAACCAGAGTTCTTCAAGATGGACTCTGCATAGTCACACTCCCTTCCTGCCTTCTTGGCTTCTGCCAAATACTACCTTTAGGGTTAATTGGTATTCCACTTTAGCTTTCAGAAGAAACTGAAGCAGCAATGGCCACCATGCCCTTTTTTATAGCCACACCCTCAGAACGCACTCAAATGCTGCGGGGAAGAGCGAGGCACCATGACCAGCACTGCTACTAGAAGGTTCCACCATCCTGGTTGCACCTGATTGGCATATAGAAAGCTTGTGACAATGCAGAGTCCATCTCAAAGAACTCTGATTATAAGTAAGTAACCTTCATTTTCTGTTCATTCTAACTTTGTACAGTACTCATGAATGTCACTTTATAAAGTAATATGTTGTTGCTCTAGTCTTGTTCCACAGTTTGCCACCTCCCAAGACCTGGTTACTTAGATAAGAACATTTTGTTTATAATCATTCAAGTTCATCTTCTTAAAAACAGCCTTAACATGAATGCAGAATGTCTAATTATTTAAACCATCACTGTTTCCCTAATGACCCAATCAGTTTCAAGTGTAAACACTGGAGAGGAAAGCAGGTCATGATTGCCATCATTGATTTTCAATGACAAGACCCATCTTCTAATCTGTTTTGTCTTATCTTTCCAGATCAACATGTAAACGGTATTAATTTCAGCAAACAGGGGATTGTGTTCATTAAAACATAATACTGCTCCAACCTTGATCTTCTGGAATAAATTATTTTCAAAAAGTAGGTTAGTTGACAGGTTTTCCTTTTAATTCAAATCAGTGAAGCTGACCTTGCCACTTAATGTATTGGATCATTAGAGAAACAGCGATATTTTTAATGATTAGATATTTTCTATTCAAACTAATGTAGTTTCTAAGAGAACTAGCTTGAATTCATTGCTTCACAGAGAAATTTCTCCTACATATTTCAAGGAGGGAAAATATTGCAGAATTTGAAACCCAATCCTTCATTGCCACCAGCATGGCAGAAGAACCTCATACGGACTCCGAGCCAAATTCTCCAAAGTAAATGGCATTGTGCCTGCTTATGCTACCAGTAATAATGCCTAACTTTTATATAGCCCTTTTCATCCATAGATCTCAAAGCACTTTACAAAGGAGGTCATTATCATTACCGCCTTTTACAGATGAGGGTCAGAGAGGTAAAGTGACTTGGCCAAGATCATCCAGCAGCCCAGTGTCAGAATTGGGAATAGACCCCAGCCCGCTCCACTCCCAATCCATTGTTCTATCTACTAGGCTGCTAGGGCTTGATCCTGCTGTCTCTGAAGTAAGTGGTAAGATGTCCATTGACTTCAATAGCACTGGATTAAGCTGCGTGCTCTCTGTAATGATTTCTCCATGGAATAAATGGTCCTTGATCTGTGGAACTCGCACCCACGTGAATGCCTGGCAGACTCCAGTTGCAGCTCTTTTACAGTTTAGTGGAAGCCTTTCCTAATTTTCAAGTCTGTAAATGACCAATTTTGCCTCTTCTCACCTCCCAAGCTCATTATTTTGGGATACTGATTTTTAACCAGATTGCTCAGAAAATATCTATTTTTTTTGGACACCAGGCTCAGATTTTGATTACTACTGTATCAAATTGTACAGACATCCCTGATGCTCCTCTTTGGATTCAATCCTTTACACATACAAATAAAATAAGCCATTTTTAAATAGCTGTGATTGATCCTATATTCCCAGAATGCTCTGAGGTAAAACTACAAAGATACTATGCTTTTTGTCAAAGACTTCTCAATTTTACTGTGTAACATTCTTCTGTAAAAAGGAATATTAGACAAAGCACTGGTCATATGATCACCAGCCCAGAGCTTGCATATGTTAATTGCAAACAACTTTTTAAATACAATATTAAGTTCCTTTTTGAGTGTCTTCCCCACATTCTCACTCAGATGGCATCTGCAGCCTTGGTGCAGCAGGACCCATGGAAACTTCAGGAAACCAGTGGCCATATGCACATCCAAACACATACTCTCCTGTCCTGGTGGCTGAAAGTACAAAGTGTCAATAAATACATAGGTAAAGATTCCAATGACTATGCTACCCAGACTCTCTATTTTCTAGTATACATTTTACAGTATAAAAATAAATAACTATGGGTGAAATCCTCTCCTCACTGCAGTCAATGGGAGCGTTGCCACTGACAATCTAGTGGAGTGAAATCCTGGTTCCCTTTAAGTCATGGCAAAACTCCCATTGACTTCAGTAAAGGCAGGATTTCACCCTATAAGATTACAATATCTCATGAACCCTCCCTGATATGGCACCAGGCCTTCCACACCCCTGTACCTTGTTTGTTTCTATCCTTTGCAGTTTAATCTATAAAAAAAACCACATCAAACTTCTCCACGAAGGGATCTGTCTTTGTATTGTCTGAAAAATGGCATTCACACCCTGTACTATACATGCACTCCAATTAGCAGTAAAGGGTCAGACATTCCCCTTGTGTGTTAAAATCTATGGAAGGCTGCTAAAGAGAGGAAATCTTTGAGGTCCCCCTCCCCCCATGGAGTTTCTATCTAATTATTCTATCAGGGGAGTGGGTTTGCCCCACTACAGGCCAAACCATGCACATCTCCAGGGTGCTATTAGGGAATCTGTTTTGCAGTTATAACTACAGCAGAAACTACCAGGCCCCCACTTTAATAAGTGAGCTAAACACAGCCACAATTCATGTTGCCTTCTGCTAGTATAAGTGCATGTTCAGGGAGAAGTTGCAGTCATGCAAAGCTGCCACAAGCTCCACCCCAGCAGGGACTGTAGGACCAGCACAGCCCAATGATAGCTGGGAAGGGAATATGGCTCTCTAACATGATGAAAACCCCAGATGGAGGGCAGCACCACTAGAACCTCTGCCCTCTCTCAGGGTGACTCCCCCACGGGGCACATGGGATCAACCTGATGCAGTGAGATGTAATCTCATCTTCAGTGAGTCTTGCCCAGCATTTTTACACTAACAAGAGTTGCGTAGAAATTCATCTACTGGAATTAGTCTCCTAAGTGGATCCATGTGTAATGGGTTTCTCTCTACATTTTTATAACACATTATAAATAGAGCAGAAAGCTGGGCTTTTAAGGACTTTGAACATGGAGGAAAAGAGATTAGAGGAAGAACTGCATAGTGAGACATGAAAAATTGCTGTTAAAAATATGTACTGAATTTCCAAAGATGATAATGTAATGCAGGTGCAGCTCTTTGTATTGAATAGAAGTTTTATTTCCTTCAAATTAAATGATGTTAAAGAAGGGGGAAGATAAGTCATACAAAAATGTAAGTAATAAAGCAGCAGTCTCTCACGTGCTATGAGCTGTGCAATAGCACAAGATTTCTGGACAGAAGATAAAGCACAGTTAATTCCATGCTGAACCTCAACATTACCTCTAGTTTGAAAGCATGTCAATAGGGGATCATACTGGACAGCATGTTGATAGTGTCTTTAAGCATGCGAGCAAACCAATGTACTAATAAATCTGGTACGAACTTCGGAACCCAACTGGAAAGTTTATATCAGTCTCCTAAAAGATCACATAAGCATGGAAGCTATTACCATTTATATGCAGAACTGAAGCTAAAGTGTTCTCCATTATAGTCTCTCAAATCATAAGACTACACTGAATTCAATCCTGATGTAAGTTCATCCCATTGGTTTCAGTTGATTTATTATTATTATTATTTATGGTAACACCCACAAGACAAGAAGAGATGGCCCCTGCAACAAGGACTTACAATCAGGGTTCACACAAGAGATTAAAGGGACAAGCGATTCTTTTGCTCACATCAGTGGATAACTACAGTAACCTCTTATGTTTGTACTGCTGTCCAAATGAATAAAAAAATTAAATTGAAATATCAGTTTTTCAATTAAATGTAAACCATCATAGTCAAATTACATTTAGAAAATGAATGCAGACATTTATTTTTGAAAGTTGATTATAATTATTATTTATGGATTATGTTATGCCAATATGAGACTATTTGATTTTATAGAACAAAGACAGTGAGTGAAATGAAATTGTAGACTCATCACAAGCGTGGCTCCTGAGAGCTGGGCATGGCATAGCAATTCTTTCCTCTCTAGCACCCCTGCCTATGCTCACTCCAGTCCCACAGGGGTCCACCTCTTCTCACAACCCAGCCCTCCCACCATGTTACATTTTATTTCCACCCCTTCTGGTGCAAAAGAACTCTCTGGTAACAAGATATCCAACAAATAGCCTCAGTCCTTGTATCTGGTCTTCAGGTCTCATCACTGGTCCCCATGATCTTCACAGCCTTCTCTCAGGGTTTTAAACTGCTTTTATCCTATTATGTTAGTGGGCTTCTTGCCATCTTCCTACTGGCAGGTAGGGGAACCTGGGCCCACCCTCTACACTGAGATCCAGCCCAGGGACTGTAGGGTAAAGTCTGCTCCAGCAGAAACCTTGCTACTTCTTCCCTGGACTCTTTCTTACCATTCGCCTTTCCTCAGGCCTTTTCCTCTTCCTGATTGCTTTATAATGAACAGCACCTCCCAGGTTTTTTTCCCCAGAGGTCCAATTCCTACCCTTGGTTCAGGGTCAACCACAAGAACTTACTCCAGTCCTGTGTTTTCCAAGTATCATGCCCTCATTGGCTTCTTCCTCACCCCCCAAACCCCCCCTACTTCTCCTAGGTCTCTCCACTCTTTACTACCAAAAGAGTGACTGCAGAGTCCTTCCCTCTCTTCCTACAGTCCCTCAAACTTTAGTCCAAATGCCCTGTAGACTTTATCATCACTCTTCCTATCCTCCTCCTGGCTCAGGACAACCTGCCTCTGGTCCCAGGCTTCACTGACCGTGGCCTCCCAGGCATTCTTCTGGGTCAGGACCCTCTAGTTCTAGTCTCCCACACTTCTCTCTGCCTTTAGCCCAAGAAAAGAAACAACCAGCTATCTCTCTTCTGTGTCTCCTCCCTATCCTTTTTCCTACTGCCCTTTACTCCTTCCTTTATGAAGGCCCAGCTCCTTTCCAACTGGGTTTGATCACTAGTTATGCCTTCCACCCCTCCAGTTGCCACCCAGAAGTCTAATTGGGCTCGATCTCCTATTAACCCATAGTTAATCGGTATGGGATTTATGCACCTCATCTCAAAAACATACAGTAATAGGTAGAGAGAGATAATAGTGCCTCGGAATAAAAATCAAAGATGAAGAAGTAATTCCGGAAAGTAAAATAAAGATGGTTAAATGACTGACTTTAGCAGTAATACAATAAATCACCGTAACTCAGTTGTCATCACACCACAAATAGCTAACACTGAAGATATAGTAGTTGTAGGCCGTGAACGCACAATGCTGAAACAAGTTCATAAAGTGTTAAGCAAACCAATTCTTAAATAGCTGTCTGCAGAAAAAGAAAGAAAAGAGAGGCTATATTTGTTTAGTAAATTATTCACTATGAAGAGCTTGACCAAGAATAATTGTGAGGTCTACATTTATTGTGTCTCAGTGACTTAACTTTAAACTGAGAAGTTTTGTTCTTTTTCTTTTTCTAATTGCCTGAACTGCAAGCTCAACATGGGATCTGAAAGTCAATCTGAATTCCTTCCATTTTGTGGACCAACACCCGTCAGAGAGATTCTGCTGGAAAAATATTGCCCACCCTTAAACCTAGACAATCATGTTGTCCACAGATCCCAGTAGATGTTGAAATCACACCTATTGTAGCTGAACATACACTTTGGAGATGATTGGGTTGCACAGAAAATCCTGAAACTGACACTTTGTTAACTATTCTGTTGATGGAGCATGAGTCAAAAACTAATCATTCACACTGCCAGACCAGTGTTGGCTCTGCAGGACTGACTATAGGAAGAAATGAGGAGGGGGGGGGGAATTCCTTACCGAAGTAAATTGTCATGTCTGAATTGCACGCTAGTGCTGAAGGCAGTTTAACCCTCCCTTTGTGCCAGGGTGAATTTCACACAAGAAGTAGAACTGGTTTCAGAGTAGCAGCCGTGTTAGTCTGTATTCGCAAAAAGAAAAGGAGTACTTGTGGCACCTTAGAGACTAACACATTTATTTGAGCATAAGCTTTCGTGAGCTACAGTGACCCAATCTAACTCCCATTAAAGAAGATTTCTTTCTACTGACTGTAATGGGGATCACATCAATCCCCTGTTGAATAAGGTGATATTCTTATATAATGACTTTACACAAATTGAATTACACTTTAAATCAAAGCCAAACTATAGTATAGTTCACTTTTAACAGTGAGCCCAAGCTTTGTGTGTTAGTCCCCTCATTATTGCTTGGCTTCCTGAAAATATCCTCATCATTCCCTTTTTATTCAGCCATGATTCTTTAATATTTTATCCTTGTGCTTTTCCTACTCCCCTAAATAAATCATTGATGTTCAAATTGGGAAAATAAGTGCTGCCATATCTCCTAGCCCCAGGCCACAATTAGTCTGGAGACTTTTGCTGATCTCTGTGATTCCCAAAGAGCATAATCAGCCTGAAAATTCTCTCCCTGCTCTACATCCCAGTGTTCCCAACTGACACAATTTTATTGCAAATCTTGTAATATGTGGTATTTTTCTTAAAGCCCCAACTGCTGGAATGAAGCCTTTGCATAAGCATCCCAGTGATTTTTTTGTTAATGGAAATTTCTAACCCCCATAGTTGCAGAGAAAAACTTAAAAATGTGATACACGTGTGTGTACTCCTAAGGCTCAGAAAGCAAATGAAAAGAACCTCAGGTATTTTTTCAAATGTTATGAGTAAACCAATCTCAAGATTTTAGGCATCTGACTCATGATTTTTGAATATGCATGGGATTGGCAATACTGAAATCCCCTTTCATATTGCACATAGGCCTGTGGTTTTTATCCTTGTTCCCATGGTTGCTATAACAAGGGTGAGAGTAAGAGAAACTAAATAAGAGAGACTCAGTCAGTATGCATGTGCACCTGTATGCCATGTTGTAAAAATCTACCCATCTGGCCTAATGGCATGTGTCAGTTCAATTGGAGCAATGGTGGTTGGCCTTCTCCGAAGCAGCCAAAGCCGTTCCATCAGAAACCAAGTCCTTCATCCAGACTCAGGGTTCTCTGACTCTCATTGAAACAAGCTAATCACTTTGCTAGTACAGGTGTCAGCAGAGGGGAGGTGGCTTGTACCTCCCCGTCCTTAGCCTGCCGGGTGCCAGTTCAGCCCCTTGTGCAAGCTAGGGAAGCCCTCACAGATGCTCCAAATTAAACCCCAGCTTTAGTGGCCCCTTCAGGGATACATAATCGCCATGGCACAGGTCTGCCCCCGTCGCATCACCCAGCCTACCTCAGAAGGCCACTTGCTCCTGCAGAGGGAGCACACAGTTGGTGGAGACAGCTCTCCATTTGCTGTACAGGGATCTTATGTTTGGGTTTTATATTGCCTCCCATCACCATAGTATCTGAGCACCTAAATTTTTGCCAGCCTACCTGGTGGAAAAAAAGCTCTAGAGCAGTGGTTTCCAAACTAGGGCCACTGTTTGTGCAAGGAAAGCCCCGGGTGGGCCAGGCCACTTTATTTACCTGCCGTGTCCGCAGGTTCAGCCAATTGCAGCTCCCACTGGCCGCGGTTTGCTGTTCCAGGCCAATGGGAGCTGCTGGAAGCGGCAAGGGCCAATGGACGTACTGGCCGCCGCTTCCAGCAGCTCCCATTGGCCTGGAACAGCGAACTGTGGCCACTGGGACCCGCGATTAGCCAAACCTCCAGACGTAGCAGGTAAACAAACTGGCCCGGCCTGCCAGGGGCTTTCCCCACACAAGCAGCGGAACAAGTTTGGGAACTACTGTTCTAGGGAAAAGATGAGCTAAGCCCGCTGGTATCTCATTGCTTTAGCAGCATGCTCTTTTCTAAGCCCTAAAGGTAAAATTTTCAGACTAACCAGCCCTTTTGTCTCAGGCATGAAGGATTCTGCCTCTCCTCACTTTCATTTTAACTGTTTGGAAACTGGGCATTTCAGCTGGTTGGAAAGTTGTGTGCCCAGCTAAGGGACTGGGGGCTCCTTGTTCCCCACAGGCATTTCCTGTGTTCCACATGGAGCAGCAATAGGGAGGAGGCAGTTTTACACACATATACACATGCTGGGTCAGTGGCTGCTTATGTGGTGTAGGAGATCTGACTGGCTGGCTGCCTCCACTTCTGCCAGGGATATTCTCCACCTGGGCAGGCCAGTTACCATTCCAGATATCATTTTTGCTCCATCCCTACCTTTCCTGTTTTGATTTAAGGCTACATGGATGTTGGTGTGAGATCTCCGAGACGGCTATGTGCATTGCTTATTGCCATTTTGTTGTCAGAGAAGCCTTTTCCCACAAACCCCATGACCAGAACCATGTAGGTCTTTTAGCTCTGCAACAGAGTAGTTTGCCTGTAGGCTGGAGATGTTTGAGCTAAGACAGCCCTGATTATAAAATGAGCCTCACTTGAGGGGAATCAGGTGATCTAATATAAAAGGCAACAGGCAGCTACTGGGAAGGAGGTGCATGGACTGATCTATTTGTCTATAGTAACAAAGGGTTGGGGACTGGTGGCTTCAGGTAAAGTAGACTGACCTAGTAAGAGTTCTGGGTGTGGCTGAAGAAACTGAGCTAAATTTGATCTGGTGAGTTATGATTTTTGAGGGGGTGGTATTTGAGGATTATTCTATGATGAGGATTCTGGGGACTTTTATTTGATATTAAATAAAGATGGTGAGCCCCAGCAGAGATTGTCTGCAGAGTTTTAAGGCCTTTGTAAGAGGGGGCTAATTGGGGCAGGATGCCTATAAAGTGATCTATGGCTATGAGGGGATGTAAGTGTCTGCACCACTACAGACTTCCTCAGCGTTCAATGTGGCTTGTGGTGTTGCAAGGTTTAGTAAACAAGCTTTTGGTGTAAATGGAGTTGGATGATTTGAAGCCTGGTCTACAGCTGGATAGCTTGGAGACATTAAGGCATTTCTTAAGGCAACAACATCTAAATAGCTTTTTTTTGCATCTGGCTATTTAAAACTAATAAAGTTGCAACCTCTGTTATAAATTACACCTTTACATCCTGCGTCTTATTTGCCTTATTTATCAGGGTGTAACTGGTATGACTAAATAGTTTTTAAAGATATAATTCTGCCATGAAGCAAGGGGAAGAAAATGCAGTGTTAAGGCATCACCTCCATTTACTATACTAGCTTCTTAAAACTGCAAATACATCACCAACCAAATCAGCCATGAAAACTTTCTCTGAAGAAATACCATTGATGCTATTATAAATTTTAGAAAGCTAACCCAGGGCACATGGTTGCAAGTATATTATATTACTCCAAGTGAGGAGAGAGAGCAATAAATCCAAGTAATGTAGGTAGAGCATGATGCAAGGTCATGGCATTATATACATATTTAATAATCTTAAATAATGTTTCTTCATTTTTGCTCACATCTGAATCAAAGGTTTTATTCTGGGAAATTAAACCTACCCACTCTGTGAAGGTGGCTTGCTTCCCAGCAACCAGTGACTGAACTTGGCAGGCTGTGGTCATGGGGTACCCCAAGGCTGGTGCTGCACTCTGATGTGAAAATCCTCTTGCTAAGACCCAAAGGAAGCAATTTGAAAATGCCAGAAGACACAGTAAGCAATAACTTTAACTCCCTCCTCTGTAATTTTCATTGAAGTTAATGAAAACTTTTGTGTACTAGATCTATCAGAGGGCAGAGTTTAGTTTGACTTCTAGCAAGCTTTGGCTGCTGGATATCTTTTTAAAAAAAAAAAAAAAAAAGCTTCTATAACAAACCAAGGAAATCTGTTTCTTAGAGCAGCATTTCTCAAATGCAGCCACCAAGGGCTTTTTGAGCAGGCACGACAGCCTTGTGGGTGGTGATGTCAGGGGGGCAAAGCATCGGCCCCTCCCTCAGTGTTGCTGCTGGATGAGCCATCCTGCACCACCTCTGGAGACAGATGATGCAGAATGCTGCAGGAGCAAAGTGAGCTCTTGATCCACCTTGAGGAGGAGGGTGGTGGGGCTTGGGCTTCTGCTCTGGGGTGATTGAGTGGCAGGCTCCAATGGTGGGACTTCAGGAGCTTGGCTGTGGGGTTTCAGGCTCTGGCCACCCAGCAGAAGGTGCTGACCCCCAGCTCCGGCCATGTGGCTCTGGCTTCTGGCCCATGGCTCCAGTCCTAAGCTTCCACGACATGGGAGCAGGAGCTGGACCCGGATGCTGATCCCTGGGCCAGGCCGTGCAGCAGAAGTCACTGACTCCCAGCCACACAGCAGCAGGCACCAATCCCTGGCCTCAAGGCTTGGCTGTGCAGCAGAGAATGCTGGTGGGCACTGATCCATGGCTCTGGCCATGCACTCTGATCCCCAGCAGTGGATGCTGTTCCCTGATTCCAGCTGCACGGCAGCAGTGCTTACCACCCTCCCCACATTCATAGAATCATAGAATCATAGAATATCAGGGTTGGAAGGGACCCCAGAAGGTCATCTAGTCCAACCCCCTGCTCAAAGCAGGACCAAGTCCCAGTTAAATCATCCTAGCCAGGGCTTTGTCAAGCCTGACCTTAAAAACCTCTAAGGAAGGAGATTCTACCACCTCCCTAGGTAACGCATTCCAGTGTTTCACCACCCTCTTAGTGAAAAAGTTTTTCCTAATATCCAATCTAAACCTCCCCCATTGCAACTTGAGACCATTACTCCTCGTTCTGTCATCTGCTACCATTGAGAACAGTCTAGAGCCATCCTCTTTGAAACCCCCTTTCAGGTAGTTGAAAGCAGCTATCAAATCCCCCCTCATTCTTCTCTTCTGCAGACTAAACAATCCCAGCTCCCTCAGCCTCTCCTCATAAGTCATGTGCTCTAGACCCCTAATCATTTTTGTTGCCCTTCGTTGTACTCTTTCCAATTTATCCACATCCTTCCTGTAGTGTGGGGCCCAAAACTGGACACAGTACTCCAGATGAGGCCTCACCAGTGTCGAATAGAGGGGAACGATCACGTCCCTCGATCTGCTCGCTATGCCCCTACTTATACATCCCAAAATGCCATTGGCCTTCTTGGCAACAAGGGCACACTGCTGACTCATATCCAGCTTCTCGTCCACTGTCACCCCTAGGTCCTTTTCCGCAGAACTGCTGCCGAGCCATTCGGTCCCTAGTCTGTAGCGGTGCAGACCTACATTGGGCTGGGTCCCTGCTGCTTCTCCCAACCATCACCTTGAGCCCTGCATCCATCCCACCATCCAGGCCTTAATTTGTCCTGGGGTTTGAAAAGTGATCTTAACAAACACAAACATATCACTTTTTCACAGCATTATTTTTGAGTGCACAAGAAAAAACTGCATAAAGTACAATGATTTGGATGTGCATATTTGTTTTCCTAAAGTTAATCATTTTAGGAAAAAGAGTCAGTGTGGCCACCAGCAAGATTTGGTGGCAGCACTCTGAGGCCACCAAAAAAATTTGTTGTGAGAACGCCTGTCTTAGACCATTTTAAAACTAAAGGAGGTGCTATTTACATAACCAGAATACTAGTCCTCAGAATTTCATGTCTATGCTCTTATTTGGATTCACAGCAATGAACTCTACATGCAAACTTATCCTCATAATTTAGGAGCACATGTATCATATTTTGGTTCTTCTCTGGGAATTTAGGTGCTTAAATTCTTCCCTTTTTTTTAAGACATATAAATGGGTACCTAATTTCATAGATACCAAGGTCAGAAGGGACCGTTATGATCATCTAATCTAACTTCCTGCACAACGCACACCACAGAATCTCACCCACCCACTCCTGCAATAAACCTCTCACCAATGTCTGAGCTATTGAAATCCTCAAATCATGGTTTAAAAAGGTGAATCCTCCAGCAAGTGACCTGTGCCCCATGCTACAGAGGAAGGCGAAAAACCCCCAGGGCCTCTTCCAATCTGCCCAGGAGGAAAATTCCTTCCCAACACCAAATATGGTGATCAGTTGAACCCTGAGCATATGGGCAAGATTCACCAGCCAGATATCCAGGAAAGAAGTCTCTGTAGTAACTCAGATCCCACCCCATCTAACATCTCATCACAGGCCATTGGGCCTATTTACCATGAATATTTAAAGATCAATTAATTGCCAAAATCATGTTATCCCATCATACCATCTCCTCCATAAACTTATTGAGTTTAATCTTGAAGCCAGATAGGTCTTTTGCCCCCACTGCTTCCCTTGGAAGACTATTCCAGAACTTCACTCCTCTGATGGTTAGAAACCTTCATCTAATTTCAAGTCTAAACTTCCCGATGGCCAGTTTATATCCATTTGTTCTTGTGTCCACATTGATACTGTGCTTAAATAATTCCTCTCCCTCTCTGGTATTTATCCCTCTGATATATTTATAGAGAGCAATCATATCTCCCCTCAACCTTCTTTTGGTTAGGCTAAACAAGCCAAGCTCCTTGAGTCTCCTTTCATAAGACAGGTTTTCCATTCCTCAGATCATCCTAGTAGCCCTTCTCTGTACCTGTTCCAGTTTGAATTCATCCTTCTTAAACATGGGAGACCAGAATTGCGCACAGTATTCCAGGTTAGGTTTCACCAGTGCCTTGTATAACGGTACCAACACCTCCTTATCTCTATTGGAAATACCTCGCCTGATGCATCCCAAGACCACATTAGCTTTTTTCATGGCCATATCACATTGGTGGCTCATAGTCATCCTGTGGTCAACCAATGCTCCAAAGTCCTTTTCCTCCTCCATTACTTCTAATTGATACGTCCCCAACTTATAACTAAAATTATTGTTGTTAATCCCTAAATGCATGACCTTATACTTCTCACTGTTAAATTTCATTCTATTACTATTACTCCAGTTTAGAAGATCATCCAGATCCTCAGGTATGATATCCTGATCCTTCTCTGAATTGGCAATACCTCCCAGCTTTGTATCATCCGCAAACTTTATTAGCACACTTCCACTTTTTGTGCCGATGTCAGTAATAAAAAGATTTGTGACATATAAAGTAGTAAATAAAAAGTCCCTGAGGAACTCCACTGGTAACCTCCCTCCAGCCTGACAGTTCACCTTTCAGTATTACCCACCATAGTCTCCTTTTTAACCAATTCTTATCCACCTTTCAAATTTCATATTGATCCCCATCTTTTCCAATTGAACTAATAATTCCCCATGTGGCACTGTATCATTATCATTCATTAAAGAGGGCTCTATCCATATCCAAATTAGATCCCGGCGGTCTATAGCACACCCCAAGCACTATCACAGGGAAGGCTCTAGCAGTTTTCTTCCCCAATCTGATTTATGAGCTCAAGTTTGGTTTTGGTGGTTTAATAACTTCTGTTGATTTTTAAATAGTACAGGGAGCATAAAGCAGTTGTGATACAAACTCCCAATGTTTAAATCAAAGTAAGAATTAAGATTAACTATTTCTATATACATCTTTGAAATAGTATAATCTCTAAAAAAAAAGATGGTAACATAACCACTGATTATCTTTTAAAGTCTTTTGTCACACAAACCTTTAGACACTATGGATTTCTTTTGTATAAGGTAAAAAAAAAAAAGTTCTGTTTTGCTGTTTAAGTGATACTGCAAATGGAACTTCTCAGACCACGTTAGCTGGGAATTACAGCAATATTAATTGTATCTTTAAAAAAAAAAACCTGAAGTTTCTCAAGCTTGTTTCTTATTCTAGTTTTTTATATGCTAATCTCCATCTGAAAGCTCTAGAGATTATTAGAGTTGTGTGATTATCACAACTCCCGTGTGCCACAACTCTTATTTGCTCCCCTTATTCAGGAACATTCATTTAATTATCTGTTATGACACTGCTCTCCACTTTTGTCTCCCTGCTTGCAGTTGCTTTCAGATCTTGCTGATGGGTAACATCATTAAAGGAATTGTCTGCAAATGCCACCCTCATTAATCAGCAATGGCTATGAAGTGTCTATAGCAGCAAAATGTATACAGTGTATGCAGATTTCAGAGTAGCAGCCGTGTTAGTCTGTATTCGCAAAAAGAAAAGGAGTACTTGTGGCACTTTAGAGACTAACAAATTTATTAGAGCATAAGCTTTCGTGAGCTACAGCTCACTTCATCGGATGCATTTGGTGGAAAACCAAATTTTTCCACCAAATGCATCCGATGAAGTGAGCTGTAGCTCACTAAAGCTTATGCTCTAATAAATTTGTTAGTCTCTAAAGTGCCACAAGTACTCCTTTTCTTTTAGTGTATGCAGAGACCACTTTTCAAGCAATTAAGATAAAAGAACTACCTTGTCCTTTGATATGCCCATCTATCCTTAATCCAGCTAGGGAAATGGTGAAGCCAAGAACCTCTGTTAGTCATTCCTCTTTAGATAAACAGCTAATTTGGTTTTAATGTACAGATAACAGGGAAAATATCTATTCAATGGTAGAAGAAAGAGATGAACTTTGTTCACTGTTTCAGCCTGTTCCAGTGTTACAGATGACAGGCTAGAGGATATTAATACAGATTCCTGAACATAATGGTTTTTCCCTCACTCTGAATTGTTGGTTGCAGGGCTGGAGAAGATCTGTTCATTTTCAATTGAATTAGGTACAGCTGCTGTTCGTTTTTTTTCATCTTTGCCTGTAGATGGTGTGGGGTTGTTTGTTTGTTTAGTGCCTATGAAAATAAGGGGCTGGCAGAACTGGATAAACCCATCCATGGTGAGGACATAGATTATTCAAGCTTTGCCAATGCACTGAAAATTCAACCCTTCACTGTTTGTGCTGCCAGGGGTCCTAATCCCACAAAGACCGATATATATTCAAGGTTAAACATGAATGTAAATTAGAATGACTGATTGGCAGTCCCTCCCTAGAAAAGATACAGGGCTTGGGCCTGATTTTGGGAGAGACTGCCAGTCCATTCCAAGTGGGGTAACAATTTGGTGCTGGGGGCAAGCACCTTCTAGTAAATAGATTTAGACCACCAGACTCCTAAATGTTGGTCCATCATAGGATTTGAACCCAGATGTAATAACAACATGGAAAGCTAGTGCACTAAATCATGCTGCAATTTAAGGCAACATTGCCTTAAATTAAATGAGATAGCTCAAGTTTTGCTGCTGTTAAGGATCACCCACACTTCTGGAAGTGGAGACTAGTACTGTAATAACATCAATAATACAAATAGCTAAGCTGGGAGCAGAGTCTGGTAAGGCAAACAATGCTTTTAAAAAGCGCCTTTTTTAGATACTAAACATTTTTGGGCTAAATTATATCTTAAAGCACAGCAGGACTAGAGGCTATCTGGAAGTGCACCAACCCACAGGCTAACAGTGGGAATAAGGGGACTGTCACCTTTTAAAAACTAGTGTAGTGTCTGCCTCTTGATCTAAATGGGGCAAAGAATTTCACAGCTGTGAGCTGCCATAGCTAGAGGCTTGAGACCTGAAGGTATTGTGCTTAGATCTAGGAAACTACCAACAGCAGTCCTAGTCTCCCAACACACTTCAGTGGCTCCACAAGGAGTCAGTAAGATTCTGTTACTCTCATGCAAAGTGAGTTATACTGGAGAAATATACTGAAAAATGTGCAGGTTTAAGAACTTACAGCAGCTGAAGTTTACAAAGTGTCTTACAAACTAAGTCAAACAGCTCGCTGAGGAGGGCTTTTTTGTTTAGCTCTCTTGCATGAATTGAAACTCAGCAGCCTGTTTAAGCCTGCCAGGGCAAGTGTCACACTTCAACCTATGTTGACAGGCTGCAGCTTCAGCAAGAAAGAAAAGGAGTGCTTGTGGCACCGTAGAGACTAACAAATTTATTTGAGCATAAGCTTTCGTGAGCTACAGCTCACTTCATCGGATGCATTCGGTGGAAAATACAGTGGGGAGATTTATACACACACACACACACACACACACACACACACACACACACACACACACACACACACACACACACACACACAACATGAAACAATGGGTTTTATCATACACACTGTAAGGAGAGTGATCACTTAAGATGAGCTATTACCAGCAGGAAGGAGTGGGGGAAGGAGGAAAACCTTTTGTGGTGATAATCAAGGTGGGCCATTTCCAGCAGTTAACAAGAACATCTGAGGAACAGTGGCGGGTGGGGTGAGAAATAACATGGGGAAATAGTTTTACTTTATGTAATGACCCATCCACTCCCAGTCTCTATTCAAGTCTAAGTTAATTGTATCCAGTTTGCAAATTAATTCCAATTCATCAGTCTCTCGTTGGAGTCTGCTTTTGAAGTTTTTTTTGTTGAAGGATAGCCACTCTCAGGTCTGTAATCGTGTGATCAGAGAGATTGAAGTGTTCTCCAACTGGTTTTTGAATGTTATCATTCTTGACGTCTGATTTGTGTCCATTTATTCTTTTACATAGAGACTGTCCAGTTTGGCCAATGTACATGGCAGAGGGGCGTTGCTGGCACATGATGGCATATATCACATTGGTAGATGCGCAGGTGAACGAGCCTCTGATAGTGTGGCTGATGTGATTAGGCCCTATGATGGTGTCCCCTGAATAGATATGTGGACAGAGTTGGCAACGGGCTTTGTTGCAAGGATAGGTTCCTGGGTTGGTGGTTCTGTTGTGTGGTGTGTGGTTGCTGGTGAGTATTTGCTTCAGGGTGGGGGGCTGTCTGTAAGCAAGGACTGGCCTGTCTCCCGAGATCTGTGAGAGTGATGGGTCGTCCTTCAGGATAGGTTGTAGATCCTTGATGATGCGTTGGAGAGGTTTTAGTTGGGGGCTGAAGGTGATGGCTAGTGGCGTTCTGTTGTTTTCTTTGTTGGGCCTGTCCTGTAGTAGGTGACTTCTGGGTACTCTTCTGGCTCTGTCAATCTGTTTCTTCACTTCAGCAGGTGGGTATTGTAGTTGTAAGAATGCTTGATAGAGATCTTGTAGGTGTTTGTCTCTGTCTGAGGGGTTGGAGCAAATGCGGTTATATCGTAGAGCTTGGCTGTAGACAATGGATCGTGTGGTGTGATCTGGATGAAAGCTAGAGGCATGTAGGTAGGAATAGCGGTCAGTAGGTTTCCGATATAGGGTGGTGTTTATGTAACCATCGCTTATTAGCACCGTAGTGTCCAGGAACAAGGAAAGATGAGCAGGGGCTTACTCTCAGGCAGCACCTGCTGATATGCAGCACAGACCAAAAAAGTGGTGACAAAAGCCCCACTATGTCAATCCTCTTATAGATGGTCAGTAAACCTTATGAAATGGAGATATGATTTAGGTTTTACCTAAGAGTCTCTAAAAAATGACCAGCCTTCTCTTTCAAGGACATAAAAAGGGCATTTCACAAAACTGTTTTCCTTTCTGATTAGGAGTTGAAAGGTTAGCCTTTAACCTGTCCAAAGGACATGTCTGACCTGAACACCATGTTTTCCCTGTGAACTAGGTGGGAAATGTACAGGTTGCCTGCAGTCCAGGAAAAAAAAGTTCTTGTCTCTACCAGCACATCTGAGTGCATTTGGAAAGACAGACCAGTGATGCTGATAACACACTAGCCAAGGAGTTCAGAGACTGGGTTCCCTTCTCAGCTCCGCTACTGATCTGTTCTGTGACCCGAACAAGTCATTTTACCTCTCTGTGCCTGTTCCCCACTTATCTACTTAGATTGCTAGCCCTTGAGGGAAGGGACTGTTGCTTACTATATGTTGTATGGTACCTCTCATAATGGTACTTTGATCTCACCTAGAGCCTCTAGACACTACTATAATTTATATAATTCCAGTGAATTAGGCCCTAATGAATTGAAGAAGGTAGAAGTCTGACTTAAATGATACAACAAGGGCATTTTAAAATACCAACCTGCAAGGCTTTCTATTGGCTATATGGAGGGAGGTCCTATGCTCAACTTGATATCACATTACAGACAAACAAATGCTAACTTTTGAACACCACATCCAATCAATTCCAAAACCTTGG
This sequence comes from Dermochelys coriacea, assembly GCF_009764565.3. NCBI lineage: Eukaryota > Metazoa > Chordata > Testudines > Dermochelyidae > Dermochelys > Dermochelys coriacea. The sequence goes on along the minus strand of NC_050068.2, from coordinate 135,564,483 downwards.
GTAATATTTTAGGTATCAAAGGGGAGAATGCTCATGTGGTGGAGAAGTAAAAGGGAAAAATGGGAGCTCCACTAAAATCCTTGCAGCCATTTAGAGCTATCTGCATCAACTATGTTACAGGGGCTGACTCTTTCTGGGGAGTTGGTGACCACCCTATTTGTAAGGGCTCCACTAAGGAGAATCAGCCAACCCAAATCCATCTGTGAGTAACTACCCAAGGGCCTGCGAGGCAGTGAATTAACTGGGTAAGGAGCATCTGGGCCTAACAAAAGCTTATGGGAGCTTGGTCAGCAAGCCACTGAAAGCCTGAAGAGGGCCTACTCTGGGGAGCTGGTTAAGGAGCTCACTAGGAAAAAGGACATAGCCAATGTGCGCTCCTGGAGGGACCAGGTTCCGAGAGGGCTATGAGTGGCAAAGGCTTGGTCCCAGTGAAAGAACCTTAACAGACAACAGCAAGAAGCCCAGGTCACTGGGGAACTACATACAACTCTAGAGGAGTGCTGCAAGGGTCCTGAGTCCAGAGAAGGAACCCTTCCCCAGGTAATGGTAGGAGGCGCTTAGCAGTAGTTTCCCTTTTCAACAAAATGTTCAAGTATCTGCTTTAGACCGTCCTTATTCAGCAATGCCTTCACATACTCCAAGTTCCATTGATGTCCATGGGACTTAAGCACATACGTAAATACTTTCCTGAATAGGGATGAACTTATGAAGTTGGATCTAGATAAACACATTCTTGAAGCTAGGGGAATCAGAACACTTCAGCTTGGTGTAATTCCAATGGAGTTACACTAGGAATAAATTTGTGCCTTCCTTCTTAATTACATGAGCCAGGTGCTTGGACAGCCTTTGACTGAGAGATGCTGACTAATTTGCTCCCAAACAATGCAGTCGTTCAGCTTCATCAATGTCACTATCACAAACTTGGCAATTTTGGTCACTGCACCATGGTATTGCATCTGGGACTGTCACTCGATTGCATTTCTCTGCTACATCTCCCACTGGTGTGGCTGTTTACTTTCTTGATATCTAATGATGGGATAGTTCTATGCACAACATGAGATGTTTTCTCACATTCATATACAAATATGTCTCCCATGTCACTATGACTCCAATCTTGCAAACACACATGCTTAACTTTGCTTCCATGTTGTAGTTCTTCTGCAACTACCGAAAGTGTTGAACACACATGCTGAAAATGAAATATCATTAAGTGCTCTCAAATTGAGCACCCATAATCGGAGGCACTCAATCAGTCACTTTAAAAAAAAAAATCTTGGCCATTTTTTAAATGAACCTTTGTAGTCTGCTATTGAAATAACATTTGAGAGAGAGAGTGTGAGTGAGTCCAGGGCAAATAAAGGGCAATTTCACAAATGACTCAGGCATAAAAATGTGGATCAAGGGTCTCATCAAGATTTAGAGCCCTGGAGGTGATATGAAACCCATACTACATCCTTTACTTGAACATTTTTCATTGATTTTTGACTTGAGTGGTTTTCAGTCACAGGAGGCTAAGGAAGAAAAATGTGTTCACTGAAGCATGATGCAGATAAATATTTAATAGTTCTATCTTTACTATGAAGCTTTCACAATTCCCTGTTTTAATTTTAAAAAATAGATCCCATACTTTACAAACCACGGAGAAGAACAACCAACTGTCCCCACACCCTCAATATGAATCCTATCATATTTGTACTCCTGCAGAGAGGTCCCAGTGAGTCAAACAGCAGCCCTCGACTCAGGTTGGGGGATAAATACCAGAAGAGGTTCCAGAGAGAGTTTTCTGACTTATACCTGGCAGTGCCTTCCTGAACTGAGGGAAACAGTGGCAAGTCCTAGGCCTCCTACCTGTAGATGACCTTAGCAGTTGAGCCCGGTTATGCCTTGAATCTGGAAAGATGCTGAGTCCCTCTCCCTGTCCTGACTTGTAAAGGAGCATTCCCTTCCCTTGTTTTCTCAATGAGATCAACAGACCAGAGAGAGAGAGAGAAATGTTTCACTGTATAAGGACAGTTCTGCTACATGAAGGAAATGTAACCAGACACTGGTAGTTTTGCCTTTATTTTTAAGAAAATCAGAAACATAAGCGAATCTGCTGAACCTGGGCCTTCTGCAGAGATTTTGTTCAGCTGTGTAGACCTTTATCCTATTTTTGCTTTAAATTTTAATTAAGGGGTAATCTTTTCAAAGCAGGATTCAATCATATTTGGCTCTGTTACATTGTGGACTTAATAGGTGTGAATAGGAACTGTATTTGGCTGAAATCCTTTGGGTTCCCCCCCCCCCCATGTACCTTTATGCGTTGAGGAAGGACAAGACAGAGCAATTTGATTGGATGATTAATGATCCATAAAATTATGGGACAACACAACAGTACCATAGCTGAGAACTTAATACCAGCCTCTGAAACATTAATACTTTCAAGAAATGAAGAAAAATAAGTGATAAGATTTCTTTTCTTTAGAAATAGAAACTCCAGTTACTCTCTCCTGTAGCAATTAAACTCTTCTGAAAAGATGTGGTGGTGGGGGCAGAGAACTTAAAGGAGAGATTTTTTTCTGTAAGTCAATAATAAAACTGAGTGACCTCAGTGACTGTAATAGCTGTGCTACTCTCCACCCCCTGCCAACGGAGGAAATAGCCTCAATAGCTTAAAATTTAAATTCCAAATTTTGCTAACCCTAGAGACAAACCCAGCTAATAACATATTACTAGGGAACAGATTTTGTCTGGAAAGAGAGGCTAGGTGAAAACTGGAGGGGGAAAAAACTCATGAACATTTACTCTAAGTTAATTAGTTTTAAGTGATTCCTACCCTTTGATTCATTTTCTATAATTTGTACTTTTTCTTTGTTGTTCACAAGTGTTTGCTGAAAGCAAAAGTAATGTGAATATGGCATGAATATGTGCTTCCACTGGAAGTGTTTGGGAGGCTGTCTTGAAATCTGGTTTCCCTCCTTCTGTTTGTTAGTGTTATCGCAGCACCTTGAAGTCCCAGTCACAGACTAGGACCCCATTGTTCTAGGCCCTATACAAACAGAACAAAAAGACAATTCCTGCCTCAAAACAGCTTAGACTGCAAATATAGAAGTTTTAGTCATCTCTCAATGAGGGTACAGAACCAATACCCTGTGACTTACATGCCCATTCACCCACGATAAATAATGAATAGCAAATAAATATTTGCAAAACGTGCTGTGCCTAACAAGTTATAATTATAGCAGTATTTTTCTAGAAAGCATTAAATACAATGTAGGGGGGGATTGTAATGCATTTTGTTTTTCAGATGGTCTAAAGTAAGAATGGATACACAATAATGCTTTGCATTTCTATAGTACCTTCTGTCCAAGCATCAAGACATTTTATTAATAATGAATTGAGCCTTATAGTAGACAGGAACAATGTAAAGATATCTCTATTTTCAGTGTACAGAGGGTAAAGTTTTTAAAAGTGCCTAAGGGCCAATTTCCAAAGGTTTATAGCATCTAAAGATGTGAATAGGCACCGAGAGGATTTTTGTGCCTTAGCAGATTAGGCACCTACCTTTCATTGAAATCAATCTGAGTTTAAATCAATGGGAGTTAGACCCCTAGCCTTCTATTGCTCTTTTGAAAATCCTACTAGGTGCACATCTACATCTCTAAGCACCTGAAAGCCTTTGAAAATTTGTTCCTAAGACCCATTTTCAAAAATAACTTCAGAGGAACCTACCCCCCCCACTGACTTCACAGGAAACCTGGCCCCACTGAAGTCAATGGGAGTTTTGCCATTGATTGCAATGAGGCCAAGACGTCAGCCTTGGTCTCCTATATCACTTTTTAAAATGGGACTGAGGCTTCTAAGTCACTTAGGTACTCTTGAAACTGATGCAACTGCTGGAATGGGTTACTCGTTCATAACCAGAGATCAGCACCAAGAGATAAAGAGGCAACATACATTCATGTAATCTAAAACAATCAAATTAAATGATAAAGGAGGTAAAAGTATAAAAGGGCTTGTCTACACTTGAAATGCTGTGTTGCTTCAGTGTAGACACTATCTACACCAATAGGAAGAGTTCTCACATCAGCATAGGTAATCCATCTCACCAAGAGGCAGTAGCTAGATCAATGGAAGAATTCTTTCATCAACCTAGTACTGTCTACTCAGGAACTTAAGGCTGCTTAACTACTTTGCTCAGAAGTGTGGGTTTTTCCTATCTCTGAGTGACATAGCTGGGTCTATCTTATTTTCCAGTATAGACAAGCCCTAAAAGAGACTAACAGATTGACAACTCAAAACCTCTAATACATAATATCAGAATATTTGTTTTTATTCTGAGCTGTACCCCATGAACAAAACTTAAGATATTAACGTTTCAAAGACAAGCACTCGGACTAGGAAATGTAGTGCTTTTGTTAGATATTGCTTTGTAGTCAAGATGCTTTAATTTTCCTAATCACTTAAAATACAAAGGGGAATATTTTCAAAGCACGAAGAGCATTTAAACACCCAACTCCCATTCATGCATTTGAAAATATCCTCCTAAGTAAAGAAAGGTATGTACTCATTTGACCTGATTGTTTTCTACTTCCTATTGCAAGACAGAGCTTTCATATAAAAAAATTAAGAAATAATAAGCTTACCTAACCATGACTAGTCCCTCTTCAAACTGATTACCATGCCACATGCCAATTACCCACAGAACTTGACTAAATTGTATATGTAAAGTGGTCACATGACTTTAGAAGAAAGAAGCAAGATGAACCTATGAGTGAGCATCAGCAAATTTGTAAATTAAAACCAATAGGCTTGGAGGATTGTTAGCCAGAGTTCAAAGGTAAAATTCATCACTGATATAGTAAATGGAGTTGCATCTACTTATATCAGGAGTGAATTTGGTTCCATATCTCTACCATACCAAAACTTCTAATTCTCCAGCCTTCTGTAGCTGAAATACAAGTACAGTATAGTTGCTTTGCTAGCTAAAAGTTTCTGATACTTTGAGTGCTGCTTTAGTAACTGACAAGTTCTCTTAGTGAATTGTTCTGATGATAAGGCAACAGTACAGAATGTGATGACACTTTTACACCTATTTTGCAAACTCTGGAGAAATCAGTTTGAAATTTGGACTGCTAACAGTCTCAATACCTACAAAACTGCCAAATTCTATGAAGTCTTCAGTCATTTATTTCACTGACACTATCCCAGGCTAAAAATGCTCTAAGTGAACTGATCTAACACTAATGTACATGGATATTTTCTGACAACATGTGATGGTACCTTTATTTCTCAATCAGTGAAGGGATCAACTTAAAAATGTGTGAGCACAAAATCTCAGCACTGTGTTTAAAAAAAAAAAAAAAAAAAAAAAAAAAGTGGGGCAGGGGTGACGGGTTGGATCACAGAAACCCCCTTGGGGCTGCCAACTGATGTGGCAAGACTACTTCTGCCACTGCTTTCCCTGCCAGCTTGGGACTCCAGACCCTCTCTTGCTGAGCTAGACACGCCCGTCTGCTCCAACACAGACCCAGGGTCCGAACCATGTGCCCCAAAGCTGCAGACTTAACTGAAAGCAACTTAAGTGTTCCTGTCTTTAACACTCAGATGCCCAACTCCCAATGGGGTCCAAACCCCAAATAAATCTGTTTTATCCTTTATAAAGCTTATAAAGGGTAAACTCCATAACACTGATAGAGATATGCACAGCTGTGTGCCCCCCCCCAGTATTAATACGTACTCTGGGTTAATTAATAAATATAAAGTGATTTTATTAAATACAGAAAGTAGGATTAAAGTGGTTCCAGGTAGTAACAGACAGAACAAAGTGAATTACCAAGCAAAATAAAGCAGAACACGCAAGTCTATGTCTAAGAAAACCGAATACAGATAAAAACGTCACCCAGTAAGCTTCCTTTTACAGACTAGTCTCCTTCTAGTCTGGGTCCAGCAATCACTCACACCCCCTGTAGTTCCGTCCTTTGTTCCAGTTTCTTTCAGGTATCCTTGGGGGTGGAGAGGCTCTCTCTTTAGCCAGCAGAAGACAAAATGGAGGAGTCTCCCACAGGCTTAAATGGACTTTCTCTTGTGGGTGGAGACCCCCTCCTCTCTTCTAAGCAAAGTCCAGCTACAAGATGGAGTTTTGGAGTCACATGTGCAAGTCACATGTCCACACATGACTCAGAACTTACAGGTACCAGCCATGGCTCACATGCTAGCTTGAACATTCTCCTGTAGGCTTCTTATGTGGATTGGAGCCTCCCAAGATCCATTGTGCCTTAAGTGCTTCTTGATCGGGCACTTAGTTTGCACATTCCTTTCTCAAGAAGCTGACCAAATGCTTTCCAAGTCTACTTAAAAATCAAGCCAGTACACAGCCAATATTCATAGCTTTGAATACAAAACTGATAATGCATACAAATAGGATTAATAGATTCAGTAGATCACAACTTTTACATAGATATGTTACATGGCATATGTAGCATAAAACATATTCCAGTTATGTCTATATATATATATATATATATATTCATAAGCATATTTCCATAAAGCCTTATGGGGGGCACCGTCACAGGGGGGAAATGCTATCAAAGCTTGTGCAGTTGTTTACATATCCTGGACATTATTGAATATTGTCATGCATTTGTATTGAACTACTCCAATAGCAAATTGCTCAAGGTTTGAACCTTTTACTACAGACTGCTCTAATGTTAACCTGCTCAAATTCTTCTTGACAGCATAGGTTCGCTAACATCTTAAGAATGTCTTTCATCAGATGTCCAAATTATTCACATGGAATTGGACATACTAGCACAAATTTAAAGAACCCATGATGTTTTAATGTTTTAAAATGTCTCATTTTATGGAGACCAACTAGCTAATGCCAGGGATTAGAAATTACACTGTTACAATTACATTACAATGTTCAGAACCAGCTATAATTAATTTTGGATATGTAGTAACAAAGCACCATTAGACTATGACAGTTGAAGTCCAGTGTTCTGTGAACTACCAACAGCTAGAGGTAGAGATGGTACAAAGAGTTGATTCTAGAATCCAGATTTCAATTAAGTCTAGACAGACGTTTGGAACTAAGACTGAATAGTGTTCAGGTTTGGATTAGACAGTACTGAAATCTTGCGATTGTTTTTCAACCCAAAAATGATGAAAATCTCCTGAGCAACTGATTTTTGAGATTTCAACCACCTTGAATGCTAGAAATCTTGCCAGATCAATTGTTCATGTAAGATTTCTGTTTTGGGGTTGGAATATTGAAAAAACAGCTCATGTGACTTCAAATATATCCAAATAAAAAGATAACATATACTAACGAAACCCTATTTAAGCTTTTTCAGAATTGACAAGATCATATCATCCTAAAATGTTATGGTTCAATGATTTTTTCTTTTGCATATAATTGTCCACTTATATTTCTTATTTAATGAATGCTTTTATGGGAGTTATACTCTGGCATGTGGTATGTTTTGATAACTGAAAGGTGTTTGTTTTGTTTCAGTTTTTGCCTATGTGAATACACTAATAGCAGACTGGTACAATTCTTTCAACTCTTGCTTAGGTATCTGTTATCCCATTTTGCATCTTTATAAAGGCCTCATCCTGAAATCCTTAGTCCCACAAGTAGTAGTACAAAACACTGCAGCATGTCTCTTCAGCAACATTACCTGCCCTGAGTTGCACAAAATACCAGTCCTATATTCTCTACATAGAATATCATGTCAAGTTCAATGTTTCCTCTCTTATCTTCAGAGTGCTCAATGGCCTAGGCCCACTGTATATAAAATATGACCTAAAGCTTTGGGATGAAGACCATGGTCAACAACTCCATTTCTCAGGCACAATGGAACTCTTTACCATAAGAGTAAAGCTCTTCTGTGTAGGAAATTTTCTCAGGGACTAGTCTGAGACTGTGGAACAAACTCCCACAGGAACTAAGGACCATCAAACCTTATAACCCTCTGGTTCATGCGCAAGGTGCACCACTTGGTATATGCAGCTATGCTTATATTAGAGAAGACCAAGTGCAAAAAAAAAAACCCTGCCAAAATAAAACGCTATACACATGATTCTCCCATTGGGAAAAGAATGAGACAGAATGAACCATATGTAACAGATGTTAGTCATGTCACTTAATGCACTACTGGAAGGTATTCAGATACTATAAGAATCAAGTTGGCATAAGAAAGTATGTGAATTAAAAAGAAAAGGAGTACTTGTGGCACCTCAGAAGTGAGCTGTAGCTCACGAAAGCTTATGCTCTAATAAATTTGTTAGTCTCTAAGGTGCCACAAGTACTCCTTTTCTTTTTGCGAATACAGACTAACACGGCTGCTACTCTGAAATATGTGAATTAAAGGTTTTCAAGTCTGGGCCTATACAATATAGTCATTTCAGTATTTGGTTATATTTCTAAATATTTGTTTATAAAGTTCAGATGAGCAGATGTCATGGATGAAATATCACTGCTAATTTTACTTACATTTTCATAAGTGTAAGACAGATGTATAAAATTTTATATCCTTTCTGCATCTGTTTATATAACTTTTGCCATAAATAGTTCCATGTAAATATTTCATATTTAATTTCTTAATATTTTCAAACATATAAAAGCTTTAGAGTAATGTCAGTCATTGTCCTTAGGACACTCCCATCCTCCCTCTGTTCCCCTGATTATGCAAATAAATGTTCTCGGCCGGATCCTCAGTTGATGTAAATCAATATTGCTCCATTAATTTCTCTGGAATTATGTTGACTTGCATCAACTGAGTATCTGGCCTTCTGTTTTCTACATGGAAAAATGTAGAGCTAAAAGTGTAGTACTCTTATGTGATGAAGAATTAGATGGGGAAATGTATGAAATAACTGGTAGTTTTGGGGGGTTTTAAACTTTCTATATGTATTTTGAGTATTTAATGAACAGCATGTATAAAACTGAACAACAGATGACCTACAAATATATTGTCCAAGAAGCACCATGTATCCTAATAAAAATATATAATCTGTTGCCACCTAGTACTAGTGCCTTCTCTCACAAGCCATCAGAGTAAATCTCTTTAAAAAAACAACTGCCTTTCTTTTAGGCAACAACCTTCAATTTACTGGAAGTACAGTAAAATATTATTGGTCTGATACTTTATTTTGATTTAGAAACTATCAAGAAAATGCCAAATATTAAAACACTTTCCTTATAAATAAGTTACAGATAAATATTAAAACAAGCTTCAACTATTACCACCTATAGCAAGAGTTCCCAGCAAAGATTCCCACAAAACTTCCCATGTTCACACAATCTCAAACCCCATTTTGAAATGTTTTACTAATTGTTTAGTGGACCATAGCTTTGTTCCTTACGTATCTGACTGATACATTTCAAATACTAAGTTTAAGAAATCATCAAAACATTTCCTCTTTGCATGTTGTATTTAACTGAAGTGCAGATTCTTGAGTCAAAGAGAAATAGTATGCGGTAATGCAAATACAATTGAACAGATGTATCGCTTTCAGGTGCCTAAAATAAATTGAGCAAACAGCATAAACAAGTGATTAAACTAGCATTACCTGAAAGATCAGAATGATGCAAAAGACAGATTAGTTGGTCTTACATCTTGGGATTAATCTACAGCATGATTTAAGAAGGAAGCTGAATGGCAAAAGAGTGGTCATTTTACCATGTTTCATATTACAGTAGAACCTCAGCATTATGAACACCTCAGGAATTGTTCAGAGTTTGTAACTCTGAAATGTTTGTAACACTGAACAAACTGTTATGGTTCTTTCAAAAGTTTACAACTGAACATTGACTTCATAGAGCTTTGAAACTTTATTATGCAGTAGAAAAATGCTGCTTTCCCTTCATTTATTTTAGTAGTTTACAGTTAACACAGTATTATAATGTATTTGCCTCTCTCTCTCTGCTGCTGCCTGATAGTACTTCTGGTTCCAAGTGAGGGGTCTGGTTGACTGGTCAGTTTGTAACTCTGAGGTTCTATTGTAGTCAGGGGTTTTTTTTCCATAGCATGAATATGCCAAAGGGGAATAAAGGAATCTTGTTGCTGGGCTACATGTTTGTCCAACCTGATCTTAAACATCTCCAATGATGGCGATTCCGCAATCTCTCTTGGAAGCCTATTTCAGAACATAACCACCCTTATAGTTAGAAAGTTTTTCCTAATATCTAACCTAAATCTCTCTTGCAGCAAGATTTAAGTCCATTACTCCTTGTCCAACCTACTGTGGACATGGAGAACAATTAATCACTTCCTCTTTATAGCAGACCTTAACATGTTTCAAGACTTTTCATATCTCCATCCGTTGTCTTTTCTCAAGATCAAACATAGGCTAAAAAGATTGGGTTTCTTCATTGGTCAGGTTTTCTAAACTTTTTATCATTATTGTTGTCCTCTGGACTTTCTCCAATTTCTTCACATCTTTCCTAAAGTGTGGTGTCCTGTACTGGACACAATACTCCAGAAGAAACATAATCAGTGCTGACAATACCCTTCCATGTCTTACATAAAACACTCCTGTTAATACACCCCAGTACTGTATTAGCTTTTTTGTAGGTACATCACATTGTTGATTTATATTCAATTTGTGATCCACTATAACCCCCAGATCCTTTTCAGCAGTACTACCACTGAGCTAGTTATTCCCTATTTTCTACTGCATTTTGATTTTTTTCCCCCTTCCTACATGAACTACTTTGCACTTGTATTTGTTGGATTTCATCTTGTTGAATTCAGATAAATTAGTCAACACCCTTTTGAATTCTAATCCTGTCCTCCAAAGTGCTTGCACCTTCTTCCAGCTTGGTGTCATTTGTACATCTTAGAAGCATGCTCTCCACTACATTATTCAAGTCATTAGTGAAACCAAACCCAGGATTGTCCCTTCTGAGACCCGAGTACGTACACCTTCCCAGTTAGACAGCGAATCTTTGATAACTACTCTTAGTCTTTCAACCAGTTGTGCACCTATCTTATAGTAATTTTAATTAGACCATTTGCCTGATTTGTTTATGAGAATGTTATGTGGGACTGTGTCAAAAGCCTTACTAAAATCAAGATATAATATCACCTATGGCTTCCCACACCATCCACTAGGCTAGTAGCCCTATCAAAGGAGAAATTAAGTTGGCTTGCCATGATTTGTTCTTGATGACAAATCCATGCTGGCTATTCCTTATAACCCTATTATCCTCTAGTTGTTTTCAAATTGATTGCGTAACAACTTGTTCCAGTATCTTTGCAGGTGTCAAAGTTAGGCTGACTGGTCTATAATTCCCTGGATACTCTTTATTCTCCCTTTTAAAGATAGGTACTATGTTTGCCCTTCTTCAGTCCTCTAGGAACTCGTATGTCCTCCATAAGTTCTCAAAAATAACTGGTGAATGGTTCTGAAATTGCTTCAGGTAGTTCCCTAAGTACCCTGGGATGAATTTAATCATGCCTTGCTGACTTGAATACATCTAATGTGCCTAAATACTCTTTAACCTGTTCTTTCCCTATTTTTGGTTTGCCTTCCTTTCCCCATTGTATTGAGTATCTGGTCACCATTAACCTTTTCAGTGAAAACTGAAGCAAAATAGGTATTAAACACCTAAGACTTTTTATGTCATCAGCTCTCCTTCCCCACTAAGTAAAGGACCTAAATTTTCTTTTTTGTCTCTTACTTCCAATGTATCTAAAGAACCTCTTCTTATTGCCTTTCTTGTTCCTTGCGCTGTCCTTCAGTACATCCCACTTAACTTGCCATTAAATATTAACAATGGAAATCAGCTATATCTTTGTTTTCCATGAGAAGGCTGCTTCTGTCTTTGATTGTGTTGCAGTAATACTAGGACTTTAGAAGATCATATCATTGCTTATTAAATGCCATTTACAAGAGTTTGCATAAGAATTCTTATTTAAACAGGACAAGTCAACTGGTTTCCATAAGGAAATCACAACCCATGTTATCAAGATATGAATGCTTACAAATCCTATTTTAAGGAAATTGTGGTCTGCAGTGTAGTGTATTCATATGTGTGAATGTATTGATTTATGACCTTGGTAATACTTGGTAAAACCAGTATAATGCATACGCAGTACCCTACTCTTTGTGACAGGAATATAAAAATATCAATATGTGATTCTGCAGACAGCTCATTTCTTTCAAGCGGTTTTGTAGTTAGAGGCTGGTAAACAACATCTGATATCAGAAGCAACAAACAAGACTACAGGAGCACAAAGAAAGGCTTTTTAAATAGTGATGTTTAGTCACTAAAGTTTAGAATCCTGGTTTATATCAGGCCTAAACGTAAGAGAAGCACATGAAAAAGGCTAAAGCATCAATAACCAAATGTCTTGGTAAGATTTTCACATACCCTTAGCTATACCCAGGAAACCCCACAGCTTCTTCAGTGATAAATTCTCCTATAATTCATATGAGAGTCTGCATCCTAATGCATATACATGAGCTCTGTATATATATAAAAAAAAATTGTATTGCTTTGGGTCATACACTTTATCCTCAATGTTATATACAATCCTGAAGTTCCTGGTGATAAATAAAAAAGATGTTGTATTTATGAGTGACAAGATATTGAAGGGGAAAACATTCATCACTCCATCTGATGGAACTAGTGTGTTTTTCATTCTTAAGAAAGCATCTGCAATATTGACACTTGATTTATTTAGCATATCCAGGAAGGGAAGATGTGTGACAAAGAGAAGCAAATATTGTTAACTTAACAGAATAGTTTTTAGCATTCTACAGCCCTCATTCAGGAAGGTATTTAAGCACACACTTAAGTCCATCCCTATTCAGCACCATACTTAAGCACAACTAGTTTTTAGCACATTAAGTCCTATGGGAATTACGCACATGCTTAAAATACTGTACTGAATAGAGATGCTTTCCTGAAGAGGGGCCTAAATGAGGAGGAATTCAGTAGGTAGGGTGAAAAAGGCACAAAATTTTAACAGTGAAGGCAATTAACTCTTGGAACAACTTACGAGAGCCATGCTTGATTCTCCATCACTCAAAGTCTGTCTTTAAATCAAAACTGGACATCATTCTAAAAGGTATGCTGAAGATCAAACAATAGTTATAAGCTTGATGCAGAAATTACTGGGTGAAAATCTCTGCCCTGTGTTATGCAGAAGGTCAGACTAGATTATCATAATGATCCCTTCTGGCCTTAAAAATCTATAGTCCCTAAAAATTGTACTGTCAAAGAGTAGGAAGAGGGAGGCTGAAGGAGATAATGATGGAAGCAACAAAGGGAAAGAGAGGCTTGTGAAGGGGACTAGCAGGGAGGAATAAGGTGGGACCTAGGGGTTAAGCAGTGTGAGGGAAGTGAAAGTTACAACCCATGAAAATCCCAAGAGGACTCAGGAGGCTGAAGATCCAAAGGCTAGCTCCCTGGTTTGGCTGGAGTTTTCCTCTTCAGCTTTCACTCTGTCACCTTCCACAATACCTGTCATCTTCCCAAAAAGCTAAACTACTACTTTCTGGAAACATGTTAGCAGAGTATTGCAGCAACCATGGAAAAGGAAACCAACAAAAACATTGTCATATTATTAGAAGCGGACATCTAGCAGCTTCAATGGAACAGCAGCTGATATATTGGCAACATGAGAATGTCCCTTGAGGAGGAGACAGTTTTGGTTCTTTAGCCTTGTCTTTGACATCTGGTGCTTCACACCAGGGTTTACACAAAAGTGAGTGAAAAGCAACATCACCTAATCTGTGATAATCTGTCTTTCCTAAATTTTAGTTGCTCTTCTAAGAAACAGAAAAGTCCCAATATTTTTATGATTCTCTCTAGACAAGACCAAAGTGATGAAGGAACTTGCAGAAGTCCTAGGCAAAGTGGACAGGACAGGGAGGTACCAGAGACTTGGACATGGGGAGTCACACACAGTGGGTAGAGCAGGAATTAGTAACCAGGAGTCAGAGGCCAGATGCCAGAGTTGGACTCAGAAGTCAGTGTTGCTACCAGAAGTGAGGCTGGGAAAATGCAGGCACAGACGCTGCTGTGGCAATACACAAATACTCTGGCCACTGAACTGCTGCTGGACTTAAGAGCTGGTCTGCTGGCTCTTTCCACCAGTCAGATGGCATACCCAATCCTGCAGCCTATTACATGCCAGCTGTACTCGTTAGGTCAGCCAGAGCCTGTGGTCCTGCCGCAGGCCCTGATTCTTGAGAGGTATGCTACACATATCCTGAGTATGGCCATGTGAAGAGCCTTGTACAGAAGAACAAGAAGATTAATTCTGAAGTTAACACTATAGGGAGCCTATTAAATTACTCAGATTTGGGGGAGTTATGAGGTACAAATCAGAAAACTGATTTTCAGCAACTGTTTTTAAATGGAGTGGAGAGAGGTGAAGGTAATGTTGACTTCTAACAGCTCACATCAGCAACATGGTTGTGAAGGGGACAGCCCTGCCTCCTGATCTCCGATTGCCACCACACCTCTCCACATCCCCAAAATCACTGTTTGTTAGAGAGCAGGCAGGAAATCCTGTCCCCACTGCCTGTTCTTCCTCCACTGGAGGGTAGGATTGACACTCCAGAATGGGACTTGTAATTGGTTTCAGGCTACCTGTCCAGCTCTGGTCCAGATACCCTAGAAAAGAGGCCTGCATTGCCAAGAGGAGACCACACAGCAAAGGCTATAGGTGGTGGGAGGTGCAAGTTGCTGTCTACAAGGTCCGAGCAGGCCCAGATTCAGCCTTTGCTTTCCTGGTTATAAAAAATTGATTGGAGGCCATAAATTATTCAGCTACACCTTAAGCAGATGCAGCATGCCTGGTGCGTGTGCCTTTAGTAAGCTGAAAGCAAGGGGAAGCGAGCTAATGGCCTGCTTCAAGCATGCATGGCAGCCTACCAGTAATTTAGCATTTATAAAGCATTTTTAATCCTAATGCACAGCTCTCAAAGCATCTACTATTGTAAATAAGTATCATTATCCCCACTTCACAGAGAGGCAAGATACTTAACCTCTCTGCAGCTCAATTTCCCCAAGGTTAGTCACTGAGCCAGTGTCTGAGCTGGGAATAGCAGCCACCAGTACCCCATATCCAGTCCACTGGAATTGTTCTCTTTAAATACTCTGAATGTTTTTCACGCTTAAAAATAACAAGCTATATATAGGTTCTCTGGTAGCAGCTTAATTACATGAATTCCAAGTAACAGAATATGGAAGTGCAAAAATGCCCTGCTTCATCTTTTAAGGCAAAAAATGTAACAGATTTCTTTCTCTTACCAGTACCAGACCTGCTGTCTCTTCAGTAAAAGAAGAAAGAATTCAATTTTGATTTTACCTGATCACTCCAGGGGGTCTATTCTCCCCTGCAGAATACAACTAACTCCCATTGGAGGCATATTAGAGTGTCAGTGGTAACCCGTCTTATCCTGCAGGGATACAATTCAGTTCAGCTTTTTCTCCATTGATTATGCTGCTCTTTTTCTGGAGGCATCCAGAAACAGGATGAGCTGGCACACACCAACCGAGAATCTGCCCTCCTAAGTCTAATGCAACACAGCCATTTGGTCTCGCTCTTGTAGAAAAAACTGTTTCATACTGGTTTTACACCTCCCATCACAGTTTTTAAAGTGAGACTAATCAAGTCAAATTTGGGTCAAAAATGTAATCAATATTAAAGGTAAAATGAGAATAAAATTATTTTAATTTTTGTTATGTCATTAAAGTTGCCTGTGCCTTTACTGAAGTGTAGGATATATTTATCATTACTTTCATACATTTAGTGCCTGGAGAAAAGTATCTGACATGCATATATTTTTGTTAATTTAATTCTACAAAATATTCAAGTTAACCAAAGGAATTTCAAGAGGCTTCTCTTTTCTGTCACCGTGGAGAGAAACAAAACCAAAACAGTGTCTTATCTTGACCAGGACATCTCCTTTGTGTAAAATATCAGTTTGGTACAAATGCATTAGGAAAAGACCCGACTGTGACAAGGAATGATAGGGTTGTGTTATGAGATCGATAAATCTAGGTGTAAAGTGGGTTTTTTCACCCTCTCAAGAAAAATGTCTGCATAAACATATGCAAAGAATTCTAGAAATATTCTTTTTTAAAAGACTTTTATAGTCACTCTAAAAATGCCATTCAGAAAAGCCTCTGGAACAAACATGTAATTGAAAATCTTTTAAACCTTTGTATACTTCTTAAATGTTGAAATGACAAATTGTTTTGAATGTCATGTTTGCAAGTATTTGTACCTAAGTACAGAAGCATCTAATATCATTGCTATTTAAATGGTAAAATGCTTTGTATACCAACATGGAATCTAATAATCTTCTAAACAAATTATTGATTTAAGAAGCCATTTAAATATAGAACATTTATATTAAATGGGTATGAATTAATTACTGGCAGTGCTCAAACACCCAACTCAGAAAGACAAAGAGAATCATCATTCCAAAAATTGTTATAAAGAATCAACAACTTCTTTAATAACTATTTAAGCTGAAGACTCTCTTTAAGGGTTATTGAATTTTAAAAAGATTGTTTTGAGAACTAAAAACAACTCTCTATAAAGAATAGGTGTGTTTGGACTTTTTGAAAACGGAATTTCATTTTCTCTTGAGCGCTAATAAAACTATAGAAATACCTCAAATTGACTGAATAAAAAGCATCAAACTCTAACTTTAAAGATGCCACAAAAACAATAGAAATAACCATCAAGGAAGAAGTACAACCTTAATACATATAAGCATTAACAAACTACATGTTTATAAGATGCAGTAGCTCCTAAAGACAACCCATGAAGTACTGAGCCAATGAAAGAGTGACAGCAGCCTATTTGAATTTAAACAAGCCTGAAAGAGGAGCATTTTCTTATAATTTAACAGAAATAGAAAGAAGAGCATACAATACTGTGAGGTGATCACCCCACACATAAACAGCAAGCACTCCACAACTCATTCTGTCTCTACAAGCAAGCCATTATGGACTGCTAAGAAAAACCGAGAAGACTTGAGAAGAAACCAACCCTTGGAAAACTTTCCCATACCTTCAACATGGATTGGTGTATTTTGTCAATGGATCTGACATTGGTCATTGCATTCATGCATTCTTTTAGCTTTTTTAATACATGTCTTATAAGATGATGCTTTCCTTAAAATTCCATCTGCTTGAGTCAGACAACTGCATGAGAATTTTAACACTCCGTAAAGTTTCTATCCTGCATGGTTGTGCAGAAAAGCTTGAAAATGTGAAGCAAGTGTACCTAAGAGTCTCAGAAATCAGAAGGCAAATAAAAAGAACCCTAGACCAATTTTTAAAATGTGGTTGTTTTTAAGGAAATCTCAACTTTGAGGGCATTATTCATGATATCTGTGCTCTTTAGATTGGTGATATTACAATGTTGGTGGCAGGATCCCAGTCTAGGTAAATCCTTGGCCTGGTTGGGTTTTGTATATGGGGCAACTTCAATGGTAGGATTCTTTTCTTCCTAAGAGGAGCTACCAAAGAGTAGTTCTGGCTGTAAGCTAGGTGTGCTTAAGCCTTCTGGACTGTAGTCAGCAGTGCTTCTTGTGACTCATGTCTTTAGAATAAACTACCTTTTTTTCCATAAAGCCAGTTACAGTACATATCACTAAAACCTCTGCCTTTGCAAGGGATATCGAAAGAGGCAGCTTTTTCATCCTGCCAAGAAAAATGTCTAAGTAAACCTATACAAAGATATACTTAAGCCACTGTACAAGTGTGACAGATATGTCTCCATTGGTCTTGTCTAAATCTCTCTCTAGTCCTATTACTGTAAGCGGGATGACATAGCTCTGAGTCACTTCATTGAGTTCTTTGAGGAGCAGTCCCAGGAGTAGAGGAAGCAAGCAGAGGCATTCCTGAAATACCAGAACAAGCGAGGGGAGCGCATCATCCTGCAGGACATCAAGGTGGTCTCCCAAGGAAAGGGAACTGGGTTTGAAGTCAGGGATATTATTCTTCAGGACAATAGAACATGACAACAGATGTGCTCTGGGAAATGCTCAGTGAGAAGACTAGCTCCCCTCTTGCCTGTGTCTCGGGAGCAGAAGATCCTGGTGTGCTGATACCATCCCTTAAGTGCCCTGGCAGAGGGGCCTGTGCAGGTGGGATGTGTGGCAGAGCTCCTGTCACCCCCATCCCTCCCCTCTGTGAGCACTAAATTCACTGAATCCTCATTACAAAGTTCAAAATAACCTCTAGCCATTAATCCTTGAGATACTGAGGTGAGTAACAGCAGAAAACAGCGTTCTAAGGACCAGGCTGCATGCTATGAGTGGGTTTTTGCAGCTGAGAGAGACTTCATGTTCAGAGTAGAAACCCAAAATGCATTCTCACTATTGCAAAACCTTCTTCACCATGCTTTACAGATGGTGGGTCTTGGCACTTAGGAGGCTGGCTGGTACTGGAGAGATCCTGGTAGCAGAAAGATGGGTTCATTCTGGGAACTAATTGGGTGGGTTGGCAAGAGATTGCATTTGGGAAGGTTTGGCTCACGCAGAGAGCGAGGCAATTGGCCTTTCAAGAAGGGTTAGGGGCTTAGGTGCTTGTGATCCTCACTGTAGCTTGGTGAGAGCTTATATCTGTAACAAGGATGGCCCTCCTCCTAGTTCAGAAGGGGAGTGGAATGAGTATGTAGAGCTGGATGGGGTCTGATCTCTGGCTTCAAGGTCTCAGTATGTCCATGATTAGGTTTGTACAGAAGCCAGAGCATAATGTGTGAGGTAATGGTCTAGAGGCCGTACAATCAGCTCTGCAGCTGGAGAAGAGATTGAAACAGTCCCTGCTGGACCTGCACAAACTGGCAATAGAGAAGAGAGACCCTCGTGTGAGTGTAATGGGGACATAGAAAGGGTTGAGAGTATACCTAGCATTCATATCTGGCGTTGCTGCTCAGAGGAGAGACAGACACTTGCCCTCAGTTCCAGACAGCTCTACACTGAGTAAAGGAAGCCCTCAGGATTTAAACGGTGTGTAGCTCTCTCATCCCACAAGGAGAGTTGGGTTGTAAGGATGGCTCTTCAGACAGTGAAGGGGGCACCTGTCCCTTTCATAGACTACTTCCAGGCATGTCATGAATTTCCAGTACTTCCTTTTCTGGAACTCCTGGCATGAAAGGGTAACTTGCTGATTCTCCCTATGGAGTAAGGATTCCTGACATGTTGATATCTTGAACACTGGCAGCTCGTCACCTTCATTCTCCTTGTGTCAAATACCCTTCACAGTTGTGTGGCCACTGAGGATCCTGGGTGGCTTAAAGTGGTATTTGTTTACCTTTGAAATTAGAGGAGGGGAATTCTCTAGACTTTTTCCTTGAGGAGACGGCAGTTGACCCTTGGTCTTCCCCTCCCATTTATTTAGCCTCTTCATCCAAGCCCTGTTACATCCGGGGCATGTCAGAACACGAGCCAGGCATTCACCCTAAAATTATCTTGCAGCTCTCTGGCTTTCTGGAGTCCCATTACCTGGATAAACATGTGACAGCTTTCGAACATCTGGGAGACCAGATCACCAACCTGAAGTGTCTAGGAGCAGCTCAGAAAGGCATGAGAGAGTATCTGTTTGACAAGCATGCACTGGGAAAAAGCAGCTAAACTTCCCACTACAGACAGAGATTACTGTGATGACCCATGAGGCTCCTTTAGCTTGCAGAGTATAGCACAAATATGTAACCAAACTGAAAATACTATAAATAAACTCTGCTGTTAACTCCAGCTGGAAGTCAGGTTTCTGTTTATGTTGGGGGCTATCTTAAAGAGTAACTGGGGGGAGTAGGGAGGAAAGAGACTTCTCTGGAGATCTCTGCAGAGAATAAACATCTGAATCTGCCAAAGACTGCACTAAGGATAGGATTTGGAAGATGGAACTACAGATTTGATTTATTTAGGGGGTAGGAGGAGGACAGGGAATGCTGAGGTTGGAGGAATGGGATAAAATGTGGCAGGATTAAATGCTAAAGGAGAGCTGAGGAGTACTTCAGAATGGAATTGACTGCATGAGTGGAGGAAAGAGTAGATCGGAATTGATAAGAGGTGATGAGTAGCTTAATGAAGTGGGGTGGAACCACAGATGAGACTGTGAAGCCCAAAAAACCCAGGGGGAGAGAATAGCCTGTGTAAAAGAGAATCCGGATAAGGGCTGTAGGTGGCAGAGAGACTGAGGGAGGGGTGTGGTAGAAGAAAATAAAGAATGAGTGTATTACTGTCTCTCCATCCCAAACCTCTCCCTCGCCGTAGGTACAGGAAGATCTCAATGCATATATTAATCTAAAAGTCTGCAAGGACAGACTATCATAATGGCCCCTTCTGGTCTCAGAGTCTATGGATGTGCCTACATGAAGTTGGGAGGCCTGATTCCCAGCACAGGTAGGATGCACTACCTCACCTAGGGCTAGTGTATTAAAAACAGCAGTGTGGATGTTGTGCCCTGGGCAGCAGCTCAGGCTAGCTGCCTGAGCTCTAGCCCATGAGATCAGGAGGCTTGGCTGTGCAGTGTTAGCCTGAGCCTCTGCCAGTGCAGCAATATCCACAACACAGTTTTTAACACACTAGCTTAAGCTGAGCCTAGCCCAAATCTGTCTGCCTGAGCTGGGAATCACACCTCTCAGCTACAGTACAGATACACCCTCAGAATCTTCCTGCTTCCCCATGCCTGGAACAGCTTTCTGAATGCAGTACTCCATCCAGCCTCACTCTCCTCTTTGCAAACTCACTCCTCTCAATAAGCCTTTCACCACTCAGTTCATCTCACCTCTCTTGCCTGGCCTTCCAATCATTTTACACTGGTTCACATTCAGTTTAATAAAATATTGTTACCTAAAACTCTTAATGCAGAACTGCTGAGTCACACTGCCTCATTCAGGCTCACCTATGCCAGCAGCAGCCTCTAAACAAGTGGTGGCTGTTGTACTACAAGTGTGACAACCTAACATCAGGGTGGATCCTGGTTGGTACAATTGCTTTCCCCTGCTGATTCCTATAGGGAAGAGCATTGTTAGCTTGTGGGCAGGGCATTATGAGCAGAGACCATACACTAAATGGTACATTTGCTAAGCATTCTTACCACTGCTTTCTAGGTTTGGTGACTTGTGGGATGCTGCTGCCTTCACCCTTGCACAGAGTTGCCAGCAGTGAATGCCCGGTACCCTAAGTAACATCAGGAGAAATCAGAGTAACCTGTGGCTGAACATGCCCTTTGGCTATACCTGCCTCCTGAAGACATATATGTTTACTGAGGGGAAGGAATAGGTCTTTGTGTACTTCTGAGAAGCACTGTGCACATCTAAACACAACAAAATTACTATTGTATTGGACACTTTCATAAAATAACCCCCAAACTCTCCATTTGACTTTTGAGCATAAATACCAGATTAAAAGCATGCACGCTGCCCTCCTTTGGCTGACTGGAGTCTGTTTCTAGAAATCAGTGTTTAGTTATACATGTATAAACCACCCTATTACCAAAACTGTGTGGTTAAGCCAAGCCGTTAGCTGTGCAGCTTCTAGCAAGAACTTCCATATATAGGTCAGAGGTTGCTGTGAAAATAGGCAGCTGCCTGGGGCAGCTGGGTCAAATCTGAGTGTATGGAATGGAGGTCTTATACATGGAGTGATAGGGTCACTCAGGTTTGATCCAGCCAGGTGACTTTGGAGTGATGGCGGTGGAAATGGCACAGTGAAGTTTTGCATAGGGTAGCAGATTGTCTTGAGCGGCCTTTGTCCATATTCAGAATGATCTGGCAGCTGAGTCCACCTCAGATCTACAAATCTCATTTTCTTTTATGCCACTTGCTTTGAAAATGGCCAGCAGAGAGGCCCCATTTTAATGTTCTGTGAAGTCCACTCGGGGAAAGAATGTTCAATATGGAAATTAGTACGTACAACAAATAGCTACCAGACTATAAGTGTGATTGGATGAAATGAAACCTCTGTGAGGCTTCATTAGTTCAGTATACACACTACAGCAGCAGCTGTGCTTTCTAATCACATGTTACTAAACTGATTCCTTTAATGAAAGCCAAGACAACAAAGAACTAGAGCTACTACTATACAGTTTAGTATGTGGGCCTTGAACTGCTGTATGCTAGCATCAGTAACAGAGAATAGCTGAAGTTACTGCAGAAGATATGATTGGCCATGTTCAGCCACCCCAATATAATTTGAGTAATTGGTAAATCAGAAAAAGAAAAGGAGTACTTGTGGCACCTTAGAGACTAACAAATTTATTAGAGCATAAGCTTTTGTGAGCTACAGCTCACTTCATCGGATGCATTTGGTGGAAAAAACAGAGGGGAGATTGATATACACACACAGAGAACATGAAACAATGGGTTTATCATACACATTGTAAGGAGAGTGATCACTTAAGAAAGCCATTACCAGCAGCAGGGGGGGAAAGGAGGAAAACCTTTCATGGTGACAAGCAAGGTAGGCTATTTCCAGCAGTTAACAAGAATATCTGAGGAACAGTGGGCGGTGAGGTGGGGTGGGGGGGAGAAATAACATGGGGAAATAGTTTTACTTTGTGTAATGAGTCATCCATTCCCAGTCTCTATTCAAGCCTAAATTAATTGTATCCAGTTTGCAAATTAATTCCAATTCAGCAGTCTCTCATTGGAGTCTGTTTTTGAAGCTTTTTTGTTGAAGGATAGCCACTCTTAAGTCTGTAATCAAGTGACCAGAGAGATTGAAGTGTTCTCCAACTGGTTTTTGAATGTTATCATTCTTGATGTCTGATTTGTGTCCATTCATTCTTTTACATAGAGACTGTCCAGTTTGACCAATGTACATGGCAGAGGGGCATTGCTGGCACATGATGGCATATATCACATTGGTAGATGCGCAGGTGAACGAGCCTCTGATAGTGTGGCTGATGTGATTAGGCCCTATGATGGTGTCCCTGAATAGATATGTGGACAGAGTTAGCAATGGGCTTTGTTGCAAGGATAGGTTCCTGGGTTGGTGGTTCTGTTGTGTGGTGTGTGGTTGCTGGTGAGTATTTGCTTCAGGTTGGGGGGCTGTCTGTAAGCAAGGACTGGCCTGTCTCCCAAGATCTGTGAGAGTGATGGGTCGTCCTTCAGGATAGGTTGTAGATCCTTGATGATGCGTTGGAGAAGTTTTAGTTGGGGGCTGAAGATGATGGCTAGTGGCATTCTGTTCTTTTCTTTGTTGGGCCTGTCCTGTAGTAGTTGACTTCTGGGTACTCTTCTGGCTCTGTCAATCTGTTTCTTCACTTCAGCAGGTGGGTATTGTAGTTGTAGGAATGCATGATAGAGATCTTGTAGGTGTTTGACGACTACAGCTGCTACTCTGAAACCTGGTAAATCAGAGGATCTGCCAATTCACAGATAGCATGGGCACTTGCTAGTATGATCATCTTATCCACTGACTTCATTTCTGAGAAAAGATTTACAGCAAATCAGTTTACATGTTCTTAGTCTACTTCTTGAATATTCTGTTATGCACAATCCCTTTATTTTATTGAATCCCATAATGTTACATGGCACCACAATCTACTATATATGGCATGGATTGCCATTGAAATAAAATTTTTTATCATGGAAGAAACTCATGACATTTTTTTCAGCTATATTACCCTAGGCTGTAATCTCATCCACGGTCATCATTTGGACATTCAGTTTGAAAGTACATGGCTGGTCTCTGTGTATGGAAAGACAGTACACCTTTCTTAGGGAAAAAATGTACCAGTTTACACCAAATATACTTCCACAAGCATATCTCATTTGCCTAATCAGATTAGGCAATGTGTTGCCAAGTTTTACTGTGAATTTTGTTATATAAGGTGTTTTTCTTAACCTGGACTCAAGATATTATGTGAGAATATCAGTTTTCATTTAAAAAGAAGTTTCTAGCCCTTTTGGTTTCAGAGGGAAACTTGAAAAGATGACCCCGATGTCACCTTTGGAATCAAAAACCAGAATGCAAAGAAAAAAGCTCAATCTCACAGCTTTTTGGGTACTGACTTGTGATTTTTGAACACATAGAAGTGGCAGTACTGTAATCAGGTTGATAGATATTCTGATTTGTTATTTCATGAGCAGCCAGATGATATTTAATCCGTTCAGATGCCTGCAGGGCAGCATTGTGCAATAGAGTGCCATCATGAATCAAATGTTGCTACCAAGCACAAGTAAGCAAATAACTTTCCCTTTTCCTTCCACCTTCACTTCAATTTCTTGATAAATACATTAAATGCTTTTTATATACTGTAAATAATCCTATGTTACTGGACCATGCTGCCAAAATCACCTTGATTATAATCCAGAATATCGTACAAAATCCCTGCTATTCTAGTAGGGTTTTGTGTTTTTTATTTTCTTTTTGCCAGTAAAGGTCACAATAACTGAGTTATAGTGAGTGTGTGTTCCTACTGCCCCTACACAGCAGCTGTTGTGCGTTAATACTCCACTGAAATCCAAGGGAATGTGAGCAACTACCTATGTACATTAATCAGCACAGCAGCTGTGTTCAGCCTAGATGTACCTGGAACATTCGGCAGCCGTCAAGTGGTTCATGCCAGTGTAGGTAATGTAATTGTGACGAGGTAACGGATATCAGAGCCACCTAAAACAGGGAGCCATCAAATAAAATCATTTGAGTGGCTGCAATGGATAGTACATTTGATTAGTAATGATGTTCGTGTGTAATTTTACCCTGAAGAAAGCAGCATGGCCAAACTATTAGCTAGCACTTGTGAAATATGAACAGAAGTTTTTGTTATCACCCTGAATACGTGACTAGATTTATCCTTGTTGAAATCTATTGTAGCTCAATGTATACTAGATGGATTACCAAGCGTTTTATGTTATTCATTAGCCCTTCTAGAGGAACCATTTCCTTATGGTT
Organism: Dermochelys coriacea; assembly: GCF_009764565.3. Classification (NCBI taxonomy): domain Eukaryota; kingdom Metazoa; phylum Chordata; order Testudines; family Dermochelyidae; genus Dermochelys; species Dermochelys coriacea. The sequence goes on along the minus strand of NC_050068.2, from coordinate 135,539,616 downwards.
AGATTTCATTCAACAAAGATTGAAACACTGAAGTCTTGGTAAAGTTCTAAATGCATATTACATGTATTGTATTGGCATAAAGCTCCAGTAAAGATCAGGGCCCCACTCTGCTAGATGCTGTACAAACACTTTGGGTCATCTACACACCAAGCAGGAGGTGTGATTTCAGTACAGAGGCATACCGGAGCAAGTTTTGATCTAGTTTGCTAAAAATAGCGGTGAAGCTACAGCAGCATGGTCAGCAACACAGGCTATGTTCCCGAATGCTTGGGTGGGCTTATATTCAGGTAGCTAGCCCATGCTGCTGCTGCTTCACTTCTATTTTTAGTGAGCTAGCTAGATCAAAGCTAATTCGTGTATGCCTCCACATGTTGCAAGTCACACTTTCGATTGAAGTGTAGACTACCTATAATCAGAGACTGTCCTTGCCCAAAGGAGCTTACAGTCTAAATATATGACAAAGGAAGTAGTATACACTTAATTTGTCTGTACCTCAGCATACTATCTGTTAAATGTGAACTGCCTTCATTCGCACAGCAACTCTGTGGAAGTGCTGAGAACTGAATCCTGATTTCCTAGGTCTCAAGCCAGTGTCTTAGCTGCAAGTAAATCTATGCTCTCCTTGGTGGGGATAATAAAAATCAGAACTATAGGAAAGAGATATATTTGCAAACATTAAATTGACTAAACATTATGAACTTGCTTGGGCAGTCTTTGAGTTCTTTTTCATACATTTTTTCTGAGTTTACATACATGTAGATTTTTTGCTAGCACCAAAGAAAACACAGTTCTTGTGGCCAATCATGAAACTGCACAAACATATGAAAGTTCAAGATGGAATTTTCCACTTGACCATCTTGAAATCACCTTGATTCCCCATCTGGGTTGTAGAAGTCATCCTATCAAAAAGTAGAAATGATACAAAAATGACAGCTCAAATTCCTTAGAAATACCTATGCAGCTTATTCCGCAGGGTGAAACTGAAAAAAAGTCTACAATGATGCTTTTTCAGACTATACCTATAGGGTTTCCCTCCCATCCCCATGGAAAAGCCAGTGGTTCTATTCCCAAAAACCATATCCTGGATCTCAGGATATGTATGCTTTGTATAGACAAGAAAGATCCTGGCACACTCTTCATAATTATAAGGATTTGCCCTGGTGTCCTTTGTCCAAATCCTCTCCTTACCACTGCTGTGTTATCATCTGGTTGATTACTTCCCTCTAGAGTATGTCAGCATTGTATGTGTGCAGGGGCATATTGTGGCTGGCCCTGTGAGTTGAATGGAGATGTAGTCCTGGGACCTTCTCTCTTTTTCATGTGTGAATGCAGGCTTGTGCAAGACTAGTGCTGCCCGTACTGCTTACCTTCCCTACAGGTTACAGTGAGAATGGGACTGTGACGTTCCAAGTACCTCCCACTTCATTGGCCAGGAGAGCTGATAAAGAGGGGAGAGCATGCTGCACCTTTCACTGAGTGCCAGAGCGCAGCAAGAAATTCCCAGGGACCAGAATATATCCTTGGGATTCCTTCTTACAGCAGAGCCCTCCTTCATCCTATCTATAGCAACATGGGTCATGACTTTAATCCACAGAGCTCTGTCCTTGGTCCCTTTCTCTCTGTATATACCTTATCTCTAGACAATGTCATCCACAAACAAAAATTCAACCATCAGTTCTATGCTGATGATTCACAGATCTCTCTACTCCTGACCTGTCTCCCTGCGTCCCAAGCGAAAATCTCAGCCTGTCTCTCTAACATCTTGTAGATGTCTAGACACCAACTCAAGATCAACATGGCTAAAACAGAGCTCTTAATATTCCCCTGCCCCCATACCCTCCCCGACACCTCCTTTCTTGATCACGATGGACAACACCACCATCTTCCTTATCACACAGGCCCATAACCTGGGTGTCATCTTCAATTCGGACCACTCTGTAGGTCCTCCCATCAAGGCTATGTCTAAATCTTGCCCATTCTTTCTGCACATGGCCTTTCCTATCCATCCATTCTGCTAAGGTCTCATTCAGGCTGTCCTCAACATCTTCTCTCTGGCTGTGACAAACACAATCTCACCTTGCTCATATCCATCCATTTATTGCTGCTGCAAAGATCATTTTCCTAGCCCATTGCTTTGATCATGTCACTCCTCTCTTTAAATCCCTTCACTGGCTCCTTCTCTATTGCATCAAACATATAAGGTGCTTGTCTTCACTTTCAAGGCCCTTCACAATATAACCCCAACCTATCATTTCTCATTCGTTATCGAGATGCTGGCTCCCCACCTCCACTCAGCCCATGTTCTCAGTGTTCATTGCCCACCGGTTAAATTTTCAAACAAGCACCTCCATGCTTTCTCCCCTGCTTCCCCTCAGGCTTTACAGAGATGAGCTCCTTTTAAATATCCACGAAGATACCTCATCCTCATTCAAATTGCTCCTTAAAACTCTCCTTTGCTGTGATTTGAAAACTTGACGAGGGTTAGGATATTGGTGTGTTAAGACTACTGCCTATCATGCTGACTAATACTGTCTCATTGTTTCGCTGTACTGACCTGTCAGTCTATCTGTTGTCTCTGGTCCTATACTTGGATTGTAAACTCTTTGGAGGAGGGAGCATCTTTTTGTTCCATATTTCTACACCATCCAGCATAACAGGATCCTGGTCCATGCTTTGGGGCTTGTGACCAGGTGTATAAATCCTGCACTGATACCAGAGAAACTCCATTTTGTTTCCCTGGCTTCCATTTTAAATAAGCAAGAGTCACTCCACCATTAGATGGAAGCTACAGGTCACGTAGCATTGCAGGTCACATAGCATTCAGACGAACTGAATTGGTGGGGAAAAGGATGGTAACAGTAGATCGTAACACTGAGGACAATAAGGGTGGCAGCTAGAAACAAGACTAAAAATAGAACTGACCATTTGGAATGTGTTGGCATGCATCCAAGAAATGTTGCCAGCTGGCATGAATCCAAAAAAAATGATCTGACAGAAGGATATAAGTAGAAGTGTCTGGACGGTTCTGCCAAGATGGTCTGAAGGTTAGTGTGTCCGTGGGAAGTTGAGAGAGTCAGAGCTGAAGAAGCAGAGAGCTGAGAGCTGACAGACCAGTAGGTAAGCATCAGCACAGGGAATCCTGCCACTGGAGCAGAGAGAGGAGAGACAAGGAGAGAGAGCGCGGAGGAGAGACAGCACAGTGAAGTCAGCAGACAGGGTAAACTTGTCAGTTATAGTTATAGAATAGTATCGTGTTATTTTATACTATAGTGGGTGGGGAGGGTTAATAAAGATGTAGGAATGTGTGTTTATTGTAGCAGGAATTTATATTCCTAAGACTTAAGGTACATTAAAAACTGCTGTCAGTGACCTGTGAAAAACTGGCCATTTGTAACAGGGCACAGCCACCTAGGGTCATCTCAACTGTATGTTATTGCAGAGTGAGGTGCTCTTTAATTTGCAAGAATGGATTTGTTATATTGTTATTTTATTTTATATATATATATATATATATATATATAGACAAAGAATACTGCTAGTGTCAATCATTTATTTATCAGAAGGCTGTATCCATGTCCTCCAGGTATTTCCTTAGCCACCCTGGAGACCCATACCTAATGAGAACTGATTAGTTCTATATTTTCAGGGTAACCAGTGATAAAGGGGTTAAATTCTGATCTTGCTTACCTGTTTAAGCGTGGCTCTTGCTAGCAAGGAAATTGTACTGGAACCCTGACCCTCATGGGAAAAGATTTATTTACAACGGTAACCATATGTTCACTGGATTTAATTTGGAGTAACAAAGTACTTCACTTGATAGCATCAATAATTCTAAAATCTAAAAAGAAAAGGAGTACTTGTGGCACCTTAAAGACTAACAAATTTATTAGAGCATAAGCTTTCGTGAGCTACAGCTCACTTCATCGGATGCATTTGGTGGAAAAAACAGAGGAGAGATTTATATACACACACACAGAGAACATGAAACAATGGGTTTATCATACACACTGTAAGGAGAGTGATCACTTAAGATAAGCCATCACCAACAGCAGGGGGGGGAAGGAGGAAAACCTTTCATGGTGACAAGCAGGTAGGCTAATTCCAGCAGTTAACAAGAATATCAGAGGAACAGTGGGGGGTGGGGTGGGAGGGAGAAATACCATGGGGAAATAGTTTTACTTTGTGTAATGACTCATCCATTCCCAGTCTCTATTCAAGCCTAAGTTAATTGTATCCAGTTTGCAAATTAATTCCAATTCAGCAGTCTCTCGTTGGAGTCTGTTTTTGAAGCTTTTTTGTTGAAGTATAGCCACTCTTAGGTCTGTGATCGAGTGACCAGAGAGATTGAAGTGTTCTCCAACTGGTTTTTGAATGTTATAATTCTTGACGTCTGATTTGTGTCCATTCATTCTTTTACGTAGAGACTGTCCAGTTTGGCCAATGTACATGGCAGAGGGGCATTGCTGGCACATGATGGCATATATCACATTGGTAGATGCGCAGGTGAACGAGCCTTTGATAGTGTGGCTGATGTGATTAGGCCCTATGATGGTATCCCCTGAATAGATATGTGGACAGAGTTGGCAACGGGCTTTGTTGCAAGGATAGGTTCCTGGGTTAGTGGTTCTGTTGTGTGGTGTGTGGTTGCTGGTGAGTATTTGCTTCAGATTGGGGGGCTGTCTGTAAGCAAGGACTGGTCTGTCTCCCAAGATCTGAGAGAGCGATGGCTCGTCCTTCAGGATAGGTTGTAGATCCTTGATGATGCGTTGGAGGGGTTTTAGTTGGGGGCTGAAGGTGATGGCTAGTGGCGTTCTGTTGTTTTCTTTGTTGGGCCTGTCCTGTAGTAGGTGACTTCTGGGTACTCTTCTGGCTCTGTCAATCTGTTTCTTCACTTCAGCAGGTGTCAGGCATTGGCACCCTGACAGCAGGATTGTCTGGCTATGTAGACTCCCTCCTCAGGCCCTTCGTTACCAGCACTCCCAGCTATCTTCGAGACACCACCGATTTCCTGAGGAAACTACAGTCCATTGGTGATCTTCCTAAAAACACCATCCTAGCCACTATGGATGTAGAAGCCCTCTACACCAACATTCCACACAAAGATGGACTACAAGCCGTCAGGAACAGTATCCCCGATACTGTCACGGCTAACCTGGTGGCAGAACTTTGTGACTTTGTCCTGACCCATAACTATTTCACATTTGGTGACAATGTATACCTTCAAATCAGCGGCACTGCGATGGGTACCCGCATGGCCCCACAGTATGCCAACATTTTTATGGCTGACTTAGAACAACGCTTCCTCAGCTCTCGTTCCCTAATGCCCCTACTCTACTTGCGCTACATTGATGACATCTTCATCATCTGGACCCATGGAAAAGAAGCTCTTGAGGAATTCCACCATGATTTCAACAATTTCCATCCCACCATCAACCTCAGCCTGGACCAGTCCACACAAGAGATCCACTTCCTGGACACTACGGTGCTAATAAGCGATGGTCACATTAACACCACCCTATATCGGAAACCTACTGACCGCTATTCCTACCTACATGCCTCTAGCTTTCATCCAGATCATACCACTCGATCCATTGTCTACAGCCAAGCGCTACGATATAACCGCATTTGCTCCAACCCCTCAGACAGAGACAAACACCTACAAGATCTCTATCATGCATTCCTACAACTACAGTACCCACCTGCTGAAGTGAAGAAACAGATTGACAGAGCCAGAAGAGTACCCAGAAGTCACCTACTACAGGACAGGCCCAACAAAGAAAACAACAGAACGCCACTAGCCATCACCTTCAGCCCCCAACTAAAACCCCTCCAACGCATCATCAAGGATCTACAACCTATCCTGAAGGACGAGCCATCGCTCTCTCAGATCTTGGGAGACAGACCAGTCCTTGCTTACAGACAGCCCCCCAATCTGAAGCAAATACTCACCAGCAACCACACACCACACAACAGAACCACTAACCCAGGAACCTATCCTTGCAACAAAGCCCGTTGCCAACTCTGTCCACATATCTATTCAGGGGATACCATCATAGGGCCTAATCACATCAGCCACACTATCAAAGGCTCGTTCACCTGCGCATCTACCAATGTGATATATGCCATCATGTGCCAGCAATGCCCCTCTGCCATGTACATTGGCCAAACTGGACAGTCTCTACGTAAAAGAATGAATGGACACAAATCAGACGTCAAGAATTATAACATTCAAAAACCAGTTGGAGAACACTTCAATCTCTCTGGTCACTCGATCACAGACCTAAGAGTGGCTATACTTCAACAAAAAAGCTTCAAAAACAGACTCCAACGAGAGACTGCTGAATTGGAATTAATTTGCAAACTGGATACAATTAACTTAGGCTTGAATAGAGACTGGGAATGGATGAGTCATTACACAAAGTAAAACTATTTCCCCATGGTATTTCTCCCTCCCACCCCACCCCCCACTGTTCCTCTGATATTCTTGTTAACTGCTGGAATTAGCCTACCTGCTTGTCACCATGAAAGGTTTTCCTCCTTCCCCCCCCTGCTGTTGGTGATGGCTTATCTTAAGTGATCACTCTCCTTACAGTGTGTATGATAAACCCATTGTTTCATGTTCTCTGTGTGTGTGTATATAAATCTCTCCTCTGTTTTTTCCACCAAATGCATCCGATGAAGTGAGCTGTAGCTCACGAAAGCTTATGCTCTAATAAATTTGTTAGTCTTTAAGGTGCCACAAGTACTCCTTTTCTTTTTGCGAATACAGACTAACACGGCTGCTACTCTGAAACCTGTGATTATGCAAGGCACTGAATTTAGCCGTATAGAGTGGAAATCTGTCAACTTCATGAAAAAACTCGCACAGATACAGACAGACATCATCTTCCTCTCCAAATGCAAACAGATGGACATCATACCGAAAGGACTGAAGGTAAAAAATCCATTACAATCTACATACCACACAGACTATGCTGACAGCTTATGCCACACACTCTCAAGGAAACTGCGGAACCACCTGATCAACATCCTCTACAGCAAACAGGGAAAGATTAAGAATGAGCTCTCAAAACTGGATACTCTCATAAAGAACCAACCTTCCACACAAACTTCCTCGTGGCTGGACTTTACAAAAACTAGACAAGCCATTTACAAAACACACTTTGATTCTCTACAAAAGAAAAAGGACACTAAGCTATCTAAACTACTATATGCCACAAGGGGCCACAACAATGGTTCCCGTAACCCACCCAGCAATATTGTTAATCTATCCAACTATACTCTTAGCCCAGCGGAAGAATCTGTCCTATCTCGGGGCCTCTCCTTTTGCCCCTCCACCCCCACGAACATGATACAGTTCTGTGGTGACCTAGAATCCTATTTTCGACGTCTCAGACTCAAGGAATATTTCCAACACACCTCTGACCAACATATTAACCCACAGAGACCTTCCTGCCAACACTACAAAAAGAAGGATTCTAGGTGGACTCCTCCTGAAGGTCGAAACAGCAGCCTGGATTTCTACATAGACTGCTTCCGCCGACGTGCACGAGCTGAAATTGTGGAAAAGCAGCATCGCTTACCCCATAACCTCAGCCATGCAGAACACAGTGCCATCCACAGCCTCAGAAACAACTCTGACATCATAATCAAAAAGGCTGACAAAGGAGGTGCTGTCGTCATCATGAATAGGTCAGAGTATGAACAAGAGGCTACTAGGCAGCTCTCCAACATCACTTTCTACAAGCCATTACCCTCTGATCCCACTGAGAGTTACCAAAAGAAACTACAACATTTGCTCAAGAAACTCCCTGAAAAAGCACAAGAACAAATCCGCACAGACACACCCCTGGAGCCAGGACCTGGGGTATTCTATCTGCTACCCAAGATCCATAAACCTGGAAATCCTGGACGCCCCATCATCTCAGGCATTGGCACCCTGACAGCAGGATTGTCTGGCTATGTAGACTCCCTCCTCAGGCCCTTCGTTACCAGCACTCCCAGCTATCTTCGAGACACCACCGATTTCCTGAGGAAACTACAGTCCATTGGTGATCTTCCTAAAAACACCATCCTAGCCACTATGGATGTAGAAGCCCTCTACACCAACATTCCACACAAAGATGGACTACAAGCCGTCAGGAACAGTATCCCCGATACTGTCACGGCTAACCTGGTGGCAGAACTTTGTGACTTTGTCCTGACCCATAACTATTTCACATTTGGTGACAATGTATACCTTCAAATCAGCGGCACTGCGATGGGTACCCGCATGGCCCCACAGTATGCCAACATTTTTATGGCTGACTTAGAACAACGCTTCCTCAGCTCTCGTTCCCTAATGCCCCTACTCTACTTGCGCTACATTGATGACATCTTCATCATCTGGACCCATGGAAAAGAAGCTCTTGAGGAATTCCACCATGATTTCAACAATTTCCATCCCACCATCAACCTCAGCCTGGACCAGTCCACACAAGAGATCCACTTCCTGGACACTACGGTGCTAATAAGCGATGGTCACATTAACACCACCCTATATCGGAAACCTACTGACCGCTATTCCTACCTACATGCCTCTAGCTTTCATCCAGATCATACCACTCGATCCATTGTCTACAGCCAAGCGCTACGATATAACCGCATTTGCTCCAACCCCTCAGACAGAGACAAACACCTACAAGATCTCTATCATGCATTCCTACAACTACAGTACCCACCTGCTGAAGTGAAGAAACAGATTGACAGAGCCAGAAGAGTACCCAGAAGTCACCTACTACAGGACAGGCCCAACAAAGAAAACAACAGAACGCCACTAGCCATCACCTTCAGCCCCCAACTAAAACCCCTCCAACGCATCATCAAGGATCTACAACCTATCCTGAAGGACGAGCCATCGCTCTCTCAGATCTTGGGAGACAGACCAGTCCTTGCTTACAGACAGCCCCCCAATCTGAAGCAAATACTCACCAGCAACCACACACCACACAACAGAACCACTAACCCAGGAACCTATCCTTGCAACAAAGCCCGTTGCCAACTCTGTCCACATATCTATTCAGGGGATACCATCATAGGGCCTAATCACATCAGCCACACTATCAAAGGCTCGTTCACCTGCGCATCTACCAATGTGATATATGCCATCATGTGCCAGCAATGCCCCTCTGCCATGTACATTGGCCAAACTGGACAGTCTCTACGTAAAAGAATGAATGGACACAAATCAGACGTCAAGAATTATAACATTCAAAAACCAGTTGGAGAACACTTCAATCTCTCTGGTCACTCGATCACAGACCTAAGAGTGGCTATACTTCAACAAAAAAGCTTCAAAAACAGACTCCAACGAGAGACTGCTGAATTGGAATTAATTTGCAAACTGGATACAATTAACTTAGGCTTGAATAGAGACTGGGAATGGATGAGTCATTACACAAAGTAAAACTATTTCCCCATGGTATTTCTCCCTCCCACCCCACCCCCCACTGTTCCTCTGATATTCTTGTTAACTGCTGGAATTAGCCTACCTGCTTGTCACCATGAAAGGTTTTCCTCCTTCCCCCCCCTGCTGTTGGTGATGGCTTATCTTAAGTGATCACTCTCCTTACAGTGTGTATGATAAACCCATTGTTTCATGTTCTCTGTGTGTGTGTATATAAATCTCTCCTCTGTTTTTTCCACCAAATGCATCCGATGAAGTGAGCTGTAGCTCACGAAAGCTTATGCTCTAATAAATTTGTTAGTCTTTAAGGTGCCACAAGTACTCCTTTTCTTTTTGCGAATACAGACTAACACGGCTGCTACTCTGAAATCTAAAATCTAATTATCTGTTTTTCTGCTTTTAGCCTGTCATCAGTCTAGCTTTTTTTGTCATTTGTATCACTTTGAATAAACTTCAAAATTAATTTCCTTTAGCCATTTCATTATGTTTTTCTTATAAGACACTGGGATATAATCAGTTTTGATTATGTCATAAATTTCTCTTTTCTATTAGAGCAAGTAAGGCTGTAATCTAGTTTTATAAGGTAAGGCAAAATAATGTAATATTGGGGATTTTAAGGTCAAGAGGTGTCACTTTCACAATGATTAAATATTGAAATGGATTTTTATTGTTACCTAATTTAATATGAGACAAAATTAAGTGAGTCAGCTGAAGATGGATCAGCAAGGTTCTAGGTAATGACAGATCAGGTCTGTGTTTTGATATCAAATCTTTAAATCAGTTTCATTTTTGGGAATAACAGAATATATGACACAGCTTTCTCATGGCAGAACTGGGAAAAAATGATGAATTGGCAGAGTCCCCACACACACCTCTGGGGTTTATCTTTATTGTTAATTTTACTAAAAAACAAATAAACATCTGTTTAAGTTTTCTCCTGATCATGACTTGTTCCTAGTGTTTCATCTTACAAGATCCTTCTATCTCTGCACTTCATTCCCTCTTCCCCCTCTGAAAGACAGTGGCACAACTGCTTTTATATTCTGAATTGAAACTAATGAGCTTGTAGCAGGTTAGCAGTTTTTTCCTAAGACACCTCACCCTATTAGCATGTGTTGGTCCTGCTGTCTTAGATGTTTCTGGACATTGTTTCATCCTTTCTCCTTCCCACCTCAAGGATACCATCTAAGATGTACATGCTTTTGTTTTCCTCTGTGCAATCCACTTAGGACCCAGCTCCCAAAATCCCATGTTGCTGCCGGAAGGGTTTCCTCTCTGCCTGTGGCATTTCCCCTTACCATGCCCATAAACAAAAGCAGTAAGAGGTCTGACCTGAACAGAGCCCCATGAGTCTATGGATGGGGAGCATCACCAGAGTCCATCTCCACATATGAGCTTACAGGATCAGAACCTTATTCATTAGTACTACTATACATAAAATAATAGAAATCTTAATTAAAAGAACGTCTACAAAAATAATTAAAGTTGCAAAGCTAAAATCAGATGTTGTCAAGAGCGCATTTGGCTGCTATGAAAACACTTATACAGACAAATATTTTTATAAAAGCTGAGAGCCCCTGCCATCACCCCATTCCTGAAGGTGACCTAAAGGAACAAGGGGTGGGGAAGTAAAAAAAACCTTTCCCTTCTCAGCTGGAACAAAATGTCTGGGGGATGGGGAGGCTCTTGCTTTCTATGAACCCAAGTTCAAATAACACTTTTTTTTCTTTATAGTACTATGATGAGTTGGAATTAAGGTTCTATTTATTACTTATTTGACATGTTCTATATTTTTTCTCCTAGGAGTGAACTTATATTGTGATGAAGCTCAAGAAGTGTTTAGCTGAAGCAATTCCTAGTAGTCATTTTATTGGGATACAGTATATAGGCAGCTCACCCTGGGATTTCTCTCTGGGTATTCTATATGCTGTCTACCATTGTTCTTTTTCTATACTCCTGTTCTTGAAGGTGTTTAACACAAAGCAGAAAAAATAAGGGCGAGGCTTATGTAGAAAAGTTTATAGCAGTAGATGCCTTTGTGACTCCAAGTGGGACCAAAGCTATAAGGAGGCAGTTCTGGTAGCTCACAATGATGATCAAATTCCCCTTTATCTACCATGATACATGAAGCTGTTAAAGTGGTCCAAGCAATACCAGAAGTTATGTCTTTGGTTTCTACAGCTGCTTCTAAGGTTATACTTGAATCTACTTTTTGGGGGGAATGCAAGGTTTGGAAGATGGATTTGATTTCATTGAGAATAAATTACATTATATTTACAAACATGTCTGAATGGAGAGAAAAGTGGAACCTGCCGGAGAAAAATGCAGCTTGTGGGTGTGAAGATTAAAACAGAGCACTAAGATGGGAAATGGGGTGGTGATTACAGAAGATGTAGAAACAGAGAGAAATCAAAGCCATAGATAACGTTACTAATGTGTAACATGCATGGTACTGGGTTTTCAAAGATCCTGAAAGAGGAATTTCTACAATTCTGGGTGAAAGTTCTTAAATGCTGTTTGCTATTTCAGTAGCATCTTTTTTTTTTAATCCCTAAAAGGGGCAGTTTGTGTGTAGGGAAAAAGCCAGTGCACATGTGCTCACAATTCTTTTCAATACCTGCTGACCATGAAAGGCTTGTATCAAGGCTGGAAAAAACAATGGTCATATTTTATCACAATAAGTGAACCAGACATTTCATAACAAAGCTTCTTTTTCTGCAATTGCTGCTGTTTCTCTGAGCTGGATTTTTCTTTAAAACTAGATCCTCTTCCCCATCCAATCTGCTTTGCACTGCTCTGGTGGCATGGAGGAGACTTGGAGTTGAGGTGTCCAGCTGCTGATTCTTATGCTGATAGCATAAGGGGAATCCTCACGTGGTACGGAGCAAGCATAGCTGGCCCTTCCACCACCCACACCTTGGCAGTCTTTGGAGTAAGAAGAGCACAGCTGGAGCATTTTGTTCCCTTGCTATCCCAGGTGACCATTGCCAGGTGGTTTTCAACATCCTCTCTGGGTGGCTGTGTAAGAAAGGGAGCAATCTTTTGTTAGGAGCTCACTCCTCTCCTGCTGTCTCTGGACAAGTACTCCTTTTCTTTTTTGCAAATACAGACTAACACGGCTGCTACTCTGAAACCTGCTGTCTCTCGAGCTCCCACAGCCTGGCAGGAGAGCAGACAATGGAGTTGACATAGATTCTCTCCTCCCACCAACACAGTAGGCATCCAGCAGGAGAACTGTTGAGCAGGAACAGAGCTGCTCCTGAGGTTGCAAGGGAAGCAACTGACCACCTACCGTAGTGATAGGGCTGATTCAAACTCTTCAGTATACAAGTCACAGAGTGCAGTTCTGAAAGCACATTTTCAATTCATAATCCAAAGCCAATGTTCTTCTTGATGCTGTCACCCTCAAGACTCACAATTTAGAACCTCAAGAGCCACAGGTGGGACACCTCTGCATTCTCATTATGTCAGTAAAGAGCAATAATGCTTGAATTTGAAGTTTCTTCTCCAAATATGTACAATCCTCACTGAATATGTAGCACTTGATACTACACATTGACAAATTTAAAACCTGTTTGTATTTGAACAATTGTAATTTAAATTAGGTGGAAAGATTCTAAGCAAGATTATCAAACACAGGTGCCTAAAGTTTGTTCCTAAACAATGATTTGAGAGTAGCTCTAGTAAGGCTCCTAAATCATAGGCATTGTGACAAAGTCAGGCTGGGAAGCTGTAAGAGAGTGGTAGAAGGCAGCCATAGAATAATAATGGCCCTTTTCCCAATAAAAACTGAAAAGGGGTAACCTCAGGTCAGTGAAGGACACCTGTGTCCAGTTAAGGGCAGCGGTAGAACTTAAAAACCCTTCCTTTGGTGAGAGACAAGCTGCTGCAGAGCTAGTGGCAGCAGGGAGGAAGGTTTGTCCAGGGGGGAGATTGCTCTCCTCCCTACATGGGAAGCTACTTAACTGACTGCCTGTTTAAGTGATAGTCTGGCACCCCAGGGCCAACAACAAGGCCACCCACCTCCAGAGAGGGGGTCGGAAAAGGCATTCCTCTTTGTTTTGTGTTTGTTTGCGGGAGGAGTACTGCGTGCCCCAAGGTAGGAGCGGATTTACCATGAAACAAACCATGTGGTGACAAGCCACAATGACAGGGGGCCCCCAAAATGCAGGACAAATCTCATCTGATAACTTGCTCCCAAGTCCCAGCCGGTGGTGCAGCAGGGCTCAGGCAGGCAGGCTGCTTGCATGCCGTGGCCAGTGGCCGCACGCCGCTCCAGGAAGCGGCTGACTGCTGGCACGTTTCCGTGTGCCCCTGGCGAGGGGGAGGAGGCTTCATGTGCTGCCCCCACCCCAGGCGGCACACAGAGACCCACTGCCCCCCTCCTCCCTAGGGGTGCGCAGAGGCATGCCAGCAGCAGGGCTAAGGCAGCTCCCTGCCTGCTCTGCTTCCCTCCCTTCACGCCGCGCCACTCCCAAAAGCAGCTGGCATGTCCCTGCAGCCCTTGGGGGTGGGGTGTCTCTGTGCTCTGCCCCCGCCTAGAGCGCCAACTCCATAGCTCCCATTGGCCGGGAACTGCAGCCAATGGGAGCTGCGGGGGGTGGCGCTTGTGGGCAGTGGTGAGCAGAGACCCCCTGCCACCCCCCAACCTAGGAGCCGCTACCAGAGGGGGCAGTGTGCCGGTCGCTTTGGGAGCTGCGCCGTCTGAGATAAGCACTGCCCCCCTGCCCCCATCCCACACCCCAATCCCCTGCCCCAGCCCAGAGCCTGCACCCAACACCCAAATTCCCTCCCGGAGCCTGACTTCTGCACCCCCTGCTGCACCCCAACTCCCTGCCCCAATCAAGGTACCTCACTTTATTTTCATTTACTTCCCATTACTTATAATATGTAATTTTATATATTATATATATATATATATATATATAAAGGAGGAAGAAGAAAAAAGAATGAAAAACTGGGGGGAGATAAGAGAGAATGTTCTTTTTCTTGGCTGGGTCCTGAGGGGGGCCCCCAAAAAATGAAGCTGCGCACAGGGCCCCACTAACTCTAAATCCGCTAGTGCCCCGAGGCCTACCTGGAAAATATCGACAAATAAACCCCAAATGGGAAAATAAATGTTGGCCAGAGTGGAGCTGATTTATTCCACGCCCCCCACCACCAGAGTGGGAAGTGCTGAGCCTGATGACATGGAGGAGGTACCTTGCCACAGCACCCATTTTTGAAAATCCTGGCTCCCTCTTCTCTTTTCTGTTTTGTAGAAAAGTTTTGCCTAGTGAACTATTCAGACATTTGGACAGAGACAACGGGATACCTTGAGGTCTTTTCTTAATATTTTACAGACTGCTCCCCCAACTCCTTTTTGTATAACAGTGTGTGTAATATACATATACACACACATATACATACACACACACACTTTTTCCTCTAGAAGTCTTGTTGTAACAATCTAGATCAATGTTCCCTCTAATTTTGACAGGCCGTGTGCACAAAACATTTCTTCTGTGCAAATTGTTGTGCTTATGTACAAATTTTTCTGCGCACGGTGTTTCGCCATGTGTGCGGGATTTAGGATCTGTGTGCGCACACACACACACACACAGCTCAGAACAGTGATCTAGATAATATAATGCAAAGAAAAGATAAAGAAAAATACATTTAAATGGCATTAAAAAGTAAAATCAAGCCACACATGGCAGCCAGAAATAGACTAATTCCCAAGGTGTGATTCAAAATACAATTATTGTGTCTGTGCCTGTGAACATGCCTGGAAGGAAAATGGAGGACTCTTAGGAATCTGAGCAGTCATTCCTTGTTTGCCTCATATACAGCACTTTGCTCGGAGATCTCCTCCATTGGCTGGATATATTATGGACTTTATCTCTTTTTTTAGTCTTCCATTGAAGAGTGTCATTCCAAGTTCTTCTACATGTACCAAATAGATAGGTACCAGCCATTATATCTTGGTCATCAGGGGTGGTCTGGGACCTTCAGAGCTAAACATAAGCCTCTACAATTTGAGCCAGGGTACTGTTTCCCCTACCTGCAGGGGACTTATATTTGCTGGAGACCAGCCACTAGGAGATATGTAACACACATTGAACAGCGGATTATAAATATCCCTACATCAGCATCTTGCATAAAAGATGTATTTGTTTCTCCTTTGGCTCCTTAGAGTTTTTTTGTCTTCTGTTTTCAGCATATATTCTGGCACCATCCTGTAAGATGAGCTCTATATTTTTTCCCCAAAGTGATAGTTTCCATCTTATAGCTCTGTCTAACTTCTATGGAAAATAGTAGGGTGGAGGTAGTGTCCTTCCACTGAATTAATTATAGTTGGATCAGACACTTGGTAAATAAGAATGTCTGAAACACTGATCTAAAGTTATATTCATTACATTGATAAAAAATATGTTAAATATATGGGTGCAGAGCAAAAACAGGTGCACAAGTCCTGAGCTCGCCAAACAGAGGCAGCATACTCAGTCCCTGGTAAGAAGGGAACATTTTGCTTTGTTTTCCTATGACATCAGTTGCCTGATTGATAGGATAGCACTGATGGGCGTTTAACAGTCTTACACAAGCCAACACCAGACCCTGCCATTGCCTCAGTTTCTCTTTCTTGAGCTTCTCACCATCTGCATCCAGATGTTCAAGAATCAAAGACCTCTTTTTGTGCTCAAGTGCCAACTTAAAACAAGCTTGTCCCCAACTTCACAGTTTCTTCAGCCCCTTACTGGGCTCAAGTTTTGTTTCCTCCTCAAAACCCAGGTCCTGCTGCCTGTTACTTCCTCAAGCCTCTTCCTGTTTAAAGCTTCTCCTCTTGCCCCTCAATACAGTTAGCTCCAGCTACGCCTTTTCATCTGGCTTGGCACCCCAGTTAGGTGCTTAATTTCCTTTATTATATTTGTATTGTGGCCTCGTTGTACAAGACATTTTACACACATGACAAAAAATAGTCCCTGCCCACAAGACTTACAACATAAGTATGTATGCAGTATAGTTGCAGCCGTGTTCGTCCCAGGATATTAGAGAAACAAGGTGAGTGAGGTAATATCTTTTATTGGACCCACTTCTGTCAGTGTGAAGTAGCCATTGGTCCAATAAAAAATATTACCTCATCATAACTATGTTGTAAGACATAAATGCAACAAACAGATGGGGGAGCACAGAATAACAGCAAGGCATTTATTAGTAGTATAATAAGCAGTAGCTACAGCACACTAGCTGCCTAGCCACCTTATTCTATTGTCTTCTGCTGCATTTGATTAAAGTAATTTTGGCAATAAAGGGAAGAAACTCCCTTGAGCCTGCAATTTCAGGTATGAAATCAGTTTTTCATCACAAAAAATGGCTAACAAAATATCTGTGCTTGAGAAATAGAAAAATAGAACACAAATAAGATGATAAAAATGCAAAACAGGCCCATTCCTAGCCGTAACCTTAAGAAGTCATCCGTTCATACTAGGCCAATACTAGAAAAAAGGAAAAGCCAAAAATCTCTGCTAATCCCCTTTTTATAGAAGGCAATTTCCCAGAATGCACACTTGAACTTCTAGAATCGGTCTCATGATTTAGTTTTCAGTTTAGGATCACATTTCTCAGGATGCTCTTCACTGAAACATAGACTTATAGACTTTAAGGTCAGAGGAGAACATCATGATCATCTAGTCTGATCTCCTGCACATTGCCACAGAACCTCATCCACCCACTCCTGTAATAGACCCCTAACCTCTGGCTGAGTTACTGAAATCCTCAAATCATGGTTTAAAGACTTCAAGTTACAGAGATTCACCATTTACACTAGTTTAAACCTGCAAATGACCCTTGCCCCAGGCTGCAGAGGAAGACAAAAAAAAACCCAGGGTCTCTGGCAATCTGACCCAGGGGGAAATTCCTTCCCGATCCCAAATACGATGTAAGAAGAGTCAGGAAGAGCTCTACCCTGACATCTGGTGGCGAGTCATGGTGGGTTATGGAAAAGAACTTCAGGGGCTGATCTCATTTGCATAGGCACACCCACCCTGCCTAGATGGTCACTTTGGCTGCTGTAGGAGCCCCAGTTTCTCTGTTATTGGGGCAGGAATAAACTGTTATTATCCTGATTATGTGACTCAAGGACAGTGGAACTATACTCGGCCTTTTGTTATGATGGAGGGACTCACAATCAACTAAGCAGCACTCGCTAGGCAAGGGTCCCATGGGTTCCAAAACCCCCTGAATGGAGAGAGGCTGGGGACAAGTATTAATACTTGGTGGCATGGGTTCTTCCCCCCCACCCCTTGGGAGGGCCTTATATGCTAATTGCATTTCCTCCTTTCTCCACTGTGAAATATCAGAGCTAATTTTGATTCTATTAGGAGTCTAGTTACAGGCTGCTGAGCTGAATTTACTTTGGGCTAATGGTGCACCAGCACTGAGGCTTCCTTACTATAAGCTGAAATCACAAAAGAGCTAAACTTACTAAGAGCTGAAATCACTGGGTGTTGTGTAGTGGGGGAGCTTGCAGATATATGGTGGAGCAGTTTGCGGGATGGTGAGCAGAGCGGCTAGTGGAGCGGAGCAGTTTATGGGACGGCGAGCAGAGCATTGTAGTCTGCAGGATGGTGAGCAGAGCAGAGTGGCTGATGGAGCAGAGCAGTTTGTCGGATGCCTGGAGCAGCTCATGAGGGCGGCTGGCAGAGCGGAGCCCTCTGGAGAGGTGAGGCAATCAGCTTTGGACCACGTAAGGTGCCCCTTAACCCCTCCCCCCGCCCCATCTCCACCCAGGTTGGGAGGAAAAACTCTGCAGATAAACTTTCAAACTCTGGGGCTGCCCTGACCAGGGACAGAGACTTTTGGGACTTAGGGTGATTGTCGGTTGCTGAACTCTAGAACCAAAGGGAAATGACACGCCCCAATTTGCTTGGGGTGGGTTTTTGCTCATGGGTTGTGTTATGAATCCTGTTGGTGGTGTTTCCACAACATAATGCCACATTGTTTCTCTCTGTTATTAAAAGGCTTTTTGCTACACTCAGACTATGTGCTTGCGAGAGGGGAAGTATTCCCTCTTGGAGGCGCCCAGTGGGGTTGGTATATATTTGTCCCAGGTCACTGGATGGGGGCTCGAGCCGGTTTTGCATTGCGCTATTGGAATGGAACCCCTAGATACTGAACCCGGCCCTTGTTGCTGCCAACTCTGACGGGCAGAAGGATTACAATGGCAATCAGCTATACCCTGAGCATGTGGGCGAGACCCACCTGGCAGATACCTAGGAAAGAATTCTCTATAGTAACTTAGAGCCCTCCCCATCTAGTGTCCCATCTCTGGCCTTTGGGGATTTTTGCTACTGGCAGTCACCGATGGTCCACATGCCATTGTAGGCAGTCCCATCATACAATCTCCTCCATAAACTTATCAAGCTCAGTCTTGAAGTTAGGTTTTTTCCCCCTACTGCTCCCCCTTGGAGGGCTATTCCAGAACTTCACTCCTCTGATGGGTAGAAACCTTTGCCTAATTCAAGCCTAAATTTATTTATGTCCAGTTTATATCCATTTGTTCTTGTGTCCACATTGGTGCTTAACTTAAATAACTCTTCTTCCTCCCTGGTATTTATCCCTCTGATGTATTTATAGAGCGCAACCATATCTCTCCTCAGCCTTCTTTTGGTTAGGCTAAACAAGCCAAGCTCTTTGAGTAGCCTCTCAGAAGGTAGATTTTCCAATCCTTGGATCACCCTAGTAGCACTTCTCTGCACCTGTTCCAGTTTGAATTAATCTTTCTTAAACATGGGAGACCAGAATTGCACACAGCATTCCAGATAAGATCTCATCAGTGCCTTGCATAATGATGCTAACACTTCCCTGTCTCTACTGGAAATACCTCACGGGATGCATCCTAGGACTGCATTAGCCTTTTTTACAGCCGTATCACATTGACAGTCCAATCACATTGGTCTTAAATATGTCTTTAAACCATCTTCTTTGGAGCAGAGGCTGCAACTGAAGAAATTGCACAAACAAGCTTCCCAATCACATTAATTCTCAAGTGACAGTTAAACATTCAATAGTAGAGCTGATGGAAAAAATGGAGAAAAGCCTTGTAACAATTTTTGTGACATGTTCACCCTGTTTTGTGTCACAATTTCAAACTTAGATGAACTCTTTCACCAGCACAAGGTGGGTTTGGCATATGCTGTCAAAATAGAGAGTTAAAAGCCTAAGATTTTCTTCTTGGCTGACCCTACTTCCCAAGCTGCTTTTGAAAACAGAATTGTCAAAGAAAATTCTGTTTTTAAACTCGAAAACATAAACTATCCATTACCTTAAATAAATTAGGGAAATGGTGGGGCTCAAGAATTCGACAATCATTTCTTTACAGCTGCATGGATGGGAATGGCCACTTTTCCTCCTCTATTGACAGAGGAAAAACCCAACAGCCATGGCAACTGTGGTCATGGTGCCATTGAATGTCTCGAGACCTTGTAGGCAATGCTAAGGGTTTAAAAAATACCCGAAAAGCCAGGGCCAGGTATGGCTTAGCAGGGAAGCATTCTCAATCAGTTCCTGAGTGACATGTTCTCATTGCCTCCTGAGAGGAATAGAGAAATTCAAGACTCCTATCTCTTCCAAAGAGCATACATTTCCTTACACTTGCTCACATGGAAAGTCAGTGCCTGATTTATTGAACTATTTAGGCTCATTCTCTGAGAACTTCATAAACACAGACTCACTGACAGGTTTGCCATACACAAAACAATACCCTAAGATAAATGACTAAAGCAAAGGACAAGAATAGAATAATAAAGGAATATCCACAGGAGCAAGAATTCTTAAAGGTGAAAGGTCCAGTTTGCAAGAGAGCTTTAAAATAGACTTACCGCTTTTTCATGTACGCAATTCTGTGCCATTAAATAGCTTTTCTTGTAAAAGAGCCATGACATCTACATGCCTTTTGCTCCTGGAGAGGTAATTGCTTTTCAGCACAAGTCGTTTCAAGCTCTGTGCCATAAACTGTGTGACACACTGGACAAATAATATTGTGTTTCCACCACACAAATTAGGAAGGCAGCAGACCAAGAGAGTGACCACATGCCCACCATTTCCCCTGGATTTCAAATTACAGCATGTGAAGCACTAAAAAACCCTGTCCAGCAATTTGTTACGAAATGGACAGTATTCCAGGCCATATTCTTTTAGAATAATTCTGGTGTAAACTGGTTTTCAGATGTACTGTGAATACCTGGTACTTCAAACAGGAAAGGTTTTTATTGTTCATTTTAAAAAGTCTTTAGATTGCTTTGGATTTGAAATTTGTTTCTTGGCTATGTCAGTCATTGTGACTGTGTTGTATAGTGATTTCAGCTTCAAATTCCCAGCTCATAGCTGAGCTAAATGAATATGTAATCCCCTGCTTGCTCATAACAGTGCTCTGTCCTGCTCTAGTGGTGGCTAGGCCACCTAGGGAATGATGAGCCTGCAACAGCCTTGACTAAGAGAGCCGGGTCTTTTAGCTCATGCAGTAGAAGCTCATGCGTTTAGCTCCAGAGATTCCCCAGGTTTGATCCCCGCTGCTGATGCCCATGTGTGGGCCATTGTTACAAATATTTAAAGTGTAGAATATAATATCAAAAAATGACTTTAAAAGAATGTTAAGGTTGCAGAATCAAGCACTCAAAAATTAGGAAATTATGCAATCTTGAATTACATGACCACATACTATCTCTTCCACAGAACCCCTGCTTCATTCAGTGTACAGAATGGACAGTACTCACTTAATGAGCTGCTATTCAACGTTACATTTTATCCTTATTGTTCAACGTATGGCTCCATGTCTTATTTACTGAACACTGTTCTGAAAATTTCAGAGTAGCAGCCATGTTAGTCTGTATTCGCAAAAAGAAAAGGAGTACTTGTGGCACCTTAGAGACTAACAAATTTATTTGAGCCGAAGCTTTCGTGAGCTACAGCTCACTTCATCGGATGAAGTGAGCTGTAGCTCACGAAAGCTTAGGCTCAAATAAATTTTAGTCTCTAAGGTGCCACAAGTACTCCTTTTCTTTTTGTTCTGAAAATGTAATTATTATTATCCTCATAGGCTTTTCTGCAGTGCTTACACTATGGTATCTAAGTGCTTCACAAACATTAATTTATCTTCACAATACCCCTGGGAGGCAAGGGGGGTTTGATGGGATGTGTAAACTGCACACTGGGTCAAAGGAGTTAAAGGACAATATTGGGCCAAGGTAACCCCACCCCTAAAGATCATGATCCAGCTGAAGAGAAAGCTTAAAAGGGAGCAACTCACTCAGAGTGGGGAGGAAGACAGACAACTCCTGAACAAGGGGGCCAAAGAAGCCTCCCTCTGGGGAGAAGGATGCACACTGAGCCTAGCTGGGGATGAATGTTTAGTTGTATTTTCCTTTTCTTTTGATATCTTATATTGGACTTGCAGCCATGAGAAAGATGGAGTGTAGAAAGTGACATAGGGAGGCACTAAAATGAGCCGGACCCTGATTGGCTCTCAAAGCCCTGGGTCAGAGCCCACTGGAGTGGGAGGGCCCTGGTTCCCCTACCAACTGCCCCTGCTACAGAAGGGCAGAAGTCTCATTCCCACCCCACTCATTCTCTGGTAAGGAAAGGGCAAGGACAGTGAAAACACAAGGTGAAGCTAAAAGCCCATACATTGGTAAGGATTTGGAATGAAAAGCCATCCCACTGGAGGGTGAGGCTGGCTCAGAGATGACTGGTACCTGCCGATAGTGGGGGGGCACAATTTAAAGGGTCACCCCCCAACAGCTTGAATCACACCCCTCCCAGGCATGGCCCCCCCTTACCTTCAGCATCCCCTCCCTGCAGCTCCCAGCTGTTTGCTGCTGCCTCTCCCCAGGAGCTAAAGCAGTTGCCCCTCTCTGTAACTCTGCCTCTCCCTGTGGCTGCAGCTTGTAGCTCATCAGCTCCAGGAGCTGCTGCACAGAAAGGGGCCCCAGCCAGCAAACTCTGGGGCAGAGTTTCTTCTCATGATACCCCCACCTCCGTGCTACCTCTGGACTGGATACTGGATGTAACAAGAAGGGTTACAAGAGTAACAAGGAGGTTTCTTCAGGTATGTTAGCAACAAGAAGAAAATCAAGGAAAGTGTGGGCCCCTTACTGAATGAGGGAGACAACCTAGTGACAGAGGATGTGGAAAAAGCTAATGTACTCAATGCTTTTTTTACCTCTGTCTTCACAAACAAGGTCAGCTTCCAAACTGCTGCACTGGGCAGCACAGCATGGGGAGGAGATGACCAGCCCTCTGTGGAGAAAGAAGTGGTTCGGGACTATTTAGAAAAGCTGGACGAACACAAGTCCACGGGGCCGGATGCGCTGCATCCGAGAGTGCTAAAGGAGTTGGCGGATTTGATTGCAGAGCTATTGGCCATTATCTTTTAAAACTCATGGCGATCAGGGGAAGTCCTGGAAAAAGGCTAATGTAGCGCCCATCTTTAAAAAAGGGAAGAAGGAGAATGCTGGGAACTACAGGCCAGCCAGCCTCACCTCAGTCCCTGGAAAAATCATGGAGCAGGTCCTCAAGAAATCAATTCTGAAGCTCTTAAAGGAGAGGAAAGTGATCAGGAACAGTCAGCATGGATTCACCAAGGGCAAGTCATGCCTGACTAATCTAATTGCCTTCTATGACAAGATAACTGACTCTGTGGATGAGGGGAAAGCAGTGGACGTGTTGTTCCTTGACTTTAGCAAAGCTTTTGACACGGTCTCCCACAGTATTCTTGCCAGCAAGTTAAAGTAGTATGGGCTGGATGAATGGACTATAAGGTGGATAGAAAGTTGGCTAGATTGTCGGGCTCAGTGGCTAGTGATCAATGGCTCCATGTCTAGTTGGCAGCCGGTATCAAGTGGAGTGCCTCAAGGGTCGGTCCTCGGGCCGGTTTTGTTCAATATTTCATAAATGATCTGGAGGATGGTGTGGATTGCACCCTCAGCAAGTTTGCAGATGACACTAAACTGGGAGGAGAGGTAGATACGCTGGAGAGTAGGGATAGGATACAGAGGGACCTAGACAAATTAGAGGATTAGGCCAAAAGAAATCTGATGAGGTTCAACAAGGACAAGTGCAGAGTCCTGCACTTAGGACGGAAGAATCCCATGCACAGCTACAGACTAGGGACCAAATGGCTAGGCAGCAGTTCTGCAGAAAAGGACCTAGGGGTTACAGTGGACGAGAAGCTGGATATGAGTCAACAGTGTGCCGTTGTTGCCAAGAAGGCCAATGGCATTTTGGGATGCATAAGTAGGGGCATTGCCAGCAGATCGAGGGACATGATCGTTCCCCTCTATTCGACATTGGTGAGGCCTCATCTGGACCCCACACTACAAGAACGATGTGGAAAAATTGGAAAGCGTCCAGTGGAGGGCAACAAAAATAATTAAGGGACTGGAACACATGACTTATCAGGAGAGGCTGAGGGAACTGGGATTGTTTAGTCTGTGGAAGAGAAGAATGTGGGGGGATTTGATAGGTGCTTTCAACTACCTGAAGGCGGATTCCAAAGAGGATGGATCTAGACTGTTCTCAGTGGTAGCAGATGACAGAACAAGTAGTAATGGTCTCAAATTGCAGTGGGGGAGGTTTAGGTTGGATATTAGGAAAAACTTTTTCACTAGGAGGGTAGTGAAACACTGGAATGTGTTACCTAGGGAGGTGGTAGAATCTCCTTTCTTAGAAGTTTTTAAGGTCAGGCTTGACAAAGCCCTGGTTGGGATGATTTAGTTGGGGATTGGTCCTGCTTTGAGCAGGGGGTTGGACTAGATAATCTCCTGAGGTCCCTTCCAATCCTGATATTCTATGATTCTATGTGCTACCCATTAGACCACGTAGTCCTCCAAGGACTCTGTTACAGGGATTATCATCCCTATTTTACAGATGGACACCAACATGGGCAGTGGGTGAACCCCAAGCTCAGGGAGGCTAGCCTCTGGCCCGGCCTGCCCCTTTTATATGAGGTCCCGCCCCTCCCACTGAAGCCCAGAGTCATCGTCCCCCACACAGCCACCAGCTTCCCCCCAAGCCCTGAGCCACCCGATCACACTCCCCCCACCCCAGTGCTCTGGGCAGGCAGTGCGGTCCCCGTCCCCCAGCCCCAGAGCTCCAGGGGCGGAGGGGTGGGCAGGTGGCTTTAACAGAAAAATTAACTAAATTCATGAAACTCTGTATTGAGCAGCAGGCTTCATCCAGTTCCTTTAAACATTGTCTTCTCAGGTCATTAACATGCAGCGGATGTAAAGGCTGTGAGTAAAGACTTCCAAATTCAACTTTAGCAAGAAAATCCAGACAATTTATTGCTAGAGTCCAATACCTTTATTCACAGGAAGTGGCATTTTCCTTTGTGAGTGGTCCTATTGACTTCAGTGCCCCACCCATACAGTAAACACTGCCCAACATGACTGAGGGTATCAGAAACAGCCTCTTCTTATGTGCTTAAATAGGATGTACGTTGTGCTTAAGTTTTGTGCTGGCCTTCTGCATAAGGTGATTTTCACTCAAATACCAGGGCACTGCTTTCCTTTATGAACCAGCAAGTTCAGAACCATTGGTTCTTCTTCGAGTAGTGTCCCGAAGAGTGCTCCACTATATATATACAGTAGTGACTCTGCACTTGGGATCAGAGCTCTTTGGTAGCAGTGCCTGCTGGGCTGCACATGTACTCCTCCCCATCTCATGCCGTGAGCGGTGTTTACATAATGCTGTGCGGTCCAACAGCCCTCAGTTCCTTTTCAACTGCTTTTGGTCTGGGACAGAATCCCCTCATACATCCTTAGCCTTTAGCAATAATAGTGTTTCTGTTATAAGGTTGTAGATATTAGCCATTTCCTTTATTTCTCTTTTCCCTCGAAAAAAACCTTCTCTTGCTCTTCCCTGCCCGTTATTCTTTAGTTTAGCATAGGTTTCCTTTCCTACACCCTTCACAAAATTCTCCCTTCTCACGCTTATGCCCTGATCCCCCAGGTTCAAGAGGTGTCTCTTCTGTCATGAGGCCATCCCCATGAGCGACAGTCACTTAGAGTGCATATGCTGTCTCAGTGAGGGACATGTCTCACAGAAGTGTACCCACTGCCTGAAATTGAAGGCTCAATCCAGAAAGGACCATGAACTGAGGCTAAAACTTTTACGAATGGAGAGCTTTCTGCAACCAGCCTAAGATCCTGGCCCTGATACCTCTCCTACACAGCGATCACCATTAGCATAGTCATCGGCCAACCTTCATTTACCGTGCACCACCAAAAGAAAATCTACTATCTCCTATCCAGACAAAAAAAAACAGGCCACTAGTTCACCCTCTAAGGAGCCACCTCAAAGAAAGGCATCCCCAGTGAGATCAGTAGCCTCAGCATCTTCAGGGGTGAGACTTAGCTCCAGCAACCATCCAGGCACCTCCGGTACCAGAGCTAAGGCGAGGTCGAAGGACCCTAAACGGGCAGGACTGCAGACAGAAACACTGTCACCCAGGACCAAGAAGGACAGTGCAATAATTTCAAAATCAGTACTGACCACCTCAACAAAAACAACTAGTGCTTCAGCATCTAGCAATCCCTCGGCACCAAACAAGCCCTTGGCACCATCTACTGGCTGCTCAAAAGAATGCACTGCGCCCTTGGCACCAGCAATGCTCTCAATCTCTACACAGCCACCTATGCTGATGATGTTCCTCACGGTACCACAAGAGGTTCGATACCCAAGAGACCTGATCATCTCTGACACCCCAGAGTCACTGCTTCTCTGTAGTGAGCTCCCTACCGCTCATGCCTCTTCCTCAGAGGCACAACACCACTCCGCTTCATCACCGAGGATTGCACCACCCTTCTCTAGCAAGGAAGAAGAGAAGGAAGGGGAGAAGTACTCCATTGCAGCACGCACTGCACCATCGTATCAAGGGCAGCCACAAAGAGAATCATCTCATCCTCGATATCCAAAGACCAGAAGCAAATCAGGCCACTGGTACAGACCCCCATGGATGCCAGTGGTTTTCAAACTGCGGGTCGTGACCCAGTACTGGGTCGCATAATGTAAGGCACTGGGTTGTGACAGCTCTGGTCAACACCACCAATCAGGCCATTAAAAGTTCTGTCAGCAGTGCTGCCTGGCTAAGGCAGGCTAGTTCCTACCTGTTGGAATACCGCACTATGCCCCAGAAGCGGCCAGCAGCAGGTCCGGCTCCTAGGCGGGGGGGCCACAGGGCTCTGCGCATTGCTCCCACCCAGAGCACTGGCTCTGCACTCCCATTAGCCAATGGAACGGGGCGGGGTGGTGCCTGCAGGCAAGAGCTGCGCAGAGCCGCTTGTGAACCTCCGCCTAGGAGCCAGACCTGCTGCTGGTCGCTTCCAGGATGCAGCATGGTCTGCAATGCCAGGACGGGCTGGAAGCCTGCCTCTGCACCCACACTGTGCTGCTGACTGGGAGCCACCAGAGGTAAGTCCATGCCCCAGTCCCACACCCCAATCACCTGCCCCAGCCCTGAGCCCCCGGCCAAACCCAGAGCCCCTTCCTACACCCCAAACTCCTCATCCCCGGCCCCACCCCAGAGCCTGCACCCACATCCCAGAGCCCTGACCTCCTCCTGCACCCCAACCCCCCGCCCCAGCCCAGACCCCCCTCCCACACTCCAAACCCCTCATCCCCAGCTCCATTGGGTTGCAGGCATCAACAATTTTCTTCAACTGGGTCACCAGAAAAAAAGTTTGAAAACCATTGCCGTATGCCAGTTCCCATACATTGGCTCTATTGGGATCCATGGGCTGTATATAGGGTGCATTTTCTCAAAACACCTGCAGAGCAGAGACAGAGATAAATATACGCTATGTCTTCATCAGCTCTATACCACCTGAAACTGAACCAAAAGCACTAGAGAAGCAAGAGGAAGAAACTGAGGTAGAAGTTACACTGCCAACCCACTATTCCTCATCTTCCCCCAATGAGGCCATCATGCTATCAAACATCAGCAGACGCTTTTTAACTGTTCCAAAAACTGTTCCGCAGGATTGCAAACTCTCTCCAGAATCTTCCTCTGGGGAAAGTCAGAGAGCAACAGCACAAGTTGCTTGACATCTTTCAGGCCTCTACATCAGCAAATATAGCACTTCTGATCAACGAGGCCTTGTTGACCCCTGCCAAGGTGATCTGGCAGACCCCAGTATCAATACCACACATCTGCAAGTGAGCAGACAATACTATGTCCCCACTGAGGACATGGAATTTCTCTTTTCCCTCCCCACTCCAAACTCCCTTGTTGTCAATGTGGTACAAGAAAAAAGGGAAACAACACTCTAGGACAACTCCCTACGACAGATTAGACCTCTTCAGCTGTAAAACATATTCTTCAGCTACACTCCAGTTCCATATCGCTAACTATGAGGCACTTATAGCCAAATATAATCAAAAACTATTCCAAATTCTAAGAATTCTGTCAAAACCTCCCAGATGACAAAAAGGAGCAGTTCCAGGCACTGGTGACAGAACGACAACTTCTGGCTTGTACAGTACTGCAAGCCTCTCTGGACTCGGCAGACACAGCTGCCCACTCTATTGCATCATTGGTGGTGATGAGATGGGCATCATGGCTTCAATTCTCTGGGTTCCCCAAAGAGGTACAGACCACTGTCGAGGAACTACCCTTTGAAGGATCTAAACTCTTCGCCGAGCACACAGACTTTCCCTACATTCTTTAAAGGACTCTATAGTGACACTCCATTCACTCGGCATTTATACACCAGTGTGAAGAGAAGATGGGGTACGCTGGTATCTACCCTAAGTTCTTGACCTGCACATTTCACCCCTCAGCAGCAGTATGATGCACAATGCTGGTGACAGAGGCCTCCTCCTAAGCGCAGGCAGACACCAGCACAAGAGGCTACGCCTTGCATATCCATCTCCAAACAACAATTTTGAAGCTTTGGTTGAGGCCCTGAGATGCCTCCCTCGGGTCCAGTTACTGCAACCATTTCCAATAGCCCATCAGTTTGGCGACCGCTTGGCCCCTTTTTACCCATCATGGCAAGAAATCACCTTGGACAAGTGGGTCTTGGAAATCATCAACAAAGGGTACTCCATTATGTTTCTCTATCTCCCATGCACTCACCCACCCCCGTCCTATAAATGAAAAAGATTCCAGACTTGATGCAACACGAAACATGTCCAGGCAATGAATGCTCCTTTACCACTCGTAGGCTACATTCTAGAACTTAAAAGATCAGGACTATCCACAAGCTCCGTTTGCGTAAACCTGGCCACTATCACTGCATTCTACCCGAAGATAGAAGGTCATTCCATATTTACCCACCCACTAAAACAAAAAAGTTTCCTTAAGAGCCTTCAAAACCTTTACCCTCAAATATGAGACTCCACACCACCGTGAGATCCCAGCCTAGATTTGCACCGTCTCACTGACCCCACCCCCCGTTTGAGCCCATGGTAATGTGCTCAAATATACACCTATCCATGAAAACAGCATTTCTCGTCGCCCTCACATCCACCCAACGGGTAGGAGAACTAGGTGCACTCATGGTGTACCCTCAATACACAATCTTTCACAAAGATACTGTCATGTTATGACCACACCCGAAATTCTTACCCAAAGTGCCTTCCGCTTTCCATCTAAACCAACCTATCCACCTTCCCTCCTTCTTCCCAAAGCCACATGGTATCTCAGCATGAAGCCATGCTACACCCCTTGGATGCCAGATGAGCATTAGTCTTTTATCTTTACAGAACTAAATCTTTCAGCAATTCCCACGCTTAGTCCTTTCTATTGCTGAAAGATCAAGGGCATCAGCCATATCCAAACAATGTCTTTCCAAATGGATCTCAGTGCATCCACCTTTGCTACCAATGACACAAACTGTGACCCACACCTGGAACTTGAAAGCATTCCACTCGCTCACTGTCCACCTTGATTGCCATTCTAAACACCGTGCCAATTACTGACATTTGCAAAGTGGCCACCTGGGCATCCACACACACTTTTAGTCAACACGATGCAATTACCCACAATGCAGCATCAGATGCCATATTAAGACACACTGTCCTATCATCCTCAGTAGATGTCACTCCAAAGCCCCAGCCTTCCATTTGAGTACCCATAGGGACACCATTCAAAGAAGAAGCGAAGGTTACTCACCTTGTGCCATAACTGAAGTTCTTAGAGATGTGTGTCCCTATGGGTGCTCCACTACCTGCCTTCTTCCTCTCTGCTTTGGAATTCAAATGTAGACTCTGTGTTAGAGAAGGAACTGAGGGTAGTTGGACCAGACAGCACTATATAGCGCCACTCATGTCGTGAGAGAGAGGAGCACATGTGCAGCCCAACCAGCACTGCTACCGAAGATATCTGATCCCAGATGCAGGGGCGTTACTGCACCTGCAGTGGAGCACCCATAGAGACACACATCTTGAAGAACCTCAGTTACTGCACAGGGTGAGTAACCTTCCTCTTTTCTAGTCCAGACATGAAGGCCTCTATTGGGTCACCACTCACACTACAGAAATACAGAAAAATATGCATGTGACTCCCTCAAAATGCCCTCTTCTGCCTCCAGGCTTGCCCTCAGCCAGGACTTGGGGACAGAGAAGTAGCACATGACCACTTGTGGAAGCCTTCTGTAGTGCCTGTGCCAAGTCTTTCATGCCCTCTTTTGAGAAGGTGAAGCAGTAGCCTGGAAAAGATTAAGGGATGCCCCCTATCACATGGCTGGGCAGGATATATAATGAAGAAGTTGGACCCAAATGGCAGAGGAGAGGGGTGTGTAGTTTTTTCCCCACCTGATAGAGGCAGTGAGGAAATCTGTCAATTGTTAGCTACAGTCCCAGAGGAAGAGTTACTTTATTTTATGCTATTTATATCTTATTTTCAACCACTAAATCATTCCCTGAAGCAAGGACCTCAGAAAGACTTGGGTGTGATGTTCGCTTCCCTTTCCAGAGTAAAATAACCCACTATTTGACACACCTGCATGTCAGGTCACAGCACAGGAGACAATTAAAAAAAACCCCACAGAGCTCAAAGTGGCATAAGCAGCTGCTCTGACTTTTCTTACTACTGAATCTGATGTGTACAATTTACAATTAAATGCCATTCATAAACATTCAGACCTAATGTAACTCACACCAGTGATAATTTGGTCTGCTGAACATACTATAAGAATACTGGGCTAAATTCTGGTCTTCGTGTACATTTATTGTAGCTTGAAAGTAACTCCCCTTAGAGTTACTTTGAATTTACACTGCATACATGACAGCAGAATGTGGCTTACTACCTAATACCATTCAAAAAGTTTTAACAATATTTACCCACTTTTTATGATCACAGCAATTTTTCAGGTTGTGATCAGTGGGCCAGAGTATAGAAGTGTATGGAAACTATCAGCCTTCACTTCATTAGTATGAGCAGGCATAATCTGAATTTCTACTAGTATTCAGTCCTTTGATCCAAGCCCCAATTTTTCTATTGATACCATTTTCAGAACTCAACTTTTCTTTTCTTTTTTTGCAGTGAAATGGCAGTTTTTTCCTCCATTGAAGCTGCTTTTCAATGTTACCAACAACAACAACAACAAAACATCTGAGGCAAAACTACCTAGTTTTATAAGGTAATTATTTACCACAGTGCCCTCAAGCAGATCAGCATTACCGGAGAGTATAATAGGCCTAAATATATTGATGATATGAAACATCCTAGTTGTCAAGTTAGGAAGCCCCACAGATCTGGCCACAGTCATCCATGCATTTATGACCTTGAGGCATGATTACTGCAAGTAATGTCTAGGAATGAAGCTACACAACTTGGGGAAAAAATGGTACAAAATACAACAACTGATTTGCTTAGCAACACAGGTTGCCATGAGTGTATCAGTCCATGGCTCTTTACGCTAGCTCCCCATTGACTAGATACCCAGCATATTTCAAGGGCTGTGCTGTTGTTCAAGAGCAGAGTTCTTCCAGAGGCTTAGACTTTTGCTACCTGAAAGATCTCCTTTTCTTCCTCCGTGACCATGATTTCCTATAACAGTTAGACTCCACTGGAACAACGCAACTTTTGACTAGTATGGGGGAGCTTGTCAATGCAAGAGACAAAACTTTTGCAAGAGCTGAAAATGATGGTAGATCTTTATCATTCTCATTTTATTTGTTCATCATAGCTTTCCATTAATAAATTTACTCTCATGCTCGCTCTCGCTCTCTCTCTCTCACACACACACACACAAAGTAATCAAGCTATTTTTCCTTTATGCTGAAAAGAGAAGAATTGTTATTGCTATTTCCACTTGTAAATGTTTTGGAGTTATCCAGATAATATGGTGATGGGATCAATAACAAAGCCTAGTTAGATAGAAGTAAAGCATTTAATATAGATCATGGAATTGAAGAGTAATATTGATTATGGATGATCTATGATCAACAGTTGCATCCATTTGTAATAATTCACTTAAATATATTTTTGGATTTTCCAATCATTGAGGCTGATACCTGTGTAAAAATGTGACAGGTATAAACACTATGGCCAACATTTTCAAATCTGAAGGCTTATAGCACCCATACCTTCCACTGAAGTTAATGGAAACTCAGCATCTCTGAAACTCAGGTTGCTTCGCATTAAGGAACCAAATCACTATTTAGGCTCCAACTTGGAGCACTCTCGTTTGACAATGTTGGTGTTACAGCCCAAATCTGAAGTCAATAGGAGTTAAACTACTGTAAGAGCAGGAAGAATTGAGAGTGAAATCTATTATTCCATAGAATAGTTTCCCAAGGCAAGTGATGAATGTCATACTAAAATACTAGAAAATAAACTGTAGGGAGGAAACTGCATTAATAAAACCTTTGATTGACAATTTATATCCACAAGAGTCAGGAAATTCACAACTATGGATCCCAGCACAATTGTGGGATTTACCCATGTATATTAAGCAACAAATGTAAGATTACTATTTATTACCTTATCACTTATACAGTAACATTGATGTACATGGCACTGTGCAACACATTAGCTGTGACAAGGCAAAAGAACTGGTCCCGGCTCAGACAGAGTTTACAGTATAAAGATGTGACAGATTTATGTCACCAATCTGTGTGAGGTGTCAGGTGATCAGGCTGAGGCCACAGGATCGTTAAGGGAGGAGATGACGTAACACATCGAGTGTCTAAATTTTAAAGCTTTAAAGATAAAATAACAGCAGAGAGTTCTGGGGGGGGGTTCCCCCACATCACTCAGAGGAGGGAAGAAAGCCTTAGTGCCCCAAGCCCTAACCCTTTCATACTCAAACCCGCACTACCCGAGGCTGGCCAAGCCTGGGTGTAACATAAGAAGAAGAGGGGGGGTGGACAGGAGTTCTTGTCCCGTGCACAGGTCGTCCAGGAGCCGCTGTGATCTCCAAATTACTCCAGCTCTCAGGAGGGTTTTAAGTCCTGGGTTTCTCTGGGGGTGTTCCATTCCACAACTTCTGTTCCTGGTGCTCTTTGTGCCAGTCCAAACTGGCTTTCTGTAGTCTTCTTCGCTTTCCCAAAACAGAACGGCTCCAGGGACGCAAAGCTCTGCTCCCCCTCCCCCCCCCCCGTCATCTTTGCCTGTGTTTTTCATCTCTGCAGCCCTGTTTTTTTCATGGCTGGCTGTGGCTGGGTGAAAGATAAACTTCTCGCCATAACCTTGGACTGCGGCCAGTGTCTTATCGTTGGCCTGAGCTTGCTAGCTGCAGTGTTGAGTTAACCTATTCTCTGCTCTCTTTCTCCTTCCCCTTTTGGCCTCTTTCAGCCTGCAAAAGAATCTTTCACTCTTCACTCACAAATGCTCCCCAGAATGCTTTGCGATCCGTGCAACAGCATTAGCAACATGCAATGCTGATCTGCCTTCCCCAGGGAAACCCTTGATACAGCCCATATAGTGTAATATAAAATATTGACAGCCATAGTATAGCTGTAGGCATTAAACATGCTTAATTGCACCCACCCAAACAGACAGACATACGTGCTATAGAGGCAGCATTAATAGAAGCCTGTATTCTGGCTGCTTTCAGCTGCATGCAGAAGCTTCCCTATATATATACCAATATATCATTCTTATTGATATTGACTAATTTGTGGTAGTGGGGATCAGGATAGAGTGCAGGTGAATTTTGCCCTTTAAGGTCTAAACTACCACCTCTAGGTATGGGTGGCCTGTGTTTAGGATCTCTGCAGGCAGTCACTATTGGGACACACAATTCCTGTCTTGTGGTTTCCTTTCCAGGCCCCAGCTTTTCAGAGTTTTATGCTACATATGTACAGCACAAGCCAAAATTAAGCCAAAATCGCTTAATTGAGCTGTTTGATTGTTGCTGGATTTTCTCTCATTTTTATACCTTTAATTTAGGTTTGGGGGGAAGGGATTTCCCATTGAATAAATTTGTGCTTAACTAGGACAATGTTAGATGATGGTTTTACACTTCTGTATTGCCCTGTTTCTTGTTTCATGGTCTTCTGCAAAATTAAATCCAGTTCTACCTGATACATACTATAGAGTGCAGGGTACATCCATCCACATGTTGTGAGGCTTTTATAGCATATGTTACAGGTTGGAATGTATTTCGTACATTTGCTCCAAAAAAGAAAGAAAACAGAAGCTGAAAATGAAATCCTTAAGCAATGAAACAGCACCAGGAAAATTCCCCAATTACTACAAGACTTCACTCACTCAGACCTGCTGTGCTCCCAACAGACTACTAACACCAAGTTTGCACTATTTACACTTGAACAAAAATGCTGTAAGTCTACAGACCTAGCAGGAAAGTCAGTGGCATAAAGACAACCCCAAACGACAGGAACATTTAATGAAATCATTATATGAAACATAAACACTGATGGAATTTTCAGTTTTATTGAGATCAGTATTGAGTTCATACCTCTCTGTAAAAACTGTATCTGAAGATGATAGTCTCTCCTGACCTGTGTCACTATTATTATAAAGTTCTAAAATGGTGCCCATCCTGTGCCTAGGTGCCTAAACCATCAATTAAAAAGTAAACAAACAACTTCCCATCAATATATTCACTTCAATCCCCCCCTGCCTCAACAGCCTTGGAGGAGAGAGAAAAAAAGATGGGCTTTGCAACATTCCCAGAAGGCTAACAGATCTGGCTTCTGCTGCACCAAGAGTGGATGGAGATCTTCAACTCCTCCAGTTATATATTAGCCAAAGATAGCTGTGGTAGTGGGACAGAAATTCTGGCAATCTGGGGTGAAGGGAGGAAGAATTCTTTTCTTTCTCCCAGCACAGAGTGTAACTGAGTGAGGAGGAACAAAAGGGAGGTCTAGTGGATTACTGACTTTGGGGGACAGGAGAGGAATCACTGGGTTGGGGAAGAGTTCAGTGAATTGGGAGACAAGGCAAGAGTGGGGTTTCACTGGTCCTTGCCCGAGTTGAAGGTCAGAGAAGGACCTTGTCTGTAACAGCAGCCCCCTCCTCTCCAATAAAACAAGTTGTGGTCTATAACTCTCTGCTCCCTGATGAAGGGATCCTCTGATCCATGTCACCCCTACTGACTAAACAATCTTGATTTTATTTTTTACAGTGCCTAACCTGCTTTGCTCTGCAAGCACCATCAGAGCTCCTTCAAAGGACAAAAATCAGATAAGTAAAACTCTCAATTGCCCATGTCAATAGGTTATTTTTAATAGTAGTTTTTATTTTGTTCATTTGATCCGGATTTCAGACTAGCTCCTGAGGTTTGGAAGTACTTCAGACTCCGTATGCTGCCCTCAAGGCAAAACGTTATTAGGACAAATTTAAACTCCTCTTAGGAGATTAAATCAAATCTGACACAGAGAAACAAAATTATTTACTTTTTCCCTTATGGGAGAAGTGGAACACTATTAAAATAAATGTAGTTCCAGTAAATAAAACTGCTCAGTTTTCTCTCAATGTACATTTTTAAAGCAACATTTTAAGTTTAATAATACTCTTAAAAATATGGAGGAATGGGAGGGGGAGAATAAACCCTCAACTTTCAATTAGTTGTTCCTCCTGGCCTTCAAAGGATCCTTTTGGTTTTTGAGTTTGTTTTTACATTATTCACGGTCTATTTCCAGGAACACCCAAGTTCTTTGGTTTAAGTATTTATTGAATTGGTGTGATTTATCTTGTCACACTAAGGGCAAGTCTACATTACAAAATTAAATCAACCTAAGTTAAAATGATGTACAACCACTGCAGTAATTAAGTCACTTTTGCATATCCACACTATGCTTCTTGTGTTGACAGTGCGCATCCTCACCAGGAGTGCTTGCACCAATTTAACTGTCAGCATGGGGCATTGTGGGACAGCGTCTGAAAGGCAACAACAGTTCATGTAAGCAACACTGATACTGCATCAACTTAACTATATCAATCTAAGTCCTACGCCACTCGTGTAGATGGAGTTATTAAGTCAGTGTAGTGCAGGGGTTCCCAAATTTGGTTCGCGGCTTGTTCAGGGTAAGCCCCTGGCAGGCCGCAAAACGCTTTGTTTACCTGACTGTCCTCAAGTATGGCCCTCAAGCGCAGGCTGGGGCACAGCTTCCTGCAGCTCCCATTGGCTGGGAACAGCAAACCACAGCCATTGGGAGCTGCGAGTGGCCATACTTGAGGACGCTCAGGTAAACAAAGCATCTCGCGGCCCGCCAGGGGCTTACCCTGAACAAGCCACGAACCAAGTTTGGGAACCTCTGGTATAGTGGATAGGTTACATATGTGAGAGCTACATTTTAGTATAGACGTGAGTTAGGGTGATATAAGCTGCATTACGTTGACCTAACTCTGTAGCGTAGACCAGGTCTAAGTTTTATGCTAATGTCACACTCCATGCTAAACAGACCTCAGCTCAACTACTCCTGGGGTTTGCACAGCAGTGTTAAAAAGTGAGAGACAGAAATGCTTTAGATAAAGTTTCCCCAAGTCTCTTTTATATGACACCCTCCCTCACCACAAATCACAGAAAAACTGACATATTACGAAGCTGAGTAATCTAAAATATCAAGGGAAGACAAAGGAGGCTTGATTCCAATCTCCTGAGTTAGACTAGTATAAATGAAAAGAAATATTTTATGCCCTTTGCACAGGTGTGAGCAATCACATCAGGGATAACATAGTAGAGACTCAGGACATAAGTATTTATTGAAATGGACCTTACTTGTTCAGACAACTTTCCTGGCTTCACTTGAATTTTCTGCCCCTAGGTAATGGCTTATCTATTGCAGTTTCTTCAGTAGCTCGGTCCTCAGCAGCAGATCCCCTCAAGCACTCTACATTGTGTGGGACATGCAGGTTATCCCTGCAGTTCTGACTCAGTTGGAGAGACAACCTTATGCTGGGTCATTTGCTTCTCTCCTTCCCCTCCAAGGAGCAGAGATAGGCATCCAAGGGAAGGACCCAAGTTGTCCAGGACCCAGTGGCTGTTTTTGAGATATGGGAGGCCAGAGGGGAGGAAGTAGCTGGATGAATGGAAGAGAGGAGCGGGCCTTAAGCTGCTGCACTCTTCACAGCTCGCTACAGTAGAGTGATTGCCATTAAAATGACAACATTTGCCAGCTGATACCAAACATCTATCACAGCTATTGCCTGTTAGGGTATGTCTACACTACGAAATTAAGTTGAATTTATAGAAGTTGGTTTTGTAGAAAGCGTTTTTATACAGCCGAGTGTGTGTGTCCCCACGCAAATGCTCTAAGTGCATGTAGTCGGCGGACTGTGTCCACAGTACCGAGGCAACTGTCGACTTCCGGAGCTTTGCACTGTGGGTAGCTATCCCTCAGTTCCCACAGTCTCCACCACCCATTTGAATTCTGGGTAGAAATCCCAGTGCCTGATGGGGCTAAAACATTGTCGCGGGTGGTTCTGGGTACATATCGTCAGGCCCCGGTTCCCTCCCTCCTTCCGTAAAAGCAAGGGCAGACAATCGTTTTGCGCCTTTTTTCTTGAGTTACCTGTGCAGACGCCATACCATGGCAAGCATGGAGCCCACTCAGCTAACCATCACCGTATGTCTCCTGGGTGCTGGTGGATGTGGTACTGCATTGCTACACAGCAGCAGTTTATTGCCTTTTGGCAGCAGACAGTGCAGTATGACTGGTAGCTGTCATCGATGTAGTCCTGGGTGCTCTTTTAACCAGGCACCTGGGCAAACATGGGAGTGACTCAGCCAGGTCATTTCCCTTTTTTCGTCTCATGGCGATTGAGTCCTACCGGCAGTGCACTGTCTTTTAATCTGCAGCCAGCAGAAGATGATGGCCAGCAGTCATACTGCACTGTCTTCTGCCAAGCACCCAGGAAGTGACGATGGCTAGCGGTCGTACTGCACAGTCTGCTACCAGCAAGATGTATAAAGATAGATGAACTAGCTCAAAACAAGAAATAGACCGGATTTGTTTTGTATTCATTTTCTCCTCCCTCTTTCCCTCCCTCTGTGAAATCAACAGCCTGCTACACCCAGTTTTGAGTTCTATCCTTGAGGTTTTCTATCCTTGAGGCGGCCATTCAGTTTCTCGCAAAGCCACCCCCTTTGTTGATTTTAATTCCCTGTAAGCCAACCATGTAAGCCATGTCATCAGTCGCCCCTCTCTCCATCAGGGCAACAGCAGACAATCGTTCTGTGCCTGTTTTCTGTGCAGACGCCATACCACCGCAAGCATGGAGCCTGCTCAGATCACTTTGGCAATTAGGAGCACATTAAACACCACACGCATTATCCAGCAGTATATGCAGCACCAGAACCTGGCAAAGCGAAACCGGGCGAGTAGGCGACGTCAGCGCGGTGACGAGAGCGATGAGGACATGGACACAGACTTCTCTCAAAGCACGTGCCCTGGCAACGTGGGCATCATGGTGCTTATGGAGCAGGCTCATGCGGTGGAATGCTGATTCTGGGCCCGGGAAACAAGCACAGACTGGTGGGACCGCATAGTGTTGCGGGTCTGGGACGATTCCCAGTGGCTGCGAAACTTTTGCATGCGTAAGGGCACTTTCATGGAACTTTGTGACTTGCTTTCCCCTGCCCTAGGCGCAAGAATACCAAGATGAGAGCAGCTCTCACAGCTGAGAAGTGAGTGGCAATAGCCCCGTGGAAGCTTGCAACGTCAGACATCTACCGGTCTGTCGAGAATCAATTTGGAGTGGGCAAATCTACTGTGGGGGCTGCTGTGATGCAAGTAGCCAGCGCAATCAAAGATCTGCTGATATCAAGGGTAGTGACCTTGGAAAATGTGCAGGTCATAGTGGATGGCTTTGCTGCAATGGGATTCCCTAACTGTGGTGGGGCCATAAACGGAACCCATGTCCCTATCTTGGCAC
Source organism: Dermochelys coriacea (assembly GCF_009764565.3). Taxonomy (NCBI): domain Eukaryota; kingdom Metazoa; phylum Chordata; order Testudines; family Dermochelyidae; genus Dermochelys; species Dermochelys coriacea. Next base: position 135,500,845 of record NC_050068.2, on the reverse strand, counting down.
CGGAGCACCAAGCCAGCGAGTACATAAACCACAAGGGGTACTTTTCAATAGTGCTGCAAGCACTGGTGGATCACAAGGGACGTTTCACCAGCATCAACGTGGGATGGCCGGGAAAGGTACATGACGCTCGCATCTTCAGGAACTCTGGTCTGTTTCAAAAGCTGCAGGAAGGGACTTTCTTCCCAGACCAGAAAATAACCACTGGGGATGTTGAAATGCCTATAGTTATCCTTGGGGACCCAGCCTACCCCTTAATGCCATGGCTCATGAAGCCATACATAAGCAGCCTGGACAGTAGTCAGGAGCTGTTCAACTACAGGCTGAGCAAGTGCAGAATGGTGGTAGAATGTGCATTTGGACATTTAAAAGCGCGCTGGCGCAGTTTACTCAGTTGCTTAGACCTCAGCAAAACCAATATTACCACTGTTATTACTGCTTGCTGTGCACTCCACAATATCTGTGAGAGTAAGGGGGAGATGTTTATGGGAGGTTGAGGCAAATCGCCTGGCTGCTGGTTACGCACAGCCAGACACCAGGGCAGTTAGAAGAGCACAGGAGGGTGCGGTGCACATCAGAGAAGCTTTGAAAACCAGTTTCATGACTGGCCAGGCTACGGTGTGAAAGTTCTGTTTGTTTCTCCCGCCCCTTGGTTCACTCTACTTCCCTGTAAGCTAACCACCCTCCCCACCTCCCTTCGATCACCGCTTGCAGAGGCAATAAGGTCATTGTTGCTTCACATTCATGCATTCTTTATTAATTCATCACACAAATAGAGGGATAATTACCAAGGTAGCCCAGGAGGGGTGGTGGAGGAGGGAAGGACAAGGCCACACAGCACTTTAAATTTTAAAACTTATTGAATGCCAGCCTTCTGTTACTTGGGCAATCCTCTGGGGTGGAGTGGCTGGGTGGCCAGAGGCCCCCCCACTGCGTTCTTGGGCATCTGGGTGAGGAGGCTATGGAACTTGGGGAGGAGGGCGGTTGGTTACAAAGGGGCTGTAGCAGCGGTCTGTGCTCCTGCTGCCTTTCCTGCAGCTCAACCATACGCTGGAGCATATTAGTTTGATCCTCCAGCAGCTCAGCATTGAATCCTGCCTCCTCTCATCACGCTGCCGCCACCTTTCAGCTTCAGCCCTCTCTTCAGCCCGCCACCTCTTCTCCCGGTCATTTTGTGCTTTCCTGCACTCTCACATTGTCTGCCTCCATATGTTCATCTGTGCTCTGTTAGTGTGGGAGGACAGCATGAGCTCAGAGAACATTTCATCGCCTTCTAATCTTCGCTAGCCTCTGGGAAGGAGAAGATCCTGTGATCCTTGAAACACATGCAGCTGGTGGAGGGGAAAAAAAGGGATAGTGGTATTTAAAAAGAAACATTTTATAGAACAATGGGTACACTCTTTCATGGTAAACCTTGCTGTTAACATTACATACATAGTACATGTGCTTTCATTACAAGGTCACATTTTGCCTCCCCCCACCGCATGGCTAACAGCAGGAAACATTTCTGTTCAGCCATAGGCAAACAGCCCAGCAGGAACAGGCATCTCTGAATGTCCCCTTAAGAAAAGCACCCTATTTCAACCAGGTGACCATGAATGATATCACTCTCCTGAGGATAATACAAAGAGATAAAGAACTGATGTTGTTTGAACACCAGCAAACATACACTGCAATGCTTTGTTCTACAATGATTCCCGAGTATGTGCTACTGGCCTGGAGTGGTAAAGTGTCCTACCATGGTGGATGAAATAAGGCTGCCCTCCCCAGAAACCTTTTACAAAGGCTTTGGGAGTATATCCAGGAAAGCCATGAATGCCAGTGCAAATTAATCATTAAACATGCTGGCTTTTAAACCTTGTATAGTATTTTAAAAGTTACACTTACCAGAGGTCCCTTCTCTGCCTGGTGGTTCCGGGAAGCAGCCTTGGGTGGGTTCGGGGGGTACTGGCTCCAGGTCCAGGGTGAGAAACAGTTCCTAGCTGTCAGGAAAACTGGTTTCTCCACTTGTTTGCTGTGAGCTATCTACAACCTCATCATCATCATCTTCATCGTCCCCAAAACCTGCTTCCGTGTTGCCTCCATCTCCATTGAAGGAGTCAAACAACACAGCTGGGGTAGTGGTGGCTGAACCCCCTAAAATGGCATGCAGCTCATCATAGAAGCGGCATATTTGGGGCTCTGACCCGGAGCGGCCGTTCGCCTCTCTGGTTTTCTGGTAGGCTTGCCTCAGCTCCTTAAGTTTCACGTGGCACTGCTTCGGGTCCCTGTTATGGCCTCTGTCCTTCATGCCCTGGGAGATTTTCACAAATGTTTTGGCATTTCAAAAACTGGAACGTAGTTCTGATAGCACGGATTCCTCTCCCCATACAGCGATCAGATCCCGTACTTCCCGTTCGGTCCATGCTGGAGCTCTTTTGCGATTCTGGGACTCCATCATGGTCACCTCTGCTGATGAGCTCTGCATGGTCACCTCTGCTGATGAGCTCTGCATGGTCACCTGCAGATTGCCACACTGGCCAAACAGGAAATTGAAATTCAAAAGTTCGCAGGTCTTTTCCTGTCTACCTGGTCAGTGCATCTGAGTTGAGAGTGCTGTCCAGAGTGGTCACAATGAAGCACTCTGGGATAGCTCCCGGAGGCCAATACCATCTAATTGCGTCCACTGTACCCCAAATTCGACCCAGCAAAACCGATTTCAGCGCTAATCCCCTTGTCAGGTGTGGAGTAAGGAAATCGATTTTAAGAGCCCTTTAAGTTGAAAAAAAGGGCTTCGTCATGTGGACGGGTGCAGGGTTACATCAATTTAATGCTGCTAAATTCGATCTCAACACCTAGTGTAGACCAGGGCTTAGAATTATAGGGGGAAACTGGCCATCTGAGAAACGTCCATGAGGATACTGTTAGCAAATGCTGTATATCACAACTATGAATAGACCCAGGCACAATCTAACAAAATTCCTCCTCCTAATTAAAGGTCTGACCTGTCATATTTGAACTGGATCAAAGCTTCTCCCAAGTCCAAGGTTGTTTGGTTCTGGCCTATCTCTGCTTCTAATCCCCATTTCTAGAAGTATTGTAGCTGATATAGGTAACTCTGAGCCACCTTCTTGCTAGAACTGATAAAGAGACAGGAAACAAGTTTTCACAGTCATGGATTTCAGTCTCTAGGGGTGACTAATTATGTTTCTCCATGGATAAAAAGAAACCATGTAATTTCAGTTTGAATAACTTACTTTAGAAACATGAAAAACAAAAAAGCCTCCATGAGAGAGCCAGCCCAGTTTCTGTCTGCTCTGTGACATGCCACATCAAGTCAGCTGCATCAAATAGCAGCTGCTCTGCAGACAAACCCTTTAGAAATTGAATACATAGAAAATAAGTTATAAGTTACATAAATGCATATATCATATCATCTGGTCTGGAAATTGTGCCCAAATCTTCTGTAAAGATTTATTTCACACCTAAATTGATGTAGAATCACCGCTCCTCTCTCTGTCTTCAGAGATACTGAATTTGTCATAAGTTGCACCTATGTATTAGTAGTGAGCATCCTCTTTGAAAATGCACACCACACCAACTTTAAAGTGCACTTTTTTAAGCATCTGAATGGCAGGTTAGATGTAATGATCCAATGAAAAGGAGGATTTTCTACAGCTGCTGTTGTATGATTTCACCATTCATTTTAATTATAGCTCATCTGATTTGTTACATTATGAAATATACTGAAACTATGGTGCCCTTGGTCAAAGAAATATTCAGTTAAGATAATTGTTGCCATATTTTATTACTAAAGTTATTGCAAGGTTATATAATAACTTGTATGAATTACCGGTAGTGCTGAATATTTTGCCTTGTCAGCATTAATATAAGCCAGCTATTTTGCCCTTGACCTACAACAGTTTACATAAAACATGACAGATTTACATGAAGAACAGGACATTTTCCCCATAGTTTGAAGAATGTTGAGCATCCATAGAAAGAAAAGCAGTTTAAAGGCAAACCAGTTCTTTGTTTAGCTCAGTTGTGTTCAAAATGAATAATGAGAGAAGAGTATTAGAAGATTGGTAGGAAATTATTTATTAGGATATAACTACATTAATTAAAGCATTTACTTGTAGTTCAGGTATATATCTTTCCTATCTCAAGTGTATAACTATAATATACTGTGACACTCTACATATGGCTTTTATATTTATACACATTGTGCTTTTTAATTTATTGATTTTTTTCTTGTATATTCATCTTTCATGTCTTTCCTCCGTACATATTAGAAATGTATAAAAAAAAACTTTAAACAAATAGCCAGATAAATATACAGCCAGCCAGATAAATGGGTTGGACTGTTCTCCAGTTCTGACAACAAAGAATCTTATATAACAATGTATTTAAAATAAAAAGTCTCTTCTTACTCTTTTCTAAAATGAGCTCAGTACAATAGGGTAAGCACAATACTTTTGTATATCCAGACACTATACGTTTGCCTTTATTACAAATACTTACTGGCACTGATGTTACCCACTGTGATTTTCTTTCCAGGGATGCTTTGTATGTTTATTTTTCAAATTGAGGGCAAAAGGTCCTATTCTTCCATAACTCTGTCATGTTTTATGTAAACCGTAATAGGTCAAGGCCCTAATAGCTGACATGTCACTGCTGGCAAAGCAAATCTGCAGGATCAGGGACTTTATGTGCAAATAACATGTCCTTAAGGTGATAATTTGACATATACCTGCTTGACAAATTGTACACTTACTTTATAACTAGCTAACAATATATTAAAACTTCAGTAGATAATCTGGTCCTATATATATATATGCATGAAGTACTGAGATGGTCTAAAAGTTATTTTTCATTAATGGTATTAATTTTAAAATATATATATCGGCACTTTCTAAATAAATAAATGAATAAATATTAAACATTTTGAAATTAATTCATTTCACTTAGTTTTCTGCATTTGAAAGAATACCAAGGCTTTTTATTATTTTAGGCATGTCTTTAATATCCTCTGTAGAAAAAGTGAGAAGGCTGAGATAAAATGAATCAAACTAATACTTGTGGATTATCAGAATGTAGGCTGTAGAGTCACTTAGTTTATATGATTCTGTGTCAAATTAGTGGCAATCACCAGTTGATACTATCTAATAAAGTCTTGTAAGTTGTGTTTAATTGAATGTTTGGGCAGATAGAGCTTGGCGAAATGCTTGTTGATCGTTAACTAGTTATTGATTATTAAACATTTAAATTGTGTTGCAATGCAGTTCTTTTGGAAGCTGTAGATGCTGTTAACAAACATTTGATCCCTCCTTCAGCTTCTCTGCCTAGAATAATTTCGTAGGTTCAGTTTGGATGCCTACTATTTATACCCACACATGAAGGATGCCTACACTTTATACCCAAATAAGAGAATATAAACATTATCATGTAAAAAAAAACATAAAAAAACCCGCTGTGGTGTCAAAAACCCTAAAAGTGCAGAAACAGTCTAAGGAAAACACCTAGCTAATAAGGAGTTTGATGAACTCCAATAGCATAGTGCGGCACTAATAGTGCACACTATTAAGATCCCAATTAAGGCTGCAATCCTGTAATGAGATACATGCAAGTGGACCCCTATTACTTTCAATGCATTGCAGGGGTCTGTATACATGCATTCCATTGCAGGCTCATTCCTAAATAATTAGAATACTGTTTTCAGACACGTAGTATGAAACCCTTTTGTAAAAAAGGGTAACACAGAGTGCCCAGGGCAAGGTGAAAATGTAGGCAGTGTAAGTGGTAGAGGAGCCATCCACATTACCAAAATCTTATCTATTGCAATTAAAAAGAGCAACAGCATCATACGGTAGAACAGTCTTCTTTAAGCAACATATAGCACCATCTAGTGAATTCCCCAAAAAACTCACATGGAGACAAGAAGCATTATTTAAAGGGGATATTTTTATAAAGGAAAGTGTGATGAAGTATTAGAAATTAAATTACATTTATATGACTATCTTCCATGATGCATCATGAAAATTCCAATTTGGGAGAGAGGGCTAGGAGAAGAAAAAATATTACTAGGCAAATATATAGGAGCAGTGCCCATATTATTTTAAATTACTTTAATTTTTTTTTTTAAATCTAGAGGCGTGATGATGGCCTGTGTTGTATGTGTACAGACTCTTCTGTTTAACACATTTGTACATGTTATAAAATAATGAGCTAAAGACTGTCACAACCACTGCAGTTAATGAAGATGTTGGGATCTTCTACAAAGACAATATGAATTCAATGAGAATGCAACAGCTATGATAGTTTAAGTGCTGAAAAATGTAGTATCCTGTTAACGCTGTTCAGAAAGTTGAACATATGAATTTCTAGTGCTATTTATGTGCCACGCATAGGAAATAATCCCACTGAAAGATGAAAATTTCATATTCTCCAACAGAACCTTACACACTAGACTGGTGTGAACAGTGAAGCAAAGATAGTTTGGGTGGAGAGTGGATACAGTCTACTATGATGGAAAGCTAGATGTGAGGTTCTTTCATTTTCACTTTCCATATTTTTGTCAGTCTCCTCCCTGACCTGAGACCAGTATGCTTTTGTCTTGTATTTTGTCTTTTGTTTTTTCTATTGCTTTGCATGTTTACTTCCACTAATTTCAGAATAATACTGTCTGAAGAATCTCTTGGGACATTTTTGTACTCCAGACAATTTTTCAACTGGAAACATATACTGTGTGTTGAAATTTGAGAACATGTCTATAGACTAGGAAGAGCAGTATCTGAGACAGATTGTGCTTTTAAGTCTCAGTGTAGGGTTATTGGGTGCAGAGGGGCTACATTGTAGAGGGAGCTCCGGAAGGAATTCCTCCTGATGAGGCTAGAAGGCTTGGAGGGAGTACACACAGTGGTGAAACCATCACCTACCCTTTGCCCTTTCACAGCCTGCCAGCTCTGGAGAGGATGGGCATTGACCCTGACTTTTGAGGACACTACTGTTGCCTATCCCACTACTTTCAGAGTGGTAGCCGTGTTAGTCTGTATCAGCAAAAAGAACGAGGAGTACTTGGGCCCAAATAAAGCTTATGCCCAAATAAATTTGTTAGTCTCTAAAGTGCCACAAGTACTCATCATGTTTTTAATCCCACTAGTGTGTAAATACATCAAAATAGCAATCTTTTTCTACTGAACAAAATTATATATACCACTAGTTAGACGAATGTTAGATACAACATCAATATATTAAACATAAATATGAATTGAACAAACAAAACAATGAATAAATATAACACCTACAAACATAAAGCAATATGTTGAATAAACATAACTGATGACATCATAAAAATATGCCCACTGTGTTAAAATCAAGAACTATTCTTGTACTAAACTACTGCATTTGATAATATGGAACAAATCATTCTCATTCGTATGCCCCACATTTACCCAAAACCCCAGTCTCTCCCTCTGCTTATACAAGCCAGCTTCTAGCTCTGCCCCAAAATGTTCTACCTCTGCCTCCTTCTCCCCGCCTTGATCTCAGACTGACAAACACACACCTATTCTCTCCTTGCCTCCTGCCTAGTCCTCATATTTAATTCAGTCTTACATTCATTGAAGTCATTGGCAAAGCTCCCATTGACTTAAATGGCACAGATTGAGGAGTACTTACAAAATGGGTAGCCATCTTAGCTGAAGGCATCCTGACTTTATTCCTATCTTACTAGGGGCAGCATCACAAAGACTTGAGAGAAATTATGACCATCTTAGCCAAGGAAGCCTGGTTTCATTATTATTGAAAGTAATGTGAGATTTTGGAAAAGGCCAAAAAACTAAACAAGATTAACAACAACAAGCAAACGTTGTGCAAGAATGGAGAATGTGTTCACAGAAAAGTTGTATAACTATCCACTTACAGTGCACTGCATCCATCACCATCATATTTGAACACCTTCCAAGTACTTAAAATAGGAACAACATTCTCTTTCTTCCTTCCCAATTTTAGAGAGGTTCATTATTCTTTCATGTTCATTTCTAGGTTTGTTGCTATACATCATGTGTGTACAATACCTAGCACAAGTGGATCTGACCTCTGCTGGAGAGTGTCTCTGAGCACTAGCACAATACAGGAACTCCTCACTTAACATTGTAGTTAAGTTCCTGAAAAACGCGACTTTAAGTGAAACGATGTTAAGCAAATCCAATTTCCCCATAAGAATTAATGTAAATGGGGGGGTTAGGTTCCAGGGAAATTTTTTTTTTGCCAGACAAAAGGCATTATAAACATTTTAAATAATTTTCAACAAGCAATTTAATACAGGTATACATTTTAAACAATTTTAGAACAAGCAATTTAATACTACAATCATTGCCGAGTATGGAGCTTGGTTGAGGTGGTGGAGTCAGAGAATGGAAGAGGGTGGATTGTCCGGCTGCTCTTCTTGCTGAACTTTCTGAACTCGAAAAAACACATCTAGAGATTGTTGTTTTGCTTTCCTTTTTTTTTCCCCTCTTGGTAAATTTCTTTATAGCAAGTCATTAGCTGACCAACTCCCCTAATCACTTTAGAGCTGCGTTCCCTGTCAGGATCGTCATCACTCAGGATTTGCAAGCCAGCTTCAATCATTTGGAAAGCTTCAGAAAGACGTTTGGCAGTCAAATGTCGATGGATTGGTTCTTCTTCTACTTCTTGGCCCTCTTCTTCCATGCTCTCGTCACCTCTAGTTGCATCAGATCTTCATTGGTTAGCTCTTCTCCATGTGATTGCAGAAGTTGTGTAACGTTGGCTTCTTCCACCTCATCAAAACCTGCTTTCTTGGCCAAGCCGAGGATATCTTTCTTTGTAGCGGGGACAACATCTTTAAACCCTATTAAGTCACTGGAGACAATGAGGCAGGCAAGGAGGCTGAAGGTGCTGTAGACTAGGAGAAGCACATTGTGCAGCAGCAGCGGCAGCTTACCCTACTCTGCAAGCACCCGGGGCAGGGGGCTCAACCCTCAGCCCGCCCATTCCACCCCTTCCACCAAGCCTCCACCCTTGACCCGCCTCTTCTTCCCCTGCCCCCTGACTTTGCAGGCTGCTTCCTCACTCCTCCCTCCCTGCCCTCCTGAATACTGCAAGCCAACTGATAGCCGTGGGCAGCAGGCAGGGGGAGCCTGCTCGCCGAGTCCTCGCTCCTACCCCTCCCTCCTGCCTCCTAAATGTAGCAAGCCAGCCGATTGCTGTGGGCAGGAGGCGGTTGGGGGGGGAAGAGGGGAAAGGTGCTGATCCGCAGCGTCTGCTGGCGGGGGATACTGTGGGGTGGGGGGGGGAGCGTAGGGAGGCTGCCTGCTATGGAGAAAGCAGGCAGCCAAGCAACGTAAGAGTGGAGCATTGCTCAACTTTAAACAAGCATGTTGCCCAATTGATCAGCAACGTAATAATGAAATGTTAACCGGGACGACTTTAAGCAAGGAGTTCCTATACAAATAACAATGAAGGATGTATGTATTTTTGTTTGCTTGTTTATGCTTGTGTGTGCATGTGACAAAGTTGAGGGAAAGCTATACTGAATCAATGTGCGTTGCAAATAGTTCTGAAAGCAGCTACTTTTTTGAGCATACTAAAAACGTTTATCCTGTTTGATAGAGCGTTATCTTTACTCATGAGGACTTCTTGTCTCACTACTCTGCTCTGGCCCCCAAACTAGGCCCACACACCACCTGATGCAATAAGCCCATCAGGAAATGTGCTGACAGTGAGATTATGGATTTCGCATTATACTATTCCATTCATTAATAAAAAGTTTCATTGATATCTTCTTTGGGAGTTTTTCTGCAAATGCTGAAAACAAACATTAGGGTTTTATTTTTTAATTTAACAAAGGATTTATCTGTGGATTACAGCATATCAAATAGGAATGATCATTTAAATTTGCAAAAGATGGACCCTGCAACAGTGTCTAATTAATGCTTTGGGAACTAATGTCACTACCATTTAACATCAAGTACTTATGAAGGAATAAAAAGCTCTCTTACACTCCCTCATACTCCTGTGTCTTTTGCTTTCCTTACAGCATACTTAATGTTGGCCAGATTCCTCACTTGTGTAAATGTACTGAAGTCAATGATCAATCTTCCATTGACAACTTCTATGGAATTGCACCATGGATGAACTTGGCCCAGACAATCTGCTTTGACTAACTTCCATTCTTTTCCAGGGATAAAAGAAGCAGTACTTTAAAAGCTTGTTTATTAATTCAGTTTGACTAGCTGTAAATGGTTATTTGAAGGTGTGACCTAGGGATGTAACCAGACCATGCTTGATACATTTTTAATAAGCTCTCCTTATTTATCCTCTTGCTTAAGTTTGTAAAATTTACTTTTATCTGAATTTAGCTCTATCAGTGTGAAATTAGAAGTTGCTGTTCCATCTTGATTAAAAGGAGATCAGGAACTGCTTTGATCATGGTGCTAAGCCAGTATTTGTTAAACCAAACCCTGTTTGGTAAAACGGCTAGCTGAGGAGAAATAGCGCTATTTTTGGTAGGATGTTGTCTGATCTACAAGCAGTGAGCAGTGTTCTACACCATGAGTAAAAGCCTGGTCGATGGGAGTTTTGCTATTCACTTCAGTGAGGCCCGGATTTCACCACGTGTCTTTACAGTACATTTTCTTACTAAATTCAGTAATATTTACATTGAATATCAAACTATTATTGTTTTACTGTCTCGTCAGCCTTCTGTCACTGCGCCAGGGAGATTTTAATTTAATTTTAATTTAAGATTTTCCAATTCCAATTTTAAAGTGAAACTAATTATTTCCTGTGAATAATTTCTGTTTAACTAGTCTCATGCAGATGTGGGGGCTGCAGTCACACAACTTCCATGAGAGCTGTGCAGCTAAAGCCCCGAACAGATTGGTATTCATCAGTCCTATTCCCTACTTTTGGGCCAAATCCTGAAGTCCTTACTCAGGCCAAACTCCCATTAACTTCAGTGAGAGTAAGGACTACAGCCCAGATTTTAAAGGCATTTAGGCATTGCTGTGCTTAGTGTTCAGTGCCTAACTGATTTAGGAGCCTTTATCTTACTTTCAAATGGGATTTAGATGCCAAAATCCCATCAACTGAATGGGATGTGGGCTCCTAAATCAGTTAGGCCTTGCAACACTGAGTGCAGCAATGTCTAAATACCTTTAAAAATCTGAGCTGAGGGCCTCATGCAAAGCCTATTGTAACTTTGTAAAACAACCACTGCTTTAATAATGGGCTTTGAATCAGATCTATCTAATGATTGCAGGACTTGGCCTTAAGTGCAGAAAACCAATTGCTTGTTTTCATTTAAATCATGAAAACAATACCTTCATGAAAATATTATTACACATGTCCTAAAGTTAGTCTGATGGTGAAGTTTTGGGGTGATTAAATAAGTTCAGTACATAAAACCAGAAATCAAACTGTACCTGAAACTCACACTTGAACAAAACTTGTTTAGAGGCTTGATTAAATATTTTTAAATTTCTGGATTTAGAAGTTTGTGCTGGGATTTTAAGCAGAAACAGCTAGCTAAAATAAGAGAAGCAATAATCCCAATCTGGTGAGAAGCAGTAATTAATGAAACCTCATAAGAGAATATGTACTCATGCCCTTTCTATGACAAGGAGATTTTGAGAGACAAGGTGGATATATTGGACCATATATCAAAGAGCTTCTTCATAGAGAAGAGCTCTGTGTAGCTCGAAAGCTTGTCTCTTTCACCAACAGAAATTGGTCCAATAAAAAATATTACCTCACTCTCCTTGTCTCTCTATTATCCTGGGACCAACATGGCTACAACAACAACAATAAAGATTTAGATTAATTCAAATTCACTTCCACATTTTATTTCCAGACCCTTTGAGGTTTGCTCAACACTAATATAGATCCATTCTACTTACATTAATACTGGCTATTGTTACTTTATCTAAATTTAGCAAGGGCTAAATGTTGAGGCACTTGTTATCTTTATATTAAGCCTTGTGCCAGATCCTGAAGTCCAGGCTCAATTTTTATCCAGTCCTTACTCAGGAGTGAAAAATGAAGTGAAGGCCTCAGGTTTGCAGTGCAATATGTGGCATCATGTCTCCCAGATCCATGAATGGAGAGGGCAGTTTACATGTGGACTTTACCCCTCCTGCCTGGAAGCAGGAGTCAGCCACCTACAGAGCACCAACTTCCCGGGCCCTGCAAAGGGCGTTCTGTGGCTCTGAAGTTGGCATAGGAGTAAAGAGCAGACCAAGGGCAAGCTGGTGTGACACACTGTCCCTCCTCCAGCCCCCATAGGAGCTTTCCTGAGAAGAAATACTACTCTGTATTTTTCTTTTGTGATCCCACCTCTTCAGTGACCCCAGTAGCGGTTTGCTTCTGTGCTGCATTGCACTGTGCTGCTGTTCACAAACCAGCCACAAAGTGGCCTATAGCAAGTCTTCTGATGAAATCTGTAGACATAACACAATAGATGCCTTGTATAGTTACAAATAGGTTCAATCAGTAATCCAGCAAACAAAATATAACAGTCCTTTAACTCTCAACCAATAGGCAAAGCAATTAAAATGTATAGACAAAATAACGTGTTTATTGCAGGGGGAGCGATGAATATATTTGTGTTTATGCATTTCAATTACTTTGCCTATTTTTTCTGGCATATCTACAGACTGCTTTATATTTGGCCTCTGTGTATACGGCCATGGTTTATTATGACATCTCTGGCAAATCCAACAAGATGACTTGCCACATGGTGCCTGTGGGGACACACAATGCTTGGAGTGAAGAATAAAATGTTGATACTGGCCTATAAACTGGAGTCTTGTGGTCAGGGTTATATAGTTTTAGAAGGAGGATAATTAGAGCATTTACTCTATCTCAAAAGGGATTAGTTTAAAGTGAAAATGAAAAAATTGTCTGTAGCTGGATTGAACTTTGATTTAGCTGGCTATTTTATCCTGCTTCAAGATTTGTGGTGGAAGCCTGACAAGTTTTTATTTTTTCTTTCTCACAGATGCTACTGTGTATCTGGATTAAGAAACATGACACAATAGCACAAGAAACATCTTCTGAGATTCAGGCATATAATGATTTCAACCTTTCCTCTTGTAAGCTTTATATAGGGGGAAATGCCATAATCTTCCTTTTCTAAAGGGACCACTGAATGTGTTTAAAAGGGGATAGAATTGCATATATAACCAAATCCTACAGTCCTTTGCTTTCCCAGTGTCTAGGAAAGGTAAGACCCTGGATGAAATTTAGACTAAATTCAATCCAAACAAGACAGAGATCTTGCTAATGGGTAAGTGAAAGAATCTCTGTGGATAGACAGAGCCTCTGACTGATCCCTTTATGGAGCAGGCATGCCGTCGTCTGTCCTTGTGATTTGCCATCTGTGTCTTGTTTAATCCATTGATGCCGCTGGATTCTCAGTGCCTTTTACCATATTGGCTGGCCTGCAGGTTTTGTCTCTTGAAGTCTGATGTTGACTTTACTACAGCTATCTATGCCTTTGAGCTCAAAATTTGACCAATGGAGTGTGCCTTACATCAGGTTCTTCTTGAAGACCACAGAAGTGTCAGCTAGTATAAAGTACATCTGCCTACTTTTTAATTGGGACAGAGCAACATCAACACGTGATACACGTACTCTGTAGTGACTCTCAGTTTTCTTCTGGTTGCAAGGTGTCAGTGATTATCTTAAAAGAAACAACTTATATAGTCTGGGACACAATTATCTCTGAGAATGCTTTTCTTTATGAAACCAGTTGTAGCAGTTGGGTTAGTCGGCATGGTCTTGTCTATCTCGGGATATGTAAAATCATCATTCTGCATCTACAGCACTGGGTAAGCATGTTTAGGAATTTTAATGATTAAATAAAGACAAAAGCTACCCAACCATGTAAATGCAAGAAATCATGGAGACATCACTGAGACAACCAATGAAGGAAGGCTTCCCAGTGCAAGGTCTACTGCTCAGGTATGTGCATCCAGTGTTAATGAGTCCAATGGATCCTGCTATGTTAAGTGCTGTACAAGCACATAGTAGGGGACAGTCCCTGTCCTGAAGAGTTTATAATTTAATTAAAGGCAAGACATAACTCGTGGCTGTAAGAAACAATAGGAAAGGAAAGGGGGAGAGAGAAGATGGGGAAAACTAATAAAAATCACAAAGTTACAGAGGCTAACAATGTGCACAACTTGATGCTTCCCATTCAAACAATATCTTTATTCTTGCAGTTGGCGTGCTAAAAATAGAGATTTAGCCACAGCAAGACAGACTAGCCATCCTGAATACAGCCCTACCCCAGACCTTGAGCGGTATATGTTGTTGTGGTTTTTAAATCTTTGCCTATTTCCAGGTTTGCTTTTTAAAGATGCAGCAATCCACATCTGCATGACTAGGGCCCTGATTAAGCCTTAAGAGTGGGGTTTGCAAAACTGCCTACTGGGTTTGGATGCCCAATTCCTGTTAATTTCAGAGTACTCTCTTGTCCAAAACCCTTAGGCAGCTCAGCTCAGCCCACATGTAAAAGTTAAATGGCTAAAGACAGAAAATTCTCTTAGGGAAGTCAGTCCCATCCTTAATATGCCCTGCTATGCCAAAGTACTAACACTTATGCTATATTTACTAAAAGAAAAGGAGTACTTGTGGCACCTTAGAGACTAACAAATTTATTAGAGCATAAGCTTTCGTGAGCTACAGCTCACTTCATCGTAGCTCACAAAAGCTTATGCTCTAATAAATTTGTTAGTCTCTAAGGTGCCACAAGTACTGCTTTTCTTTTTGCGAATACAGACTAACACGGCTGCTACTCTGAAACCTGGCTATATTTACTGTATATACTCTATTATTGCAGGGCAGACTGTTTGAAAAGCCCTATAACTCTAGGATGCAATTTAAATGCTATATTTTAGCATCAAGTCGGATTTATTTTTGTGGATTTTAGCTCATTAATGTAGATATTTAACATATCTGTGTACACGATTTACATACCTTTGAATTTCTGTATTTAGTAATATTTCAAGAACTGAAGGGAAAGTTAAAAGAAATCTCCCATTGAGCTGGGCCCAAAAAATCATGGAGCCTAAAAAAATGGGCCAAATTCACTGGAGTAACTCACATGGAATTTGGTCCAAGATGCTCAGATAGGGCCAGATCTTCAAATGCTTTACTCATTTTAAATAATATCCTACTTCACTTGTAGTTCCGTTGAAGTCATTAGCACTACTCATGGAGGAAGATGTAAAGTAAAGATATCAGTATCTGGTCCATATTTTGCCTTTACAGTCTACAGTCCTCCTGAAATTGCCTCACCTATCCACTATTTAGAACACTTATGACATTTTTAATGAGATTTCTAAATAAAAAATAACTGTTGAAGCTTCTTTTGTCATTGAAATAACTCAGTTGTTTTGTATTCAAGGAAAAAAATAAAATAAAAGTGACTGGATCACATTATCAGCCATAATTCCTAATTATAAAAACTAGATACAGTTCCTAGGAGTGCCAAAAATGACAACATTCAAAGAGCTATGTTAAGACAAACTAAAAAGCCGACAAACCCCAAGGGGTAAAGAAATTCAAAGACAAGAATTAAATTGCATCATTATCATATTTGATTATGCATACATACTGCATAAAGTACAGAAAACTCTGATCCATTTCATCATAGACTGTTGTGACAAATGTCCCAGTGCTAAACCTTCAGGAATGGGAATTTGAGAATTGAGTTTCTAGCTCTCAAAATTCAGACAACACAGGGGCTCTGTTTTCCAAGAAATCATACAGAACACAACATTTTATTGAGTATTAGCTGCACATGTCATTTTTAGTTGTCAGATGATTTACCTATTCAAAACAATTTTAGATTCACAACTATTACTGTTCCAAAGAATTGATGCATTTGTACTTACAATACTGCCACCTATTGATGTAGATGCAGTATTGTGTATTATAACCAAAGCATTGAGACTTTTTTTTTTTGGTAACACTTTGCACTTTTTAATCACCTTTAAGCTCTGTGTACTTAATTCCCATGCCCCAATCAGTAAATGAGGAGGAGACTTTCAGCACAGGGATGCTGTGAAGTTTACTGAATTAATGTTTTGTAAATCACATCCATGTACTTGAGTGGGAGACACTGTAGAAATGTAAGGTAATATGTTATTACTGCTAAAGTTTGCCAAAATGAGGCAGCAGTCTTTTCATTAGGTTACATTATAACTGGAACTAAATAGGATTCACAATGCCACTTTGACTTTTCAATGGGGCTAGAAGCCTAATTCACTTAAGCACTTGAAGATTTGACCCTTGGAGCCCAAGTCCTATTTTCAGAATGACTTAGGACCTTAGGATTCTCAAGAGGTATTTAGACATCTAACTTTCTTTGATTTAGATCTGGGCCCTAAGCACCACTGAAAGTCATTGGTAACCAAGTTTGTTAAAAGGAGCAGGGTAGTTTTAGTGGGTGATCTCACTACTTGTAATGATCAGGCTGAGTTTATATCTCACCTCTTTTAAAGCATAATGCAAAACACATATTTTCCTTCAACAATAAGGAAAAGTGACACTGTCCATTTCATCCAAGAATGCTCTGCAGAAAAATATAAGTAAGGAGGAGCTGTGATGGTGGTTCATACTCAGCCAGCAATGATATCCTTTTAGTTCTTCTGTGCTACAGTGATAGGCACACTAAGAATAGATAGAATTGTTTTGTATTTTTCAGCAGAATACCTTGCTGCTGTCTGAGAGGAACGATATCAAAATGAAATCCAAATGCTATGTTCCAGTGTTGCGGTTTGATATAGAACTTGGACAAAAATCTTGGAAAGGCTGATGAAGGATGCAAACAGTAAAGAATTAAATGATGGCAGCTTAATTAATGCCAATCAGTAAGGTTTTATGGAAAATAGGTCTTGTCAAATAAACTTGATATTTTGAGGAGATTAGAAGTTTGGTTAATGATGATATACTTAGACTTCTATAAGGCTTAGTACCACATGACATTTTGATTAAAAAATTAGCACTGTACAAAAATCAATACATCACATATTAAATGGCTAACTTATGGAATCCAAAGTAATTCTAAATGCAGAATCATTATCTCCATGTTTCCAGTTGAGTCTCACAGGGATCTGTTTTTGGCCCAACGCTACTCAATATCTTTATCAATGACCAGAAAGAAAACATAAAATCGATCTAGTAAAGTTTGCAGATAACACAAAAATTGGTGGAGTGGTAAATAATGATAAGGACATGTCAATTCCACATATCGATCAGGGTTGCATGGTAAGCCTAGGACTCTTGAACAACATGTATTTCAAATCAAGCAAAATGCAATGGCATACACCTAGGAACCAAGAATATAGGAAGAGGGATTGTAAGGCAGTGACTCAGAAAACATTGTGGGTCATGCTGAATAAACAATTGAACATAAGCGACCAGTGTGGTGTGAGGTGATGGCTAAGCAAATGCAATCTTTGGATACATAAGCAGGAGAATATTAAGTAGAAGCAGAAAGGTATTATTGGCCCTGTATATGGCATTAGTGACACCACTGCTGGCACACCATCTGGTTCTCATGTCCACACTTTAAAAAGAATGTTTACAATTTGGAAAGGGTTCAGAAAAGAGCTAAAAGAACGATTTGAGGTTTGAGAAACCTTCTTTATAATGAAAGACTAAATAGGATCAGTCTATTTTGTTTATTCAAAAGAAGATTAAGAGGTGACATGATCACAATCTATACGGGAAGATTTCTGATGGTAGAGAGCTCTTTAATTAGCTGACAAAGGCATAACAAGATTCAATGGCTGGAAGCTGAAGTAAGGGGAGGGAAAAAAATAGACTAGAAATAAGGTGTAATTTGTTTAACAATGAGGGTAAGTAATCAACTTACTTAGGGATGTTGTGGATTCTCTATCACAGAAAGTCCTTAGATTTGATGTCTTTCTAAATGATATGCTGTAGCTCTATCAGAAGTTATGAGATTGATGCAGAAATTTCTTGGTGAAATTCTATGATGTGTAGTCCATTGGGGGAAGTAGCTCCTCCTCCTCCAGGTCTGTGGGCGGCCAATCTGACCCACGACGTCTGCGGGGGTCACCTGAAGTGGGGAATCAGGGGGGCGACAGGAGACGTGAGCTCGGGCCTGTGATCAGGACCGAACAATAAACACTGTTACGGAGCCTCCGCCTCTGGTCGGGGCAGGGCAGCAAAAAGTCTCAGTCTCAGGCCTGTACTCAGGCTGGGCTGCAAACAGTCGATTAGCCCAGGCCCTTGATCAGGGTGGGGCAGTAGCAAGTCAGAGGGCTCAGGCCCGCACTCAGGCTGAGCTGCAGTCAATCAGCCTAGGCTCCGGTTCAGAATGGGGCAGTAAACAAAGTCTCTCAGTTCCAACCTGCACTCAGGTTGGGCTGCAAACAAAATTGATTAACTCAGGCTCTCCTTCAGCTAGTCTGAGGGAAGCGGGAGACTGCCACCCACCACTTGGGTGGCAGGGGAGACACAGGCCCTCCCACGCCACTGCATCCCGGCCCAGGGCCCTAAGGGTAGTGGGAATCTGCCACCGGGGAGCCAAGCTACAACACGTTGACTCACCCTCTGCCAGGGTTGCAGCCAGACAGGGGTCTACTACCCATGGGCCACTTCCACACTCCCCTTCCAATGGTACATGCTGATCCGGTGAGGTAAGGTGATCGGTAAGGGCTTCAGTTGACAGCAGAAGCTACGCCAGGGTTGGGCCAGCTGGCAGTCCGGGACAGCCATCTGTCTCCTGCAGGGTCAGGTCATCCAAGGGTTCGGGCCAGTCACCTGCTTCCTGTGCGGCTGGGTGGTCCAAGGGTGCAGACGGTCCAGGCCAGTCATCTGCACTCTGCGGGCCTACTGCCACCTCCCAGCGCGAGTGCTCAGGGGACGTGTCTGTCCCCTCCAGTGGCTGAGTCCTACTGAGCTTCCAGGTCCTGCCTTTATACTTCCAGCCCCACCCCTTGGCTTGTGGGGCAGAGCTAGAGGGTAGGGCTCTGCCCACAAAGGGGTGGAGCCACCCTCTGTGTCTGGGAGGACCAGTCCACCTCACTACACCTGGGTTATGCAGGAGGCCAGACTAGTTAGTCATCATGGTCCTTTTTGGCTTTAAAAATCTGTGAACACTGATATTTGAAATACTCATTTTTAGGAGTGGTATAAACAGACACACCCCCATTCACTGCCCATTGCCCTGTGTGCCCCTTATATAGACTAACAAACATTTCACAGTTCCATTTCTGGAAAAGTCTGGAAAAATGATATTGGAGTGTTCCAAGACACCATCCCCTAACAACCTAATATACCAAGCTAGAGACGGTGATTTTCGCAGAACTGCATTGGCAGGGTCAACTGAAGCCTGTTGAAGAGAAATGCCAGAGTGTTTGTACTTGCACTGCCTCCTAATTCTTGGGCTCAGAGAGACGAAGGAAGAAAAGGGGGAAGAATGAAAATCCAGAATGTCATTTTCTGTAAAAAAATCCATTAAAAACTCTACATGTCAGTTTTGGTGATCGCTTTTACTTTGTCTGTGATTGATGGTGATGTCTTTAACAAAACCACCACACGTGCCATACTTTTATGCAGTTTGCCCTAAGATTTGCTTTTTCACCAGTACAAAGACACAGTAGTGGCATTTCAGCTGCAGTCTATAACTCTTGAGTGCCTTTGTTTTAATATAGAGGTCTGTCTGCACCTCTCAGCCACAAGCTAGCACTGACCAAAGCAAGGGAGCATGTTGTCCAGATGTAACCCATAGGATCCAGGATAGATATGGGATTCAGGCAATTCCCAGTGAAGAGGGAGCCGAACAGAGACTTGCAGGGAGCAGGAAGTGCAGGGAGGCTATCCAAATGTGGGATCTGGTCTTGGAAAGAGCCAGGTTGGTGCAGGAAGGAAGTAAGGAACCTGCAACCTATCTCCTCTGGGACGAAATTGTCTCTCTGTCTATGTACTTCTTAGCCAAAGCCAGGGGGAGAGGGGAGAAAGAACAGGGACATTAGCATTAACATGTGACCCAAGGAGTTGAAAAGGCCTAAACCCAAAATGGTAGAAGGGATTATTTATGAAGCATTGCTAGATTATGTGAGATCCAAGCAACCTGCTTATGTAATGGAACCAGGATGACTTAATAGAGCACCCCTGGGGAAGAAGATGTTAATTGGCATGCCAGGAGAGGAAACTGATGCATGAAGCACCAGCATGCAGTAACCTTCTTCCCACCACACCTTCCCTCAGTAACCCCACCAAAATCACATCACAACCGTACTCCCGACAGAATGGGGGAAGAGAGATACAAGGCTCTATTTATGTTCACTTTTAATGACAACAGGCCCTCCATTAGAGGCTAGCTGGATGGAAAGCTATTACATCTACGGTACATTTAGATTTTGAAGAAAGATGCAATTTTAGAGGGGGTGATTTACAACTTTCCAATGCATAAATACTATTTAATAAATTTATCTGCAATACTTCTACTGCAGCACCATCATTGCCAATGCCCTCCCATAACAATCTTAACATTTATGTCAAAGCAGTGAGGTTGTGCTGTAAAAACTTGCTGCAATGTGATTCATCCCTTCATTATATAATTGACGAAATATTTATGTTGACTGTGGTCTGGTGTGGCAGCTTTTGTAGTTTAAGCAAAGGAAATAGAGTCACTATTTTATAATAAAACTGGAAATTAAAAAAAAAAGACAAAATGTAGATGGACATTTCACAATAGAATATAGTTTCAGCAGATTAAAGTTGTTGGGGCTCACATCTTACCTAAAAGCTTCAAACCTCCTGTGCTGCACTTTAGTATACAGTATATATTTATACATCTAACTTAAATTCATATTTAACAAGTAAAATCCTTAGGATGTTCAGGCCAAAATTTTCAAACTTAGATATTTAAAGTTAAGGTCCTAAATCCTTACCTAAGTAAGGCTGACCTAATTGCTCCTGAGTACTTACTGCTCTAAATGACTGTTAGAATGTCCTCTGTCTCCAGTGAGTATTGTTACACTCAATACATATTTTTAATATTTGGTTGGCTTTTACTACACAATAAGCATCTCTCTGTATTTAAACAGATACAGCTAGTTGCGACAATTCTTGAATTATATTTATTGAGATGTAATATATAATCCATTGTACATAATATGCATTATTGTTGCTAGCCTTAATATTCTAACAAAACAAAGGTGTTTATTTAACATGCAATTACTCTATTAGGAAGTGACCATAGCCAAGGTAATTCCATGTTGCCAGCAAGGAGAGCTGTTAGCACTGGCTACCATGAGAGCAGCACTACTGCTTTTCACTTGGATGGTCTCCATAGAGCTGCTTGAATAGAAAAGCTTTCCAAAAGGTTCTCTGGTACATACTGCTGGAGTGCAGAGAGTACTATGAACATCGGTTCTGTTCTTGCTTCAGATAGTAATTTCCTTTAAAGCTTCCTCCCTTTTTGTTACAGCTTTATGTTTTCACATTTTATTATTAAAAGGAGAGAAAGAGAGAGGGGAGTCATTGTTCAGGAAGGGAAAAGAGGAATCCACATTGAGCAGCAACAGAGAGTGTCCTATCCCCATGAGTGACAGCTGGGGGCAGGGGAGATGGGGAGGAAAGAGGCTTAAGAACTGATATCACAGACCCAGCATCAGAGCGTCATTCTGCTGAGTCTAAACCAAGAAATTTATTTTTGTTTTTTAATTCCACCAGTGTGTGTGTTTATAGAAAAAGAAACATGAGTGTTGTGAGGCTCACCATCTCAGTGACCCCCCTCGCAGCAAGACCTGGCATTGCAGCATTTTTACCTCAGTTTCCCTACAACAATCTTTGACCCATTCCCACTCTAGAGGTGACCTGGCCCTCTAACCAAGCCAAAATTCCCTGGAGAGAGAGAGAGGCAGGCTGGCTTAACTGTAGAGGATTCTAGCAGTCTTGCCCAGGAAACTCCTCTTCCTCCTTTTAAGTCCCACACCCTGCACCAATGGAATGGAGTAGACTAACTGAACAGGGCTGACCGGCCTAAGGCCTTCCAGCCCTTAAAGGTGCAGGCCACTCCGTTACAGAGAGCCTTTATACTTAAATGAGAGAGGCCCAAACAAAGTGAGGGCTAGCAGAGAGCATGAAAGAGTTTGGACAGAGTGGACATTCAGCACTGAGTAGAAAAGGCTGCTCCATTATTTGTTAATGGAGTAAATTGGAGTATCTGAAATAAACAAACACACACACAACTTTAGCTTCTAACTAAGGAAAAAAAAAACACAGGTCAACCTAGTATCCAGTCACAGAGTAAAAACCCAGTATAACTATGCAGGCAGAAGAGTACCAACAGATCAGTCAAGATAGGACTGCTTGTGGCCAAATGGCAATGCTACGTGTGTGCAAAAATATGTGTAAACAGAACACTTTTAAGTTTTAATATTCTCCAACAAACAGCTTCTCTCTTTGAGAAGATGACCTCCATTTCTGCATTTATCTACTGACAATGCTTGAATTCAGTGGAACTACTCACATGTGTAAACCATTTGCGTGTTTGCAGAATCAGGGCCTAGAACTCCAGAATTTTATCCAAACTTTTCTGTAACGGCAGACCCAAGCAGTCCCAACTTTGGGAGATCAAAAACCAGAGCAGAGCTAGACCAATGCTGAGCACTCTGAAAATCCCACCCAGAATGTTTTTTAAAAAAAGTTGTTTCTTGTTTACATTTGCAAATTCAAGAATAGTATTATTTTGCAAATAAAATAAAATAAAATAAAAAAAAATAATAATAATAGCACCTAGGATCCCTAGTCATGGAACAAGACTAGGTTGTGTTAGCCACTGTACAAGTACTGGACAAATTTTTTTTTCCCTTGATCATTGCATTTCTAGTGTATGGACCTGTTGCATTTTTAGTAAGTGGTTGCTATTCCTGTAATGTTTGCAGTTAAAATACAAATATCACTACAGAAATCAAAATTCTCTTGTTGAAAGTATCCATTGCTTCACTTTGTGGATAATGAAATCAGCTCCTTTGGTCAACAAATCAGATCCAAAGCTTTCTGGTGGTAATTAAAAAATTATGAAAGCCTGTGTCCCTCCCACACACCTGTTCCACTATTACCTGAACAGATATTCATTTTATTTTGGAGATCAACCATATTTCTTACCACTTTCTGTGATCACAATTGATATTGAAAAGAAACCCTTCTTATTCTCCCCACCATCTGCTCCACATTTCATGAAAAAATCTTCTTACCCAAGGAAATTGCTGATGCTGATAAAAGCAGGAGAAATCAATCATATACCATTCCCTATCATGTCCAGTAAGCATTAATGTGATCGCTTGGACAATAATTCAGCAAGGTGCTTAGTGCAGGCTTAACTTTAAGCACATCTCTATTTTGAAAAGTGTTTAAGCAGGTGCTTAAATTTAATCAAATTAAAAGCTTTATTCTGGTGACAACTGATTAGGAAATGTTTGTAAACTTCTTCTATAGCTGGGAGTGAAATTTCCAAATCTGGATGCTATAATCTATATGCAGGTAACTTCAAAAGTCATTCATGCTGCTAAGAAGACTATAAATTATATACTACCTATGGTTTGTGCTCGATATTAGTAGCTGACAATTACAACTCCTGTACTAAAACTGAAACAATTTCCCTCTGTCAAGGTTCCTTCCCCACTCTGAACTCTAGGGTACAGATATGGGGACCTGCATGAAAGACCCCCTAAGCTTATTCCTACCAGTTTAAGTTAAAAACTTTCCCAAGGTACAAACTTTGCCTTGGCCTTGAACAGTATGCTGCCACCACCAAGCGTTTTAAACAAAGAACAGGGAAAGAGACCACTTGGAGATGTCTTTCCCCCAAGCCCTACACCCCCTTTTCTGGGGAAGGCTTGATAATAATAATTGACAATGGATCGTGTGGTGTGGTCTGGTGTGGTCTGGATGAAAGCTGGAGCCACTATGGATGTAGAAGCCCTCTACACCAACATTCCACACAAAGATGGACTACAAGCCGTCAGGAACAATATCCCTGATAATGTCATGGCAAACCTGGTGGCTGAACTTTGTGACTTTGTCCTCACCCATAACTATTTCACATTTGGGGACAATGTATACCTTCAAATCAGTGGCACTGCTATGGATACCCGCATGGCCCCACAGTATGCCAACATTTTTATGGCTGACTTAGAACAACGCTTCCTCAGCTCTCGTCCCCTAATGCCCCTACTCTACTTGCGCTACATTGATGACATCTTCATCATCTGGACCCATGGAAAAGAAGCCCTTGAGGAATTCCACCATGATTTCAACAATTTCCATCCTACCATCAACCTCAGCCTGGACCAGTCCACACAAGAGATCCACTGTCTGGACACGACGGTGCTAATAAGCGATGGTCACATAAATACCACCCTATACCGGAAACCTACTGACCACTATTCTTATTTACATGCCTCCAGCTTTCATCCAGACCACACCACACGATCCATTGTCTACAGCCAAGCTCTGCATTTGCTCCAACCCCTCAGACAGAGACAAACACCTACAACATCTCTATCAAGCATTCTTACAACTACAATACCCACCTGCTGAAGTGAAGAAACAGATTGATAGAGCCAGAAGAGTACCCAGAAGTCACCTACTACAGGACAGGCCCAACAAAGAAAATAACAGAACACCACTAGCCATCACCTTCAGCCCTAAGTAAAACCTCTCCAACGTATCATCAAGGATCTACAACCTATCCTGAAGGACAACCCATCACTCTCACAGATCTTGGGAGACAGGCCAGTCCTTGCTTACAGACAGCCCCCCAACCTGAAGCAAATACTCACCAGCAACCACATACCACACAACAGAGTCACTAACCCAGGAACCTATCCTTGCAACAAAGCCCATTGCCAACTGTATCCACATATCTATACAGGGGACACCATCATAGGACCTAATCACATCAGCCACAACATCAGAGGCTCGTTCACCTGCACATCTACCAATGTGATAGATGCCATCATGTGCCAGCAATGCCCCTCTGCCATGTACATTGATCAAACTGGACAGTCTCTACGTAAAAGAATAAATGGACACAAATCAGACGTCAAGAATTATAACATTCAAAAACCAGTCGGAGAACACTTCAAGCTCTCTGGTCACTCTATTTCAGACCTAAAAGTGGCAATACTTCAAGAAAAAAAACTTCAAAAACAGACTCCAATGAGAGACTGCTGAATTGGAATTAATTTGCAAACTGGATACAATTAAAAAGAAAAGGAGTACTTGTGGCACCTTAGAGACTAACAAATTTATTAGAGCATAAGCTTTCGTGAGCTACAGCTCACTTCATCGGATACAATTAACTTAGGCTTGAATAAAGACTGGGAATGGATGGGTCATTACACAAAGCAAAACTATTTCCCCATGTTTATCCCCCACCCCCCACTGTTCCTCAGACGTTCTTGTCAACTGCTGGAAATGGCCCACCTTGATCAACACCACAAAAGGTTCCCCCCCCCACCCCCCCTTACTGCTACTAGCTCACCTGAAGTGATCGCTCTGGTTACAGTGTGTATGGTAACACCCATCGTTTCACGTTCTCTGTGTATATAAATCTCCCCACTGTATTTTCCACCGAATGCATCCGATGAAGTGAGCTGTAGCTCACGAAAGCTTATGCTCAAATAAATGTGTTAGTCTCTAAGGAGCCTCAAGTCCTCCTTTTCTTAATGAGATCTGGTTGTCTAATACTTTTTAGGCTCCTTCAAAAATCCCAGCCTTCATCTTTTGTAAAGTTGCTAGGAAGAGCCTTCAGCAGCACCAGCCAGGGGAAACCGAGAGGCCCTGATCTGAATATATTTCAAGCACCCAGCACAAAGTGCGCATGGGTGAGCTACAACCCTTGACACTGGGATGGGGCCTTCCAGCTCCTTTCCCGGCCTGTGCGAGCAGGGGGTCCCGGCGCCTCTCTGCAGCTTGTTCCGTCCCACACCAGGCAGGGGCAGCTGGAAGGCACCAGCACCGCCCACTCGAAATCTGCCCCGTGCAAAGGTGGGTGGGCGGGGGGGGGGTCTGGCTGGCGGGCTCCGCTTCCGCTGAGTGAGGTTGTGGGGGGTGGGGAGTGACCCCCATCTCCTGGCTGCTACCAACAGGGGCTGGGGCCGGCACTTGGGGAGGCTGCCTGGAGCCTTTCACCCCCACGCACAAAAGCCTTCGGCGCCCGCTGGCCCCCCTGACGGGTCTTTCTGGGCGAGGCGCGGGAAGCGGGGACGGAGGCCGCTGGTTGCGGCGCCCGCTCCGCTCCGCCAGGGAGCGCCCCAGCGCCGGGGATCGGGAGCCGGCAAAGCCCGCCCCCGGGCCCCGCTTCCCGCCGCGGCAGGAAGGACGGACGGACGAGCGGGTCTCGGCGCCGGTGCTGCCCGCCCGGACCCACAGTACGTGCCGCGGGCCCCGCTCCACGTGGGGTGCGGGCTGGGGGGAGCCCCCGTGGGGAAAGGGGTGGGGCTGGCCCCCGGGCAAGGCTCCAGACACCCGAGGCGGCGGCGGCGGCGGCGGCGGGGGAGCCCCCGGGTCCCAGCCGTGGCAGCTCGTGTACCTGAGCCGCCTGGAAGAGGGGATCCCCGGAGCCGCCCCGGGGTGGTGGGGCAGTGGGAAGAAAACAGAGACATCTCTCTCTGCCCCCCCCCGCACCCCACCCCGCCTGGGAGCTCAGCTGGTGAATGGGGAGGGGGGGCCGGATATCTTGGGGTGTGAGGGAGACACCCCCCCACCCCAAAACCATCCCGTGAACGGGGGTGAAGCGATGGCGTGGGGAGACCACCCACCCCTGTGTGAAGTGAGGGGGGAAAGGACCCCCGCCCCCGCAAGCCCCTCTCCCTAAGGCAGGGGTGCTTGGGTGAGGAAGAAAGAGAACCCACTCCCACCCCCAAGTGATAACCGCGGCCCCCATGCTGGGCTCCCAGTCGCAAGGTGGCTGCCCCAGCAATGTTCTGCCATACTCCAGGGCCTTGCTGTGTTGGGTGCTGTGCAAACACACAGCACAAAAGACAGTTTGATGCGGTTTGGATGCACCCAACAGTCCTACTTAGTAAGCTTAAAACTGCTAGTAGTTGGTGATCATCGGATTTCGTCTGCTGGTTGGATCATTAGCTTCCCTGGCCAGAGCCGGGTACTGAGGGGCAGCCCGACAAGAACACTGATCTGTGCCCTCCAGTGCTAGGCACTGTACACAAACGCACAATAGGAGACAGTCTCCTGCTCCAAAGAGCTTAGACTACCCATTTCCTCCTCATGTGCACACTACTTTCTACCACTGACCTGCCAATGCCCCAAGATAGGACAAAGACCCAAAATAAGGCATACCAGTGATAATTTATTGATCGCTATTACATTTTTTTTAAAAAAAAGAAAAGGAGTACTTGTGGCACCTTAGAGACTAACAAATTTATTAGAGCATAAGCTTTCGTGAGCTACAGCTCACTTCATTGGATGCATGAAGTGAGCTGTAGCTCACGAAAGCTTATGCTCAAATAAATTTGTTAGTCTCTAAGGTGCCACAAGTACTCCTTTTCTTTTTGCGAATACAGACTAACACGGCTGCTACTCTGAAACCATTTTTTTTAAAGGTAGTACAAATGGACCTTTCTGTTTTTCCAAATCCAAAACCTGCGTTTTCCTTATAAGCCACTCAAGTGCACCAGGTATCCTGGATTTTAAAGCAACACCCTGTATTCTCAGATCCATATAGGACAGAGGTCCCCAAACTGTGGGGCACCCCTCCAGGGGGCATAGAGAAACATTTGTGGGGGAAGGGGGCCCGGGCCAGCCCCAATGGGGGGTTGGGGAGAGAGTGCTACCCAGCCCCTCTCTCCCCCCACTCCATTCCATTATATGGCTCCTCTCTCAGCTAAGGCCCCAGCTGTATAGCCATATAAATGGGGAATTATTATATGATTGGAAAGGTTAGGAAAGGTTAGGAAAGGAGATAACACAATGTATCAGAAATGGACCGTTTGTCCTGTGTACAGTGCCTAGCACAATGGGGTCCTTATCCATGACTGGGACTCCTAGACGCTGTGGTAATACAAACCAATAATTATGTGGCTGTGATTTAAAAAAAGGGGGGAGGGAGACCTGACTTTCTGTGCCAAAGCCCTCCAAGCAAGAGAACATTTTAATACACAAAAAGGGACCAAAGTATTCTTTGTCCAAACGTTTTATTGTTGCTGCCTGCAGCCTTAAAATCTTTTACTTTAGGCCCCAATCCTGCCAGATGGTCTCTGCCAGCAACTTCCCCATCCCTGCAATGAGCCACATTCAGTGACATTCCATATGGGCACCAGGGTTTGCCTGCACAGATCATTTGGCAAGATCGGGGCCTTAATTTTACTACCATGAGTAGTCCCATTGATTGGACTATTCACCATAGTAAAGTTAAGCACATGTACAAGTGTTTGCAAGATTGGGGCCATACCTTTAATGCCAGCATTGCAAAATTCTGCCCATCCAATTGCATGGGAATAGTCATTTTTGTATGAGCAAGTAAATTTTTTCATCATCATTATGGTAAGTGCGGGCAAGTAGATTTTTTGCCTGGGCTAATACATTTTCTTGGAAATTTTACAATGATGATTCATACCGTTTAGTAATTTTCTTCATTCAAAAGTTAAGTGGTGTTCCCAATGACATTAGACTACTCTTGGATTGTGCAGCAACCTCTGTATTTTAATTTTTAGGAATTGAAAAAAGTAGAGCCAGAATGATTTTATTTATTTTCTGCTTCTTGTGTGATTTTTTGATAACCTATTGAATTTACTTTTGAAGAGCCATTTAGCTTTTTTGATTTCTTATTAATGATTTCTTTGTTGTTTGTATTGTGGTGGTGCCCAGGATCAGGACTTTCCTGTGTTAGGTGTTGTATTTCTATAAGAGTTCATAAATTTATGAAAAAAATTTTCTGTTTGGTAAAGTGTATATTTATTTCATGTTCAGTGAACTGATACATTTTAATGGATTTGCTAGGGCTTTTTCACCCCTCAAAAAGATCTCTCTATGTGCTTCTGAATATGGTTTGTATTTGTTTGTCACTTATGGTATTAAAAACTAAGTCTCTTTATGTTAGGCTGTGAACCTGATTTTTGTTTATCCTTAAGGCAGTTCAGAGAATGTTTTGGTATGCAAAAGTCATAGGCAGACACAGAATTCTAATGTACGTAATTTTTCTAAACTACAGGCGGAAAACGAGAGAGGCAGCTACAATCAAATTTACATTTTAAATATGAGAAAGAGACCTTTATATTTATTCCAGTGACCTTGACAGTACCTAGATGTGCACATGAAAGAAACGAAAACTATATATATACACACACACATATATACACATGCACACCCCATGAGAGAGAAACACAGCTTTTAAAAAGATGATAGCATAGGAAAATGTTTTTGAAATGAACAGAAAGGGGAAGCGCCGCCCATGTCTTTTATATATCTGTAGGCTAGTTATGCTGCAAGTCTCTGCAATGTTTCATTAGTGACCTCCGCTCTTTTTTTCCCTCCTGCCTCTCTTGGCAGGTGGGAAGGAAGACAATCAATTCAGTCTCTTGACAGTTTTGAACCTGATTCTGCTAACCTTTACTCATATGAGTAGGCCCATTGACTGAACTGGGACTACTCACGTATGTAAGGACTGTTTGCAGAAGGGTTGGTGAGTGAGGGTTTGCATATTTGGGCTCTGTCTCCACTATACAAAGGGTGACAGTTCAGCCTTTGTGCTGACTTGTGGTAGCTTCATGATTTGCATTTCTTTGGTGATGTCAGGATGGACTGCATTCAGATCTCTTTTCACTCAGCATTGCTGTCTTAAAGAGACAAAAAGTTGCTGCTTGGTCAATAAAGTCATAAATAGGAGGCCAAATGCTGCTCCAACTGTCACCCTGGGCAGCCCCAGTGGGAAGAATTCTACTCAGTTATGCTGGTGTAATCTGGGATAGCCCCAAAGAAGACAGTGGAATTACTCCTGTTTTACACCAGTGTAACTGAAAGTATCATTTGACCCACTACTTGGAGTAGCTTGGGAGTGTCAGTTAGTGGATTCTTTGGCCCACAGTAATTTTTTAAAAATGGGGGGAGGGGATGTTAATCTTTGTATCCTTCCCCTCTGCTGCCCCTCGTGTCCCTTCAGATGAGAGTTTCCGGGTGATGACACTATGCGGAATGGGTGGTTTGGGTTTGCTCTTTTAAAATCTTGGTATAATGAAATAGCTGTCCAATAGTCAGGGCATTTTCAAAATTCCCTTAAGTGGTTTGTGTTGGTATATAACTTTGAAGATTAAAAGTGATAAGTGATAGTAATTTTAAACGGCAGCTTGTAATTGCAGATCTTTTTAGGATCTGGTCCTTTCCAGTTTCCACTTCTGTACTTAAGCTCCCCTCCTCTCTCCATTCAAGTACTTGATCACCACCTGAATTTGTCTGTGCTTCCTTTAGGTGAAGCAGTGTTGCAATCAGGGAAGCATAAAGTGGGAGAAGACTAAGAGGAGATGGTTATACAAATCTTACTACCTGAGTGAAATCAAAATGGTTTTAAAAAAGCTTAACATAAAAGTTTTATCATATTCCTTCTGCAAACACTGCTGAGGGATAAAGTCAAGTCTTTCTCATTTAAGGTCATTCCTTAATGTCATTAATTTTGAAGATACCTAGAAGTGTAGAGGAAGCCACTATTGTGTGGAGAATAAAAAAAAAAAAATGGGTAATGAGACCAAGTTTATTTATCTCTTCCTGAGTTCTAGGCTGCAGGGAGTTGGGGACAGAGAAAGTGCTCTGCCCTTTGATCTTCTTGAGCCTGTATATTAATAATCTCAATATTTAAAAGTTCCTTACTAAAACCAATTAGAATCAATGAATAAGAGTTTCAAGTATTCTCTGATTACTCAAAATCCCTCATCTGTTGACTTGACTCTTATCTGTAGCTAGTAGGGTTCACTAAAGATGCTTTCTGTGTATTTAACTATCTTTTTATAAATTAAAAAACATTATTTTCTTTTCTAGTTTACGTTGATCATTGGAGCAAACTCCACAGGTGATGGTAAGCATTCTTTACTTCTACTGTGTATCTGAGAGTATGGGCAATGCACACTTTGTATGTTAACTGCATATACAAGCAAATTGTATTGAACTGTCAGCACATAGTTAAAATAATTGTATTTTAAATTAGTTAAATTGCATTCAAAGTAAAATTCATTTATTAAAATAATTGTTTGATTGGTCTCCTCAGAGAAGAATCTAGAGACATATAACAGAGAAATCTGCTGATCGCTCTTCTTAGATTTATAGATTTTATACGGTTGAGGAAAAACTCCTCTGTATTTCCATTTACACAACAGCTGAAAAAACACAGACGTACAGCTATATTCCATAGTTAGCCTTTAATGTGTTCCTTTTTCCTTCTTCATCCCAGTCTAAAACATCCCCTTAATTTTTTTTCAACAGATGGATTTTAAAAATTCAATGAAAGAGTGAGGTTTTCTAGGGTCACTTTTTTTCCCCTTCCAAACACAGAAGTATTTGGATAAGCACCAAAATCACAATTCTGTCTACATGAAGTGGCCCTTTGTATTCCTCTCCCCCTAAATTAACAACTGGGGCTAATCAGATAGACAAATCAGCCAGCAGTATTCCAAAGCTTTCAGTGTGGTCATCACCAAGGCCCATTTTAGAAACATTTTAGTTAAAAGAACTGAAGATATTTTTTGTATTTTAAAAAGATATGTTGTCATCTTGGAGAATACATAGAATATATGAAACTTTCCTTTTTTGTCAAGCTGTATTAACTGCTCTACTGATGTTTCCAAACTTGATTTGTAATTAATTCAGTGGGGAAAATAAAACAAAGTGCTCCAGAAATGTGAAATGGGAGTTGCAACTTCTCAGATTTGACCACAGAATTTTCTGGTCTTGACTATACTTTTGAAGAACTAGAGTCAGGGTGACATTCTCATTTAACGAAAGCAAAGTAAAAACCTTAAATATGCTGGTTTTTATGAGTTCATAACAGTTATAAATAAATACATCCTTGCAACAGAGCCAGATTCTCCTCTTACACCAGCATAAATTGGAAATAAATCCCCTGAAGTCAGTGGAGTTTCACCAGCACAATCAAAGTGCATGAGGAGCATCTGGTTCATAAAGTCTTAGCCAAAAAGACAGATATTTTGTTATGCATTTCCATAAAAATTAATTTGGTGGCTGTTACTTAAAATCACTTGTATGACACCACAGATTTGCATAAACAGATGAGACAATCAATCCCTGACTCAGTGTTTAAGTGAAATAAAGGGGAAAAAAAAGTTTATTAGCTTGAGACTTTGTTCTTGTAACTACTTAAATAAACCTTAATTCCGATGAAGTGAGCTATAGCTCACGAAAGCTTATGCTCAAATAAATTTATTAGTCTCTAAGGTGCCCCAAGTCCTCCTTTTCTTTTTTGTGAATACAGACTAACACGGCTGCCACTCTGAAACCTTAAAATTATGTTGTCAGAGTTTTTAAGCCCCTTTTGGAGGGGTGGGGTGCAGGAAGGGAGGTTGGTTTTGGGGAAGGGGTGGTAAGACTTTAGCTATGAACTGTCGCTAAACCAAATTCATAAAATTAGATTTTTTTAAAAAATCATTCCTGGTGATTTAGGGTGTTAATAATGCAGGTAAAAAAGTATGATTTTTTTATCTTGACAGTATCCCTGAAAAAGAAAAGATGACCTTCCACGTTTAAGTCTAAAATAGTCCAAATGTTTGGCATAAAAAATAGATCAAGTAAAACTCTCCCTCCCCAGAGACGCATACAGTATCTACACCAAGGACATGCATTATGGGAGGAACATCAGACTTTACACTAAATTTATTGGCTTTTGTCGGTTTAAGACACACATGTTGTTGCATCATGGGTATCCAAATTAATTAAGTAAGACCAACTTGTTTTTAAATCCAACATCACTTTCCATGCATCCAGAGCCCTTACTCAAAAGCTCTACCCCAAGGACAGACAGTGGGCAAACACCACCCCAAGAGTGATTTAGCTTTCCATTATCCCTGACCTTTCTCCAACACTACCCATGTGTAGCCGAAATTAGTAGGGGAGGGGAACCTATTGCAATCTTTTTCTATATAGAATTTACTTTACTGTATAGGGCTGCTGCGCTCTTACAGAGTTATGTGGCTAGAATAGAGCCAGGGTAAACTGTTGTGTCAGGCAAACAAACATTTTTAAAACCAGTTGTTGCTGTTTTACAACTTGTTAAGTTTTATAACTGGAAAGAGAGATTTTAGTTTACTTCAGTCAATTAACTTTATTACCCTTTTTCAGATTATAGCTGCTGATGAATAGAGAAGTGAGATTTATTAGCAGCACAGCACTTTGCTACGCATGCTGTGGGGGTTAATTGTGACCTTGACTAAGGTTTGATTGAGACGTGACTAAGTTGCCATCTGATCTCTACCACTGAAATTATTATGTCAAGGAGATGGGGTAAATGCATTACTAAATGAAATAGGTGTCTTTATTTAGTATAGAGGAATTTCAGAAGCATTACCCTCTGCCTGTTAACGTGAAGCTTGTGTATTTGTAGTATGAGGCTTATCCCACACACACTTTGAAGTAATCAGTTCTCATTCAGCTCAGTTTTCACCTGTGTAGTATATGAATTCACGTGAATTCATTTGCATTAGTAGGTGCTGAGTATTTATATCCACGCAGGCTTAGTTTGCATTAGTACATTTCAACATGTTGCTCCCAAAGGAGTGGCTTCCACTGTAATAACAGAGCTTTGGGATAAAGCTTTGATGCAGTCATTCTCATTACTTTCTTCCTTGACTAGTGACTAGTAGAGTGAGCAACATGATCTATTTTTGTATGTATAGTATGTTCATGCTTCAAGCACTTGTCATTTTTCCTCCAAAATACATGGATTTTGTTATCATAGGAAGTAAAGCATTTAGAATGAAAAAGCTTTTCAATTCTAGGAGTTGCCTCAACACTGTCTCTCCCCTCTGCTCCCACTTTTTTAAGTAGGACTCACTGCATGAAGACTCTCACCCATGGTATAATCAACAAGTATATGCAAGATACTGGAAGCATTACAACCAAGCCATGCACTGGATGTACAAGCACAAAAATGCCTACAGGAAAGCCATGGAGTCCTTTCATCATCTGTCATGGTATCCATCCAAAACCTTTCCTACGGGCCGTTACTCAGATTGGGATGGAGGCAACCCATCGGATGCTGACAACTATTCTACCTACGCTACAAACAACAGAGCACGTTACCCTTCCTGGCCTCAGCAGTACCCAGATGCCCACTGCAGTACCAGAGTGACCAAGAATATGGGCAGGGATTCTGAAATGGAGAAGGATTCTGAGTCTGAAGAGGAGATAGAATGCGACCTGAGTAACATGGAGATCACAGAGGAGCTCCGCCAGTATTTTGCACAGACAGAGGCGCACAGGCAGGAGTTACGTAAGTTCAGGCCTTGTTCGTATTATATACTTTCCATTTCAGGCTGTAATGAATATGTCCTTAATTCAACATTAGGGTATTGCAATATAATACACAGGAGTAATGGGCACTAGAAGTAAATGAACCAGTGAAAATACTTGTGGTTTTTCTACATAGAGAGAGAGTATGAATGCTCTGGGGAATAGAAGTAGCATGTATTTGTTCAGGAGAAAATGCTTTGTTTAGAGCAATTCTGGGGGAAATTGAGAAATCTGTAGCATTAAGATAGGTAGTGAAAATCTCCATCTTTTACCTCAGTAGAACAGGTAATACTAATATTTTAATTTTAAACTTTTTTCTATAAAAATGATCCTTTGAGTCATTTCCAACTTTCCATTACTCTGTCCCTACTATGCTCTGGTTTATCCTACAAATACCCAAGTGCTGAAAAATGTTTGCATTGACATCCAATACTTCCTTTAAAAACAAAAAGATTTTTTTTAACATTTCAAAATTCTGAATCAATTGATGCTCACATTTTAAACTAAAGCTGAAGTCAGCTAAGTTTAAAAAAAAAAATGAATGTCAATATTCTCAAAAATCTGGGCTTCTTAAGGTTAAATTTAGTAAAATCCTAGATTCCTGAGAGGTCCAGCCCAAAGGAAATTCCTAGCTATGTTGTTTAATGCTGGAGGAAGCTGCAATGTACTCTTTTAAGATGGAATAGCCATTTGCTTTATTTTTCTTTGGCTCACCAAACAGTAAAAATTCCAAGACCTCTCTTCCCCCTCGGTACCCTTCAGTGTTGTGCAGGAAATATTTTTTTTCTTTCACATTCAAAGCCTCAAGCCCAGTTCTGGGAAAATAGTAGGGGGATATTAGCCAAAAAAATCAGTAGGGGAGTTTTTGCAAGTCTCAGTCCTTGGAGATATCCAAGTCATCTTTATCTCTGTGAAATCCTTTAAAAAAACAAAGTGTCTTGTTGTCCTGATTTATAGTTTATTGCATAGACGAATAAAGTTTACAGGCAAGTTTATAATCTATATTGAGGAAACAATGTGAAAAAATAATTTTCCCCATGTTCTTTGCATGGGAAATATCCAGCATAAATGCTTAATAGAATGAGCTTTCATTGTAATTATGCTATCCTTTCTCTGGGCATTAAGGAGGGAAATAATTTGAAAAAAAGTGTAATCAGCAAGTAGGAATTTTTTGTAAATTACATTCTGCTCTTTAAATCCTTAGTCAAGAATATCTGGAATGCTGAAACACACAGGCTTAAGTGTACACATACAATCAATAGCAAAATCAGAAAGGCTAAGGCACCCAATGAGTTATACCTAGCAAGAAATATAAATGGCAATAAGAAGAGGTTCTTTAAAGACGTTAGGAGCCAGAGAAAGACAAAGGAAAGTGTAGGTCCTCTGCTTAGCCAGGGAAGGAGAGCTAATAAGTGATGACATCAAGAAGACTGAGGTGTTTAATGTCTATTTTACTTCAGTCTTCACTAAAAAGGTTATTAGTGATAAAATACTCAACACAAATCACATTAATAACAAGGGAGAAAGAACCCAAGCTACATTAGGCAAAGAGGAGGTTAAAGAATATTTATGTAAATTAGATGTTTTCAAGTTGGCAGGGCCTGATAAAATTCATCCAAGGGTACTTAAGGAACTCGCTGAAGCACTCTCAGAACCACTGAGGACGGGTAAGGTCCTAGAGGACTGAAGAAGGGGAAACATAGTACC
The DNA here is from genome assembly GCF_009764565.3 of Dermochelys coriacea. NCBI lineage: Eukaryota > Metazoa > Chordata > Testudines > Dermochelyidae > Dermochelys > Dermochelys coriacea. Next base: position 135,464,617 of record NC_050068.2, on the reverse strand, counting down.
TATTTTTAAAAAGTGAAACAAAGAGGACCTGGGGAGTTATATACCGGTCAGTCTAACTTCAATACCTGGAAAGATTCAGGAACAAATTATTAAACAATCAATAGCCAGGATGGATTTGTGAAGAACAAAGCATGCCAAGCTACCCTAATTTCCTTCTTTGACAGGGTTACTGGTCTAGTGGATGTGGGGGGAAAGCAGTAGATGTGTAAGTAAGTAAAGGGCTTAATCTTTACCTTAGTAAGGCTTTTGACACAATCATGACATTCTCATAAGCAAATTAGGGAAATGTAAATCTAAATGAAATGACTGAGGTAGGTGCACAACTGGTTGAAAGACTGTACTCAAAAAGGAGATATCAATGGTACACTGTCAAACTGGGAGGGTGTATCTAGTGGGGTCCTGTAAGGGTCAATACTACTACATATTTTCATTAATGACTTGAATAATGGAGTGAGTATTCTTATAAAATTTGTGTATGATGCCAAACTGGGAGGGGCTGCAAGCACTTTGAAGGACAGAATTAGAATTCGAAAGGACTTTGACAAATTAGAGAATTGGTCTGAAATCAACAAAATGAAATTCAGTAAAGACAAATGCAAGGTGTACTACATTTAGGAAAGCAAAATCAAATGGACGACAACAAAATGAGGAATAACTGGCTAATAGTACTGCTGAAAAGAATTTGGGGATTATATTGGATCACAAATTGAATATGAGTCAACAGGGTGATGCAGTTGCGAAAAAGGGTAATATTATTCTGGAGTGTATTAACAGGAGTGTCGTGTATTTAAGATGCAGGAGGTGATTGTGCCGCTCTGCTTGGCACTAGTGAGGCCTCAGCAGAGTACTGTGTCCAATTCTGGGCACCATACTTTAGGAAACCTGGACAAATCGGATAGAGTCCAAAAGAGAGCCAAAAAAATGAGAAATACGACCTATGAGAAAAAGTTTTAAATAACTGGGTATGATTAGTTTTGAGAAAAGAAGACGGGGGGAGGGGGAACCTGATAATAGTCTTCTAATATATTAAGGGCTGTTATAAAGAGGACAGTGATCAGTTGTTCTCCATGGTAACAAACCTTGTGGATAAGGGGGGAAGCAGTAGATGTGGTATATCTTGACTTTAGGAAGGCTTTTGATACTGACTCGCATGACCTTTTCATAAACAAACTAGGGAAATACAAAGATGGAGCTACTATAAGGTCGGTGAATAACTAGTTGGAAAACCATTCCCAGAGAGTAGTTATCAGTGGTTCACAGTCAAGCTGGAAGGGCATATCAAGTGGGATCCCACTGGGATCAGTTCTGGGTCCAGTTCTGTTGAATATCTTCATCAGTGATTTAGATAATGGCATAGAGAGTACACTTGCAACCCCTCCCAGCTTGGTATCATCCAACTGGGATGATACCAAACTGGGAGGGGTTGCAAGTGTTTTGGATGATAGGATTAAAATTAAAATGATCTGGACAAACTGGAGGAATGGTCTGAAGTAAATAGGATGAAATTCAATAAGGACAAATGCAAACTACTCCACTTAGGGAAGAACAATCAGTTGCACACGTACAAAATTGGAAGGAATACTGCAGAAAGGGATCTGGGAGTCATAGTGAGGATCACAAGTTAAATATGAGTCAACGGTGTTACACTGTTGCAAAAAAAAGCAAATATCATTCCCAGATGTATTAGCAGGAGTGTTGTAAGCAAGACAGGAGAAGTAATTCTTCTGCTCTACTCTGTGCTGATTAGACCTCAACTGGAGTATTGTGTCCAGTTCTGAGCGCAACATTTCAGAAAAGATGTGGACAAATTGGAGAAAATCCAGAGAAGAGCCACAAAAATGATTAAAGGTCTAGAAAACATGACCTATGCGGGGAGGTTGAAAAAAATTGTGTTTGTTTAGTCTGAAGAAGAGAAGACTATGGGGGGATATGATAACAGTTTTCAAGTACATAAAAGCTTGTTACAAGGTGAAGGGAGAAAAATTGTTCTCCTTAATGTCTGAGGATAGAACAAGAAGCAATGGGCTTAAATAGCAGCAAGGGCAGTTTACGTTGGACATTAGGAAAAACTTCTTAACTGATCCCGTGGTCTTAACTTGACCTCCCCTGGTCACTTCCAGCCCTATGTTTCTGTGATTCAGGGTAATACACTGCTTAAGGAAAATAACATTAGCAACATAAAGAAGCTCAGATTAGCGCTTGATGTACAACCTGTACTCATGTGAGGAGTTCTGCTGTGGCAGAAGCAGGCCTCTGTCCACTGCTGAAAATCTTAATCTGAAGAGAGAAAACACTTTGAGAACTACAACTAAGACAATTTAGAAATGCAGAACATTTTCCTTTTGTTAATTTTTTTCATGCATGGTGGGTATTTGAGGGTTGTCATGATTAAGGCAAAGGCCTGGTACTCAGGAGATCTGGGTTCAGTTATTGGCTCTGCCACAGACTTTGCTGTGTGACCTTGGGCAAGTTATTTAATATCTCTGTGCCTCAGTTATAAGAGGGAGGAAGGCCCAAAACGTTAGTTTTGGCAGGTGTAATTCTATTCAGTTCAGTGAAGTTATTCTTGATTTACTATGGTGCAAGTGAAAACAAAATTAGGCTCTTCTGTGTGACCTCAGGTTCCTCATCTGTAAAGTGCAGATAATGATGATTACCTGCTTCGTAGAAATATTGAAGCTAAATTAATAAAGTACTACATATTTATAAATTGCCCCCACAGCCTCAGATGAAAGATGCTATTTAAGTGCAAACTTTTATTATTAATTCAGAAAATACATTATCTGTACATTCAGGAATAACTCTGCTTCTGACCAATAAATAAATAAATAAAATAGGTTTCTATAAATTCTGTTGGAGTTGCTCAAAAAAATAAAGTAGCTAAGCAGAGGGAGGGGAAAATATTATGTTCTCTACTGTGTGCTATAAATGAGTAGTGGTGAGCTCTGTTGAGGCCATGTGGACGGTGAAAAATACAGTGCTGCTATGTTTAATTATATAGAGCTATTGATTTTCCTGAGTACTGTTTTTAAGCCAAATGAAATTTATAGAGGGTTCATGAAGCTGAACTCTGTCATGACACTATCTTGTTCTATCTTTCATCCTTGAAGCTGTATTGATCCTCAAGGACAGGTAGACAAGGCACATAAGTGATCACATTATCTGCCTTGTATATATCGGGTCTCGGGTATTTTTCTCTTTGTAATCCATCACAGCCCGACTTGGTTCTGGTCTGGTAGCCTCTTGACCATGGAGGGGGCTCAAGTTCAATATCTTATCTGCCATAAGAGTATATAGTGCTACACACCATAGTTTGTGCTGAACAATTAACAAGTCTACACCCCAAGAAATTAACAATCCAATAATACAAGTGAAAATAAACTGATATAATATAAATCAGAATAAACAGACATGGTGTTTTATGGGTGTTGAGGCAAGCATGCTTTACAGAGAAGGTGAGGGTTTAGACTTGTTTTCTTTTGAATGATTATAGTGCAAAAACTTGACACATGTTAATTGGGATTTTATTCCAGACATATAGTATTGGGTGGAACGCAGAAAGTCATGGAGTCAGGAGTGGGCATAGAAGACAAATGGGTCAATGAGGAGAGGACACTGCGTGGAGATTAAGCAAAATGAGATAATGCTGGCAAGAAGGGTGAATAGACAAATTTATCTCCATCATACCCAGCTGCTACTATTTCATTGATTACTATATTTACATACAAAAACACATTAAAAGAATGTTATTTATTACATTTTCAAGCACTCAAAAGTTACTAAATACTTTACAACTGTAACTCCACACCCTTGTATGCATATGGTGGTCTTTATTCTGTGATCACATACTGTTTTTCCACAGGATCCTGCCTCATTCAGTGCAAAGGGTGGACTAAATTTAAACCCCTTTAATTTTAAAAGCATCCTCCTTTAATGGCAGACCATTACATTACTTCAGACCATTGAAGTTAACAGAAAGGTTCACAATGACTTCACTTGAGAGAATCTTGCAGACTGTAGTGTGTGAGAGGAGAAGAGTTGAGATATAGGCAAGGATGGAGATGTGCAATGCCTTGAAGGTGAAGACAGGGAGTTTGAACATTATATGAAAAGAGGGATAAAAATTCAGGGTGGAGAGAGATGAAATGTCAGAATGATGGGAGAGGATGATGACTGTAGGTGCAGTATTTTGGAAAGACAGGGAAAGTGAATAATAAGGAGGTGGGAGAAGAAAAAGCTGCAATTAAAGTAGGCAGGTTTTGTTTGGTCAACGAAGGCTCCTAAAGCTACGTGTATCCCAGTACACTCATATGTGTCAACACTAGTTTGCCACAATACTTTCCTTCATAGCCATATATCCATGAAAGTGAAAAAAAGAAAATAACAGAGCTTGTTTTTAAGATGTTAGGCTTTTTTTTTTCTCCTCCCAGGAACCACTACCGGCTTCAAGAACCTATAGGCTGCTAATGTCTTTTTGTGTTCTGGCAGCGTGCATTGCAGTGACTCTTTACTTTTATGCTAAAGCCTTTGAAACTGGCAAACTCTGAATCTCACTGCCTGATTGAACACTTCAGTAGGGACAGAGTTTTTTCTTTACAAAGGCTTCTCTTTTAAAACACCTCCTTTTCTTTCCTAGAGTTCTGCTCAAGTGCTTTCCAGCTCTTCATATTCTCTTTGTGATCACATAATCAATCAAGCTGAGGTGTATGTTCCTAAACTACCCCTAACTAATTCTGTGAGCAAAATTTAACTGACATAATCTCACAAATCAGTTACATTATCACAATAATCGCATACTGTAGTTATAGTATGAACACAGCTGTGCTGTTAACCTACTTCACACTGTCCTTCCCTACACCCATCACTTGCCCACTCATCTCTATCCAGCAATGAGTTATAAGAAAACTTCCTTTCATTACATTAAGAATTTTTGTAGTGATTTAATTATTATTCCCTTTTTTAATTATTATTATTATTTTATTATTTTATTTTATTGGGCTATGCTGGCTATTCTGTTTGGTTCCCTGCGGAACTGGTGATTCCATTAATCCAGTGGTCACCAACCAATGGAGTGTGATTTATGGTGGTGCAGTGTGGCTGTTGCTAAGGCAGGCTTCCTGCCTGCCCCAGCCCCACGCTGCTCCTTGAAGTGGCCAACGCGGTCCCAGGGGTGGAGGGAAAGGGGAGTCTCCCCTTGCTCTCTGCTTCTGCCTGCAAGCACCGCCTCCACAGCTCCCATGGGCTGGGAACGGAGAGCTGTGACAAATGGAAGCTGCAGAGGGCGGTGCTTGCAGAGAAGGGCAGCACATAGAGACACATCCTCCTCCCTTCTTCCCCCCCCACAAGGCCACAGGGGCATGCTGGCCCCTTCCGGGAGCAGCGTGGGGCCGGGGTAGGCAGGGAGCCTGCCTTAGCGGCAGCCACATTATGACAACAATTGGGAGCCGCCAGAGGTAAGCGGTGCCCGGCACTAGTCCGCACCTGAGCCCCTTCCCAGAGCCAGCATCTCATACCCCCCTCCTGCAAACCCCAGCCCTGACCTCCCTCCCAGAGCCAACAGCCTGTATCCCGTCCTGCATCCCAACATTCTGCCCCAGTCCTGACCCCCCACTTCCCAGAGCCAGCAGCCTGTACCCCCTCCCGCACTCCACCCCTGACCCCCCCTCCCCGAGCCAGCACCCTGTATTCCAACACTCTACCCCAGCCCGGAGCCCCCTCCTGCACCCAAACTCCCTCCCAGAGCTTACGCCCCTCGCCCCCTCCTGCACCCCAAACCCCTACCCCAGGCTCAGCCCAGAGCCCCCCCCCCACACTGCAAACCTCTCAGCCCCAGCCCAGAGACCACACCCCCTCCTGAACCCCTACCCCAGCCCGGTGAAAGTGAGTGAGGGTGGGGGAGAGCAAGCAACGGGGGGGGGGGATGGAGTGAGTGGGGCAAGGCTTTGGGAAAGGGGTGGGGCCTCAGGGAAGGAGCAGGGTAGATCCTGGGTTGCCCTTAAATTAAAAAAGTGATCTTGGGCGTAAAAAGGTTGGAGACCACTGCACTAATCTAACCTGCAGGTAACATTTTGTGGTTGCATGTCTTCCCTCAGGCTACTGAGAAGAAAAATATGAAGTCATTTTTCCGGGTTATTGCACGTGTTAGACATGTAGTGTACTCATCCCAAATTTTTCAGGAATGCTGGTTGTAAAGGACAAAATACATTACACGGGCTTTTTTAGGTTTGCAAAGAACATGTTTTAAGAATTAAAATAACATAAAATTAGAAAAGCAGTTTGTCAGAACTTGCAATTCAGCAAATTTTCTAGTTGCACGTATTTTCCATTTCACACTTTTTAACCTATTCTTTAAAACATTACTCACCTTTCGGATTTTTCTTACATACCATTTTTCTCTGGTTTTTTTTAATAAAAGGGAAAATGGTATAGTGCTATAATGCAAAGCTAATTATAGAATTAACAATGCACAGACTACTGTATCACAATAATAAAATGGCAATGGGGTAGTTTCCTGTATTTAAAAACAAAGAAAAGCTGGGGAAATTACAGTCATGCCAGTTAATTATTGAAGCATCGCAGTCTGTGCATTGTTAATGCTGTGCCTAACTTTTTGTGTTAGAGCCCCAGTTTTGAGTGGCTACAGATACACACCCTCCCTCCAATTTACCAAAACTAGTTCAAATAAAATGTTTCAGACATGGTTTCCAGCAAGAGGAAGCCTTTAAAGAAAAAGTTTTGGAGTGATCAAATTAGATGTTCGTTACATACGAGAGTTTGAAACTTCAGAGGTTTGCAAATTCACGCTCTCTTCCCCCTCCTTTGCATCTTGAAAAAATTCGTTTGTTTCTCTGATCTCAGTAAAGATTGCTGCCTTTGGCTATTTTGTAAAGATTGGTGGATCAAATTGGGAATTTTTCAATATGCTATTTTTAACCTATGGAAATATCACTAAGTTTTTTTTTTTTTTTTTTTTTTTAATTTAAACAGGTTAGTGTGTGTCCTTGGAGCCATATAATCTTCCAAATAGAATCGTAAGACTGGAAGGGACCTCGAGAGGTCTTCTAGTCCAGTCCCCTGCACTTATGGCAGGATTAAGTATCAAACAGAGCACTAAGATAGGTTTGCTTGCCACCATTATTTTTCCCCAAAGTACAGTAAATTTCCTTCCCATTCTTCAGCTGCACTCTTTCCCACCAGAGGTCCTAGCAGTTTCTTGCTTTTGGTTGCCAGTATCTTTTCCTCTTCTCTCCCACTGCCCCACACTGCCAAAACAGGGTGACTGATGGCAGAATCATTACCCATGTGCACTCCCTTCATCCATGTTCTCTTGACCTCAGTGGCTCTGCCAGCACTGCTGCCACTTAAAATCTGTCAGCATCCTGTTCCCAGTACTTGAATCACCGCAGAGTCTTCTGTTGGAGATAGCACCTCTGAGATCGGATCTCCTGAAGGCCAAGGAAGTGACTCTAGTATACACCCCCTTCATGAGCTGCATGGAGAGGTGGGGAAGCAGCTGTCCTTCACTGCTATATCCCAGGTCTTGAGGTACTACATTTCCCCGCGGCAGCCCTGTAGTAATGGAGCCTCTACTTAGGCTCTAGGAATTTGATTATGACGATATTTCCTGTAGCAGCAGATGGAATTCTTTGGTACAGCGTTCAGGACCCTGCGTGGGGGGGCAGACAACAGAATAATTCCCCTGCCAGTGCCGGGAGGCAGTGGCAGAATTTTCACCTCCACAATATGTACTTTTGTCTTAAAATATAGCTAAATTGTGGACTTCCAGAATCTAGACTTAGGTTCATTTGAGGGGTGGTAGAGGCAGATGGGTGGACATGTCCTCGTATTCTAATTTCACAAAGGACAGTTTGTCTTTAGTTCTAAGAGTATCTGTTTGGGAACACAGATGATTCTTGAAGACTAGACGGTAGATTTTTTTTTTTTTTTTTTTAAAAAGAGCATGCAATTATCCTTTGGAAAAGCCCTTCAGTCTTGTATTCTTCAGAGACAGGTTGAGCATATAAAAATATATTGCCATTGTACATGGGGTTGTGAATTTCATAATGATGCAACACAGCCTGCAAACCCTGAAGACTGCACTGTTTAGCTGTTGCTGCTATAAGAATAATAGCTAATTTAAAGGAGGCACTGGAAGGCTTATGATATTAATAATGGAACTGGGCTTTCATCCCTGGGTTTCAAATACAGCCTAAGCTTCACATCACTTGTTGGCTCTTCAGTGGCTAACATCTAGGAAGAATGGTTTGGTGATTAAAATGCAGAGTCAGGAGATGTGCTATCTCTATTTCTTTCTCTGCCTTATGGTTGCTGTGCAGCCTTGTCTGAGACACTTAATCTAATGCTGAGGTGCTGAGCACCTACAGTTCCCACTGAGGAAATTGAGGATGCTCAGCATATCTGAAAATCTGTCGATGCTTTACTATGGAGATAGGTGTCTAACTTTAGGAACCTGCCTTTGAAAATGTTGCCCTTAATCTTTCTGTGCCTCAGTTTTCCATCTACTGCTGATTGCCTCTTTCAGCTCACCGCCAGGGTCAGTCTCACTTCACTCTACAACCTAGTCCTGTCTCCCTGGCCTCCTCTCAGTTGTCGATGGATGCACAACCAGACTGCTATGAGAACTGTGCTACTCAGCTATCATTCCACTCTGGTGGGGGCATAGCCAGTTGCTCTAACATACAGACCCATTCTTACAATTTTGATGCATTAGCTACCGTGACTCCTTACTCTTCTTCTAATAGTTTGTTTTAATAATTCAGTTTTAGATAGAATTGTGTGCCGGCTCCTGCCTCTCCTTTCTTCCAGGAGTTAGGGGGTGAGGGCATTGCTCTGTATTTGGGTTCATCAAGCCAGTGCCAGAAAACTGAGGGATAGAGTCCCATGTCTAGAGACTGCCTATGGGGCGAGAAATCCCTCATAGTCTTGCCAACCCTCAAGGCCTGGTCTACACTACAGGGTTAGGTCGAATTTAGCCGCGTTAGGTCAATTTAAAAATAACTGCGTCCACACAACCAACCCCGTTCCATTGACCTAAAAGGCTCTTAAAATCGACTTCTGTACTCCTCCCTGACGAGGGGAGTAGCTCTAAAATCGACCTTGCTGGGTCGAATTTGGGGTAGTGCGGACACAAATCAACAGTATTGGCCTCCGGGAGCTATCTCAGAGTGCTCCATTGTGACTGCTGTGGACAGCACTTTGAACTCAGATGCACTAGCCAGGTACACAGGAATTTTTGAATTTCATTTCCTGTTTGGTCAGCGTGGCGAACTCAGCAGCACAGGTGACCATGCAGTCCCCCCAAAATTGGAGAGCGTAGAATGTTTCTGTGGTCCCCCTATCATCTTCGTCCCTGAGGTTATCGCAGATTAGAAGGCGAAAAGAACGCTCTCGCGCTGATATGGTTTCCGAGCTCATGCAGTCCTCTCGCACTGATAGGGCACAGCTTAATGCATGGAGGCATTCAGTGGCAGAGGACAAGAAAGAATTAAGTAAGCACGAAGAGCGGATGCAGGACACGATGCTGAGGCTAATGGGGGAGCAAATGGACATGATGAAGTGTCTGTTGGAGGAGCAAACAGACATGATGAAGCGTCTGTTGGAGCTTCAGGAAAGCCAACAAGCACAGATCCCCACTGCATCCACTGTATAACCGCCTACCCTTTTCCCCATGTTCCATAGCCTCCTCACCCAGATGCCCAAGAATGTGGCAGGGGAGGCTCTGGGCACCCAGCCACTGCACTCCAGAGGATGGCCCAAGCAACAGAAGGCTATCATTCAAACAGTTTGATTTTAAGTGTGGCTACAATAAGCAATGTGGCCTTGTCCTTCCCTCCTCTCCCAACCCACCCAGGCTACCTTGTCCGTTATCTCTTCTTCTTTTTTTTTTAATTAATAAAGAAAGAATGCATGGTTTCAAAACAATAGTTACTTTATTTCAAAGGGGGTGGGTGGTTGGCTTACAGGGAATTAAAATCAACAAAGGGGGTGGGTTTGCATCAAGGAGAAACATGCACAACTGTCACACCGTAGCCTGGCCAGTCATGAAACTGGTTTTCGATGTCTCTCTGATGCGCAGTGCGCCTTGCTGTGCTCTTCTAATCGCCCTGGTGTCTGGCTGCTCAAAATTGGACGCCAGGCGATGTGCCTCAACCTTCCACCCTGCCATAAACATCTCCCCCTTACTCTCACAGATATTGTGGAGCACACAGCAAGCAGCAATAACAATGGGAATGTTGGTTGCACTGAGGTCTGACCTAGTCAGCAAACAGTGCCAGCGAGCTTTTAAACATCCAAAGGAACATTCTACCACCATTCTGCACTTGCTCAGTCGATAGTTGAACTGCTCCTTACTACTGTCGAGGCTTCATGAGCCATGGGAGCAAGGGGTAGGCTGGGGTAGGTGCGACCGCAAGCTGCTGCCGGCTGGGAGAGCAACCTGAGGCAGAAGCCTCCAACTCACATGATATTCCAGGCAGGACTGAATCTCCATGAGATGAAATTTAAAGAAGAGAATAACCTGGAGTCTCTGGATCCCATTTGGTGCTCTAAGAGGAGAACGGCCATGTCTGTCCAGGCATCCCTGATCGACCTCACCGAGGTCTGCCAGGAGCACCCAGGACACACATGATGGCTATCAGTCCTACTGCACCATCTACCACAAAGGCAAGGAGCTACTGCTGTGTAGCAATGCAGTACCACGTCTGCCAGCGGCACCCAGGAGACGTATGGTGATGGTGAGCTGAGCGGGCTCCATGCTTGCCGTGGTATGGCATTTGCATGGATAACCCAGGAAAAAAGGCATAAAATGATTGTCTGCTGTTGCTTTCATGAAGGGAGGAAGGGGGGGCCTGACGATGTACCCAAAACCACCTGCGACAATGTTTTTGCCCCATCAGGCATTGGGAGCCTAACCCAGAATTCCAATGGGCAGCAGAGACTGCGGGAACTGTGGGATAGCTACCCACAGTGCACTACTCTCTAAGTCGATGCTTGCTACAGTAGTGAGGACGCACCCCATCGACTTAATGCGCTTAGTGTGGACACACTCAATCGACTGTGTAAAATCGGTTTCTAAAAATCCACTTCTATAAAATCGACCTAATTTCGTAGTGTAGACCAGGCTCAAGAGCCTGTGGATGTCAAAGACACTTCCCAGGAATGGGGAGAGTGACAAACTGTGGGTACTTTCAGCTGGAGGAGGGAGGGATTGACTGTGGGGTACTAGGGGATTGTATCTGAATAGCCCAGTGGGGAGCCTAGGATTCTGTTTTCCTCTAGAGCCAGTCCTGGCACTGGACTCTGCTACACTAGCAATTTTCTGAAGTTAGTCCTGCTTATTTGCTTATTCTGCTGGCATCTGCAGCTGCTCTTACTTGTTCCCATGCTCTCCTTTACATTCTTTTCCCCTCCAGGGGAGCCTGGGAGAGCAGCTGCTGGGGAAAGAACTGGTGAGACCCTGCTGACAAGAGCAGCTCTAGAGGAAAGCCGTGTCTCCTGCTCCTCTGATGGCTCTTCAGAAGTAGTCACCTCATTGCCTTGAATACTTATTCAGCTCTCTGTGTGCTCCTCTCCCCAGACTGTGTTTGCTGCCTGCCCGTAACCTGCTGTGGTTGGATACCCTTACTAGGCTCCCTTTGCAGGAAAAATGTCTGGTACTTCTGGTTTCCAAAATCAGTGCACCTCAGCTGGGTAAGCCCACTGGCAGGCCAGGTCAGTTTGTTTACCTTCCGTATCCGCAGGTTCAGCCAATCGCAGCTTCCACTGGCCATGGTTCACCATCCCAGGCCAATGGGGCCTGCGGGAAGCGGCGCGGGCCAAAGGATGTACTGGCCGTCACTTCCCACAGCCCCCGTTGGCCTGGAGCAGTGAACCGCGGCCAGTGGGAGCCGCGATCGGCTGAACCTGCAGATGCGTCAGGTAAACAAAGCGGCCCAGCCCGCCAGGGGGCTTACCCTGGCGGGCCGTAGGCCAAAGGTTGCCAATCCCTGCCTTCTGGTTGCAAAGAAAACCTTCCAAATGCCTAGGTCTGAGAGGTGTCAACTGCTCCCATTCACTTTAATGGGTGTTAATGTCCAAACTTAGTAATGGCCATTTAAATGTCAGAATCTTTCACTATTTCCCTGAACATGTTAGCAAGCATCCCAATCCGGATAACAACGCTCTATGCATTGTTGTTAGAGGCAATCAGGGGAAATGGAGCTGAGAGGTCAAGGGCTACTGCCCCCATTCCCTTCCAAAATTGTCACCTACTAATCTGTTCAAAAGAGAGAGTGAAAGAGAAGGGCAGAGAGTAAGGATGGTTAGGATGCTGCTCGCCTCAGCCTTGAAAGACTGGGTTCAATTCTGTGCTCTGCTGTGCACATCCAGGGTGACTTTGGGAAAGTCACTTAGGCTATGGCTACACCACGGCCATCTCCCTGAGTGGCATAACTTATGCCAACTTAAGCGCCGGTGTGGACAGTGCTCTCCCACCGACCTAGGGAGAAGCTCTCCCGCCAACATAGCTACCGCCGCTCACAGGGGCTGGAGTAAGTAAACTGCCAGGGGAGCTCTCTCCTGTTGGCTTAGAGCAGCTACACTAGAGAGCTTACGGTGGCGTGTCTGCATCAGTGCAGCTGCGAAGCTGCAAGCTCTCTCATGTAGCCATAGCCTTAGTCTTGCTGTGCCTGCAAAATGGAGATAATAGCACTCCCCTATTTCATAGGGTTGTTCTGAAGATATGTACGTTAGTGATTGTGAGGTATTCAAATACTGCAGAGATGGGGGCTATATAAAGTACTGAAAATAGATTGGAGCATACCCTCCCCAGTTCCACAATTCTCATTTGCCACCTGAGTGCCAAAAATCCCTTGTGCTGCTGCCAGAGTCTCCCCTGATTTTTGAAAGTGTTGTCAATATAAAATTCTGCAACATGTTGAAAATATGGCAGAAGTGTAAAATGAAAAATAAATTTTGAACTGAGATTTGTATTGAAATTAATATTAGACTAAATAACCCAGGGCGCACTCTACTGATTCTGTGATTGCTCATATTTAATTCAGTAAAAACCTCCTTGTTTTGATTTCACTTGGAGCTACTGCAGAAATGTCACAGCACCAGAAAATTCAGCACTACTTTGCCACTGAAATCAACTACGGAGTTTAGGTCCTCAAAGTGTGTTTGGGGCCCTGATTTTAACACTGTTGTCCCCAAGTATCAGTGCACCAACCTTCTGATATTCTCTCCCATTGCATAGTCCTTGCAGATTGCCTTCCTTTTCAGCAGCTGGAGACACAGCTGTGGAGGAGACTAGAGCACCAGTGGTAGTAGATTATTTGCTCAAAGCCTCATCAGTTGTGATTGTTTTCACATTACTATGCCAGAGTTGTGGTGCAGTATAGCTAAGTAATCATTTTCTTCTCTTATCACACCATTGGTGAAGTCTACACCTGTGGAACTGTTCAGTGGGGGTTTTCATTGTAAAGGACTTTTTTTAACTGCAAAGAAGGAAAATTCATAGTAATCGGAGCAAGCTGTCTAGACACTGTCAGGACAGTTGGTGTTAAATGCCTTCTCATTCTTTGTGGACTTTCTTGCAAGATGGATTTTTAAGAGAGCCGAGTCTGCCCACTTCTTAAGGGATGGACTGTTGCGTTTCTTGGTTGGTAAAAGCTCCAATTCACCAAGGCTCTTCAAAACATGCCTAAATGTGGTCGTGTGAGTAGCCCCATTGAAATCAGTTTTTCAGGTGACCTACACACAGATTGAGTGAGCAAATAATTTTCCTTTCAGTGTAGAATTACAAGGGAGGGAAGTGGCCTTTTTTCAATAGACATTGTAAATCTTAGTTTAATTTACTAAGATGCCCTGGTAGATGAAAGACAGTATCAAGACTAAGAGACCATGTTTTAGTTTATACTCTGGTCTGGACATTTGCTTCCTGGCATGCAGGAGGTTTCTCCTTGTTTGAGTTCATTTTTATAGCAGCTTGGAGTGCCAAACTTGTTGACCAATAACCAGTGAAGTTGCTGGGTGGTCAGTTATCATAATATAATAGCAGAGGAAAATATGAAGAACATACAGAAGAAAGTCTGAGGAAAAATCCAAAATCCCTTTCTACCAAAGTTCTGATCAACTGAGCCACTCTGGAAAGTGTGATGACCCCTCTCTCAAGAGACCCCTTATGAAATGATGGACAAGCCAGGTTAGGCAGCTTGCCTTGGTTGCCTAGAGGCATGGAGTTTTGGGGGTTTTTTGTTTTTGTTTTTTTTTAACTTGCTGAGACCAGCTTAATCCTGATCAGTGTAATTTATTTTATTCTGTGTGTCTGCAGTAACAGTTGCTTGGATCACTGCTAGTTAACTAAAAGGTCAGTGCATAGTTCCTGTATGTTTCTTTAAAAAAAAAAAAAAAAGGGGGGGGGGGGGGGTTAACATGACAGCTACAAAATGTTACCCAAAAACACTTGAAGAGAGTTTTTGCTGAAGCAAAGAGTAACCATTTCCCCATTGTTTATTATTTTATTTGCATTCATATAACATACAGTAAAACTAGCTTCACTTCAGGGTCCCTGTCTGTAACTGGAGTTGGGAAATATAGCTCAACAATTTAATATGCTATTGTGAGAATTAAATTTTTAGAAATTAATGCAGGAAAAATACTGTTTGGGATTAGATTCACAATTCACCTTTCAGTACTATTCAGTTGTCTGTGGTGTTCTGTGCAGGTATGAAACATTTATTTCATAGCACATGTACTTAATCTTTGTTCACAACTCTACTCAGAACATAGATGGTAATCTTTGACAATCGCAAAACAGATTTAAAAATAAAACACCTTTGGATTTGGGCATTCTGAATTTCTTTGAGGCCGGATACAAGTTGTTTTTGTAATGGAGCATATAATAAAGTACATTCACACTCCCGTGGTTTAAATAATCTCTCTGTTTACTTTAGCACTGGTGTCTTTGTCTGTTATCAGCATTGTTGCCATCAGGGACAGATTGGAATTGTTTTAGGGGGAGGGGAAGGAGTGCACAATCAGCTGGTCTGAATCTAATCTTATTGCTGTAGACTTGATCCTTACTAAAAGCAGCTGCCAGAGCCTGATCCTGTGCTAATTTCAAAGTAATGGCAGTAGCCCATTGACGTTGTAATTCTGTCACGTGACTTAAGTGTACAGACTCTGGATATCCTTTCCAATAGTGTGTGTGTCTTACTGGGTGAATAGTACAGCATAATATGACCTGGTTCTGATCACTTTAACATAGTAAAACGATGCTATGCCTCAGTGACTCTGGATGCTTTAGTCCATTATGTATGCAGTGTGAATTGGTCCATGTGTAGCAGAGAGATATACTCATGGATTCTGTTAGAGCTGTCTTTAATTTCTAGAACAGACTTTCACTCAAAGTACTTATTGCCAACCAAGCTGGTTTCTATATGTAGTAATGCTTGTTTGAGTTCATGTTATAGTTGGTTTCAGAGGGTAGCAGCCGTGTTAGTCTGTATTCGCAAAAAGAAAAGGAGTACTTGTGGCACCTTAGGGACTAACAAATTTATTTGAGCATAAGCTTTCATGAGCTACAGGTCACTTCATCGGATGCATTCATTGGAAAATACAGTGGGGAGATTTATATACACAGAGAACGTGAAACAATGGGTGTTACCATACATGCTGTAAGGAGAGTGATCACTTAAGATGAGCTATTACCAGCAGGGGGAGGGGGGGTCAATAGACTGAGGCATAGAGAGGATAAGTAACTTGCCAACATTATAAGTACTGTAAAGCAAATGTGGAAATGGAATCCAAGAGTTCTGACTTCAGTTCCTTGTTTTTAACTATTATATATTTAAATTTTTAAATTTACATTCACTCAATGTCTTGGTAGCGATTTCATCTTATTTCTACAGTTGTCAGTTTCCTTCTCCTAAAGCTCTAGAAAAACTAAGAAAGTGTTATAACAAAAGGAAATAAGCTGAATTGAATACATTTGATTTGGGAAATCTGTTTTGTGTCTGCTGTAACAGATTGCCTATTACAACCACATCCGTTCTGAGGAGTGTACTCTTTGGACTCTTTCCTACTTTTTTCCCCAGTGAGATTTCAGACTACAGCAAGACTGACAATGAAACACGTCTGCTCCTATTCCTTATGTTGAAATCCACAGTGAAACTGTTTTTTCTTAAGAGTTGTGGTGTTCATAGATTTAACCCAAGCTCATGGTAAAATGTTTGATATTTATTCCAGTTATTAGTAGGAATGGAGATGAGTTAGAACTATTCTGCATGAAGATACCTGGATTTATAATCCTTTGGACCCTTTTTGTTAGTTCCATTTTGTGGTTGGCTGCTGCGGCAGTGACTAAGCGCTTGTCTACATGGGGAATTATTCCAGAAAAAAGTTACTTTTATTCCAGAATGGCGTCCACACCTGGGACTTATACCAGCAGATCTGTAGCAGAATGCATCCGATGAAGTGAGCTGTAGCTCACGAAAGCTTATGCTCTAATAAATTTGTTAGTCTCTAAGGTGCCACAAGTACTCCTTTTCTTGTAGCAGAATAGTTACTCTGCTATAGCTATGCCAGTCAATTTCCCTGTGTAGACAAGTCCTAATCCTCTCCTTTGAGCATGTTTCAGTGGGAGGGAAGGGGTTTCATTACATTTTCAGTTGTACTACTAATATTGTCATTCTGCAAGCAGAAGCCCGTTTGAATTTAATGACAATTTTAAGCATGGATGCAGCCTACCTAAGGTAATTCACAGCTGGAACTGGCTTGCTCACGCAGCATCATATTTTCTCATTTAATACGTATGTGCAGGACTTCTCGTTGTTTAGTGCTCACCTGTGTCAAAGAAACCATATCATAAATAAAACTATGTTTTTGTATAATCCCAATTTGTTTGAATTTGGGTTTACCCAAAAATTGGTTGCATCTCCCAGGTTTCCACTGACTGATGTGCCATTCTGCAAAGCTCTGCATTGCTGCAGGAGCAGAGCTTGAGGCTTCAGCCTTGTGTGGAACTCCTAAGCTCTTTGGGATTTCTAAAGAGCTAAACCTAAATACCAATTACAGAACCCTCAGTTTTTAAAGTTTGTTTTGTTTTTATACAAAGGTATTTATTAATTGTACCTAAAGATTTAGCTGGTGTTAGTGATTGATATTCTCTATGATAAAATAACCTGTTTCTGCTAGCTCAGAAAAGATCACATGGAAGTTTGCTGTAGTTTTACGGCTCCCTAGCAAAACCTGTGGAAGAATCAGCCTCTCAAACTGAGGAGCAGCATATGGATAGAAGATTAGCACACCAGAGGACTGCTTCTCTCATGGTCTTCAGAGACAGAACTAGGAACTAAAAACCTCAGTGGAAAAGGGGAATGCCTAAGTTCTTCAGATAGATTTGTGACATGCTGCTCATGTCCAGGTTATATTTAGGAGTGGATCGGGAAGCTCAGAAATCAGACTATTATTTATCTTTGTAATAAACAGACACATACACTGAACAGGAATACTCCTCAGACATCACAAAAGAAAAACACCAAGGAAAGTGAAATGTTTTTGTAAAGAATAATCTATCTATAATGGAAACTGGAAGACAGTCAAGAGCCATTTGCCACTTCTTCTGAAAAGCAGGGCTGTGGTCTGTTGCCAGAATATCATTTGAATGGGCCATAACCCAGAAACATGGCAGAGTACAAAATGTTTCCACCCAAAGAGTTATGAAGAAGTCTTTATGAGAATAGTTGTCATTTTGCATAGGCTCAGTAGATGCAAGTCTCTCCATACAGATCTTTCTCCAAAGAAAAATATATAAATCAGGGGATTTGGCGCTCCGCTCTAATTCCACTCCACGCGCTGACTCAAATTAATTTTTAATTAAATAAAAAAGTGCATACTATAATTTTGAAAAAACTTTATATTTATTCAGACTTTTAAAACAATTTAAATGTCATCAGCAATGTTACAAACTAGAATCATTCATAATTCATTTTGTAAAAAATTATTGCAGCAATCAAGTCGTCTTTCATAGCCTGCCGCAAATCATTTAAAATTAACTTTAAAGCCAAAAACAGTTGCTCTACACTAGCTTGAGTTGTTGGCATGCTCGAAGCAATTCTACAGGCAGCCTGAATGCATTGTGGGTAGCTGTGAATGGCCTCAAAAACAGACTTAACTTTTAGCCTACCAATAGACTCCATCGCCTCACAATCTTCCCAAAAGTTTCTCTCGAATAATGCTTCATTACAATTATGAATCGCAGAAACTCGCCGGCATCTTTCTTGTTTATTCAGTTCCTTTTCGAAGGCATCATCTTCTGAAGAATTGGTGCTTGAATTATCTCCATTTGCTTGTGGTGGTTGAAGACGTCTCAGGGATGGATGCTCGAACAAGCTCAGAGTGGAGACAAGTTTGAGAACAGCCTGCTATTTCTGAAGGATGTAATTTTCCGAACCCTCAAATTCAATTGTTGATGACTCCTTTTGTTGTGTTTCATTTTCTTCAACCTCTTTTGCCGAGTTCAAATGTAGCAATAGATTTTGTTTTTCGAGTCATCAAGCAATATCAAGGAGTCCTTCCTTTGCCTTTGGTATTTCCCTTGAGGTAAGAAGAATCTGATACCGTGGGTCAACATAAACTCCAGCAAGGAAATTAATATTGTCAAAAAGCTTCTCTTCGCGTTTCTGCATGGAGGATAGAATTCCTTCTGCAATTTGTCCACCGTTTTTTTGCAAGAATTTTGACAGTTTTCGCCATTCCTTCATTAAAACTTCAGAGGCTACATCGACAGCTTGAAGACTCACAGTTGTTTGGTTTGGCTTTGCCAAGAGGTCTCACAGGTTCTTCACTTCATCCCATTCAGCTTTTGTTAACTTGAGTTCTCTTGTTTCTGCAGCAGCCACTTGTTCACAGTAAGATTGATGAATGATCAGCTTCTTGTTTTTCACAAATGTTGAACCCCAGCGAGTCACAGTATCCAATGATTGAGTTACCCCATGTAGATCAAGCAGAACACTTTGAATACTTGGGGTTCGTAGTTTGACAACGACTTGTCAAATTTTTGCCAGAAATTTCTTTGCATGTTCTTTGTTCAGTCCATCCCAGATTGCCAACTGAAGAGTGTGAATACCACACCTCATCAGTTGGACTTTTGAGTCGACTTCATGAAGCCATGTTGGAAGTATGAGGCTAGGATCATTAATCCATTGTGCAGCAGCATCCATGTAGAGTTTGATTTCATCCATTCCTTCAGTTCTTTCCACATCCCTGGTCTCAGAGGTAGAAATGGTTTCATTGTCCTCGCTAAAATTTTTGACTGCACACATCATGTCTGCTGCATTGTCAACGCAGATGTTCAGCACTTGCATTTCACTGATCCCAAATTTTTGTAAAATAGCTTTTACTTGACTTTTCACATAAGAATTGTGACACCCTTCAGTGTCGATTATGTCCAAGGTTTTTACCACAACTTTATCTTTTCCTTCTTCATAGTACTGAGAATTGATTGCAAGGAAATTTCAGTTTCCATGGGTTGCCGCATCCATTTTCAGGTAGCACAATTTTTGCTCCAAAGATTTCTTGAGCTCTTCGCGACCAGATTCAACTGTGCTGACAACTAAATGACGAACCACATCGTGCCCCGTTGAAACACCAAGCTGCCAACACATTTCATCTGCAATTTTTTTGAATCCTTTGTTCTTTAGCCTGAAGGTAGTGAGCAGTGTTGAACTCAAGCAAACCATTTCCATCAGGCCTTCACAGAAAGTACTGGCATCCATGGTGACTGTAACCTTTGAGGACTTCAAATATGAGTCAAGTTTTGTTTGCTCAATTTTGGGTTTCTTTTCAGATGAAGCCCCGCAAAAAAATCTTTTCTCCAAGAGTTTTCGAAGAGCCAGATGAACGTCGTTTAGCCGTGTCAGCTTTCTGTTTTGCCTCATCTTTCTGGTCCTATTTTGTAACCAGAGCTACACAGTTTTCAGGATGATTACATTTTACATGCCGCCAAAGGTTGAAATTTTTCACAGCGTTTGCTTCACTTGTCTTGAAGCTACATAGTTTGAGCTCGCCATTCACTTCCTTTTCCACCTTGCACGTTGCCGATTTCTTCTTTGCTTTTCCCAAAAGCCCAAATTTGGGCTTTTCAAAAGAGATCCTTTTCCGTAAATCGGCTATTAATTATGGGGGGGCAGATTTGATTTTTTTTTGTTGAAGCCATGGCCAAATCTTCTTGTGCTGCTACCCATCCGAATGTGTCTTGTTATGATCTTCAAAAAGCAATGAACAAAAGCATTACATTTTTTATAATGTACCTGCTTATGATATCTTAACCACTTAAGATACTTCAAATTTATTTTGGATTTTCTGGAGAAAAATGATCATATTTTCTTTTTATGCAAAATTATTATTAAAGTATATTTTAATATTTTAACATGTTTCTTGCAGTTTTAATGAAGTAAGAAGTATTTTTAATATCCATAATATAAATTTTTATTGCAATTTAGTTTTTCTTATGAAATTTTGCGGTAAAAATATTTGAAATATTTTCCGAGTTTTTAATTAATATCTCAAAAACGCTTTAATGTAGATATATCAATGAAATTTGGTATGTGCCATAGCGTTAGTACGTGCTATCGCTGTTCTACAACATTAATTGTTGGGAAGTAACGAGGCTACACGTTACAAGGTTGAAAATAAACTTTAATGGGAAAGCGGATTCAAATTGCAGGCTCTTTAAGTAAAGAGCAAATTTTTGGAAATATGTTTTTCCTTCATCAGGCTGGAAACATTATACAAGATAGAGAAAACAACAGGTTCTATCTTGTATAATGTTTCCAGCCTGATGAAGGAAAAACATATTTCCAAAAATTTGCTCTCTTTACGAAAAGGTTTGTGCTTGCAATTTGAATCCATTTTCCCGTTAAAGTTTATTTCCAGCATTCTATCATACAACATCATTCAAATACAATTATTTAAACTACAGGCATCATGAACTGCGGGGTTTTGGGCCAATTTTATTTAATATTTTTTAAATCTTCAACTATTTAACAGATCCAACCCTGGAATATGATTTAATGCTAAAACATGCATTAAAATGGTACTCTTAATTTATTTTGTATAATTAACTGTTTCTGAGAAAAACTGTTTAAAATTTTAATATGCTTAGATTCTTAGAATAATAATTTTTACTTATTTTTCAACTTTGGAAGCATAAATTTTAAACAATAATAAATAATAACCAAAAGTTATTAACTTATTATGGAACATAATATTACCGCTCGTAGCCAGGGGCAGTCGAAGACAAGCTTTCTTGAAATATGAAATAAAAACCACCAACCGCCAGTTCGGGACGCCTATGGTTTAAATAATTTTGGATAATGTATTGCACTAAGATAGACATAATTTCATTACTTTATATTAAAGCGTTTTTGAGATATTGATCAGAAATTAACTTTTCATCACTTCCTTGAAGGAACTGTAGCTCCCTTAGGAAGATTTTTAGGACACATGTTCACAGAAACGTTTTTTCTTAAAATGACCTAAGAGTCATCCCCAAAGTTGTGTTGGACATTTTCCAATCACTCTGGATATATCACATAAATCACTCCTAATTTATGCAAAAATGTTTACTGTTTAATGTTTATATGCCTGCTGCATGTGACTTTTTCCATAAATTTAAAATTACAAACAAAGCTACCAAAAGACGGTTGGACAGATGACATATAAAATAAATCCACCAGAGTGATACGGGAGCATGTACAATGAACAAATGTACCAGTAACAGGAGCGCGTGTGAGAAATAAGCTTAAGTGGTTAATATCTCTTGCGATATCTTAATATATCAATAAAAAAAATTATTTTTGCAATATACCTGTTTGTGAGATCTTAAATGTTGCGTCTTGCATCACACTTTTCCGTAATCGCAGCACTCAGCGCATCTCATTGATCAACCCTTACAAAAGAAGTATCAACACATACTAATCTAACTATCTAACTAATCTACGCGAGTACGTACTCGCCTTACCATGACACAAGGGTGGAAGCAGTCTGCAGTGTTGCTGGATGTCTGATAATTATCTGATTCTTTAATAAAACATATCTCCAAAAAACTTTATAATTTTGTATCTGTACATTAAATCTTGATTTTGGCCGAAGTGAGAATAACTGTGACATATTACGTAAAGTGGTAAAGTAGATGTTAATATCAATTGTTATACAATCTGAAACTTTTTGGCACCTTTAGGACTTTCTTCCTAAAAATCATTCATTTTGGATTGAAAATGGAAAAAAAAAAAAAAAAAAAAAAAACTGGAGCAGTGGAGCAGTCAAGATTTTCTGTGCTCCGGCTCCGCTCCAGCTCCGGCAAATACCTGCAGCTCCACTGCTCTGCACTCCAGCTCCAGGTTCCGCTCCAAAGCCCTGATTAAATAAATAAAATATAAATTAAAAGTGTAAACTTCTGTGGTTACTCTTTAAGCTTCTTAGAAGATATTAGAAATAATGAAGGGCAAAATGGATCAAAATTACAGAAGTAGATCCTCTTTTAAAATGAGGATAAATAGAGTCCTCTGGGCTACTAAGAGCCTTTGGGAAAAATTTCTTAAGTCTTGAGGAGGACTTAGGCCCCCCCATCCTTCAAATGCCAGCACATGGAGGGTTGTTGGTCCACATGGAGCCCCAGTTGCAGGCCTGGCGAGGGGCAGGGGGGCTGGGAGAGGGCTTAATCCTTATTGAACTAACAGCAGCTTATTCTGATCCTGCCAGTGACGGTCAGTAGAATTGCAGTTATCTTTATTTGTGCAGATTTTGTCTCATCTAATACATTACCAAATTAAAGATGATTATTTATAGCAGGCAGTGTAGGCAAAAAGAGATTGCTTTGGCGCCTGATTACCAGGGTGACTTATCATTATAGGAGTTTTTTATTATTATTTTTGCACTCTGTGCTCCTAATCAAAATCAAGCTTTAGTGGGACATTAATGAAGGCTTGAAAACCTTGGTAGTGTCCCAGTACACATGAAAGTTAGTTAAATAAGTGTATTTGGGACCCTGGAAGTTGGAAAGGAATCTCCTCTTTACTGTATCTGAAAAATGGTCTGACAGGTTTTTGTTTTTTGTTTTTTTTTCCAAATGGGGATCATCTCACATCAGGAATGTATTCAGTAGTGATATATTGAGTCTAGAAATGGGCTTTAAGACAAAAGTAACTTTAGGGGTGGGGGAGGGAGAATTCCAGGAAACTGCAATTATAAAAATGTCAGCCGTGTTTATTCTTCGTAGCAAAACCATATGACACCACAGGTGGTTTCCTGGTTTATAACATTTGCAAAATATTGTTCCACAATTGTAATAGAAAGTAAAATCTTGCCAGTAATTGAATGCTTTAAAGGGAAGCTTTGATATATTTATTTTAGTCTATGGGGAGTGGAAAGAGGGTCCACTCAGAATTGTGTAAATTGTTTTTTCAAAGGTATTACTTGCTCCAGTTCCTTTGGCCATTAGGCTCTGATTTGAGAGTGCGAGAGGATTATAGTACTCTCGGTTGAGGATAACTTTCCTAGTGAGCCCTGCTAGCTTATGTATAGATTAACTTTGGTGTTTGCTTCAGAGGAGTGTTGGATTCTTTGCTTTGACCTATATACATTATAACAGTATGCAGTTTATAACATTTTCTTAAATTCAGTACATTGCTAGTTATTTATTTTCAAATCTTTTGATCCAAGGATAATTGTACATTTCTTGCAGGTTCTTTTTATTTTTGTGCCTGTGAAAAGAGCCAGATTGAGACCAAAATCTGCCATTTTTCCACAGAGCAAGTGCAGTATGAGCAATGCAGTCAAACTTCCCCACTGTGCTGGAGAGACTACTGCTATAGATGCTTCAATTTATATATCCATTCCTTCCTTGGCCCTTTTCCCAAGATTTCCAACAACTGTAGTAATTAGTGCCCATTATGATGGTAGCTTTTGTGACCACAAATAACTGGTTTCAGACCGCAAACATACTTCACATAGGCCCCAAAACACCTCTGCTAGTAATGCCTTTTAGCACTAGTGTCTTGGGCTGAAGTTGAACAAGTGTCGTAGAAGTGAAAAGCTGTGTGTCCCTTTGCATGTCCTCCGAGTCCGACCTCTTTCTGCAGAGTATTAAACAGGATTGGCTCTGGGCTTTAAATATCTGAGACTATATGATGTAGTGATTTGAGGAATCTCTTCACCAGAGCTATGGGATAATAAATGGGTTGGTAAACCTGGATTCAAAAATCAAGGGATATACATTTATAAATAAAACATGTACTGTAGCAGTGCATTGATTTATTTGGGGATTAGGATCAAAGGATATTCCTTATAGCAGGGGTCGGCAATCTTTGGCACACGGCCCATCAGGGTAATCTGCTGGCGGGCTGCAAGGCATTTTGTTTATGTTGACCATCCACGGGCACGGCCCCCCGGAGCTCCCAGTGACCGTGGTTCGCCGTTCCCGGCCAATGGGAGCTGTGGGAAGCGGCGTGGGCTGCAGGGACGTGCTGTCTGCTGCTTTCCGCAGTTCCCATTGGCCGGGAGCAGCAAACCACTGCCACTGGGAGCTGTGGGAGCCATGCCTATGGACGGTCAACATGAACAAATTGTCTTGTGACGTGCCAGTAGATTACCCTGATGGGCCGCGTGCCAAAGGTTGCTGACCCCTGTCTTATAGGTTTCTAACTGTATATGGACCCTCATCTATGTGTTTCCTCAGGAGTATTGGCAGAAGAATGTTCTTCCCTTTGGAGACATGCCTTTCAAAAACAAAATAATAGTAAGGGGAGCGTCTAGATAGAACGGGTGTGCTCATAGTCCCCCAAACTCTCCTTCTACTTCTGCCACAGAAATATGGACAAATACAGTAACCTTTAAAATGGCAAGACAAAGCTTTCTGTCTCTCCAGCAAAGAAGCAGACGCAGAGTTGAAGTTTCATATTATACTGTTTAAAATACCTATTTTCTGTGAACGAGGTCTGAGGAACAATTTGTTTAGTGAGGCTGACAGACTGTCAGTTGGCTGCTCTACACACTACTTTCCAGCATAAAAATAAACTGCAGATGTTCCAAGACTGATATATCAAGATACTTAACTTTGGGTTTGGGTTTCCAGGTGTTCTGTGTTTCACTAGGGATTAATCTCAGTGTTAGTGCTGAAAAAAAAATGCGTTTTGCATAACTCCACAGACTGAGTCTTGTGTGTGTTTAATACATTTTGACCTGTAACAACATTTTATTGTTTTAAATACCAAAACAAAAACACATTGCTTTTCTTTTCTTCCCATAATAAGTAAACCAAAATAAGTTATTAACTAGGTCCCCTGTTGTGGAAGATGTTGCGTACTCTTCTCTCATCATAGGTGTTGGAACTAGTGGTGCTGGGGGTGCTGCCACACCCCCTGGCTTGAAGCGGTTTCCATCAGATATAGGGTTTCCAGTTTGGTTCAATGGCTCTTAGCACCCCCACTATAAAAATTGTTCCAGCACCCCGTCTCTTGTTGTTTGCAATGGTTGTTGGAAATATTCAGCACCTAGCAGAGTGTATCTTCTAGAAGTTGTCCCACAATGTTGGACCTGTTGTTTTAACAACATAATTGATCTTCTTGCTGGAGTGATGGCTTTTCAATTAGCTTATAGTTGACCGCATGGAGCTGAGCTGGGGATGAGGAATCATCCAGATATTACTTCCAGATGAATTTTAATTTATTTCCAAGGACAAATAGAACTGTTTTACCTGTCTGAATTACTGTAACTTCAATTTAATAAAAAGAAAAGGAGTACTTGTGGCACCTTAGAGACTAACAAATTTATTTGAGCATAAGCTTTCTTGTGCTATAGCTCACTTCATCACGAAAGCTTATGCTCAAATAAATTTGTTAGTCTCTAAGGTGCCACAAGTACTCCTTTTCTTTTTGCAAATACAGACTAACATGGCTGCTACTCTGAAACCTGTTCAGTTTAATAGTTTGATATGCTGCTGGGTTTTTAAAACAGAAAATAATGAGAATATTGTCTGTGTGTGCTTTGTAAAACTCAAGTAAGGGATGAACTTGGTGAAAGAGTGTAAACATGGCACTGACAACTGTATTTCCCGCAATACGCTTGATGGCTGGCTTGCATGACATATTGGTTTGTTCCTTCTTTTTGTGTAGAATATGTAACTGGATACAATTGGCTATGGTTCAACTAAAGTTACGCTATTTTGTGTATCATCTCATCACAGCTGCAAAGTAATTACTTCCAGCATTGGGTCTTCCACCTTGACAGGATGCTAAATGTGTATGGGAGAGATGAGGCAAAGCTGATTCAATTTTGGTTTTTATAAATGCAAGATTCTCAACAACTTCAAAATTCAAGTCAGACTACTTTCTTCTCTTTAATTTTTAGTTATGTGATTCGGTGATGTTCTTACATCATGCAGCATATGTAATGTGAAATTTGCTTTGTGACTGTAACAATAAGCCACACTTCGAGTGACTGTGTGCTTCAGGTCTAACCGTGGGCCCAGCATGCATTTGAATCTATATTCGCTTACAAAATAACAAACTGGTGAGATTTCAGCAGAGCTAAAGCATGACTGGGTGGTATCCTAATAAAATACTAAGTCTTCTGAGGTTTTTTTCCCTAGGAAAGCAGCAGGAGCTTGAAGCCGAGCACCAGGACATGTATGTCGAAGCTGATCATGACCTGCACCTAACAACACGACGTTCGGTACAACCCCCTGCAGAAAGACCCGGGGAGAGACGTATGGCTGAAATGAAGAAACTCTATGGTGTGGGTGCTGCCAAAATCCAAGCCATGGAGACTGCCATGCAACTTGCCTTTGATAGGAACTGTGATAAAAAGCAGCCCAAGTACTGGCCTGTTATCCCTCTGAAACTGTGAGCTGTATCATCTTCTGTACTAGCAGTCCTGCGCTGCAGCTGTGGATGCTCAGTCGGGCTACACAGCTCAATGAATGAATCTGGGCTCATCACTTGTTCTCCTTCCCACCCTGCCAAGCACACTCCCCCTCTTCTTTCTAATCTGTCTACCAGAGTTTTCAGAACCTATAGCATCTCCACAGAGAAGTGCTAAATTTTTGATTTGTAGTGTAGGGGTAGTGAAATTTTACTTCTTTTTAAAATATTTATTTTCACTAATTTATGTTGATCTGCCTTGACCGTGCTTGCAGGAAATGAAATAGCGCTTGTTTGCACTTAGTGAGCTGGGAAGACTGTTCAGCAACACTGAAATCTCTACAAATGGTCCCCTTGTTTATTATTTTTAATGTTGTAGCCTTGAGATCAACTTTAACACAGTACAGCTTGAAGTGTTGTGAACTCTGAACTCTCATCCTTGATTTGGGGATCCTGCAGTCAATTGGCCAAGGTTCAAAATACTAAATTACTGTAGCACAGCCATTTGAATGATTTTTGAAAGCTTTATAATAAGGCAGGAATTTTTTTATTCCAGTCTCAAATTTCGCAGGCAGAATTTCAACCTAGAAGCAAACTTATATGAAAACATTAAAAAAGAAATGTTGGCCATTTTTATTATACAACTGTTTGGTTTAATTTTTCTTTTCTTTATGTATCAAATCAATTAGACATTTTTGCTACCATGCCCGTGGAGAGGCTTAGGTTCCCGTTCTGTCACCCTTCATTCACATTGGGTAGCGCCTTCCTCAACTAATAATTCCACTGATTTGTGAACTTACTTAAGACTAAAGGAGGCAGAATTGAGCCCTTAATGTTGAAAAGTGAGTACTCTGGATATGTAATAGTGAAAATCCTTCTGAAAAGCAGCTGTGTCACAATTGTATACTTAATTTGCACCAAAATAAGTCTGCACCCAGTCAAAGTAATATGGACTTCAAACATTTTTCTGTAGAAAGAGTTGTATAAAGAATATGATGATTAAATGGCCTCTCTGTGTAATATGCAATATGTTCATGCTACATTGTAAGTGGTTGCAAAGAAACATATTAGTGTCTTAACTGTCATAAGCGTGGGTGACCCATATTTGGGTCAGAGAAGGCTGAGGCTGAAGTTCCAACAGTTTAATTTGCTTTAGCTATGTCCCGTACTTGCCTATATGGTCTAGCTGTTGTGGTGTGTGTGGCATATAATAGACCACATTAATCTCTCTGCCCTTTCCTATATCCAGGTACACTAAAACAAATTTCAGATTTAACTTTGAATGTCCTTGTTCTTATCACTTGGTGTTACAGCTTCAAAAGTACTTTTTTTTTTTTTTTTCATTCTAACAGAACCCACTTCATTTTAGCATAACGTGAAGCAGTAAGATTGAACTCCTTGCAATTAAAAGCTTCCAGACTCCCAAGACTCATTACTGATGTAATTGAACTAACAAGCTCATACACAGGGGAAAAAAATAAGTCGGGGTTGTGAGATGTAATCCTGCATTCGGTGTTCTGAAATTTTGTTATGGCATGTTAGCGATCAACTATGAAATGTCAGGAATTAGTGTTTTTGTTAGGATTGCTCTTGGTTGACAGAATAAACTCATCTTCTCATAAAAACTCTGTGATAAAAATTATTTGTTTTTACATCCTGCCCCAGCTGTATAACACTTTATTCAGTGCTCAAGTATGGTAAACCTTCTCTTGCTCTCTCTGTTTGCCAGGTGCAGCTTTAACTTAGTTAAGTTGTGAAAAGCACATATGGTGCAGATGAGGGCTTCACAGGAACCCTTGGCCCGCTCACTGCCTGTCTGGTAAGGTGCAAAGTGGGTGAGGAGGGCTTTTTGAGGGAAGGACACCTTCCCTTCCAGATCCATGTACAGATCTCTCTCTGCCCATGTGAATGGGGGACTCAGCTAGCTGCCCCTGCAACATCAGCGGCTATTTTGCTAGCTCAGGGATCCAAATGGGGTTGGGGTGAACCCCCCCTCACACTTCTCTGCTCCTGAAGAGCTTGCCAGGGAATACACTCTTGGGATATATGTTTTTGTGGAGCCCCCTCTATGAAGGGGATCTTCTGGAAAGGAAGAGTAGGCCCAGCTGAAATAGATCTGAAGTGCCTGGGAGTGAGAGGGCAGGCTGCCAGGGGACAGTTAAAATGGAGTTACAGTGGATCTGTGGAATTTAAAGGCAGGTTTCATGACCTGTTCCAAGGGGGGCCAACCCTACATTCTTCTCTGTTTCCCCCTCATCTGCAGGTGGAATAATGTGGGGAAATCTCTGGGAGGAGATTTCCTCCCCCTTAATTTCTCTCTCAGGTTTTTATGGGAGGGGTTGATCTGACTCCTCATGAGTTTCGCAGGAGGGAGCCCCACACCTGATGCACTGCAGGAGTGATGCATCTCGGATTTGGAGGAGAGGAGTTCTCATCTGCAGACTTACCAGGTATGCAGGAAAGAGGCTCCCTCCTACAGATCTCCCAGCTTTCATGGGAGAGGCTGTTGCATCATGCTTAGCCAACTAACTCCACACGCAAACAATTCAGTGGAGTTTTGAAGCCTTTTATTACAGTAATTCTTGTTGTTCCATCTTTCTTGTTTGTAAAAGAATCTGGGACATTCCAAAAGCCAGATTTTGGAAGCTTCACAGTTAAGGACTCAGATGTGAGAAAATACCAATGTTGAGATTGTAGGGACAACCCCTGACTCTTTGCATTTATATATTATGCTGCAGTCCTTAATTACATGCTTTTGTAATATTGCTTAAATAATACCATGTTCTATCACTTCAGTCTCTCTAGTTGAGGAGCACAAATGGAACCTTGTATACCTGATTCTCCCTGGCCTTACACCTTGTGCAATCATTTGCACCTGTGCAAAGTGGGAGTAAAATGCCACCAAGTCAGAATTCTTCTTTCACTGGTGGTAGCATTTTACACCCTATTTGCATTCACTTTTCACAAGTGTAAATTTGACTCTACAAGGAAGAATCATGCCTAGGGTTGCCATCTTTCTAATGGCTGGTAACCGGATCCCTGAGGCCCCGCCCCTTCTCTGCCTGTTCCCAATGTCCCACCCCCATCACTTGCAGGGTTTGCATCAGCATTGCTAAGACTGCTTTGCCCGCCACTTGCAGGCTGCGCAGAGCCATGAGCCGCACAAGCAGTCTGGCCCTGGAGGTGGCAGCTGCTGTTGCTGCACTGCCTCCTTCCTTCCACTTAGGATTGCAACCTTTTCCATAGATCAAAAAAAAAAAAATGGATATCAGGGCTTGTCAAATGGCACCTGAACCCATAAGCTGAAACCCAGACTGTCCGGGTGAAAACTGAACAGGTGGCAATCTCATGCCCTGGGTTGTAAGGAAAATGGACCTCTGGGAAATTTTGGTCTTCATCTCAGTAATTCAGCTTTCCCGTCATTAAAATGGGAACAATGCAAACAAAAAAAAAATAAAGATGTTCTAAAGATTGATAGTGTTTGAAAAATGCTTTGAAGATTGGGGTGGAAATGGTAAAACGCTTCTTGTTTACAAATGCATTAAAAATTGTCATGACTGGACGCAGGATAAGTTTAACATGCAAAGTGATGACCTCCACATCTGATACCCCCCCCCCCCCCCAAAAAAAAACCTATGTGCTCACACAATGGAAACATTGTCAAAGATCTGTTTGTCCTCGCGAAAGTATTTCTCCATAAAGCAGCTGATTATGTTTCATTTTCTCACGGTTGCTGCTGCCGGGATATGTGTGGGCTTATTAGTGGCTATTCTAACTGGCATGATCAATTTTTATCTTTATAGTTTGCTCATTTGTACTGATGCGCTCCGTCTTTTGTGTGTTTTTCTCTCCATGTGATGAAGGTCCAGAAACCTCTTGCATGGTGATTGGCTACAGATTCTATATCCCATATTCAGATGACTCACACAGAAGGCATTTTTAATATACACCATTCCTGAGCAAGTTACAACAAAATCGTATCATAACCTCTGTGAAAGACATACACAGATCTGGTCTATAAGGCATCGGTTTCTGGTGTTTGTATCTTGTTTTGTTCCCTTTGCTGAAAGATTCAGTTCAGTCTTAAAAGCTAAAGCTACATTGGTCAAATGTGGGTGTCTATGGGTAGACACCTAAATTAGTGACCTGATTTTCAGAAGTGCTGAGCACTCCCACGTTCCATCAAAGTTATAACTCACTGCTCAGCATCTCTGAAAATTTAACCGCTTTTATTTAGATTCCTAAACATGGACTTAGAGGCATAACTTTAGGCACCTAGATTGAAAATTTTGGCCTGAATAAATTGGCAAGTGGTCACTGCCCATTGTGTGAAATATGATCTCTGAAATCCAGAAACTTATTTTTCTTTCTGTTCCTCTGAAAGTCCAAGGCTGTTTGGAAAAGTATTACCCAACATAGTGAAGTAACAGCCACAATTCTCTAGAGTCCATCTTAGTTAACTACACATTCTATCAACATGAAGGGATCATATTGCATTGCAGCTGAGTATTCTTATAACAGTCCTGAATCCATTTGTTTAAAGAAAGTAGCTGAACACTAGGTGAAATGTTAAGCACCCCGCATGTTTGATGAACAATACCATTCAGACCAATAATGGCTAATTTTCCCCTTATGTCATTTCCTATCTAGTGTCGGATCTGATTTCCTGAACTACATTGAGACTTGTTGCCTAAAAATCTTCTTCAAATCCAAAATAATTTTTAAAAAATGCTACCCCAATCCTCCTGGTTTATTTCTTCCCCAAAGAAATAAGCTCCTCTTGGGAGGAATAGTTTAGCAACCATATCTCCTCTTTTCCAAGCAGAAGTCAGAATGTTGGTTCTGGGTTTTTAATTTTTATTTTAATCTTGTATCTTTTATTTCTGTTACACTAAAGATCAGGAATGAAATCTTGGCACCCGTAAGGTCAGTGGTAGTTTGCCATTGACTTCAGTGAGGCCAAGATTTCACCTGAGGCTTCCATTAGATTGCACTTTGGGGAGCAACATGGTCCCTGATTCATAGTCTTATCTTGAGGGCACATTCTTCTTATAAAATTCCTTCTTACTTGATACTCATTGTTTACCTAATTTTTGCTGCTTCATGTGAGAAAAGTGAACCATTCACATTCCTTTCCACTGACATTTTATACAATCCTCTATTTTTTTAACAGCACTCTGAGGAGCTCTTTTCTTCTTTTTCTTTTTCTTTGCAACTGAGAAGCATATCATTCTGACCATCATGGGCCAGATTTGTTCTTGGTATAACCAGGTGCACTTCTGTTGAAGTCAGAGGATTTCTGGTAACAATTTTAATTACTTTTTAAAAATTTTGTTGAGCTCTGAGGAGTAATATTGATGGGCACATAAACACTAAGATGATAAGAATATTATCAATGTTTGTACTATCATAATCCTTGGAGGCCCCAACTCCAGCCAGAGCACCATTGTACAAACATACCGTGAAAAGCAGTATACTGTGCCCAGTATTTTATTAAGCTCTACGTTCTCAAAATTCCCTTCACAGAAATGTCTTATATAGTCAATGTTTATATTGTATAATTGAATAAATTCTACATGATTATATATTTTTACATATTAATACATTGGTTTAGTTGTTTTGCATATACTTGTTGGCAGTATTGTGAATGCAGTAGGACCTCAGAGTTACAAACGCCTCAGGAATGGAGGTTGTTTGTAACTCTGAACAAAACATTATGGGTTTTCTTTCAAAAGTTTACAACTGATTGACTCAATACAACTTTGAAACTTTACGATGCAGAAGAAAAATGCTGCTTTTAACTATCTTAATTGAAATTAAACAAGCACTGAAACAGTTTCCTTACCTTGTCAAATTTTTTTTTAAACTTTCCCTTTATTTTTTAGTAGTTTACATTTCACGCAGTTCTGTACTGTATTTTTATTATTTATTTATTTATTTTTATTTATTGGTGGTGGTTTCTGCTGCTGCCTGATTGCATACTTCTGGTTCCAAATCAGGTTTGTGGTAGACCGGTTAGTTTCTAACTCTGGTGTTTGTAACTCTGAGGTTCTATTGTACTCATCCTTCTTTTACCTAAAAGAGTTGATAGAATTATTAAGTTCCTAGTTCAATTTTTATTCTATAGCAGACACACCTTGGTATTTCTTGTCTTGGTTATGATGTATTGATTATGATGTACTGTTCCTTCCATGTGTGGCAGAGGATGTAAATACTCTTGTGGTGGAAATATAAATAATAATCATCTTCCCCTTTTCCCAGCTAGCTGGGTTCAGGTTGCCAGATCAGTCTTTTCCAGGCTTTTCATTGTATCCTCCTATACACAGTCTATCCATTGTTTTCTTGGCTGTCCTCTTGTTCTTTGTCGGTGAACTCTAGTCTCAAATGTCTCCCTAATGGGATTCCCTTCATCCATCCTTCGTATATGCCCATACTCATCTCAGCCTCCTCTCCTGCAGCCTCTCTCTGATGCCACAGACCTTGGTCTCACTCCTGATTACATCATTCTGCCTGAGGTCCAGTAAAGTCACCCCTCTCACTGCCATCAAACATCTCATTTCAATAGTTTCAAGTCTTCTCAAGCACCTCTCTTTGGTTACCCTCGTCTCAGATCCATACAGAAAAGCTGGTCTTACCATGGTTTTGTATAGTTGTCCCTGAAGTAGTTCAGCATCCACTTATCACAAATCACTCATCGTGCACCAGGCTTCCGTCACACTCAACAGCCTTGCTTGCAATTCTGTCAATTTTTCCATTCGCTGCTAAGCAGCCTCCAAGGTTCTTAAATGCAGAAACCTGATGTAGGTACTGGTTCTTGATGCTGGTATTCATGTGTCTTGGTTCCACACATGACACCCATGTGACTTCAGTATTTTCTTTATTCATTTTAACACCATATTTTCTTAGTTCGTTGTTCCAGTTATCAATTGCCTGGACCAAATCTGCTTATTTCCTAAACTGGGTTCCACTGTTCGGCGGATGCAACTATGATAGTGGAAAATATAAATGGTAATGTATTTTTCTAAAGGTGAACAAAAGTCTGATTTGCATCAGGTACTTACTGCAAATGAAAAACTTTTGAAATAAAGTAAATTTGTGTCAGTGCCTGTGAATAGTAGAAGATCATTGCAATAACCAAGAAAATGGTAGCACTGTACCCAGTAGGAAATATATATGTATGTTTGTTCAATAACTAACTCCCTGAGGACTCTTCTTGTACAGTATGCATCACTGATAAAGTTGCATTCCTGTTGAATGTATATTAATTGCAATGTGGTTAACTAGGACTGAGGAATTATTCAATGCAGCCTTCCATCCTGGTGTTCTCATGTTGTGATGATATTTTCATATCAAAGTGAGGATGCTGAGCCAAGGTGTTATCATGTTATGTTGCAACATGCTGAAATGACATCACAACACTGGGTCAGAAACATCCTGACAGCGTGACAATGGAGCCAGTCCCACTGGACCTACTCACAAATGAGGCAACGCTACACGACTGCAGAATGGGGCCTGAGTGATCGAAGAGAATAGTAGGGAATTTAAACGATTATCACATTAGGGAAAACATTACAATTATTCCTTTAAAAATCTGTTTATTTTCTGTGTATGTATTAATGAATTTAGTTTTTGTTAACAGCAGCTCTGGAGATAGAAGGTTATGGAACTGTATACAATAGAGACTAGAAAGTCCTATTAATTCATCTTATTCAGTCTCTGGGACCAATACAATATTGTTCCCTATCGTGTGTTTCCCAATTCCATTGTTGATCCATAGAATAGGAACACTATGGGCAATAGCATTGCCAGCTTTTCTACAATTTCCCATTATCATTTGTTAGTCACCAATTATTTATATATATATATCTGTCTCCTGGGAACTTCCCTGTGTTTTTCACATTAGCTCTTATCCCTTTTGCTTGCTGTCAGACTTTAGAATTTTGAAGCATGCTCTCTCGCACAACTCCTCTTCAGACTTGATCTTGCACGGAAACGAATGGTGCTGAATTTGTGACATTACGTTCCATGGCAACAGAATATGATATCATAAACACTGGATTATGAATTCATTGCAGGAACAAGACAGAAGAACAGCTGCATTGTAAAGGAGAACTCTTAGTCCAATACTGATTTCCACAACAGTGAAGCAAATGCAGATAATTACTGACAAAATAAATGGCATAAATACTTTCTTCCTTTGTGCTGTATTGTGAAAGTCCCTCTTAAGGTCATCATGCTCTTCTGTTCCTGCAGCATGAACAGGGATCTCTTGACTACAGAAATGCCATTGCAGAGCACTTGGAAGGATTAATGGTTTGCCTTTTACTAATATGTTTCACTACAAAGGACCTGCTCTAAAAATGTTCTCTAGTTCCCTTGTCAAAACCAGTTAAATTCGGTTTAGAAAGAGAGTGCTAGAACTGCATTTCTATACTCTGTGCCCTCCTATTGCTTTTTTAGGCTGCTAGTGTAGTTTGCATTATTCAAATCTAGCAAAATGAGATCTGTTTCCCCAGAATAGCCATTGGTAAAACTTTTTCACAATCCCGTGTTGATAGCAGTTCGTAAAGCTAGAATATTGCATTGCATTGTGCAAATTGGCATTCTGGGTCTAATCTGGCTTGCCTTACTTACACAGATACTTCCCTTCAGTTTAATGAAACCACTCATGAAAGTAGAAGAGCCAGCTGGATTTGATCCTGCACAGTATCCCATCCCACAGGAGTACATGGTAATTTAGTGTTGTTGAAATATAGAGCTTTAAAATAATAAAAAAGCACTAATTGAGCACACAGTTTTTTCTTGGAAAATGAACAGTTTTCCTACCAAGCTTTTAAAGTTTAAGACGACACAAAACAGATGCCATGGTATTATTACACAATATGACATAGTGCATTCTCCTGGGGAATCGGTTCAAGAGTCACAGATGCAATAAAATTCTTAGAAAAGTTTTGTTAAGATGTTGAAATGAGACACTAAAACAAACGCTTTTCAAAATCAAAATAGCAAAAACCTCAGTTTTGCCCTGATTTCTCAACATTTCAGATCCAGTATTACTTTCCTTTTTAGTTTTACATAGTTCAGCTGAAAAACTGTATATACTACTAACTAAAGACATCATTTTTGGAAAATGTCTGTTTTCTTTGTCAACATGTATAAAATGTTAGATGGCTTAGTGATAGCTCTTTGCAGAGCTTAAAAATTATTGAACATTTATTAGCCTGAAGGAAAAGAACCATGCAGACTCCTCTTCATTACTGCTACCACAGAGCTATGTGCCCTGCAATGTAAAGGAACTAAACAGTTATGCAATATACTTTAATCAGCTGTCTAATTTTTTTTAATGATCTCCAATGCTTTTGTTTATATACCTTCTTTCCCTTCCTGACTTCACCCTACTTTAAAAAAAAAATATTCTCAGAGTGTATCTTTTTTCTAAAAAGAACGAGGAGTACTTGTGGCACCTTAGAGACTAACAAATTCATTTGGGCATAAGCTTTTGTGGGCTAAAACCCACTTCATTGGATGCATGCAGTGGAAAATACAATAGGAAGATATATATATATACAGAGAACCTCAAAAATTGGGGGTTGCCATACCAATTCTAACAAGACTAATCAATTAAGGTGGGTTATTATCAGTAGGAGAAAAAAAACTTTTGTAGTGATAATCAAGATGGCCCATTTCAAACAGTTGACAAGAAGGTGTGAGTAACAGTAGGGGGAAGATTAGCATGGGAAAATAGTTTCTAGTTTGTGTAATCTGTTCCTTCCTTTCTCTTCCCCTCCATCCTCATGCATTGTCTTCTATACCTCCTTCTCTCCAGGCCTGGATAAAATAATGGTGGGGCCTTGTGCCCTATGGAAATTGGAGCCCCCTACCTTCTGTAAACTAGGTTGCAAAGTGCTCCTACCCCTTACAGACTCCAGAATGGCCCTCTCTCTTCACTCCCACACAGATCCTCAAATGGCCCCCCCACCTCATGTATGCCCCAACAACCCTCCACCAGCCCCCCACTTGTCCTCAGAACCCCCACACACACCTCAGGAGCCCTGATGTACATTCCACTCACTATAGCCCTCAACACCTCAGCTGCACCCAACCCATCCCCAGCATCCTAGTGTGACATACTAGTGTACAGTCCAGATACTGTGTCACTGCTGCCCTGCACCTTGGGTGCCTTACAATGCCTTGCTAAAATAGCTCCACCTGGGCCACTCACAAACCGTCTGCCAGCACGCAAGCCCCACCCTGAGTGTCTGTGTATAACTGCAGCTTGTCGGTCACACCCTAGCTCTCACCAGCCTGGGCTATACTGCAAGGAGACGCCAACACAACCCCAGTCCCAGATATTCCCCCAGAAATGTATGTCCTGTACTGCCCAGCCCTGTATTGGACAATAGAGGTTATATTACATCTGTTATTTCTTTAATAGAAATATTATGCACACAAGTAGGCCCCTCCAATGAAGTTTTCCAGACACTTCAATTTAAACACACTGGATTAGATAAAACTATAAAGTTGATTAACTACAGAGAGAGATTTTAAGTGAGTACAAGTAATGAGGCATAAAAGTCAGAAGTGGTTACAAGAAAAATAAAGATAAAACACTACTTGTGCCTAACTTAACATAAAAAGAAAAGGAGTACTTGTGGCACCTTAGAGACTAACAAATTTATTAGAGCATAAGCTTTCGTGAGCTACAGCTCACTTCATCGGATGCATTTGGTGGAAAAAATGCATCCGATGAAGTGAGCTGTAGCTCACGAAAGCTTATGCTCTAATAAATTTGTTAGTCTCTAAGGTGCCACAAGTACTCCTTTTCTTTTTGCGAATACAGACTAACACGGCTGCTACTCTGAAACCTAACTTAACATACTATGTTAAATTTGAAGCAAGGTTTTCTCACCACATTCTTTCAGTAGTCTTACTGACCACCCTTCTTAGGTCAGGACCTCTTCTCCTAGAGTCCAGTGAAGGCTTCTGTTGTTGCTTCAGGTGCAGTGAATGTGATGGGGAAGGGAAAAGAGAGGAGTCTCTTGGGGTATATGTCCCTTCTTTTTAGAGTCCTGTCAACCTTAGTGAAACATTTCCAGCTGGGAGCAAGCAGTCTGTGTGGATGGGAACTCCAAACTATTTCTTCAGTGAGTGGCGTTGCAATGTTGCAGCACCACTCAGTGGGTATTTTTCCAGTGGTAGGGGGAGGGACTGAGATGGGGGCCCTATGCAAGTGCACATTGGTTAATCCAGTCCTGCTCCTCCCAAAGTCACTCTCTCACAACTCTTATTCTTGTATCAGCTTATCCCATCTCTCTCCTTCACCCTTACTCTCTCCAACAACCTACCTACACACACACACCCCTACCTATTTGGTCACAGACATCAACCCCCCATGCATAGGGTGTGAAAAGTTTTCCAGACACTTAATGGCCAGAGAAGTAAATTAAAATGACTACTATAGATAAGTGACCCCACTGACCACAGGTATTGCTCAGGAAAGAAGCCAAGTCACCTTCTCCACTGCCAGCCATAGATGAGAAAGGAGAGTGTGCTGCTGTCCCTGAGCCCCGCTCAATGATTCCAATTTTTTGTGATCTCCAGCTATTAGGACTCTGGTAAATTTGAAGACTCCCATCCCCCTTGGCTGCTGGAAGAGAACATTCTCTGTGTGTGTCTCCTTAATCATCCCCAGACCCTCCGGGCTACTGCAAGCCTGGTGGGAGTTGGGTCTCTGCTAATTTACCCTTCCCCAACCTCCATTTTGGGTTATATACTACACAGTGCATAGCTCCAGTACTTCAGCTGCTGGTCAAAACTTCCCAAGCAACAGCAGAGTGAAAATGATGTGCTTTGTGTCAGTTTTGTTGCTGCATGTAGTGTTCTGACCAACTGCAGTAAAATCTGACAAGATTATGTTCAGTTTTTGCACTAATGCATCTTGCCAAAGCTCTGAACTAAGTTGTGGCACTGGAGCTGTCTGACTGCAGACCCAGCCAGGCATACTTGCATTGGTTTACATTTTTTCTTAGTCAGCCTGGGCAAGTGGATGTTTGATGCTGTAGTGCTCTGCTCTGCATTATAAGCTGTCATAAATATAAAGGGAAGGGTAAACATCTTTAAATCCCTCCTGGCCAGAGGAAAAACCCTTTCACCTGTAAAGGGTTAAGAAGCTAAGATAACCTCGCTGGCACCTGACTAAAATGACCAATGAGGAGACACGATACTTTCAAAGCTGGGGGGGAACAAAGGGTTCTCTCTGACTGTGTGATGCTTTTGCCGGGACCAGAGCAGGAATGCAGGTCAGAACTCCTGTAAAAAGTCAGTAAGCAATCTAGTTAGATATGTGTTAGATTCTGTTTTGTTTAAATGGTTGATAAAATAAGTTGTGCTTAATGGAATGTATATTCCTGTTTTTGTGTCTTTTTGTAACTTAAGGTTTTGCCTAGAGGGATTCTCTATGTTTTGAATCTGATTACCCTGTAAGGTATTTACCATCCTGATTTTACAGAGGTGATTCTTTTACTTTTCTTTAATTAAAATTCTTCTTTTTAAGAACCTGATTGCTTTTTCCTTGTTTTTAAGATCCAAGGGTTTGGGTCTGTGCTCACCTATGCAAATTGGTGAGGATTTTTATCAAGCCTTCCCTAGGAAAGGGGGTGTAGGGCTTAGGGGGATGGGGGGGGGGAGGTGGCTTCCAATCAGGCTCTTTCCTGGTTATATTTTGTTAGATGCTTCGTAGTGGCAGCAATAAGGTCTAAGGACAAAAGGTAAAATAGTTTGTACCTTGGGGAAGTTTTATCATAAGCTGGTAAAAATAAGCTTAGGGGTTTTTTCATGCAGGT
Organism: Dermochelys coriacea; assembly: GCF_009764565.3. Taxonomy (NCBI): domain Eukaryota; kingdom Metazoa; phylum Chordata; order Testudines; family Dermochelyidae; genus Dermochelys; species Dermochelys coriacea. Next base: position 135,424,854 of record NC_050068.2, on the reverse strand, counting down.
CCCCCCGTTTGTACCCTAGAGTTCAGAGTGGGGAAGGAACCTTGATATGGTGGTGGCGGTGGGATTAACTTGAAATCATCTTGAGATTTTTTTTTTTTAACTAGAAGCACAGATTTTAAAAGGAAATACTTTTTCTTCTATTGGGCTGCTGGAAAGCAGATTTTAAGCTGAAAGCAGTTAGAGGGGTTTTTTTGTCTCTGCTTGGGAGCCAGAGCAGAGACAAAAGGGGATTTTCTTTTGTGAGCTGGAGTTTTCTCTACCTAAAGGCAGGGTAGTTAACCTCCTGCAGGGAAATTCACAACTCTTCACAGACCTGAAATTCTTTTTACCTAAGAGCAACTAGAGGGGTTTTCTGTCTATTTGCCTGGAGACAAAGGTGTTAGGGGTTTTTTTAAAGATTTTTCTGTCAATTTTTCTGAAAGCTGACAATCACTTTCAGAGAACATAAGTATTGGTTACAGCACAACCTATATATGTATGTGTGTATGTATATGTGTAATATTTTTTGACAAGCCAAGTTTTGTTTGTTTTGTTTTATTTCTAACTCTCGGATGTAAAGTTAGTTAAAAACAGAGAGGCAAACATGACAGAGCCCAAGGCAGAAACAGCCAAAGAGACTGCTCACAGGAGAGCTATGGAGGAGAGGGAAAAAGAGAGGAAGCATGAACTGGTGTTGAAGAAGGTAAGGGTTGAATGGAATCTACTGGATAACCCTAACCATCCTTCCCCAACAATCCACAAATGGGAGCGACTATGTCCACAGTATGATGAATCCAGTGATATTGCTGAATATTTTCTCACCTTTGAGAGACTGCACTCTCCATAAAATTCCTGAAGCTCACAAGATGACCACACTGGTTGCAAAATTAACTGGAAGAGCTCAGGACATATTCAATAAGATGCCTATTGGTGAGGCTTCTAACTATAATAAATTCAAGGATTTGGTTTTAAAGCAATTTCGAATTATATCTGAAACACAGAGTAAAATTTCGAACCTTTAAGAGAGGGACTAAGTAATGTGGCTTATCTAAACCAGATGAAGGATCTGTTAGGTAAATGGGCCCAAGGAAGGGGCATCACTAGCTTTGACCGAATGTGTGATTTGATAGCTCGGGAGCAATTCCTGAATATATCCAAGGAGGAAATAAAACCGTGTTTATAGGATAAGGAAATGGACTCAGCAGAAAGTCTTGCTTATGATGATGATCAATATGAGCAGTCCCAGACCGCCAGAGAGGTGGGGCAAGCCAGAACAAAACAGGTGGAGGGAGGAGAGAGGAACAACCCTGGTTGCAGGTGGAGCAGATACCAGAAGGTACATCCTCAGACCACACCCTACTACTGGGGGCAGCCCAAGGCCCCAACTACACACCAAGGAATACTTCAGACACCTTATTATCCTGCCACACCATGCTCCAGTGACCTGTCAGCTGGACAATGTTTTAAATGTAATGATCCGGGGCATGTGAAGAACCCCAAGAACCCCAACCAATTACAGTTCATTGCACAGGAATCACACCAGAGGTCCTCAGGCCCAGATACCTCTCAGATACCCTCGGAGCGGAGGGAAACTGTGAATGTGGGCGGGAAGAAGGTCACCACGTGGAGGGACACCGGAGCGCAAGTGTTAGCTATCCAAATTTGTACCTTGGGGAAGCTTTAACCTAAGCTGGTAAAAATAAGCTTAGGGGGTTTTTCATGCAGGTACCCACATTTGTACCCTAGAGTTCAGAGTGGGGAAGGAACCTTGACATAAGCCCTTGTTTCAACTCCATCGTAGGCAATGGGAGTTGGAATGGGTCATAAGAAAGCAGGGTTCAACTCCCAATCTCTGTGTCTCATTCCCTGGGCTTTACTGAAGCACTGTGGAGGCACTATGCACGCTCTTTCAATGCATGATACTTTCTCCCCCATAATAATTGGCTAAATGCTTATGCAGTTACATAGACTGGCTTCAGAGGAAGATCCACCCAGCCTCTTAGCTGGAAAGCTAGAAGCAAAATGGGGAAAAGAGGGTGGAATATCAAGGTTCCTATAAAAATGTATAAACTTCCGAGGAATAAAATGTGCAACACAACTGGAGGTGGGAATCCCCACAAGGTTTTATGGGAGCAGAGGGCAGGGGATGTACTCCTGCACACTGCGCTCCTGGACCAGAGATCTGAATGTGGTGGGACCACAACTGATGGAAGTTTATAAACAAAACCGATCTTTTAACCATTTTATTACCAAACTCCATCCATTCAATCTGTTCAGTTTCCTTCCGTAACTGACAGGGAACCAACATAAATGAGTGCAGAGCAGAATGTTGTGCGTTGGAAATAACACTAGAATAGTACTGAAAAAATAACTTTTATTTTTTTAAAAAAAAAATCTAATATGCAAAAATAATTATGCATGACATCTGTATGATGCTATAAGGGCTGACATCGCAAAACAATTCTCTCCTAGACACAGGCTACTCTAATATTTCCCACCAAATTCCATTGCACTTATAACAGGATCATAGCTATCCCGTTTCTATTGGAGACAATGGCAAACTCCCACTGATTTAAGTGAGATTAGGATTTAGCATTAAGCCATGGTTGAAATACTGAGGGGGGGGGGGGAAAGAAAGCATCTCTCTTGCATAGACACTCTGAAATAAATAAGTCTACTAAGTGATTACACAGAGGAGTAGAAAATAATTTTATTTGCATATAAAAGGGCATCAAAATATTAATAAAGAGGGGTAAATTATACTGCATATATATATGGTAACCACAGGTGGTCAGGACTGCCTAGCCATTTCTCTCATCACATATGCAATTCAGTTTGCAGCTGCATTTTTGTCTTACAAAGTTAATTCAGTCAATTTCAGCAGTACTGAAACTTCATTAACAACTCACAGACATATCTGAAAGCAAAGTTTGCATTGCCGCTGTTGATAAATTCTGTACATAGCTGTGTGTGTGTTCTCCCTGGAGATCTTGCATTATTCTGATGGCTACAAGTCGCTAACTTTACAATTAGAATTTTTAAGCTTGAAAAGTTTATAAGACCGTGGGGATCAGAGGGAACTACTGGGGGGAAAAAGGAGTAGGGGTGGGGAAAGCATCACAATCCAAGACCCTGTACTACCCACCCACTGCAAACATGCTGCTGCAGCTACAGATAAAGCAGCAGGTGGCTCCTTGAAAACCGTTGAAAAATAGTTATTCACTCTTTAATGTTTTTTGCATCATTTCCTCGTCCTTCCTGTTTTGCTCCTCACTCTCCCTCTTCCCAAGCACATGCCTCCTGGTTCTTATCTCCCCTTCTACATGCTTCCCTGCCTCTTGCCTCCTTTTTCCCTCTGCTCCCCTGCCTGGCTGTCTCGTTCCCTTTTGCTGTGGACGTTCCTCTCCTGCGGGTGGCTAACCGCTCCACTGCCAGCCGGTACCTTGCTGTCCCAAGGGTTTTGTCTCCTCCTCCTGTATAGTAGTGGTTCCAAATGAAAGCAGCTAGAATGGTGGTTCTTCCTTGTTTCTAGCTGCTTTTTACAGGCATCTAGATACTACTTTGCAAGGAAGAGCCTGGACAATTGTAGAGTGAGCTGGAAATTAAGAGAATCCAGTATCCTGTGACCATCCAGCTCCCAAGAACTTTCAGGGAAGTGCATTGCAGATCACCAGGAGTCCAAGGATCACCATTAGGGAATTGCTGATCAATTCATGCTGGTCATGCTAAGAGGCTTAACAAAGAGTCATATCCATCTTGACATTACACTGTCTCATTTGCCTAGTTACTCCCATACTGGTAATTTTATATCTATGCGTTCAGAAGCAGGCCACACATCTGCCAACCCTTGTCAAAGTCAGTGCCAACTAACAAAGGCTGAGGCCTAATCTACACTTAAAAATTAGATCACCCTAACTACATCACTCAGGGCGGTGAAAAATGTTGTATCCTGTGTGATGTAGTTAGGTTGACCTAACCCTCGGTGTAGATATTTCCATTGACCTAGCTACTGCCTCTCAGAAATTGATTACCTACTTCAACAAAAAAAAAAAAAACACCTTCCTTTGATGTAGGAAGTACCTACACTATAGCGGCACAGCTGCAGTGCCATAGTTGTGCCACTGCAGCTACTGTAGTGTAGACATGGCCTGAAATCCAGTGATGCATCTCTTGCTCACACCAATTGGATTCAGTGGAAGAAATGCATATCTGATAGTCTAGGACGCCATCTTGTCCTTAGTACTGAGGTCCTTTTTAAAGTGCAGTCACTTTTACTGAATGGTTTTCCAAAGTTGTAGTTTCAATAGCCATCTTAGCAGTTCCAGCTAATTGTATTTGCCAGATTTCTGTGTTGGATTTTTTTTGTCTGTGGATTTATCATTTTCCTTAAATAGTCACTTCTTTCCTTGGTATATGGGAGGAATCATTTGATTGTAACGAGCACTTTAGGCCATTTAGTAGCTGGGATATATTCTGTTTTGGCTGAACTTACTTTCTACAGATACATTATTTTATTTTATTTTTTAAATCAATGCAATTCATTTTTAAAAGACATGACAGAAATAGTCCATGTCCACTAAAGACCAATTATAATAGGTTACAATTAATATATTTTATATAAGTCTCATTACAGTTTCACTCTTGGATAGTATTATTTTTGTCATTATATTCAGTAAATAGTTCAGTTATTTCTTATGATCTTAAAGGAACAGAGATAGATTAAAGGTCCAATTTTTTTAAAAAAAGTATATCCTTACCAATGTTGCAGACAAGACATCAAATTATTACAAATGTAAGACTTTTTTTTAAAAATCTAATTTACTTTTAACGGCACTATTTGTTTACTTTCTTCATATATCTTACCATGGAGAATGAAAATATACTAGTGACTTGTCTGTTCTACTTCTGTTAATTGTCAGTTTCAATCGTGCACTAGCAAAATCATGCCACATTTGGGTTGGAAACAGAATAAAAATGATTATATGTTTTAAAACAATATTTGTATTGTATTTTTTTTTAAATAATGGAAATGTTTTTATTGGTTTTAGGTTTTTTAAAAATTGGGTTTTACCAAACCAAAACTTTGAGCCAAATTTTATCTGACAGATTCTGAAGAAGAGCTCTGTGTAAACTCAAAAGCTTGTCTCTTTCACCAACAGAAGATGGTCCAATAAAATATATTACCTCACCCACCTTGTCTCTCTAAGATGCTAAGTTCTTCTAATGCAATTTTATCCTAATTTTTGCTCTCTGACTTTCTACCTGCTCTCCCTCACGTGGCCAGAGAAGCTCATGCATTCCTTTGAATTCCACATTTTGGATTTGATTCTTGGATCCCTGTGAAGTCAGTGGAGGGAGAAGCTGGGCCTTTTACATTTGGGACTACTAAAAATGTCTTAATCTATACCTTCTTTCCTTTTTATCATCCAGCCACCTTTCCAGGCCCATGCTTCCTAAACTACCTCGAGTGCTGGGGACAAATGTTTCTGCTCCAAGTATCTGCCCAAGTAAAGGGCCTGTTAGAGTGTAATAGCCATTGCTTTACCTCTCCATTCAGGTTAGAGCTCAGGAGATGTATCATCTCTGACTCTACAGTTTGTCTGCACTATATCACCATACCCTTGTGCATACTGAGTGGTTTATATTGCTGCTGAGCCACCCGGTCATTCCTATCTATTTTTCAACACATTACAATTCTCCTTAACAGTACAACTCTGAGGTGCACGTGGCCACTTGCTAGAGCTGTAGTAGTGCATGCATGTAGTGTCTAGAGTGCTAGAGAAGCAATGACAGATAACGGCGAGAAACATAACGAAAAGATAAACATTTTTAAAAAAAGTAAAGAACCAAAGCAAGACAGCATACTTTGAGAGAGTTTAATTCAACTTTAAATTATGCTTCAGTTTAAATCTTGGGCACCATTCACATTCAAAGAGTAAAATTAAAAACTTCTGTAGGTCTAAGTGCTTTTGTCATCTGACAGAGGTGAAAAAATGAAATCAGCTCGCTGTGACTCAGCTTCCAGTTTCCAGCTGGAATGGGGAAAACTGTTAAAATGACTAGGCTTATAGTTTCCTCCCCTGCCGTTTCAGTTTGATTAAAGGTGCTGTGAAAAGCACACACCGGAATATATTCAAATGCTGTCTGCAATTGCCATCAAAGGAATTTTCTGTATTACAAAAAAGGGGGCACCAGAGCCTTGTCTCAAGTCTTGGTTCTTGCCAAAGTGTCTCCTGAGTTGGCTGCCCTGAAGCCATTCTTTGGGTGGGTATCATGTTGGAGTTGCTGGATGGCAGCCATGTGTTCAACACTCCCAAAATAAAGATTATTCTCTTACTTTGCAACTTAACACGAAACCTAGCTCAACTCTTTTTGCATTATGAAGGGGTGGGGTTAAACTATATATGTTTTGGTTATTTTCAGCAGACATATGCACGCACAATGGTCACTCTGAAACTGAATACTAATATCCCTCGGGTATATCATCCTTTTTGAGTTTCTGTGCTGTTTTGTTGGCAATTAGCTCTGGGTTGAAGTCTGTCCATTTTTCATCAGAAAGCTTGGGCAATCTATGAGTCTGAGCCTACCCCCATTAAAGTCAATGGGAGTTTTACTTGATTTCATTGGGAGCAGATTGGACTCGACAGCCCAGATCATCCCCTTCCACTTCCTGGTCCCAATTCAATAAAGCACTTAAGTAACTGCTTCAGTCTACCCCTGTTGGACTGATCCCCATTGGCTTCAATGAGACTTAAGTGCTTTGCTGACTTAGGGCTGGAATGTCACAGAAGAGGCTCTATGGAAAGAAATCTCCACAGGGATCACTCATCATCCTGCCAGGAGGCAAGATTTGCCTCTGCCACATCCACAGGAAAGGTTGTGGAGTCCTCCTCCGCAGCTGACAGATCCATCCAGACAAGCGTGGAGACACATCAGTGGGACAAGCTTGTACAGCTGTATTGGTCTGCAGCTTCAATCTCCAGAGTTATCTGTCCGGTCTTTGCCAGCATTGATTCCAACTGCAAAACAGAGGTAAAGGAGAAGTAGTACCAAACTTTTCACCATTCATACAGTCCTTTACTGCAGCTCAGATAGCAATCCCCTGTCAGACATCTTATTGCCTCCATGGATGTGGTGCATTACAGGCAGATGATCACAAAATGGAAGCAAATTTGAGGATCCACCCAATGGGGAAGAAAGTTGTTATTACTACTGTTCCAAGGGTGAAGTTCTCTCGGGTCTTCATGGTGAATCTCAGCTCCACACTCCCCACGGGCCCAGACTGCGCTCAGTGGCATCAGGGGAAGAGCCAGACACACAGTGACAGCAAAATACCTACAGCAAGAACCAGCATGCAAAGCTGAGGGGAAAGTTACTCTTTAATTGTCAAGGTCATAATCCGACCATTAATTCTTCATTTGTTTTTTACAGTATTTTAAAGCATTTTTAAATCACGAAAACACTGTTTTGGTTACATGACAGATGATTTGGAGTACATGCTGGAGTGATGAGAGCATGCCATTGAATGGTGAATATGTATTTAGTACTCTGTGTAATTAACTCAGAAATGGTAATCACTAATTTTCAGATAAAATTAACTATGGTTCATTGGGAAAAATTATGCATTCCCTTGAATATGCAATTATAATTCTAAAGCAATCATTGCTCATATTTACATATTGAGAAAAAGTTGCTGGAAATATGACCTCCTTGGTAATAGAAAACAGTATTAATTTTTTCATAGGGGGTATTTGTTTCATTGTATATTGTAACTGAATTCAAAGTATCAGAGGGACTATATCTAGCATGGTTTCAGAGTAGCAGCTGTGTTAGTCTGTATTCGCAGAAAGAAAAGGAGTACTTGTGGCACCTTAGAGACTAACTAACAAATTTATTTGAGCATAAGCTTTCATGGGCTACAGCTCACTTCATCAGATCCAATGAAGTGAGTTGTAGCTCACAAAAGCTTATGCCCAAATAAATTGGTTAGTCTCTAAGGTGCCACAAGTACGCCTTTTCTTTATATCTAGCATGTAGATGATGATAACAAATTACTTTTCACTTTTTACTGCCCTACAAAATATATTTCTTTCTCGAAGACCCCTAGGCCTTCATTTACTGGTGTTGTGAACAATTAGTCCAGCATCTTGTAAGATGAAGCAACTCTGTGAACCGCACTGAGATGACTTCTTATGGCACCAACAGCTGGAGTCCAAAGCACTGCAGCCTCAAGTGAAAGGTACAAATGACAGAGGAGAGCATAAATCAGTCTCCTTAATCTAAACAGAGATACTGAAATCAAAAAAAATTAGATCATTTCTTCATCTTCATTCAGGAATGAAATTCACAGTGCAATAGTATCTGATTGTCATTTTATTTCCTTTTAACATCCAACGCTTCCATTAGGGCCACTTGAAACACGAGACCACATGGAACACTGAAATGAAAAGAACAGTATGCACTGGACTTGCCCAAAGAATCCTAGAAGTTTGAGATGGAAAAGACAAGATCTTTGGGGGATTTCCCTCATGAGGATATTACTACAGCTAAAGCCCAATTTTATGACCTCTGATTTTACAAAATTCTCTTTAATCTGATTAACACTTGTATCTCATATCTCAAAGTGGGCTGTTTTGTGAACCCCTGATTTTATGTAGGTTTTGGTGTCCTCAAGACTTTTGTAAGATCAAGGTTCATAGGTGCTTATTTTAGTCTTCTTAAAATTTAAAAAAGCTGCTGCCCACTAGCACTGCCCCCAGACTCCAACTAGAGCTTTGCGACTCAGGCTCCAGCATGGCCTGGGGAGGCTAGCGGGGGGCCTAACGCTGGCAGCAGTGAGCGACTCAGACCCAGACCACCCTGCTGGCTCCTGGTGTCACCCAGGGGAGAGGGCAGAAGCCGGAAAGAAGCAGAGTGGGGGAGAAGGGGTGCAATCGGGGCAGGGAGGGAGCAGAGCAAGGGTGGGCAGAGGTGGGGCAGTGGTTTGGGAAGGGATGGAGTGAGGGCAGGGCGTGGGCCAGAGTGGGGGATTGTCCCGGGCTCTGCACCTCCAGGAATAGCCCTGTCTCTAGGAAGGAGAAATACTAGATAGGCCATATGGTAGCTTAGGGCACACAAGCTGTCCTGCCACGACAAGGCACAACCACAACCACAGAGCAATGGGTAGACTTGGGTGTGACACAATGAATGAAAAAGGAGATAGGCTTGTTGATTGCAATAAGAATGATCTAGTCATCCGCAGAAGCCTATTTCAACATTGTGAAATTCACAAGCTGACATAGTGCTCTCCAAATGGCAGAGTTAAGAACCACATTGACCATATGATGATCAATGGCAAATGGTGATGCTCACTGACAGATGTGAAAGCGAAAAGAGGAGCAGATGTTGGCAGCGACCACCACCTTGTGACAGCCTCCATCAAGCTAAAACGTATAAATGTGGGTGCACCAAACAAGGGACATAGACATTATGATGTTGACAAGCTAAAGTTCCCCTGAAACACAGAAAGCCTTCATTCTGTAGTTAAAGAACACATTTCAGGCACTTGCAAACCTTGATGAAGAGGAGGGAAATGCAGATGAGATAAGTGGGATAAAGTAACAACAATCTATAAGCAGAGCAGTGAAGCCTGTCTAGGCTACAGGCAGAAGAGAAGAAAGGAGTGGATTACATGCAGCACATGGAAAGCCATAGAAACCAGACAAGCCCTGAAGAAACAACTTTTAGACACCAAATCCCAGAAGCTAAAGGACAAATACCTGAGTAGTATAGTAAGACAAACTGGGCGGTCAAACGTCTTGCAAGAGCGGACAAATGACATTATATTGATAATCTGGCAACACAAACAGAGGATGCAACTGTTCATGGTGAACAAGGAACTATCTACAAAAAGATGCGGCATATCTATGGTAAACAGCAAACACCAACAAACACTCATCAGGGACAAACAAGGCCACCTACTGACAATAGAAAAAGAACAAGAAATGCACTGGACAGAACATTTAAAAGAATTGCTGAACAGGGCATCACCTAAAGAGGAAGCAAACATCCAGTAGGCAGAAGAAGATCTTGATATCAAGACAAACACCCCAACCAAGGAAGAGATCATCCAAGCTATCAAACCCATAAAAAATGAGAGAGCTCCTGGCAAGGATAATTTGAATGCAGAATTGTTCAAGGTAAATCCTGAGTTAGCAGCATCTATTCTAGCCCCTCTATTTACATCAGTCTGGAAAAGGGAAAAAGTGCCAGATGAGTGGATTAATGGGGTTATAGTGAAGATGCCAAAGAAAGAAACTCTTAGTGATTGTAATAACTGGCGTAGTATCACACTTTTATCCGTGCCAAACAAGGTATTGTGTAAGATCATAGTCCAATGTATATCAGAGGCGGTCGATAGCATTCTCAGAAAAGAGCAAGCCAGTTTTCGGAAAGAGCATGGACACACAGACCAGATCTTCACTCTATGAAACATCATAGAACAATGCTTAGAATGGCAATGGCATCTCTACATAAAGTTCATAGACTTTGAGAAAGCTTTTGATAACATTCACAGGACCAGCCTATGGCGCATCTTGTGGGCATATGGAATCCTTCTCTGTATAATTAACATCATCAAAAGCTTCTATTCCAACTTTACATGCCGTGTTGATCACAGTGAGCTCAGTTTTGAAGTCAGAATAGAAGTACTTCAGGGGTGTGTCATGTCTGCAATCCCCTTCAACATTGCCAGGGACTGGGTAATGTGGTGTACAATAGAAGACATGCCAAGAGGCATTAAATGGACACCCTTCTCATCCTTTGAAGACCTGGACTTCACAGATGATCTCACTCTCCTATCTACATACCCAACACCATATGCAAGAAAAAACAACTCGACTCAACACATTCAGCCAGCAAATCCGACTGAAAATCCACAGGAGTGAGACAGATATCATGACCTGTAATATTGTCTCACCATCACCAGTAGAGGGTCACCATCACCAGGATAGAGGATCATGTTCTCACCAATGTAGAAACATGCACATACTTGGGCAATACTGTCAGCAAAGATAGTGGAACAAGCTAGGACATCTGGAACAGAATCAATAAAGCTGGGAACACCTTCAGGAGCTTAAATACAGTCTGGAAATCATCAAAATATAACACCAAAACCAAACTCAAGATTTATCAGAACTGTGTACTTTCAACATTACTTTATAGTGCAGAATGCCAGGGAATGAGAAAGTATGACATGTCCAAACTATCTTCATTCCATACAATTTGCCTCAGAAAAATCCTCTGTATCTTTTGGCCCAGAACAATCTCAAACCAAGATCTAGTCACACAGCGCAGCCAAGAAGATATGAGCACCACCATTACCAGGAGGTGCTGGAGAAGGATTGGCCATGTGCTTCGGATGGAAACTGAGTCCATCACCAGAATAGCATTAAGATGGACACCTGAAGGCAAGTGAAAAAGAGGCTGCCTGAAAATAACATAGCGAAGAACTGTGGAAGCTGAGCTGAAAAACCTGGGGCAGAGCTGGGGAACCATTGAAAGACTTGCCAGAAATAGATGAGTGGAGGAGCTCCATCACTGCCCTAAATGCCAGAGGTTTAATGGGAACATGATGACATGATGATGATAATGATTGATGATTATATGGTAGCTGCTCAGGGGGATACACAATTCAAGAGAAATATTTGTACCACTACACAAGGCCACACGGGAAGAAACCACACATAGCAGTGATCTATGAGAAAAGTTCACATACGCTCAGCAGTAGGACACTGTAGGTATGTCTACTCTACATTTCAGAGATATAATTGCAACACATGTAGCTAGATCAAAGCTAGATCAAGTAACAATACTAGTGAATGGCCACTTGAGTATGTCTTGGGTGGACAAGGTTAGCCCATACAGCTACTTGTGCTGCAGCAGCTTCACTAATATTGTTCCTCGAGCTAGCTTTGATCTAGCTAGATCAAACTAGGTCAGGTATGTCTACATGTTACACCTCCCAATTGCTGTGCAGACATCCCCTGTGGGGAATAATAATTCAAGTAAGTGAGCTCCCTAGAACTGGTCAGAGAATTTTTGACCGAATATGCTATTTTGTCAAAGCCAAAAAGTTTCAGGGAAATATACTCTTTCTGACAAAGTTTTCAACTGAAAGGTTTCTTTGGTCTAGGGTGTACCAAAGCAGACCAAAAACAAATGTTGAAATCTCAAAAATGGTTACTTGTCACTCTCGGACCCGCTCCGCACACCACAGCTTGATATCCTCCTAGTTCCATCTGTCTCCCCCCAGGTGGGGTCACACAGCATGTGGGAATTAATTTTAGGGCTAGATCATTCCCCACCAGAGGAATGAGGAAGGAGATGTGTCCTGGTTACCTCTTTTTAAAATAACATTATATAAACACCAACCTTCATGTGCTGATCAGTTCCATCACTGACTATTGGAGAGGGTCATTTGTGGGGATTCACACTGGGCTCTTGCCCTGAATCACTGTTCGTGAGGTGCTCCCTTTCCTTCCTCAGCAGCCATTTGCGGCCCGTCTCTTCTCCCTGAGTCAGCTCAGTAATGTAGCTCAGGCTGTGTGGCCCCTTTAAAATTCCTACAGGCAAAAACTTCTCTCTCCATGTTAGGATGTTGGGAGACACACTGAGCAGATTCCATTTAAAAACTTTGTATTTTTACTTTAGGTAACTTAACATTATTACCTCAGTATTTGCAGTTTTCATTATTAGGGAATCCTGCAAATATTGAGGTAACATAACATTGAGGTAGTTATTCAGGCAACTGAAAGGATTTTAAGTGCCACGGTTGTAAATGCTTATACCAACTAACACTACAGTATTCTGAATCTTCAGCTTTCCTGTTATGGCCCGGATCTTTAGCTGCACAAAGCCACCTTTGCATTCCCCTGATCCCCTGGTTCTTCTGGGGACCAGTGTGGACCCAATGTCATATAGAGCAGCCTTTAGCACTGTTCTAAATTACACCCAACTGCAGTAGCCCCAAGCAGGATTGTTGGAACACAGCATGCTCTAGTCTTGCGTCCCTCCTCCCAACATGCTATCAGCACGCATAAATGGGTCAGCATGTATGGCCCAGGATTTGGCCTGTGTTTTTACCTGCCAATGCAACAAGGAGAGAATATGTTTCTGTGAGCACCTTAACTTTTGAAATGAAATCCTGAAGCTTCTATTCAGTATGAAGATCGCCACTCAAAACTCTTCCCCCTCTCTGACCTCATGCTTGAACACTGTAATGTAGTCTTGGCTGAGGAATCAAAAGATCTGACATCGGCCCTGCTAGCTTCTCTCTTTACTTTTCAGAGACTCAATATATCCACCAATGGAAATGCCAATTTTATGTTGAGTTATAACCAATATTTGGACAGCTGTTCTTTACTTTCTTCTTAAAGAGAAAAAATAAATCCAGCATTTCTTAGGATGACAAAGTTAATAAAGGGCAATGATTCTCTCATCCCACTGCTGAAGATTTAGATGTGGAACTCCAAATGCATCACCATGAGAGTATACAGCCCAAATGTGTTCTTGTTTGGTGTGCAAATGTGTAGGCCCTGATCCTGCAAGCACTTAACACTAGTAAATAACTTTGCTTGTGTGAGTAGTCCCACTGATTTCAATGGAATTACTTTTATGTATAGAGGTATTCATGTGTACAAGTGTCAGCAGGATCAGGCCTTATTTCACAGCTATTCTTATCATTTATCAACCAGAATATCCCATGAGCTTCCCAGGGTGTAAAATTAACTAAAGAGCTTCCTTCCAAAAATAAAATGTAAAATTAATCCATTATTTCTCCAACACATAGCGGAAACACAGCAGGATATTCTTCCCTTTTGCCTTCCAGCTCCTTCCTTAGTAGAGTGCTATTCAGTGCTACTCTAGTTAAGGGTCATGTGCTATTTCCATAATGAATCCCATTTTTCAGAGTTGTATGGCTCATCTACTGTACTTTAATTCCAGTGGGGACTAGAAATAACTTGCTGGTGATCAGCCTCATTGTGAATTTTTCCCCATCTTTATAAAATGGCTAATCAACCAATCCATTTATTACATTTTAGCGCAGAAATAGCAATGCGTGCTAGAACTATTTAGTCCCAGATCCTGCAAATACTTGCACAGTATTGAGTCCAAGGTTGTTGTTGGAAACTACACATCCATTTTGAGAAAGCAAAAATATCAACTTATTTTGGTTCAAGGAATCGGCAATATTTTTTTAATTGAAAACAAAATATGGCCCTAGTGCTGTAACTCAATGGGATTACTCAGGTGCATAAATATAAACACATACATAAATGTCTTCAGGATTGGGAGTCTAAAATTGTAAAAGGTGAATTAGTTTTTCTGGAAGAATCTTTCAGACTTCCATTTTAATCATGTGCTTGGAGGCCAGCTACTGAATTGGGACCAGCAAATAGAATCATAGAATATCAGGGTTGGAAGGGACCTCAGGAGGTCATCTAGTCCGACCCCCTGTTCAAAGTAGGACCAACTCTCACCTAATTCATCCCAGTCAGGGCTTTGTCAAGCCTGACCTTAAAAACCTCTAAGGAAGGAGATTCTACCACCTCCCTAAGTAACCCATTCCAGTGCTTCATCACCCTCCTAGTGAAAAAGTTTTTCCTAATATCCAACCTAAACCTCCTCCACTGCAACCTGAGACCATTACTCTTTGTTCTGTCATCTGCTACTACTGAGAACAGTCTAGATCCATCCTCTTAGGAACCCCCTTTCAGGTAGTTGAAAGCAGCTATCAAAACATGACCGAACGCCTATCTTTCCGAGTTCGTGAATTGCTCAGGGGCTGAGGCAGTAGTGCACATACTCAGGCAGAGACAAGCACCTGGCGCCTAGAATGAGGCTGCAGAATGCATGCCCAGAGCGAAAACTTAGATACCAAGTGACTTTAGGTGCCTACAGGGATAGGCGGCCGCTGAGTAGGAGTTTTGTGGATCATATTGATGCCTATAAACAGGACTTAGGTGTTTAAGTACCTTTGTGGATCCTACCCAATTATCTTAAGATGAAATCCATAAAAGCAAGTAAACTGAAAGTTAAAGCTTCCAGTTTGTCCTTATCTTACCCAGTGGTGTGTAGGTACTGCAGCACTATGGTATTTTGTGTATTGCCTGTGCTGTTTGAAGCTCTGACAATATCTAGGTGCAAAAGGGTTTTATTTGTGCAGTTTCCAGAGAGGGAAAAGCCGTTTGAAGCTCTCAGACCTACCAACTCTCGCTTCTGTGGGCCCCTTCTTCACTATCGTCTCCCAAGTGTTAGGAAACTGTACTTAACCTTGGATTTTTAAAAAATGAGTTACTGCAAACAAAAGCATGCAAGTGAGTGTGGATGGAGCATAATTTTGTTAGAACAGAGGTGAGCATATATTATTTATTTAAAATGTTTTAAACAAAGCTAGCCTCTGTCCACATCAGGCAGAATAAATATGTTTGCATTTATCATTTGTTAAACCTGAGTTTCAAAGCCATTTAATAAATATGTATGTAGGTACTTCAATGGCCCCCTCAACACTGTAATATCTGAGCACAACATTAATAAATTTAGCATCTCAAAATTACTGTGAGGCAGATAAGGATTATTTTCGCCATTTTACAGGTGGGGAACTAAAACAGAAATAGGGTGATATTTCAGAAATGCTGAGTGCCTATCAGCTCCCATTTATTTAGAATCAGGCCACTGATTTAGGTGCCTAACTTTTTTTTTTAAATCTTGACCTGAGAGTAAGGCCAATATTTTTTTAAACGTCCACTAATTTTAGGGGTCTTAATTTTTTGGTAGCCAATTTGAGACATGTTGGGCCTGATTCTCAGAGCACCTACACTCCAAATGAAGACAATGGAAGCCATGAGTTCTCAGCATCTCTGAAAATTAGGCCCATGGTATCTCAAATTTGGGGACTTACAAACTGAGACACCCCAATTCACTATTAAAAAATTATGGCCCAAGGTCTCACAGGCAGACTGTGGTAGAGCCAGGAATTGAACCCAATCATGTCAGTTCCAGCTGTAGCTCACGAAAGCTTATGCTCTAATAAATTTGTTAGTCTCTAAGGTGCCACAAGTACTCCTTTTCTTTTTGCGAATACAGACTAACACGGCTGCTACTCTGAAACCTGTCATAAGTACTCCTGTTCTTTTTGCGGATACAGACTAACATGGCTGCTACTCTGAAATCTGGTTCCAGTTCAGGGGCTGAACGAGAAAATGGAGGAAACTTTTATATAAATATGGTCTTTGAGGGCAATTGCTTTAAACTGGACTATTTTAAAGCAGGGTTTTTTTCTTTAAAAAAGGCGCTCACTCTGACGACGGTGGGTTTTGCCATGTGTTTTTCAGTAAAACTTTTAATTCTCTCTCACTCATCCTTTTTGGAAATCTCCTTCATAAAAGGCCTGAGTCTTAGTCTTGTTAAAATCAATGGGGAATCTGCACTGGGAACAGGATGGGGACCTTAAACTAGGCCAGTTTGGCAGCCTCTAAGCTCTGCACAGTGCAGATGGAGGGAAATAGCTTGTCGGTGTAATATACAGTATGTAGCAAGGCAAACCGAAGGACATGTAGAAGAGAGGAAACACAGTGTGGGGCTGATGAGATTATTAGACATTTAGCAGCCAGGAGCTCAAAGTGCTGAGAAAGGTATGAGAAGCTAGGTAGATTGTAAGGCACAGAAAAGGGGCGGGGGGGGGGGAGGAAGCAGGGAAATCAGATGTCTTTCACACCTCCCATTATTTGAAATCTACGATGGGGAGAAACGGAGGGTGGAGGGAGGGCACTGTTATAACTGCACGGAGCTAGAGCGGGTCAAGTGGGGCTTGCCCCAGAGGGTAGGGTGACCAGACAGCAAGTGTGGAAAAAACAGGACGGGAGGTGGGGGGTAACAGGAGCCTATGTAAGACAAAGCCCCCAGTATCAGGACTGTCCCTATAAAATCGGGACATCTGGTCACCTACCCGAGGGGCAGATCGGAAGAGGAGAGTTATCTGCATTACACATAACGGCCCCCAAACAAATCCCTGCCGCACGGCAGCCAGCCCGCGGGCTCCCCCCCGCTCCGGGGGCGCCGCAGCCCCTCTCGCCCCCCAGCGTCTGAGTGAGCGGGGCTGGGGGCTGCCTCCCGCCCGCTCCCGCCTCCCTCTGGCTCCCCAGCCCCGGCAGGCGGCCGCTGCCCCCGCCCCCGGCCCCGGCCCCTCCCTCCCGGCCCAGCCGCGGGCGAGCGGAGCCGGCCAGTGCGTGTGAGCCGCTGCCCCGCGCGCGCCCTGCCTCAGCTCGCCGCCCGGGGACGCCGGGCCGAGGGCACGAGAAGGCGGCCGCTGAGTAGCCCTGCGACCCGCACCGGAGGCAGCGCGGGCACCGAGGCCGGAGAGCGAGCCATGGGTAAGCGAGCTGCGGTTCTTCGCCTGGGGAGGGAGAGCCTTGAACTTGGCAGCCAACTTTGCATGGGATGCCCCCCATGCGGGGGGGCGCAGGTGCAGGTGCAAGAGTGAGGCGGCGGGGGAGGGGCCCCGTGGGAAGGGTGTGTGTAAAGCAGCAGGTAAGGGGGCAGTCAGGAGGGGCGAGCCCCGTCTGTGCCGCGGGGAGTTTGTCAGGGACCCCAGCCCCCTTCCCTACGCGGGTGCTCGTCCTCCGCTTCGCGTAGGCAGGGGCCAGGGTGCTGCCTGGCCGAGGGGCCTTTCCTGCAGGGGACTCGTCAGCGTGAGCCCTGCTTGGGTTAAGGTGGATGCCTAGCAAGGGAAGGGGGGCCGCAGCTTGGATAGACTGAGGGTGGGAGCGTCTGGGCACCCAGAGAGGGCACTGCAAACCCATATGCCACCTCTACGTTTCATCCCAGGGCTTTGAGTCTGTAGCCTCTCCACTGCCACGGGGCCACTTCAGCAGTAGCCCCATCCCCCTCGTGTGGCTCTGGATTCTCTTCTCCAGCCTAATCTCTCTCGACATCTCTCAGTTTGGCAACTTGTTGGTGCAAGTATTTGGGGGAGAGGAGAGGGAGACACAGGGAGGGAATTGGTAAATCACTTCAGCCTGTTGAATTGCCTGATGAAGCAGGACAATGCTAGCTAAGGACAGCGATCTTTTTCTTTTCAGAATGATTTCCCCACCAAGCAGAATTAAGTATTCATGCTTGGCTACAAGTCACCTGTCCTGTCTTGCTATTCATTTTGGTTGGTTTGACTTAAAGCTCGCTTCATTAAACAGTCAGTTGGTCTGCTACTTTGAAAGTAATGTATCTGCTAGGAGTCCATGAAGAAAAATTGAGTTTGGTACATGGTGGAACAAATACTGAATGCACACAATCTCTCTCTCTTTTTTTTTTTTTTTTCTTTCTTTCACACTTGGAAAGCATTTTAGTGTGCAGACAGAAATACAAGCATTTTAGGTATTTATGTTACTGTGTTCTGAGTGTAGCTGATACAGTTAACAGAAAATGGAGAAGTCTTTGCTAATCAACTCCAGCTGGAGGTTTTTTTTTTGTTTTGTTTTGTTTTTTTAATTTTTTTTTAACCTAAAGCTTCTTGGATGAGAGTGTATGAATTAGCTCTGGTGTAAGTTCTTTCTGTCATGCCTAACCATTTGAAACACTGCAGTCAGCAAAATCTCTTAACATGTGGTTATCAGGCAGACTGTCTAAAGTATATGGACATCAACTAAAAGTATCTAGATTTATGGTATTTGTATGACTATTCATGTAAATAATGTGCTTCTAGAGAGAGTATATTTTCCTTTGCAACAGACTGGTAATGTAATCGCCATCTGCACAGAAACTGTAGGTTAAACATAACTTTACAATGAGGAGTGATAGCAAAGGAAGCAGTTTTTATATCTGGGCTTAACTTTGAAATTCATTGTGCTCATAACTTCTGTAGTTCTTTCTATAAGTAATGAACTACTAATTGTGTGCAAGGCTCTATTGGAATCCCAGTGGGATTTAGTATATGATATTTTTTGTGTGTTATGAATTTCCTCTTTCTGTTACAAGTATCTAAAACATTAATCCAGCCACAAATGAAAAGTTTGTATAGGCAGAAAGAGGAAGGTATCTGAGGGTAGCTAAGGAGTTGGATCTTCGTGCTTATAAAGTACCATGTGTACTTGTGGTGCTATAAACAATAATAATTATATTTAACCACTAGAAAAAACCTTTTAGGTTTGAAACAATTTAAAATTTTATAAGCTGGCTTCTGTTTTGTTGTCTAATCATCTGATCATAAATTAAGTCTTGGTTAGGAAAGGGAGTAGAGGTTAAAGACTGGCTTTCAGTTTCTGACATATATATATATTTTTTTCTCAGCTAATGTGAGCAAGAGTGGGGCCCATAAAAGCATCATCATACAGATGGGTCACTCAGTAGTCAACACACACATTTTGCATTCACATTCCTTACAATAGGTTTTTTAGTGTGCAAGGTTTAAATCTCTATTTCAACCAACAATGAAACAAAGTGAATTAAACAACAATGAATGTCGCGAAGTTTGAAGTAACTGATAGAAACCAAAACCACAGCCATGTTTGTCCAAATAGATGACTGACTGACTGGTCCAGTTGAACACTAGCATTATATTATTGCATGGAGGTTGTCACTGCTGGAACAGAACTATCATTTCATGTCCGTGTGTTAATGTACACATACTGATGCTGGCAGCATCTCTGATTTTAATTAAAAAAATGGAACAGAATTATTCAGCCAAAGCCAAAAAGGAAAATAACTGAAATTCCTGCGGTTTTATATTGTTAAATTAAATGACATCAACTAACTTTTCAATTTCTAGGTGTTTTAATTTAATTTAATTACACTTGGCTAATGAAGATCAGCCTCCTGAAACATTATGGTGTTTTTACTGATGTTTTTAATTAGTTTTAGTTATCCTTGAAGATCCTTGAACACCGATTCTCTTCACATTCCCAACTTTTAAAGTTGCAACAGACAACCCCCCATTATGGCTTTTATTGTGTAATACTCTAATATCCACTTACGTGTCTTTCCTGCATATCTGTCCATTTCCATTTGGCAAACTTTTTTTTGTTATGTTTTAAATGGAAGCTGTTGTTTAATAGATTTAATTTGTAAAGGCCCTCATACTGAAACATTTTGTGCTTCAGCATCATGGATTGATTTCAGCATATCTTTGAATAGTGTCTATTATAATAGTTTGCTGCTGCAGAGCTAGCTGAGGGAGCAAAAATCTTAAAGGAAGAGGGAAAAACATTTCTCTTTTAAATTGGAAAATAGAGAAGTTTACCCATCAGATTACATTTGTGGTGGGTTCAGTTTATTAGACAGAAATACATACATATGAATAAAATAGTTTCTTCTGTCATCTGTAAGCCTGAAATTGTTGTAAGATAAACTGAAAATAACATGGGAAACCTATTTTCAATACCAAAAGTATCGGTTATCAGTATACTTAGCATATATTTGAGATTTGGTCATTTGTATTGTAGAGTTATGGGTTTCTTCATTAACTAGGGCTCAGAGATTGGAAATTGAGGAATTATTATAGATCTCGATGTATAATTCATTTTGCAAAGATGTCATTTAATCAATGTTTGGTATTAATCCTCTAAAACTTTCAGACTTAATTTTGTCATTAAAATTTTAAAATAAATATCTAGACTGCAATAATATGACATATATTAATTAAAATATAGAGAGAAGGACCTATAAAGCAGACAATTAGGAAAAGGCAGTGCACTGGCAAAAATGAAAAATTTCCTGACCATCTTTCTAACAATTACAACTATAAATGCTCCATTTTCAATATTTGTTGTTTTTTAAGATGTATACTCAGATTACATAATTATACATAACATTTAACTAATTGAGTAGATTTACGACAGGAAAGAGAACTTAAACATGGTTTTACAAGAAATACTTCAAGGAGGAGTTGTGCAGACCATACCTTGTCAGCTGGTGCTACACTACTTTGTGAATAAAACATTTTGTTCATGCTGTTGCATAACACTTGCCTCAGCATTATGTGGGCTAGGGCTAATTTGACTACCTCTCAGATCATGTCTGGGATTAACCAGGATCGGTTTGAGCTTCATCACTGTAATTTTAAAACTAATACAGCATCCTCCATTATCAAACTGCAAAAATAGTTTTGAAAGCCCAAAAAGTCCTGAGATTGATCGATTTTTGTTTCTAATTAGGCCCATTAAAATAGTCCTTACTCAGGGAAGACTCTGGTGGAAGACTAGAATTTGTGGCCTCCTAAGTCTGATTTTGCAGAGTTGCCAAGAATCCACAACTCCAACTGACTTCGCTGGGTTTCTAGAGTACTCAGTACTTCGGAAAATCTGACCCATTGTGTTTATCAAAATTTACATTTTCACTATAGGCTTTTGGCTGTCTGAAATGCACAGCTAGTACTTTGTGCATCTTATGGGAGAGGAAGAACACATATTTATGTACATCGGGTACAAACTTTTTCAGATCTAGTTTTGTCAGTTGATAAATGAAAATTGAAAACAAAAAGAAAAAATACAGAACTTGAACAAAAACAGCCCAAAAGTTCTGCATAAATGATATACTAAACTGGGAATGGACAATATCATGCTTCCTGAGGACAGTATGTTTATATTGCTCTTTTCACCTCCTCGCCTCACCCAGTACTAAAAGTTGTGTATATATGTAGGGTTGGAAGGATTAGATGTTTATCAATAAATGTGTGTGAACTTTGATTTCACTTTATACACACACTGATGAAAAATATATCTGTCGATTTAATAATTGAAAGTTATGGTTAGTCAAAGTAAGAAAAATGGTGCCTGAGAACTTATAAGAGTTTGATTTTAAGGTATTTATTTTGTACATTTTGACATGTGATGTTGACAAATTGTGTTTTAATGGTTATAAAGCTTTAACTTTTTGAATATCAAAGTCTGTTGTCATTAAATAATTGTCTGACCCTCCCCCCATAATTTTCCATAACTGTAAACATTTAAATCAATACAAATAAAAATGCTTAAAAATAAACCAGTATTATCCAAAATTATTAAAAAGAAAACTTCAAATTCTGCCAAGTATCTCTCTCCGAGAAACAGCCTTGGATTTCAAATGAGAAAAGGAGGTCAGGTAGGGCAAGCTCGTTAAAGAGAAGAAGACTGTAGAGTACAGAAATGAAGAGTGTCTTCGTGATCTTGTTTCCCAAGAAGAGAAATACACTATTCAAAGGGGAGAACAATAACATTCTCCAGTAGACAGTAATTTCAACATTCAGTCTCAAGCGGGAGATGTGTTAGAGAACTCTGTATACAGCTGTTAAAGAATTCTTAAATTGAATATAGGTGTAATGAGTCTTCAGAATTGATTTGAAGTGGAAAAGGGCAGACACATGTGCTTGATTTTGTTATTTCTGTGGTTGGCTCGAATACTGTTTAAACTATACTTTCTTCTTCTAAACAGCTGGAGGCAAATCCTGAAAGAAAATCAGCCCTCTTTCTTCCTATTCAACTGTACATTTTGTCCAGGCAGGATTTAAAACCTTTTGTGTGGCACAGTAATTGTAAAATCTGATTAGTATTGGTCATAAAGGCTGTTGGAGTTCTATTGCAGGGTCCCATGGTCCATTCCATTCTAAATCTTTCTCAATATTTTAATATAGATGCTAAAATTAAGAAATTGATGTTTAATTTGTATCTCATCTCAGCGAAGGTCCATTAATCCTAAAACTTTGTACCACCTTCGCAGCTCTAAATCCACTGGACCTCATTTGATCATAAAAGGTACTTTATTTCTTATTATAATCTTTCCTCTGTGTGCATGAGAAATGTGAAGAGGACATCCTCTTGTCCACTCCCTTCTCATCATGCTACATTGCTATGTTGGTTTTACCAAGTGTACAGACTGTCTCTCTGTTGTTAAGGGTGAGATTGAATAATTTAGGAAATCAGCTGTTCATGTGAATGATGATACCTCTGAGTTTTGCAGTCTGGTATTTACCAGTCTTTATTAAAAGGATAGAACCATGTTGGACTATGTTGTCTGAAGAGACAAGCTATGGTAGCTTTGGTCATCAGTTTCCTAAAATGGTTCTAATTAGGCATAAATGTTTGAGTAAATTCTTAAACTTGGTTAAAGTCTGGATGTCATTTTTAATGCATGTAAGAGAGAGTGTTTCAGCAGTTAAACTTACTTTTCTCTAGTCAGATGTTTTTAATGTTTCTAGAAAGCATATTTGTTACATTCGTGCTAGTAACAGGATAATTTCAAATATTATTGTTTTTCTCTTGTTTATAAGTTATCAAAAGTCATAAAGTCTTCCAAAGGAATCTGAGATGAAATTTTGTATAAAGTTAAAAAGGGACACACAAATACTCTTTTTTAAAAAAAAGTCTCTTTGCTTTAGTATTAACAGTTATCTTAAAACAGTCGTCGTAGCTTTTTTTTTTTTTTTTTATTAATGTCATTTTGAAACAGGACCCAGGTATGTTGACTTGTTGGATCTATTCTGTTTAGTTCACACACATCATCATGGTGACATCACCATGTTCACACACTTTCATATATTCACTTTAGTGCACATTTACACTGCGTTTTAAAACCTATGGCAGCGAGGTTCAGAGACCAGGTCCTGAGAATTCACCCTCTAGATGGGGCATCAGTGGTGGATAGAGCCCTATGTGGTCTGTATGCATTGGTGCACATTTTTTGCCTGGGTCAGTGGTGTTTAATGTTTTACTCCTATTACTCCACATTACCATATGTGTAAGCTGATTGTCTTCAGTGAAGTTGCATCTGCTTATGCCAGCAGGTAACCTGTTACATTTTTTAAATATAATTTATTATTAATCTTGCTGTTTCATATTACTTAAATTAATATCAGCACTACATTTGTTAATATATTTACTTTCTTTCCATGTCCATTCTTTCTATCGAAATAGCAGGGTTTCCCAACCCATTGTTTGCTCTTCCCTGCTCCCTCCCTCAGTAATTGTGTATGCCCTTAATGCCCCCACCTTGTGATCCTCTCCCACATGTCAGCAACTTCTCCCCATTCAGGCTACCCCTCAGCCCAGAATAGTTCCTTCATTCCTCTGGGTGAGGATCTGTGGCATTCCCTCTCCCCTTAGTGTCACACTGTTGCTTCACCTTCTGGAGTAGTAATATTCTTGCTTAACTTCAGGAGACTTGGGTTTTTGGTGAATCACTTGGGCCTGTCTTCAGAATCTTTAAACTTCTTGTGGTGTTAAAGCGGTAAGCACTGCAAGTAATATACATGCTGCTTAAATTAATTCTATCATAGTTTCATTTGGAGATGAAAAAGAGGGAAAAGAATAATTATGCCACCTATTCCCCTGCTTTTCTCCTCCATCTTTTCTCAGTTCTGCTATTCCCAGATGAGAGAAATCAAAGAGAAAAACAAATGCAAACCAACAAAAGCAATAGTAAAATCCCATTTATAAGATAAAGAAGAGTAGCTCAGAATAGTAATATCATAAACTGTTGGAAGAAAGCCAAGGAATCCAAGCAAAATGCACTGCTGATGTGTAGAGTAGTTTGCTTCAAGGTACCCACATAGGGCTTGATTCTGCCAGCGCGTGCAGTATCTTGCAGAATCATATGTGCTTTCTTAGATCATTGCCAGGATGCTCAGAACCTTTCAGGATTGAGCCATCAGAATAAGAATCAAAATACCCTCCCTTCTGCGTCTTGCTCTCTAGTGACACTTCATTATGAAGCAATTAGGGTGGGCGGGGGAAATTGGAGTTTAAAGGAACAGGTCTGGGGGGGAGTGGGAGGAGCGAGGGCACGGCAGGTTCAAGGGTGGGGCTGGAACGGGGGCAGGCTCTGTGGCAGAACCAGGAGTTGAGCGGTGAGGACATTGGAAAGTTGGCGCCTGTAGCCCCAGCCCCGGAGTTGGTGCCTATATAAGGAGCCGCATATTAACTTCTGAAGAGCCGCATGTGGCTCTGGAGCCACAGGTTGGCCACCCCTGCCCAAGGCCATGTTGCCTCTTCCTATGTGATTAGATGTGGCCCTGTAATTTCTGGTGTGTCAGGTTGATGATACTCCTTAATGTGTATATATGGGATAGTTAACAGGGACTTTCTAAAGCACTGTATTGTATAAGTAGGACTTGTAATAATAGGTCTTAACCAGTAAATGGCTGCTTGGGTCAGAAGGAGTGGTTATAAGTCAATATTGTTTTATGATGACTACTTTCTCCTTTGACCCCTTCTTCTTCACTTTCTCTCTCTCTCTCTCACTCCTGTGCTTGCCCATTTTTACTCCTCCAGCTATCTCTTTCTCATTACTTCATGTCAGTTTCACGTGGTGCTTTGGGCACAGAGGCGTACAGGTAAAATGGCAGCGTCAGAAATGTTTACAAATGATGCAAAGAGCTACATGAATATGAGGACGTTTGGGTTTCAATACTTGAACTACATGACTAACAGATGTTCTATAAAATAGTTCCAAACATAATGGTGGTTCAGAGGCTGTCAAATGGTGTGTTGCTATTCTTTATATCACGTGATATGCTTCACCAGTCATCGCTTTTTCATCTCTTTCATATTTTACCTGTTCATGGCATTATGATTTTTTAATACATCTTTGTTTTATATTGACTTTAGTTGTAATATTTTAGGACAAGATTTTTCAGAAGTGGCTGTGATTTTATTTATTTTGGGGGCAGTGTGTGTGCTCTCCTTGAGACATCCTCTTTTAGCTGGTGGGAGCTCAGCATTTTTTGAAAATCCAACTTCTTTAAGATCTTAAGTTGGACACCCATAATCACAAATCATTTTTTAAACTCCCGCCCTTGTTTGTTTTTAA
This sequence comes from Dermochelys coriacea, assembly GCF_009764565.3. Classification (NCBI taxonomy): domain Eukaryota; kingdom Metazoa; phylum Chordata; order Testudines; family Dermochelyidae; genus Dermochelys; species Dermochelys coriacea. The sequence goes on along the minus strand of NC_050068.2, from coordinate 135,399,063 downwards.
ATATTGATTAAAAATGCAAAGCGGTCCAGTGGAACTGGAATTCTGCCCTCACATATGCTCCTGCATCTCCAGGGTGTAGATACATGGATTGTAACTGTGAGATACCACTGTTAATAACAGTACAGAATTGGCCTTGCAGACTCTTAATTACTGGTGGCGATTCATGAGTAGCAAAGAATCCAACTTGATACCTAGATCCTGTATTGAGGACTGACTGCTAGAAAAACATCTTGTAAAGTGCATAAATTTGACCTGGAATCACAGAGATAATAAATATGGAGCTGCATGTCACTCATATAGTCACTTTTTAGGGAAGGACTTCACTTTAAATAGAAGTGGTAACTATATTCCTTCAACCAGTGTTTGAGATGCTCTTGGCACTTGCTGGAAGTCAGACCTTGTGAATTGATAGGTAACTAGAAAAGAAATAGATTTTTAAAGCGATGTGGTCCCTTACACAGATTTTTGGATATATTTGTCTTAAAAATCATTTGTTTGACATTTTATATTTGTACTTACTTACTTACTTTCATGAGGACTACATAAATGTTTTACAAATTCTTAGGGCCTGAGATGCACAATTTCTGCTTACTCAAAAATATGAATTTCAGTTGCTTGGCAGCTCTCAGGATTAATGTATTATGTTAGTTAGAGAAGATGCTCTTGAAATTCAGTACTTTGAAGATAAAATTGATTGTTTTAACTTCACTGTTGAACTACAGATATAAAAGAAAATTTTTTTTAATTACTCAAAGGACATTAGTAGCGTTAAAGAAGGTGAAATGTTGATGTAATCTAGGTCCTGATCTTTTAACAGGATGGGCTAAAGTGGAGCCCTGCACTGACGTGGCATCCTATTGAAGTCACTGTGACTTTGAACCAGTGCAGATTAATGTTCCCCCTATACTGAATGCTTTTTGTGTGTTAACTCACCTGTGTAGGTGAGAGAAATTAAAAAAAAAAAACAGTTTTGTTTTTGCGGGATAACATTATTGGACCTTTATATGTAATATGGTACATGTAGAATAAGCCTTCTGCGTTTGCCACTGTACTTGAAAAATGCTCTGTTATCAGGGTTGTGTTGATGTAATCATGATGCTTGTGCCTGAATGAAAAAGTAAAATAAGATGCCACATTTATCAGAAATACAATAACAAAGATCAGTTTGTCAAATGGAGGATGGGTGTAACTTGTGGAGAATTAAATACTCTTCTTGATCTACCTACTCTTTATTTTGTAATATGCACTAAAGAAAAAAGACTAGTTATAGTGCATGGAGTCATTAAGATTTGGTGCAAGCAGAGGAGTCTGCACTAGCGCATCTTCTTGCAGGCTGTGGGCCTGTGACAATGACCTAAGAAAGCACTCTATGCATTCAGAGTGTGGCAATAGTGTTATTGCCAAGACCAATGCATGGGAACTCATTTGATTTACACTGTCAGCGTCCTGGAAACTAACCCGGGTAAGAACAGCTAAATCTATAGCCTGCTCTCCAGACAGCTATCAGGTACTAAAACTGATACATGCTCAATTTAAACAAGATATTTATGTAAGCAAACACTGTGAATATAGTGGAGAGAAGGCTTCTTTTTAATCTTTATTGTAATCTAACATCCAGCATAAATGAAAGTAATCAAGATTAGCAATGATTTTCCAACTTCAGTATTGGCCATCTCTTCACTTCGGACTTAGATTTTAATGGCACCTGCTTGTGCTGCAATTAACCCAGGAAACATTGCTCTTTTCTCTCATTCCTCTCCCCTTTCAGGTTGTTTAGTGTATTTACCCCTTTAAATTCCCAAACCCATAGAGGCTTAATTTCTCCTCCCTCCCTTGGACCACTCCTTGTCAGGGTCTGGACACGCACTTTTCTTCTCACGGTGGTATAGGTCAAGAGCCACTGCTGTTCCTGTACACCACTTTGCTGCTTATGACACTCACTTGTAGTAGCTGGGAGCAGGCAAAACTTCAGGTCTGATGCCATTTAGCTGACGTGCATGCTGAAAGTTTTAAATATATGTATATGCATGTTTATAAATGTAACAGCTTTAAAGGCTATTGAGATGTATTATCAGCTCTTATATATTTTGGGAGAGGATTCTTTCCTTTTTAGATAAAACAAATTTAATATGAGAAATGTGAGAGAAACAGGTTTAAAAAAGAAGTGGTGAAGAGAGTTGTCTGAAAATGGGAAGATTTGTTGGAAGTAAGTTAAAGACTTTGGGTTTATCGGTTTCTGTGGCAATTGGGAAGCAGAGAACATGAGGAGTATTACATGTTACTACCAAGGGCAATATGAAGTTCACATCTGATGTTATAAACTGACTTCTGAAAATGTATGTATTGTATGGTAACTTTTTTTGGTTTTATAATTACGTGTCGGGGAAATGCAGGCAAGACAGTGGTAATGTAGACTAGAAGTATGTCTACTTTTTCTTACTGTATTCTGAAATGTTTCCACTGTGGTTGGAAACTACCTTGTTTCATGCATAGTTTAGCTCTTTGGTAAGTATTATGGCTATTCCTTGATTATTTGTTGATGCCTGTAGGTATATAGGCTGATTTTATGACAGATCTAAAATGACAAACTGCATTTTGAAGTTCATCTATCCTGTTAGAAAGAAATCTAGAATTGTATTAGTAATACATCTATTCAGTTTATATCACTAGAGCTCTCGGTGGTTCCATCACAGAACTCCTATTGATTATAGAGTTTGCTGTCTTTTTGAAAAACATATTTTTGCAGGAAGACAAGGAGGGGGGAAGAATCCTTTTTTTTTTTTTTTTTTTAATTTGTTTATTTGTTCACAACAAGAGTCTATTTTTCCGGGCCTGGAGTGTTCTTACCTGTCTGTCCAACATCATGTAGAGCTTAGGGGTTCAAAAATGGCATCATGCCAGCTTAATTTCTCTTCAGCTATCATACTTTTTAAAGATCTCTATTGATGCTTAATCCTTCATTGTTATACAGATAAGTGTACATGGGAAGCTGAGAATAGGGGGGAAATGTGAAATTTATTTACTGCTGTGTGCTTGTGGGAGTGACAAGCTGCACACGTGATCTGAATCACAGACTAGTCTGACTAGAACATATGCTGCTGGTAAGTGTTGTTGTAGTACAGATTAATTGAATTTGTCCTAGAATCATTGATATGTATATGTGTGTGATATATATATATATATATATCTATATCTATATCTATATCTATATCTATATCTATATCTATATCTATCTAAGACTCTTGCTAGGGTAGCATAGGCACACTTTTTAAAGCTAGGTGGTTTGATTCATATGTATTATGACAGGGACCCTTATTACTTGCAAGGCAGATATTGCAAAAGTCCTTGTTTGTTCATTCTGTGGCCTCTCTTTCCCCCATAATTTTAAATCTAGAATGACTTGATGTGACAAGCAAAGTGAGCTTGTATAAAATAGACTTCTTATCCAAATGTTAAATCTCCTTACTTGTATTTGGGGAGTTAAAGGGTCTGACAGATTCACAATGGGCAGCTGCTTCTCCTCCCAACATGGTGGAGTTCCAGGGTTTAATCCTTGCACTGCTCTTATTTTACATTGATGTACAAGTGATAGCCCAGGTCATTTCACGATATCTCCTGTACCAGCAATATGTTGGTGGCCCAAAGCTCTGTGTGTCCCTTTCATACAGTGTTGACACTGTCATCTCCCAGCCACCTCAATTCAGGGAGGAGATTGACGAAGAGCTGGTTGAAGCTGAGCCCAAGAAAAACCAAAGTGATGCTTGGTCTTTGATGGTAGATAGAAACTGTGAGGGATTGGCTTCAACTGAAGGCATTTACCCATTAGTAGTTAAGAGAGTGTTCAGCCTTGAGGCCTTGCTAGACTCAGTTACTGACCTGGGGTGCTCAGTGACAGTCAGAAGTCCTCTTTCTATCCTGGCTGCCTGTCAGACAAGGAACCGGCTACAGTGTGGGCCATATTTTCCTTTCCTCCAGGCTGGATTATTGCAATGCTCTGTACTTGGTTCACCTATAAATTCACAAGGGAGCTGCAGCTAGTGCTTAATGCAGCACACAGCCTTTTAAGTGGGTGATCTGAAGAGCTGGGCCTCTACAACATGCAATGGCTCTCCATTCACTAATGGAATCACTACCTGGTTCTATTACAGCTACCTTAATGAGACTGGTCCATACTTTCTCTAGGACTGCCTCTCTTTGAAGAACACCAAAGCCTTTATAAGCGTCCACTACACTGTGACTAACAGAGAAAAGCACAAGTCCCCAAGCTCTAGAGTTCTCTCCAAAATAACATAGGGACCCTTGCAACAAGACTCAGTGCTTCACTGAAGCATTCCCCAGTGAACATGAAAGAAGATAAAGGGTATTCCGTTAGAAGCAGATAACTAAACCAAAGAAGCGTGGAGAATCAACTATCCTTTTGGGCTCTAGGAAAGAGGGAAAAATCAGCTCTTCACCTAATTGTATGTTTGTATCTCCATATCTGGAAGTACAAGTATCCCAGAAGTCTTCCAGAAATGATCATATTGTGTGATGTTTTGTCTGAAAATATTGATGAAATGTGACTAATATGATCCTTCGCATCACTGTGTCCATGTTAAGGGTAACAAAAAAGGTGCTGAGAGTTTGAAGTCAACTGCAAGCCTTGAAGAAGCATTTGTCTCAAACCGTAAGGGTACAGTTACTGTTTCACTCAATTTTTTAAACTATTGTGCTCATTAACAAGAAAAATCAACTCATGTTCTCAGGTGGAAGCTCTGTCTGTTTTGGGTGCCTCATCCCAAACTACAGTAGCAAATAGCCTATCCAATTTATGCCTGTTTCATGAATAAAGAATACAAATGTTTAGAATGTTGACCTAGTGGACAAGTACTACTTTGTGACACGGTATTCTCTACTTCCTGTCCGATACTGTTATGAAAAGTTGCAAGTGGTTAACCCCAGAGATGGCTCTGTATCGTTGCTGGATGATTAAAGCAATCCCCTACCCCAGCCTGTTAGTAAAGTTTCAAATGTTTTTTGGGATCTGTTTGAGGAAATGTAAATATAAGATCATTACCGTAAAGGTGGACTGAATTCCTTATAGCTGCCAATTGAGCAGAGTGTTGGCTGCGGTACAAGTTAAGGCTATTCCATTTTTTTAGAAAGGATTAATTGCAAGTATTCAGGTATAGCAGTCATGACTAAAGTTTAACAGATGCACGTATGATGATGATCACCTGTTTTTTCAACCAACTGGAAAGAAGTTTTTAAAGGGTCAGAGGTGTTCTGAATATGTTTACAAACTTCTCTTGTTACTGTATGTTTGTGCAAAAAGTCCTATGGTAATGGCACTTATCAGAAGTTAACTTTTAAGAAGATGATCTTTTGCAGACAGTAAGTCTTCCTTCTGTGCCTTCACTTATGTCTGTGAAACCTCAATCATTTCTAGTTACTGAGCAGTAGGAACTTTCACTTATTTTCATAATTTATATTCAGTATATATATACTAGAATAAATAAAATAAGCAGTTCATATTTAATAGGTCTGTGATTGATATCTTGACCAGAAAATATGTTTTCACTACGTACTCTTTGTTGCTTTTAGCATTTGTGTTTTGCATTCATTTTGTGTTGTGCAATTCCATTTCTATTATAGGGAGATTTTAATAGTCATTGGATGACACACTGAGATATTAGTGTAATACGGAATTCTATATTTTTTTGCCAAAGTTCTTGATTAGATTTCTGCCAGCTCTCTATTGGTCCAGGAAATTGAAGTAAAACATGTAGTCAGGAAAAAAAAAGTGAAAAGAACTACTTTATTTGATTTAATGATCATTCTTATGTTGGTTTTAAAACTGAAAGACCTTGATCCAGCAACATGATATGCACAGATGGACATACTGTTGACTTCAGTGGGATGCTATGCAGGTACTGGAATCTTCACACATTACCAAGTTTCTGTATCGGGGCCATGGGCTGAAACTTTCCAATTTGGATGCCTACATTAGGCACCTGCATAAAAGTGGCTTGATCTTTTTCCCTATTGTGAGTTGCTGATGCTCAACAACTCTGATTTTAGTATGATTCAGATATTGATAATAACTATATAATGTGCCCAGATACTTTTTATGATGCATGCATAATAAATTACAAAATAACCCTCCAACCAATTTAAGATGTTGCAAAACATTTTGAAACTTTAAAAAATATTTAAAGGAGAAAAATGTTTTGTTTCTCTTTTCTGTCCTTGAACTCACTTTTAAATTCTTGAAACTTTAGAACTCAGGGTATTCTGAGGTAGAATTTCCAGGTTCTTCCATCTCTAAAGCTACTAAGGTGTAAATTTTTTTGTTATTACTTTAAACTATAATAGTGTTAGGGTTGCCACCTTTCTAATTTCTGGTAACCACACCACAAAGCTGTGCTCTTTACTCCACCTCTTCCCACCCCCCAAGGCCTGGCCCCTGTCTCTCGTTCCTCTTCCTACCTCTCCCATTGATTGTTGGATCATCTCAAGGAATCTGTTTGAAGACAGGAGGTGGCCCTGGCTGAGCAGGGGATGGTGTGGATTAATCACCTACACCTCCCCATGCCTCATGGTAACCTGATTTGGGGTTTGGATGTCATAATGGCATCACCAACAAGCTTTACTGATGCCATACCCATTACAGCACCTGCTGGAGACTTGCTGGTCTTCCGGAGTCAGCTAAAACTGTACTTTCTCCACAGAAATGTGTAGCTTCATATACTTTCTAAAAGCGGTACTATTCCATACAGTGTTACACAAACCAAACTTTTCAAAGCAACTGGGTTTTGGAAAAAAAAATAGTTACCTGACCAAAACTCTGACAAAGTGAATAGTAATGCCCTAACTCAAAGCAGGCTCTTCTGAAGGAATACAGGTTAATTTTAATTACTCTGGAGTTCTCTCTTGGCTTGAGCTAAGAGATTGGTTGTGAAAAGAGGATTTAGATTAGAAGTACAGCAGTCATTCGGGAGGTAGGAGGCCAGTTCTTATCCTAACAGTAATGTGACCTCAAATTAATTGGTATATAGTACTGATAGTTACACATTTCCTTAAATTATCTCCAGTTAGTACATTCCTGGTTTCACATTAACGGTCACCATAGCTAATAGGGAAAAACAAAGCTTGTTGGCACTGCTGCAGTTTTTCCATGAGGGAACAACTGCCATGATAAACATTTGAGAAATGCCAAAGTTTCCTAGTGCAAACTCGCATCATATGTGCAAAAGGTAAGCCTGAGGCACGATTTCATGAAAAGTTGACGGTAAGCCACTGAGTTAGTTTTGATTTGTGCACTACAGAGGGAATAGCGGGAATTTAAAACATCAGCTATGATATTTTAGGGATTAAATTACCAGTTGGTTTATGGGAGTTTGAGGAGAAGTGACTATGTGGGGTAAAACTATAAAGCATAATGGGACTGGGAAAGAGGAACTGTTTTTGGTCTCAACTAGCATAAAATTTCCAGATGTTTCCACTCTCAATGATCTATGTTGGTCCATTGGTTTAAAAAGTGCTTTGATTAACTATAAAAATGGATGCCACCATGGCATGCAAATTTTGTTTTTAGAAGAAAGCCCTAATCAATAACTCATACCAGCAGAAAAATTGTGTTTTTGTGCAGTGGTGTATCTGTGTTTTGAGAGAGTATTTCCATTAAAATATTATATGCTTGGTTGTTTATAGCACATCTATCACTAAGGACATCCAAAATTATAAAAACAACAAGTTTGAAGACTAATCTACATGCCTTGCTTCACAGATTAATAGATTCCAAGGCCAGAAGGGACTATTGTAATCACCTAGTCTGACTCGATGTATAACAGGTCATAGTCTTCCTCAATATAATTCCTAGTTCAATACTAAGCAAAACACATTGCATTTATAATCTTCAGGGTTGACTTTTACAGAGACCACGTCTATGTCGGACAGGAAGAAGTGCAACTTCCTGGTCAGCTAAAACATGATAAAATACAGTTTCTGGCTACTGTTGCTATTTAAATGTCACCACATTTCACTATGAATTCAGTTTTAATGATGATTGTGATACCAGCATTTCAGCCTGGCAATGAAGAGTAGTTACTAAAATACAGGTGTGGGAATTCTCCCTTCTCCATCTACTGCTTGTCTAAAACTGAAGATCGATATCCTTTGATGGTAAGACGCTTTCAATGGCAAATATGGCTGTGACTACAAGAAACTATACAGGCTAAGGTTTTAGAAGACTGTGAGGCAGTACAATGGAGTGGCTAAGATAGTAAAAAAAAGTATGACCTCAGTGAATTACTGCATAGCCAGACAATAGCTTCCATGCAAAGGAAACTGTATGTTTGTGTTTATATGAACATGCGCCTATCTGCAGGAGAGCAACATAATATTACATACAAAGCAGCTGCAAATCATCATGTTCTTTGTATTCTTAACCCTTTTATGTTTCCCTCCTACTCTCAATATCAGAAGAGGGGAAAGGAGGGGTGGAAGTTATGTAGTTCATAACCTTAATCCAAAGTCTGGGAGAAAAAGTAGTGACAATGCTGTCTTGGAAACAAAACATTTAACATTCACATTTACTAAATGTCTTATTTGACATCTATAAGACTTTTTTTATCTATTTATATGGCCCCACATCACTGCAGTATCTGAGCACCTCACAATCTTTAAAGTATTTTATCCCCCCATCCCAACACTCCTGTGAGGTAGGGCAGAAGCTATTATCCCCATTTTACAGATGGGGAATGAAGGCACAGAGAGACTGTGATTTGCCCATGGTTACACATGACATTTGTGTTTTGTGGCAGGAACTGAACCCAGGTCTTCCACAGCCCAGACTCCCCTTTTAATCTACTGGACCATTCTTCCCCCTGTTTGAAGAAATTGACGTAATTTATGCCTCAATTTTAAAAAAATGAGAAAAAGTAGCACAAAAACAAGAAGTCTGATTAATGCAGCAAAAAAGCATTATTTTGGCAAATTTAGCTGCTTGGTAGTTATTCAGTCATGACTACACAATTAAATTTGTTTCAGTCCATCCAGGGGAAAACACAAACTGCAGAAACTTTCCATAAAGTGACGTAATTTTTTTTTATAAAAACTGAAAGGGCAAACACGTGAAATCAAATTAAAATTTTTGTCTTTTCTTTCTTTTCACTAGTCTCTAAATAACCTAAATATGCATTTCTCCAAACAGTTGCCTTGAAATATTCAATGTAATATGTCAGAGACTGGTAGGCTTAAATATAATAGTAATAAACTAAACTCTTCAGGGCAGGGACTCTTTGTGTTTACATAGCACAACGGAGTGCCTCTAGACACTACTCTAGGGTTTCCAGGTCCCTGAAAACTGGGTACCTGGCAACCCTAAATGGCACCTGGACATAGAAGCCAAAAACCAGACTGTCCAGGTAAAAATCAGACAGGTAACAACTCTAGTTGGCCTATAGCATGGTGTGAAAGCTGATGATCTGTGGAAAGCCTAGAGTATGGGAGCCAGAAAATGAGAGATGAAAAGGTAAGTTGCACCATAAATGTACTGAGTGCTCCTCTTACACTGATTATTTGAGGCATTAGCTTGACATATTAGTGTATTAACTACCTATTTACAAGTGCTATGGAAAGTACACTCTTCAAAGAACACTTCCCTTTTACACTGCTGCATAGAAGCTTCATAAAAAACAGCAATGGCAGATTTAATAAAATAGCTACTGTGCAATAGTGTAGCACAAAGATGTTATGTATTGGAGTTCTAATGTCAAACTACTGAATATCCAGTCCTGACTAATGATATCAAGAGAATTCCTGGATGGCTATATCCTTACACTGCATGGTTTCATATGTATAATACAAAGGAAGTGTGTGTACATTTTAGATTGAAGCTGTTAAAAATTTACAAAATTACAACTGATGTTCTAATTTAATATTCATTATCTTGCCACTGAATATTCATATCTTGCCTTCTCCCTGTTCATTCTGTGCAAATAGTTCCATTTGGAAATTGCATGGCAGTGTTTAGCTTTACTAATACATGTCCTTAGATTACAATGTCAAAAGTATGACCTAAACTTTACATTGTTCAAGTTGTAAAAGTACATTTGTTTTACATCTTAAAGATGTCTAGAGCTCCTTAGCTGTGTTTAAAATGTACTCAGATTGTGTTTAAAATCCTTCATCTAAACACTTAGGCTGTAGTGTAAACATATTTTATGTCAGCAAAATGTATGTCACTCGGGGGCGTGAATACTCCACCCCCTGAGCAAGGTAAATTACCCCGACATAAGCGCTCATTAGCGTAGTGCTACGTTAGTGGGAGAGGTGGTTTTTATCATGCCTCGGTATCTGTATTATGTATCAGTATTGCAGCACCTCTGTAGTGTTGTACATATAGCTAAAGCCTTAAAGGACTGGCTTTCTGAGCTCTCTTCCCAACACTATATTGCGATATCTGTAGTTGACTTGTCCTGATTACTGTGCAGCAACATATTAAGGCCTTTAATCTGTGTTCTCTGGTGGAACAAATGCTTTGTTTTTATCGGTATTGTTTATTTTTACAGCAGTTAAGAAGTTGATGTTGGCAGAAGAACAAACAGTAGAGGACATTTTTTCAGACAAGCAGATGAACAAAATTTTTAGGCCGTTCTTTTTTATTACAACTTTTATATATTTCAAAATCCTCTATAATAAGAAACTGGGAACCCGATTTTGGGGGAAAGGGGGAGTGGAGATGTACATTTTTGCCATGTTCGTTATCTCCTGTTGAATTTAAATATTCCAGCAGTAAAATTAAACCAGTTCTACATATTAAGATAGTATCAATAACAGTCTTACAAATTTGCAGATGTGGTCTCTCTCAGATGTTGGAGAAATCAGCCAGAAAACATCCCACTCACTTAATGGTTTCCCAAAGGAGGGGACAGAGCATGGGTTGTACAATAACATCACATTTTTAAAGATAAGGCTCCTCTGCAGTTCGATTCCCTTCTGCCTTTCAAAGATGAAATACATTTTTTTTAAAAGGGCACTGGATTTTGACTACACACAACTAATATTTCCTGTTGCATTCATTCTATGTCTGCAGTTAAGACCTCCAATTTTTTATTGGATGTTTCAAGGTTGATAGACCAGAGGTGGGCAAACTGCAGCCCCCGGGCTGAATCGAATCCCTCGGGGCTTTGGATCCGGCCCGCAGGATTGCCCGCCCCTGTGGTGCTGCAGGCCCTGCGCTGGCACCACGTCCCTGGGGGCGGGGTGGCAGAGGGCTCCGTGTGTTGCCCTTGCCTCCAGGCACTGCCCCCTGCAGCTCCCATTGGCTGGAAACGGGGAACTGCGGCCAATGGGAGCTTTGGGGGGGTACCTGGAGGTGCGGCAAGTGCAGTGCGCGGAGCCCTGTGCTCCCCTGCTTCCCCCAGGGGCCACGCAGGGACATGGTTCCAGCCATTTCCGGGAGCGACGTGGTGTGGGGTCGGGGCCAGGGCAGGCAGGGAGCCTGCCCTGGCCCCAGTGCGCGCTGCTGCCACCCCAGAGCCGCTTTAGGTAAGTGGCGTCGGGCCAGAGCCTGAACCCCTCCTGCTCCCCACCCCGCAACTCCCTGCCCTAAGCCCCCTGCCTGCACCTCGCACCCCTCCTCCACCCCAACTCCCTGCCCTGAGCCCCCTGTTGCACCCTGCATCCTGCCCCCTCCTGCACTCTGCACCCCTTCTCTGCCCCAGTCCCTTGCCCTGAGCCATTCCTGCACACCACACCCACACTTCCTCCCACACCCCAACCCCCTGCCCGAGCCCTGCATACAGTTTCCCCACCCAGATGTGGCCCTCGGCCCAAAAAGTTTGCTCATCCCTGTGATAGACTAAAATGTGCTGGTATTTTCATTCTTCATACTTTATTTATTTGTATTACTGTAGCACCTAGAAGCCCTAGTTATGGACCCATTGCAGTAGGAGCTGTACAAACAGAAGAAAACAGGGTACCTATTCACAAAAGTTGCTACAGGATGGTGTATTGCCAGTGAGTCGTCTTGGCCTCCTGGATATACCCTAAGGTAGAGCAAGTATTAATATACCCTTCATTTTTTTTTCTCATAAATCTGTCTCCTTAGCAGAAAATAAGTCCTGCTGGAGCCTGATAGAATCTCTGTCAGGAAGCACTGAATGGGCACTTTCCGGGCCTGCCCTGAATACATTGCCTTCCCAGCCATAGCATTGTCAAACTCAAAACTCATGAGTTAGGCTCCAAAAATCATGAGATTGGGTTAAACTTTTTTAAAATACATTTTGGGCTCTTTTTACATACTTTCTGGGTTGTGACTCTCAGAGGGTGCACTCATTTTACATTTTTTAAGCGTTTCTTCTCTGCTGGAATGAATGGAAAGGTACTTTTTTTTTTTTAAATGGAAACTGAGGTTCTCACGTATTTACTTGACTCCAGAGGCTGGGGCTTTCAGAAACACCAACTGAAACTAGTGATAAAATTGCAAGAGTTGGCAACGCTGCAGCCCATGCTTCTCATTTCCCGGATGGTGCTAGTCCCTTACTGCTGCTTTGGCAGGGACTAGGTTGGGGAAGCTTCACACCACACTACTTGTCTCTCTGGTGAACTTTACGCCATTGGCAATCTCCACCAGGGTTTACATCAGCATGTGCATAAGACAGCACAAACTCTGGTGAATCTAGCCAAGTGTATGGGTGAAATTCTAGGTGAAGTTTGATATTTTCTTCCAAAACATTTATTTTAAGACAGCGCATCTTTATCTTTCCATCAAGGCAGTGAAACTAAACAGACAGCCTAATTAAAATGCTTCAGTAGCATTCAGCAGGTGTATTGGTGAAGGCAGATTTGGGAAGAAAACAGATTTTAGTTCGTTTTCCAGTGAGTAAAAATACTTAGTGTGTCGTTTAGACAGCCAGCAGGAAACTTTTTTCCCCCTTTTTCATTTTTGACACAGTGTAGCAATGCTGTAGTTGCAATTCCCCAAATATTCAGTGCCTTTTCTCGCACTCATTCCCTCGCAAAAACCAAGATACTTTACTATGTTTATTGCACACCCAAATATGTACAATATCTTTAGTTAATAAAGGCATGCATTCACTACTGAGGAATCATTAAAACTAAAAGTTATATTGGTTAAATGCTGTGTTTTATGTATTTGACTTATTAGTATGTCTCTACTTTTTACAGAGAAATAAACGTTAGGGAAACTTTTCTAGTAATGCAGGCAAGGAAATTACTTCTCCCAAGCGATGTAGATATCACATTCACTGTTGTCTTAACTCTGTTTTTTTCAGGTTTATAAACTTTGTACCAACAGAAAAAGTTAGGAGAGGATTGGTTTAGTTAGCGGGTCAGACAGGCCCAGGGGGCTAAACTGGGTCTTGTTCAGCCATACGTTAGTGCATTTAATTGACACTGACTATTGTGTACAAGCCTCTCTTCCTCTTTCTCCTTCCCCAAAGCTGTAAACAAAATAAAAATAAAAATGGGTATTCTGTTGGGTTATGCCATAACATCTGTCCTTTGCTAAAATGTTAAAGGGAGTGCTACAGTGCAAAAATTACTTTGTTATGGATCTATGGTCCGGATCCTGACATTATGGCTTGCGGGCTGGGGGGCTTCATGCAGGTCCTGGGGTCTGACCACACAGAACTGCTGGCAGGATCAGGGCCACATATTAGGCACTAATGTAATAGAAAAAAATTAAAAGTAGTATTTATGTGCTGAATTTGGAAACTAAATTGCAAACTTCCTTTGACATTCTGTACACAAAATTGAAAAGTGAATTTATCATACAGTACTGTGAAATAAGCACACTGATGTTTTTTTCTTTGTATTTGTGTATGTGTTTTGGAAACTACAAAAACTGAGTTGCTCTAGGGAATTTTATCAGAAAATTCCCACCAGTGTTATCACCTGTTTTATAGTTTGTTAAATGTAATTTTGGTGACAAAATTGCTGGAGGCTCTTGGTGCCTTATCAGTGGGAATGGTTTGTATTTCCTAATGTAGACAAAGCTTTATTGGGACGTCTTGGTGACTTCAGAGACATGCTAAGTTTTCCATTGACGACAACAGAATTTGATTGTTCACAGCACATTCTCCTAACATAGTGTTTACTGTGTAAAATTCTGGTCACTCTATTAGGGATTCTTTAATAGAATATTTTCAGTAGTACTGGACAACAATGATATTCTGACAGTTTTATTAAGACTAAAAGCATAGTGGTTCTAACAAAATTTGTTAAAATGATTGTTTTCCAAAAATGATTAAAAGTAAGTCAATTGTGTTCTAGTAGTTGTACCTCTTCTCCCTTTTTTCTTTTTTTGGGGGGGGGTGGGGGGTAGACAAATCCACCATACCTAAGCAATCCCAAAAACATGTATTAAGCAAATGCAAAGATAAACCATTTGGGGAGAATTTTAAGTTTAAAGTGCATATCATTCTTTTCATTGGAGCCTTTCTAGGCAATATTTGCTTCCAGTCGTATATATAACTTCTTTTTATATATCACACCTTCACCGATTCTCAAACTTTCAGATAAGTGTGTCTGCATGCACATATGTACTGTGTGTGAATAACATTTTTATTTTTGTATTTGAAGTTGTGAAGCTCCTCCATGCAGCACTACTATGAACATGCATACACTGGCTTGCTGGCACAGAATAGTTGCATTTTATTTAAAATGCCACAAAACAGAACTGGTATCGCAGAGCTGCTGTCTGTGATGTAGTGGTTGTCAGGCTTCTTTAAAGGAGAGGTAGGCTTTTATAATGTCCTTTTTTTATTGCTAGAAAAATAAATACAAAAAGGCAATAACAAAATGGAAAAAGGTCATGCTTACTCCTCTTTAAGTATTATAAAGCTTAAAAATTAGATTATCAGACATGGTATTTTTTTCTGCCATGGACATGTATTTTTATAACCAGAAAGCAGCAATACACTTAGCTAACATATGCAACCTTGCATTCCTATTACTGTCACTTTTGTCTTCCCTGCTACCCCCTTCTGTCTTGTACATGTACACATGTGAAGACAGTGGAATTATCTGTGAGAATGAGGGGTAAGCACATGCATGTGTGTTCACAGAATCAGGGCCTTTAGCCTGTAAACACTTTGGGCAGAGACTTTTTCTTGAGTTTGTACATCACCCATGACAGCTGGGGCCCGATCCTGACTGGGCCGCCTCGATACAACTGTAATACACATATTATAGCAAATAATATAAATAAAGTAATAATAACATGCATTCAAAAACAGCTTCATTTAAAATTTATACCCATGGTTTTAAAAGGTTGAGGTATTCACTTGATTCTCTTAAAGTATGCCACTTCTACATCTTTAAAATGT
The DNA here is from genome assembly GCF_009764565.3 of Dermochelys coriacea. Taxonomy (NCBI): domain Eukaryota; kingdom Metazoa; phylum Chordata; order Testudines; family Dermochelyidae; genus Dermochelys; species Dermochelys coriacea. The sequence goes on along the minus strand of NC_050068.2, from coordinate 135,383,728 downwards.
ATTTTCTTTCAGTTGATTACCATGAATATGTTAGCTGCTTCTTCACAGATAAAGAATACTAAGGCATAGGAAGACTTCCAAGCTATTGCTGAATTTCTCACTAGGAATATATCAAGACAAGCCGTAAAACCTGTATGACTACTTTGTGCTCTCTAGAAGCTATATTCCTATATAGAGGTGGTGAGAAAATTTGATACACTTCATTAAAAATCTTCTTTCTTGAAGATTCTATACCTTTAATGTCTTTGGTTGATGTCCACTGGGATGTTGGGAATTGGGGTGGGAGGACAGAGAAGACCTGAGGTTAACGCGCTCTCGTTCTTCAGAGACGTGTACAGAGTACATATACATGGACTGAAGCCTAAGATGGTTTGTGTGAAACCCACACGGTGTTTTGAGGGTAAGAAGCTTACTTGCAGAGTTGATTATCATGAGCGGGTTCTAAAGAGCATTAGTTTGCTTAGATTAAAGAAAGTTTAAAACCCAGTTTATATGCAAGTAATTATATAGTGGCCCAGTTTAATTGAATTTTGATGTGAATGGTTGGGTCAGTAATCTGTGAAACTCAAAACCATCCTATAAGCTTTCTAGTCTGCAAGGGTCATGAAATTGTTTAATGCTAAAGTATGGTAGGCGTTTAAGTGGTTTATCTTAAAAATGTAAGAAGTTGATGTTGGGTTTCAGTGAGACTGCAAGAGATTTTTTTGAATAAGTAAAGGTGGGTTTTTTTTGTTAGCAAAGTTTTGGAAGTACCAACCTTTTCTAAAGGGGGTTTTCAGAAAACAGTTGGATTGTTGTAGAATTTTAAAGGAGAGAATTGTGTTCCTGAGCTTCTGTCAAGGTTCCTTCACTACTCTGAACTCTAGGGTACAGATGTGAGGACTTGCATGAAAGACCCCCTAAGCTTATTCTTATTAGTTTAAGTTAAAAACTTCCCCAGGGTACAAACTTGTCCTTGTCCTTGAACAGTATGCTGCCACCACCAAGAGTTTTAAACGAAGAACAGGGAAAGAGATCACTTGGAGACGTCTTCCTCCAAAATATCCCCCCCAAGCCCTACACTGCCTTTCCTGGGGAAGGCTTGATAATAATCCTCACCAATTGGTACAGGTTAACACAGACCCAAACCCTTGGATCTTAAGAACAATGAAAAATCAATCAGGTTCTTAAAAGAAGAATTTTATTTAAAGAAAAGTTAAAAGAATCCCCTCTGTAAAATCAGGATGGTAAATACTTTACAGGGTAAGCAGATTCAAAACGTAGAAAATCCCTCTAGGCAAAACCTTAAGTTACAAAAAGACACAAAAACAGGAATATACATTCCCTCCAGCACAGCTTATTTTACAAGCCATTAAACAAAAGAAAATCTAACACATTTTCTAGCTAGATTACTTACTAACTTTACAGGAGTTGTAAGGCTTGCATTCCTGCTCTGTTCCCGGCAAAAGCATCACCCAGACAGCCCAAACCCTTTGTCCCTCCCCCTCCCCCCACTCCAGATTTGAAAGAATCTTGTCCCCTCATTGGCCATTTTGGGTCAGGTGCCAGCGGGGTTACCTTAGCTTCTTAACCCTTTACAGGTGAAAGGATTTTGCCTCTGGCCAGGAGGGATTTTATAGCACTGTATACAGAAAGGTGGTTACCCTTCCTTTTATATTTACGACAGCTACCATTTCCCTTTCTATATACCAACACAAAATATGTTCGTTTGAAGATTTTGGTGGGTAAATTGCAGAAATTTTGAAATTTAAAAAAATCTTTCAAATGTCCATTTAGTCAAGATGGAATTTTCAGGAACACACAGTGATTAGACTCTTCCTGTATCTCAAATTTCAACCTTTAAGAGAACGCACACAATTGTCTACATTTGATACTTAATATTCAAAGTTCTAGCTATGACAAAGAATTTCTTTTAAAAAGATAGTTAACAGCTAAAATTGACCTTTGTTACACATAACAAGCATGTAAAATACAATTTGATCATAACTGTTGATAGAGTGATTTCTACAATTACTAAAAAGTTGTTTGTCATTACTTAATATTCTAGTCAGGAAGGGCAGATGAAATGGATCCCCCAGATGCGTTATGCACTTCCACATAATTTTTCACAAAACTATTTTCACTGGATTGGGCTTACTGAATTCAGTGGAATGCGGAGGTGTCAATTCAGGAACATGGTCTAGTGGACAAAACACTGCTATTTATGTAACTTGGAGTCAGATCTGGGTTCTGTTCCTGACTCTTCACTCTCTGACCTTTGGTGTGTCATTTTCATCATATTGTAAAACTGAGAAACATACCTACCTATTTATACACTTAATTCATCAGTATCTGTAAAGAGCTCTCAGATCCCAGATGAAAGGTAATGCAAAGCATATTACAGAAGAGGTTGCTTTGGGATAAGTGCATGATGATTTGTTTTTATTTTCATAAATAATACAATATGTTCTCATTGAGCGTTGAAACTACTCTATTTTCTAAGCTTTCAAAAAAGTAGCTCCTGTATAGAGGGCATAAATCCATGGTGCTAGGGAAGACCTGAAGAACAAAGTGGGATATGGAGCAAATAAGAGCGGAGAGAAGAAACGTTGTCTTGCTCTTCAGCAACTCAACTATCAATTCTAAGTAAAACTTCTGTGCCTGCCACTGGACAACTCAGGTTCCCAGGAGGCACTGCTTGGAAGCCATTTCGACTCCTGAGATGTAAGGGCTTCTGCTACTAGGAACCCTGGCTACAGCTTATTCTTGGTACTCTCCATCACCTTCATTCTTCCCTGTGAAAGATTGGCTTTCTCATCTTTTCCCCTAGTACACCTTTGGCCTCCCTCTATCCACTGAAAGCTGCTTCCCAATAATTTCTATTCCCTGTGATTGTGTTCTTCCTCTCTTCCTTCCCTCCCTCCCTCCTTTAAACCCCTAATAGTTATCTTTGTTTGGAAGTTACAGAGTCTTAGGACCTGTTTTTTTCAGAAGTGCTGAGTACATTCAGCTCCCACTCATTTTAATTGGAGTTGTGTGGGAAGTTCAGTCCCTCTGAAAATCTGACATGGAGACTTTCATCTCATCTTCCAACCCTCATTCCTTCCTCCCCCCCCCCCCAACCTTCTATCATGATTTGGGGCATGGAGGATTCACTTATGAGTCCATATGTTTGTGAAATTTGAGAACTGTTGCCTTTGTGACTTGCCCAGGCAAATCACAATCTCATGGTGTCCTGGACTTTGGCAGATGTAACTGAAATTTCTAAAACTTGGATGTTTTGAGACATACTGATAGAGAAATTCTTCAACACCTGTCTTGTCAAAAGCACCCGCCCTCGGTCCACATGTGGTTTGTCTGCACTACAACATAAGCCCGGGCTCAGACACCAGTTTGAGCCCAATCCCCCCTCCCCCCCCACATATCTTTCTCTTGGGCTAGTAAATGCTCCCTAGGACCTGGCCAAGGGGACGGGGCTAAACCTAAGTCTCACTGGGACTTGGGTCCAAACTCTATCATTTTGTAGTGTGGATGTAGTTCGCAGCCAGATCACCAGACTCATGTCCAGCGAGTCTGCCAATACTATCCCACAATCCTGTGGGCCACAGTTTGTTGGCCTTTCTATCCCAGACTACCCAGTTGATGTCGAGGAAACAGAAGGATCCCTCCTGGTTCAAGTACAGCTGTTCGGTGTGTAACCCTTCCATTTATTCTGACCACTGAACTGAAAACAGATTGAACTGTTGTCTGCATTAGTTATGACCAGTGACAAGAAGTCCTCTGCCAAATGCGCTGCTAGCGGGTCACGGGATGACAGTCAGATTGCAGTAAATTTCTGATGTGAGACAAGCAAGATGTTCAGCTTCAGTAAGAATTCCAGAAATGACCATGTCTACCAAGAAATAGTGGAGAAGCTGGCAGTGTTGGGGATTCAATGAACTGATGACCAATGCAGAGCATGGATCCAATGGCTCAAAACTGACTATTATAAATTTAAGGAGGAGAGCCACACCTCTGGGAGTTCCCCAGCATCCTGTCTCTTTTACAAGGACTTTGACTGGGTGCTTGGAACAGTGACTGGCACTGTCACCCCCTCCCCCCTCAGCAGTTCATGATAGCCTGATCAGTTGGGATGGTGGCCTTCTGACCCTTTAATAATTTAGATTCTGGAGGGGAGCCAGCAGCCACTGGCTCAGGCTAGCAAAGTGACACTGGTGCTCATGCTCCTTGTGAATCCCGCTTCGAAGGAAATTGGATCCAGCAGCTGAGGTGGGGAAGAACATCTGCTACATGGAGTTTTTGCTAATCCCTGTGTATCAGGAGGGGAGTCAGAGTAGCTGTGAGTGTGTGAATGAATTGGGCAGGGAAGTGGGGAGAGGAATGAGGAAACCTCATAGGGTAGGGCGTTTGCAGAAGAAATGGGAAGGGTTGTGTCAGAGGAAAGTATGTGGGGGGAAAGTAACATGGCACGGGAAGGGGATAACTAAATTTTGTCACTGGAAGGAAGGAGGGAGTCTCTTTAAATTTGTGCTTTGGGATGGGTCTGTGGAGCACTGTGGACCTAGTTAATATAGCATTTTGAGATCTACTATGAAGAATGCTCCATATATGCTGGGTATTATTTATTAATTATAAATTATACATTAAATAAATGTAAGCCTAAATATCTGTTTCTGTGGAAATGAGTATTCCCGTTTGCTTTTGCTTTTCAAACTTAACAGTAATAAGGAAGATATTATTTTGGAAGAAAAATGTTGTAAACCTTGTTGGGAGGTAGATTCCCAGCTCATGCCTGTTTCACATGTCGGTAACTTGTCTAAAGTGCTAAATATATACAATATACTCTAACATCTGCTACACCAAATAAAACTGAATAACAAATTATAAAAGTGAAAGCACGTGTGACTATTAAACACCAAAATCTGAAGCATGAATAATTTTTTTCTCCCCCTCACTGTTTTCCAAGATAATCTGAAAATCTAAGGGCCATTTGAGTCATTTACTCACATTTGTGAACAGTTCCTCACCTGGGTTTCCCCATTGACTCCAATCTCTAGTGAGTAACTGTTTACCAATGTAAGGGATTCACAGTCTGGTCCTAAACTTGGGATATTTCATTTTCACAACAAGTTTTAGTAATAGTTTAATGTTCCAGCCTCAAAGTTTTTGATGTTTTATCTCCCAGGGGTAAAGTACCACTGTATATATTGGGCCAGAGGGTGCCATTCTTCTACTACTGAGTAGTACTGTACTTGGTGAGTAGCATCACTGCTTTAAGAACTAAATGCAAAGGCCATTCAAGGCAATGGTAGTAGGGTACTATTCAGTGAGAGTGGCAGAAGTTGGCTCATATTGTGGCTGTTAAGAATTCTAGAGAGTAACTTAAATTTCAGTAATATTCTTTCCAAAGTATAGTGCCACTTTATCTGCAATATCTGTGAAACAATTAACTTGTGTTAGTTTTCACTTTGTTTTTTACTAAGGCTGAAGACCTGCAGATATGGTGCTTTCTGGAATGAAATTCATTTTTTACCCTTGAGTCATAGGAGACACTCTGTCCTGGAAACAGATAGACTAATACTGTATTCCATTTTAGCACAGAGCCACTCACTAACAGGGCTGTTTGGAATTAAATTTGGCAACTTGCCTGGATATATTCTGTTTTTAACAAGTACTGCTTTGTGCTTTAGCACCCTGTGCTCCCACCCCCAACTTTGTAACTGGAGGGAGGAATAGAGGGAGGGAAACAAAAAACAAAACAAAACAAAAAAGCAGCTGTTAGAAAGAAAATGTGGAGAAAGAGAATAAAAAGAGAGGGGAAGAAAAAAGAATTCTTCCACACAGCAGCTGTTAAAGTTATTAAAAGAGGAAGGCATCATTTAAAATCAGATCACTCTTATTCAATATTGAAAAGGCTCTTGAATGTTTTTGATTATGTTGTTAAATTAAATATAGTATTAATTTTTAGGGTGTACAAAGATTTTATTGGAAAATTAGCCGAACATTTGTTTACCAGGGAGCAGAGCCTGTGATAAAACAACAGTTAAAACAAATTCAGATTTAGAATCCTGTATTTTAAAATTCATAACCATAATTCAAAGTAAATTCAAAGTAACTTTTTGCTCTGTTTTGTGAGTGGAGGTATCTTGCAATGAAGAATGAAAGCTGCTTATTGATTTGGATTAAAAAAATCATAGCTTGACAAAGGACTTAGACAGAAACAAGAGTCGGAGCATGTACCTTGAATGTATTTTTAATTTGATTTCATTTTCACAGCATTTAATTACTGTCAATTGTCCAAAGAAAAGTGCCAGGGATTATTTTTGCGAAAATATATGTTCATAGAATATCAAAGTAGCTGAAAGCAATAACATGTGAAGGAGAGCAATGCTGTGCCATTGGTAAACTGTTTATAGTCAGTATATTCTTGATAAACCAATAGAAGAACATAAATTGTACACTTAAAAAAAATAGTTCACAGATGAAATGATGGATAACAAACTGGTACTGAGGCTGAATAGCATCACTGAAAAATGCTTGGCTGTTTGCCCAAAAGATGCTGATTTAAATCCATCCCTTGGACAGAATATGTGTAAGTCATCCTGATTAAGCGATCATAAAATACTAAAATTAATTATCTTGAAATAGTTGCCCATTAGGCTGTAGGTCTGTATTGCCCATTAGTGATAGAATGGCACAGTGAGGGTTTTTTTAAAATATATAATTCTGTCTGCTCTATATCTGATATGTAGGAAAATTGCAGGGCTGTGATCTCTTCTGTATATACCACTGAGAACATCCTACCAAGTGCGATCTTTTCAAGGTATAATTATGTGCAAGTAAAACCAATCCTTTTGGTTGATACTGTGCAGCTGGATCTAGTTAACAAAAGGGAGGATAAATGGGAATAACCACCTTTGGCTTTGTAAATATAAACTCACAGGTGTGCACAGATTTTGGGGAAACTTCACTTTATAATAGGAAAAAAAATGAGTTGGCTCCATTTTAGTTTTTATGCTAAAAATAATTTCCTGAGAATGGGGTAGAGCAGCCAGGAATTCCATTCGTAATATTTTATGTAGATAACCTTCAATACACATGCAAAATTAAAATGTAACCACCATTAGTCAATATGGGCCTGGTCCCTGTGAGGTGCTGAGCACCTCGAACTGCACAAGGTTGGGTGCTATCTTAGCTAAATGAGGTTTTGTTTAGTCAAAAGGGAAGATGACAAGGTAGAAATAAATTAAAATACAATAGTTAAAATAGAGAAACAAAAGGGGGGGGAAGGCTTTCCTCCATCTCCTTTGCAGTTTGAGTAAAGCAGCGGAGAGAACTTGCTTCAGTAGCCCAAATTGAAAAGGTAGAGCTGTGGACTCATTATATATAGAACTATTGTACAATTGTTTTAAATGTTGTTACCTTAAAAAAAAAAAAGGGGGGGGGGGGAAGGGACTCTGTTTCCAGTTTATAGTCAAAGCTAATGCAGTTCAGAATTAAAATTTGTCTGAACTAGTCTGTAAGCTTCAAAATAGTAAGGTACAATCTTTAAAAGTGATCTTCCATCTTGTTTATAAACAACAATTAATTCTTTTAAAAAAAAAATCTACAGTATTGAGAAGTAGGTGTATGGCCCAACTACTTATCTCACAGCAAAATTTATGCTAAGGGAACAATAAGGTTGCAAAGTGAAGCAGCTTGAAAGTAGAGGCAATATGATATTTTCTGTCTTCTTATCTCTCCCTTTCTTAATGATTCCCAACATTCTGTTCACTTTTTTGACTGCCGCTGCACATTTTGTGGATGTTTTCAGAGAACTATCCACAATAACTCCAAACTCTCTTTCTTCAGTGGTAACAGCTAGTATCTTGAGTGGTAACAGCGACATTAACTCCCAGCAGAGTACTTAATCATGTGAGTATATCCCGTTAAACTAGGACTGATTTCAGTAGGACTACTTTTATCCTTAAAGTTACATATGCGCTTTGCTGGATCTGGTGTAACTGTCCCCGAAGCATTTGGTTTGAGGCTGTTATGTGAAAATGGACAGTTTATTTGTAAGCAACACTAAATGACAGAAGAAATGAATATTACATGGATGGGATCTGAGTTACTACAGAAAATTCTTTCCTGGGCATCTGGCTGGTGAATCTTGCCCATATGTTCAGGGTTTAGCTGATCGCCATATTTGGGTCGGGAAGGAATTTTCCTCCAGGGCAGATTGGAGAGGCCTTGGAGGTTTTTCACCTTCCTCTGTAGCATGGGGCATGGGTGACTGAGGGAGGCTTCTCTGCTCCTTGAAGTCTTTAAACCATGATTTAAGGACTTCAATAGCTCAGACATAGGTGAGGTTTTTTTTGTAGGAGTGGGTGGGTGAGATTCTGTGGCCTGCGTCGTGCAGGAGGTCGGACTAGATGATCAGAATGGTCCCTTCTGACCTTAGTATCTATGAATATTTTCAATGTTTTTGCAGCCGTGTCAGTCCCAGGATATTAGAGAGGCAAGGTGGATGAGGTAATATCTTTTATTGGATCAGCTGCTGTTGGTGGAAAGGACAAGCTTTCAAGCTTACACAGAGCTCTTCTACAGGTCAGGAAGTTGAAGAGCAGCTCTGTGAAACTTGAAAGCTTGTCCTGTTTACAAACAGAAGTTGGTCCAATAAAAGATATTACCTCACCCAGCTTGTGTCTCAGAAGAAATGGATGGCATTTTAGCCTGCTACTGTCCAAATTCCTTCTCTGACTCTGCTCATCCAGATGTGCCCACACTGTACTTTTGAGAGGAGAGCATATTGCTCTTCCAATCAGTATGCTGTCTCTGAAATGCAGAGTAGTATGTAACTAGTGTTCGGGGTGACTTGAAGGCTAATAAACCAAGAGTCTAATGTTCATTTTCTTTCTTCAAAGAGATGTGGTGGTCACTTGATGTACCCAGATTTGTAATTGCAGATGAGATCAATAGTTTGTCCTTGGAGGAGGGGACATACAGCAGACATGCAACACAACTGTATTTTTAAAACTCATTTGGCTATTAAAAAATTAGAACCATTGCATGTTCTTGTCAGGCAGCCATTTTAGTTGTCCTTGGACAAGTCAAATTTTTATTTTTTTAAGTAGTTGCCTTATTGCCAAAATAGTAGAAAAACTTTTACTGATATTTTTGTACATCTGAGTCTCTTCTAAAAATCTTCCTTGTGCTAAATCTAATTTTTCAAAATCTATCACGGCACAGTTGTTAATTTGAAAAGTAATAAATACAATTCCTTTTACTGAGCTAGATACTTGAAGAAAATCCTCGGTCCAACACAAAGAAAACTGGCAGTAGCTTGGATTTTTCCCCCTTCCGCTCCATATTGGTATCACTCCAGTGGCTTCAGTGGAATTTTGCATTTCACATCGATACACGCCAAGAGGTTCAGGTTTTGTTTATTTAATATTTTGCAATTATAAATGTAAAGGACCAGATATCACTACTATCTTTTACATTTACCTTTCTGACCTAATGATCTTACACACATCAAGACCATCTTTTTGAAAAAACAAATCCTAGATGGGATTAGCACTCATCTGCATGAAACACAAATGAAGAATCAACATGATAAAAATAGCTTTCTGTGCTGCAAAAATGGAAAGGACACTGACATATTTTACATTAATAAAAAGTGCAGTGTTGGGCTTTCCTTCCTCTTTCTCCTGTTATCTTTAATTGGTCTCTTCAGCTGATTTTTTCTAAAACTTACATGTGATTCCTTCTGCTCTTGATCAGCTGGCATGAGCTATTTATCTACACTGTGCGGTTTGATTCTCCAGAGAACATTTTTTATTTGACTAGCAAAACCAAAAAAAGTGATGTTTCCAGGAGCCATGCAAAACTGATGCCAAAGTATTGTATGCAAAGGCGCTGAGAGGTATGGACAAGGGAGTAATTTCATGTTGTATAACATGGTTTGCCTGGGAAAGCAGAATTTGCTGCCTCCTGCATGCAATCTTTTTAGCTATAAATGCTTCCCATTTTTCCATCTTCTCTCTAGGACATGAATCCACATGGGAAAACCTGCAAATTCAGTCGTCCTAAAGCAGAGGCAACAGTACCTGATGGTAGCACTTACATTTACAACTCTGCATACCAGGATTTCTTTATAACATTTCTTAGTCGGAGTCAGTTGTTCTGTTAAATGGTAGTCTTCTTTTTCCCAGTGATGCATTAACACACACGCTGCAACATTTTCTACAGTGTGTGTTGTATTTGGGTGGAATGCATTACTTTATGCTGTACATTTTAGAAAAATTTCAGCTATTAAAATGAAAAATTAATGAATGCTTTCTTCTTGCATAAAAGAAAATGGCTACTCCGCTGTGTTAAATTGTGACACCCACAGAACTATGATGGGGGCAGTGCAGAGCCACATCACCTTGTGGTGAGTTCAAGCAGAGAATGACAGGTTTCAGAGTAGCAGCCGTGTTAGTCTGTAGTCGCAAAAAGAAAAGGAGTACTTGTGGCACCTTAGAGACTAACAAATTTATTAGAGCATAAGCTTTCGTGAGCTACATCCGATGATGTGAGCTGTAGCTCACGAAAGCTTATGCTCTAATAAATTTGTTAGTCTCTAAGGTGCCACAAGTACTCCTTTTCTTTTTGCGAGCAGAGAGTGTTATCTCAAGTTCCACTGTACGTTCCAGAGAGTATAGGGGAGTCATCCCTTCAGGTGATGCAGCAAACTCCATTCTCTGCAGGAATGTGTGTGTTGAGGGTGTGCAGGTAGAGACAGAGCAATATTCAGTGTGAATAGAATTCAAGAATTCCTGGTTCTGTTCTTTAATCCGACATATCACATAGCTGCTGTTCGCCCCCAGCTATTCAATTTCATAAATGTTTTATTTATTTACTGCAAAAAGTGTCTTTAAAAAAAAAAATCACAAACATCCAGATATTGAGTAACACTTTGCTGGATGTAATTTCAAATTATGTTCAAATTTTAAAAGAAATTGGTCCAAATTTGTGAAAGGTACTCACACTCTAAACCAAATATATTTTGCGTGGGTGGGGAGGATGGAAATTGCACTGTGAATATTTTGTCCAGCTCCAATTATGATTTAAGATGTTAAATTTTGTTTTTTGTCTGCAGATGCCTACATTCATGTATAACTGTGCCCTTGATTAGAATACAGATTGTTTCCTTCGCACAAACTGAATTAGAAATAGTTTATACAACCTAATTTTTACTACACCATCAAAGCGTGCATATTGTACTGTATTCTCCCCCTTGGATCCTAAAAAGGAAGTGTCCTACCTGTGTTTTAATTTGTTTTTAGTTCCCACTAAGTGTGCCAGGTGTGTTGTTCAAGCCTCTAGTTAATAAAAGAATGAAATTGCTATCGCTGTTAACTAACTTTTATCCAGACAGTGTCTGCGTGTATCTTAATTGTAATATAGGTTAGTACATTACAGTTTGCTGTTGGGTAAGATGTTTTTCACAATGGGAAATGGCTTTCATGGCAACTAAGTTTAAGGCTCTTAACCTACGTCTCTGCCTGTTGGTTGAGAATTGCCACACTAATTGCAGAGGGGTTAGTACAGCAGATATTTGTGGAGTATGTTAATATGGTGATTGCTTGTACAGCACTCAGCACAATTGGATTCCAGTCATGACTGGGTGTTTTGGGTGCCACCACAGTGCATAAAATTAATATTGAAACATTTAAGGGGCATAATCTTAATTATATTGCTTCCCGTATGTGTGTGTGTGTATGCAGGTAAGCAGAAAAGCATCTATCTTAGCAATCACTTTCTCCTAAACTAAAACACTGAATTTCCACACGTGTTGAAGGAAACTTTTCTTTGTGCAATGCATCGTACTCGTGGCTGGAGTGTTTTCTTCTTTTCAAGTCAGACATACAGTATATAACTTGGAAGGAAAAATAAAATCCCTTTTTAAGGAATAAATAATAGCTGTTGTTCTATCACTGCCAATCTAACCTAGCAATTCAACTGCTGAGTTACTTGAGAAAGTTTTGTTCGACATTTTCAATGTCTGAAAGTTGACTTCAGTCTTTTCACTTGATGACATTAACTACTGAATATTGTTAAAGGGAAACTTTACATGGTATGATCTGTCCAAGAAGTACAAATAAAATTTTAAATTGGTATCTGGTGTCATATGGAACATTTTTACACGCATAATAGATGCCAAGTTACAACTGCATGAGATTACAGGAGTATGGATGTGATGAGTCGTCCATTTGTCATTTTTTTCCTTCAGGATTTACCATAGGTTTGTCATGGTGTCTCATAAGATGGATGACTCAGTAATGATTTATTAAAGAACTTTTCCTTTGGTTCTTCCATGTATTCGTACAGGGTTTGGTACTAGTAGCTTCGGAGCATCCACCATCCTTAACTCCTGCTGAATACTGCATTGATACAGTTTTTGCATTTAATAAGTGTGTATAATATTTAAGCAGTAACTAATGAGGCATAGAACATATTTGGGGGATTCATAATTGGCTCTGAAGGGTTCATGCCAGAGGCACAGCTGCGTGTCAGTAACCTCAGTTGGACATTAATCCTGAGAAAATGCCTTGTATTGAGGTTGATATTGTTGTCATAAAATGAAAATGAAAAATCAGAAGCATAGGGATTTTATTTTAAACAGTTGATGCAGTTTTAATTATGTACAGGAATCGGTTAACTGTACATTAGCCAATTACTTGGTTCATCTCTCAATCTCTTGGAATGTATCTTTTTCCTGCTCATGGCTGAGATCTTCACATGTAGAAGAATTTGACTGTGTACAGGTGTGAAACTAACTAACTCCTCCTTATTGCCCAAGCTAAGAGAAATTCACAAAGTAAAGTAACAAAATATAAATGAAGAAAAATGCATTGGATTTTAAATAATTTCTCTGAATAATCTATGATATTTTCATTATACATGCCATTAAAATTCTTTAATGTCTGGGACCAGGGAAGGTGCATGGGAGCTATGAATGCAACTCCATTCCTCACCACACTGTTCTTTGTTTTCTTCTTATTGTACAGAAAAAGCTGTGGTGATCCAGGGCTGTACTTTTTTAACACTATGGTCATCATCATATGTACAACATAGGAAATAGACTTCCACACCTTTAGTTCCAGATACCGCCATCCTCTCTTCCTGAAGAGTTCATAGAATCATAGAATATCAGGGTTGGAAGGGACCCCAGAAGGTCATCTAGTCCAACCCCCTGCTCAAAGCAGGACCAAGTCCCAGTTAAATCATCCTAGCCAGGGCTTTGTCAAGCCTGACCTTAAAAACCTCTAAGGAAGGAGATTCTACCACCTCCCTAGGTAACGCATTCCAGTGTTTCACCACCCTCTTAGTGAAAAAGTTTTTCCTAATATCTAATCTAAACCTCCCCCATTGCAACTTGAGACCATTACTCCTCGTTCTGTCATCTGCTACCATTGAGAACAGTCTAGAGCCATCCTCTTTGAAACCCCCTTTCAGGTAGTTGAAAGCAGCTATCAAATCCCCCCTCATTCTTCTCTTCTGCAGACTAAACAATCCCAGCTCCCTCAGCCTCTCCTCGTAAGTCATGTGCTCTAGACCCCTAATCATTTTTGTTGCCCTTCGCTGTACTCTTTCCAATTTATCTACATCCTTCTTGTAGTGTGGGGCCCAAAACTGGACACAGTACTCCAGATGAGGCCTCACCAGTGTCGAATAGAGGGGAACGATCACGTCCCTCGATCTGCTCGCTATGCCCCTACTTATACATCCCAAAATGCCATTGGCCTTCTTGGCAACAAGGGCACACTGCTGACTCATATCCAGCTTCTCATCCACTGTCACCCCTAGGTCCTTTTCCGCAGAACTGCTGCCGAGCCATTCGGTCCCTAGTCTGTAGCGGTGCATTGGATTCTTCCATCCTAAGTGCAGGACCCTGCACTTATCCTTATTGAACCTCATTAGATTTCTTTTGGCCCAATCTTCCAATTTGTCTAGGTCCTTCTGTATCCTATCCCTCCCCTCCAGCGTATCTACCACTCCTCCCAGTTTAGTATCATCCGCAAATTTGCTGAGAGTGCAATCCACACCATCCTCCAGATCATTTATGAAGATATTGAACAAAACGGGCCCCAGGACCGACCCCTGGGGCACTCCGCTTGACACCGGCTGCCAACTAGACATGGAGCCATTGATCACTACCCGTTGAGCCCGACAATCTAGCCAGCTTTCTACCCACCTTATAGTGCATTCATCCAGCCCATACTTCCTTAACTTGCTGACAAGAATGCTGTGGGAGACCGTGTCAAAAGCTTTGCTAAAGTCAAGAAACAATACATCCACTGCTTTCCCTTCATCCACAGAACCAGTAATCTCATCATAAAAGGCGATTAGATTAGTCAGGCATGACCTTCCCTTGGTGAATCCATGCTGACTGTTCCTGATCACTTTCCTCTCCTCTAAGTGCTTCAGGATTGATTCTTTGAGGACCTGCTCCATGATTTTTCCAGGGACTGAGGTGAGGCTGACCGGCCTGTAGTTCCCAGGATCCTCCTTCTTCCCTTTTTTAAAGATGGGCACTACATTAGCCTTTTTCCAGTCATCCGGGACTTCCCCCGTTCGCCACGAGTTTTCAAAGATAATGGCCAAGGGCTCTGCAATCACAGCCGCCAATTCCCTCAGCACTCTCGGATGCAATTCGTCCGGCCCCATGGACTTGTGCACGTCCAGCTTTTCTAAATAGTCCCTAACCACCTCTATCTCTACAGAGGGCTGGCCATCTCTTCCCCATTTTGTGATGCCCAGCACAGCAGTCTGGGAGCTGACCTTGTTAGTGAAAACAGAGGCAAAAAAAGCATTGAGTACATTAGCTTTTTCCACATCCTCTGTCACTAGTTTGCCTCCCTCATTCAGTAAGGGGCCCACACTTTCCTTGGCTTTCTTCTTGTTGCCAACATACCTGAAGAAACCCTTCTTGTTACTCTTGACATCTCTTGCTAGCTGCAGCTCCAGGTGCGATTTGGCCCTCCTGATATCTTTCCTACATGCCCGAGCAATATTTTTATACTCTTCCCTGGTCATATGTCCAACCTTCCACTTCTTGTAAGCTTCTTTTTTATGTTTAAGATCCGCTAAGATTTCACCATTAAGCCAAGCTGGTCGCCTGCCATATTTACTATTCTTTCGACTCATCGGGATGGTTTGTCCCTGTAACCTCAACAGGGATTCCTTGAAATACAGCCAGCTCTCCTGTACTCCCTTCCCTTTCATGTTAGTCCCCCAGGGGATCCTGGCCATCTGTTCCCTGAGGGAGTCAAAGTCTGCTTTCCTGAAGTCCAGGGTCCGTATCCTGCTGCTTACCTTTCTTCCCTGCGTCAGGATCCTGAACTCAACCAACTCATGGTCACTGCCTCCCAGATTCCCATCCACTTTTGCTTCCCCCACTAATTCTACCCGGTTTGTGAGCAGCAGGTCAAGAAAAGCGCTCCCCCTAGTTGGCTCCCCTAGCACTTGCACCAGGAAATTGTCCCCTACGCTTTCCAAAAACTTCCTGGATTGTCTATGCACCGCTGTATTGCTCTCCCAGCAGATATCAGGAAAATTAAAGTCACCCATGAGAATCAGGGCATGCGATCTAGTAGCTTCCGTGAGTTGCCGGAAGAAAGCCTCATCCACCTCATCCCCCTGGTCCGGTGGTCTATAGCAGACTCCCACCATGACATCACTCTTGTTGCACACACTTCTAAACTTAATCCAGAGACACTCAGGTTTTTCCACAGTTTCATACCGGAGCTCTGAGCAGTCATACTGCTCCCTTACATACAGTGCTACTCCCCCACCTTTTCTGCCCTGCCTGTCCTTCCTGAACAGTTTATAACCATCCATGACTGTACTCCAGTCATGTGAGTTATCCCACCAAGTCTCTGTTATTCCAATCACGTCATAATTCCTTGACATCACCAGGACCTCCAGTTCTCCCTGCTTGTTTCCAAGGCTTTGTGCATTTGTATATAAGCACTTGAGATAACCTGTTGATCGCCCCTCATTCCCAGTATGAGGCAGGAGCCCTCCCCTCACAGACATTCCTGCCTGTGCTTCCTCCCGGTATCCCGCTTTCCCACTTACCTCAGGGCTTTGGTCTCCTTCCCCCGGTGAACCTAGTTTAAAGCCCTCCTCACTAGGTTAGCCAGCCTGCTGGCAAAGATGTTCTTCCCTCTCTTCGTAAGATGGAGCCCGTCTCTGCCCAGCACTCCTCCTTCATGGAACACCATCCCATGGTCAAAGAATCCAAAGCCTTCTCTCCGACACCACCTGCGTAGCCATTCATTGACCTCCACGATTCGACGGTCCCTACCCAGGCCTTTTCCTTCCACGGGGAGGATGGACGAGAACACCACTTGCGCCTCCAACTCCTTTATCCTTCTTCCCAGAGCCACGTAGTCCGCAGTGATCCGCTCAAGGTCATTCTTGGCAGTATCATTGGTGCCCACGTGGAGAAGCAGGAAGGGGTAGCGATCCGAGGGCTTGATGAGTCTCGGCAGTCTCTCCGTCACATCACGCATCTTAGCCCCTGGCAAGCAGCAGACTTCTCGGTTTTCCCGGTCAGGGCGGCAGATAGATGACTCAGTCCCCCGGAGGAGAGAGTCCCCGACCACCACCACCCGCCTTCTCCTCTTGGGAGTGGTGGTCGTGGAACCCCCAACCTCAGGACATCGCATCTCATGCCTCCCAACCAGCGGAGTCTCCTTCTGCTTTCTCCCCCCAGACATATCATCTGGTCCACTCTCCGCATTGGTACCTGTGGAGAGAACATGAAAGCGGTTAGTTACCTGTGTCTGTGTTACTGGAACCCGGACATTCCGCTTACCTCTTCTGGAGGTCACATGTTGCCAAGTTTCTTCACTGGCCTCTTGGCCCCTCTGTGCAACCTGCTCTATATCTTTAGAGCTTTGTGCCCCTAGAAGGCTATCCTGAGTTTGGTCCAGAAAATCCTCAGTCTCTCGTATACAACGCAGGGTCGTTACCTGTTGCTCCAGACCTTCAATCTTTTCTTCCAATATGGAGACCAGCTTGCACTTTGTACAGACAAAGTCGCTTCTGTCCTGTGGAAGAAAGACAAACATGGCACATCCAGCGCAGGTCACAACAGCTGAACCCCCCCCTTCCATATCACCTACCTACTATGAGCTTCCTCAGAGACGTTGGCAAGATGTAAGCCTCACTGGGCTCACTCCAGGCGAACTCCCAGGCAAACTCCTGCTGTGAGCTGCTCTGCTGTCCCCGCTGCTCCGCTGCCGCTCAGCTGGTTCGCGAGGCTCTGGCTATTTTTAAACAGCCAGGCTTCCCTGACGCAAACACACAGACACCCTAATGCCCGCCCCCTGCAGGCTAGCAGCCAATCAGACACTCACTCAGGCTCTCTCCCTGCCCTCCCAGCAAACACACGCTCGGATACTTCCTCAGCAAGCAAACACACACACTCGGATACTTACCAGTCCCAGGCAAACTCCTGCTGTGAGCTGCTCTGCTGTCCCCGCTGCTCCGCTGGTTCGCTGCCGCTCCGGGACAGGTTACCGGGGCAGGTCAGCTAGCCAGTAAGAGGGTATATGATATTGACAGGCAAATAGACGCATAATATCCAGAATGTAGGGGGCAGTGATGGGCACGGAGGTTATTCATAAGGTCACCAGACTCTGCATTCTGCTCTCTGGAATGTAAGTATACAACATACAATTCAAACACCTTATGTTTAATAGATATTTTACATATGCCACACAACTGTATTAAAATCTGTGGTCAAGAGTTTATTTTTTAAAAAATGGGTGCCTAAAAATAGGAGCCTACACCGATATTTAAGCACTACCTTGACACTGAGTGTTCAGCACTCTTGAAAATCAGGTTAGGCACCCAAATATGGATTTAGGAGCTAAACTTTTAGGAACCCATTTTTAAAAACCTTTGTATGTCTCCACCCTTTATGATTTTTTTGTGCAAGAGTGTGCTCATAAACGCACATTTTCCAAGCAAACTCTGTTTGAAATTCTGAGTTTAAGGAGTTTTGTGGAATTAAGGGATTGATAGGAGATCTGAGTGGTTAGGATCACAAAAAGAAAAGGAGTACTTGTGGCACCTTAGAGACTAACAAATTTATTAGAGCATAAGCTTTCGTGAGCTACAGCTCACTTCATCGGATGCATTTGGTGGAAAAAACAGAGGAGAGATTTATATACACACACAGAGAACATGAAACAATGGGTTTATCATACACACTGTAAGGAGAGTGATCACTTAAGATAAGCCATCACCCACAGCAGGGGGGGGGAAAGGAGGAGAACCTTCCATGGTGACAAGCAGGTAGGCTAATTCCAGCAGTTAACAAGAATATCAGAGGAACAGTGGGGGGTGGGGTGGGGGGAGAAATAACATGGGGAAATAGTTTTACTTTGTGTAATGACTTATCCATTCCCAGTCTCTATTCAAGCCTAAGTTAATTGTATCCAGTTTGCAAATTAATTCCAATTCAGCAGTCTCTCGTTGGAGTCTGTTTTTGAAGCTTTTTTGTTGAAGTATAGCCACTCTTAGGTCTGTGATCGAGTGACCAGAGAGATTGAAGTGTTCTCCAACTGGTTTTTGAATGTTATAATTCTTGACGTCTGATTTGTGTCCATTCATTCTTTTACGTAGAGACTGTCCAGTTTGGCCAATGTACATGGCAGAGGGGCATTGCTGGCACATGATGGCATATATCACATTGGTAGATGCGCAGGTGAACGAGCCTCTGATAGTGTGGCTGATGTGATTAGGCCCTATGATGGTATCCCCTGAATAGATATGTGGACAGAGTTGGCAACGGGCTTTGTTGCAAGGATAGGTTCCTGGGTTAGTGGTTCTGTTGTGTGGTGTGTGGTTGCTGGTGAGTATTTGCTTCAGATTGGGGGGTTGTCTGTAAGCAAGGACTGGTCTGTCTCCCAAGATCTGTGATAGTGATGGCTCGTCCTTCAGGATAGGTTGTAGATCCTTGATGATGCGTTGGAGAGGTTTTATTTGGGGGCTGAAGGTGATGGCTAGTGGCGTTCTGTTGTTTTCTTTGTTGGGCCTGTCCTGTAGTAGGTGACTTCTGGGTATTCTTCTGGCTCTGTCAATCTGTTTCTTCACT
Source organism: Dermochelys coriacea (assembly GCF_009764565.3). Classification (NCBI taxonomy): domain Eukaryota; kingdom Metazoa; phylum Chordata; order Testudines; family Dermochelyidae; genus Dermochelys; species Dermochelys coriacea. The sequence continues at coordinate 135,364,608 of NC_050068.2, read as the reverse complement.
TCAGCAGGTGGGTATTGTAGTTGTAGGAATGCATGATAGAGATCTTGTAGGTGTTTGTCTCTGTCTGAGGGGTTGGAGCAAATGCGGTTATATCGTAGCGCTTGGCTGTAGACAATAGATCGAGTGGTATGATCTGGATGAAAGCTAGAGGCATGTAAGTAGGAATAGCGGTCAGTTGGTTTCCGATACAGGGTGGTGTTTATGTGACCATCGCTTATTAGCACCGTAGTGTCCAGGAAGTGGATCTCTTGTGTGGACTGGTCCAGGCTGAGGTTGATGGTGGGATGGAAATTGTTGAAATCATGGTGGAATTCCTCAAGAGCTTCTTTTCCATGGGTCCAGATGATGAAGATGTCCTCAATGTAGCGCAAGTAGAGTAGGGGCATTAGGGGACGAGAGCTGAGGAAGCGTTGTTCTAAGTCAGCCATAAAAATGTTGGCATACTGTGGGGCCATGCGGGTACCCATCGCAGTGCCGCTGATTTGAAGGTATACATTGTCACCAAATGTGAAATAGTTATGGGTCAGGACAAAGTCACAAAGTTCGGCCACCAGGTTAGCCGTGACTGTATCGGGGATACTGTTCCTGACGGCTTGTAGTCCATCTTTGTGTGGAATGTTGGTGTAGAGGGCTTCTACATCCATAGTGGCTAGGATGGTGTTTTTAGGAAGATCACCAATGGACTGTAGTTTCCTCAGGAAATCGGTGGTGTCTCGAAGATAGCTGGGAGTGCTGGTAACGAAGGGCCTGAGGAGGGAGTCTACATAGCCAGACAATCCTGCTGTCAGGGTGCCAATGCCTGAGATGATTGGGTGTCCAGGATTTCCAGGTTTATGGATCTTGGGTAGCAGATAGAATACCCCAGGTCGGGGCTCCAGGGGTGTGTCTGTGCGGATTTGTTCTTGTGTCACGATACTGCTCACGAAAGCTTATGCTCTAATAAATTTGTTAGTCTCTAAGGTGCCACAAGTACTCCTTTTCTTTTTGCGAATACAGACTAACACGGCTGCAACTCTGAAAAGTTAGGATCACAGTGCTGCATGTCCATGTATGGACTTTCACTGGATGGAAAAACTAGGGGATGGTGGAAAGATCTGGTCAGCTAATTAACTGTAAATGCCTTTAGGAGAGGTCTAGTGTATTTTAAATTATCTGTTGCTATGTGTGACAGTTTTGGGGATTTGTGGATGCCAGAAATCTGTGGATTGAAGCTGCTGTGTACTACCCTAAAGGACTAGGTATCATTTATTTAAATGCAAAGTTATTTTTGTGAGAGCCATTTTTAAGTGATTTAACACAGAGAAGTCGTTTTTTCCACCCTACTATGAGGAATTTTATATTTGAGTGCATTTTGGAGACCAGTGCAGGATTAAACCAACATGATCAAGAAACTTCCCATTGCAGTCAAATAGCATGATCTTATACAACCACCCTAAAGATGGCAAACGTTATTTTAAATAATTTCATATGATTTCAAAGTATTGATCATTACGATTATAAGGGTAATATTCTGAGTTATAACTCATCTCCCCTACCCTGAATGTACGCACAAAGAATGTAATTGGAGACTGAGATAAAAACTAATCAGCAAGGTAAGCTTCACTTCTTGTTCCTCTTCAGTCTTTGGAGTTAGCCGTGAATTTCAGTGACCCCAATGGTCAAAGCCTGTCACATCAGTCTTTGAAATCTTTGCTTCTATATCAAGCACTGAAAATAAAATAGCCAAGCAAGTAATGCTGACTTGTTAGAATAATAATTGCTCTTTGTCACTGAAACTACTCTTCAGTTTTACCATCTCATGTCAGGCTTATAGAACATTCCTTAAAACAACGAGCTATTGTCAACTAGCACATAGCAAATGGTTACATGTCTGCTAGTGAAAGCAATCTGTAAGACCAAATGAAAATAAATTTAAGTCTTTATAATATCAGATGAAACCTGCTGGAGATACATTACACTTCAAAGACTGTCGTCCTTTGAATACCTTTAGACACACTGAGCAACAAATTCATACAACAAAAGCAATTTAAAAACTACAGAACTCATTTTTCCCTCCTGTACTAGACTTGACTTGCATTTCCTTAACCAACCATGTCCAATTGCATGATGGATAAATGAGTGAAAATAAACTATTGGGTAATCCACTACAGTGGGCTACTTTGTTATATTAATTTACTGGGTCTATGAAAGCTGAGATTAATTGAGCCTACTAATTTAATTAGAAATTTAGTTTACACGAATTGGTGCCTGGGCTTGCTGTGGATGTGTACATCTTCAAAGTTACCACAACTAAGACTTGGACCGCGGTGATCCTTCAGCAGCAATTGTCATGTAAACCAGAATGGACCAGCTCTGTGGCTAGGACAGTAGGAGATGCACCAATCTGGACTAATTAGAAAGATACTCTTTGCTTATCTTACTGAACCTAAGAAGAAAATTGTCATTTGCCGATCAAAGATGTGTAAAGAGAGAGCAACATAAGTAAATGGAGAGGCAGTACTTGCTTCCTCAGGATCTCCAGCTTCTAAAAAGCAATTTCCAGCTAAGACCCCCAAGTAGTAATACTTACCCAACTTCAAAGAGAGTTAAATATGCTAGTTACGAATCCTTTGTGACTTTCCTAAACAAAGAAAGTTTAGCAAGAATCAATAAAGGCCTTCAGAACGAAAAGTAATAAGACTTTTTAATGGGAACTTTTAGATTTGATAGAAGATTAGAACATACTTAATAGAATCTCCTCTCATAGCTTGCACCCCAAGTTTGAGCTAATGTACTTTAAACCTTTGATGGAGAATGTCTTCCATACAAACTGTCTACAACGAACTTACCACCTCACTGTCCAGAACAGGGTGTCTGATGTTTAAACAATACTTTATACTTGTGCACTTACTTTGCTTGCATTTTTTTTGTAGCACCCTTTCAAATACGTAAAATTTTTGGGGGAGAGTCAGTTCATGTTGTTCTCTGAATACAGGATAAGGAGTTGTTGCTTGTGGGAGTTCCATGTTTCCTGGTCCAGTGTAACAACACATCAAGATTGTCAGAATTCCCCCTCTCCCCCCCCCCCCAGCTTTGTCATTGATTTACTGCTTGTGACATTGGGCAAGTTGCTTGTCTCTGTTTCTATTTCCTTAGCTGTAAAATGTAGATAAACAATACTTTTAAAATGTATTTGAGATTTGTAGATGAAGAATCCTATGTGTGCTTATTATAAGATAACTAAAACACCATCTCTAAAAGTAAGGCACTGCATTGGGATTCAGGATACCTGGGTTCTGTTCTTAGCTCTGCCACAGATTTCATGTGGGGCTTTGGCCAAGTCATTTAATCTTTGTTACCTCCATTCCCCATGTGTAAAATGTGGATGGATAGCAATACTTTCTCGCTCTTCATCTGTGTTGTCTCTTTAGACCAGTGGGGGGCAACCTGTGGGCCGCACTTGACCCATCAGGGTAATCCACTGGCGGGCCATGAGACAGTTTGTTTACATTGACTGACTGTCCCCAGGCACGGCTGTCCGCAGCTCCCAGTGGCCGCGGTTCACCGTTCCCAGCCAATGGGAGCTGTGGGCGGCCGTGCCTGCGACGGTCAATTTAAACAAACTGCCTCACAGCCCGCCAGCGGATTACCCTGATGGGCCACAGGTTGCTCATCATTGGTTTAGATTGTAAGCTCTTTTAGGCAGGAACTGTATCTTGCTACGAGTGTGCAGTGCCTAGTGCAATGGGCCCTGGTCTAATTTGGGCCTCTAGTTACTACTGCATTAAAAGTAATAAATAAGGAAGAAGGTTTTTGTGGGGAAAGTATGTATTCTGGAAAGACAAAGTTACAAGAGACAAATATTCAATGTCCTGTTGACCATAAGAAGTAGTTTTAAAAGAAATAATGGGAAATAATGGGAGTGTAACTTACGGTGTAGAATGCTTCACATATAAGATGTTCCTCTGTTTAATGTTTAGTGCTGGCATAACATAACAAAGTGCATCTCTGTGCAGTTGTTTGAGGACCCTGGTAGCTTAAAGAGGGGAGAAGGATGTAAGGAATTGTTTGTAAAATAGAATAGCTTTTGCTGGTTTGTCCTAGCAGAGATGGACCTTTAGATCAGCTGCCAGAGCATTTGTAAGGGAAAACTGAGGAAAAATGAGGCTCTCATTTAACCCCTGTCTTCCCTTGGCCCATTCATGGGCCATTTTGGTCAATTTCAGTGTCCTAGGATTTTAAAAATTGTAAATTACATGATTTCGGCTATTTAAATCTGAAATTTCAGGGTGTTGTAATTGTAGGGGTCCTGACCCAAAAAGGAGTTGTGGGGGATTGCAAGTTTTTCGGGGGTCGGGGGATTGCGGTACTGCTACCCTTGCTTCTGTGCTGCTGCAGGTGGCGGGGGAGCTGCCTTCAGAGCTGGGCAGTTGGAGAGTGGCGGCTTTTTGCTCGGAGCCCAGCTCTGAAGGCAGAACCACTGCCAGCAGCAGTGCAGAAGTGAGGATGGCATGGTATGGTATTGCCACCCTTACTTCTGTGCTGCTGCCTGGAGAGCGGGGCTCTCAGTTAGCAGCTGCCACTCTCTGGATGTCCAGCTCTGAAGGCCGCAGCGGAGAATTTAGGTTGGCATGGTATGGTATTGTCACTCTTACTTCTGCACTGCTGCTTGTGGGATGCTGCCTTCAGGGCTGGGCACCTGGCCAACAGCTGCTGCTCTCCAGCTGCCCAGCTCTGAAGGCAGCGCAGAAGTACGGGTGGCAATACCATGTCCCCCTAAAATAAACTTGTGACCCCCCCTGCAACTCCCTTTTGGGTCAGGATCACCAATTTGAGGAACTCTGGTCTCCCCAGTGAAATCAGTAGAGTATAGGGTAAAAGCACACTAAATTCCAGATTCCACGCTCCGTGACATGTTTTTCATGGCCATGAATTTGTTAGGGCCACACTAAGGAAATATTAACTAGGAATTGTGGTAGCTTAACGTTTAGGTGGCCTCTCCCAGGGCCTAGGAAATATTAATCATACATGGTACCCATCTCTTGTCCTTGCCTTGTGACTTGTGCGTTTAGTGATGAGTTTCAAACTGGATGAGAAATCACATGAGAAACGGTGGATAATGTATAAAAGAGCTTCCGCAGACTTCAGCACTGTTCCTCATTTTGACTCTTTTGGACAAGTGTTGGCCTGGACTTGCTGGAGGCCCTAATTCCACCTTCAGTGTCTCTTTTCAGTTCAACATAGTTGGAATATATACCTGACTGCTTGTTTAATTAGGTTTGTGGTGGCCCCTACTGGTGCACCTGTGCAAAGAATAATCACAGGATCCATGATTTGAGGCTGCCCTTTCAGAAAACTAAGGTCAAGAATATTATTTTGTCTTTTTAAAAAAACAAACAAACCCTGAGTTTAATATTTAGTCCCCAAAATCTGCATTCTCTCTCCTTCCCTCCCTCCCCCCACAATAACTAGTTCAGGATTTCTAATTAAAAGTAAAGGGTATGTTTTTTCCAAATGAACACACTGATCTTTTGTTTAACAAGGTTCTACTTGGCAGGGGGCAAGGGTGGGACCGTAAAATGTTTTGTAGCTTTAAAATTAAATGTGGTTTTCTCCAGTTGCATACCACATGTGATTGAAAGCATGTATGGGGATGTGCAGTACGTTAAAAGTGAAATATGCTGCTTCTGGAAGTTCACAAGGCTCCATTGTAAAACCAGAAACAGCTCAAATTGTCTCTCATGTTCTATACTTTCAGTTTGGCTGTGGGATGCTAATTCATTGTGTGTTGTGATTGGTGTGCTTCCCCCCCCCCCCGGTTGTTTGTTTCCTCTCATGAGTACAGAGATGCTTTATCTGGTATCTACAGTCTCTTTTTAACCTCTTACTGCAGTCCCTGAAAAAATTTAAAAAAAATTAGTTGAACAACCTTGTGACTGTCTTGAGTGACACAAAATTGATAGACCTCTGCAGCTGTTAATAAACCTCATTTTTTCAACTGAGAGTTACATGTGGGGCTGCCTTTTGTGGCTCCAAGTTCAGATGGAACTTTTAAAATGGTGCAGGCATTAATTTTCCATACTATTTATGGCTCTCCTCTCTCACAAAAGACCTCCCCAATTGCTGCTTGTGATCTCCTGGCACTAGAGGTGTAGGACACTAAGAAGTAGCACTAGCCAGTTAGTAGTTTCCATCTCAATTTGTTATCCTCAACCATTTGTGCAGCTGAAAAAATTGTTTTGAGACACAGAAATAGGAAAATGCATCCGATGAAGTGAGCTGTAGCTCTCGAAAGCTTATGCTCAAATAAATTTGTTAGTCTCTAAGGTGCCACAAGTACTCCTTTTCTTTTTGTTTTATTTTAGGCTTTTGTGGGGGAGGGCTTAAACATGGTCTGACATCAACAAGATGAAATTCAATAAAGACCAGTTCAAAGTACTACACGAAGGAATTAAAAATCAAATGCAAAATAAAAATGGGGAAAACTGGCTGGGCAGAAGTACTGCTGAAAAGGATCTGGGGTTTATAGTGGACCAGAAGTTGAATATTAATCGTCAGTGTGATTCGGTTGTGAAAAAGGCTAATATCATTCTGGGGTTTATTAACAAGAGTGTTGTATGTGAGACTCAGCAGGTAACTGTACCACTCTACATGGCACTGGTGAGTCCTCAGCTGAAGTACTCTGTCCAGTTTTGAACATCATGCTTTAGGAAGGTCATGGACAAAGTGGAGAGAGTCAAGAGGAGATAAAAGGTTTAGAAAACCTGACCTATGAGGAAAGATTAAAACTGGGCATGTTTAGTCTTGGAAAAAAAGAAGACTGAGGGATGACCTGATAACAGTCTTCAAATATGTTAAGGACTGTTATAAAGAAGATGGTGATAAATTGTTCTCCATGTCCACTGAAGGTACGCTTAATCTGCAGCAAAGGAGACTTTAGTCAGATAGCAGGAAAAAGCTTCTAAGTATAAGGATAGTAAGTACTGAAATAAGTGATCAAGGGAGAGGATTTTAAGCACGGGTTAGACAGATACCTGTCAGGGATGGTCTAGATATACTTGTTCCTGCCTCAGGACAGGAGGATGGACTAAATGACTTCTCAAGGTCCCTTACAGCCCTACATCCCTGTGATTCCAAGATAGGGGACAGAAATCTGTGCCCTAAGTGCTCTTTACTTGCATGCTAAGAGCAATGTGCTGACAAGTTGTGTATACCAAGTTGAAGGTTAAGTGCATGGTTGTTTCTACCATCTAAACCACTGCATCAGTAACATAGTACTAACTTTTAGATCACCAAATGTAATTTCTTGAATTATAAAATACCTGTGTTTTTGTTTTCACAGTTATATGCAGATGTGGTTACCATAGTTTTTAAGCTTACTTCTGCATATTTAGTTGGTTATTTGACTTGTTCAGTAGCAAGATATGACCAGGGTGGGTAAATATCAATAATTACAATGTTTTTATTTAAATTTTGTTTGTTTAAAAAACCAAACAAATCCAATTTTAAATTGGATTTTAAATTGATAGCCTGTGTTAAGGCCTAAACTTATGGTGAGCTATTAAAATAATTTATATTACTTGTTTGCTGCCAAGTTTTAAAGAGAATCAAATCACTGAAGTCACCGCTTAAGCACATGGAACCTCAGTATGCTGAAGTGCTAAATAAGCTTTTGACACCAGAAGCCTCTTTTGCAGGTATAGAAAGAATATTTTCTTTATTTCAGTTTATTCAACTTGTTCTGTTCAATGATTAATTCATGAAAAGTTAAGAAACTGATTGGGAGTTGGAAAAGTATGAAAAAGAAAGAGAGTGAGATTTAGGGTGATGATGTGACCAGAAATTATCAGTTCAGTTCATTAACTACGCTGTACTGTTTGATAAATCAATTAGTTTTAAATGCAAAACATGTTTTGATAAACTTTTTTTTATGAAGCAAGCACTTTTAAAGGTAGTTTTATTTAATAAAAAAATTGAAATGCTGTTTTTGAGTATTTTTAATTGAATTTGAATTTCCATCCAAATGGAACTTGACACAAATTGCAAGTAAAAGATGAATCATCTAGAAAATACAAAATGCATCATTCACAATTTTCTAACATAACATTTATTCAGATGCATAATTTTTTATTAAGCTAAGCTTAAATAATGTGACCAGATATAACGTATTGTCCTGGTTAGCAAAAACCACCACCAAATTTAAAGGCTATATTTAGTTGTAAATCAACATGTTTTAATGGATACCAACTAATGAGACTCAACCTTCCTTAAGGAAAATAACTAAAAAGTATAAATGCAAAACATGATTAGAATTGATTTTTAAATCAAGTTTTCCTGCTTGCTGATTTAAATCATGATTAAGTCACTTTGATTTAAATCAATTCACCCCTATTGCACACTGTGTTGCCAAGTATCACAATTTTATCATGGATCTAGTGGGAACTCATATTTTATATCGTGAGTTCAAGTGATGCCTAGATTCCTGTTGCTTGGACAAGCTTGGGGCTAAAAATGATCACTAAAGTAAGATCATTAAGAACAGTCTGTGTATTTCACTGCTTGTGCTTCTTTTTGTATGTGCATGTTCCACTACAAACGCTGTGTAATGTGGGAAGAGAACTTGAGATCAGAAGGAATGGTAATAAATATGCTGGGCCAAAATAATATTGTGAGTGGAGTGAAAACGCTCTTGCTTCCTGTGATTGTAAACACATTAGTTTATCGCTGGGAAAGGGAGGGGGCACCCATGTTCTGATTCCAGGTGCCTTCTTGCTATAAAAGGAATCTCAATCTTGTGTATAGGGCAACAATAGAATTTATTTTGGTTCTCCTTCTTATAGTGGCCACAGATAAGTAGTCTAGCTATCACTCATTATTCTTACTGCAGTAACTAAGTAAAAACAATATCAAAAAAGGGGTTAAACTTGTATTAACCCTTTATACTACAAGAAAGTTTAAGTTTCATAGCTACTTTGGCCACAGTGAAGGACATTTATGTTTTCTGTCTGCTTTCTCTGAGAAGCTACACCTCACCTAATACTTCAGTGTCTGTGAGTTTTAGAGCTAAGAATGTAGAAGTGGCTTAAGGGGACAGTGTTTTAATTGCCAGATATTAGCTCAGTGAGAAACCATGTGACCAGTTTAACTACTGAGTTGTATTTTAAGTGCTTCCAAGTGCATCTAGAGGCTGCTTTTCTGACAGTGGGATGAGAGGATAGTGCAATGGTCATAGTTGTAATAGAGAAAAATGACACCATGTATTCTGTCAAAAATACACTCACTGATTAGAGTTTCATACCTGCTGATAAGCCCTGCTGAAGCTATGATGCAGCTTATCACACTGGTCTGTACTATGTATTCAATATGGAGTAGATGTGTCTTTGGAATGTGATTATTTTGTTTGGGTTTAGCTTAAATTTTAGCCCAGTGTCTTAAGTTTGTGGTATAGGAAAATAATGTCTTAATTTAGTGACATTATGATTGTGCCAAGAAAAATATACTTCTCTCTATCTCTGAAAATATTTTACTGTTTACATGTGTAGGAAAACAATTGAAACTATTGTTGTTGCTGAATGTCCAAAATAATCAAGGTTAAAAGGGGCATGCAACAGACTAGTACAGTACTTTACTAGTTTTGATTTTGCAAGCCATAATGTGCTTACCTGTAGGCCCTGATCCTTTAAAGAATTACACACCTGCTTAACTTTCCATATTGTGAGTTCTGTTGACTTCAGTGGAACTACTCTGTGTGGAAAGTTAATCACATGTTTTAGTGTTGAAAGGATCTGGGCCTTACATTGGTTGTTTGAGAAGGGCACATAATTCTGCAGTTTGACATCTGTATAGTTTTACTGTTGTTGGTTGTTTGGGGTTTTTTAAGTTTACATGCCCCAGAATGGGAAAAATAATAATTGAACTGACTTTGGTTTCCTTTTAGGGTTGTTTTAGTTTGTTAAAATTCAAAAGATAATAAAAGCAAAAATCAGTGTATAATAATCAATGCAGAGTTATGGAGATAAATATAAATGTATTTGCTTTGAGGATGTTTTGCACCCATCCCACGATCCTTATCCCGTTCTTGGCTAAGATACTCAGCACCTGGAAGGGTAGACGTGAATTTTCATCAGAGATACATGACGTCTATATTGGAAAAGGAATGTGGAATAATGTAGAGCTTCAGTTTGACTGAAGAGTCTGATTGTATCATAAAAAACTTGTGTGTTAAGCATATGGAATCCCAGCCCTTATCATCCCAATAAGATCATGCTATAGGTATCTATCCATGTTCTATGAATCACAGTAGAATAATCATTTCTCTGGAAGATGGATGAGGTGTTTTCCCTGTAGAGGAGGAATCCTTTAGTAATGCCCTTATTTTTCCCTCCCACCCACGCTTGAGGAACCTTGTATATTCATCCTATAATGGAAAGAGATTGGATTGGACTCCTTTTGGTGCCACTCTATCAGTTGCTGTTGTGTGATATGAGGTTAGAGATGCCTGTAGAGCAATTTTAATAGCAAACCACTAGATTGACCCTGGAAACCTTTTAAAACTGCAGTATTTTGCAGCAGATTATCTTGAAGTTGGATAGGAGCTGTAAGCTGCTGAAGATACTGTTACCTCATCTTCATAAGTGCTTAGTCCATGGTTTCATTTTAACTATGGAGAATAAATTGTTTCCATCAAATGACATTGACATAGCAGTGAAGTTGATAAGATTCATTCAAGGCCACAGCGAGCAAGTGATGTTTCAAAAAATGTTCTCAAAAGTTACTACTGGTTTCAGAGTAGCAGCCGTGTTAGTCTGTATTCGCAAAAAGAAAAGGAGTACCCGTGGCACCTTAGAGACTAACAAATTTATTAGAGCATAAGCTTTCGTGAGCTACAGCTCACTTCATCGGATGCATTTGGTGGAAAAAGCAGAGGAGAGATTTATATATATATATTTATACACACACACACACACACACACACACACACACACACACACACACACACACACACACAGAGAACATGAAACAATGGGTTTATCATACACACTGTAAGGAAGTGATCACTTAAGATAAGCCATCACCAGCAGCGGGGGGGGAAGGAGGAAAACCTTTCATGGTGACAAGCAAGGTAGGCTAATTCCAGCAGTTAACAAGAATATCAGAGGAACAGTGGGGGGGTGGGGTGGGAGGGAGAAATACCATGGGGAAATAGTTTTACTTTGTGTAATGACTCATCCATTCCCAGTCTCTATTCAAGCCTAAGTTAATTGTATCCAGTTTGCAAATTAATTCCAATTCAGCAGTCTCTCGTTGGAGTCTGTTTTTGAAGCTTTTTTGTTGAAGGATAGCCACTCTTAGGTCTGTGATCGAGTGACCAGAGAGATTGAAGTGTTCTCCAACTGGTTTTTGAATGTTATAATTCTTGACGTCTGATTTGTGCCCATTCATTCTTTTACGTAGAGACTGTCCAGTTTGGCCAATATACATGGCAGAGGGGCATTGCTGGCACATGATGGCATATATCACATTGGTAGATGCGCAGGTGAACGAGCCTCTGATAGTGTGGCTGATGTGATTAGGCCCTATGATGGTATCCCCTGAATAGATATGTGGACAGAGTTGGCAACGGGCTTTGTTGCAAGGATAGGTTCCTGGGTTAGTGGTTCTGTTGTGTGGTGTGTGGTTGCTGGTGAGTATTTGCTTCAGATTGGGGGGCTGTCTGTAAGCAAGGACTGGTCTGTCTCCCAAGATCCTGTGAGAGTGATGGGTCGTCCTTCAGGATAGGTTGTAGATCCTTGATGATGCGTTGGAGGGGTTTTAGTTGGGGGCTGAAGGTGATGGCTAGTGGCGTTCTGTTCTTTTCTTTGTTGGGCCTGTCCTGTAGTAGGTGACTTCTGGGTACTCTTCTGGCTCTGTCAATCTGTTTCTTCACTTCAGCAGGTGGGTATTGTAGTTGTAGGAATGCATGATAGAGATCTTGTAGGTGTTTGTCTCTGTCTGAGGGGTTGGAGCAAATGCGGTTATATCGTAGCGCTTGGCTGTAGACAATGGATCGAGTGGTATGATCTGGATGAAAGCTAGAGGCATGTAGGTAGGAATAGCGGTCAGTAGGTTTCCGATATAGGGTGGTGTTTATGTGACCATCGCTTATTAGCACCGTAGTGTCCAGGAAGTGGATCTCTTGTGTGGACTGGTCCAGGCTGAGGTTGATGGTGGGATGGAAATTGTTGAAATCATGGTGGAATTCCTCAAGAGCTTCTTTTCCATGGGTCCAGATGATGAAGATGTCATCAATGTAGCGCAAGTAGAGTAGGGGCATTAGGGGACGAGAGCTGAGGAAGCGTTGTTCTAAGTCAGCCATAAAATTGTTGGCATACTGTGGGGCCATGCGGGTACCCATCGCAGTGCCGCTGATTTGAAGGTATACATTGTCACCAAATGTGAAGTAGTTATGGGTCAGGACAAAGTCACAAAGTTCAGCCACCAGCTTAGCCGTGACAATATCGGGGATACTGTTCCTGACGGCTTGTAGCCCATCTTTGTGTGGAATGTTGGTGTAGAGGGCTTCTTCATCCGTAGTGGCTAGGATGGTGTTTTTAGGAAGATCACCAATGGTCTGTAGTTTCCTCAGGAAATCGGTGGTGTCTCGAAGATAGCTGGGAGTGCTGGTAACGAAGGGCCTGAGGAGGGAGTCTACATAGCCAGACAATCCTGCTGTCAGGGTGCCAATGCCTGAGATGATGCGGCGTCCAGGATTTCCAGGTTTATGGATCTTGGGTAGCAGATAGAATACCCCAGGTCGGGGCTCCAGGGGTGTGTCTGTGCGGATTTGTTCTTGTGCTTTTTCAGGGAGTTTCTTGAGCAAATGCTGTGTTTCTTTTGGTAACTCTCAGTGGGATCAGAGGGTAATGGCTTGTAGAAAGTGGTGTTGGAGAGCTGCCTACTAGCCTCTTGTTCATACTCCGACCTAGTCATGATGACGACAGCACCTCCTTTGTCAGCCTTTTTGATTATGATGTCAGAGTTGTTTCTGAGGCTGTGGATGGCACTGTGTTCTGCATGGCTGAGGTTATGGGGTAAACGATGCTGCTTTTCCACAATTTCAGCTCGTGCACGTCAGCGGAAGCAGTCTATGTAGAAATCCAGGCTGCTGTTTCGACCTTCAGGAGGAGTCCACCCAGAATCCTTCTTTTTGTAGTGTTGGCAGGAAGGTCTCTGTGGGTTAATATGTTGGTCAGAGGTGTGTTGGAAATATTCCTTGAGTCTGAGACGTCGAAAATAGGATTCTAGGTCACCACAGAACTGTATCACGTTCGTGGGGGTGGAGGGGCAAAAGGAGAGGCCCCGAGATAGGACAGATTCTTCTGCTGGGCTAAGAGTATAGTTGGATAGATTAACAATATTGCTGGGTGGGTTACGGGAACCATTGTTGTGGCCCCTTGTGGCATATAGTAGTTTAGATAGCTTAGTGTCCTTTTTCTTTTGTAGAGAAGCAAAGTGTGTTTTGTAAATGGCTTGTCTAGTTTTTGTAAAGTCCAGCCACGAGGAAGTTTGTGTGGAAGGTTGGTTCTTTATGAGAGTATCCAGTTTTGAGAGCTCATTCTTAATCTTTCCCTGTTTGCTGTAGAGGATGTTGATCAGGTGGTTCCGCAGTTTCCTTGAGAGTGTGTGGCACAAGCTGTCAGCATAGTCTGTGTGGTATGTAGATTGTAATGGATTTTTTACCTTCAGTCCTTTCGGTATGATGTCCATCTGTTTGCATTTGGAGAGGAAGATGATGTCTGTCTGTATCTGTGCGAGTTTTTTCATGAAGTTGACAGATTTCCACTCTATACGGCTAAATTCAGTGCCTTGCATAATGACAGGTTTCAGAGTAGCAGCCGTGTTAGTCTGTATTCGCAAAAAGAAAAGGAGTACCCGTGGCACCTTAGAGACTAACAAATTTATTAGAGCATAAGCTTTCGTGAGCTACAGCTCACTTCATCGGATGCATTTGGTGGAAAAAGCAGAGGAGAGATTTATTTACACACACACACACACACACACACACACACACACACACACACACACACACACACACACACACACACACACAGAGAACATGAAACAATGGGTTTATCATACACACTGTAAGGAGAGTGATCACTTAAGATAAGCCATCACCAGCAGCAGGGGGGGGAAAAGGAGGAAAACCTTTCATGGTGACAAGCAAGGTAGGCTAATTCCAGCAGTTAACAAGAATATCAGAGGTTTCAGAGTAGCAGCCGTGTTAGTCTGTATTCTCAAAAAGAAAAGGAGTACTTGTGGCACCTTAGAGACTAACAAATTTATTAGAGCATAAGCTTTCGTGAGCTACAGCTGTAGCTCACGAAAGCTTATGCTCTAATAAATTTGTTAGTCTCTAAGGTGCCACAAGTACTCCTTTTCTTTTTAAGAATATCAGAGGAACAGTGGGGGGTGGGGTGGGAGGGAGAAATACCATGGGGAAATAGTTTTACTTTGTGTAATGACTCATCCATTCCCAGTCTCTATTCAAGCCTAAGTTAATTGTGTCCAGTTTGCAAATTAATTCCAATTCAGCAGTCTCTCGTTGGAGTCTGTTTTTGAAGCTTTTTTGTTGAAGTATAGCCACTCTTAGGTCTGTGATCGAGTGACCAGAGAGATTGAAGTGTTCTCCAACTGGTTTTTGAATGTTATAATTCTTGACGTCTGATTTGTGCCCATTCATTCTTTTACGTAGAGACTGTCCAGTTTGGCCAATGTACATGGCAGAGGGGCATTGCTGGCACATGATGGCATATATCACATTGGTAGATGCGCAGGTGAACGAGCCTCTGATAGTGTGGCTGATGTGATTAGGCCCTATGATGGTATCCCCTGAATAGATATGTGGACAGAGTTGGCAACGGGCTTTGTTGCAAGGATAGGTTCCTGGGTTAGTGGTTCTGTTGTACTGTGTGTAATTGGTAGCACTTTTCAGCTTCTGTAGTTAAAAAAAGGGAGCCAAATCCACACAGGAAAACTTTTTGCAGGGAGTTAATTTTTTAAAAAGCACAATAAACTAATTTTAGTTAGTTGATGACATGTACAAACAGGAAGGGATTTAGTCTTTGCTGCTCTGTAACTAAATAATTTCATGATGTGTAACAAACTCTAGTTTTAGAAACTTTTAATTCTGGCATGACAACTTGTATACCCAACTTGATTTTAAATGGAAGGGTTATCATATCTCCAAAATTGGTTCTATAATGAATGTCAGTTCAACTTCAATGGTATAAAAAGCAGAGAGAGACAATGACTTTTTAAAAGGGGTTTATCTATCAACTTAGGGTGTTAATAGACTAAGATGGGAAGAAAGTGGAGCTTTATGGTTATTTGCCTCACTAGCGTGAGGTAAGTCTGAATTCATCTATCTGGGGGAAAAAAATTGAAAATCTTGGGTAGAGGTGCTGTAAAGTACAAATTGTATTAATATGCATTACAGAATACTTTGCATATTTTGTATGCATTTTCAACACATGCTTGCTAACTATATATTGCTTAAGTACAGGCTTCGTTTACCTGCTTTTGAATGTTTCTAAAATTACTACTGTTCCAATATCGATGTAGTTAGTTGCCACAAGTGCACTTTGGGCTTAAAGGATTACAATTCAGTATGCCATCTCATCTGCCCCAGTGCCTTTTATTCATATGCTAATGCCATATATTCCCCTGCCATACGTTTATTGTCAGTACGCTTTGGTGAGTATAGAAGACAACCTTCCAAGTCCAGTAATTAATCTTGTAACTTTGGTACCATCATTTGAATATCTGTTGCCTGCACCATCTCCTTCACCATTCATACTGCACATCAATCATCCTACTTGGTGCTTGTGTACTCTTGTTAACGACATGAAAAGTCTTCTTGGAGTAGACACAGCCGTGTATTCCATGTAGATGAGTGCGTGCCCAGCACACCAGAGCCAGAGAACTTTGCTGAGCAGTAACAGGAGGGGCGGCACTCGTGTCTTGTGGCCTTACCGCCTCCCTTGTCTGTTTAAAGATGGCAGCATTGCCTTGACCCCTGTCAATTCCTTCTCAATGCCTATGGCTGGAGTGGCTGTGGTGTTTTCACTTCATGCTTAGTTACCTGTGACTTTTTTCTAGTATATAGTTGTAGTAGTACCTTAGGTTTGGTTTAGTGTTACTCTAAGTAAATCTAACTAATCGGCTGCTTTGTTTGATGCCCTCACCAGAGTTCAAGCATTGCCTGTCGTCTAGGGGGACATCCCCAACAGTGATCCCCACACGAGGTGCTTATTGTGTTTCAGGGAGGTACACATCAACAAATGGTGCCCCATCTGTAAGTCGTTTACAAAGAGGACTCGGGTGGTGAAGGACTTGTAGTTAAAGCAGCACCTTCTGGAGCAGGCCATGAGGCCCGCTTTGACACCAAGACCCATACTGGATCACAGTCGACTGCTGATCTGACAAGTGAGGCTACTCCACATTTGGGTTTCCCCAGGTGGAGAAGACCTTCATCCTCCTCAGGTATGCCAAGGAAGAGGTCCCATAAATCCAACTGGGATTATTCCAGAGCTTGTGGAGATTCTTCCTCCTCCTCCAAGAGGAGCGCTGACCGCCCCTGTACTACTTCTGGCAAGTGGAAGGGATCAGGTGCATCTAACTACTCCCCAATACCACTTTGAGCTTGAGAGCTGGTACCGTCGACTCTGGTTCCAGCCATGAGGCATCCACTGAGGCCAGCACCAACCGCATTGGTGCTGACTGCCTCCTCATCAAGCAACATCAGACCCGCTATACCTTTTGGCTCTGGACTCTCCTTTGGTCCTGGAGTGCTTCGAAGCTATGGCTTCTACCACCTCATCCTCCATTGTGCCCTTGACAACTTCGGGCTGCATGGTAGAGCCACCAGATTTGCCAGCACCCCAGCTCACCTCTCCTGGGCTGCAGATGATGGAGTTGAGGCCGACATCTCCTGGGCCTGGCACTGAAGGCCTCCTCGACGCATGTGCACGCCTCGGCACGGTCACTGCTCCAAGAGCAGACACCATCATCGAGCTTGGTACCACTCCTAGCTTTTTGGAGAGAAGGTTCCCCTGCTGCATGGGGGATATAGTTTCTACTTCTGTTATTTCCTGGTACCCAAGGAAGGTGAGACCTAGTTTCAACCTCCAGGACCTACATACATCAGATATCTGAGATTCCAGATAGTCACTCTCTAGCGACAATCCTCCCTGCCTTAAATTGCAATGACTCGTTTGCTGCCTGGACCTTCCTCTTCATCCCAACCTGCATCTCGGAGCATGGATGCTGCATGGTTAGATGAAGAGGAGGAATGATGTTTGGAGGCAGTCTGACGAGTCCTGCTGAATAGTAGGAAAATCTGTCACCAGAGCAACCTATATGGCTAAGTGGAAGCAGTTCCCAGTATGGTCCAGGGAGTTCAACCCAGGCTGGCTTGTATCCAGGACATCTTGGAGTATCTGTTACACCTTCAGTATTCTGATTTTGCATTAAGTTCACTGAGAGTGCACCTAGTGGCAATTCTGATATTTCATCTACCCATCCAGAAGAAGTTGGTGTTCTTGAAAGGAGTCACTTGTCTCTCCCTTCCAATGAAAGAATAGGCTCCATCTGGTCCTAGAAGCTCTTATGGGGCTTCCATTCAAGCCTCTGGAAACTTCCTCTCTCTTCCTTCTCTGTCACAAAACTGCCTTGCTGGTAACAATAATATCTGCAAGGAGAGTATGTGAATTGCAGGCCTTGATGGCAGAGCCTCCTTACATGCAGTTTTCCAAAGACAAAGTAACACTGTGGATGTACCCTAAATGTTTGCCTACAATGGTTTCTCAATTTAAATTGAACCAAAGAAATTGTATATCTATTCATGTTTTTTCCTAAGCTGCATTTAGCCCCAGTGGAGCAGCATCTTCACACATTGGATGTGTCAGGCAATATCTAGCTTTCTACCTGGATAGAACTAAACCCTTTTGTTCCTCACCTCATCTGTTTGTCATATGCAGACCAAATGAAACATCAAGCAGACTCTTCCCAGACAATCTCCAGGTGGATAACTTCTTGCATTGTGACAGACTGCTGCTCAGACTACTTCCCCAATAGGGCACAAGCTCATTCTAAGAGAGCCCAGGTGACTCCAATGGTGTCAAGTAACATTCCCATTTTGGACATTTGCAAGGTGGCCGCTTGGTCCTCTGTACATATCTTTACAAACTATTATGCCTTTACTATTGCATCCTGCGCAGATGCAAATGTGGGGAGGGCAATCCTGTAGTCCTTTTTAAATAGACTTCAATCCCCACTTACTGTGGGTACTGCTTGTGAATCACCTAAGTGGAACACATGGTGGCATCTACTCGAAGAAAAAATGGTTACTTACTGTAACTGTTGTTTTTGGAGATGTGATGAAGCCATGTGTTCCACAACCCACTCTCCATCCCTTCTGTATCGGGGAGTCTGCTTCTGACATTCAGTGCAAAGGGACTGACGGGTTGGGGCAGCACTGCCTTTATATGGCCAGGGAGGAGCTAAGGCTGAAAGATGCGAGCACCACCCCGGGGGTACTTCTAGGCAAAGTTATCTGACTCCGGTGCACTGGGCATGCGCACATACATACACGGAATACACATCTGCATCACATCTTGAAGAATAACCATTGCAATAAGTAGCCCTGTTTTCATTTTCCTCCCTTCTACCTTGGAAACAAATTGATTCAGATGCTTAATTGAGAATTTTTCAGTAATTGTAGCATGCTGACCCAAAGACTTGTAAGTCGTTAATAGGTCGAGTTTCCCTGTCTTTTCTAGGTGCTTTTTGGGGGTATTTTGAGGGGTAAAAGATGGAGGAGATTGTGGTATTTATACTTGCACTTGTCTTGAGTTTACAGTGCCATAAAGGAAAGGGGGTGGGGGTGGGGAAGAAGTCAAATCTGATGTCTTCCATGAAGGAAAACAGTTCCCAGAAGAGTCACAGATGGATGTTCATCTGTTTAAAAAATGAACTGGGTCACGAGTAATTCGGTGTAGCTGTTTTGTTTCTTTGCTTCACCTTGGGGTATGGGTAATCTGTATCCCTCCCATGTTGTTCCATCTATGATGGTAACACCATATGGTCAGAACTGATGTAGGCCAGATTAGAGCTGAAGACCTAGTGATGAAAAGTTTCCTATCCCTTTCTGACCCGGAGCTATCTATTTGTTAGTGCATGTTACTTCTTAGCATGTTGATCTTCATGAAATGCAATAAAAAAACCCATCCCAAAATAATCTATACTAGGTGTTCTCATAGTTTTTGCTGGGAACAAGTTTTTCATTTTAACGAAATATTTCCTTCCAGGACCCCAGTCAGCAGGGAGTATGCCATTTTGTAGAGCAAAACGGTGTCTTCCGCACAGTATTTCCTTGCATGCACCATACATGTGAGGTCATGCCATATGGAGGTACATTTTGCAGTACTAAATGGCATCCTCCACATAGTACGTGAGAGGTCACACTGTACAGAGCAAATTGACATCCTTCACATATGAGGGATCGCTATGATCCTACTGCTGATGGTGTGACCCCAATTGGGGTTACGACCCACAGTTTGGGAAACAATGCCCAATACTAATACCAACCAAAATGGAATTTAGGAATAAAACATGGCAATATGATGCTGGTGTGAATTTTTTCCCTGCTCCAAGGTTACCATGGTGATGGGTCATTACCAGTATATTGCTGAATCTGTTTCTAAATATGGCAAAAGAGCCTTTCCCACTAACAGAGGTAGATCCTGATACAAGTTATCATCAGCCTCAGTTTTTGCTCTTTCAATTATGCCAGCTTTGGTCAGCCTTTTGCCCACTTTTTCCACAAACACTTTCATATTCTGTGCTGTCATGTATAACGGAGTTCTTCCTATATGTAAAATCTTTAAAGTCACCCACTACCTTTTCCTTCTTCAGATCTCTCCTTACGATATTGAGACTATATAGGGACAAGTTTGTGGATAAGGCACTGAGTGTGGGGAAAAATGGGTATAGGGGAAAGAATGACTTGAAGAATATTTTTTTTTCTCCACATGGTTTACACCTGGAAACTTTTTTTTAAAGCATGCCTAAAATAATTAGTTCCTCATATCTAAAAACTGGAGGTGGGATCTTTTAGTTGTTTCCATGGAGATTCCTCCCCCATTCATGCTTATTTTATCGTGTCAAGCGGTCTGGCAGTAAGCTTGTGACTTCATTGTGAACCAAAGTCATTCTGCAGTAATTTCAGTTACATCCCTGAGGGCATTGGGGTTTAATTGAAGATTTATTATTGTGAAACTTGTTTTTTTTAAAAATTCACTTTTTACTAATTTACTAGCTGTGAATTTAAATAACTTAGCATTAATCACAATCACAGGTAACACGATGCTAATTTGGTAAAGATGGCACAATAACAAAATAGTATTAATTTAGCATATATTACAGAGTGAATTTTACACTTGGAACTTTCTCTTTCCTTTTAAGGATTTGTATTTTAGCCAAGTCAAGTACGGCTCTTGTTACTAATGTACTAAATTATTTTGTCAGGATGTACTATTGATATATGCTTAGCTCCTTAATGCAATGTTTGGCAATTAGTTCCATTCCTGCTGGTGTTTATTTTATGCTTTATAGATATAATACTAACCCTTACATTCTCATTTATTTTAGAATGCAAATAGCAGTGACTCTGATATGACGGTGTTTGTATTCTTAATAGGACCGTGATCTCTGCACTTCTAAGAATCAATGCTAATGCACATGCACTTCAGCTTTCAGTAGCATAGCCATGAGAGCAATGAATGTTGGTATCGTAGGACTCATCTACCCTGGAGAATAACACTGTGTGTAATTAATATATTAGTAGTGGCCCATATGTAACTGGCAAGTTACTGAATGTGCCCACTGTCAATCTTATTTTACTTTTTTATCCTTGTATTCATTCACAGCAATATAGCAAAGCAGTCTAGGCTCATTGCCACCTGACACAGGAGCAACTGCTAGGTGCAGTGGCTCGTAGAAGATTTCAGAATGGTATCTGGAGAGACGACAGCCCTGTAGGATGCTGGTGGGAGAACTAACTTATGTGAAGTAATTCTCCAGTGCTTCTCATCTACATTAGCACTATGATGTTACAAGCAAGCATGTGCTAAGAACAATTATTATTAGTTGTATTTGCTTGTTCCAGTGGCACTAACATAAATGGTATGAAGTGTGCCTCTGGAATGTTTGTAGCAAATTTTTGTGTACATGTTCAGCATTCTAGGAGCTAATAAACATTATTTAGCATGCCATGATTCTCCACTGTGGTCCGGCAACACCATCCACCGACTCCTTTGTGCATGTTTTCTGTGATACCCACTCTAGAATCATGGTCTCTTTATGCTCTGTCATATAAGGTATGCTGAAGAGGTAGGATAGCCAAAGTTTCTGTGCTACCAGAAGCAACGTTTTTTCCAGGAGCTTTTCCTGCTCGCTCCCATCACCACCAAACCTCCACCCCCATCCCCAATTCTGGCACCACTCAAAGAACAAGTGGGTTGTTCAAAAATAAATAAATCTCTTCCCCCTCCACACACACACAAGCAAGGATCCAAGTCCCCACCTGCCCATGTGTTTAATATAAATCTGCTTTTTAAATGTAATCCAAAGGGCACAGAGGTTTTAGTTAACCACTCCAGCATATCTAACTTGGCAGAACTTTGCTGTGAGTCTAGTGCTAGGATTCAGTACATAACGCATGCACCAGAAGGCACTATCTGACCTTGGCTAGCCATGTTAGTAATAACTCTGGGTGCAAGGAAGATCTGTGAAGTTCACGATATCATGGTTTTGGTGTTCTGGGACCCAAGCTAGCTAGATTAAAGCTAGCTTGTGTATGTTAGCTTGAGCTGGAATCTTTTGGAAAGATGTTAAAAGCCAGACTGAACTTGATGACTTACAGGGATTCAAAAGGGACAGAACAATTCAAACTGGGAATTAAAAATTAAATCCATGGAGAAGGTGAAACAACTAAACTTCCAAGGAGTGTTAAATTCTCTCCATGGCTTTTGAAAACAGACAAACGAGGAATCTTCTAAAAAGACACCTCCCTCCCCAACCATTTTATTCACCACTTACATTTTTTTGAACGAAGTTTAATTTTTCCTTCAAAAATATTTATTTTCCATTAAAACTGTTTTAAAAATTGTGATTTTTTTCAAAATAATGCTTGAAGTACATGGAACAGAACATAGGCTGTACACTTACATTGAAGTGCTTTCAGAAAATCTCAGTGAGCTAACACTTTCAAAATGAGCTGGAGTATTTCCCTTCAGTAAATCCAAAAAGATGGCTAAACTATATGCATGCAGATTGTAAAGAAGGTTAAATATATGAAACTATTAGCAATGAAATAGTTAACAATGTTGCTATTTTATATTATTAATATATAGACTTAACGCCCCATTGAGATGAACAAAATCATACCTCCTGTTAATGCTGCTGTTTTAGATTCAAGTGTTATCCAGCACTTCCTTGGATTTTTGTTAGAAGGTAACCTTCAAAACTAAAACGACTAGAAACTACTTTTCCTTCCTTTCTCTCTCTCCTGCAGAAACCAATAAGACTGCCAAGGAAGAGCCAGTGTGGTATACAACATAAACAGTACCAGCTCATTCCAACTTTTTATCAGTAAACTCACTATAATTCTAGAGAAAAAAGTTCCTAGTAGTCTACAATGCACATGGTTTTTAAAATCTTTTTAGGGAAATATCTGTATGAATTGCATGTTCCCACAGTAATTTAGAAGCAGTGAAGATCATCTTCCCTGTATTCACTTCATGGGTCAGATCAGAAGTTAACAAAAAGTTTCTCATAAATTTTTTTCATAAAGGAGATGCTGCTGCTCTGTAGCACTAAAGTTTTCATGGAAAGAAGGGAGTCTGAGGTCAGGATGAATTATCTGTTTGACAGAAGAGGATTATGCTAGCTCTCAGATTCCACCTCACGTGATTATTAGCATGTATGTTTGACTGTCAGGGAGAATAAAAAAGCATATGCCTCGGAAGGAACTGCAGGAATGGGGCAGGAGTCAAAAACCAGAATGAATTCCTTTCGGATTGTTTTCTTCACATGATTTAAAGCTGTTTAACCTGGATTACTCAGCAACAACGTATTAGAAAATGTTCTGTTCTTCTGTAAAGTGTTAGTATTTGTGATAAATGAGCAATAAGGCAGTCCAAATCCTTAGTTTTTATTGCAACTAATGCCAGGAAATTCTTGTTCCATAACTTTTGTCATGGTTCTCAGAAATTCCAGTGTGGGGCAAATTAAGGATAGTACTCGACAGACATTCTGGACCAGTAAGGGCTTGGAGGTGAGTGGCCGAGACACCTCCTGACTCCTCTTAGGAGCTGGGAATTTAGAGACTCATTAGACTTGTGCTGCTTTCACTAGTTTTTGGTACATCAGGATGGAAGGGAGAATTAAGCAGCAGTCTTTCAATGTGTGGTGCTCTACATTGAAAGATGGTGTGATGTTTCCTTCTGGTAGTTTAAAATATAGATCTGCTGCTGCCCAGGAAGATAGCTAACATGTGGGACCAATGTTTGGTTTTATTTTATTTTTTTTTACTGTGAACTTATGGACAGGGTGGGGGGCTGTTACAAAATGTGATCCAAGTTGAAGGGTCAGACTGATGGGAAAAATAGTCATTTTATATAAACGTGTGGAGGTAGAGACAGCTTTTAGGAGTGCTGGGAACGCAGCTGCTGTGACAGTAAATAGATCACTGGTCTGCCTAAGTCGGGATGAAATGTTGTTTGAAGAAAAACCTAATGGTGCTTGTCTTTCAAGGTGTGATATAAAAATCTCTGGGCCCATAAGCAACTTTGTGTTAGTTATGCTTCATGAGCATGAGAGATCTGTCAGCTTGAGCCAGACTAAAATCTGCATCCAGTTGTGCCTAAAGTGGTGGAAAATAGGTTTGGGATGGGAGACCAGAAAAATCCATGTTTACAAAATAACAAAAGACCTATGCTGTAGTGAAGGAATTTCATCACTTACTCCCTTCTCTAATCTTTTTAAATAAATACATAAAATAAATAAGCAAAGGCCTAAAGGATATTAGGAGAAAGATTCAGCCATGAGTGAATTAATTCAAATAAGGTAGCAAAAGCCACTTAAGTCTATGCCCCCAGTCCTAAGTAAATGTGGTAAGGCTGTGAAAAAAGCTAATGCGGTTTTGGGATGCATCAGGAGAGGTATTTCCAGTAGGGATAAGGAGGTTTTAGTACCATTATACAAGGCACTGGTGAGACCTCACCTGGAATAGTGTGTGCAGTTCTGGTTTCCCATGTGTAAAAAGGATGAATTCAAACTGGAGCAGGTACACAGAAGGGCTACTGGGATGATCTGAGGAATGGAAAACTTGTCTTATGAAAGGAGACTTAAGGAGCTTGGCTTGTTTAGCCTAACTAAAAGAAGGTTGAGGGGAGATATGATTGCTCTCTATAAATATATCAGAGGGATAAATATAGGAGAGGGAGAGGAATTATTTAAGCTCAGCACCAATGTGGACACAAGAACAAATGGGTATAAACTGGCCACCAGGAAGTTTAGACTTGAAATTAGATGAAGGTTTCTAACCATCAGAGGAGTGAAGTTTTGGAATAGCCTTCCAAGGGAAGCAGTGGGGGCAAAAGATTTATCTGGCTTTAAGATTCTACTCGGTAAGTTTATGGAGGAGATGGTATCATGGGATAATGTGATTTTGGTAATTAATTGATCTTTAAATATTCAGGGTAAATAGGCCTAATCCCCTGAGATGAGATATTAGATGGATGGGATCTGAGTTACCCAGGAAAGAATTTTCTGTAGTATCTGGTTGGTGAATCTTGCCCATATGCTCAGGGTTTAGCTGATCGCCATATTTGGAGTCGGGAAGGAATTATCCTCCAGGGCAGATTGGAGAGGCCCTGGAGGTTTTTCGCCTTCCTCTGTAGCATGGGGCATGGATCACTTGATGGAGGATTCTCTGCTCTTTGAAGTCTTTAAACCGCGATTTGAGGACTTCAATAGCTCAGACATAGGAGAGGTTTTTCGTAGGAGTGGGTGGTGAGAGTCTGTGGCTTTCATCGTGCAGGAGGTCGGACTAGATGATCAGAATGGTCCCTTCTGACCTTAGTATCTATGAATGGTGTCATTAAAATAAAGCAGAACCTTGATAAGTGAGATTAACTTTTGAAAGACTTTTTTTGATTTCACCGTCAACATTCAGCATTCTTAGATGAATATTTTAAAATAACTGTGAGAGCAGCAAGTTTAGGGGAAGTGATGGTATGTTTGTCTACAATGGGTAACATTTTGTTATCGGGCATAGCTGAGAGGTCTGAAGCAAGACAGACAGGTGTAGTACAATGTGCTAGCAGACAATGCTGGATTGATCAGAGGCAATAAATACACTTCATGCTGCCGGTTGACAGTCAGGTCTGGAAGTCCATCAATCTGGATCTGTGGATATGATCAGCAGGGATTAGGGGGAGGCATTTGATACGAGTAGTTCCCAAAGTCTCTCAAGTAATCAGTTACTTTGTAAGAGTGATCCTTCTGTGGGCTTCCTCCTGCCAGAGTCCCCCAGTCCTGATTTCACACAGACTCTTCTGCTGCTGTTGTGTAAAGCAGCTGCGTGTGAAGTGCTTTGTAGTTTGTCGTCCTGTGCGGTTCCTAACCCCCCAGTTACAGTATTGTTCACAAATCTGATCACTGTGGATCCCCCCACCCCCAAAAGGACTATCAGAAAAAACATGGATCAGCGAAGCAGATGCAGAGATGCTCTAGGTTTATGGATTGGGGCGGGGTGGAGGGGAGCTTATAAATAAGTGGCCTGGCTTTTGGAAGTGCTAAGCCCCCAGAAGTGCCTTTGGAAGTCAGTGTGAGTGACTGAAGGTTCAACACATAGAGGAATCAGACCACTTATGTTTAAATATAAACTAAAGAACCTCATTTGGGCACCTGTTTTTGAAAATTGGGGCCTAAAAATCCTGGCCTGAACTGTAACTTGCAGGAAGCATCACTGCTTGAATACTGACCCACATCACTGAAACAGAAACAGCTCATCTAGTTTAAAAAACAGCTCTACAAAAACTGATTTATGAATGTGATTTCTGACTGTGCAGAGTACAATATACATATACAGCTTTAAAAAACACCTTGGACTATTCAGTACTTTAAAAATATGTTCTAAGCCATGTTAATTTCATCAGTGTTGCTTAGCAGCAGGGTTTAAAATAACTGCATTACTCAGTGCTGTGAGCCAGATTTACATGTGTTAATGTGCTATATGGCATATTCAGAAATGCCATATTGTAAACATGAAAAGTTAATGTCAAAAGTGAAGATCACTTGCTCTCTGTCATTTGTGACCTGTGATTGTCAATGACTACATAATGCCTTGTCTTTCCTAGAGTTTCGGTGTGCTAACCATTGTTTGGACAAACAAGCAGAATTGCTCACGATAATGCACAGGGCTGTTGCACCATCACTTGGCTCTGAGAAGGGCTAATTTCTGTCATCCACTAATGTGTCAGTCTGCACCAATGCAGAGCCAGGGTAAGCAATAAGAACTGGAAAAGCAAATAACCCAGGTTTACGGGTCTTACCAGGGCAATTTCCCACCTTGCCATGACAGCTTTGGTTTAGACAGCTCAGAGGACTGGCCACATGCAGGTCTTATCTGCTTTTTGCTGTCTTCTGTCCTCTAAACTCCCACTCAGCCTGAGAGCAGCTGAGATGGTCTCTTCTATTAACTCTTCCTGGCCCCCCAAACTACCTTTCCTTTTCCAGTACTCTGCAGCAACCCCACTCCCCAGATCAAACAAGGGCACACACGCATAATGAAAAACAGCTTTTATAACTCAACTATTTTGGAAACTTTTTATTCATTTGTATTGGCCTCTCAGAAATTCAACTTCTGAAAACAAAAAGGACCAAATTTTGTTTTTGGTTACCAGTTAGACACCGGCACAATCACTTCCCCAAATGTCTTCCACTTTTTAGTGGGGCTAGCATCAGGTGGCCATCTGCTGTTTTGAGCAGCATCTCCCACACTGCTGAGATTTGGAAAAAAGAGAACAGAACAGGGACTTCAGTTAACGGATTCCCCAGAGGGTTATGCCCATATCCCCAAGTAAAATCATTAACCTCTGCATAGTGTCCCAGCACCCCTTTATAGCCTACCCACCCACTCGCATGAGAAGTGATACCCTACTCCATTGTAGTAGAGAAGGCAAAGAGGAAATAGTAGGAGCGTGCTTGGTTGCATGGCGGGGTCTGGATCACTCCTGTCTATGGATCCTGGAAGAAGACAAGAAAGAGACCATTATTTCAGCTACAAAACACGAAAAGGAAACAAGAAGTAAATTAAAGACAGAAAAGAATCAATTCTGAGTTCTTGCTTATTGAAGCAATGCACCCGAAGGTGATGGTATTCATCATAATATCGTATCAGGCCCACAGTCAGTCTGGCAGCGGTTCTAGAAGGAGCAACTTGCTGTCCACTATGGCACCTGCAAGTGTAAAGATGTCGCAGGATATATGTGGACCCTCGGACAGGACAGTAGCATTTAAAGGATCAAGTGGAACAAACAAGAATGTGAGCAGTTTAACAGTATGCTGTATATCACAAACATTCTGTATCTGCTCCAGGGAGCTGTGTCAGAGATTGTGGGAATGCGGAATGATCCACAGGCCCTGCAACACTGGTAGGGAGTGTGGTTCAGTAAACTTTGTGCACCCAAACAAGATAGAGCATTGCATCAGCACTATCCTCTGCAGCTTACACTAGTGCAGTCACACTGATGGTGCACATTGTAGTGGTGCAGTTTTCTTAGTGTATATGTAGATGCAGACTATAAGCATCATGTATTGCATAGGGGTTCCTTAAGAAAACTCCATACAGCCTTTCATCCACAACTCTCCCCAGAGAAACAGATCAAACTACTGTGCTTTAGGAAACATTTAACAGCCAGTTTTGTAGAATGAAACTACAACAAAAGACATTTTAATAGATCGACAGTTGAATTTTTAAAAAATGTTTTGAACATTAGAGTAAAATGTTTTGTTTAGCATGAATTTTAATGTTGTAGCAAAAAATCTTTGGAATAAGAGTTAATAAGGTGGTTAAGCCATATGGTGGTCTGCTGAAGAATGTGGTGTTTGACTTAAAGATAAAATGCAGCTTATACGCATTGGATTCTTCATCTGCTTTGAAGAGCTCTAACATCCTCTCTGGAACTGCAGAAATGCATGCCTAGCATTACTAAATCCTCTTCGTGACAAAATTACTATGCATTATCTTCTCAAAAATGTTGGCATATTTTTCTTTTGCAAAGCCGTAAAGTGAGTTAAAATAGCAACCAGGGCTGTCATTTGTTTCATATACACTACCATGGAGACAGTGTGCTATAATGCAAATACTTAAAACTTGGTCTTAAACAGGGCTATTCAGTTTTTAGGTATGTTAAAGAATGTGACATTTCTTTTGGTGAATTCTCATAAAAGTCTAGTCTTAAATCTTACTGTTAGAACACTGTATACTACTATTGATTTTATTATTTATGTTGTACTAACCCACAAGAACATAAGAGCTGCCATACTGGGTCAAACCATGGTCTGTCTTGCCCAATATCTTGTCTCTGCCAGGGGCCTGTACCAGGGGTTCAAGGGGAATGTACAGAACTGCACAATTATGGAGTGGTTCACTGCTGGCTTCTGCCAGTCAGAGGATTAGGGTTGCCCTGAGCATGGGTTTGCATTCCCTAACCATCTTGACTAATAGCCATTGATGGACTTATCCGTGAATTTATCTAGTTCTTTTTTGAACCCAGTTATACTTTTGGCCATCACAACATCCCATGGCAATCAGTTCCGTGGGTTAGTTGTGAGCTGTGTGAAAAAGTATTTCCTCTTGTTGGCATACAACCTGTTGTCTATTAATTTTATCAGGCAAGAAAGGGTAATAATACTTCTCCATTCACTTTTTCCATGCTATTCATGATTTTATAGACCTCTTTCATATCTCCCCTGGTTGTCACTTGTGTAAGCTGAACAGCCCTAATCTTCTTCTTTTTTTTTTTCAGTCACATAGAAGCTAGGGGGATCCCATTGTGCTAGCCACTGCAGAAAACATGTAACATGTGGATCGTACCAAGAATATTTGTCTTGGTAGTAGGGGTAAATCTGAGAGTATACGCCTTGTGGCTTGGACTAAGGCTGAGGATTAGTAAATTATGGGTTAAATTTTCAGTCTCTCTCAAACCATCAGGACTACAGTGGGTATTCAGTGTTACTGGAAGGGAGCTGGGAGTTCTAGTGGTGTGTGTTCTTTTGATACCATGGAGTAAAATTTTAAAACCACTGTTATGAATAGAAATGCTACTTTAGAGACAGAGGGCTAAATTGTCTGCTAGTGCAAATGGGGGTAGCTCCATTGACTTTGACTTACACCAGCTGAGAATTTGGCTCTTCATGCTCAATACAGCTACCCCAAAGTCCTATATCTATGACCTTTACACCACGGTAATTATTCACTCTTTGCCTGGATCCATAGCATGTAAGCAAGAGAAAAAATGATGCCTATGTACTTATTAGAGAGTTATGACCAGCATATGGTAGGGTAAATCTTTTTGCCCATTAAAGGGTCAGCAAGCTAAGAGCAATTGCTCAAATCTAAGAGATGTTCAAAAGATTCAAGGGAGTTGGTGACATTCAGGCATCTGAAAAAAGCCTAGATGATGGCGAGTATACACATCCACTGCTTTAAAGAGTGAAGGAACCTGTTGAGAATTGCTGTTAATGAAACCACTTCACATTTTTGTCAGAACCTATTAATTAAATATGCTGTTTTACAAGAGCCTTAGTTTGGAGCCAGGGAAAGGCTTATACACTAAGTGAAGAGTTTATCAGTTTGGAAAAAGAACTGTATGCTCTAGTTGGGTGAAGAATGATTCTCTAAAATATTCACTAAAAACAATTGGGTGGGCTTTTCAGAAGTGCCTAAGTTATTTAGGAGCACATGAGAGTCAATGGGATTTGTACTCCTAAGTGACTTAGAAGCTATTTAGCGTCGGTTTGCCTCAGCAGAGGTTTTTTTTTTTTTAAGGTTTCAAATAAACTCATAGACAGATGCCTTTATAAAAGTGGCAGCTGAAATTCTGGCGTAGAAAACAATTACCCCATTACCTGAAAAAATACATTTTGAGCTGACTCAGTCACATTTCACCTGGCTCCTATTTTGAATGTAATCTTTTCCCTTTTTTCTGTTTTTTTTTTTTAAAAAACTAGTGTCATTTACATCAGGAAAAAGGACTCCTGATGAGTTGATGCATTTTCTCCAGAAGTATTGTAAATAGCATAAAATTAATATGATAGACTTTCTCCTACTTTCTGTGTGCATGCTTTGTAACTAGTCTGATGAGATGTCATTTGCTAAGAAAAGTAATTTTTTGTTTCTAAGCAGGCATGCAAAGCTATGTAAAATTGTCCATGCATAACTTACTGCATGCTAAACCTTTAATTTGTTTCAACAGATGTGCATTCTTGGGGTCTGAACCTGCAAACACTTGGGTTCACATGAGCAACTTTACTCATGAAATCAATGCCCCACTGAAACTTGCATTTAAGTGTTTGTATGTTTGGACCTCATGGGGTTTGACATAGTTGCTAAATACTGTACAGAAGTAAGATGTTGACACCTTGCTTGTTTTGTTTGAGACCTCATATGGTTATGGTTCAGGAAAATTCTTAAGCATGTTTAAATCAGTGAGACTTTAAGTATGTGCTTTCGTGTGCCCTGGACCCTAGGGATGGTTTCTTGAATAGGGGACCTGTATCAAAAAAAATCTACTGCAAATATTTGTAGTGTTTCATTTGGGGTGGGGGGATGTTGAGAAAGTGATCATCCCAATGAACAATTTTACGATGTTTTGTTTTTTTCACTTTCGAGTTGGGGTATTAGTGAAGCTAAAAAAACCTAATGTCAACAGAGTTTGTTTATGATTACCCCCCTCCCCACACACACACACACACACACACAGGGTGGCCTTGAAATGTTTATCCTATACTTCAAAATTATCTTGTTACTGTGGTTATAATGATTTTGCTTATCTATGGCTTGTTTCCTACTGGCTGGTTTCCCACGAATATGATTTGTATTTAGTTAACTATTACTATTGAATTACTCTCCTTCTAAGCATACATGAATGCTGAAGTATTCTATTATCCTTGAAGTGTTTTTTTTCTTTGTCAGCCAATTATGGCAATAAACTGCATGGAAGAATCTTATTAATACACATTTAAAAGTGTTTGAAAGTTGGTCTTTTTTGCTTTGTTATGGGTCAGGCTCCCACAAGTTTAGTTTTTTGTTGCAGGTGTTTTGTGAGGGTTTTGGGGCTGGTGTTTTATTTTTTATGGAGCAGAGAGGGACAAATCTGAAGTCTTTGACACAAAAAACTTGTTAACTTTGATAAGACCTGGTCTTTTAAATATACTATTTCCACAGTTAGAAAACATTTGTTAGTCTTCTCTAGGTCCTACTGACCATGTTTCTGTCCACAGAAACCCAGTGGTGGGGTGCTGATTTTTTTTCATTTTTTTTACATGTTTTTTGTCCTCACAATCTTAGTAAAATGTGGATATAAAATATGTGACTATAAACATCCCAGGACAGCAATGTGGAGAAGAGGAGAAGCAAACCAAAGGATCAAATCTCTGATTGATACTAATGGGAGTTTTTCATGAGGTAAGAGAGCAGGATTTAGCCCCCAAACTGAGTTAAAGGGGAAACTCATCTATTTTAAAGCAGCCCTTTCACATGAGCAAATTTGGGGGGGAAAACCATAAATACACAGGCTTGGCAGAATTCAATTTTTATTTTGGATAGATGTTTGTTTTTAGGTGGCTTTTCATTTTTTATCAATATAAATATTCCTAGTTGCAGGAAATATTGAGGGGGTTCAGATAATTATTTAATTACAGTAGACACCAAGATTCAAAAAGTTAAAGCTTTGTAACTGTTGAAACACAAATTTTAAACATCAAATGTCAAAATATACAAAATATCCTTGAATCAAACTCTAGTCAAAACTCATTTTTCTTAATCTAAATTTACAAATATGCAAAGTATTGTTGGAAATGTTTTTTTCATCAGTTTGTGTGCGTATGGTTTAATCTATGTCTACTGACATTTAATCATTCCAGACTGATGTATACATAAGCCGATCTAGTGCATTTTCTGCTTTCTGTGTGTTCCCTTTGTTGTGACTAAACATCTTTGGGCTGGATTTTCAGATCCACCAGGTTTACTTTGCATCACGTAAGTGGCACAGAGTGAACCTAAACCAGTCAGAGCTTTTGACTGGAGAATTCCCCTCTTAGGGAGAATCTCTGCTGGCCTAACTCGGGAGAAGGCATGAGGGCATGGGAGTGTCATGGGAGCTTTTGTACACCTGATCTCTCACTGGTATAAGCTCTGTTAGCTTAAACTGGCAGCAAAAGTTAGAGCAGCAGGGGGCCTATTCTGACTTCCGCCAGAACTGCGCAGATCACAGACATCAGGGATCGCAAAGCCATCAGTAGTTCAAGACTTAAGACCTAGTAGAGCATTGTGACCATTGTGTGTAAACAGAGGCTCTCCTCTCTAGTCCCAATTCCTCTCCTGCTTGATTCAGCAGTGAGGAAAGAAACTTATGTTTGATGTCTCTGCTCATTTACAAATTATTGATTTCTCTCCAGGATAAAATAAGAAGAAAAAGACAGATTTTGAAGGTAGCATGCTGTTGTTTTAAACTCAGATATCGCTAGTAGGTAGAAACTGGGGGGGAGGGGGGCAGAGGGCAGAGTGAGGAAAGAGAGAAAAGAGAAAAAATTTTGAAGCATTCAGAGATAAATGGAATTAAAGTTTTAGAATCATCTGTTTAAGTTTTAACAAGGACACAAACCTGTCTTTAAAGGAATGGGTAAAACCTCATTAATTTCATTAATGACTCTGATGCCTTTGTGAATTGAGTAAATTATACTGCTTAATCAGGACCCAAGTATATGCCAGATGTTAAGCATGTGTAGTCTTAATGAAGTCAGTGGCTCATGAGCTTAAAGTTAGACATGTGCTTCAGTACTTGCTGGATCAGAGAATAAAGTAGAGATGGCTCTGTGCTGCAAATTTGACTTGGATGTCCTCAGCATTTGGTGCTTCTCTGTGGTCTTGTCCCATTCTCATTGACTCAGTTCCATCTGACATCTGGTTCTCTGTTCCAGACTCCTTTCTGTGTGAGCATGATTCTCTGTTCCCATGGATGAGCTACTCAGTAACCTATTCCTTTTCTTCCTCTTTTATTTTGGATCTGCTGTCAAACTACCTTGCTCTCTTTTCCTCTGGATGTTCATCCTTCTTCCTCTATTCCTGGTAGCTCTTTAGGATGCATCTTTTCTCCTCTCATCTCCTCCTTTTCTTATGTAGCAGCAACTGTTGGTAAAGGCAGTGAGGCTGGAAGGTCTTAAATTTCCTGCTGTTTTTTCAGATCTTGTAGTTCTTTGCAATGAAGAGCCTGGACACTTGTAGAAATAGCTGGAAACAAGGTGGAGGAGCTAGTACTGGAATAAGTCTCACCATTGCCTTAGTCTCTTTTAGGAATACTGCTTTCTAGGTTTCTCTCACCCACTGAACATTTGTGTTGCAAATTCTCTTCTCTGGATTTTTTTTTTTAAAGATCTGTCTCGCTTTGGTTTTTGCTCCTTGTAGAAATATGTTTGTATCTTCACTGGCCATTTTTATACACTGGCTTACAGATTTCATTAACATGCTGCTTACCAATCTTCTAGGAAATAGAGATGTTAAATTAGACTGGATTTATTGTCTCATTAATCTCTGCACTACCCCATTAAACAGCTTACACTTTCCCCAATTGGTTTATGCCAGGAGCATCATTTATTATGGCGTAAGGAGTCAGTTGCCCCCTGACTTTGGATGCAGTTATTAGGAAGACAATAATTGCCTAGTTTTTCTCATTTGTAATGCTACTTGGGACAGAGAATGTTCTATATGGTGTCACAACTTTGTGCCATACCCCCAGTATGTTTCTGAAATGACATCCCTGGTTTAAGATTCTTCAGCCAGTTTTTATTTTCTGAGTGCTTCTGTTTAACATTAAATTTTTACACTGTGTTAAAGCTACTGTGTTCTTTTCATCTATTCATTCTGTGATTCTATTTTTAAAAAGAAGGCAAGCTTGTCTGGCAAGATCTCTTCCTTTTTGGCCAAGATTTTCCAAAGTGACTAGTGATTGAGTGTGCCCAAAATTGTGAGTACCCACTTTGACATCTTTTTTTAAAGTGGCCTGACTTTCAGAAAGTCCCCAGCTCTCACTTTCTGAAAATCAGATCATTTTAAATACGTCTCAGTTGGGGCATTTCAAATCACTAGTTAATATTTTTTAAAAATCTAGTCTATAAAATTGTATTGCTGTGATTCCATTTCTTCCTTCCCACCATGTTTTAATGTATATTCTATTTTTTATTAAGGGTTGAAATTAGCAAATGGCAATTGTTAGGATTCTCTTTCTTACCTCATTTGATGCATCTTAATGTTAATTTTTGTACTACCGTTTTATATTTTTTTATTGGCACAAGATTTAAAAAGCTCAAAAATGTAAATAGGTGTAAAGCACTGTTTGTAAATAGTGTAGTCCTTGCAGTGCTTTCAGATTAGCATTCCTTATAGGTTTTCTTCTTTTGAGTAAGATGGATATAATTATATTTTAAGTCAAATGACATGGGAACAAAGGACACTATTACAACATCTAATTGGAAATTCAAGTAACTGTGACATATACATATTTGTATCAAGAAACCCACAAAGGACCCAAAGAGAAGTTAAAAATGTGCATACTGCTGTACAAGTCTCAACAACTGGCTGGAAAACATTTATGCAATAGTTATCTTATGTTTGTTAAACGCTTTGTGTCCTGCTGCGGAGTTTCCTATGGCATTGTTGTTCAGTTTTACTGGTATGCAAACAATTGTAAAATCAAATGTTATACAGAAAGTCTTGCGCTGTTATTGGCTGCTTTGCACTCTAATTAAAACATCATATCTTGAACCATTAATATCATCTTGTGGAAACAATGGCCAAAAGGTTATCTTTTTCTCAGAAGAGAGAACAGGAAATTGTGCTAGGACCTCATACCCTACAGAGATTTCATAGTAAATCTTAACAAGAAAAACATTCTGCCCTGTGGCAGTGATCCTGTGGAGTTCAGCATCTTTAAGCTATAGGGTTTTGACAATATTAAATACGCAAATGCATTTTGGTGGTGGTATTTAGTTTTTTTGAGAGAGGAAATAGATTTTTATATAGCAAGGAGAAGTGAGGTTTTTTTAATGCTAGTTCTGGGATGAAGACAATAGTATGCTCTTTGGAGTCAGGACTTTTTTTTATACAGATTATTAGTAGCAATACTCCTCATACTAATATGGGTCTGAATATACGCAAATGTAGGATTACCGATCAGAGTTCCATCTAGTCGACTATCGTGTCTCTGACGGTGGCCTATACCAGATGCTTCAGAGGAAGGGGGAAGAAACTCCGAAGCCCATAGTCGTGGAATAACCTACTCGTAAGGGAAATGTCCTCCTAACCTCTCTGTCAGTGGGTATTTTAAGCCTTGAAACAGGATGGTTTATATCCCTTCCAAACTCTTTCTCTTTTAAAAAAAATCGTATATAATACAATTGTTGATGTTCTTGTTTTTCATATCCAAGACCAATCATTTTGTTAATCCTGCTTGGGTCTTGGCTTCGTTTATAACTTGCAATAATGAGTTCCACAGGATAACTGTTCGTTGTGTATAAAACCCCTTATTGGTTTTATAGTTGTGCCTTTCAAATTCATTGAATGTCCCCTTGTTATTTAATTATGAGAGAAAGTCAATTGAACTGAATTTTAAAGTTTCTGGAAGAGTATTTTGGGCCAAAGTCATCAAAATATTTCTCATGTGAGTTTTTTCCTCTTCGTTTCCTTCCTTTCCAGGGTTTTCATTTAATGTGATTTAAAATAAATATCAGGTGGTGGACAGGGCCACTACTAGAGGCCTCTTATACATCACTTCAAGAATACCAACCAATATTTTTTGGCAGATACTATAAATTATGATCAATTCAGGTTTCTGCAAGTGATATCAGTTTTCTCTTCTTGAGTAACTTCAGTGAGGCCATTGTTTCAGTGAGAGTTTGGCTTTATCTGAAAGGCTATTATACTCCCCTCTGAGTTGTTGTAGTATTCTCATGAATTTTAATGGCCTGACAACCACCTGAAGGTGTTGTCTCATATCAAGACAGAGTCTGGGAGGTTTGCGCTAGGGAAGGCCTAAGTACTGAAGGAAAGATCAGTGGCTGAGCAAGAAAACTCTTCCCTCAGAATTGGTATTGAAGGAATGGTTTGGCATAGTGCTAAAGTTGATTATTTTGGATGAGATGTGAAATCAAGGTCCTGGTTTCACATCTCATCCAAGAATTGATGACAGTTCTCACGAGTTAAGACTGCTAACTCTGATCACCTGGTCAAATTCCAGGTTGGATAAATAGTCATTCTCCCTATCAGAATTGTCCATGCAGTTTTATTTGCATATAGTTGTATTTTTCACTTGCTATTCTAAACTGCTGTGTAGCGTTAATGTATGCTGTTGACCTTATTGGCAGCTGATTGGTGAAGCGATTCTTATACGCAGTAATTGGCAAAGTTTGTAAAGCACTTAAGTAGCCATTTAAATGAAGAGCACTTTATATCATTTAGATCATTATCATTAAGTCACATATGCATCAAGGGGAAATATACCCAAAGTGCAGAATGTATAAAGTCCCTGACTTCCCAGAGTAGTAAGTGGCCAATATATTACAGCTTTAAAAAGAGAATCTTTACTATAGCAGAAGTGATTATACTATTCTAAAATTCAGTAATTTAGTCCCCTCTTCTTTGGGAAAGAAAAGCTTCCCACCCACTCCTTATTTACTTAAACTTGACACTTTGATTTTATATTAAGGTTTACTTGTATTATAACAGTCAGTTCTGGTGCTTATTTAAAAATATTAAATTATAATTCAAGCCAAGGTTAAGGACTATTATATATTAAGGTTAAATACAAAGATTACATTTGTAACCTCATTTGAAGACTCCTCGAGTACAAGTTTAAAATACCCCAGCAGGCTTCAAAATCTGCTACTCTACATGCAAAAATAAGCCACTAGCTATTCTGAAGCCAAAACTGGCAATTATAAAACATTTTCATGCTGGCTGCCAGTCTGAGTTCATTATGAGGGAGCTCATTCTTCCCTTCAGGAATGAATGTAGCTTTTGAGCACATTTTCTAGTTTCACTTGGTCACAATGCTGATGAATTGTTTTAACCATGATCTCCTGATGGGAAACTAACTTTCTTCTTCCTGGGGGAAAAAAAAAATCGTGTTGATTCTTGCAGCAGCTTTTCAAACGAGAGGATGTGATTTTATTTATTTATTTTTAGAGAGCTGAAGATTTGGCACTAACAAAGGGAAAATATCTCCCTGTTCCTGGCTTTTTTTGTGGGGGGGAGAGGCAGCGGGAATACGGGGGAGAACTGCGCAATCACGAGTTTTCTTTTAAGACTGTGAATGCACTGCAAAGGAAGCAGTGTAATAGGGTGTTTTTACTTTAGTTCACTTTTTAAAAAAATAGCAGACTTCTTTCCTATAAAACATCTGCAGCATCTTGGAAAGTACTTTTGAGCGGAATAAGCAAAGTCCTCCAAAGTATTTTGTTAGGCACTGTGTGAGACCACAATGTGATATTTATATAGACCTGAATTGGTAAAATGAATTAGGAGTAAAAAAAAAAAAAAAAAAAAAATCAGTGGTGCACCGTCTTTCTAGAACAGCAAAATAAATAAATAAAATGATGAAATAATAAACTTAAGTTCATACTGAACATGGTGCTGTATAAGAGTATTGCCTATGTACAAAACAATATTTCCCATACAATTCTCATGGGTTTCAAATAAAAAGGAGTGGTGAGAAAGCTTGGTTGATATTTTTGTAGTGCAATAGTCTGTTGCTGGAGAGAGCTTGGGGCTCTTGTTCCTGCAGACATGGAGCTGACTGTGTGATAGCAAGCAAATATATTGTTGTTTGGCAACTACTACAGGCAGATTATAGAGCAACACCTGCAAATCACAGTGAGAGAATGTAGAATGTTATGCCGGGGAGAGTTTTAATTATGTGAATGAAAATGTAACTCAGCATGAAGTAATGAGTGAAAACCTTAAATAATCTTACCTATTCTAATGTATATATTTTTCAGGACTAGACACCATGAGAAGAATCTATAACTTCATACCAGTGGTCTTTCCACCACTGGGGAAATTAACAAACCAAAGCACTCACTTCCCATCCCTACCCTTCTCTCACCTCTAGAAACCAAACGAAAAAGACTGAGAGAGAAGGTGTTCATGTTCATGTTTCATGCTTTGTGTTGGTAAAAACAATAATATAAAATATTCTCGATACTTTCACAATGTTGTCTCAAGTAATTATCAGTAATTAACAAAATTCTGAATTTTTAAATCCATAATAAACTTTATATTTAAGATGATTTTCCTATGGGACAGGAGGCTGAAGTAGCTGTACAAAGTGTACTTTTTAGCCAAAGGTATTCAATTCTGATCCTCGGTAAGCCTCTTGACTTACTGTGCAACTGTGGGAAAGACTCTTGACCACCTTCTGCCAGGGAGATGTAAGCTATGCAAGAAGGTATAAGCTGAATTTAAAACCAGATGGTGCATCAGCCCTGAGCTTTTCAAGGTAAAAAAAATTACCACTGAAGTATTCTCTTGGCTAACAATATTATAGAAGGAAATACTCATTTAAAAAAAATTGTGTGAAATCTCCAGGCGATCATAGTTCAATGAGAGAGAATTCCATGGTATAATTAACTTTTGCTGGTTTAAATGATAGAATCATAGAATAGAGTTGAAAGTGACCTCAGGAGGTCATCTAGTCCAACCCCCCTGCTCAAAGCAGGACCAATCCCCAATTTTTGCAAAATTTGGTTTGGAGGGAAAGCTGTGTTTTCCAGAATATTTGAGTCTCATTTTTGGCCAGCTAATGTCTTTCCTTTGTTGCTGATCTGAAGCAAAGTAATTCACTACAGATGTCCAGTCCAAAATCTTTAGTTTTTGATCTGAGCACATCATAGTACATGCTTTTGTCCTTTGGCGTGGTGGGGGGATCATACAGAATTTTTGCTCTACCCAACTTCAAAGAAATTCCAAAGCAGTTAATCATGTGACAAGATTGGATGGAGATAAATGATAGTTTAGGTTCCTCCTAGTTGTATGTCCCTTTTCAAAAACGAAAATCATTCTGCTCATTGCTCTTTTTGTAGTATTCTGAGAGTGCTAGTCTATAGATCTATTTCTGGAAGGTATGGTGGTTACAGAAATACTAAATATTAAGTCATTGTATAGTATGGGAGACAGACTTGGATTTTGAGTACAATACTGTGCATAGAAAAAACACACACCGCCAAGTCTGTGGAGTTGATCATGTTTACTAAAAGTAGTTGTCACATGCTTAATACTATCTGATAGAATGCCATAGGTATGATGTTTTTAAAATCTTTTCTTTTTTTTTCTGGAAAAAAAAAACCAGCCAAATATGAATGACTTCTTAAAAATTTGCTTGTTTGAACGGGTGCAAAATTATTCAGATACAAACCACCTTAGAATTCTTCCTCTGCTTTTCTTCCTTAAAAGGTTGGGGGTTTTTGAATGAACATATTGCTTTTGGCTACTATAAAAATATTTTTTCAGTTGAAACGGGCTTTAAATCCTTTGCCATCTATTAAATCCAGAGCATTTAAAAGCAAGAAAACAGCGGCATATGTTGCCTGACTCCCAGAATAAATCAGCCAGTGAGCAAAACTCCCACCCCCATATGCCCTAGCACCTGTATCCAAATGTCTGCCCTAAATAATAGGTTTTGCAGTTTCGCATCAAGATAACCAGATTCACGCTATTTTGAAAGAAACAATGGACTAGATTCCAAAATCCAGGGGACCTCATGGAGACAAAAGTTCCAATTCAGATGTGGGGAACTCGTGTGTGACCAGAAAATCTCTCAAAAGCAAGTGGCAAAACTACTGAGCTATTGAAAATGCAAGGTGTTGGTTTTTTTTTTAAGTACCTGGATGAGCTACAAGTTTCCATAGTTATGGCTCCTTACTTGTTTTTATCATTTTTTAAAAAATAAATTCTAACAGGGAACAGGATAAACTTCATAATCAGGTTTTTCCTATTAAAGGTTAAAATTAAAAGGGCAATGCCAATGTGATTAAATGTGACACTCTTTATACATGAGTTAATAAAATGTAAAATGGGTTGGATTTAAAAGAGGAACTCGACCAAAAAAGCATTTGAGACCATGTAAAATAGCTTTAGCTTTCTAATTCAAATTGTAAGATTACTGTAGAATTTTTAGAAGCAAAATCACTATCACACTGAAATTATACAAAAGCACCCCAATTTATAACATAGTTGAAGGTGCTTGGTTTTGGCCTGGGACCTCTTCATAATGCACTGAAACCATAATATATTTCAATACAGATACTTTGTCATGTTTTCCTACTTATTAAACAACAAACCCCCTTTTCAAAATTTCCACTGTTACTTCTGCCTTTTGATATTTGTCTTTCTCCTTCATTCTGTATTTATCTTCTCCCTCTACCCCTCCACTTCTTTAATCTTTTCCTTTTTCTGTACTTTGTGTCTCATCTCTTTCATGCAGTGATACTTCATGCACACAATTGAATCACACAACTTTAAAGCTTGATCTAACCAAATCAGGCCATTTATTAGTCGTCTTCTGCAGGTAACTCCACATGTGAAGCACTTCCATCCATGCTTGAGCACTGTGGTACTTTTGTGGCAGTTACTTCTGAACCCTCTGGTCCCATAGTATTCTCCTTCCCAAGAGGCAGACAAATGGCAGACTAGCAACTGGGAAGCATGGCAGAGGTGCTTGTGCATAGCAGGAAGCTATGAATGCCTTGGGGAATCCACCATGCACAAACAGTGATTGATGTGTGTGTACTTTCAGTCTTCCATTGAGTTTAATATTTAGACATGGAAGACTCCAATAGACTTAAGTGAAATAAATATTTTCAGAAAAAGTTTCATATATCCTTTAGTTATCACCAATCAAAGGTGGTTGGTGAGCATAACAATGTATTTTCATGCAGTTGCACACAAGGTCATACATCTAGAAATTAACACATCACAGAGGATGGGGGGACAACTGTATTTTGGAAGGCAGTGACTCTGAAAGGGAATTAGGGGTTCTCGTGGATAGGTAACTGAACATGAGTTCCCAGTGTGATTCAGTGGCTAAGAGAGCAGATGCAAACATTGTATCTATAAGGGGAATATTGAGTAAGGGTAAATTGTATTACCTTTGTATTTGGCATTTGTGAGACTGTTATTGGAATACACTGTCCTGCTCTGGTATCTACCTTTTAAAAAGGATGTTGAGAATTTGGAAAGGGTTTAAAAAGAGCTTCAAGAATGATTGCAAGTCTGGAAAACCTGCCTTACAGTGAAAGACTGAAAAACGATATTTTGGGTAAACTAAACAGATTGATCTTAAGAGGTATCTTGATCACAGTCTATAAGTGGATGAAGGTTTCTGATAGCAGAGAGCTCTTTAACCTGGCAAACCAAGACATAATAAGATCCAGTGGCTGGAAGCTGAAGCAAGCCAAATTCAGACTAGAAATAAGGCACAATATTTTAACAGTGAGATTAACTAGCCATTGGGATACTTTACCTAGGGATGTGGTGAATTCTCCATCACATAACGTCTTTAAATCAAGGTTGGATGTCGTTCTAGAAGGTATGCTTTAGCTCAACTAGAAGTTAGGCTTGATGCAGGAATCACTTGGTAAAATTATATGGCCTATGTTGAGGAGGAGATCAGACTAAGTGATCATAACAGTCCCTCTCTGGGTTTAAAGTCTATGAATCTGTGAATAAGATTTCTTTGCTGAAGTGTGCCACTTGTAATGGTGCTTTGTGATCTGGACATAAGTTCAACAGGACCTGGACTGAGGCTACCCATTTGCCCCATACTGTCCACTAATCAGCTACCACACAGTAACTGTCAGTCGTCAAAGAATGTGCAGTTCGTTGCCAGAACGTCTACGTGATTCTGGTAATTTAAGGAAACGTAGGTTTGCTTCCTGGTCCCTTCATCACAAGAATGGTTGATGTACTTTATAATTTGCCTTAATCCCAGACACAAACGGACATTTCAATGAGAGAGTGTGTGATAATAAAGAGAATATCCAGCCCAGCTTCAAAGAAATGTTTCAAAAGCTTTTGTTTATA
This sequence comes from Dermochelys coriacea, assembly GCF_009764565.3. NCBI lineage: Eukaryota > Metazoa > Chordata > Testudines > Dermochelyidae > Dermochelys > Dermochelys coriacea. Next base: position 135,322,166 of record NC_050068.2, on the reverse strand, counting down.
GGTAGGTTCTGCTGTCTGGGAAATTTATAGAGAAAAAGCTACTAAATCACCTAATTCCCCTCATCACTGCTGTCTTGTTCCATACAGTACATGATTTAGCTACTTGAGACTAACAAAATCATCTTCATTATAAGAGATTTCCCAGACACATTAGCTTCCACGTAAAGACATTGAAATACTAGGATGACAGAAGTCTAAGGTAGGATGGGTATATTTCTTATCATGCAAGCTACTTTTGAACCACTGAGTGATGTTTTCTTTTGCCATTCCTGAGTATTTGGCTCTAAAAGAAGTGCTTGTGGAGATGACACATCTGCGCTGGACAACACCAATCAGTAGACGCTAATAATGATCTCAAAAGTACAGAATTCCAGAGATGGCGCTTCCAGGAAGGAAGGACTGGGGACATACTATGTACACACAACATTGCACATGCACCATAGGTGTATTTGCTGCAATTTCATCAACATATTATGGAGTCTTCTGTGACGTACATTTTCAAAACCTAGTCCACTGCATTGGAACACCATATTTAATTCAAACTTCTTTTCTTCTCAGAATGATGAATGGGTATGTGTTGCTCATGACTGCTCTACTCTGTGAAGGCCTGATAGAATGCACTTCTAGTAAAGTCATTCAATAAAGCTTATAGGTTCGATAAGAGAGGAGTTTGCTGTACCTTAAAGGAAATTAATTTACTCGATTAGTAACTAAGCATATGTAGACCAGAATTCAGTTTAAAGCGGTTGGAAACAAAGAAACCCTTGCTTACTTGGAGGTTAGTTTAACAAACTCAGATCTTCTCTACCATCTCACCACCCACTTACTTGCCCCAAAATAGGGCCAATACCAAACCTATTTTAAGGACCTCTTTTATCTGGTGCCTAATGTTCTACAATGCATATCCAATTAGGAACTACTAAGATCTCTCTCTATTTTAAATGTATTTCTGGCGATGTAGAGGAAGGTTTCACAGCCTCTGACTGAGAAAACTTCATCCAATGCTCTCACATGCTTCATTTTGAGCTGCATAAGTTACGTTGCTCCAGAGGTGCGCCGCTGTCTTTGTGCAACGAAGCTGGAGAGATCGTCACTGACATAGTTGTGACTTGAACTGTTAATGATTTTTAAAGATCAGGACCAAATAATGGATTGAAAGCCAGTGGAGGGAGCAGACGAATGATGGGTTCGCTATGGCCCAGCCCGGTGAGGAGACATTTAGGTGGATTATCTATTACTTCCACCTTCAGCCCTAACCACAATGAGTTACAGTAATCCAGTATGGAGATAAATAGCTGGATCAGATCCTCATCTTGGAAGAAGGGGCAAAGTATATAGCAAGCCTAAAATGGAAGAACTTTTGTTTTATCCTTGAGGCATTGTGTGTGTGTCTTCTAGGCTTAACCGTGACTGAAACAGGACTCTTACACATCTTATTACTTAAATGAATGGAGGAGGTATGCCTTTGATGGAAAGTGAAGATACGATCCTGGCTAACTGCTTTATAGGTTCTTCCCCTGTCAACCATCATCATTCCACCTTTGTTTTTTCCCAAGTTCAGTCTAATCTAGCTGATCTCTTGAAGTCATTGTTACATCCTTGTGGTGGTAGAAGTTGCACCTCTGGCAAATTGAAAGACAACTAAGTGTTCAGCTTTTTGGCAGTGGAGCTATTGTTCTCTCACTAGCTTTCCATGTAAATGTTGAAAAGGGTGGAGACAGGATGGGTGTCTGCAGGTGAGGGCTTTCAAAATGTTCCATTATCTTTGAGAATTCATGAAGGATGGGTGAGGTCCCAGAGAACTGGAGAAGGGCAAACATAGTGGAGGACAGGATTAGAATTCAAAATGACTGTGACAAATTGGAGAATTGGTCTGAAATCAACAGGATGAAATTCAATAAAGACATGCAAAGTACTACATTTAAGAAAGCAAAATCAAATGGACAACAACAAAATGGGGAATTACTGGCTAGGTGTTAGTAATGCTGAAAAGGATCTGGGGGTTGTAGTGGATCTCAAATTGAATATAAATCAACAATGTGACGCAGTTGCGAAAAAGGCTGCTAATATCCTGTGGTGTCATACACACGACACTCCTGTTAATACACGGGAGGTAATTGTCCCGCCCTACTTGGCACTGATGAGGCCTTAGCTGGAGTACTGTGTCCAGTTTGGGGCATCACACATTAGGAAAGATGTGGTTGAAGTGGAGAGAGTCCAGAGGAGAGCAATAAACATTATGAAAGGTTCAGAAAACCTAATTTATGAGGAAAGATTAAAAACTGGGCATGTTTAGTCTTGAGAAAAGAAGATTGATGGTGAGGACTTGATAAGTCTTGAAATATGTTAAGGACCGTTATAAAGAGGACTGCGATCAATTGAGCTCCATGTACACTGAAGGTAGGACAAAAAGTAATGGGCTTGATATGCAGTAAGGGAGATTTAGGTTAGTGTCAAGGTTCCTTCCCCACTCTGAACTCTAGGGTACAGATGTGGGGACCTGCATGAAAACCTCCTAAGCTTACTTTTATTAGCTTAAGTTAAAACTTCCCCAAGGTATAAACTATTTTACCTTTTGCCCTTGGACTTCCACTGCCACCACCAAACGTCTGGGTTTATTTTTGAGAAAGCGTTGTTTGGAAACGTCTTTCCCCCCAAAATCCTCACCAAAACCTTGCACCCCCCTACCTGGAGAAGGCTTGCTAAAAATCCTCACCAATTTGCATAGGTGACCACAGACCCAAACCCTTGGATCTTAAGAACAATGAAAAAAGCATTCAGTTTCTTACAAGAAGAATTTTAATATAAGAAAAGATTAAAAAATCACCTCTGTAAAACCAGGATGGTAAATACCTTACAGGGTAATTAGATTCAAAACATAGAGAATCCCTCTAGGCAAAACCTTAAGTTACAAGAAAGACACAAGACAAGAATATTCATTCTATTCAGCACAGTCTAATTTCTCAGCCATTTAAAGAAATCATAATCTAACGCATATCTAGCTAGATTATTTACTAAATTCTAAGACTTCATTCCTGATCTGCCCCCGGCAAAAGCATCACACAGACAGACCCTTTGTTTTTCCCTCCCTCCAGCTTTGAAAGTATCTTGTCTTCTCATTGGTCATTGTGGTCAGGTGCCAGCAAGGTTATCCTAGCTTCTTAACCCTTTACAGGTGAAAGGATTTTTCCTCTGGCCAGGAGGGATTTTAAAGGTGTTTACCCTTCCCTTTATATTTGACAGTTAGGTATTAGGAAAAACTTTCTGACTGTAAGGGTAGTTAAGCTCTGGAATAGGCTTGCAAGGGAAGTTGTGGAATCCCTATTGCTGCAGGGTTTTAAGAACAGGTTGGCCAAACATCTGTCATGTGTGGTTTAGGTTTACTTGATCCAGCCTCAGCGCAGAAGGGCTGGACTTAATGTCCTCTTGAGGTCCTTTCCAGCCCTACATTTCTATGATTGTCTTAGAATACAATGTAAGATTACTACTATCGTCAATGGCGGATTAGCCACTGGACCAACGGGGCCCATGCCCAGGGGCCCCGGCCAATTGACATCTAGAGAAATTATTTTTAATTTTAAAAAGCCTATAAAACTTAATAGCAATTGTGTACTTTTAAAAAACCATCCAGTAGAATGACATTGCAGGGCAAGAAAGTCTAATAAATCATATAGAATGATTCAAAAATCTGTAAGAAAGTTATCATTTTCTATTAAGTCCTATAGGAGCTGGTACAGCTGGAATAGCTGGCATCATTTGTAGAAGTTTTAAAGATAACAGTACAGTTGGAAATAAATTTATAAGTAAAAAATAACTGTTGACATCAACAGTATGCTTGATGCTGTATGTGGGTGGATAGAACTAAAGTGTGTGCCTTTTACTGCACAAGTGTACGTCCCTACTGTGAACTTCTGGAGGCATTTTGTATACAGAATACAGTGTATCCCTCCCCAGCATGGGGTCAGCTCCACTGGCGGGTGCAGCAGGATGGGGGCCACAACAACCCGTCCTGTGTCAAGGCTAATGTCCAAGGAGATGCTGTCCTGGATCCAGTCATTCACTGGGATTGTGTCCAACCCTCTGAAGGGAACAAAGTGTGAGAGAGAGGAAACTGCTTGTACTCTCCCCTTCCCCACAGATCTATCTTCCACTCTCACAAACCTTTGGATTTCTAAGGTTGGGCCACAAACTTGTTCATGGGGTCTAAGATGCTGCCTGCCTTAATGAGTTTGCAATCTATCATATATTGTGTGAGTCTCGGGCTCCCCCGCCTCCCAGGAGTAGGAGTTTAGGTGTGGGGGGCTCAGGGTTGGGGTGTGGGGCGGCGCTTATGTGCGTGACTCAGACTCCTGCCCTCCGCTCCCAGCTCCATGTGCTGCCTCCGCCTGCAGGCACCACGCTGGTTCCCAGCCAATGGGAGCTGCAGAACTGGGGCTTGGGGCGGAGTGGAGGCAGCATGTGGAGCTAGGAGCCGGGTAGGGAGCCTGCCCCAGCTCCACCAATGTGCCCCCCAGGCTGTGCCCCCCTCCCCAGCACTTGTGGCTCCCCCAGGGCTGCCCTCCTGAGCCACTCCGCCACCCCCCAAGTTTTAGTCAGGGGTATATAGTAAAAGTCATGGACAGGTAACAGGCTGTGAATTTTTGTTTACTATCAGTGACCTGTCTTTTGACTTTTACTAAAAATACCCGTGCCTAAAATGTAGACTTACTGATAACTGGTACTCTAGGTTCCCCTTCCCTAACTTTAAGGATGGCCCTTTGTTGTGGGTTGCAATGTACCACCTCTGCTCTAAGTCAGTATTGCAATTGCTAGAATAAAGCTGGGAACTACTCCAAGGTCCAGCATGATCTAGAGTATGCACTGATGAATGGAAGTGGGTGGTCTCCTCCAGCTTTTATAGCAGCGATCTGTGAGTGTCGTAAACTTGTGCAGTTGCCTGAAAGATTGAGAACCACTTCTAGCGCTCACTAAATGCCTTGAACCAAACACTGCAAAGTCATTAAAGTGTTCAGATTATTTGCAAAGGCAATCCAAGAAGCCAAACTTTTTAGAGTGAGTTGAATGGGCAAAAAGGCAGATAAAGGGGGCTTGTTCCACTTCATGGATAATATATCTTTTGCCTCTTTGCTAATCACCTTGTATGAGAACAGTGCAGAGGGCCACACAATTTTTGCCTACAAAAGTAGCAGATTCTTTTCTGAGATCAAATATTGTCCTGTTACAATTATGTAAATAACATTTTGGGGAGGCTCTCTTCTCACCAAGGACCAGGATTAGATCTGAGCTGGCAAAGATCCTGGAGGATGTCCTCTTATAAAAACCTACTTTATAGCTATACATGAAAAGCAAGTGACTCCTGTGCATTGTGGAAGTTACTTGATAAGATGTATACTTTTGGCTGTGTATAGGCAGCAATCTATAATGGAAAATAAGTAAGGCTGAATAAGGTTTAACTAAAACGTACATTTCTGATCTTATTGTTGTCTGTAGGAATCTTAAAATGGAACATTTTATTAGGAATATGTCCCACATTCCAAGTCAAACAGATTTCTGCAGTGATTCTCTAAAGATCATCTCTAGGCACCAGAGAAGGCAGACTGAGTGCTACTTCAGCACTTCTAGGAAAAGAAGAACAATGCTGTTGCCACAGCTGGCTGTTCTATGCTAAAATACCATAGCATTTCTGTATATTCTATATAAGAACTAGAATTTGGGATTATTTTCCTTGACCTTTTAGCACATAATGACCTATTCAAACAAGCTGGTGAAGTTCTCTGGCCTCCTCTATTTAAGAGGTTTGCTCCACGGGATGTCATTTTTCTGTATACACCAGGAAGGAGATGCTCTAGGGGGTGAGGTTCAGTAGGGCCTGCCTGAAGTGTTGTGCTGAAAAGAATATCCTTCCAAGCCATCTCTGTTCTTGAGCTAAGTTCAAGGTTCAGAGTCTAATTGTACGAAATGGAATTGCTTTTTATTTTGGTGGAAATTTCTCTTAATTACTTTGATTTGTGGGGGGAGGAAGGAATGGAAGGAACTATTGACATATAGAATCATAGGAATATAGCAATTTGTGGATACAGCCAAAGTTCTGTCTCGTCCCACTTCACAGCATCCAAATCCATTTAACTGATTTAATATTTCTGCTTAAGGGCCCAATTTTACTCAGGATGAATAGTACCTTGATCTGCAAGCAGTAGTATTGAAATCAATTTATAGAAGTAGAACTGATCCCCATCATGGCCTTACATTCCTCTGTTAACTGCTCAGGCTATTTTATTAGTGTGCTCCTCATACCAAGGACGGATTAAAAAGCCCCCCTGACACCCAGCATAAATTTCTCCTCTTTTAGCTTTAACATGAGATTGTGAATTATACCTTCCCTTTGTAATATGAACAGGTCTTGCCCTTGATATTTGCCCCCAAATTATCAAGCACGTGGAAGGATAGAAGCATGGCTGGCCATAGAAATAGCAACTAGAAGTAATGTATGTCTGCTTTTAGATAAATGGTCCCTGTCATAAATATAAAGGGAAGGGTAAACACCTTTAAACCTTTAAATCCCTCCTGGCCAGAGGCAAAACCCTTTCACCTGTAAAGGGTTAAGAAGCTAAGATAACCTCACTGGCACCTGACCAAAATGACCAATGAGGGGAGACGATACTTTCAAAGCTGGAGGGGGGGGGGGGAACAAAGGGTTCTCTCTGACTGTGTCATGCTTTTGCCGGGACCAGAGCAGGAATGCAGGTCAGAACTCCTGTAAAAAGTCAAAAAGAAAAGGAGTACTTGTGGCACCTTAGAGACTAACAAATTTATTAGAGCATAAGCTTTCGTGAGCTACAGCTCACTTCATCGGATGCCATCCGATGTGAGCTGTAGCTCACGAAAGCTTATGCTCTAATAAATTTGTTAGTCTCTAAGGTGCCACAAGTACTCCTTTTCTTTTTGCGAATACAGACTAACATGGCTGCTACTCTGAAACTGTAAAAAGTCAGTAAGCAATCTAATTAGATATGCATTAGATTCTGTTTTGTTTAAATGGCTGTTAAAATAAGTTGTGCTGAATGGAATGTATATTCCTGTTTTTGTGTCTTTTTGTAACTTAAGGTTTTGCCTAGAGGGATTCTCTATGTTTTGAATCGGATTACCCTGTAATCCTGATTTTACAGAGGTGATTATTTTACTTTTTCTTCAATTAAAATTCTTCTTTTAAGAACCTGATTGCTTTTCCTTGTTCTTAAGATCCAAGGGTTTGAGTCTGTGTTCACCTATGCAAATTGGTGAGGATTTTTATCAAGCCTTCCCCAGGAAAGGAGGTGTAGTGCTTGGGGGGATATTTTGGGGGGGGGGAAGATGTTTTCAAGTGGGCAGTTCCCTTATTTGTGTAACACTTTGGTAGTGGCAGCGTTTAACCTAAGTTGGTAAGAATAAGTTTAGGGGGTCTTTCATGCAGGTCCCCATATCTGTACCCCTAGAGTTCAGAGAGGGAAGGAACCTTGACAGTCCCTAATAATAAATATGCATACTTGTTTACTGTTGTTCAAGCCAGATTTCTTTGTGATCTGAAAGGCAAAATAGAATTGTTTAGGTATAACATGTGTGTGCAATGAATAAATGAATCAATTTAGTGAACATGTAAAATTGTTTTGATTTATATAGAAAATAAGAGTCTATGCCCATCAGTCTAAGTGTCTCAACATTCATCTGAAATTCAAATATCATTAATTTTAACTTCCACCAATTTCACCTAACCCCAAATCAGCAACAGAAAGGCCAAATGAAGGCTGAAACAAACCCTGCCTGTTCCCACCACTAACAACCCTCATAATTCTCCCGCTCCCCTTCTCCCCCCATGAGTTAGGGAGAACAGATGGGTTGTGCAGTGTGCTTTGAAGGCCAACAAGTTCAGCTATTTAGGGCCAAAGGCAGGGGAGTGACTTGCAAGGCAGCGGCCCTTAGCTCCCACCCTTTTATATGAAGGGGAGACCAGCTTAAGTTTAACTCATCATAACCTCAGCCATATGGCTTGAGGAGAAAAGCAGTCTCTCAGGTAGGTGGGTAGTCTTGGGTCATGCAGGGCTTTGTAGGTCAAAACTAACATGTTGAACTCTGCCCAGAGTAATATATCCACAAATATGAGGTGGATCAACGTGGACCAATATCAACCATCGTGTCCTTAATGGAGTTCTTTTTCCAGCAACCTACTTCTCCCAAATGCCACAAGAACATTAGCAGCAGCTTAAGTCGACCACTGTTGGGAGTTAGGAGGAAACTTCCCTGAGGGAAAGTTGACCTATGACTGCCAACTGCTTGCACCATCCACACAAACCCCTGCTACCGGCTGCTGTCGGGAACAGGATACTGACCTAAATGGAACATGTCATGTTCGTTATGAAAATAGGTGACAGAAAAGCAACACCTCTGCCAGGGGACACCAGCCCTGTGGACGCAGCTTCAGGAATCTAGCCTCTAGGAGGAACAAAGCAGAAAACATAAATTACAGTAGTGTCTCACCAGGAAATCTCAGTGGAAAATAACAGCAAAAGACTGAAATTCCAAAGTAGATTAATCTGACCAATGTAAATACTCTTGCAGTACTTCCTCTGAAGACCCCAGGCTGACTTTGTAGCCTCGTTCTGAACAGATCCTAGACCAGCTCACTCAGAGTGGTTTGGGATCTCGCTAACATTCCCTCTTTCTGTCAGAGCTTCAAGTTCATTATAGAGAGAATCCTGAGCTGTGTTTTATAACAAGACATGCTTGAGTGTCGATCACACCAGTGCTTTAGAAATTCAGCATTGCTTCGGGGAAATATCTTTTACTTGGTGTTCTGAGGCCCTTCCTCTTAGGAAATATTCTTGCTTAATGTGGGAAGGGATGAAAGCAGAAATGCATTTTACCAAGACAGCCACAGAGTTGGCTGCCTTCTTGTCTAGCCACACTAGCCAGTGATTAAAAGCCTAGAACCAGCATTCTGTCCGGCGGTAGGTTGTCCGAGCACAGGTTGCCTAAAAGCTGTTTTGGTATGACAGTGCTTTGTTTTTCTGCTTCAAGTTCAGCTTCCTCCTTTCCTTTTAATTAGCTAATCACTTTCTAATCCAATTCCCTTTCACCTCTCATTATACGTGCTCAATATAAAACAGAGGGCAATCGGTATATTTTTTCTTAAATCTAGCAGTGCTGCACCTGACTGAATTTTAATAAGTCTAACTTATTTTAGTTTGTGCAGAGGGGAAAAAAAATCAAGTTACTACTGAAGAAACCCACTGAAGAACTGCAATTGATTTGATAGGGCGCTGTCAATATACATTAGTTCTGAAATCCTTGATGATAGATTGTCTGCAAGTCTGGAGTAAGCAAAACAAATACACATAAAGATGTACAAGTGTCTGTCACGTTTCAGTAGAAACAATTTACTGGTTAAAAAAAATTGCTCTTTACCAGTCCAGATGATGATTTATACGTATAAAAGCATCAAACTAATTACTTTTTAGAAGTGATGATTTTTATCTAGCATGTTTTCTTCTTTTAAAAAAAGCAAACTTGTTAAAAATGCTTTAAGATAGACCAATAATTAAACTTCAAACACTGCTGCTAAAAACAGTCTTGCTTCTTTTGTTTAGACTTTCAAAATGCAGCAGCTTAATGCCTCTATTGTATGGAGGGGAAATATGCTAATTTGAAGCACATTTCCCATCAGAATCCCTTTCAGTCATGTCATAGCTGCAATATGAATGATGATAAAAGAGGGAAGAATGGAGAGGCCTGTATTATGAGAGCGCTGATGTTTGTTATTATGCATTAAGAACAGGGATGAATAGAGCTGAAAGGTTCAGTCACCCATGAAGACCTGTGGTCTGCTGGCTGCACAGAGATGAGTGGGTTCTCATGGGTTCAGTCTGGTCTTCTTGCCCGACTGACTCTTCTTGAAATCTTTTCTATACAGATGCATACAACGGGACCTCCGAGTACCTCCCTCAAGGACAGCAGTATATGCACAATTAATATATTGATTGTAGTAGGGGGAGTTATCAGAGGAACTCAACCCAAGCCTCTAGCTTGTCAGCCAAGAAGTCATAGAAATAAAGGAACAATTCTTGGCCTGATTCAGAGGACGTTCAGCTATGCTCAATTCAATATTTAGAAGTCTTTATCTGTGTCCATATAGCCCATCCCACAGCACAAATCTGATCTGTACATGAACCCATGTAAACTCATCAATATGTAATTTTGACAGCTATGTGCATCTCATAGTTACAACTCTTATCTTTTATGATTTTTTTCTAACTAAAATAAGCTCATTAGAGCACACACAGTTTAATCTGCATTCACAACTATTTCCCTATGCGATAAGAATCGGCACCCTTACTTTCCATAATACTTAGTGTTAGCAGAAAGGTGACAGTAGTGTTTTCTATGGTCTTGTTTGGGCACCACGTTCCAGAACTAGCCTAATAAAGATACACTTTCCTATCTGTTGTAAAGTTGTAAGCAAATTGCATTACTAAAGATCCAAAAGTAAAATAGTGTTTTCAAGAGCAGAATCTGCCGATCCTGCAGATATAGATTATGACAATTTCATAAATAGTCTGCATTTTAAAATCTTCATGAAATATCTTTAATAGAGATTTCTAAAGCAATATAAACATTAAATACCCCAATTCAAATATAAATAAAACTCAACCAAATACATATAGAGCTGGGTGTATTTTAGAGGTACTAGAACATCTATAAAATGTACCTTGTGGTTGAAAAAAGTCAGCGACCTGTCTCTAAATGTTGTCCCATCGCTTCATCTTATGATATTCTGGCTCTAGTGGCCTATGTTGATTGGCCAAACAGTTGTCCTGTTTGCATCTGAGAATCAAATTAAGTCTCATCTGTTTTAGTTTTATATTTTAATCAGTGTTAGTTTTATGTAGTGTACAGGATTTATCTATACATTAATGAACTCATACAACGGAAATAGAAGGAACTATGTCAAGTACTCATAACTAAGGAATGGATCTCCTGTTAATGACATTAGGGTACTTGCCTGAAATTGTGCTTAAAGCAAGAATAGGCTTACAGTTCAAGTTATTTGGGGCCTGAAGAAGCCAGAAAACAATGTTCTAATAGAAAATTAATCTAACAAAAGTGTGCTTTTGCTCATATATTTCACTGTGTTGCTGCTGTCTTTTATTTCCTGTGTATGTGACAGGAGTGCGTAAAAAAAAACAAAACAAAAAAAAAACAAAAAAAAAACCCTTCTTTTAACCATTATCCCATTTAAATTTTTCAACTTATTTCTACCAATCAATCTTTGAACAGCTAAATCGGGCTGGATGATTTGCTCAGTAATGACAATACATATGTCACGCTACACATAGTGGCACTGGAGTATGCATAAAGAGCAAAACCTCTGTTCCAGATTGACCAGGGTACCTCTCTGAACAGACCAGAACTGTGAAGTGGCTTGGTCTGTTGCCCACTATATTTAGTCAGTGCTGAGATCCAAACGGTCCAAAATGGAGCATAGCCAGGGAGAAGGGAGGAAGCTTATCGCTTGAAGATCATCTCTCCCTTTATACCCTTTTCCTCCTCAGACACCCCCCCCCCCCAAAAAAGAAAAGAAAACAGTGGGAGTCAGGAGGGATAATGAATAATACTGAAAGAAATCTAAGGGAGGTGATAAGACCAAATTGGGCATGAGTTTACAATAAATATCAATGAGAGCAAAAATGCCCAGTGCAGTTTTGAACTGCATATGTAGAGGCATCAAGTCACAGAGCAGGTATGTAACAATCCCTTTCTATGCAATTGGCAAGAGAACACCAGGAATAGTGCTTTTAATCCTTGGAAACTCCGGTACCAGAAAGACATTGACAAACTGGATGGTGTTCAGAGAACCTAATCATAATCCAAAGGTAGGAGGGGATTCATTTTTGTTGAAACATTAAATGAAAAAAATATTCTATTTTTAAATCATTACAAAGTACAGACATAGCGGCTTGCAAGTGTTTTAAATGAGTAAACACCAAGTTTGGAAGAAACTATTTAGTTAGGCATAATTAGGAGTAATGGGATGGAAAAGAAAAACATATGCTGAACTTCAGTGAAATCTCCCTGCTGGTGAGGGCTGTGGAATAGTCTCCAAGCAAACTGAGTGCCCCAAGTCCTGAGGTTTTCAATAAAGTAGACAAAGTGCTAGAAATATATAGTGTAGGGACCTGTACTGCCCTGGCAAAGGAATTTTTAGATGGCCTATCAGAGAATTGTGAATGAAAACTGCTACCCTGTCCTTAACTCACCATCTAGTGCTTTTATCTTGAAGCTTATTTTGTAGGTGAGATCACCCACTGCTCTGATTTTCAGTAAAAGCTAGACATGACATGTTCCAGACGTAATTCCAAATTTCCTATCTTTAGTCAGGTTAAGTTACTCAATATTATGAGATAGTGTCTTTATTTAGTTATTTTGAGTTCCCCAAGTGCACACTTAACTTTTTGTGTGTGCAGCTGCTTGTATACGAGTGAAAGAACAGTTAAACACTTCAGCAGCCATTGTTCGTTGCCCATGAACAGCATTCTCAAGGGCATTGTGAAGTGCAGAAAGAACCGTTACTTTATACGTGACTAGGATTCCAATAGGTACAGTGCTCCAGCTCAGAAGAGGGGCTTGGAAAAACTGCATTTGTTCAAGTTGCCTGGCACATATTTAGATGAGTTAATTGGGAACCCTCAAAGTAGAACTTGCTAATGTCCTGCAGTCCTCTTAATGAGGAAATCTGTACTTTCAGAGAATATGGTAATTAATTGGGAACCCTTTAGTCAGTATCTCAGCTGAGGATTTCATGATTAAATATCTTGTTCACAAATTGAAAATACATTTATAATTTAACAGGTGGCCTACAGTTGTCTTGGGTAACTCTGATCTTTCTCACCTATGGTTTAATCTCATTGAAATAATGGCTGACTCACAAGGTGTTGAAACCAGTGTTTAAATAAACATCAGTTTCAACACCTTGTACCCAACCATTTATTTCAACGCTTTCTCTGATGTCAGCATTTTGGCTGAGATGGGGGGAGGGGCCAGGATTAAGCTGCTGCTGTATAAATTGCCAATATTTCCTGGCTGAAATCCTGGATCTGTTGAAGTCAATAGTAGTTTTGCCATTGACTTCAGTGGGGCTAGGATTTCAGTCCCAAAGTTTTAGATGAGGTGTTGATATGCACTTGTTCAGGAATGGCTTCTTGCAACACGCTTGTGGCTCTCTTGTTTTGGTGGCATCGTCAAACTCACGAAAAGTATGTAAAACTAAACATATCTTTCAGAAAGATGGCAGGGCAGTTAAAACACTGAACTGGATGTCAGCAAACTTGGGAAGTATTTTTGGTTCTACTACAGGATTCCTATATGACCTTGGGTGGACAACTCACTTAATAGTGCCTCATTTTCTCAATCTGTAAAATGGTGCTAAAATATAACTTTATCTCCCAGGGCTGTTTCCTTCATGTTTGTAAGATGCTTTGAGATCTTTAGCTGGAAGACACTATAACAAGGCTCTGTGTGTGTGTGTGTGTCTGTGTCTGTCTGTGCGTGCGCACACACACACGTGCACAGATTCACTCTCAAACTAATGTGTTCCAGTGGCTCTCTAAATTACAGATTTGTCCGTTCTTTTCAGTTCTGGTGACACTGATGTAATTCTATAGTCCTGAAGAAACAAGCCATGTGTGTGGTTTTTTTTTAATTCTGTTTGATTGCAGCATGAGATTCAGGCAGTATCTTTTTCTCTGGGTTCTAGTGGCATATAGTAAAAATCACATTTTATTCTTGTGATTTGTCCCCAAAAACCCTACATAACATTCAATGCTTTTGGACTGCACTTCACATTTTCAAAGCAATGTGCAAAAATTGAGAATTAACTGGGTTTAAAAACAGTTAATGGGGATGTAAAATTGGATGAAGTTTTTCTTTTTCTCTATATATTTGATATATAAAAAATAAATTTTTATTTTTAGATGACCTCTTGCTTACAAAGTATCTCAAATACTGAAAAGTAAGAAAGCTTTTACAAATTTGAGGCCAGTAACTCTTGGAAATCAAATCAAATTCTTTTTCTTTTTTGTCCACGCAGTGGTGGATTAGCCACTGGGCCAACGGGGCCCATGCCCAGGGGCCCAGGCCAATTGGAGGCTCTGGAAAAATGGGTGCCTCTACACCTTGACCCTGGGTGGGGTTGGGAAGTGGGGCAAGCCCCGTGCCCCGACCCATTTCCCGGCAGGAGTGCCGGACGGGGCAAGCCCCCATGTCCCAACTCCATTTCCCCGGCAGGAGCGCCGTGGGGGAACTGCAGGTGGAAGGGGTGGTGAGGGGCCCCACTTGCTCTGGCCCAGGACTCCACAAAAGTATCATCTGCTTCTGGCCACCCCTGTACAACCTAATTTGAAGTGTTGATAATGCAAATAATCCTATCCAACTCCAAAAGACGAAGGTATCCCTAAAACAGTCCTGGGTTTCATTGTAATGAAACGCTAAAGCAAAGAAGAATATTTTTTGAGGTGAGATTTGGAGAGAGTGGCACTGGTTCAAACTGAGAACGCACCAGATGGATGAAGCAGCACAGGGTAAAGTGCAATGCCCCTAACTCCCAGACTGCAGAGAGTCACAGGCGGGGAATAGATAAATCAATACTGGAGGCCTGGAAAAAGTGACAGGAGACTATAAGTAAATGGGAGTGCAGAAAAGGGAGGTGAGGCAAGTCAGTGGAGAGTTTTGAGACTAGAAGGGTGGGTAAAAGGTGAGAGAGGATGGGAGAGAACAATCTTCTTGATTTCTAATAGGTAAGATTCTGTTTGGTCATTCCCTGCCAAATCTGGAAGCACTCTTTTTAATAGATTCTCAACTGTTTTGTCTAGTATTCTTTTACATGACCAGTGATGGGCTTTTGCCACTTCCTGCTAGCAGACTGTGGAGTCTTGCCCATGGTATTCAATCTATAATTTTATAGTATAACACAATTTTCCTTGGCATAAATTTCATCCCATTTCTCTTACCCTCCTAGATCAAGTGAGGAAAGATTCCTTTCCCTCTTGGGTATTTGCAAACTTCAAATACAGAGCAGCTGTGGGTATCTGGAGGTTTGAGAGAGAGACAAACTCTACTACTGGTTGTGGAACAATTTTGATATAAATAGGTCTTTTCTCTCTCCCTGACCCTTCATCTATAATTTATGGTGTCATACAGTAAACAACATAACATGTGAAAGTGAATGTGGTATAAACACCTAAGGAGATGCTTCAGCAGATCCAGAATTAAGTACAGATTACAATTTTCTGAGATGGCCAGACAGATTTAGACATGAAAGATGTTAGAGGACAGAGTTCACAGTCAAGGATGATTCCAATTTATTTAGCTTTAGGCACAAAGTTAAGGTCTAAGATGAGTGAACTTTAGTCTTGTATCAGTTCCAAGCTATGCTGCAGCATCCTACTGCTGGATGTTTCATAATCAAAGCAGAGAAATAGAGGGATCCGCAAGTGAATCAGGAGTGCATTTGCATAGATGTAATGTCAAAGCTAGCAAGGAGATATCCCAGGAGAGGGATGCAATGAACCGAATCTTGCAATATTTAAAACAAGAATGAATGAAGTGGGATGGAGTTGGCTAAGTGAAGACCCCAAGAAGTGATTTGAAATATGAGTTAAACCCCAGAGAAGAATGCTAGAAATGCATCTTAGTGAGGCACTGGAAAAAGATATAGTGTTGAAATATGCACTTAAGTTGTGAACAGATGAGAATCTACAAGGGATATGGCAAGGTAAGTATTGTGCAAATAAGATGTTAAAATCTACAGTGTATTTGAACTCAAAGGTTGAGTCAACTCCCATCCTGGGGTATTGACTCCAGATGATGGAGCTGAATATGAAGTGGGAGTGCAAAAAGAATAGACTGAAGTATGGCGTTTGGTCACATAGCTTGGATACCTTCATTTAGCTGCGACTTGGAAACAGCTGCAGGTGCTCTAGGGATACTGAGGTTGATAAATGTGCCCAAATCTTTACCCCGTAAAGGGAAAGGAGGAAGGATACGTAATGTGTGTTAAGCAGTGCCTATAGTATGTTTGCTTGATTTGCAAAGATTTTATAGTTAAGTAGCGAGCAGATAGCATTAATTGGATAACTAGGCAGCTGAACCTATGTTTAAATATGAGACTTGAAAACCTTCAAAAGCAGCCATGTCTTCCACTTCTAGGACTACAAACATGGCCATTGAATGTTCGGTGAGTAGAGCTGGAGGAGAAGCCTGCGAAGATGTCAAAGGACAGCACTGTAAATGTCAGTGGCTAAATAAAACCTATTTCTGGTAGGGAGGTTGTGTGCTAAGCTTGGCAGAATGTATTTCACAGTTCAGTTGTCATTCCAAGAGGTTCTGTGTTAGCTCTGGTGAATGTATAGGTGTGGAAATATAACTGCTTTGTTTTTCACTAGCTCTTAGTGTGTGCATGTTTTCTTGGGAAGGAAAGTTGTGGGGTATAGGGCTATATTTGTTAAATATCTCATAGAATTTAGAGACTACTAGAACAATCTAATACATTTTACTGCCAGGGAATCACTCACTGTTACCTACAAAACGTTTACTACAGATTAGTCCATCCCAGTTTTAAAAGTCCCCTGTGATGGAGATTCCACTGCTTGCTTTGGCAGACTGTTCCATGTCAGGAAATATGCCTGATATTCAGCCAAGTTTTTCCTTTCTAAATTTCAGCAGTTACATCCTCTTTTATTATGCTAAATAATTTTCCTTCCTCCTTGCTATTGGGAGGCTGTTTTCCTGTCCCCATTCACTTAGCCAAGCTGTATATTTTTAGCTCTTGATAATCTTTCCTTATTATCTATTCACTACAATAATCTTTGTAGCTGTTGCATGAGCTCCTTCCAATTTGTCAACATATTCTGGTAAGCAGATGCCCAGAACAGAACAGATTTTAGGAGTGGCCAAGCCAGAGCTATATATCTAAGGGCTATAGCTTCCGTGTTGATGTATGCACCCCAACATTTTATTGGCTTTTTTTAACAGCTTTTTCACCTTTTTCCAGTACTACTGTTTCCCACATTTCTCCCTCCGGTTGATATTTGTAGTTTGAATTACTGTATTTTTCCACAGAATTTAGGTTTTTATTTCAAGATGAACCTTTTTTAAAGTTTCCATCCACAATTCTCATCTCTGAAAGTCTTCGGATTATTCTACTATCCTAGCTAATGTTCTTAATGCCTTCCAGTTCAGTTTAATCTGTGAATTTCATTAATGTGCTGTTTAACCTTTTTTCTAAATGAATATTATTAAATAAGACTGTCCCTAATGCAGACCATTGCAGTGTGCCCCCCACCCCTGGTACCACACCTCTCCTCAACTTGTTACTTTGGAATGAGGAAACAGTCTGAAGGGCTACAAACAAAGGGTCATGATAACTGGTAGTGTTTATATTAAAGCCATTTTGACTCCATTTTGAGAATAGGGTTTTGTGAAACGCTGTACCAAAGGCTTAACCATAGTAAAATACAAATATATTAAATCTACTGCTTTACTTTGTCCACAGATTTTTTTAATACTATTAAGAAAGCAGTTAGGTTAGGTGGTACCCAAGCTTTCTGAATCCATACTACTAATTGGTTATAGAGTAGCAGCCATGTTAGTCTGTATTCACAAAAAGAAAAGGAGTACTTGTGGCACCTTAGAGACTAACAAATTTATTTGAGCATAAGCTTTCATGAGCTACAGCTTATTAGTCTCTAAGTACTCCTTTTCTTTTTACTAATTGGTTATGGTTCTCTTATCTATAGTTGCCAAATCCTGCTGGCTTTTGTCATGAAAGTAGTCCCATTGGCCAAATTTTCAAACCTGGTGTCCAAATCTTAGGGTTTTATACTACTACACATCACATTAGCATCCAAGTATAAAATCAATAACAACAGCTAATCCTTAGTGACTTCATGAAGTCTTTGGCTTTCCTCTCCTTTTGGCTCCTAAATATATATTTAGCCATCTCAAAAATGTGGCCTTGGAAAGTCAGGCCTGTTGCATGTAAGAGACTAAATATGGATATAGGAGTGAACTGTAGGCACCTAGGTTTAAAAAATTATGGCATTTAAGTGTAATGGGAATTTTATTGAAACGACTCTGATAAGTAAGGGCAGTAGGATTTGGCCCAAGATGTTAAAGGACTGATTTCTCTCACTACTTTATGATCAATACAACTTACTAGGATCAGCCTATGCAATGTAACTTGGGGGATTGGGAGTCCCATGCTCCCTTATCCACCTCGCGGGGGTCGCATTAGCCTCGCATAATTACACCAGGCCAGTGAGGATAAATGGAGCAGAGACTACAGCGCTTGTGGACTCTGGGAGTGCTATCACCCTCATATCGGGTAAGCTGGTAAAATATAGTCAGTTGCTACAAACCAAACGTGTAGCAGTGATGTGCGTGCATGGGGCCGTGAGCCATTACTCACCATCCAGTGGAGATAGAGGTTCAGGAAAACCCCTTGAGGTGACCGGGGGCGTAGTTCCTAAACTCCCATATCCTGTCGTCATTGGGAGGGACTATCCAGGGTTTGATAATTTACTCCCCCCGGAGAGGCTGGAGGGAGGTGGAGACCCTGAGGTCAGCGACTCATCACTGGGGGAATGTCAACCCCCAATGTTCGCTCAGATTTCTCAGGATCTGTTCTCAGCCCCCCAAAAGACCTGGAAGACAAAAAAAAGAGAGGAAGGCCGCGAAGGCCTTGGGAACCCGGATCCTGACCCAGGGCCAGAAGACCTCCCTAGTAGGCAGATGGACGCGAGCAGCCAACAGAGAAACTTCCACCACCGAAGGTGAGCCAGAAGCTGCCCCAACCATGACGGCGGTGAGCCATTGGAAGAAGCAGAAGCCGGCCCCTGGGAGCTTGGGCAGGTTACTCCCGGGAGAGAGACTTTTGGGCGGGACCAGGCGGAGGCCCCCAGATATGATAACACCAGGAAAGAGGTGGCAGAGATCGATGGGATACCAGTGGATGGGAAGGTCCGGGGTCCCGCACCTTACTTTATAGTGAAGAAAGATCTCCTGTACTGCGTGGTGCAAATGCAGGAGCAAGAGATGCAACAACTTCTGGTGCCACAAAAACATCAAAAAGCCATATTGAGTCTCGCCCACAGTCACCTGTTTGGAGGACACCTAGGGGTAGAGAAAACCCAGGCACAGATCCTGCGGAGGTTCTTCTGGCCAGGAGTACATAAAGATGTCTGGCGATACTGTACCTCTTGTCCGGAGTGTCAGTTACATAGCTCTCGCCCACACTTGCGGGCTCCTTTGGTACCTCTTCCAATAATAGAGGTTCCTTTTTAATGGATAGCTATGGATCCGGTAGGGCCCCTAGAGAAGACAGCTCGGGGCCACCAACATGTGCTTGTTGTACTGGACTATGCAACCCGGTACCCGGAAGCTGTTCCCCTGCGCAATACAGCTTCCAAGACAATAGCTAAGGAGCTAGTACAGATCTTTGCCTGGGTTGGGCTACTCAAGGAGATATTGACTGATCAAGGGACACCTTTCATGTCCAAGTTGATGAAAGATCTCTGTTCATTGCTCCATGTACAAGCCCTATGGACCTCTGTATACCACCCGCGAACAGATGGCCTTGTGGAAAGGTTCAATAGGACCCTCAAGGCCATGATCAGGAAAGTGGTGAGCCGGGATGGGAAAGATTGGGATACCCTATTGCCTTACCTCATGTTCGCCATCCGGGAGGTTCCACAAGCCTCCACGGGTTTCTCTCCATTTGAACTACTATATGGGTGCCACACTCGCGGTATATTGGATATAGCCAGAGAAGCCTGGGAAGAGCAGCCAAATCTCGGAAGGAACATAGTTGAGCATGTACTGCAGATGAGAGATCGGATAGCCCGAGTTACGCCCATCGTACGGGAACATTTGGAGAGAGCACAGGAGACCCAACGAACCCGTTATAACCACCAAGCGAAGCTTCGACAGTTCCAACCAGGGGATCGGGTGGGGATACTGGTGCCCACAACAGAAAGTAAACTGTTGGTCCAGTTGCAGGGACCCTACGAAATAATCAAAGCTGTGGGAGACGTGAACTATAAGGTGCAGCAGCCAGGCCGCCAGAAATCGGAGCAAATTTACCACATCAATCTTCTAAAACCTTGGCATGATCGAGAGACATGCTTAGTCATGCAGGAGACCCTTCCCCAGGAGGATAACTTACACAAGCAAGTGAGGATATCATCCGACTTGACGCCGATCCAAAAGATCGAGGCAGCCGACATGATTAATTGCAACAGAGATGTGTTCTCTACAAAACCAGGGCGGACGACTGAGACCTATCACCATATCCGCACGATCCTCGGAGCCAAGATAACATTGAGACCCTACGAATCCCAGCAGCCAAAAGAAAGGAAATCAAGGCTGAAGTAAAGAAAATGTTAGAATTAGGGTTATTGAAGAATCTTATAGTCGGTGGTCCAGTCCAATTGTTCTAGTGCCTAAACCTGACGGTACCATGAGATTCTGTAATGACTTTCGCCGACTGAATGAAATATCCCAGTTTGATGCATACCCCATACCACGCATCAACGAACTGGTTGACCGACTGATTAGTGCCTGATTCTTGACTACACTGGATCTGACAAAAGGATACTGGCAGATTCCTCTGACCAAAGAAGCTAAAGAAAAGACAGCACTCTCCTCCCCGGATGGGCTATTCCAGTACACCGTCCTCCCTTTTGGGCTACATGGGGCCCCAGCCACATTCCAGTGCCTCATGGATAAGCTGCTGCGCCCCCATACTAGTTATGCAGCTGCATACCTAGATGTCGTCATCCATACGCCAGACTGGGGAACCCACTTGGGGAAAGTTGAGGCAGTACTGCGCACCTTAAGGCGGGCTGGCCTCACTGCTAATCCCGCTAAATGCGCCATAGGGCTAGCAGAGGCTAGGTACCTGGGATATATTGTGGGAAGGGGCATAGTTAAGCCCCAAACGAATAAGCTAGAGGCAATTCAAAACTGGCCCCAGCCGACCCGAAAGAAGCAAGGTCCGTGCGTTCCTAGGCATGGTAGGCTACTACTGACGGTTTATTCCCCACTTCGCCACTAGGGCAAGTCCCCTAACAGACCTGGTGAAGACCCAAGGTCCAGACATGGTAAAGTGGACCGACACAGCAGAGAGAGCATTTACAGACCTTCGGACAGCCCTCTGTAATGACCCTGTACTCATAGTCCTGGACTTTAACAGGGAATTTGTTTTACAAACAGACGCTTCCGAGGTGGGGTTGGGAGCAGTTCTGTCGCAAATGGTGGGAAAAGAAGAACACCCAATCCTCTACCTAAGCAGAAAGCTTCTCCCAAGAGAACAGAAATATGCAGTAGTCGAGAGAGAATGCTTTGCTGTCAAATGGGCTATGGAGACACTGCGTTATTACCTCTGAGGCCGGCGATTTACTCTTGTGACGGACCATGCACCCCTCTAGTGGATGCAGCGGAATAAGGAAAAGAATGCAAGGGTCACCAGGTGGTTCTTATCCCTCCACCATTCCAGTTCCGCATACAACACAGGGCTGGATGCCTCCATGGCAACGCTGATGGTCTGTCACGAGCATACTGCCTGGCGTCCCTAGTTCCCCAACTCTATGGTGTTGAGCAGAGCGGGGGATATGTGACGGGGTAAGGCCAGATGGCCATGGAAGAGTAGTGGGAGATAGATAGATTAGCTCCAGGCTAAACAAATCCCTGCTACCAGGATAAGTGAAAGGGCAGCTGCTCCAGGTCAATTAAGACACCTGGGGCCAATTAAGAACTTTGCAGAAGGTAGGGAGAAGGCTAGGTTGATTGGGACACCTGAAGCCAATCACGGGCTGGCTGAAAATAGTTAAAAGCCTCCCAGTTAGTTAGGTGGGTGTGCATGTCAGGAGCTGTGGAAAGAAGTTGTGCGGTTGGAGAGGTTGAGTAGTACACAGCATATTAGGCACAAGGAAGGAGGCCCTGAGGTAAGGGTGAAGTGGAGCTTGAGGAAGTGAGGGCTGCTGTGCGGGAAGTAGCCCAGGGAATTGTATATATCATGTTTCTAAAAGGTCAGCTACCATAGCTGATACTATTAGGGTCCCTGGGCTGGAGCCCGGAGTAGAGGGTGGGCCCGGGCTCTTCCCCCCGCCCCGATCTTTGCCCCCTGTTTAATTACTGAGACTGGGAGACAACAGAGACTGTGCAAGGAAGGATAACTTCTCCTCACCTCCCTCACTGGCTTATGATGAAAATGGCTCAGTAGACGGTGACCCTTGTCTCAAGAGAAAGAAGGGTTACGTGGAGGGTCACAGTGAGCCTCTGAGGCTATCGAAATCCGCCCAGGAAACGTGGGACCCACGGAGGCAAGGACAGAGCTTTGTCACAGCTTGCTTACCCAGTTTTATTTTAAAAACTATTACATTGTACTTCTGTTCATTTGTGTTCACATTTGTATTGTGATCTTTGCTAGCCAGAGGAGAAGGAAAGGATTTTAAATTCTGCTTTAAGCTCTCTGTGTACGTTATGTGTACACAGATGCATCCATACACAATTGCTTGTTTTCCTTTGGTTTGTGCTGTATGAGAGCCAAACCTTACTTGCTTCTTAAAGTCAGCAGAAGATAAACTGGAGGCGGTGTGCACATTGTGTTTGTTCTCTGCAAGAGCAGAGGGCATATGGAATAAATCAAAATGTGAAGCATAATAATAGGGTCTCATGGGAAAGAAAGCCTTGTGATTGTGTGATGACTCTCCTTAGAGACAGCAATAGGGGGGCTAGTTTCATAGCTGAGTCATGTGACAGGAGGGGGCTTCTTTCATTCTCACATGCATCCCCACTTCTTATGTCACAAATCCATTCTTTGCTGAGGGAATTGATTAACATTCATTGGGAGCCTCTGGAGAAAGAGAGGGAAGGGGAAAGAGAGCAAGCAAGGAGAAAGGACGGTTAGCCGATTCTTCCAATCCCAGCTACATAGAAGTTGGGACACAATCAGACACAGAATGGCTATTTGTAACTGGGGTCCTTGGTGACGTATGGCTGAGTGTTTCCTGGCACAAATCTTTATGGACCAGTAAGCAAGGCGAAATTGAAGCTGACAAGACTTTTTGCATTTTGGAAAGGACTGTAATCTACTGTAGTGAAGAACAGAGCCACTCAATCACTGCTGCTGTAAAGAAGAGACAGAAGGGAGTCAGAAAGAAAGAAGAGAAAAAGATTTTGCTGGGAGGAGGAGGGGGGGAGGGGGAGAAAGCATTTTTGGTGGATGGTATGAAGCCAGCCATGGAAACTGCAGCAGAGGAAAATACAGAACAAAGCCAAGAGAAAAAAGGTACCCAGAGGTCTAACAATAGCCTGTTTAAATCTTTTCATTGAGGGCACTTAAAGAGGTTAGACCGTTTTTGTCACTCTTTTTAGAACAGCTCTTAAACAATCATTATTGCATCTTTCTAGCTTTCAGGGTTTTTTTTCCCCTGTAAGGCTTGACAGCAAATTAATAGAGAAGGAATCTTTCCCTCTGTATATGTTCTCGCTGTGAACCTTCTCCAACCCCATTAAAATGGTGTGTTTTTGCAAAAGAAGCCTTGTTGTTGCTCCTTCTTTGATCAGTTCCGGTAAATTAGTTTAGAGAGAAAATGTGTGTAGGGTCCTGAAAGCCATAATCAGAAATTTTCACTATGAGACAAGCCATGTAGCAGTGCTTTAGTGTTGGGCAATGCGGTGTGGGAGACCTAGTTTACAGGAACATGTAGCTTTCTTCCCATTTAGAATGACATCCCTAGCTGCCTTGATGCAGTAGATTGGTGCCAGATAGCAGACTGATTTTAATTCCTTTTCATCATCTACATTTTACTCCATAGACTTTTGTTTCCCTATGGTAGGAAAAAAGAGAATAGCGCACTGAGTGAAGCAACATTGAAGTCCCAGCGTGTGTGTGTGATATCCAGAATTGCTCCTTGATGGGGAGAAGAGTTCCAAATGTATTATTCTGAGATAAGAAATTGGCAGTGTGGTAGGAGAGAGACTTAATTTAATCTGAGTGCTCCACGTGATTGATTGATCTAAAGTCCAGCACTTCACAGGATAAATTCCACCACTGAAGGACTGTTACATTTTGGAATCAGACTGCCATATAATTCATGCCGTTCAATGTAGCAGGCTATTGTACCAAGAGGTACAATATATTCTGCTGAGTGAAACGGCTCTAAGAAAAATTATCTTAAGTTTTTTCTTATGAACTCCTGACAATACCTAGATAATGAGATCTCCTCAGGAACCTGTTGCATGTATTATTTCTTAGCTATTATAATATATCAACTGGTTCAACTGCTAATTTATATCACTAGATTTTAGGGGATTTTCATATAAACAAGCATTTAATTATATACATAGTGAAAACCTTTGATACCAGAGTTTGAAAAATATTTTGTTTCCCTGGTTTGAAGTTTTATTTTTCTTTTCTAGTCTAATTCGAAACCAGTGTCAATTTCAACAAAATGAAATTTGGCAAGTGATTAGACCATAGAAAAACATAATCCCCTAGGGATTTTCCAAAAAAGCGTTACAATGCCGAGAGATTAAACTTTGAAAGCCATGCATGGGCAGCAACCAACTTTACTGGCAATTTAGAATACATATTAATGTACAAAGTATAAATCCTCAATACTTTGATTAAAAGAGCCATCTCAGTCACTTAGATAATTTTAAAAGGTCTAAAGTTTTCCTTTCCACCAGGTAAATAATATATATTTTAAATAGTCTAAGTATATATAATATTTACCAGCTCTAAAAATGTTATTTCCATATATTGTGCATCACAAATAACGTCCCTTGCAGACCCAATAATGATTAGATGATGATTTTCATCCTTGCCTAAATCCCCAAACACAGCATATAGAGAATATTCATTATTTTAAACAAGTTATCAAACTTAAGGCTGATATGCATGACGAATGATAAACTGTCTTGTTTTCATAAAGGGGCAAGCAGAAGGGACTTGGAGCCTTAATTTTACCAGTGTTTCCTGGCTTTCCTGTATCTAGTTTGACACACTGAACATGATATTTAAATGCATTTAGTATTTTTATGACTTTGTTATTCTTGCCTACTTCATCATTTATGAAAGTAACATACAGCCTTACAGACACTGTGAAGTTATATCTTCATTCAGTTCAGCATTGCCTTTCATAAATTCAAACAGTGTACTATGCATGGCAATAAAATATGAAGAATAGAACTGGTTGCCTCTTCTCAATTTAAACAATGAAATAAAATAATCCTCCAGGTTAACTTGCTTGTTCCTTTCTACAAATAATCAGTGAGGAAGGGCATTGAGGTTTTTTTTGAGATTTTTGGGCCAGATTGTCAGAAGGGTTTGGCCGCTATTTAGGCACCTAAATGAAGAGGCAGGATTTTCATAAGAGCCCAGCACCTGGGGTAGCTCACACTGAGAATCAGACATCCCAAACCCGTGGGGAAAAAACACAGAAATTGAGCTCATTTTTGGCTTAATTGGCTTATGAGTTGCTTGTTTGGCTTGAAGCTTGTTGCTTCTTTTTTTTTCCTTCTTTTTTTTGATCGGCTCCCGACAAGCAGGGGCAAGGGTGGGAAGAGAGAGTGTCAGGGGTGCAGAGCAGGCCCATCATAGTCCCAGACTGCACACCGGCGGGATCTAGTCACATAGAGTGTTGGGGTTCTTAGGGATTGGCTTGTTTTGGCCTGATTTTGAAATGGGATTAGCTTGAGTTTTGGCTTATTGTGAAAGTCGGGGTGCTCATTTACCATGTGAAAATTGGCAACTGTGCTGAGAACGTTCCTGGGCACTCTTGAAAATCCTGCCATTTCATGTAGGTGCCTAAATAGGAACTGAGCCTTTTGGAATATCTTGCTATTTACTCCAGTGCCGAAAACTGGAGCTATTAGATTCTGAGATCTTTTAAGCATGTGAATACCCTTCAATATTTTCTTTTAAAAATCACAATTTTTTTTTTTTTACAAAACCTTACTTTCAGAAATAAATTGCCAACTTAAATGAAATAAAATAAGCCAGACATGCTGGGGTTTGTTTTTATTTCTTATTGCTCTTTAACAACAGGAACTGTGATTGTGTTAACACACCATAAATATTGAATAAGAAAAGATCCTAACCATTCATCTCCATTTAGATCTCCAAGTTCATGTACAGTATCATGTGCGTACACGCAGACTGTGGGGAAAAGAAACGTTTAATTTGAAGTGTATATAACACAGTAGGAAAAATGTCCGTTTTCACTATTAATGATGGTCTACATTTCTATGGATTTTTAAATCAAAGGATCTCAAAGTGCATTTACAAAAACAATAGCAATACAAACATTTATTAACTTTATGTAGAATCAGCACTCCAGTGAGGTAAGAGAGGACGATATAGCATATAGTATACTTCAGCCACCCTTGCCTCCGTAGAAAATGTTGCACAATAACATTGTATAACAGTGCAGGACAACAAGTGAAGTTGTGGTTTACTTACAGTATCTACACATTTATGCAACTAAATATTGCTACGGCATACGTGCAATTCACGTGCTTTCTCAAACTATGGTAAATATAATGCGGCAGATGCTTAGCTGGTGTAAACAGCAATAGATCCATTGACTTTAGTGCAGCTACAACAATTTACACCTGCTGAGGATCTGCCCCAAAGTGTTTAAAAATATTTAGTTATTTGGGAATGACTGTGCAAATTACATCTTTTTTACGTTACGAGTACATTCGAAAATTGCAAGTAAGTTAATTCAGGGTTCATATTAAATCATAAAAGTATTCCCCCTTCAGGCAATGATGCATAGTCCAGCTGTTGGATTTGCAACATCCTTCATAGAGCTATTTCTCTCAAGATAGACAAGAATGACGCTGCCCTGATTTTTTAATTGGAAGCTGAACAACGCCCTTGTTCACAGAGATAGGAAATAATTATTGCTTAGTTTGCATATCCACAGCTCTTATCAGAGAGAAACACCATGAGCAGACCTCATGTAAATGTTGAGCAGATATTTTACAGAGCTACGGAACAGACTGAATGCACTTAAAGATGAGGGTTTACAAATTATTACAAATGACACAGTTTATCTTGTAGGCATTAAATTAAATCAAAACGTGAGGACTAGGTAGGTAGATTCACTGAGCTGGAATAAATGGGCAAAATGAAATGCCGTTTTGTATCAGCGGTGGAGGAGATGCCTCCAGATACATATTAAGAGAGACAAGAAGTTTGCTTTTTTCATGCAACAATGAAAAATTTTACTCTTAAGTTGTAAAAGTGCCAAAAAATTGCTGTGAATGACCATAATAAATTAGGCATGAAGGTCTGGTAAAAAGCAATTCCTGAGAAATAGTTTTATTGTATTAGACTAATGCATAAAAAGCTCCAATTGTATATGCTGTATTATAAAAATAGATGGAAAAATCTGAGCAGTTGTGCTGGAAATTCATGTTGATTGTAGGTTAGAAGGGAGCACTTAATCAGTGAAAATGGAGTTCATAATTAGGAATTGCTGTGACAGATTTCAAACAAAGAGTTTTGTTATTCATGATTATATATTAGCCTAAAACAATACAATTACATGTCAATTTTTATAATGTTTTATACCAACTTTTTAAAAAGTGTGAATTTGCAAAATGTGTGTAGTTTAAAACCAAAATAATTAAGTATCATTATAGAGATAAGGTGGGTGAGGTAGTAACTTTTATTCAACCAACTTCTGTTTATCCAATAAATGGAGATGAATGGTTAGGGTCTTTTCTTGTTCAATATTTATGGTGTGTTAACACAAATCCAGTTCCTATTGTTACAGAGTGGTGTAAGCTTGAAATCTTGTTTCTCTCACCAATAGAAGTTAGTTCAATAACAGATATCATCTCATCCACCTTTGTCTTCTAATATCCTGGGACTGATACGGCTATACTACTGTATACAACAAGTATAATTGACTTCTTAATGTTAAAGGTTAATATCATTTTGAGGGAAGCCCTTGATTGTATAAAGATTAGGCATTTGGTGACTTGATGGATATGAAGATTGTGGCTCAGGTACCTTGATCCCACAAATGAGAATGTGCCAAGCTCACTCAAAGAAGTAGTGAAGATTACTTACCTGTAATTTAAATTCTTCAAGATGAACCTCTGCATATTCCCACATGTGGGATCAAGGCACCACAAGCAGGAATGTGCAAAAGCCCATCAAAGAAGAGATGCTTTTTCTTTTTAGGTTGTTTGAATAACACAATAACCCATCATCTTATACAAATTATACTTATTAGCCAAAGTTTTCAAAGCTAGGCCTCAATTGTTAGGCTCCTAAATCCCTATTTCAAAGGTGCTGAGCTGCCCTAGTTCCCTTTGATTTCAGTGGGATTTGTTGGTGCTCATCCCTCCTGAACAATGCCAGTTAAATAGAAGTGCCTAACTATAAATCTAGAAGTGAAACATTTTGGAGTCTAGCCTAGAAAATCTTGGCCGTTACATATGACAGGGATAACAATGTGTCAAACCTAGTGATTCAGGTTTTAATTAGTAGGATTTGATTTCTGACTAAAAAGTGAATATCTTAAAAAGAGCGTATCCCCAGTAGTTTGCCCAAATGATCACTTGAAGGAAGACTTAGACATATGTGATACAGAATATGGAAAACCAGATTGCACTGTACATGCACAATAGGCATGATATGGCACCATACAGAGCATTGTCATGGAATCAGAGCAAACATGGAAGAGGACCAACTATGTCATCTACAGTAATCCTTAATCCTTCCCGTTACCTGGCTAGTCTTGCTCCCAGTATTATAGTCACTGGATAATTGTTGGGTGGAGTTTTCACCACTTCCCTTGAGGAGACTCTTCATAATCTCCTTTAGGAAATAATGATCAGATTACATTTTCTGTGATTAATTACTCCATATCAAGACTACATGGCCCGTTTTAACCCTCCCCCACCCACATCCACCTCATCTCCCACACACATTTTTTATTAGAAGACCACAGATGGTTCTTTCATTGATGTATAAACAACAAAGAAATGTAGAGTTTGACCCCAGGAACTACCATAGATGTATATAGTTGTGTGAACTGTAAATTAGAGCACCTGTAGCTAGTATTTGTGCGACATGATACATAAACTATGTAAATAGTTTCAAAATGACATACAAATTCTAAAAAGGATATCCAGCTATAGCTAATCATTGTACCTAAATAGTAACCTAAAGTAATCCTAAAAGTGCAACTTCCACTGAATTATAATTTTCTCCATTAAAAATGAACCGAAATACTTTTGAAATAAATATTCAGTGCTATTTAGTATACTAAATCATGAACAAAACATGGAGAGTTAAGGCCTAGTTCTGCCATAATTTATGGAGGCCATCATTGCTCACACTAAAGTCTGTCGGATTTCTTATGAAAATACTTTTGATGAAAAGAAATAACAAATTTTGGACTTTTTTCCCTAGAAATTTAGAAATAGTTCAGTTACAAATTCTTGGGCTTTGTCATAAAACCAGAAAGTTTCAAAATTTCCATGAACATTTTAGTTTCCAAAAATGCCTTTTCATTAAAAAAAAAAGACAGTTTTGACCATTGCTATTAAAATTAAATAAGAGGATGTTTAAAAATCAGTCCTTATACTTACCTGCCAGCTCATGATTTTAGGTTTCAGTGTTTCTCCAACAAGAATTAGTGATCCAACTGGCATCTGTGGTAGAGTAAGGGAACTCCAGAACTCTGACCTCACGTCTGACAAGATAAAAGCCTTTCCATTTATTTTTATTTATATGAGTTTATATTAGTATTATATTAGTATTCTGGCATCTTAAATGTTTTAAGAGTATGTATTTGAATTTAAATTCTCTTTTATGATGAAAAATGCTTTCTCTTAAACCACATTCTAATTTTATATCATTTTCTTCTCCAAAAAGTAATTAGTAATCTTTTATTTAAAAAAAAAACAAACTAGCGGTTTTATGTACATTAGAGAAATGGCAAACAATAATAACTGAACATTGCATGTTTGAGGAAAGCAAGTATATGAGAAACAATGAATAGTACTATACAGTATCAGCAAGTGCGTTCTGCCTTCATTCTCTATTTTTGATATTGCATTCAATTACTATGGCATCTATTGTGATTGCATAAACAGGATCATTACTGAATGAGCAACAGGAGGAGAGGAAGTTGTTGCAGGAGTTGCCTTTGGATACATAATCATTTTTGGAAGGTGCACTAGAAAACATTTGAAAAGTAATTGAATATGTAGGCTGTCGAACTTCTGTTTTGGGTTTTTTTTTTGTTTGAGGGGGGGAATGGGAAAGGTTTCCCCAAGTAGAAGAACAGAATATATGAAGCAGAATAACTTCTTTCATGAAAAATATGGGCTATATATAAAGCTGTTGGCATAAATTACAAAGAGAAGAAAATGATCAAGAGGAAATAAACTACTAAGCATTCATTAAAGAATCCACTGATGTTAACTTGGTATTGCTTCCAAGGACTCTTTTGCATCAGGTAGTAATACTACCAACAGATTATTCATTAATATAATGTGTATATAATTTCGTTTCCCATCTTCCTAGATACAGATGACTGGACTCATAGGACCAGATTCTTCTCTCACTCCTGATTTACATTCGTGGAACTGTACTGAAGTTAGTGGAGTTACACCTGTATAAAAACAGTGTGAGAGGAGAATCACACCATATACTTCTGTTTTTAGACTAGAAATTTGTGGTACCTTATCTTTTTAGCAACCTGCTTCTCTGACCTCTTGGAAAGTAATTGTTTGTAATGTCCTAAGCTATATCTCATCCACCTGCTGAAATGCTGCTAAATAAGATTTATTTTGGACAAAGATGACAGTTACCTGTTCATGTAGCTACTACAAAGTGGAACTTCCAGTGTATTTTAAGAAATGATCCATCTTGCATTGACAGTAGGGTGACCAGACAGCAAATGTGAAAAATCGGGGTGGGGTAATAGGAACCTATATAAGAAAAAGACCCCAAAATCGAGACTGTCCCTATAAAATCAGGACATCTGATCACCCTAATTGACAGCCTGGCAATTCATAACCAGGCAAGGTGAAAAAATGTTGATCCAAAAGCAATTTGATGTTGTTTTGCCAATAGCCTCTTTCCTTGATGCTCAGGAGCAGTAAAGCTTTGAAGAATTCTCCCAACGAATTACAGATCATTACATATGACTGGAAATGACGTGACACTACTGAAATTTCTCAACAATTGAGAAAGGACTGGGGGGGAGAGAACAGTAATGGGTCAAATTCTGCTCACACGTACATTTGTAAAACTGGAGTAACTCTGCTGAAATCAATAGAGCTGGTCAAAATTTGTACCAGTGTGAGAGTAGCTTTTCTAATCTATTTGTTTTAAGAAGTTAACTTTGCGTCACTGGACAGATTTGTGTTTGTGTGTCTCTCTCTACATCTGGTGGTAATTGTCTAACTCTGTTGGATTTAGGATACTTTAAAAATAGATATTTGGTTTCTCACAATTCTGTTTCCCTTTCTGCCCTCTCTCTTAGAGAAGGGACTGCTTGCCAGAAAAGAGAAGGGGGTTAGTGTAGGGTAAGTGAGTTTTGGTGATCAGAGACCACAACAGACTGGAATGTTTTAATATGTATTTATGTTCATTCAAAACCTAGAGGAGTTTTAAACATTCTTGTGTCAGTAATGGTCTTTAGTTCATAACTTTAACAGCCTATTCTGTTGATTTTCCTCCTCTTTGTTGGTACAAATAAGTTATATTTCAGTTATTAAACCTCAGCATATTTTTCTGGACTCTCCACTTAATTTTAAAATTAAATGAATAAAAGTATTTAACAAATTTTTTTTTTTTGCTGGAGACACTGACGTTTTACCACCTAAAATTGGCAGTGATCACCAGACCAGAAATGGAAATTGGCAGGTACCACTGGATGTACAGGAGTTCAAGGCCACACCAGTACCATCATGTGCCAGCATTGAGAGGCAATATTAGTCCTTTGGGGATTCAAGGTAAATAAAGGGCTGGGGTGAAATCTAAATGGAGAGTTCAAATACGGTAGTACAAATATGATTTGCAGTAGCTGTAACCTTTTCAAAAATGTTTTTCTATGTTTCGTAGTCAGTTAGGAGTCTGATTTTTCTCATGATTGCTTGAAATAAACTTTAATTTTAATCTGTTAGTGTTGGAAAGGCAGTAGCTTGCAATTATAGATGTCCTTTTGTTAACTGTATTGCCAGCAATCATTTCAAAACTGTCCACAGCCAAGGCAGGATAGTATTGCTGTGTATGCAACCCAGGAAGAAACTGATGATGATATAATTTATAGTCCATCAGTTGGCTTCCATGTCCAAAGAGAGAGCAATACTTAATGCAGTGGGTCTCCTATCAAGTGCTTCTTTGAACAGTATTTCACGTAATAGCTCATTTTCCAGTAACAACTCTGTGTGTCATGTTTTAAAGAGAGACTGAGGCCAAGATTTTCCAAAGTGATTAGTGATTCTGCATATGTCAGATTTTGGATGCCCAACTTGAGTCACTAAAATGGAGGCCTGATTTTTCAGAGGGTGAGCACTCAGCACTTTTTGAAAATTACCTTTGAAGTGTCTCAGGTCAAACAACATGTAAGGTTATTTTGCCCAACCAGCCTCTTCCCTGGATGAAGCTGATCTATTTAATCCCATTCAGAGATTTGAGCACTACATTTGGAGAACATTCACCAAGTTTTCCACTTAGCCCCTTCCCTTATATAACCCGATGGCCTGGTTCTTTAGACCTTCAAATGCTCTTTTCCATGGTAGGCTTAATCTGTATGCTAGAAATGGGTGCATATTTTTATTGTCAAATTGTATATTCAAAAATATTGCTAAATTAGTCAGATGTATTATTTGGTTGATCAGGTCTATTCTGCTCAGCTATGGAGGGTAGAGGGAGAACTTGATACTGGTAATAATACTTTGCGCTGTTAATGGCTCTTCATTATATTTCCTAAAAGTAGAAACAGTACTGTTGCATAACATCCCAAACAGAATTTAAAATACAATGGGCTGACAATATTCTGAGGTACCTTTTCAGATCTCCACTTCAGCTAATGTCTGAGTCTTAGAGTCACCAGACTGACCTTTTTCTTGCTGGAGTCTTAGTTGTGAGCCTGCTACCTAGATTCTGAGAGAACGGATTTGGAATGGCCAGGTATATAGAAGAATATCTGATGTGGACTGTTGTCCAAAGTCCCAAAGGGGAACCAACGGCTAAATGCATACAGAAATCTTCTAGCTATGTTCAAGGTGACAATTCTATGTACGGAATCATTTAAAAAACATTATGGACTATTAATGGTTTAGCTAGACTTCAGCAGATTTATCCGTAGTGCTTTATAGCACCCGAAAGTGGGCAAGTTCTGTCTAGTTCTAGATCTGAAGTGGCTCAAGACATTTGTTTGTGATTGCAAAGTCTCTGAGATGTGGTGACCTCTGATGTGTTCTACAGATGATGTGGCTATTAAAAGCTCCTTTTCTTTGTCACAAGCCCAGCATTCATTACAAATGTGATCAATCTGTTTTATATACTGATGCTAAATTTCAAGAAGGCCTTGTTTCCATCAGAGATATTTTTTTCATCTGGATGTTTTTTCAGATCAAACATTGAAGAATATTAGAGGCAAAGATCGTGATTCACAAGTTCAATGCTTATCTTAGCCATCTTTTACGAAGCTTATGCACCTACAGGTCATTTGTCTCTATACTTTAGAAGAAGTAGCCAAAAGATTCTGTAAATCTTTACTCAACTACTTCAGAGCAAAATCCTTATTACACTGGTAGCTGTCAGTCTATATCATTAAAGGAAATCCACTTCAAGAACCAACGATCACTGCAATCCAGAAGCTGAGGTCTGTCCACGGACACTAGTTGAATTAGGAGGCTTGCTAAAATACAAACATAAGCGTTGTGTTTGGGAATGCTAAGATATTTCAGGGGCTTTTCAACGAAGAGTTGAAGGTGCAAGAGGTCCTGGGCGTAACCTGAACAAACCAGAGGCTGAAAATGACATTTTAATGTGGGAAACGCAGTTTCTGATCGCTCTGATGTAAAGAAACCTGAATCTCTCCAGATGTGCTGTGCAGTGGAAAACTGAGAATAGTAACAGACCAACTACACTGAAAAAGGCTGGAACAAGGATACCAATCTCCGTGCCAATGATTATTTAATCATAATGAAATGCTACTTCTTCCCTTGAAAGAGGAACATAATCAGAACAATGGATGTTTTTCATTTCAGAGCCGGTACAAGAATCTCTCTTGTTTTGGATTGCACTGAACAGTACACTGGAAAACACTCCCAACTCTACTAACATGTACAGTTTCTTCCTAGGGCAACCTTGCTTATCTTCTCTTTCCGTGTCTGTAATAGGTGGTGGTAAAAGAGCAAACTTTTTGTTTTCCTTTTGATATTTTGCTCCTTTCACTAGATCTCTACATAAGCAACTATCTGCTTGAATTTTTAATTAATCAATTAAATGCTACTTTATTGTCTGTCTTTCTTTAAAACTCTTTGTTTTAAACATTGGCATTCTTGTGGAAATTCTTCCAGATGAATTGATTTTTGTTTGTTTTATGGTTGTTTTTCTCTTCCTAGATTTCTTCCTAAAAATACTGGGCTTTTTGGGGCCTACTTTAGATAGGCATAAAGGCATGAGAAGGTGCACCCTCCCATCAAGATTTAAGATCATTCCATAAGGATATAGGCTGTCTCAGGAGCAGGGGGAAATTTGCAAAGCATCTGCCCATGCACACATCTTCACCTGTGTTGGTGCTACAACTGGCCAAAGGTCTTTATAGTGGTGGTTCATTTTCCTCTTTTGTATTTAGATAAGCTATTTCTCTAAAGACTCCTTATTTCCATATTGGTGCTGAAAAGCTGGGTTTGGCTTCTGAATCTTAGATCCACTGGTCTGAAAATCTCTCTCCCTGCCATGCCCCCCACCTCCTTTTTAAAAAAATTATATTTAAGTAGGAGTCTTACTGGGGAGATTTCAGAGTAGCAGCCATGTTAGTCCGTATCCGCAAAAAGAAAAGGAGTACTTGTGGCGCCTTAGAGACTAACAAATTTATTTGAGCATAAGCTTTCATGAGCTACAGCTCACTTCATCAGATACATTCAGTGGAAAATACAGTGGGGAGATTTATATACATAGAGAATATGAAACAATGGGCGGTACCATACACATTGTAACGAGAGTGATCAGGTAAGGTGAGCTATTACAGCAGGAGAGGAGGGGGCGGGGGAAACCTTTTGTAGTGATGATCAAGGTGGGCCATTTCCAGCAGTTGACAAGAACGTCTGAGGAACAGTGGGCGGGGGGGGGAAGGGAGAATAAACATGGGGAAATAGTTTTACTTTGTGTAATGACCTATCTACTCCCAGTCTTTATTCAAGCCTTACCTGCTCACTCTCATTACAGTGTGTATGGTAACACCTATTGTTTCACGTTCTCTGTGTATATAAATCTCCCCACTGTATTTTCCAATGAATGCATCCGATGAAGTGAGCTGTAGCTCACGAAAGCTTATGCTCAGATAAATTTGTTAGTCTCTTAGGTACCACAAGTACTCCTTTTCTTTTTACTAGGGAGAGAGATTGTGTTTTTGTTTACTTCCTTGTAGCTAAGGAAGCGTCAACTGGAGAAGCGGTTGGTAGCTGTGGTTGAGATCCAGTGTGATTAAAAGTCTTATTCTGCTATTGGCTATAGCTGGCATTGATGCATTGTGAGGTAAGTTACCACTTCCAGACTGGGGGATCTAAGACTCAAATGTCAAATTTTACAGGTAAGAAACTAACCTTTGATTAAAACACAAACATTATTAAAAATAGTTGTTCTCTTTTTTTTTCACAAGTAAACCCAGGAAACTCTAGTTCATGCAGGGTGAGATTTACAAAGGCCCCTAAGAAGTCCATGGGAGGTAGGTGCTAGCTCACGTGATCACATTTGTAAATCACACTGGGCATCTGTCTACCTCTTTAGATGCCTAAATACCTTTGTAAATCTGGCCCTGTGTCTAATTTGTTATACCTTTTGGCTCAGAGTTGTCTAGAGCTGGCTTGGCTGACCTAGAACTGAGAGATGACTAGTGTGCATGAGGAGATGGGTGGAGATCAGGGTGAGGGAGAGATTAGAAAGAGGGACTATTTTAATAAAAAATATGAAATGGCAGGCTGATTGCAAATTCTGGGGTTTGTTTCAGAGTAGCAGCTGTGTTAGTCTGTATTCGCAAAAAGGAAAGGAGTACTTGTGACACCTTAGAGACTAACAAATTTATTAGAGCATAAGCTTTCGTGAGCTACAGCTCACTTCATCGGATGCATTTGGTGGAAAAAACAGAGGGGAGATTGATATACACACACAGAGAACATGAAACAATGGGTTTATCATACGCACTGTAAGGAGAGTGATCACTTAAGATAAGCCATCACCACACAACAGAACCACCAACCCAGGACCCTATCCTTGCAACAAAGCCCGTTGCCAACTCTGTCCACATATCTATTCAGGGGACACCATCATAGGGCCTAATCACATCAGCCACACTATCAGAGGCTCGTTCACCTGCACATCTACCCATGTGATATATGCCATCATGTGCCAGCAATGCCCCTCTGCCATGTACATTGGTCAAACTGGACAGTCTCTACGTAAAAGAATGAATGGACACAAATCAGACATCAAGAATTATAACATTCAAAAACCAGTTGGAGAACACTTCAATCTCTCTGGTCACTCGATTACAGACCTAAGAGTAGCTATCCTTCAACAAAAAAGCTTCAAAAACAGACTCCAACGAGAGACTGCTGAATTGGAATTAATTTGCAAACTGGATACAATTAACTTAGGCTTGAATAGAGACTGGGAATGGATGAGTCATGACACAAAGTAAAACTATTTCCCCATGTTATTTCTCCCCCCCACCCGCCACTGTTCCTCAGATATTCTTGTTAACTGCTGGAAATAGCCTACCTTGCTTGTCACCATGAAAGGTTTTCCTCCTTCCTTCCCCCCCCCCCCCGCTGCTGGTGATGGCTTATCTTAAGTGATCACTCTCCTTACAGTGTGTATGATAAACCCATTATTTCATATTCTCTGTGTGTGTATATCAATCTCCCCTCTGTTTTTTCCACCAAATGCATCCGATGAAGTGAGCTGTAGCTCACGAAAGCTTATGCTCTAATAAATTTGTTAGTCTCTAAGGTGCCACAAGTACTCCTTTTCTTTCTGGGGTTTGTGTATGCTGTTCATGTGCAGCCTCGTCCGGAGTTGGACTGAGACTGATAACTTTTTCCAGTGGAGTGATTTCTGAATTCTGCATGTAGATTAACACCTCCACATACAAGAGTCCTTGGAAAAAATTTGTGCTGCAAAGTACTGGAACAAATCTTCAGGAGAAATTACTGCCAAAGTTATAGCAATAGAGCTCAGACTACTTTTATCAAGGAAGTTCTTTTAAAATACTGTAGTGATACAATGATTAATAGGAGGTTGCATTTTTCAGAAATAACTGATAGTAAGAGAAATGAGTGAGAAAATATCCCCCATTATGGACTCAGTTAAGACTGTTCAAAGTAAATCCTCTCTTAAAGCACAAGTTGACCAACTTCTTTCTCTTCAGAGGTGGTGCAGCCTTGCTTTGAAATGCATTGTCTCATGGGCTGGAAAGAGTTCCTGTCTCTTCTGTTGACAAGAAATGAAGTTGTTGGACCTTCATTTCAGGCTGACCAAACTGGAACAAGAGAACTGCTCTTGGCCTATTGTCTCATGTGTCACAGTAGTTTTACGCTTGGTGTTATGTATCATTAGCAGCCTAGAATTGATGCATGTGACAAACATGGAATCCGTGTTTCATATTGTATAAATCATATTGCCTTAAAATGGGCCATCTTCTGAATACTTACAAACTGAAGGACCATTTCACAGAACTGGAACTGCATCAAATTGATTTAATTTGGAAAAATGTGCATTTGTCTTTACTATAGATTCATAGGTTTTTAAGGCCAGAAGGGGACCGTTAGGTCAGGGACAGTCTGACCCCTGCATAACACAGGCCAGAGTATTTAATTGAGTGATTCCTGCAGTGGAGGGAATTCTTTTTCCCTATCAGAAACAGTATTTCTGGAATAAATCCAATGCAATCTGATAAGGCAGTAATTCAAAAAAAGTGCTTTCTCTTTGTAGACTCTTCTTCACCATGCTGCATTGAAATTAAGGGCGCAGAGCAAAATCTTGACTTAATCAGATGGTTATTTTTTTCTCCAATGCAGATTTGTTGCTTTCTGCAATGAAACAAACAATTGCCCCTGTTCAGTAGCAATGGGGCTGTGAGACCCCTGTTGTTAGAGTATGCAGAAGGCCCAATTTCTCTAGGTTCCTTGCTAAGATACTTTAGAAAAAAAAGTCAGTGGTCTTAACTCCGTCTAGATGTATATTCTTTTATATCTAGCAGTTGATTGTTAGTACTATTGTAGTTATTTACACAGCTCTAGAGGTGTACATAGGGGGCTTACAGACAAATAAGAAATGATGGGTCTCTGCCTCATGGAGCTTACAACCTAAGGGTAAGATTCTGACACCCTTTCCTCATGTTGAGTACCAACAATCAGTGATGGCTCCCTGATTCTCTGTCCCAGCCACAGTGCAGGATAGAGTAGCCAGAAACTTCCATGGTCTCATTATACAGGAGTGTGAGAATGTTCAATGAAATTGCAAGGTGGCAAACTCAAAACATAAACAAAATACTTTTTCATATAATTTGTAATTAGACTCTGGAACTCATTGCCATAAGAAGTCACTAAGGCCAGGAATTTAAGCAAGTTTCAAAAAGAGACTGGACATTTATATGAATACCAAGAATATCCAGAGTTACCATCATTAATGATATCAAACGTTTTGACAGGAAAACCCTGAAGCACGAGATTTAATGTACAAGTCTAACTACGAGAGATCAGGATCAGAAATATGTGGAGGGCAGGTTATTCTACATCTGACTACTGTAATGTTCTTACACTTTCTTTTGAAGCATCTGGTACTGGCTACAGTCAGAGACAGGATGCTGGACTAAATGGACCTTGAGTCTGATCTAGTCTGGCAATTCCTATGTTCCTATACCTATTGTCTCCAAGGGACTATGAATCCTCTATTTGCCTCTAACACACCACTTTGCCAGGGCAGAATCTTCCCCAAAGTATTGTTGTGGCTCCTTGACCTTCTTGAAATAATATGTCGGACGCTCAGGCTGAGAAGGTTGGACACCACTGAACTAAACCGTGTTGGTTCTCCAAAGTAGTTAATCATTATTATGAGTTGGTTCCTTTTAAGATTGAAAAGTAGCAGCTAGAAAGGCTGCAATAGCAGCTTTTTATCAGCGTACGTGTAAAGGAAAATATTGATATGAAATATATAGTACCTGCAGCAGAAGGTTAATCCTTAGTGCACCAGGACCCTTAGATAGTTTATAATGGTGTGCACAGACAGTGCTCTTTCAAAACACAAAGGGGCCTAAGCTCTTCTTCTTATAACATGCAATATTAGGGCCCAGTCCTGCAAAGATTTATGCACATGCTAAGTATTAACCATATGAATAGCGACATTTGAGTTCACCATTAACTCAGCACGCCTTTCTATAGTACCTAAGCAAGGATTTTGGCTTAGTGTATCGAGTTAAGTTTTATAATTTGTTTGCACAATTGAAATTGAGTGGGACAAGGTAAGAACGGAACATAGGCCTTAACAGAGGCTTGCTTGTAACTTTTAAAAATTACAATTCTAGGGCTAACTGCTGATTGTGCCAAATAGAAAAGGTCAGAGGAGAAACATTCAACACACACTTTCAACGTATCGTTGTGGTGTTGAAGATTTTCCCTCACAATCCCCTTGTTGCCCCAGATTATTGACTCCTGCTTTGGGAGATGTTCCAGCATATGCTTTTCTGATAATATCACATCAAATGCAGATGGTTTCTGGATGTTTATGGCTGGGAAAAGGAGTCAAGAACATTTCATTTTGTCTATGACAGGGGTGGCCAACCCCTGAGCCTGAGAAGGAGCCAGAATTTACCAAAGTACATTGCCAAAGAGCCACAGTAATACATCAGCAGCCCCCCATCAGCTCCACCTCCCACTCACTGGCAGCCCCGCCAATCAGCGCCTCCCCCTCCCTCCCTGCACCTCTCAATCAGCTGTTTCATGGCGTGCGGGAGGCTCTGGGAGGGATGGAGAGGAGCGAGGGCATAGCAGGCGCAGGGGATGGGGCGGGAAGGGTTGGAGTGGAAGCAGGGCCTATGGCAGAGCTGGTGGTTGAGCAGTGAGCACCCTCCGGCACATTGGAAAGTTGGCGCCTGTAGCTCTAGCCCCGGAGTCGGTGCATATACAAGGAGCCGCATATTAACTTCTGAAGAGCCACATGTGGCTCCGGAGTCGCAGGTTGGCTACCCCTGGTCTATGATATGGCACCAGTACATGCAGCTCCCTCCCCCCAGTTATCCTGCACACTTTGGGATATAAAATGCATTTCACAGAGTGAATAAAGCCTTTATGGGTAGAGATTTGCAAAACCGTGCCATATAGTGAAAAGTCAAATTGGCACTTGCCTTCACCAACACAGATTCCATAGTCTAGTGGAGGTCCTTAGTGACTGAGACACGGTTGGCATTTTTCATGCTGGGGCATCAGTCAAAGCAGATGATACCTAGATACTGGGAAAATAAGAGAAAAATGTGAATAGCCTGATTGTCCTCTCAGATTGGTATGTGAATTGGGAGTAACTCCATTGTAATGAACACAGATTCTCACACATTATTGTACATAAAGTAACAATTTAAAATGTCACCCATTGCTTCACCCCACCCCAGATCCTTCCCACCCTGTTTTGTTCAAAAAGTAGCTAAGTGTCTGCCTTTTAACCCAGTGTTCAGCACAGTAGATATCCCAACCTCTGTTGCCTATGCGGGGCATCCATGGAAGCAAAACTTCATGAGTTTAGAATTGCTATAGCCTGTGCCGTGGTTATATAAATGGCTGGCAGCCCCCAACACAGCATAATGAGGGAGCAAATAGTGCCTAGTGTTCCTCTTTCTGGAGAGCTGGGCAGAACTACATGGAGGGAAGGAATGAGGTGTGCAAGGGAGGAAAAATTGGAAGTAATGAGTTAGAGAAAATTGCAAGAGAGGGCAGCAGATTGGTTCCCTGACTGACTGTTCCCTGAAATTCAGATTTTCCATCCCCATTTCTGATTGTTCTCCGTTCCTGCGTTTTTGTTTCCTTATTTATACTTCTGTGCTATATCACATCACTTCTTTATGCTTGAGTTTTGCTGGGGCACTAGAAAAGCCTGGAAGGAAGTTTGAACTTCAGAAAACAAGCACTGCTTTCCTGCAGGTGAGATATTGGCTGGCAAAGGAGCAGGCCAGCAGATATTATCCTGCTCAATCACTCTGGTCTGTCTGTCTGACTTTGGGTAGCCAGTGTCTGACTTACTCATCAAAACCCTGAAATCTGAGAGCTCAAGAGTTAGCCTCAATAGGTCCTTAGGACAAGGGTAAGTGCTGTGTGTCGTAAACTCACCCCATTGTGTCCACTGTACGGAAGGCTGCATTGTCCCTATTAGAGAAGTTGTAATCTTGCCCCAAACTTACCTCAGCAGGGTGAGTTACAGATTGAGAATTGCTGTCTGAAAGTCCCTCCCCATTAATTCTGCATTTCCTTGCTTTTCTGGGTTTAAATCAGGTACACCTTCACAGTGCTGAAAGAGGTTTGGCCATGCAACTGCCATTGGCATTAATGGGAATTGTGTGACTAAAGCTCTGCACATATTCAGTGGTCTGTATATAGTCTCCTCTCCGAGCTATTGATGGGTATATTGCTCATCACAGCTCAAAGAATAATTATATGAACAACCAGTATCATGGCTGACTTTCTATGTATAGGTTCATCCTTTAACAGTTTCCTGTGACAGATATTTTTCCAAGAGACTACAAAAGAATAGTTGGTTCCTGTTCTTTCCCCTCTATTTATTTTTGTCCCTTAGTTAGAAATATTCAGGGTGAGTTGTATATGTGTGTGTATTTAATAGCATTCATTCCCTAGAGAATAATCTCAGTCCTTGTTTTAGCTGGCCTCCTTCTGAGAGTGTGTTAAATCTGTAGCCAGGATCACAAGCAGCTCTGGGCAAATCACTGGGCTGTTATTAACCTGCCTCCATGGCAACTTCTGCTCACAAGCTTGAGGACAAAAAATGTTTTTATTCTGCTGAGCTGCACAAAAGATTCTAGTGATGTTTTAGACAAAATGGCCATTGAAAGCCAGATGCATTGATGTGTATTTGTAATGCATGGTTTATATTTAAACTGTTTTACACTGCTGATTTGCTGGGGTGTATAGAGTGCTAAAAATTGCATGGTATTATCTGTGTGCAAAGTAAAGACAGAGCAGAATTTGTGCCAAACAGATTTTTTTATTAAAAAGTTTTTAATAAACTTCCCAAATCATACTAAATACTACAACATTGTTTACAGGATACGCAGCTTCAGCAGCAGAATCTGTTATCAACTTACTCTGCTTATTTCATATTTATTTACAAAGTTGCCACTGCTTTTCAGTTGTATGGTAACTCGCTGCCTACTGATTCAGAAACATAGCAGAGCACAAGGCAAACTGCATCTAGAAAGATCAAATTCTCCAGGCCAGATTCTCAGCTGCCTTAACCTGATATAGCTCAGTAGACCAGCTGAAGTTCTGGACCTCCATGTTTAATGGAAATGTACTCCAATACTAGCCTAGAAAGTTTGGTAAGAAAATAATCCTTAATTTTGTCTGAACTAATAGTAGTACAGTAAAAGCTTTGTTATCCAGCATGTTGGGAGAATTGGGGGTGCCGGTTAGTCAAAAATTCCAGTTAACTAAGAGGTTTCAGAGTAGCAGCCGTGTTAGTCTGTATTCGCAAAAAGAAAAGGAGTACTTGTGGCACCTTAGAGACTAACAAATTTATTAGAGCATAAGCTTTCGTGAGCTACAGCTCACTTCATCGGATGCATTTCTGTTTTTTCCACCAAATGCATCCGATGAAGTGAGCTGTAGCTCACGAAAGCTTATGCTCTAATAAATTTGTTAGTCTCTAAGGTGCCACAAGTACTCCTTTAGTTACATAAGAGTTACACTTACCAATGGAATACCAATTTTCAAAGAATTAGAATACAATAAAATGAATAAAGTATAAAATAGTATACAGGTACTCACCAATCCAGTAGTAGTACTGCATTGCAGAATAGTTGATTTCTTGAAGCACTTAGGTGTATACAGGTAAAATTTTCTATACAGTAGATTTTTATGACACTACATATCACTATGGGCAGCACATGGCATACACCCAGTTCACTAAAAATACACTTAACACTAAAAAGATACTGAACATAATTTAACCCCTCTTTGATTCCGAAGGCACTTCAGGATCTTGCAGTGCCTCAGGGTCATCGTTATCAACATCAGTTATCACTGTAGATGTAGAAGGTTTCAGAGTAGCAGCCGTGTTAGTCTGTATTCTCAAAAAGAAAAGGAGTACTTGTGGCACCTTAGAGACTAACAAATTTATTAGAGCATAAGCTTTCGTGAGCTACAGCTCACTTCATCGGATGCATCCGATGAAGTGAGCTGTAGCTCACGAAAGCTTATGCTCTAATAAATTTGTTAGTCTCTAAGGTGCCACAAGTACTCCTTTTCTTTTTGATGTAGAAGGTGTAGGAGATTGGGCTGATCTCCTGTACTAACCCTATGACACACCCTGGAAGCTGCTTTTTTGAATAAATCCCTGATATCAGCTTGTTTACTTGTCTTCTGCCTCTTTTGCATAAAAGTAGAGTGCAGAATGTGCAATTGCATAACCCCCTGGGCAGTATACTAGTCCCAGTTACTAGATTGAAGATTTGTATTGGGAGATATCAAAAATGCCAGTTAATAGAGCTTTCTGGTTGATAAAGTGATGGATAACAGCTTTTACTGTATCTGGTTTTGAAAAGCTTCTCCAGGTTGTATTTTGGTAGTCAAGGCTGTAAAAAATAAAATAAAATATAGGAAAAAAACCTCATACTATCAGATTTCATTGATGTGAATGCAGGGTCTCCAAAAAGTACATTCTTTGTGTGTTACGGCAACACTGCAAACATTCTTTAACTGGGTCATATTAAAATGAGGATTTGGGACGGTCTGGCAGTCTAATGCCTCGAACAGGTGGTGTGTATTCTGCAAAGCTGATACCCTTTGATAGGAACAGCTGTGTATAAACTCCATTGTAAAAGTTGTTGTTTGAACATGTGTGTACACGCGCACATACTGCCATGTCTAGCATGGAAATATGCCATTGACAGTATTTCCTTGTTTAAAGCTAGGGCTGGAGGTGTCTTTTTGTCCAAGGACCAAAGACAGTATGTATCCCAGTTATCCAGTTGGCCTAGAGTTAAAGAGTTGGTGGTTGCTGGGGCTCTGTTTTGTCTAATGTCTGGCTCAAAACGCCACTGTAGCTTTACGGACTGGATCAAGTGGGATCTTGTCAGTGATTTGCCCTTGACACAGTAAAGGCCACCAGAAGGACGGTGCTGCCTTTTCTCTTGTGGAGTAGAGTGCTGTAGGAGCCCTGAGCCATAAACACCGTTGTCTGCTGTAGACAAGAATTTGAAAGC
This sequence comes from Dermochelys coriacea, assembly GCF_009764565.3. NCBI lineage: Eukaryota > Metazoa > Chordata > Testudines > Dermochelyidae > Dermochelys > Dermochelys coriacea. The sequence goes on along the minus strand of NC_050068.2, from coordinate 135,277,386 downwards.
TTTGGGGCATCCACTGCTGGCAGTTTGAATACAAGGGGCTGTTGATGAAATGGTGTGATCTGCCTGAATGAGCAATCAAAAGAGATCACACTTCAAGTCCAGTATATTTATGACTGTGTGGCAAACTAGGCTGCACAGCATGGGGTGCCCAGTCTACTGGAATGACCTAGATTTGGGAGTAACCTTTAGCCCTGGTTCTATGTGGATTTAAGGATTTTGCCAAGTTATTCTTCAGAACTATTTGCCTTTTGACCCACAGAGCAGCTTTGATGTTGACTCTGAAGGAGGCCAGACATCCTACCCTCCAGCATGAAAGAAGATTTTTATAATAGCAACAGGTTAAGAGGAGAAATCAGACTTATGCAGAGCCAGAATGATAAAATGAGAGGGGCTGCAGTGCCTGGGTTCTGCAGTTAAACACCCAAGAATGCTGTTTGGACAATGGAAAGGACTTGTGATTATATTGTTCCTTTTAAACTTGCTTTGCAAATTTGCCATATCACCCTGCAAGATCTGTCATTCTGAAGTTTGCTTTAGCTTCGGACCTCAGTGATATGAGATGTACTGTGGTTTTTATGTTTCAAAGTAGCAGCCGTGTTAGTCTGTATCCGCAAAAAGAAAAAGTGGACTTGTGGCACCTTACAGACTAACAAATTTATTTGAGCATAAGCTTTCATGAAAGCTTATGCTCAAATAAATTTGTTAGTCTCTAAGGTGCCACAAGTCCTCCTTTTCTTTTTGTGGTGGTTATATTTCTTCCCATTGAGCTTTCTTTACGCTTCCTTTCCTTCCCGTCACCCCATCAGGCTAAGCAGTACATCAAGCTGTCTGTATTCATTTTGTGGCATTCGAGGCACGAAGAAAGTTCGTTTCTGAATGGATTCCAGCTGTGGACTTGACTGTAAAAGCTTCCCCAGCTGGCTTCTATATAATTAAATCTTGTATGCATTTACTGAAGTGGCATTTCATAAGACATCTAAGTAGCAATAGCTTTTTAAGCATGACAGGGACATTTTGTAAGAGATCGTTAAAACGAAGAGTCTTACATTGATAAAACGATTAGAGGGTTTTCTGTCATTGTACGCACATTATTTCCAAATGCCCCCTGGACGAGCCTGTTGCAAAACTCATTTGTTACTTGGAAGATCGGGATGTTAGGGGAAAAAAACCCACTTTCTTTAGTGGGCCTAGATCTGCTGATCTTTTCTTGGAGTTTGAGACAGAAGTTGTGATGTTTGCACCATCCAATTGTCTCCATAAATTTTAAATGGTTAATGATTCATTTTGTACCATATATCGGAAGAAACAGGCTGTTCTGTTACATTCAACACTGGTAGTTCCATTGAGTAATATCCTAATGGTTTATACTTTGCACAATTGTATGAAACCTACACTAATGATGAATACTTAGCCAGTGTAATGCTCTCACCCTGAAGCAATGAACTGGTATAGATTGCCATTACCGTTATAACACACATAACTCTGTTTGTTTCCAATTCACATTACTCATTCCTGCAAGCAAATGGATTTTCAGGCAGTGCCATCGGGAGGAATCCGATAGTTGCAACTGAATTTACCTTATCACAATGTCTCTGATACTGTGGTGGTATAACTGTAGCTTTCATCCAGCTGACCCAGTACATCCAGTATTTTTCTGTTAAATTGGAGACAAAACTATGCTTTCTGGATAGTACAGTTTAGACCTCAATATTCCTTTTGAAAAGGAAACGTCAGTCTTAATTTATTTGCCAAACATTCACTTTAATATTTCTGCTTTCTATTTAAATATATATTTTGTCCTTTTTAAAACTGATTCTCTTATTCCAAATATTCTCCTTTTTGCCACTTCTCAGTTCCATTGGCTTTTAGGTAGCTAAACTGGCTTATAAAATAGCTTTTATATAATTTTGTTTTCAGGACAGATATTAACTTTTCATAAAAACACAGTCCTTAGACAAAGTGTGCAGTAGCTGGATTTTGAAGACCGTGGAGCATAGAACTCCTTCATTCAGTAGAAGTATAAAATATATTTCATCTTTCCCAAATGCTTCCCCATGTTGTGTGTTCACTTCCTTGACGTGCTTAAAGAGCATGGCAGTAGTGTAACTGACGCTTCTTATTATTACAAATAGTTTTTAAATGCAGTGTATTATCTGAGAGCGATCAGATCAGAGGGACTCACTTAGCTAAATGGATTTTTGTTTTTCGGTTGATGAGCTAACTCATCAATGACCTCTTCTTGATCTTGCAAAGACATGAGAATTCAACCCATTTCCACTTATGTGTTTTGAGTTCACACAGACAAAGCTGAAGGTCATTGCTCTAGAGCAGGAATTGTCGTCATCTTGCATCATCTGTTAGCTTTCCACATATCACTTTGCCAATTTTTTTTTTTAAATTTGAGCCAGCCCCCAGTGGTTGTACTAAATGAAAAGTGAATGTTGTTCTCCTCATAATTTGCTGTTGTGCTTAATAATGTTTCCTTTGTTTCATCTTTTCTGCTTAGGTTGCTTTGAATGTTGCATTAAGTGCCTGGGAGGAGTTCCATATGCTTCACTTGTGGCAACCATTCTCTGCTTTTCTGGGGTAGCATTGTTTTGTGGCTGTGGTCATGTGGCTCTCACTGGAACCGTATCTATCCTTGAACAACACTTCTCCACAAACTCCAGTGATCATGCTTTGCTGAGTGAAGTGTAAGTATGCCCCTCTTCCATTACTTCATGGAAGAATTCCAGCAAAACACCGCATAATGCAAACACAACTGAAATTAGAGATGGATCCAAACGCAAATGCCAAACTCAGAGGCTTAGGCTCTTTTCTCTAAATGATATACACACAGGGCAAAATATCTAGTGTTATCACTTCCATGCACAAAGATTCAGCATATACTTCCAGCCTGAATGACTTTTGTTAGACAAAACAGGAAGAACAGGTGTAAAGTCCTAATGAAAACACAGTTTGTCTCCTCTGTAACAGCTGGATCTGAGTCAAATACAAAACGTCAGCTATTTCCAGCTGATGGGAGGGTCCTAAAAATGTAAAGGAGCAGAATGTAGGAAACCATCATCACTGGTGCAGATCTACGTGCATCATCTCTAGTAACTGATTATGGGGAAGGCAAATTTTATGCAAACAAGAGTGACACTCACTCCTGTGAAGTGAGTCAGCCAGCTGTGTTGGAACACCTTTGATGCTTTCTTTCATTCTGCACATGCTATAGAGCTGCACCAGTCAGAGGCACAGTGCAGGACTGAGCCCTGTAGAATTTCAACTACATGAGCAATGCTCCAAGACCCATGATCAATAATAGGACAGGAGCAGACTGTGAGGCGGGAAGTGCACTACTGTGCACAGAATGCCCAAGAGCTTTGATTTGAGGCTGGAGAATTCTACTAGCAGTGGGATCATGCCCTGTGTTTCCTGGGCTAGCAAGGGATGGGAGCACTTCATACTCATCTGTTGGAAGTGGGCAGGAAGAGCCCTTGTAACTATGCTTAGCTGCCCTCTTCTGCCAAGCCATTTCTTCTAGCCCACAGCATGAGGCCATTGGTGTAGGGGGATTAAGAGGTGTATTGGGTAGGATCCTGGTATGCTCCCCTGGTCATTTTTTTACTTTAAGGCACATGGACTCTCGAAATTTCCCTGTTGTCTTTCCCCCTCTTCTTGACAGCTATGCCTGTACTTCATTTTATGAGCTACTTCTGGATCCCATTTATTGAGAAAAAAAGCTTTTCTCCTCCAATCTTGTTCACCTGGCCCTTGATTGTGTGGTGACCATTTACCCTAGGTCAGGAGCTTATCTAATAGTATCTAAAAACCCTTTGACAAGGTGCTAGTATTTTATGCATGCTATATACATGTGTAGAGCCCTGCATGGATAGAAAATTTGTATCCACATTTGATCCACGATCCAAAGATTTGCAGGGCTCTACAAATGCAGCAGAACCATAGCTTGTATGGCAATGGCATGTAGCATCACTAGCTGAGCTTCAGCAACTAGGAGTGTAACAAAGCCTAATGTGCAAAGTAACAGGGTTCATTTGTTTAATTGAGGAGGAAATTCAAACGACAGGGAGCAAGCTTTGCAAGAATTCTTGATAGCAGCCCATGGGAGAGGGCTGTTGTGACCAAGTACCTATCATCAACCCAACATCAGCAACCATGGTTACAGTAGCACTGTATCAGGAAACGAGCAATTGGTACTTGAATTACTATGGACACAGGCTTTGTGGAAGCCTAAGGAGAAATGCCAAGAGATTAGACAAATAGACAAATTTAGCTGGAGGGGTTTAAAATTACCTGCAGATATTTTTTAGTAGGTTAGAACTCCTGGCTTGTATTTTTAACCATACTTGATATTCTTGTACCTTTGCTATGAAACTATGGACTCACTCCTGCACTGAAGAATTTGTTAATTTTAACAGTGATGCTCATATGCATGTTTTCAGGAAAATATCACATCATTTTCATGCACTGTAAAATATGTATGCAGATGCATTTGAGTAGGGGGTGTAAGAAGGGTGTAAATTTTGGAGCTGATGATGCTGTCTCCTTACAGGCAACATGGCCCTTAGGAGTGAGCACAGAGCTAGGTGGCCAGAATATCCGAATTCTCTTCTAGCCCTTGCCACTTCAAGCATTTTGCTCCTACACATGTACCACAGCACAAACATTTAGTTAAGGGTCACAACACTCTATGAAATATAGAAATATCTCCATTTTGCAGGCATGGAACTGAGGCTCAAAGATCATGACTGTCCTAAAGTCATACACCCAGTCAGTGTAAGAAGCAAGATTAAAACCCAAATCTCTTGACTCCCAGGAAGGCCCTAGACCATTGTCCCTCTGGTGCACATTAGTTTCCCATGTCAGTTTCTACATCTGTAAAATTAGCATTGCAAGGCTGGAACACACACCCCTGACCCTCTTCTTTAAACAGATCCACAATATTTGAATAGGTATTTGGCAGAATGAATTTGCTCATCCTTAATATAATCAGGTAAGACTGCTTTGGTTTAAAGTGACTTCAAGTCTGACTAACCTTTATTTCCTCTTCCATTTTAGCATACAGCTAATGCAGTATGTAATCTATGGCATTGCATCGTTTTTTTTCTTATATGGAATAATCCTTTTGGCAGAAGGCTTTTATACAACAAGTGCTGTGAAGGAGCTACATGGTGAGTTCAAAACAACAGCCTGTGGCCGATGCATCAGTGGAATGGTGAGTACAGTACTGTTGCTGTCACCCTGCTATCCAAAGTAAGAATAGTAACTGCCTTTAATTTTTCTTCACATTAGCGAAGATCTTTGATCTGGCTTAGTTTGACTCTCTTATGCTGTTGCACCACAATGTTTTTGCCCAGTTAAACTTTTCATACCCACCAAAGAGAGAGGTACTCAGAATTGTGCACTGAGACCCATCTTCTCTTTGCACTTTGGGAAAGCTTAGAGGGATCCAAACTTTGCAGAATGAGCTATTTAGGTATTTACGTATTCTAAATTCAACTTCATGGTTGTAGATTGTACATTTTGTAATGCTTAACCCTGGTGAGAGGTAAATTTGGGCCTTAAACAGTCGTGATGTTTGGAGTTGGCATTAGAGCAGTAGTCCCCAGTCTGAGGGGCGTGCCTCCTTAGGGGGGCATGGAAGAATGTTCAGGGAGATACAGGGGGCCCAGGTCTGCCCTCATGAGAGGTAGGGAGGGAGCGCCACCCCACTCTGCCCTCAGCCTCAGCTGCAGCTTTGGATCGCAGCTCCAGCCTAGGCTCCCTGCACTGGCCCTGGCTCTAGCTCCGCTCCTGGCTGCAGCCCTGCTCCCAGGGGGCCTGGACAGGTTCCATTACAGGTAAGGAGGAGTACAACAGAAGAAGTTTGGGAACTACGGCATTAGAGACTCAGAGTAGGGACTACAAAACTCTTTGAGAGTAGTTTATGCGGGATTATTTTAAAAAATCCTTAAATTTCTATAGCGCATTCCACCTGAGGGCCACAAAGTCCTTCAAATATCAATGAATCAAGCTTCACAACACCCCTGGAAGCTAGACAAGTATTACTGTCCCATTTTGAGATGAGAAACCAAGGCCCAGAGAGAAAGTAACTGACTCAAGATTGCACGAGGAGTTTTCAATACAGATGAAATATTTAAAACCTTTAATAAGTTCCAAATGGTTTTTCCATCTGTACACTTAAAAAAATAAAAACTTAAAATTCTTGCCCACAGCTTCCTCATGGTTTAGGAACAGAAACACAATGTTTTTGAGACAGGATTTCAAAGCTGTCTCTGAAAATTTGAATTTAAAGCTGATAGTTATGAAGAAAGCAAAGGAATATGGCTGGGATCACCCAGGAGGAAGTGTGGGTGAAAAGTGAAGAGGCTTTTGGTGTAATTATATTGCATTTTAATAATTAAAACATATTGCGTATAAATGTAGAGTTTTTTCAGCCAAGAAAGGGAATAGCATGTTTGTATTGAACAAAGAGTAAATTTTCAACGGTATTATTTAATACCTAATTGACTTAATTTATTAGCTTTTTGAAAAGTGTAATTTTTAATTTTTGAAGCATTTTATTTTCTGGCAAGTGTGACATTAAAGATGACAACTGAGTTATATTGAAGGCTTTCTTTTCCAAAGGTCAAAAATGCCTATACGTTTGCACATTCACTTTGAGTGCATAATTACTTGTGCAAGTTAGTTAACTGCAATCAAAAAAGTGACTATTCATCTCCTTATGCATATATCTATGTTGCAGGCAACTGTGATAAATGCATGTTCAAATGAGGCGCAAAACGTAGTTTTTCCTGACTTTTTGAAAAATCTAACCGCTCTCTTTTACTGTAGTAGTAGAGGTAGAAATTGCAACAAATATGCTACATGAACCATCATAAAATGTGGGAATTTAGAAGTGACAAGTAGTAGTAAGAGTTCTAAGAAGATACATTAACGATTAAAATGATGTTACACAGACATTTCCCTTTTTATGTTCAATTAGTAACATTACAGATCTAGGCAATCACAATTTGTATGTAATTGTTGCCAATGCAGCCAGTTCCCTCTTCCCATTCTGCTGATTCAGTTCTAGCAGATATATTAGATTTCCAAGCTTCCTGAATGATTGTTGGATGCCAGTGCTATAAAGAGGAGTCATATCAGATCATCAGTAAGGCTGCATTTTTCCTGGCTGTCATAGGAGTCAAGGATTCCATAATATTTATGTTGTAAAAAAAACCTATCTACCAGCCCCCCTCTTGCCCACCCCCAGTCATATCCTTACTGAAGTCAATGGGAATACCTCTGGAGTGAAGTACTGTTTAGTATGAATGAAGAGCCTGGCCCTATAGAAATAAACATCCATGACTTTTACGCCTTATGCAAGCACCTGCCTTCCCCCTGACTTCTCTGCCTCTCTGTTCCACTGCAAAATCCGTCCCACGAATGAACTCTGGGTTATCCACAAATTCTCTTTGCCTTGCTCCCGTGCTGCTTAGTGTCTCTGGACAAGTGTCCATGACCATGTGGACTTTCTCCACTACAAATTTGCTCTGTCTTTCAGCTCTCCCATCTACCTAAGGAATACTCTTCTCCCTCAGTGACTCCCCCTCAACCCTCCTTCCTCTCCATGCAGGATCTTAACTTTCTTTTGGATCACTCTTTTCCTCATTGAACTAACCCATACAACCACTCAGACACTATTGTCCTTCAGATCCATTTCTACAATGATGCTCATGGAGAACTGCCCCTGACAATGGCTAGGTAGAGGGCCATGGAGATTCTGATAGCTATTTTATTTATATTATGTAGTTTAAAAAAACACCTCTTTGATTTGGAAGCATTGAGCGGTGCTCGTAGCTGGTCTGTGTACCCACAGGTTACCATCACTCTTAGCTTTGTCTTCCTTCCCAAGGCCCTCCATTTGTTTGTCACAACCTCTTGATTGCCTTGTCTCACACTAGACTGTGAGGTCTTCAGGCCAGGAACTGTCTTTCTATACTATTTGTACAGTGGCTAACGCTACTAGTCCCAAGTCCCAACTGGAAGACCAGGACACTGCTGAAATACTACAGCTAATGTGGATGACTGTGATAGTAAATAGTCTGGAACCAGTTTCACTGATGTTGAATTCCGCCAAGTTAAACGCTGAGCTGCGCAGGAGGCCAATACAACTGGAGAGGCCAAAGCAGTTACATTTCAGGAACAGCTTTAATTCCTCAAAGGCTGATGAGGTTGAGGTAGGCTGGGTTTACAAAGGTCCGGCCTGGCATCACAATCTCACATCTGTTTATGGTCATTGCTGCAAAAGCAGAGTTTGGCTATATGCTAAAATGGGAAAAAAGGTAATGTTATGTACAAAACAATACCCATGTGGGATTCCTGCCTGGGGGCCCGAGATACCTTGCCGCTACATACCCTTAGCTTGAAACAATCTTATTTATGCCTACTGTGGGTCATCTCCCTGAAACCAACAGCCTCTGTCCACCAAGCACTTACTTCCAGGTCTTGCCGCAGACCTTGCCCTCCCTGTGCAGGTTAGTGCTAAGTACACACCAAACCCTGAGTCCTCCTTGCAGCATCCAGCCACTCACAGCAATTACCAGGTAAGCTGTCCCCAAAGAGACAGTGTACACATGGAGTGGTACAATTCAGGATCAGATCCTTTATAACAAACCACCACTAGATTCTTCTTAGCATGAATACAAATATGTTTATTTACAAAGATTAAGATTTAAGAGCTAGTGAGCAAGGATAATGAGAACAAGTTCTATGTAAGACAAATGGTATAACACTTCTTACAGTCTAAACTTAACTGTAAAGGTTAAAATCCTTGTCTAAAGCAGTTTCTCATGTAAAGCAACCTCTCACCGTCACTAGCCCACATGGCCAGGATCCAACTTTATGAATGCAAAAAGCATGGTCCTATTAGCTTCCTCAGTGAAGGATGACAAAATGTCCTTTTGCTTCTTATATTCCCCCAAACTCACTGTTTTCTCCCCCAAAGAGAGGATGATCCCTGTGGTTTCTTTCCAGGGATGCTGGCTCTAAGGTGTCTTTCCATGCTCTTGTTTGTTTCACATCCCGCGTTGACCTGTTTTTCCTGTTGACTTCCACAGGAGTTTCCATTGCATTGGCTTTACAATGCTTAATCTACATAGGAATCTAGGCAAACATCTGAAAATATGTCCCTTTGTCTGGCAAAACCAGTTTTTCACCTCTGCTAGTGACACCTTAATACAAACTAGAAGGATGTATTTTCAGTACCTAGATATAATGTTTACAATATAATCAGTACATATGTTTCAATGAAGCTAGAGATACGGGACTAGTGCTTTCTAAATGTATTATTGATACGTATCATGGTATTGCACAGAGGCCTCAACCAGAACTTCACTGGGCTAGACACTAAATATACACAGAAGTAACCCCCCCCCCCCAAAAAAACAAAAACAAAACAAAACAGTTCCTACCCTGCAGAGTTCACCACCTAAATAGACAACAAAGAAAATGTGAGAAAAGAAACATTACTTTCCTCTTTTACTCACGGGGAACTGAGGCACAGAGATTGTGATTTGCCCAAAGTCATGCAGGTAGTCTGCGTTAGATTGTGGAACTGAATCAGATCTCCAGAAGCGCAGACCAGTGTTTTAACCACACCTCTCTAATGATACTCTCTAAAGCAAAATTCAGCTTGGCAAACAATTCAGAACATAGAATTAGGGGCCTTTCCAAAGCCAAAATCAAGTGTAGTATCTGTTTAATATCTCAGACATCCTCTACAAGGATATTCTACCCTGCAAGAGGAGGGATTATAGATTTTTCATCTCATGTTTATGATCTTTTGTCACGTTAATTTAAAACATTTTTAAAACAGCTTGTCTTAGTTGATATGCCCCTGGTAGCTGTTAGGGTTTCTGGCATCTCATTTTAGGAACCCAGATTAATTTTTCGGGAGACAAAAATGGGTTTCTTTACATTTATGTTCAGAATCGACCCCGCTATATCTCCAGAGAGCCAAGCATGATTTGATTCCCCTGTATAGTGTACGGCTGGCAAGAATTAGAGAATTTCTTATATATCTGGTATATAATTTTTTTTTAAAATCTGTTACATTTGATTTGTTGGCATTTATTAGTTTTAACTTAAAATCAGAATGCCCTGGTTTTAGAAGAATTCTAAACTTCTGAATTCTAAGCGTGATTAGTAAACTGCTCCTTCAGAAGACCAACCTGTTTGTTCAAGCAGACAGATGAAAAATGGAGCATTTGAGTCCTACTTTTTCACTACTGCCTTTGAGCCAAGTATTTGTTTAAAGAAGACAGAAGGAAGAAATGAAATGCTGGCCTGGTCATTTTTCTGCTGCCCAAAAGATCCTATTTACAAGGGAAACATTGTATGGCAACTGGCTTTTAATGTTTAACTTCCTGAAAATGACTTGTAGGAGCTTATTTAAAATATACATACCCCTCCTCCAAGACAGAGCATATTCATTCTGTTCTCTTCAGAGAATTAAACTTGAAATGTGTGTTTTCTCTGCCTAGTTTGTTTTCCTCACATATGTGCTTGGAGTGGCCTGGCTTGGGGTCTTTGGCTTTTCTGCTGTGCCTGTCTTTATGTTCTATAACATATGGTCAACTTGTGAAGTCATCAAATCACTTCAGACAAATATGACAGCTTCAGGGGACCAGATCTGCGTGGATGTCAGGCAATATGGTACTTATTTTAATCCTGATTAAATTCTTTATCCTCTTTCTTTGTCTTCTCTTCAGTTGGTTTGTCTGTCTTATCAGATGAACCAAAAAGCAGAGTATGGTATCTCTGAAAATGCCATTACTTTTCCAATTCATGCAGTTTACACTAACCTATTTCCAGATGCACTCAGTTTAACTGAACAGGCAAGTCATGTATCTCAAGTGATTTTGTAGCTGTTACCCATATTATTATATCAGGTTTAAATATAAAACAATCTCAAAATAAAATGCTTAGGAACAAAGTGGGTAGAAATAGATATTTTTTTAAAATATCAAAAAAATTGAATATATTTATTTATTTATTTTAAACAGATTTTTAAAATTTGAAATTATGACTAACTATTTTAAGACCTAAACTTACAATAATCTATTAAAATTTAAATTATAAAATGCTGCAACAATGAGCAGTCCTCAAATTAATTAATTTTTGTTATTGGAAGGGTGCTGCTTTTTTCACTATATGCAGAATCGGGCAGAAAATATTTAACTTTTGAGGTCAACTCAAGCTTGAAAATGTTACATTAAAATAATATATTAAGTAAGCATCTGTATTATTTTCAGCCTCTACCGTGGGGTGACTAAGTCCAGTTTGTTGTGCAGAAAAGCTTCTGGCTTAACTATTTTCGGTTTCAATTTAGCTAGCAGGTTCAGAGAAAATATTCTCTTCTTTTGGACTAGTTCATTCAAACTTGGCAAACCCACTGGTAGTTGAAAGCAGGTAAACTTGTTTTCCTCTTCCAATCTATGAATAAAAACAAGGTGGTAGAGGATGAGATCTACTAACTCAACAAACGTGAAGGACATGGGGCTAGATTTTCAAAAGGTATTTAAGACACGTGAAGATGCAGATAGGCATGCTAACTTGCTATGGCACTTTCAGAAATTCCACTAGGCACCTAACTCTCAATGAAAACGATGAGAGGTAGGTGCCTCATGGGATTTTCAAGAGCCCCTAAGCAATTTAAGCACCCCACTCTCATTTATTTCAATGAGCGTGAGGTGTCTCGTGCAACTTTCAAAAGTGCTGTGGCGGATTAGGTGCATATCTGCATCTTTAAGCACCTAAATACCTCTGACAGTCCAGAAACAGTCTGTCAATTCAATAACTAAAATGAATGACCTTAATAACTCATTTTTAATTGCAAAGTGTTTTGATAAGCTTGTTTATTGAATGTATCCAGCAATTTAATTTTATTTAACTAGTAAAAAAAAAAAAAAGTTTTTGTACATTTAATTGAATTCCAATTTCCATCCAAATGCAACTTGACAAAAATCCAGAATAAAATTTTATCCAGTGTAAATGTGCAAGACTCCAAATATGCACATCAGAATGGAACAATTACATTCAGTACATATGTCTTTGTCTAAGGAATTATTAGTACCCCACCACAGTATTTACTTGGGTTGTTGCTGTGTATTTTGGAATTGCAAAGCAGAACTACAAGTGGTTATGGAGTAAATCCTGTGAAGCTTTTTCTGCAGCTGTACCAATTTAAGATAAATTCATGTTCATACAGTCTACTTTTGCCACAATCACTAACTCCAGCCAGCAGAGTTTGAACTGCTTTAATAGTGTTGAAAACTCTTCTTTAAATTGTATTGTGAAGACAGACATTAATATATTTTAAAATGATCAGCGGCAGTTTAAAACTACTGAAAGATATTTACCTGTATTTAAGATTTACATCTGTTATGGGCCTAAAAGTTTAAACATTTAATAGCTTCCAGATCTCATTTACTTTAAAAACCAACAAGGTCAGTAAATAAATCTAGTGCATTATGGGAGTGAAAGGTGTCTGGAAGTATTGGATTTATACGTGCCAGGGTTCACCTAAAATGTTTTCTACCCAGTGGAAATGAAACAGGAAACACCGTATTTTTGTAATTCTTCCCTACCACCAGCTACACCAAAATACGAACATTCTGTTGGGTAGGACTCAGTCCTGAAGCCTTATTCAAGTAGTGGTTTGGCCTAGTAAGGACTTCAGTATTGAGCCCAATTCTGAAAGGTGCCCAGTACCTTTTGAGGTGCAAATTGCCCCCCATAATCACATATCACATATGATAGGCCAAGAGTGAGTAAGATCACCATTTGGCTGCCATATTGGAAACCTACATCTCAGAACGTTTGGCAAGCAGCAGCTAGTCTTGGTGTATGGAGAATGCACAATCAGAGCAATTTCTTTGTAGTTTCTCCTGCCAACTCAAACCTGTACTGGTCAACATGTGGGTGCACTGTAAGGGAACACAACTAGCATGTGGGTGGGGAGGAATAAGATTTGAGAGGAATGGAAGATATGTTGGCTGTTTAGAACTAACTGTACATTTTGCTCTGGTGTCCTCGTTTCAGGTATCATCCCTTGGAATGCTGTACCAGGCAGGGCTTGTGGGCCAATTTTAGAGAACATCTGCAACACAAATGAGGTACAATACAAACTACAGGGCTATTGCAGAAGCCAAAGAAAGTCATATTGGAAGATAAATACGTTTTTCAGAAGCCTCTACTAACCTGCCAAAACCACCATCTATGCAACAGTGGCAAACATCAATATTGTTAACATCTTTCTTCTTGCCATTCAAAGCCAGAAAAAAAACCCTGTATTTAAGTCTTCTGGGCTACCTGTTGTATAAATAACCATAACATAAATAGAGCAATAGAGAAAAAAATGAATTACAAAAATTGTCCGTGTTAGAGTTCTCCATTGAAATGGCAAACAGATTCAATTGTATGTTCCTCTAATCATTCAAATATTTGTTTTAATCTCTTCTTTTCTAGTTCTACATGTCCTATCACCTGTTCATTGTGGCTTGTGCTGGAGCTGGTGCCACTGTCATAGCCCTGGTGGGTAACATCCTCCATATTTCTAATGAAGCTTAACACACTCCTTTAATGTTTTAAAATATCTGATTGTTAAAAGCTGAAACACCTTGCAAACAGTGATACCGCAAATAAAATGGAGCGACCTGTTGCACTTAAGCTTGTAGCATAGTCACCATTATTTAGGTGCATTGCACCTCAATGTAGCTTTCTTAAATTAGAACTTCCATAACAAAGCAAGCAAACTTTGAGGAGATAGCACTTTGCTTATTGCAACTCTTTTAATAGCTTTGATAAATTACTCTGTTTGTAGTTTGCAATTCCAGTTTGACTCTAGATGGGACAAAGCCCACTTCTGGTAATTTCAAGCCGAAAAATCCAAAATTCTGGCCATAAGAAGTTAGGTTTTTTATTTTTTTGAAGTTCATTTTTTCAGAGCTTTGGAAATAATCAAACTTCTTGACTCTTTTTGCTTCTGAAATATCCTGCTTCTGGGATTTTTAAACTTGAGCCATTTCTCTCCCCAGTCCCTCCCTTTTTTTTTTTCGTTTCTTAGTGAAGGGTAGCATGTAAACCTGTTACTCTGCTTGTCTGAACTGAGGAAACTTTTTAGGTCAGGTCACTGGTACTGGGCCTACAAAAGCTACTTAGGCAGCAAGTGGAAATTAGCTATTAACAAGATGGCATGTTTCACTTTTTTCTCCTTACAGTAAGGGACTATTGAAGCTATCAACTTTTAACATTGCATTAGCCAAATTCAGGGGTAATAGTCACTATTCTTCCACTGTAGCAGCCCCAGGCCAGACTGTAGATTATATCTAAAATGGAGTAGCAAAATATTTGCTTACTACAAGTCCTGAACCATCATCTGAGACAGAGTGATGTCTGTCATAGAATTGATCAAAAAATTGCCCAAGAGGGCTTGAGCCGTCAGCTTATTGTGTCTTACTCTCCTGTATTTTGTTCTTTTCCACCAGCTGATCTACATGATGGCTACCACATATAACTATGCTGTTTTGAAGTTTAAGAGTCGGGAAGATTGCTGCACTAAATTCTAAATTGCATAAGCCCAGTAAAGAGCTGCATGCATAGCCTGAAATACCACTGACACCCTAGACTAAGAGTCTAGCTTTTCAATTTTGTTACAGTAACTTGTAAATAGCTTCAGTAAGCATCATTTAGCATATCAGATTAATAAAATGACTTATTGTATATGAATTTTGATGTGGATGAGATCTGGCTATTTTCTAAACGTTGAGAGGATTCAGTTACTTTAGATGTTGCAAATCATCCTCTGAAGACAGGAGTTATTAAATGAAAGACATGTTAACAGTTATCTCTCAAACAAATTTTTAAATGCCAGTGATTAGTTATTTTTCTCTCTCCTGTGCACTAATTTCAGTAGTAAGAATAAAGCATACATTATAGCTGATGTACAAGGGACCAGGTTGATTAGAAGAGTGCTAATGCATAGCTGTTTGACTGACATACAGAACCATGTGTTTACAAATGTATTTTAAAAAAAGGCTCCATATACATTTGCCAGTATTTCCAATTTATGGATGACAAAGTCACAAGATGCAGCCTATTAGTGAGGCTTTAGGAAACTCTACAAGAATTGAAACTTCAATACTAAATGTTCAAACAACTGCCAAATCATGCTTTCTCTGGAAAAAGAAAATACCATGCCCTTGCGCTGCGTAAAACAATCACTTTCCTTTTTGGACTCCAAACTGACTGTAAGAAACAGCATTAGGTAATTTCTGTGCTGGTACTGTTTATGAAGTAGTAACTGATTTCTCAGTAGCCAGATCTCAAAATATAAGTTTGACTGTATGGGAAGCTAAACTGTGCATAGACCAACACTGCTGAAAAGGCACAAAAGAATCAAGGTGTTTTCAGATGTAGGTTTTTCTTGCATGAAATTTGGTGAAAAGAAGATGGCAAGAGATTTTTACTGTGCAAACTGAAACAATTTCTATATATGCTCAAACTTTACCTGAAAGTAGACAATGGGAGTTTTAAAAAAAAAAAGTTATAAAAATGCCACCACTAAGATTTGTTAACTCAGATTACATGCTTTTGCTTATAGTTTTGGACTCGCATTTCCTTATTTAATTTCCCCATGTTAAAATGTAGCTTTTTATTATTCATAGTAAACAATGTTTTACAATTTTAGGCTTCTTTGGGGGGTTGAATGGGATGGGAGGGAAATCTCACCAGAATCTTTGCACTACCATGTGTTTAAAGAAAAACACCAGAAACTTAAGCATCAGTTATCGACTCTAGGCTTCAGAGTATATATGTGCCAAATGCAAAAAGCTGCTTCTATTTTTACTTCCTTTTTTCCTGTGTTGCATTTTAACTGATCAGTAAAACTTCCACTCATTTTTACTACTTCTGCATACTAACTCTAGCTAGTTTTTAATAAGCAAACTAGAAGATAAGCATGCAAAATTCTAGAAGTTAATTGAAATGAGCCTCTGTGCTGTTTAACAGAATGCTTATTAATGTAGAATAACTTTGTTTTTTGTTTAATGAATGTCTTAATCTGACTAGCAGCTCGCTTTGCCTCTTGACATGCTCACTAGCCATCATGCTCACCCTTCTCTTCCAGATCCACTTCCTCATGATACTGTCTTCTAACTGGGCCTACTTAAAGGATGCAAGCAAAATGCAAGCTTACCAAGATATCAAAGCAAAAGAAGAGCAGGAGCTTCAAGATATCCAGTCTCGGTCAAAAGAGCAACTCAATTCTTACACATAAAAGTTTGCCAGAGTAATTCAACAGAAGAATTTTGTAGTTCTGACAAATCATCAAACAGCTGCTCTGCAGTACAGATGTATGTCTACCAAACAATCTAATACAGAAGTGTAAAAACTTCACATTCAAGCTCCTGAAACATGTTCAAAGGGAAACCTTCCAGTGGATAACCTTCCTTTCTTTAGTACAGATTTAAGAGGTTTCAGTCCAGCCATTTTAAAAGGCAACACTTTGTAACAAGTGACTGGTCAGTCATCCTTTTGAGACTCTTGGTATTAATTCTTGTGGCCTAAAGCTCCTCTACAAAATTGTAGTAGCAGGAGATTTATGGCCATAAATAATTGCACAGTTGTGAGATGTGATAAAACAATTATTCCAGTTTTATACCAAATGAAACTGTGGCTAGCTCATCAAATTTCTCATAGCTCATGTTTATTTACTGATACAATCTCAGCATGTCATAAACCAGCTGATTCATAAAAGGGCAAGTGTCTAACTAAAAGCACTTTATGGGCTGAAGACAGAAGTCCATTTTCAGAGCCACATCTTTTTCAATAATGCTATAGTGAGCCACTGTCATTCTACTGCACTTACTATCTGCGCAAGCTGGGTGCTGAATAATTGCTCAGCTGCTCCAAGTTTTAATTATTTTTATTAACTAGTTGATGGAATGTAAATGCCTATCAGGATAATGATCCCCTTCTTTGAAAATAAATGTCAGCTTTGCCTTAATGTTTATTTTCTATAAATGCCTTAGCATTTATAGTAGCAGGAGACCATTATCTGTATTATTAAGCAAAAAGTGTTACCTTATTAAAATGAAACTGATTTGACTATTCCAAATGAGCAGACTAGTGAATTTGCAGGTTCACATAAGCTATAAAAGATACACCCATAAAGCAGACCACTGGTCAGCCACCTTTCTCTACTTCGGTGCTTAAGTTTAGTCAGTGCTTATTCATTTTCTCTTTATAAATCACAAAAAGCAAGGGTGGAGTTCAACAAAAAATCTGGTGCCGTGTTAGTCATTTCCCATAGCAGTCTGCCTTCATTTTGTTTTTTCAGAAACATTCAGAGTATTAGTGATGGGTATATTTGGTGTTTGTTCTTTACAAAATATATAAATATGGGGGAAAAAAATCAAGTATCAGTCATTTGAAAAAAAAAAAAAGGGTAAAGTCAAGTTATATTCCCATGTTAAGTTAATGTGTGGTTTGATTAGTTTTGACTGTTGGCTGAATATTAAAATAAAAAGGAAGCACACGTTTCTTTAGCTAAGTCAATATTAAGATGTGGACAGACATTTTTCAAGTATTACCTTACAGTTGGATTTTTTTGGTTAAATGCCTAAAAGTCTAATCTGACAGTTTTAAAAAAGGGGCAAAGTGTACATAGATCAGATGACAGCGTAGCCTAGTGTTTGTTTTACCTGTTGCATGAAGGAGAAACATTTCTACAACAATGCAGGTGATGTTCTAGCCCAGTGTTTGCATAAGGGTAATGGAGGCAGTGTCTTAAAGCCTAATTCTTTTCTAGTTCAATGTAGCTATTACTGGAAGTTTCAAGTAGTCTATTTTTATGTAAAGAGCATTAAATTTTGCTATGTATAAATTTTTGTAACCTAACAGTGAATCAATATTTTCTATCAGTGCCAAGGGCTTCCTGTAGCTATATCCAAGTGTTATAATAAATATTTGTAGATAAGACACACCACTTGTCTATTCTTATTTTAAGATTGTTTCTATAGCTATAACTGTCTAAAGAGTGAGAAAGTTTACTTTATTTGAATGAATTTATCTCTGACAAGTTCATCCTGAGTAAAATAATTCAATATTTATTGGATATATCACCAGATTGGAAAGAAATGCGACCAGGACTCTGCTTCTAGGTGTCATGCCACAGGCTATAGAGGTTTCCATGGTGATAATAGCCCACAACTGCTCCAGCATTTTAATGAACAAATTCAAGTCACATCACGCAACAAAGTGTTTTTCATAAATTCTTAAAATCAAACTAGTATTCTGGGCTATAAACATATAGGATAGCAGAGGCCATGTGCATGATGTAATTATTTTTCTTCATATTTGGCTCTTGTGAGCTGTATAAAATTGGAAATGTCCCAACCTCTCAATGCTCAGCTGCTATCCCAAATCACTCGCCTCTGCTGTGAAGTTACCTGTAAATATTCTCTTGAGCTAAATATTTATTAATTTACTAAAAAAAGTTTAAGGCAGAGAAATGACATTTTTCCTTCAGTTTGCTTTTTTTTTAAAAGGATACAAACTTTTAAATATGGCCAACTTGACTTACCAATAGTTAATTGTTAAATGAAGAATCAGTCAGTTTGTATATATATTATTAAAAATCTCATGCACTGTTTTACAGAAAAAGATTAGCTGGACTCAAGTGGTTGCAGAGTTAGCAGGGTTTTTTCCTTGTTACGTGTTATCAGTAACCATGACCCAACTCAAGTACACTACCAGTTGCACCTTCACTATACCTACTGTATAGTACAGTGGTTCTCAAACTTATTTGATTATACCCCCGCCCCTTCTTTGTGACTGTAGTAGTTTACACCTCCCGCCACACAAGTACATATGCAGCAGTGGTGCTTCAATTGAGATATTGTTTCTGTTGCACAAATGAGATAACAATCCACTTGTAATAAAAGCAAAACTGCGATTGTGGTCCTTGCTTACAATTAAATGCACATACCCCATCATAGCAAAAATGGATTAACGTAAAGTTTGCATACCATTATACAAAGTTTGTTGCCATCTGAACAGAAATGTACAGCACTAAGTGAGGATCTGATGGATCTCGAAAAATCAGCTTTGTTAGTTATTCATTGCTGTTGGTAAAATGTGTACAGTAAGGGTTTCCCCCCCTAAAGTTTCTCATTCTTCCTCCCTGCTCCCCAGTTTGAGAACCTCTGGAGTAGTACATATTGCTGCCTTAAAATATTTACCCACAAACCAGAGTACTTACATTTATTACTAATTAGAAATTCTGTTCCTCAATAATGAGAACTTCACAGAGCACAGTTGACACGTTTTATTATAAAATACCAGAACAGTCTATAAAATGCAAACCTAAAAAAATGAAGAGGATTAAGAGTCATGTTTATATCCACTCCTATGGAGTATTTAAGATACAAGCAGTGAAACAGTATGAAGATCACCTTTTAAAGTGTATTTTTCTTCCCCTGCTTCTGTAGAAAAGTACTTAAACAAGTTCTCAGTGAAAAACTACACTAATCTAAAGGTCTCAAAGAAATAGTTATCAGGTATCTATCAGAATGCAGTAAAATTTTTAAATCACAATCAGCATATCTGAGCTCTTGTGTCGCAGATAGTCAGCTTGACATGCCATTTGTGAAACCAGCAATGTAAGCAAGCTGGAAAAGACAATCACTTTCAAATCTACTTTGTTTGGAGTTTCATTTTTATCATTTAATCTTTAAAACTTTCTTCTCTTAAGGCAGGATGGTATTTTTTAAAAGCCACCTAATTTACCTGAAAAAATGTTGAACTGCTTTACATCCTAATAATACAGGCACCTTTGCTTTTCCACAAATATGAAAACACACACACTTTCTGATCAACAGGCTGTAGTGACTCCTAGAATATTTTATGAAGATATGGGAAAGCTTAAAACACAAAGGTTAGGCTATGTGCTTACAGTTTTAGCAGCTATTAGTACTACCAGTCATACTAGATTCATCTAAAATTTCTCAGTTGGGATAATGTCTTTGTAAAAGGCTTATTTTTTTAATATGAACATATTAAACTTTAATTTTGATCCCCAGCTGAAACCATTGTGCATGAAAATATTCAGTTCTTGTGGCGTAGTGATTGTTTACATAACTTCACACATCCTCCATTGTGCTGGTCATTAGGAGATAGAAGCGGCAATTCACCAGAAGTCTTCATCCGGTTCTCCATGAGAGATGCCTGCAGCACTAAATGTGGGACGGAAGGGAAAAGGAGTTATGAATGGGTTCTGAAGCAGTCTTCTACCTGAAATTTACTCATGCTTCTAAATATCTTCCCTTCCTACTAGAAAGTTCCATTTGCCTGAGATTTAAGAAGAGACAACCTCCTACCTCTGACTTTACAATTCAGCCTTTCAAATTACAGTGACTTTGTCAATAGCCCCAGGCCGTAAGTGGATTCTTGAAAATTAATACCAGTGTCTGAGCAATGTCTGACAATGAAATCATCCAAAAAATAAGAGTACCTATTTGTGAACCCAAATGCAGATAGCTAATACACTGTTTTTGTTAGATGAGAATCCCTTATTGTCGGCATTCATGCACAACCGTACAGTAACACACTGTTCAGCATGAGAGGGGAGAAATACAGACTGTCTACACTATGCGCAAGACATGAAATTTCCTTTGCTCGTCTACACATGCTTGCGCTAGCTCTCATTGACCAATGTGAGTATAAATAGCAGTGTAGCTGCAGAAGCCTGGGTAGTGGCACCGGAGACTGAGCAGGGCGGGGCTGAGTATTTATCTACCAGTTTCAGGTGGGTTTCTAAGGGGCATGGCTCAGTTGTGCCTCTGCTGCCAAAGAGAGCTAGCACAAGCAGGGGAAGTCACACCACTACCTTGTGGTGTAAACACAGCCACAGTAAGGAAGACGTACTTCAGTTACAACCTACAAATTTAAATTAGGCAATAAATGTTCGTCTACTTGAGTACATGTAACTTATTAAACCATTCAAACTCCTACTGAAACACTCCAGCTACATCTGCTGGTTTTTGTCTGTCCCAGGGTTACTCTAGCTTCCAATGATTTCAGTGGAAAGACCATCTTAGGTGAAGCGCAGGAGCATTAGCAGAAAAAGCCTTCAAATACCTTCTAAGCATAACACAACCAATCATCAGACCTCAAAAGGGATAACCATTGGAAAGCAGGGATAGTTCAAGATTTACTTCAACAATTAGCTCTTAATGGAAAAATTCAGACAAGCCCATCCACGCGAGCATAACATTGCACCACTTCTATCTGCAATTGAAAAAAAAACCCCACAAATCTAACAGATGGAATGAAAACATGGGCTTGGTGGGATGGCTTAGGGACCAGTGGGATGGGATAAGGAATCCTTGACATCATTGGCTCAGATCTGGCTCAGAGCTGAAGCAAGTGAGTTTTTATTCTCCAACAACTATTTCCTGGTCTACCTGAAATAAATTGCTAGTCACAATCCAGTGCCAAAATGAGCAAATATATACATAACCAAACCTACTCTGCCAATTTAGCACTCATTTGTTGGCCTTGCAGAGATGTTAGGCACAGAGAGTGTCATTAACCCCCAGGAATTCTCTCAAGCTCTGGGCAATGTGAAGGTTGCCTACTGCTGTCCCATCGATGAAGGGCTAATCAGCAGGGCTTTACAACATCATTGTAAATGGGGGTGTTTGTTTGCACATGCTGTAATAATTTCTTCACCCAAGAGAAGAGGGCTGCATTTTTCTAAGAAAAATTAAAGAAAAAAACTAGACTTTACTTAAAAAGATACCTAACTTTAGCATATTGCTTTTGATTTACTCGTCCAGGAGAAAGCTTTGTCTGAAAATTATATATGAATTTCATTTTTAAAAGACATATGTTAACTATAAATCAAACCACAACTATCATATTAATAAAATGAGTCACATTTTCAAGTAACAAATACCATTTCTGTGACTCCTTAGCAATTAATAATACCGCAGCTTTAAATAATAATCGTATCCAGCCTGACCTGTCATCTTTTTCACTAGACAGGAGTCTCTCTATCAGTGATACTTCTTCCACTTCCTCTTTTTTGGAGCTCTGGCAGACAAGAGAAAAGCATTAAATTTGGTTCTTTGGCCTAACTTTAGGAACATAATAGTACTATTGTAGCATATGATCTTACAGAGAGCTTAAGCACATAGATAGCATTTGTTGACAACAATGTAGTTTTATGCACACCATGACTTTTTAAACAACATTGTATAGAAGAGCAAGCACATTGTCAGTAATATGGTATTACATCCCAAAGTAATGATGTTTTGGGACATAAAATGTGAACCAGTTCTGAACAGAAACTTATAAAATAATTTTATTACACAAGAAATTCCATTTTTGATGACAATTCATTCACTGGAAAGCTTCAATGGACTTTTTTTTTAAAAATCACATAGTTACTTGTTCTCTCAGGCCTAAATGTTTAATTTTTGACATCCATTCATCTAGAAGCTATTTCACACCTGCAATTTTTGTGCACTATCATTTACATGTATAAATGACAGTGACAGAGGCAAACCCAATTTCTGCAGAAATGGGTTTTAGAAGTATAAATTCTATTGTGTGTGCGCTACTGTCTTGGTGCATTATGTATACCATTAGTGAACATGCAAGAGAAGGTCCCTTTAAAAATTAGGCCCTCAGTTTTAACTATCCTTTGTTTACATACAACATTTTGAAACCATTAATTTCTAACTACATTAAATACACATATTCTATTGTTCTGTGTTACTGTTTGACATAATGCAATATAGCTGGGCACAGCCTTACATAAGAAATGTAATCCCACATGACCTAGGCAAAACCCCTTGGGAAGATGGATCTCCAACCGTGAAAACAAATCCAACAGTTAACTGACTAACTATATTATAAACCAGCTCCTCTTCTCACATTTTGTTACTCTAACTTTTGCACTGAAAATGAAGACAACCAAATTGAGTTGACAGTATTCTCCACCTCATGATCTATGGATACATTGTAATTCAGACAAAACATTGTCCTCCAGAGTCACACTTTGAAATCACCCTTTTACTGCCTGTAGGTTTTGGTATATCACCTTGTTTGTCAGCTCCTGCTCTCTGCTCTGCTCTATCAGTTTCATGTATTTTTCTAGTGGATTAGGACTAGGGTCACACAAATTGTCTTTAGCATCAGGATTACTGATTTCTGACTCTTCCACTTCATGGTTTGTCTTTTTTTCTTCTTCTTCACTTTTCAATGAATCTTGGATCAACTTCTAAAAAAAACCCAACAAAACAGCAACACACTTAAAACTGACCAGCCAGTTCAAAAATATTTCAATCAGGTTTTATATATAAAGTTCAGTACATTACCAGTCTAATCTAGTAATCTGTGCTCCAGTCTGAATGGAGTGTTTAATGTGACATGTACCGTATTCACTCACACTTTTGGGATGGGCCAGATCATGCAGTTCTTGCTCAGGCAAAGTCCCATTGTAGTCAATGGGAGTTTCACCTAAGTAGAGAATGCATCCGATGAAGTGAGCTGTAGCTCACGAAAGCTTATGCTCAAATAAATTTGTTAGTCTCTAAGGTGCCACAAGTCCTCCTGTTCTTTTTCCGGACACAGACTAACACGGCTGCTACTCTAAAACCTGAGGGACTGGGTATTAGGTATCATATTATTTTTTCATTCAGTTTGTTCCAATCTGGGAGCCAATTTAGAAAACAGTCTCTAGTTTTGGCTTACAATAAGCCAAACCCTGTCCATGTTGAAACCAATGTCACACAATAGTATCACATAGTAACATGAATTACTGGACAGCAAGCTTTTAATCTGGGGAGAAATTTTAGAAACAAGAAAGTTTAGTTATTAATGTAGCTACAGAACTATTATAAATGACAGCAAATCCAGGATAAACTATTCTATGTTAAATTCACATAGAAAAAACAATGTAGGAAGTCGTCTAGGATTGCGATGTGGTTAATTTAGTTCAAATTATGTTATAACAAAGTTGCATTCCTGTCAGAAATTAAAATATTACATCACCATTTCTTCATTCAGTTTTTCTAGTTCTCTTTCCTCCCTTTCCAGTGCTTCCTGCCTTTCTCTCTGCCTTCTTTCTTCTCTTTCTCTTCTTTCTTCTTCCCATTTTTTTTCATTCTCTTCTCTTTTCTGTTCTTCAGACTGTCTTTGATCAACCACTGCTGTAACAAAATTATTTCTGTGGCATTTGAAATACAAAAGTGCCGTAATCAAGATTTGCAAGTGTTGGCTATTGAAATAAAGTGTGACATGCAGTTTGGTAATACATTGAGTGAATTGGTAGTCCCGATACGGTAAGACGGAAAACAGACAAACAAGTAAGCAGCAAATTGATTATGTAACCGTGTCTGTATGGCACCTATAATAAACCTAAAAAATCTGGATGTGTAATTTACACATGTAGCACGTAACATTGTTAATTTGAGCTAATTTAGCAGGCAATTTTTTTTTCAATTATTAGGTCTTCTTATCTTACTGGTTACGCAATGAAACTCCAAGACTTAAGCCAAAGAGATAGGATAGTTTTATGATTAAAGCAGAGGAGAAGGAGTCAGAAGACCTGTGCATAATTCCCAGCTGTGCCACAGACTTCCAGAGTGACCTTGGGCAAGTTATTTAAGCCAATTTTTTCAAATCTGGATGTCTAACCTCGAGTAGATGAAATCCATATTTACAGTAGGCTTCTAAATAAGTGGCCTGACTTAGAAGTGGTAAACACACACAGCTCCCACTGAGGTCAATATGGATTTAGAGATGCCCTAGTTTAGGTTCTAGTAGGACTAACACGGCTGCTACTCTGAAAATAGTAGGAAAATGTTAACCTGAGCCTCTCTGTGCCTCAATTTCCTGATCTGTAAAATGGAGATGATCCTACCTGTCTTCCTCATAGGGATGCTGCCAGGTTTAATTCTTTAGTATTTGTAAAATGTTTTAAGATATTTGGATAGAAGAGGTTAAAAAAATACAAAGTATTATAAAGTAGTTATTTAGGGAAAAATTATCACAGCATATAAATCTAGTTAAACCTGTGGAGTTTAAATGCTAAGACCATTTACTTCTATGAAGTAGTAATTTGTTACATGCAAAAAATACCAGAAACTATTTGAAGCTAGAAAGCCTTCTGCCCACAGCAACACCTTTGGGTAAGACTTGAAAACTACCTTCATACCCAGCAAGATGTTCCAGACCATTATACCACTGAGCTATACTGAAGCACTGGAGAAATTAAGCATGCTACATTTAAACCATCTTTGCCTATCTATCTCTTAGGGTTTTATATTGACACCCTTCACAATAGTGATTATATACTGAGCGAATTGGTATGCAAAACAATCAGCAAATGCAGACACACATTAAGAGAAATGTTGAAGAAAGCTTCTCCCTAAAGAAGCAAAGATCATGAAATTAATATTGAGGCCAAAACAAAAAAATGAAGTCTCTTCAGAAGCCAAAAAGCAAACTTAAAAAGATGAAATTAAAACAAAGTTAATAGAAGTACTGGTGAAAATCATCATCCTACAGTGAGTCAAGAATTAACAAACAAAGATGCATTATTCCTTCTTCTTTAGTACCTAAACACTAGCTTTGAGAAAAGTTTTCAACCACTTCAATACAGGAAAATACAAAATGCTAATTTTTGTTTGCTTTTTGTTTTAATACATTTGCCATCTAAAAAGGATATTGGCTTTTGTTTCCTAGCTGAGAACTCACTTAAATCCTGCTGTGAAGTGGCTGTTGCTGGCACAGCGTTTGTGACATTGCTCCCATTGACGCTGTCCCCAGATGGATGTGACACATCATCACTTTCAAACTGCTCTGGAATGTCCCCTTGATCTGGAGAAGAAGTTTGAACAATGGCCTCATTATTCCGTAATTATAATAGTGGGGCAAAGGAATGGACACAAAGTGTGGGAATGCTTGGAGAGAGAATACATAAATTTAAGCCATTAATTAAGCACTCTCCCCTCCAAACTCAACCATTTAACTGAACATTAAGAAATATCAAGTAGGCTGCACTTGCTACTTTAATCATAGTCATGGCATTGTTTGGCTTTGAAAACTGATTGTAACAACACGTGTTTACTAAAGCTACTGGCACAACTGAAATCAACGTATACTTGTGAGATAAAAGATTTTTAAAATTCTTATTTGATCCATAAATATAGCCACAAAATGTAAAAACAAGTGGTTTCCCTCACATACTATATCTATGTGCCTATACACATACACACCCTCCTCACAAAGAATTACATTAAAAGCACTGAGAAGTTAGGAAATGCCAGAATGCCTTTTCAACCTTAATTAGTCACACTTGTGTGTAATGCATTATGAGATAGTCTTTGATTACATGATCACATACTATTTTGTCCACAGGACCCACCTCATTCAGGATGAATGGTGTTCACTTCATGAGCAGCTATTCAATATGTTGTTTTCTCCTAATTGTTCAATGTATGGCCCCAGGCCTTATTTACTGCACAATATTCAAACCCTGCTCTGAAGACAGAAGTATTAATTTCTTCATTGGATTCTCTATGGTACGCATTCCTATAGTATCTGAATGTTTCACAAAATAATAAAGAATTCATTTTCACAAGACCATTGTCAGGTAAGGTAGTGGTATCCCCATTTTACAAATGGTAAACTGAGGCACAGATTAAAGTCAGAAATATCCACTAATTTTGGGTGCCCAATTTGAGAAACCTAGGTCATTGGATTTTCATGCAATTTAGCATTATATAGCTTGTTATATGTTCCAAGCACAGCTCCCATTGACTTCAGTTGCAAATGTGTGTTCAGCACTTCTGCAAGTCAGACCCAAATGTCTCAAGTAAGGCATCAAGAAAAAGATGAACATAAACCAATCTTCTGACAGGTAGTCACTTAAGTGACTTGCCTAGCATCACACAGGAACTCTGGAATTCAATTGCCTTAATCACAAGACCTTCCTTTCTTTTCCTACAATCCCCTGCCACATTCACTACACACCTTCCAACTACTGCAACAAATAAGGCAGAAGTCTGACACACAACAGCCTTCTTCGCTACACAACCCTGATTCATCCACAGAGCAGATCTATCTGGTGCACTGAATGAGACAGGCATCTTGTGGAAAAAATAGAATGTGATTACATAATTAAAGATTGTCTCATAATGCATTGTCCAGGGGACAATTTTCAAAAAACTTTTCATCCTGAAGCATGCCTCTCGCACAGAAAATTCCTTCCAAAATAGTTAAAGTTTGGCGATGTTATAAGCAACTGAAAACAGGATCTTATAGTGAGAAGTCTCAGGCAACCTTAGTAATAGGTATCCATAGATTCTGAGGCCAGAATGGACCATTGTGATCATCTAGTCTAACCTCCTCTACAACAGGCCCTAGAACTTCCCCCAAAATAATTCCTAAAGCATATCTTCAGAAAAACTTCCAATCTTGATTCACCAGCTTTGTCTATAATGACACACAAATCTCATTCTCTTTCATGTACATCAGATAACCCATCATATGATTAACATGATTAAAAGCATCTGTTTTTTTCAGTTTTCTTTTAAATTAGTTTTAAATAACTTTATTATTAATCAAAGATATAGCTACCTAAACACAGATATTACTTATGTTGTAGTCATTATCAACAATCATCATCAATATGTTATTTTGTATTCCTCATGCTTGAAACAGCAGAATTTCATGTGTACAGATTGGCAAAAGGAATGACTAAATAGCAAAACCATTTCTAATATTCTATGAGCAGAAAACAGTATTACCATAAAGATCTTTAAATAATCAAAGTCTAAAATGTCCATATATGTGTGTGTGTATATATATATATAAAAAAAAAATAAATTATGCATATAAATGTATCAGAGTTCATATATTCCATAAAACACACTGCAAGAAGTATCAGTGTTGTTCTTCAGTTACTATATCTTGGATCCAACTTCTAAAAATCAGTCATCCATGCAGAAACAGAGAACTAGATAATCAACAATAATATATTGACCAAAATAAGACAGCTACTAGTACAGAAAGAATGATCTTTATTTGCAGCCAGAAAGCAACAACACTAACTATTTAGAAAATAAAAAATAAAAATGATCTTGCTCTGTCTGTATCTTCGTTCTTACAAGTGGGTGAAGAGTGCTAGAGAGGTTTTTATTGCTATGAGTTTGGAATAATTGTGCTGTCATGGTAATTATCTACATCAGTGATGGAATCCATTTTAGGCTGGACTGGCAGATGGGCATTTCCTGTCTCCTGATGTCCCCTGGCACCATGTGCTGATATAGTTGCTATACTCTCCTTTTTTTCTCTCTCCATTTTCTCTCTTCTCTTTTTGTCTTATTCCTTCATTATCTACTTCCCCGCTTTCTGTATTTCCCCCCTTTTTCTTTTTTGCTTTTTATATGCAGTGGAGAAGATACAAGGTTAACTTGAAATCATATGATTTGAGATGCTATCGGATAAGTGTTAAACAAAACTGCATGATGGGGTATGTTATAGGACAAAGAGAACACATGCCATTGGGTGCACAGAGGTTTGGACTTCTAGTGGAAGCTCCTCCCAGACTGCTTGTTTGGAAATCTTGGGGGCGGGGGGGGAGGCGTTAATTCGAAAGGTTGGTTTTTTGACTTCTGAGGAGAGAGGGAGCGGGATCACAGAGGGGGATGCAAAGGTAGACTTTGATCAGGAAGGGAAATACTGCCAGGCTCTTGTAAGATTAGGCTTTCCCTAGTGCAGTGGTCCTCAATTTTTTTATATCGCGCCCCACCCTCCTTACCTGTAATTGAATCTGTCCACACATACACACACCGGAGCCGGACCCACGGCCAGAACTATGGTTAGAAGCCGCGGTCGGGGTCAGGGGTCGGGAGCTGGGTCCAGGAGCAGGAGTGGAGCTGAGGACGGAGCTGCAGCTGGGGGTGGGCTTAGGGTGCAGCAGAGCTAGGGACAGAGCGGGGCTGGGTGATGCTCTCTCCACATCCCCCACGGGGGCTGGATCAAGACCTGCCACATCCCCTTGAACATTCCTCTGCGCTCCCCTAGGGGGACGCGCCCCAAAATTTGGGGACAACTGCCCTAATGGAGTAAGAAATACAAGGGTTACTGAACACTATTATCACGTTTAATCTGGTTAAATAGAGGTTTAGTGGTTTTTCAAACCCAGAAGTCAAAGGTGTCGTCAGTTTGGAGAGATCTGCAGGGCCCTCAAAACGGAGTTAGGAAAAGCGGCCAGGATTGCCTATATTTATTGGCAAGTGTCCTGAGAGGAAGTTCACTGGGGTAAAATGACTGTTCTAAGTGCCACAGAGAAATCAATATTGAACAAGGTGTGTGCCCATGCCAAGGCAGGTCGTGGCATATGCTTTTCATGTTTCTTCTCTTTCTGCTCCCTTCCTCCTTTCTGATAGCTCTTTTCCTCCGCTCACATGCCAATGGAGGTATTCACTGGTACACCCAACACAGCACTGGGTGTCAGTACAGTTAATTTAGAACCCAGCTCTAGGTACAAATATCTCAAGTTATCCCTTCTGTTCATGTGCATCACTAATTAGATGAGGAGGCATTTAGCTAATTCTATCTAGGCATGACACCTGGTTTTCCCAGTTACCCATAGCATCCAGTCTGTTCTCAAATCCAGTAAAATAAAGGAATAAAAATAGGTGAATTAGAATCAGTTTCTAAAAGTATCTACTGTAAAAGTAAGTAATTTAATAATTTAAATGAATAAACATCATATCCTAATTGTATGAGCAGAAATACCTAATATAGAAGTATTTCAACTAATGCAAGCTGCATTAAAAATAATGTAAAATACTGTTAAATAAACTATAGAAACGCGTCGCTTAACATTGTAGTTATGTTCCTGAAAAATGCTACTTTAAGCGAAACGTTGTTCAGCAAATCCAATTTCCCCATAAGAATTAATGTACATGGAGGGGATTAGGTTCCAGGGAAATTATTTTCGCCAGACAAAAGACTATACACACACACACACACACACACACAGAGTATAAGTTTTAAACAAACAATTTAACACTGTACACAGCAATGATGATTGTGAAGCTTGGTTGAGGTGGTGGAGTCAGAGGGTGAAAGAGGGTGGGATATTTCCCAGGGAATGCCTTACTGCTAAATGATGAACTAGCACTTGGCTGATCCCTCAAGGGTTAACACACTGTTGTTAATGTAGCCTCACACTCTACAAGGCACCATGAATGGAGGGAGGGGAGACAGCCTGGCAGAGAGAGAGAGAGAGAGAGAGAGAGAGAGAGAGACGTGCATTGCCCCTTTAAGTATGCTGACACCACTCTTAGTACGTTGCCTTTTTAAGTAGATCAGCAAGTTGAGACAGCAGCTGCTGCCAGCAAGCTCTCTCCGTCCTGAGCCCTGACGTGTCTCCCCTACCCCCCCACTCTGTGGAGATAAGGAACAGGAGCGGGGGGCAGGTGTGGGGGGAGGGGGACACCCTGACATTAGCACCCCTTTTTTCCCCCACCCCACACAGCAAGCAGGAGGCTCCCAGGAGCAGCTCCAAGGCAGAGGGCAGGAGCAGCACATGGCAGTGGGGGGAGGGACAGCTGAACTGCCAACAACTGGTAGCCTGCAGGGTGGCTGCAGCACAGGGAACTTAGGGGAGCAGGGAGCTGATGGGGGGGCTGCCGGTCCACCCTGGTTCCAAACCCCCGCCAGCTGGCTCCAACGGGCTGCTCTTTCTGTAAGCAGTGGACAAAGCAGGTGGCTGCCAAAGGACATTATAAGGGAGCACTGCACAACTTTAAACAAGCATGTTCCCTAATTGATCAGCAACGAAACAATGTTGACCGGGATGACGTTAGGTCAGGAGTTATTGTATTTAAAAGCTGTAAAAAGAAAACTAAATGGAATGAATTAAAACTGATGATTAAAATAACTAAAACTAAGGGGAAAATCCACAGAACAGTCACCCACTTTATCAACTCATCACTCAACATAGCCAGCACGTCTGCCATGGAAAACAGAGCAACCTTAGAGATGTTTTATTTAAAGTTTAATACTGTGTTGATACCTAGGAAAGCAAGTAGGGAATTGTTACCTTTGCTCCATGTTCTATGATCCCCAACAACAATGCATGAATTGAGACAGTGTGACACCTGGAGCTAATGCTGATCATAGAATATCAAGGTTGGAAGGGACCGCAGGAGGCCATCTAGTCCAACCCCCTGCTGAAAGCAGGACCAATCCCCAATTTTTGCCCCAGATCCCAAAATGGCTCCCTCAAGGATTGAACTCACAACCCTGGGTTTAGCAGGCCAATGCTCACACCACTGAGCTATCCCTCCCCCTTATCTCTGCATCCGTATCTTTGAGACATATTCTACCTTTAACTGGTGGTCTATTTGTCAACAGTGAGTTTAATTTGCTACCCAATCATGTAGCTTTAATAACAGTTTATCCAGCCTTTATTAACCTAAACAACTGTGTTATCTGCAAATTTTGATACCTCAATATTCACCTTCTCCACACACAAACACTGTCTCACTGTAGGTAAGGTTGCACAGTTCTATTTGCATAATATTTTAATAATAATAATAATAATAATAATAATAATAATAATATCTGAAAAGCTTAAACTGAAATCTCTGACATAACCTAAACTATGGTCTTGTAACTTCTCCATCATAATGTATTAAACAACATTTCTTTCTAATATGGATCCCTCAGCTACCCCCACTAACCCTTTGCTAATTTTAGGTTGAAAGGAATGGTTAACCTTAAGGAAAATAACAATATCTTCTACTCTTTCCATTTACTAAGTAACTGTCTGAAAAAACACACTAAAGCTTACATTTAAGAGAAGAATCATGTTCTTCAAGGTCCTCATATGCTAGCTTTTCTGGCTTTGAAGAGTCATTGAAGTCCTGATTATCAGCTTGCAGTTTACGAAGACTGAAAGTGAGGAGGAAAGAGAATATGAATTTAAAGGTTTAATAACCAAAATGTCAAGTATATCAGCAGGTAAAGATTTGACAATAGTCTGTAGTACCCAAGAGTAGCCAAGGACTAAGAAAATTGTAAAACCACATAAGCAAACTAACGTATAAATCAGAATTTACATGATATGGAATTGAAATACAGTAACCTAATTCTGACCACCTTCAGGTCTGAATGCAAGACTCAGCTCTTCCCCTGCAGTTTCTCCCCAAAACATATCCACAACTGGGAAGAGTGAAATACATACAAAAAGAAAGATATTCTATGAAATGGAGTTTAAACAGAAAGAGAAAACAAGAAAGAAGGCAAATAGGATCACATGTACAAAGGGGAGAGAGATTAAGTATTATGTCCTTTTAACCACATTCACTTTCGTAGTTTAATTTGTGTCCAGTGCTTTGATGCCATGATAGTCCGTTAGATTAGATAGCCTTTCATCCCTGAAACCACAGTTTACAATCCTTCTTTGGCCCTATGGAAAATGAGTTTTGTGGTCTCTTTCTAACTGCTACTGCGGATTTGTCTATAACTGCATCAAGTATAATACACTCAGTGTTACACTGTTAGCAATCTCTTATCCAAAAAGCAGAAAGAGAGCTGCAGGTCACAAATTAGATGCCCAGTAGCCCTGTATACAGAAGCTTGTCAGCACCTGGATATATTAGTCTTTCACTATAAGCATAAACAATACAAAATATTTATGAAAAGTCTAAGGAATAAGTTTTTTATGGGGTGAGAAGAGGAGGATACATAAAATGTACAGGCTCTAAGAGATAGGCTTCAATTTACACTAATTAAGACTAAGGGAAAAATACTCCTAGCAGTGTTGGTTCTGCCATTTCAGAAGAATGGCTCAATATACAGAAAAACCCTGTAAATTACACTCACCATCTACTGCTGTCAAATATAAGTGGTATTTCTAGAACTATATAATCTAGATAATTTATAATCCGTACATAATCTATATTAAATGGTTTTTAATCTCTCCTTTACAGAAATTTTTGTCTGTTGGGTACATATTATCTATCTAGTGTCCAAGGACGCATGCCACTTTGTATAATATTGCTAGTGTTAAATCCTGTAGAAGTGTTAGGAAGGCCTGGAATTCAATGGGACAGATTCAGTAAACAAAAGTAAGAGAGGTATGTCTCATTAAGGCAATTATTTGCATGAATCTCAAATGGTTTTCACAAACCATTTTATCACAGCAATGTTGATGAATATGGACTGTATCCGGTATCAACAACATTCCATAAAACACCTAATGGTGTCTCGGCCAACAATAAATTACTAGAAAAATGAATTAAAAAACTATTATTCTGAGAAACAAAGATTTATATAAAAGGTGCTTTATGGACAGTAAAACTGGCATCCTAACCTATAATCAAAATATTCAATCCTTAAATTTTTTAGGAATCAGCATTAAAACTGCAGCAATCAAGCCTATATCTAGGATTAGCGAGAGATGGAAGGTCTGATGTAAAGGGCTCATTCCTGTCCTTCTGATGATACCAATGTATTTTGGAAACAACTGTAAAGAAAACAATACTTCCCACAGAGCCAGAATACTAGAAATGAAGTCATTTCTCCTAAGGGAAAGAAGGGGTTGCACTCGCAGGTTGGGGCAGAAAACGAACTGTAATGAGGGTGTCTTGAGAAAAGACATTTTTCCCAGTGATGGATGAGGTGTTTTCTTTTGATTGTCTCCCTGGTGTTCTGGACAGAATATGGACCACTCTACTGGAAATACACCAGATTTTCCACACTTGGGAGGCAGTATCATGGTTTCTTTTATTTTTTTTTTGTTAGCTCCCCTTCCCTCTTTCTAACCTTACCCAGCTATATAAATCCTATCAACTATGACACATTTACCTGATGCTCAGACTGAACAGCTGGAAAAAGCCCACACATTTATTACTGTATTTCAGAAAAATAAATTGTTGCATGCTATAGCCATCTTCTCTTATAATATTCTCATAGAGATTAACAGCACTTAACGCTCAACTGGTGAGGTCTATCATGTTAGTACCAAATGGGACATCAGTGAGATAGTGGGGACAGCATGAATAAACGGAATGGAATTGTGGAAGGTGAGAAACTATAGAGGCACCAGGATGAACATGCACCTACCTAAGAGGCCCCACAAAATTCCAACCAGTTTTCAAGACCAAGAATCAAAAGCTCCCTAATCTCTAACTGCATAAAATACAAAAATAAATTATCTACATCTCATTTAAAATGAGTACAAATGAGTTGATTTTCAAAAAAAAAAAAAAAAAGGACAAATGAGCACTTGCTATGGCAACCTGAGCCTACAAATGCCTATCCTTCAACAA
The DNA here is from genome assembly GCF_009764565.3 of Dermochelys coriacea. Classification (NCBI taxonomy): domain Eukaryota; kingdom Metazoa; phylum Chordata; order Testudines; family Dermochelyidae; genus Dermochelys; species Dermochelys coriacea. The sequence continues at coordinate 135,242,971 of NC_050068.2, read as the reverse complement.
CAGACTTGGAGGGTAGGTGGGTGGGTGAGTGACAATCCTGAAAATGATCTTTCAGAAAAACAGAATTACAAGTAACTGTCCCTTCTTTCAAGACACACCATCTATGCAGGACTCTCACTCTTTGAATGTAACTGACCTCCAGGAGATTTCTCAAGATGGTGTCAGGAACAGGGCCTGATTTAGGGGCAGGTGATACTGGGCATCGGGCTCGGGTTTTTGTTGTTAGCAACACTTTTCCTAACGTGTGGATAGGTTTGAGGATTCTGCTCATGCTGCTTCTCACGAGTGGTGAGCGCAGGTTTTTGAAGGTCAGGCTCATTAAAACATATCTTTGATCGATGATGGCTGACGAGAAACTGACATCGCTTTATCGCTTGATAATGCCATTGGTCAGTCTTTGGATCTCTCTGGTGGTGTGCTTCAGTTCACCAGGGAAAAGGCGAGAAAAGTGACCCTTTCACTTTTCAGTTATTCTTAAAATTAAAAAGTTTCTATAAGCTTAGAGGAAACCAATTTTTTTTATTTGCTTATACACTGCATGAATAAATACAGATTTACAGATCCTAGCATGCAAATTTATTGTTTGATATGACATGGATAAATCAGGCATGCCAGTCATAAAATGGGCTACAAATGAAATAAAAAGGTATTCAAAAGTTTAACAAATGCGGGGGGAGAGGGCCACCAAAGATGCTCCTTGCCTGGGGTGCTATTTGGTCTAGGGTCAGCCCTGGTCAGGAAGGCCTTGGTGCTGTTCTGTTTTTCTTTTGTGGTGGGTAAAGAGGAAAGAATGAGAGATGCAGTGGGGATGTTTTGTTACTTTTAAACTCAAAAATGTGCCTATTTACACAAAAGAATCTAGACTGTTCAAAGTGGTACCAGATGAGAGAACAAGGACTAATGGTCTCAAGTTGTAGTGGGGGAGGTTTAGGTTGCATATTAGGAAAAGAAAATTCACTAGGAGGGTGGTGAAGCACTAGAATGGGTTACCTAGGGAGGAGGTGGAATCTCCTTCCTTAGACGTTTTTAAGGTCAGGCTTGACAAAGCCCTAGCTGGGATGATTTAGTTGGGGATTGGTCCTGCTTTGAGCAGGGGGTTGGACTAGATGACCTCCGGAGGTCCCTTCCAACCCTGATATTCTATGATTCTATGAAAAGACAGCTTGAAAAGACAAAACAACAAACTCCAAAATCCACTAGGTGATGCGAGTTTGGGCTCCCCTACTTCAGAAACAAGTTCTGTTGGCACGAGGAAACAAAGGGAAGCTCATCCTCAGAAAATGAATGTTAACACTGAAACTTTGGGGAGTATGACATGAGGCTACCTGCCTTGCCTAACATCCTGACTGAAAATCATATTGAAGCAGGCAGTGGAAATTGCTATTTCTCAGCTAGCACAAGCCAAACATAGGGCAGCCAGGTCACAGCTGTGAAAAAAACAGCAACACAACCTTTCAGATATAGTCTTCATGGAGATATAGCATCGCTCAAGGAATCAGTGTGCACTTTCTCAGGTCTTTTGTGTGCTCCAAATAGAATCTCAAAGACCTTTAAACTTCAGCTTTATGGTAGGCCTTTGATGAAAAGGGTCTTTCTGGTATGGAAAGGATGAGAAACTCTACCGTCACTTTGGATGGAAACTACTGATGAATTTGGCCCTTGTAAAATATGGTGTAAGATGGGCCCGTCACTAAAACCTGAAGCTCATTCACTCTATGAGCTGATGTTCCCTTCATCAGGAAATGACCGCCCCCCATACAAAACTTGTGATTAAGTGAGCCAGTAGGCACTTTTGTCAGCCTTGTCAGGAACACATTAATATCCCGTGACACAGAGGGTTTATTAAATGTAGTCTCAAAATTGTCACGTCCCACATGAAGCTGATGACAATGAGCTGTAAAAAAAACAATGTACCTTCAGCCAGTTCATGATAGGCTGAAAATAACTGAGCTAAATGAAATTCTTAGAATTAGTCTTTAAATTAGACTCTGACAAGAGGGTAATAAAGGCATTTATGCAGGGCTAGAAAGGGTCCATGGCCCCACATATGCTTTACACTACAAACCTTATCTTGGTAGAACAAAGCACATAATCTAGTTTCTCTATGTGATCAGCTCTGACCAGACTCATAGTCTAATGCTAGTCCAGAGCAGCTTTGGGAGCCATATTCATGTCAGTCAGCATGATGCTGAAGTTCATTAGACTCTTGTTGCTCCTAAGCTTGAACAGAACCTGTTCCTCAAGAGGTTCTGACTTTAAAAAAAAAATCTGGTCTGAGGGTTGAGACGACATCCTTTTCAGCCAGGACTTCCTGACTCTGAAAGAAGAAAACTAGCAGCTACCTTTGTTGAATGCTAAAGATCAACTTCCAGAGCCTGCCTTCAGAGGAAAAACTAAATTATCTTTCCTGAAAGCAGAGATAACTGATGGGAGAGCATCACCCATTTATTTAAGTATCTGGTGCGTAAGGGACAAAGTCTAGAGCAGAGATTCTCAAACTTCATTGTTCTGCAACCCCCTTCTGACAAAAAAAATTACTACACGACCCGGGGGAGATGGGGGACAACACCAAAGCCAGAGCCCGCCAAAGCCCAACCCCACCACCTCGAGCAAGGGGCCAAAGCCAAAGGCTTCAGCCCCAGGTGGGTAAGGCTGAAACCTGAGCCCCATCACCCAGGGCTGAAGCCCTTGGGCTTTGGCTTCCGCCCTGGGCGGTGGGGCTCAGGCTTCAGCTTCCGTCCCACCAAGTCTAATGCCACTCCTGGTGACCCCATTAAAATGGGGTCGTGACCCACTTTGGGGTCCCAAACCACAGTTTGAGAACCGCTGGTCTAGTGTTTAAATATAACAACCCTACCTGAGCTCCCCAGGTGGATGCTCACCCTGTCTCAAGCTCTAGACTTCCAGAAACACTCTCAGGGTACAGACTGTCTATCTAGTACCACATCCTAAGAGAGGAGACTCCATGGTCCAACTGTGTTGTGCCTGAAACTAGTCCTGGCCCTCCCAGCACCTGCTCCACGGATTCTCCAGAGTTCCAATGAAGCTGTGGACCCTCTGAATTACTGTTTCACTCTTTGGGGACTATGCATTAGTGAAAGCAGAGGACACTCAGACTCTGCAAAGGAATTACTATACACACACACTTTTACTCACAGACAAAGCACAAAAGATCTATAGAAAAGTAACAATTGTTCAGGCTACACAGGAAAGATTTTAAGCACATGTTTAAGTCCCCTTTACCTCCTGCTTAAGTGCTTTCCTGAAAAAAAGGTTGCTTTCCTGAACTGAGGCCTTCGTGCCAAATCCTAGTTCCACTGGAACCAGTGGCCACTTTGACACTGGCATGAATATTAGGATCTGTCCATAAAAACAAAGGAATGGCCCTACTGGGTCCATCTAGCCCTGTAGCCTGTCTTCCAACAGTGCCAGTGCCAGGTACCTCAGAGGGAATGAACAGAACAGGTCATCATCAAGTGATCCATCCCCTGTCGCTCATTCCCAGCTTCTGGCAAACAGAGGCTAGGGACACCATTCCTGTCCATCCTGGCTAATAGCCATTGATGAACCTATCCTCCGTGAATTTATCTAGTTCCTTTTTGAACTCTGTTATGGTCTTAGCCTTCACAACATTTTCTGGCAAAAAGTTCCACATGTTGACTGTGGGTTGTGGGAAAGAAATACTTCCTTTTATTTGTTTTAAACCTGCTGCCTATTAATTTCATTTGGTGACCCCTAGTTCTTGTGTTATGAGAATGAGTAAACAACACTTCCTTATCTACTTTCTCTATACCAGTCATGATTTTATAGAACACAACCATACCTCCCCTTAGCCATCTCTTTTCCAAGCTGAAAAGTCCTAGTCTTATTCATCTCTCCTCATACGGAAGCCATTCCATACCCTTAATCATTTTTGTTGCCCTTTTCCAATTCCAATATATCTTTTTTGAGATGGGGCGACCACATCTGCACACAGTATTGAAGATGTGGGCATACCATGGATTTATATAGAGGCAACATGATATTTTCTGTCCTATTATCTATCTCTTTCTTAATTATTCCCAGCATTCTGTTCGCTTTTTTGACTGCCACTGCACACTGAGTGGATGTTTTCAGAGAACTATCCACAATGACTCCAAAATCTCTTTCTTGAGTGGTAACAGCTAATTTAGATCCCATCATTTTATACGTATAGTTGGGATTATGCTTTCCAATGTCTATTACTTTGCATTTATCAACATTAAATTCCATCTGACATTTTGTTGCCAGTCACCCAGTTTTGAGAGAGCCTTTTGTAGCTCTTCGCAGTCTGCCTGGGTCTTAACTATCTTTAGTAATTTTTTATCATCTGCAAATTTTGCCACCTCACTGTTTACCTCTTTTTCCAGATCATTTATGAATATGTTGAATAGGACTGGTCCCAGTACAGACCCCTGGAGGACACCACTATTTACCTCTCTCCATTCTGAAAACTAACCATTTATACCTACTCTTTGTTTCCTATCTTTTAACCAGTTACCAATCCATGAGAGCACCTTCCCTCTTATTCCGTGGCTGCTTACTTTGCATAAGAGCCTTTGGTGAGGGACCTTGTCAAAGGCTTTCTGAAAATCTAAGTACACTATACCACTGAATCCCCTTGGTCCACATTCTTGTTGACCCCCTCAAAGAATTCTAGTAGATTGGTGAGGCATGATTTCCCCATACTTAGATTATTTAACAAAATTTTGTTAGCACACACAACCCTCCGTCCAGTGTCCTGACTACTTAGTTTTGGTGAGTCCTTTCAAGGTCTCAGGACTCTCCACTCCTTCTCCTGGTCAATTTTGCCTTCTTGGTCTAGCTCTCTTGTATAATGGCTAGCAAGAGCCTCCCCTTCTAAAAAATCCCACCCCTCCTGAACATCTTCAAGTCTCTCATCAGGTGATTAATTGCTTATTTGCAACCCATCTGAAGTCCACATTGGAAAAACTGGTTCCCCTGGGCTTTAGTCAGCTCATTGTTCTAGGAAGCTTCCATCTGAATAGAAAACTGTTCAGGTTAAGGATTCTGGATTCCTTTACATTGTTAGTCTACTGCTAGATGCAAGGATTTCTCCGAACACCTCCTGGGCATTTCAACTCAAGATGGAGGCTGCAGTGCCAAAGTAAAGGCACAGTACAGTCTTACAATTAAAATGACATTCCCAAAACACAATGTAGTTTTCAGACTAATACAGACAAATAATAATCTGCCACATTAAATAAATACCCGATTTCCTTTAAGCCCCCAGAGATACAAACAGTCAAAAAGATAAGGCTCAAGACTGATTGAAATTCAGATGACAACAAAACAAGAATATCCAGTCCTTGAACAAGGGCTACTGCAGAAAAAACTGCAACTATTTTAGTTAGAAACATTGGACAGTTTCCAGGGTAACTTCTTCACTAACGCCTATTGCTCAGAGAGGAATTGGCTGGAATGTTCTGGAATACCTATGAAGTACCTGAAGTTAGATGCAGTAGGGCAGAGCCCTTTGGCCAGCCTATAGATGGGAAAGTCAAAAAACTTAAAGAGCTAAGGGGAGTTTACATATGGCTTGCACTGGAGGCATGCGACACAAGTGTGAGAATCCTGAACACATGATATCTTTAGTAAAGCTCTAATTCATACATAGTGAAAGACGGCTGTAATCATGTGAGCTAACCAATAAGGCATAAGTTAAAATGATCTTTCAGATAGTGTTACAATATTTACCTCAACTTTTGTCCATGACTGGTTGGAGAGGAAGGAGCAGACTCAGAAGATGAAAGATGGCCTGCCCTCAAAATAGGAGAAAGAGGCTGGTCGACACTCTGTTGCGAAGAGACTAGGTACGACTCACTGCTATCTGTAAAGCAAAAGGCAGCAATTTATATCAACCAATTTCTTGTACTGTTCCTGCATATCCTAATTATAGTCAGTGCTGGTAGCACTCCCTATTGTTAGGGTTTCCTGACAGTTCCTATTATAAGACAACTGTTTTCAGTTGCTTATAACTTTGTCAAACTTGAATCATTTGGACTATTTCCATACCATGCCTCTGGCTGAATTTTTTTGAAAAATTTCTGCCAAAACAGTTCAGCTATTTCCAAAAATGAGGCTAGGAGGAAAATATGTTGTTTCGCCCATGTTAAAGAAAAACTGATGACTGAAATCTGAAAGAGGATGGCCTTTGCATCAAGGATGTGTCTTTCACCATTCTTTTTAAAATCTACCCAAATTTAATCAAGTTAAAAGCCAATGGGAAAAAAAAATCAGTTTGCACATGCTCAGTAGATACTTTGATTTTAGCTGCTAAAAATCTCTGAAAATTTTGTCCTCACTGAGCATACTCAAGCCTCTCACAGCTCTCAATGCCAACTGGAGGGCACATGCACCGGCCATTCAGCCCAGGGCTACCAGGGCAGAGTCAGGCTTTCCTTTCAATGGCTGCTTCCAGCTGCATCAGGCCAGGGTGCGGCCAGGCACTGAAAAAGAGAGTAGGGATCCTTCCTCTTCAATGATCCCCTGATGGCATACAGAAACCATGACTGATGAAACCATATGATTTGAATGAAGAAGCAACAAAAGCCAGGGAGCGGGCCAAGAAATCTGGGAAGACTGAAACTGGGGGCGAAAGAAGGGAGAAAAACTGGGACTGATGGGTTGAGGAGGCTGAGAACCATGGGGTGGGAGAGGCTGGGACCAGGAGTCAGTAAGGGAAATGAGGAGGAGGGAAGAGAGGTCAGCGGACAGAAAACAAACAGATCAGATGAGGAAGTGGGGGAAGGAGGGGAGACTGGGACTGACTGGCAAAGAGACTGTACTACAGTCATTGTGGGGGAGAACTGGGGTGGAGGGCAGACAGATTTAACAAGGAGCTCAGACACCAGAGGAGAACTGGGAAGACTGGGACAAAGCACTGGCATGAGGACACAGCCTGGAAGAGGAGCCTGGGGAGGGAGACTAGAACTGCTAACTAGTTGAGGAGGAAAAGGAGCAACTGGGACAGTCTGGGTGAGAAGACAGACTGGCTGGCTGGTCAAGGAGAATAGGACTGGGTGTGGTAAAGAGAAGAGAATTGGGTGAGTAGGTAGATTGGGACTCTGACAGTGAATTCAGAGGGGGAGACTAGGATTAGCTCGGCAAGGAAGCTTGGATGAGAAACCTGAAGAGTGGAGACTGGAATTGGGCAGGCAAGAAGAACAGGACTGGGACAAGGAGTGAGAGTTGTGGAAAAGATAGGACTGGGACAGGCTGGAATGGTGGATGGGTGGATGAATGGATATTAGACTGTGCCCATTAGAGAACACTCCCCTCCAGAATCTGGAATGGAAGAAACAGTTACTTACTTTAACTGCGGTTCTTCAAGATGTGATTCAGATGTGTATTCCACTTCGGTGCATACACACCCAACACTCCAGAGCTGAAGAACTTTGCCTACTAGCTCCCATAGGAGATGGTGCTCACTCCTCATGCTCATACCTCTTCCCCTGGCTATATGAGGCAGCAAAGCTTCAACCCTCTGCCCCCTCACTTCCTTTGTACTAAACATCCAGAGATCAGACTCTGATGCAGAGGGGACAGACAGTGGGCTGTGGAATACACATCTGCATCACATTTCAAAGAACCACAGTTACTTATTATAACGGTTTCTTCTTCAAGTAGATGCAGCGGTGTATTCCAATTCGGTGACTCACAAGCAGCACCCACTCCAGCAGGCGCGGCTTGGAGACTACCTTAAAAAGCACTGCAAGACTGCCCTACCAAAACTCGCATCCACCCTGGAAGGTGCAGTAATGGCATAATGGTTCGTGAAGATATGGATGTATGACCACATAGCAGCCCTGCATGTGTCAGCATCGAGACATCCCCGAGGAACCCTACTGACATTGCTTGTGTTTGCATAGCATGAGCTTGTACCTGCTGAAGAGGCGTAGCTAAAGTTATTCCATATGCAGTCTTGATCGAGGATGTGATCTATTTAGAGATCATCTGGGAAGAGAATGCCTGATCCTTCACACAATCTGCATATGACACAAACAGGTGAAGTGAAGCATGAAACAGTTCAGTCCTGTCCAGACAGAAGGCTAGACATTGCTTGACATCTAATATATGGAAGTGATGCTCCTCCAGAGATGAATGTGGCATAGGAAAGAACACAGGTAAACATACCACCTAGTTCAAATGAAACTGAGAAACCATTTTAGAAAATATTTTTTGGTATAGTCATAAAGTCACTTTGTCCTTAGAGAACTGTTTATAATGAGTCTTTGCCATGAAAGCCTGCAACTCTCAGACTCTCCTTTCCTCGTGGATGTTATCGCTACCAGAAACGCAATCTTCTGACACAAAAGTGGAAAGGAACAAGATGCCCAAGGCTTGAATAGACGTCCCATTAAAGCCACTAGGATCGTGTTAAGACGTCCCATTAAAGCCGTTAGGATCCCATAGAGCAACCAGCTCCCAGATCAGAGGATGGAGATGAAGACGACCCAGAGAACACTTGTCTTCAGGGACCATGCATAACTCAGGGAAAAAATCCTGCTGAGATGCTCTGCAAGATGATTCTGAACCCTAGGCAAGTGACTGGCTATCAGAGTGATACTCTCCTCAATGCAGAAATGACACAACCTGATTGCCTCTTGGCAGAGCATCCTGGACTGTGCTCCCCCTTCCTGTTCACATAATATATCACGGTGTGGTATTGTCGGTAAGTATGTGAACCACTGAGCCCCTGATACAGTCCAGAAAAGCATGACATGCATTGTAGATGGCACGAAGCTCCAGCACATCGATATGCAATTAGGACTTCTGTTCTGACCACAGACCTTGAACTTTCGGAGATCCCAAATATGCTCCTGAGCATATCAGGGAGGCATCAGTGACAACAGATCTGATTGGTAGGGCTGGATGATGGGAAGTGTCCACCACTGCAAGTTCAGGACCAGCGGAGGAAGAGAGACCAATCTGTCCAAGAAGAAGAGTCAGATGGTAAATTGTCCAGAGCCACATTTGAAGGGAACAAAGACACAATCTTGCAAACTGAACCACCTGCATACATGCAGACCAAGAGTCTCAGGCACAGCCAAACTGTTGAGGAAGGCTGACTCTGAAGACTGAGGCTAAAAGTGGTGAATCGCCTGGAAACAGTCGGTCAGCAAAAATGCTCTCAAACTTGTAGAGTCTATTAAGGCCAGACTGAACTTGATTTTCTGAGTGGGAATCGAAGTTTACTTTCTAGTACTTAGGATGAGACCCAGACAGTTCAGCAAGCACAATGAAAAAGGACATGAAAAAGGTCTTCCTCTGTGGACCTACCCCTCAGTGACCAGTCTTCCAGTGCATGGGAATATGTGGATTCTTTTATTCCTGAGGCATGGGTGACAGCATACATTTGATAAAAACAAAAGGGCAAAAGACAGGACAAATATAAACACGGTGTACTGAAAATGGTGTTTCACTATGATGAATTGAAGGAATTTTCTGTGGTTCGGCAAAATCGCCACATGAAAGTAGGCGGCCTGAAGATCCAGAGCTACTAACCAGTTGTTCTGAAATAATGCGGGGCAGATAGTTGATAGCGTGACCATTCAGAACCTCACTTATGTGATATATTTGTTGAGGCCACAAAGGTTGAGAATGGGTCTTACCCCTCCCTTGGGCTTGGGCACCAGAAAGTGCTGGAAATAGAAGCCCTTATCCTGATGTTCTAGTAGAACCTCCTCCATCGCTTCCAAAGCCAGTAGAAAGTGAACCTGGTCAAGGAGCAGTACTTGTGACAAAGGTCTCTGAAGAGGGACAGGGAGGAGGGAGGGAAAGGAACTGGATATCATAGCCTAATCTGACAGTGCTTAGGACCCAGCTGTCAGTGGTGATCAAACCCCCAAGCATTGTGAGAGCGAGTTTGCCTGTCCCCAAACAGAGGGGATGGGGAGAAGGGAGTGACAACTGGAACACTGCGCCAGATGAAGGAGTCAAAATGAGTGGTTGGGGGGCACCAGGAGAAGGCATGTTGACTGGTCAAACCTAGGACCTGAATGCCTCCTCCTCTGGGATCTATGCCCTTCTGGGGTAATCCCACTGTCTCGGGGGAAAGGCTGCCCAAATGCTCTCCGAGGACTATAGTGCTGCTGCTGCTGACCACCATAGTTGCGTCTCTGTGCTGCCAGCATATACATCCCAAGGACCACAGGGTAGCCCTAAAGTCCTTGAAGGAGTGCAGAATCTCATCCATCTTATCCGAGAAAAGAACTTGGCCGTTGAAAGACAAATCCTCTATCACCTGTTGCACATTCGGAGTAATGTCCAAATTCTGTAGCCAGGATGCCCTTCTCATAGTTACCGCTAACACCATCACTTTGGCCAAAGTACCTGTGATATCCAGTGTGGACTGCAACGAAGTTTTAGCCACCAAGCAGCCTTTGGTGATAAATGTCTGAAATTCCTCCCTGGAGGATTTGGGCAGCTGGTCCACAAACTTAGACAAAGCCAGCGAGTTCAAAAAGTCATATTTGGACAGCAATGCCATAGTGAGAGATTTTTATGCTGAATATTCTCCTATACCTGGCAGCACCCTGATAGAATCTTGCAGAAAAACCTCGGAAGGAGTTTAAATATCGTAAAAACATATTTCTCTTCACTGGACGTAAAAAGAGTGGTGACAGTATCAGGACACTTTAGTTAGCATAAAACAGTAATTAGTTTTAAGATTAAGGTCTTAATTAAAATAAAAGGAGTACTTGTGGCACCTTAGAGACTAACAAATTTATTTGAGCATAAGTTTCGTGAGCTACAGCTCACTTCATCGCATGTATTTAGTGGAAAATACAGAGGGGAGATTGATATACACACACAGAGAACATGAAACAATGGGTTTTATCATACACACTGTAAGGAGAGTGATCACTTAAGATAAGCCATCACCAGCAGCAGGGGGGGGAAAGGAGGAAAACCTTTCATGGTGACAAGCAAGGTAGGCTATTTCCAGCAGTTAACAAGAACATCTGAGGAACAGTGGGGGGTGGGCTGCGGGGGAGAAATAACATGGGGAAATAGTTTTACTTTGTGTAATGACTCATCCATTCCCAGTCTCTATTCAAGCCTAAATTAATTGTATCCAGTTTGCAAATTAATTCCAATTCAGCAGTCTCTCATTGGAGTCTGTTTTTGAAGTTTTTTTGTTGAAGGATAGCCACCCTCAGGTCTGTAATCGAGTGACCGGAGAGCTTAAAGTGTTCTCCAACTGGTTTTTGAATGTTATAATTCTTGACGTCTGATTTGTGTCCATTTATTCTTTTACGTAGAGACTGTCCAGTTTGGCCAATGTACATGGCAGAGGGGCATTGCTGGCACATGATGGCATCTATCACATTGGTAGATGCCAGGTGAACGAGCCTCTGATAGTGTGGCTGATGTGATTAGGCCCTATGATGGCATCCCCTGAATAGATATGTGGACAGAGTTGGCAACAGGCTTTGTTGCAAGCATAGGTTCCTGGGTTAGTGGTTCTGTTGTGTGGTGTGTGGTTGCTGGTGAGTATTTGCTTCAGATTGGGGGGCTGTCTGTAAGCAAGGACTGACCTGTCTCCCAAGATCTGTGAGAGTGATGGGTCGTCCTTCAGGATAGGTTGTAGATCCTTGATGATGCGTTGGAGAGGTTTTAGTTGGGGGCTGAAGGTGATGGCTAGTGACGTTCCGTTATTTTCTTTGTTGGGCCTGTCCTGTAGTAGGTGATTTCTGGGTACTCTTCCAGCTCTGTCAATCTGTTTCTTCACTTCAGCAGGTGGGTATTGTATTTGTAGGAATGCATGATAGAGATCTTGTAGGTGTTTGTCTGTCTGAGGGGTTGGAGCAAATGTGGTTATATCGTAGAGCTTGACTGTAGACAATGGATCGTGTGGTATGATTTGCATGAAAGCTAGAGGCATGTTGGTAGGAATAGCGGTCAGTAGGTTTCCGATATAGGGTGGTGCTTATGTGACGATCGCTTATTAGCACCGTAGTGTCCAGGAAGTGGATCTCTTGTGTGGACTGGTCCAGGCTGAGGTTGATGGTGGGATGGAAATTGGTGAAATCATGGTGGAATTCCTCAAGGGCTTCTTTTCCATGAGTCCAGATGATGAAGATGTCATCAATGTAGCGCAAGTAGAGTAGGAGCATTAGGAGACGAGAGCTGAGGAAGCATTGTTCTAAGTCAGCCATAAAAATGTTGGCATACTGTAGAGCCATGCGGGTACCCATCGCAGTGCCGCTGATTTGAAGGTATACATTGTCCCCAAATGTGAAATAGTTATGGGTGAGGACAAAGTCACAAAGTTCAGCCATCAGGTTAGCCGTGACATTATCGGGGATACTGTTCCTGACGGCTTGTAGTCCATCTTTGTGTGGAATGTTGGTGTAGAGGGCTTCTACATCCATAGTGGCTAGGATGGTGGTTTGAGGAAGATCACCAATGGATGCCACTAGCTTTCATCCAGATCATACCACACGATCCATTGTCTACAGCCAAGCTCTAGGATATAACCGCATTTGCTCCAACCCCTCAGACAGAGACAAACACCTACAAGATCTCTATCATGCATTCCTACAACTACAAAACCCACCTGCTGAAGTGAAGAAACAGACTGACAGAGCCAGAAGAGTACCCAGAAATCACCTACTACAGGACAGGCCCAACAAAGAAAATAACAGAACGCCACTAGCCATCACCTTCAGCCCCCAACTAAAACCTCTCTAACTCATCATCAAGGATCTACAACCTATCCTGAAGGACGACCCATCACTCTCACAGATCTTGGGAGACAGGTCAGTCCTTGCTTACAGACAGCCCCCCAATCTGAAGCAAATACTCATCAGCAACCACACACCACACAACAGAACCACTAACCCAGGAATCTATCCTTGCAACAAAGCCCGTTGCCAACTCTGTCCACATATCTATTCAGGGGACGCCATCATAGGGCCTAATCACATCAGCCACACTATCAGAGGCTCGTTCACCTGTGCATCTACCAATGTGATATATGCCATCATGTGCCAGCAATGCCCCTCTGCCATGTACACTGGCCAAACTGGACAGTCTCTACGTAAAAGAATAAATGGACACAAATCAGACGTCAAGAATTATAACATTCAAAAACCAGTTGGAGAACACTTCAAGCTCTCCGGTCACTCGATTACAGACCTGAGGGTGGCTATCCTTCAACAAAAAAACTTCAAAAACAGACTCCAATGAGAGACTGCTGAATTGGAATTAATTTGCAAACTGGATACAATTAATTTAGGCTTGAATAGAGACTGGGAATGGATGAGTCATTACACAAAGTGAAAAGGAGTACTTGTGGCACCTTAGAGACTAACAAATTAATTTGTTAGTCTCTAAGGTGCCACAAGTACTCCTTTTCTTTTTGCGAATACAGACTAACACGGCTGCTACTCTGAAACCTGTGATTACACAAAGTAAAACTATTTCCCCATGTTATTTCTCCCCCCCACCCCACCCCCCACTGTTCCTCAGATGTTCTTGTTAACTGCTGGAAATAGCCTACCTTGTTTGTCACCATGAAAGGTTTTCCTCCTTTCCCCCCCCCTGCTGCTGGTGATGGCTTATCTTAAGTGATCACTCTCCTTACAGTGTGTATGATAAAACCCATTGTTTCATGTTCTCTGTGTGTGTATATCAATCTCCCCTCTGTATTTTCCACCAAATGCATCCGATGAAGTGAGCTGTAGCTCACGAAAGCTTATGCTCAAATAAATTTGTTAGTCTCTAAGGTGCCACAAGTACTCCTTTTCTTTTTGCGAATACAGACTAACACGGCTGTTACTCTGAAACCTGGCCTTAATTAAGTAGAAATTAGTTTAAATTTAGAAAATCCAACATGACTGACCAAAATGGCAGATATAGAGATGATGTAGTGGAAGATTCCATCTCAAAGATACTGAATGACAGTCGAAAATTTCATTAACTAATAGGGAATGATTCAGCAGAATCTTCTAGAACCTTCTAGAGTCCAAGATGGCATCATAAGGGGGCAGAGCTAGACAGGAAGTCACATGTAGGTATGCATGACCAAGCACATGCAAGTACACATGACTATGCGACATCATAGGGAGGGGCTGAAAAGCTGGAAGCTGACTGGCTGAGCCTGAGAAAGCAACCAGTATATAAGGCCGATAGCCAGCAGGCTGAAGTTGTAGTGGGTTTGGGATTTGGAGGAGAGCAGAAGCTGCAAGATAGCTTTTTTTCTTCGCAGGTATCTGGAAAACGTCTACCTGAGAAGAAGCAGCAGCAGCAGAACCCCCCTGAGGTTGTCCTGGCAATGGCTGCCATAGCAACTCAGCCAGCAGTCTTCGCCAGCAGCAGCTACCAAACAGCCGCAGCGACCAGCAGGCTTCCGTATCTGTCACCAGAGAGCAGCCTTCACCTCAGTAGTAGCATCTCTCTCCTGTAGCAGACAATGTTAAGCACAAACAGACAGTGCTTCCTTTTTGACAGATCAGAAGGACCCTATTGATGATTCGGAGAGCCATAAGAATAGTAGAAGTAAGTGTAGTCTTCTATTCACTACCAAGGAATGTGTGGGTTTTGCCTGTAAATAAAGTTGGATGCCAGTGCTCTGACTGAGATCTTCCCCTACCCATCCAGTAGTCGCTTGGCCAGCGCTTATTGGATGTTAAATGGAAAAGTCAAATAGTGTTAAGTGAATGGTTACATTGTTATATGTTATATAGTCTGTGTCTTATTTGCTGTGCTGCTTTATTTTAAACTGTAATTCTATTATGTTTTATCATGCTTTACTCATTTCTTCTTCAGAGTAGCAGCCGTGTTAGTCTGTATCTGCAAAAAGAAACTGGCACCTTAAAGACTAATGAATTTATTTAAGCATAAGCTTTTCTGAGCTATAGCTCACTTCATCAGATGCATGCAGTGGAAAATACAGTGGGGAGATTTTATATACACAGAGAACTCCAACCCCTCAGACAGAGACAAACACCTACAAGACCTCTATCAAGCATTCTTACAACTACAATACCCACCTGCTGAAGTGAAGAAACAGATTGACAGAGCTGGAAGAGTACCCAGAAGTTACCTACTACAGGACAGGCCCAACAAAGAAAATAACAGAACGCCACTAGCCATCACCTTCAGCCCCCAACTAAAACCTCTCCAGTGCATCATCAAGGATCTACAACCTATCCTGAAGGACGACCCATCACTCTCACAGATCTTGGGAGACAGGTCAGTCCTTGCTTACAGACAGCCCCCCAATCTGAAGCAAATACTCACCATCAACCACACACCACACAACAGAACCACTAACCCAGGAACCTATCCTTGCAACAAAGCCCGTTGCCAACTCTGTCCATATATCTATTCAGGGGACGCCATCATAGGGCCTAATCACATCAGCCACACTATCAGAGGCTCGTTCACCTGCGCATCTACCAATGTGATATATGCCATCATGTACCAGCAATGCCCCTCTGCCATGTACATTGGTCAAACTGGACAGTCTCTATGTAAAAGAATAAATGGACACAAATCAGACGTCAAGAATTATAACATTCAAAAACCAGTTGGAGAACACTTCAAGCTCTCCGGTCACACAATTACAGACCTGAGAGTGGCTATCCTTCAACAAAAAAAACTTCAAAAACAGACTCCAATGAGAGACTGATGAATTGGAATTAATTTGCAAATTGGACACCATTACATTAGGCTTGAATAAAGACTGGGAGTGGATGTGTCATTACACGAAGTAAAACTATTTCCCCCATGTTTATTTCCCCCCCTACTGTTCCTCACACGTTCTTGTCAACTGCTGGAAATGGCCCACCTTGATTATCACTACAAAAGGTGGGGTTTTTTTTCCTCTCCTGCTGGTAATAGCTCACCTTACCTGATCACTCTTGTTACAGCGTGTATGCTAACACCCATTGTTTCATGTTCTCTGTGTATCTCCCCATTGTATTTTCCACCGCATGCATCTGATGAAGTGAGCTGTAGCTCACGAAAGCTTATGCTCAAATAAATTTGTTAGTCTCTACGGTGCAACAAATACTCCTTTTCATTTCTTCTTGTTTTTCTGTAAATACCTAATTGCTTCAATAAACGATTATTTCAGTTTTCAAAGAATTACTGCTTGTGTGTCCATTCTTGAGTGGAAGGCTGTATCTGTGTCCTTTCTGTGGTTAGCAAGACTAACTTGCTCTGGGAAGCCCTCTGTGGGTCAGAGACAAGCCCCCCCGGTAATACTTTGGCAGTTCTGTTAGGGCAGGCCACAACCTTGTTTACCCTTTTTGTTAAATTAGACAAATGTGTAGGTAATTTAATTAGCATCTAAATTTTAGGGTAACTATGCCAGACGTTTAGCAACATGCATCTACAAGAGACAGGAGGTGTATGTCTTCCTACCTATCTATCAGATCCATCTGTTTAGTGTCCTTAACCTTGGGAGTGGATTTGAATATGCCCTGCTAGCCTCTATAGTTCACTGTGGTTACGATGAGAGAATATGCAGTCAGATGGGAGTAAAAACCCTCAAATGCCTGCACTGAAACAAAGCAACGGTTCTCTATGCAATCCACAGCAGGCTGTATCAAAGCAGACGTGCTCCAGAGAACCTCAACAGGCTATAGCAATGCATCGTTAACAGGGAGGCTGCAGGATATACAACAACCTACGTGTGTTCTCCTGCAGAAACTTGGCTTAAATACCCAGGGAAGCAGCCACGTGCCGCAAAAGGTACACCCTGAAATACTCCGGTGCCAAAGGAGAGGAAGAGCCAGGCACTTCAGAATCGTTCAGGGACAAAGATGAAACGGTTAACTGTGCCAGAGCCAGAGCTTGCTCCAGGATTGATAGTCCTAATGAGATGACTCTGGAGGCTCCATGAGGGGAAAGTTCACCAGTGCTTGGGCCTGTGCCAGATCGATGGTTACAGCCACACCTGCCCAGAGATTTTGCTTTACGGAAAAATGAGAAGTGGGACTTCCATGACCGAGAAGCAGCCCATAGTTTCCATAGAGGCCACTGGTATGGGTTAAACATTGAGGGCCAGTATGCGCTAGGCCAGGAGACCCCGTCCCAACCACAAGACCAGTGCTAATCCTGGTACCCATAATGCTCCATGAATGGCCACCGATGCACGTCAGGAGATGGAGAGAGAGAATGGAAGAAGATCCTGACTTGGATGTCAAGGAGTCCCAGGTTTCAGGGGATAAAGGTGGACAAGGGTGCGAGGAACCAGTCTGACTCAACTGTGGCGGAGAACGAAGAGGGAACTGGTACCAACAGTGGAAACAGTACCGCAAACACCAAATACGCCTCCCATCGTTTCTGGTGTCAGAAGCAGTATTGGTCCCAAAGTTGGCAGCAGTACCAAGTTGACTGATGTTACCAAAGTGGAGAGCAGTGAGTACCACCCCAGTAACATTGGTGGCATCGACAACAAGGGTGCCAAAGAAGTTCCTGACACCAGGAAGGTCTCTAGTACTGAGCCTGGTACTGGCCCTGCTTCCACTGACCATGGAAGGGAAACACTGAGTGTGATGCCAACAGACCCACAGGTTCAGTAGCCCAACAGAGCTATAAACGATACAGTCCTGGCAAAGTCCTGGACCCAGGGAAAGGTTTGGACAGAAAGGAAGATGAGGTTCGTTGCCACCTGATCTGGAAACAGCTGGTGCCAGCTTCACCTTTGTTGGTACTGGACTCAACAGACGCCCCAAGGCCGGAACAGGAGTCGACAGTACGGGATTTCTGACCTTCCTGAGTGATACTAGGGGCCAGCTGACAGGACCTGCTCCCTCCCGCACTCCAGCATTCATACCATGCTCCTCTGGGAGGAGACAGACGAGTCCTCACGTGATCTGGAGCAATCTCAATCAGTCTTATGCGACCTTTTCCTCAGCACACTCAATGGGGAGCGATTCCTCCATCTCTTTGGAGAAGCATGAGCTCCAGAGCATGAAGCTGCAGCACTCTCAGAACATGAGGGCAACCTCTGAGCCAACATAGATCTCAGTGATGATGATGGCTGCATAGCCTGTTCAAGCAGGTGCTGCTTTAGATGAAGATCCCTGAGGATGAAGGCCATCCGAGTCCATTTTGTGAACGATTTGCAAATCAACCACCACTGCTCAACGAGGACTTTGCCTAAACACAGCAAGCATCATGGTTGGGGATTGCTCCCCTACACAACAAACAATGTTTAAACCTTGGTGAAGGCATCACCAGGGAAATACTTAAATGAAAGGTAATTAATACTATATTAAAGGTACTAACTATATACAACTAGAAAAGTCACTAAGAAATAAAGAGGTTGTGAGATTAGAAACCACACAGAGCTCTGACTCTAGCCACGGGCTACAAAAAGCAGCTGAGAGGTCGGGGTGGCACCACCTCATAGAGCCAGGGGAGAGGCTACGGGCATGAAGCGCAAGTGCCGCCATCTATGGGTACTGCTAGGCTAAATTCTCCAGCTCTGGTGAGCTGGGCAGGCACACACCTAAGTGGAAGACATAACTGCATCTACTTGAAGAAGAAATATTAGATTTCTTTTTTTAAACACATTTCTGAAATTACAATTATAGGGTACTGCAACATTAACAGAAAACCACAACGTTCCAATCATGCCCGGAATCTAAAAGCCATCTTCCTGTAATTCACAATTGCTCACCAATGTGTGGAAGCAATGTCACAGTAACAGGAGCAAACATTAGACATTGTTTACAAAAACCAACAAAGAGGGGAACTACAATCATTCGGATTTTCAAAACAGACGAACCATCTTAGCAGCCCAAATAAGCTGAGTCTAATTTTGCCCTCCATTATTGCCCATGCAACTCCACTGAACTATGTAAATAGATGAGGCTATGCAGGGAGGTTTACAGCAGCTGTGAAATCCCGGTTCATCTTCCAAGCAGAGTTACACTTAGGATCTGCTTTTGAATAAAACACTGATTACCACAGGACTACAGCTACAGTGGATCATATGGGCGTACTCTAATTACCCATTTAAAAAACTGCTTAAATTAAGGGCAGTAGGTTTGACACACACACCCCCACACACTTCTAAAACACTAGCTTTCAAAGGCTTAGTTTCTAATTCACTTATTATAGTTTGTCTATAGCTTTCTCTTGCCCTTAAACAGGTGATAAAGTACAAAAGATTCTCAATTTTAAGTTTCCTAACTGGAATCTTACCAGAAAACCACCACCACAAAGGAGCAGTAATGGTTTACCTTCTGGAACTATATGGCTATTGATGTCTCTCTCCACTTTGGAAAGAGGAGTAGAAGAAAGACGTCTGGAGGAAGAGACTCTTCTTCGTGGAGTAGTTAGATGATTTTTCAAGACATCATCATGCCCAGGTGTCACATATCTTGGACCTCTTGGACTGCTAAGAGAGAAATGCTGAGAGCCAAGGTTATCTTCTACAAACATAACTCTGTGTTGAGAAGCCAAAGGGAATCTAACAGCATTTCGTAAAGCTAGAGGGGACTTTGTTGGTGTCCTGCTTGCAACTGCACCTTGAATGACTCTATGCTGGTAATTTCTGTAGGCCTCTTCCAAATATTCTGCCTCTTTTTCTAGTTCTTTTATCCTAGCTTTGGTTTTGGCGACAAATTCCAGGTCAGAATCTGGAGAAGAGTTGCAGGTCCATGAATGCTGGCGATAACCAACGTTTCGAACATCATCCGCCACAACAATATCAGTAACAGCCCGGTTCTTCAAGAAAGCACCATCTACATAAATGTCATGAGGTACAATCCTATCACCAGTGAAGTCAATGACAGAACGATCAACAAGAGAAGGTTTGGGATTCCGATACACTTCATTCTCTAGAACTACGTAAGTAAAAATTTCACACACAGAGACAGAAAGGAAAAAGCATCCATGAATTTCAAGAAAAATCAGAAGAAATTATTTGAATTATGATTTAGTCACGATTCAGATGAAAAATTGATGACAGTGGATTTTACACTGATCAGCTTCAAAAGACAGTTGACATGCAGTATAAACATTATTTCATCAAAAATTATTATGTGCTTTTCATTAGGGCCACTGCGTGATTAAAAAAATTAATCGTGATTAATCACGCAATTAAAAAAGTTAATGGTGATTAATCGCACTGTTAATGATACAATACCATGTATTTAAATAGTTTTGGATGTTTTCTACATTTTCAAATATATTGATTTCAATTACAACACAGAATACAAAGTGTACAGTGCTCACTTTATATTTATTTTTGATTACAAATATTTGCACTGTAAAAAAAAAAATAAACTGTATTTTTCAATTCACCTAATAAAGAGATTGCACTACAGTACTTGTATCACAAAAGTTGAACTTACAAATGTAGAATTATGTACAAAAAACCCTGCATTCAATAAAACAATGTCAAACTTTAGAGCCTAGAAGTCCAGATATTTACATGCCAAATGCACTAAAGATTCATATGTCCCTTCATGCTTCAACCACCATGTAGGGGACATGCATCCATGCTGATGATGGGTTCTGCTCGATAACAATCCAAAGCAGTGTGGACTGACGCATGTTCATTTTCATCATCTGAGTCATATGCCACCAGCAGAGGGTTGATTTTCTTTTTTGATTATTTGGGTTCTGTAGTTAAAAGCGTGGCTCTTTTAAGACTTCTGAAAGCATGCTCAACACCTCCTCCATCTCAAATTTTGGAAGGCACTTCAGATTCTTAAATCTTGGGTCGAGTGCTGTAGCTATCTTTAGAAACTTCACATTGGTATCTTCTTTGCATTTTGTCAAATTTGCAGCTTAAGTGTTCTTAAAATGAACAACATGTGCTGGATCATCATCCGAGACTGCTATAATATGAAATATATGGCAGAATGCAGGTAAAACAGAGCAGGACACATGCAATTCTCCCCCAAGGAGTTCAGGTACAAATTTAATTAACACATTATTTTTTTAACCAGAGTCTTCAGCACAGAAGCATGTCCTCCGGAATAATGGCCGAAACATGTGAGGCATATGAATTTTTAGCTCATCTGGCACATAAATCTTTTGCGATGTCAGCTACAACAGTGCCATGCGAACGCCTGTTCAGGTGACAATGTAATTAAGAAGTGGGCAGCATTATCTCCTGTAAATGTAAACAAACGTGTTTCTCTTAGCAATTGGCTGAACAAGAAGTAGGACTGAGTGGAACTGTAGGCTCTAAAGTTTTACACTGTTTTGTTTTTGAGTGCAGTTAACCTACATTTATAAGTTGCACTTTCATGATAAAGAGATTACACTACAGTACTTGCATGAGGTGAACTGAAAAATACTATTTCATTTTGTTCATTTTTACAGTGCAAATATGTGTAATAAAAAATATAAAGGGAGCACTACAACATAGAATACAAAGTGAAATCAATTTATTTGAAAATGTAGAAAAAATCCAAAAGTATTTAATAAATTTCAATCATGATTAATTTTTTGAATTAATCATGAGTTAAATGCGATTAATTGATAGCCCTACTTTTCATATTAAACTAGATGCAATTACCACCACCACCACAAAAGGAATTACAGATTTTATTGGTAAAATAAAAGTATTATTTAAAAGAAAGTAATTTATATTCTAAAGATAAGAGATGAAAAATAATACATTAAAATATAATTAATGAGTTAGAAATTAGATGGTTTTGTTATGGAATATTCATTTCCTTATGTTTATTAGGAATGTTTATCTGGACAGTGCAAGATTTATTATATTCATAAATATTCGTTTCCTTGCTTTTAAAGGCTTGAGTTTTATAAATGGTGTCTTAGGTAGCTACATTTGTGACATCACAACCTTAACTTTTTTTTAGTTTTGGAATGAAATCATCAGTTACAGATTGAGCCCCCACAATCTGAACTACTTTTCAAGCCATTGGAAATGTTTGCAAAAATGAAAAATCCTTTATAAACTCAGTTTAAAAAACATCTAATAAATACTACAAACCTGTCTGTGTTTGCTTCAGCTGCAATTTCAAATCTTCAACCTGTACGTTTAGCTTTCTGATAGTAGTTTCATAGTCTAACAGCTGGATCTTTAATTGTGCACAACGTTCAACCTGAAACAGATTTTGAAAAAAAAAAATTGTCATACAAATGTGAACAAATACTGAAGATGAGAAAAGATATCTCAGCCCATGAAGGCGTCTTTCTCTCAATGCTTTTCATAGTTTCCAATGCCAGAAGAGACCACTGTGATCAAGTCTGACCTCCTGTATACCACAGGCCATAGAACATCTTCAAAAAAAATTCCTAGAGCATTTTTTAGAACCTCCAAACTTGATTTAAAATTTTTCAATGATGGAAAATCCACTCAACCCTTAGGTTAATTGTTCCAAAGATTAATCACCCTTCACTGTCAAAAATGCATGTCTTATTTCCAGTCTGCAGTTGCTAGAAGTTGAAGCTAGACAACTGGATCACCTTATACGTTTCTCTAATAGACTGAAGAGCCCACTATCAAATATTTGTTCCCTCGGGATATAGTTATAAACTATAATCAAGTCACTCCTTAACCATCTTTTTGTTAAGCTAAATAGATTGTGCTCTTTGAGTCTATTACTATAAGGCATGATTTCTAACCCTTTAATCATTCTCAAGGCTCTTCTCTGAACTCTCTCCAATTTATCAACACCCTTCTTAAAGTGTGGGCACCAGAACTAGACGTAGTATTCCAGCAGTGGTCACACCAGTGCCAAATACCCTCTCTGCTCCTACTCAGTTCCCCTGTTTACGCATCCCAGGATCACACTGTCTCTTTTGGCCACAGCATTACACTGGGAGTTCATGTTCAGCTGATTATGTTCAGCTGAGTCACTGCTTCCCAGGATAAAGTGTCCCATTCTGTAAGTATGGCCTACAGTCCAGCGTTGCTAAAACACAGGCACTTCCTAAGAAGTATCAGGCACTGCATATGTATATGAACACATTCCAAAAGATTAGCACAGGTATGTCCTGATTAGCATAAGGTAAGAAGGTTTGACAGAAGTGATGAATAGGGATGCGTTGCCTGAGACATCTGGAGCAAGGTACAAGAGGAGGTAACAAATAGATTTGTAGCTAAGTGAAGACTCACCGGTGTGGCACCTCCTGCTGGTCGTCTGGGAATTAGCTCTTTTCCAGCCTCAGAGCGACCTCTACTGGCCAGTGTCTTGCCTTCCTTATCTCAGGGTTCTGCCAAAGCAGTATCCTCTTACTCTGGGTCTCCCCTCCCAGGGGAACCCCACTCTCTACACCCACCTTACCTCAATGGCTACTGCCAGTCAACATCTAATCCCCTCTTTGCCTCACTGGGGCAGACTGCAGTCTGTAATGGCCACTCATCATTGACAAGGGGTTAGGACCTGCTGCCTTTGCCTATCCTCGAGCTGCCCTTCTGCAGCCCCAGTACCTTTTCATAGGCCTTCATCAAGGCCTGCAGCCTGGGAGTTTACCAGGCTGGAGCTCCCCAGCTCCCTTTGCCCTTCCCCAGCACTGCTCTGCTTCAGGTACCTTGCTCTCAGGCAGCTAGCGCTTCTCACTCCAAAGCTAGAGTGAGACTCCTCCAGCTCTGGCCCCCAGCCCTCTTATAAAAGCCAGATGGGCCCTGATTGAGCAGGCCACAGCTGTGGCTGCTTTCCTCAGCTGTTCTCACTCTTCTTATTTCAGGAGCGGGGTAACCACCCCGCTACAAGATGGTATGAACAAGGTAAGGTGGTACATATGTTGTTTGTCTCAGTCTATAAATGTTGGTGTAACTCGTCATAACCCTTTGTGTGGCCGAGAAGACAGCAAAAATTCCTGCTGCTGACTGAACTGCTCCTTGCAACTTGGCACTCATGTGTTAGTCTACCTGTAATCACTGAGCCAAGGCATTAGTACTGTGCCTGGAAGGCAATAAATCTAGCTGAGTGCCTTTGCCATCTAACCATGCCTGTGGTTTCTCTTTATGAGTAGGGCCCTACCAAATTCCTGGCCATGAAAAACATGTCACAGATCATGAAATCTGGTCTCCCCACCATGAAATCTGGTCTTTTTGTGTGCTTTGACCCTATACTATATAGATTTCACAGGGGAGACCAGCATTTTTCAAATTGGGGGTCCTGACCCAAAAGCGAGTTGCAGGGGGGTCACAAGGTTATTTTTTTGGGGGGTTGCAGTATTGCCACCCTTACTTCTGCACTGCATTCAGATCTGGGCGTCTGGAGAGAGATGTCTCTTAGCCGGGCACAGAGCTCTGAAGACAGTGCCCTGCCAGCAGCAGCACAGAAGTAAAGGTGGCAATATCGTACCATGTCACCTTATTTCGGCTGCCCAGTTCTGAAGGCAGCAGTGCAGAAGAGTGGCGGCTGCTGACTGAGAGCCAAGCTGTGCAGGCAGCAGCACAGAAGTTAGGGTGGCAATAACATACCATGCCATCCTCACTTCTGCACTGCTGCTGGCAGTAGTTCTGCCTTCAGAGCTGGGCTCTCAGCCAGCAGCCACCACTCTCCAGCTGCCCAGCTCTGAAGGCAGTGCTGCGCCATTAGCAGTGCAGAAGTAAGGGTAGAAGTACTGCAACCCCCCCTACAATAACCTTGCGACCCACCCCCACACAATTCCGTTATGGGTCAGGACCCCTACAATTATAACACCGTGAAATTTCAGATTTAAATAGCTGAAATCATGAAATTTACATTTAAGAGCCTATGATCGTGAAATTGACCAAAATGAACAATGAATTTGGTAGGGCCCTATTTATGAGTAACACAGAGGTCTGCTGAATTAGCAGGCTGCGCTATCTGCTAGTGCTGATAACACTGGAGCTCCAAGAACAGAAGCACTGAGCAGCGGCAACAGCTTAGCAGCCTGAACAGCGCTACCACAGCAACAACGTTCCAGCCTTCAACACTTAACAACTGCAAACTTTACCAGTGATGATTTTGTTTTCTTCCAGGTCACTGTAAAAATGTTAAATAGCACAGGACCCAAGAACCGATCTCTGTGGGACCCGAGTGGAAACACACTTGCTTGATAACGATTACCCATTTACAATCACATTTTGAGGCCTATTAGTTAGCCAGTTTTTAATCCATTTAATCAGTTCCATGTTAAATGGAGTAAATATTTAGTTCTAGTTTTTAATCAAAACGTCATGTGGTACAAAGTCAAACACCTTACAGAAGTCTAAGGTCAACACTATTATCTTTATTTACCAAATCTATAACTTCATCAAAAAAAGATATCAAGTTAGTTTAACAAGATTTATTTTCCATAAGCCCACATTGATTTGCATTAACTACATAACCCTACTTTAATTCTTTATTAATCGAGTCCCTTCTCAGACACTGCATTATCTGGCTCACCTGGGATCAATGTTAGACTGACAGGCCTATAAATATCCAGGTCACCCCGTTTACCCTTTCTAAATATTGGCATTACATTAGCTATCTTCCAGTCTTCTGGGACATCCCCAGTGTTCTAAGACTTATTGAAAATCAACATTAACAGTCCAGCAAGCTCTTTTAAAACTCTGGGATGCATCTGGACCTACTTATTTAAAAATTTCTGACTTTAGTAGCTTCGGTTTAACACCTTCCAGAGATACCAGTGGAATGAACAAGTGTTAGCATCACCATATAAGATTATAGCCCAGTTTTAACCCCAATCAGAACAGAAATATTTATTGAACACTTGTGCCTTTTTTAGATTACTATTGATAACTATACCATTTCCATCTAGTTACAAACCAATACCACTGTCAGGATTCTTTTTGTTCTTAATATATTTAAAAAGCTCCATTTTATTGTCCTTAATTCTGTGGGCTACAGTTTTCTCCTTGTGTCCCTTGGTTTCCCTTAATAATTTTATATAATTCCTAACTTCTGAATTATATTCATTAGTATCCACTTCCCCTTTCTTCCATTTGTTTTTTACACACGCGTGCACACGCACAAACACACACACACACTTTTTATAGCTGCCCTCAATTCACCTCTAAACCAGTACAGATTTTTAACTAATATGGCATTCTTCCTCCATTGTGGGTTTGGGGGCATCTACTAAAGGTGTTCTTAAACGATTCCCAACTATCATTCACTTTTTTCTGACAAAAATCTTCCTTCTCGCTGATTTGGCTCATAACTGTTTTCAGCTTTGTGAAAGTAGCCCTATTATAGCACCACATGTATATACTACTGGTCTGGACTTTACTCTGTTTGTATATTATAAATATAATCAAATCACGATCACGTGTACCTAAGCCACCACTAATTTTTCGTTCTGTGACCAGTTTCTCTTTATCTGTTAGGATAAGGTTTAATAAAGAATTCCCCTGTGTTGGCTGCAACATTTTTCCATTTCTACCAGCACAGATGCTCATTTTCATCAAAATTAATGTAAGTGCTTCTAGGTCCAGCCAAATTTGTATTTTTTTTCCAGTTTCATCAGCAGTATTGACCTATAGTAAATGAGTACTGAAAAATCTTAGGTTTAACACAGGTTTGTTTGGTTGATTTTTTTAAAATTGTATTTATTTATTTTTAAGAAAAAATTGAATTAAAGCACTCCAATACCTCCTGCAATGGGACAGGTGTAACTGTTTACAAAATGACAGAAAAAAAACTTACACTATTAAGATGAAAAGAGAAGAATTTACCTCACTTTGCAGTTTCTTTTCCAGAAGTTGTTTATGGGTTTCAAACTCATCCTGTTCCAGCTTTTTAGCATGTTCAACTCTCCTCAATTCTGCCTGGCAGGCTACATGTTCAGCTGATGGCTGAGTTAACTCTTTCACATAAAAGAACAATATCAGGAGATATTTTATAAGATACTTAAAAATGAATATTCACTATTTATAACCAAGCCCTGGAAGCTTAAAACTGAAATATTTTTCCTGACTACAATAGGTCTTAAATAGTAAAAACTTAATTTATATACACTTTTTGGGGTATCTGTTTCTTCTAGAGACTGAACTTTGTGTGCCTCCCTCTGAGTTAGGCAGGAAGTTTTCTACTCTGCAAGTTATTTACCTGAATCAACTCGTTCCTGTGTTATCTGAACCTGAATGTACTGTCCATCTGTGGTCTTCAAACACAACATGTTTTATAAATGCAGATGCGCATTACAAGACAATAGATTATTATTCAACAGAGGTCAGGTCTATCAAAATAGTCATTTGCAGAAGCCTTTGTCCTCTACTAACCACAATAAATAATGCTGTGGTTGAAAAAAATGGTGTTTTGGGAGATGAAAGGAAAGAGAGGGTATTATCAATAATTAGTATTTTTGTATTTTAGTAGCACCTGAATGCAGAGTTCCATTGTGCAAACAGTGAGAGACTTCCATAAAAGTGCTTACAATGTAAATTTGACAAGACAGAGGAATGATCATTGTCCCCATTTTACAGATGGGAAAAGGAGACAAAGAGATTACATGACTTGACTGATATCATGCAGGAAATCAGTGGCAGATCTGGGAATTAAACCCAGGTTTACTAATTCCTAGTCCAGTGCTGTAACCACAAGACCAGCTTTTGGAAAGTGAAACAAAAAAATCGACTATATTTAAGGACTTGTGATCCTTTGAGGAGAAACAGATGAAGAAAATAGAATTGACGTGCTTTTACCACTGTCCCATGAAATGTCCAGGGACACTAATAAAAAAATCATCACCCAATACTTGTGATACTAGGAACTCTGGAAAAAACAACAATAAATGAAAAGACAAAACAGGGATAAGCAGGAGCAAAACCAAGTATTATAACAGTTTTTTAAAGCAGAGTGTTAATTTCATTTTACATATATTCTTAAATTTAGTAGCCTTTTAACAGTCATGAAATAAAGTGTTTACTTTAATGGAAACCTTCTGTAAAATGAGAAAAGGAAAGTTATAAAATATGTTAACACTAACTGTCTCGGAAATGCAGGTTTTCATTGCGAGTCTCCTCCAGTTGTTGTCTAAGTAGTTTATTTTGCTCCTGAAGCTCCAGTTTCTCTTCCTTTAACAAGGGATAGTCCGCAATCTCTTTCAATTTTTCTCTCAAAAACTGATTCTGTTTGTTTACCAATAGCACCTGCGCCTTTACTGAATCCAGCTCCAGCTAAAAAACATGTCACAGACTTCTTAAGGTGTTTCTCAAGAATACACTTTGTACCACATATTATTTCTAAAAAGGTATCACAAAACAGTTCAAATGTACTAATCAAACAGTGTAGTCTCCAAATTCAGGCTCACAATTACCTCAAGCTCTTTTGCATGTGATACAACTTGTTTGAGTTCTTCCTTCTTTGAATTAACAGCAATGGTCTCTTCACGCAACAGCATAGCCTTCTCTGTAAGGATCATAAACAGTTTCTGTAGGTTAATGTGTATCTCACACCAAAAACTATATAAAAATATTAAGGTTGCAAAGTCAAACACTCAAAAGTGAAGAAAAGCCAGAATTAAGGTTGCCAGAGCAACCTTAATTTGGCAAGGTTTGTGCATATGCATGATACAGTCTTTAATTACATGATTATATATTATTTTTTCCAAAGCACCAACTTAGAAGTCTAAAGATGATCCTCTCTTTCTCCAACTTCAATTAAATACACTATATTTGTTTAGAAATACTGCTTTGTTGCCTCTTATTACAAGCTACAAGATAAACAATGGCTGTTGAGTATCTCTGAAAGAGATTAGTTACCTTTATTCTTTTTCTCATCTTCAGTAACCCTAGTGGTTCTGGTTATATATTCTTCCTTCAACTCGAGTTGGTATCTGGGGGGGAAAAAGTTACTAACCACCATAGCAAAAGAATTCTGAATGTCCCCAGACTCAGCTTTAACTACCTATCAAACTGTCTATATGCTAATTACAGTGGAACTTCATCAAGGTCCTGACCTGCAAATACTGAGTGCCCTCAAGTCCCACTGAAATCAATGGAAGCTGTGGGTGCTCAACACTTTATAGGATCAGGCCCTAATTAAATTGTAAGTATTTTGAAGCAGTTATCCTATCTTCTTGCATCTTTGTACAATGTCCAGGTCACTGAAGCCCTAATCGTGATTGCAGTACAAGAGTATACAAATAAATAAATCCTCACTTTTCTGATCACTCACTTTATGATTTCCAGAAAAAAAGAGCAGTTTATCCCCAGTGCTCAGCAAAGATTAATGGTACTGAACACAGTCAATATTCACAGTAAGTCTTCATTATTTTTCAAATATTTTAAAACATATATAATTGAAACTATACAATTGTCAAAAATGTGATTTTATAATCCAAATTGAATTAATCACAAGTCTCCCAACTTTTATATCCAAAGTCAACCATTTTCTGTAACAGAAATTCATTAATCTGAGTTCCTTCAACTTATGTGTCTATTTTTTCTTTTGTTTGGATTTATAATTATTCTCTCCCTCTAAGTTTTGTAATACATAATAATAGCTTTTATACTTTAATTTTTGTATGTCACATTTTAATTGTCAGACAGGATCCTAGAGCTATTGATAGATAGCTAAATTCATTTTGTAATAAGTAGATACAGACTAAGATCTTCAGGACAGAGACTGTGTTTTCCTGTGTGTTTGTACAGTGCTTAAAATATTTTAGACACTACTGTAACATAAATAACACTCTCCGTTAAAATAGTCCCTGATAAGATCTGAAAGAGCTCTACAAACATTAACAAATGAAGCCACTAAACCCTTTTTGTGAGGTAGGTGCTCTGTTTAGCATTTAGCTACTTTCGTACTAAAAAGTAATTTACTAGATAAGTAAAACAAGGCACAGGGAGATGACATGTTTGCCTAAGGTTGGTCACTTAGTGGCATCCATCTAACTGCCCTCTGTTCCTAAGCCACTCTGTTTCAGGTGACACTTCATTCTCACTGAAATCAATTGTCTTATACCTCTCCTCTACCATTTGAATAAATTCATGTTAGAAGAGGCAGTGCTTGCACTGTTCATTATTAGGTAATAGGTCCTGGCTGAGCTTGTGGATAACTATGTGTTTAGCTGGTGAGTTGATTTCCTCCCCCTGCCTGGAGGACTGATTCATTTAATTCTGTGGGCATGAGCAATCATGTCCTGGGAGCACTTTCTTGCAACAACACAATCAGCAGGCCTCAGATGATCACTGCTCATATCACAGAGAGAGAGTACAAAAGAATCTCAGGTTAGGTGCCATCATTTTCCACTGTCAAACAGCTGATGCCATACACATCTCACTTTTCACTTAGATGCCTATCCTGGCTGCTGGCCACCAAACATGAAAACTGCAAGGAAAATACACAGATAAATGATATAGAGCTTCTTCCTCCATTGTCCACATAAATCAAACTGTGACCATCGCCCAGCAAAGAAGGGAGGAACAGAGAACATTGCTTATCCTATCCAGTTTGTGCAGCGCATCAAACCCTGCAGCTTTTATCCAGGAGAACAATCAATCTCTTCCAATTCTTCAGCCCCAATGACTAAAGACAGAAATGAAGTTTTGGGAGGCAGTGGTCAAGATTAATATTTTTTTAGAAGTGAAGGTCGAGACGTTATTTTGGAGGTACAAGTGGATTTATTTTTGGATACTGCTGAATTTGGAGGAGGAGAACATTTTGTGAAGAGATATGGATTTTGGGGTGAGGAAAAATGGATGATTTTGGAGCTAGGCAAGATGAATTTGTGGGGGACAAAGATTGGTCTTGCTGGGAAGAGAAGGACATTTTGAAGGGAAAAAGAAGCTAGTTTACAAAGAACTTTTTAAGAACAGGGTTTTCTTTGGTTGTTTTCAGGGAGTTGGGGGCCAGCAGAAAGGTATGGTCTATGACATGTACCAGTCTGCACTAAACAGCTTATTATTTCAAAAAATAATTCACAGGGTAAGAAAATCCCTTTACATTTCCTTTTTAAAAAGTGTTTCATCTCGTCCCTTCAGCAAGTAACCCTTGAAACTCCCTTAATATTGGCTTCATACACCTTGCCTCCTTTCAGTTCTTCAAATTACTCAGTATTTCAGCACTGGTCAAAAGAGATCACCAATGATACTCTGCATCTGCCTGTCCAGCAGCCCTACAGATTCATGTCACTTTTTCTTCACAGCTAGGGAGACAAAGTGTGAACTGTTATAATTCTATAGCCCTATGGACAGAAGAATGTCATTACATATAGTGGGTTTTTTCTACCCGTTAGAAGGCATAATTGTTTTAACTTTTTTGGTTATGAAATGTATTCACCACATCTTATAAGATAAATAAGTCACAAACTGATTAAAATAAAAATGCTAAGTGTTATATATTCAAGTCTTGCTTTTTTACAGTTCTCATTGGTAATTCCCATGGCATTTTTCGCATTCTATTCTCATGTGAAATATATATTCTCTATTAGAGGCAAAAGAACAAATTACTTCAGGAGTTCATTCTTAAGCTTTTGTTCGTAAGTCTCCTCAATGTTCTTCACAGCTATCTCCCGACGTCGAAGTGCATCATCAACAGCTTTATTTTTTTCTTCTTGAAGTTTCTGAGCCCTGATATAATGAGAAATATGCTGACACTGAGCAATTATATTTATGATATGCCAGAGTTTTCAGAAAGTTTTTTTTAATTACACAACATTTATGAAACTCAAAAGTGTGATGGGTTATCTTGGGGCAATTTAAAATTCTGATCAGACCTATCATTATCATTCACTAAGAAAAATGAAAAGTGACACATACTAAGCTGTACTGTTAAAGAGACAGAATGATCAACTGTATAAACAACCAGATTTGCAACTGCTGAAAACAAAGTATTACAGTAAGGATGTTGTTTAGTTCTTCCATTTTACAAAGGGTGCTCAGCTCACCACTCTATCAGCACCCTCTGCTGGCTAGACAAGAAAGTAACTTTTGTTAGTGGGAAAATAGCTTTCTTCTTTCTTACAAAAAACACAAGATACTAACAGATTAGAGAATGTTGGAAAGCAGGCAAGAATTAGTTTTGGGGTTTTTTAATTACAGAAGAAACACACATCTTTTATTAAATGTGCACTCACAGTATGTATCATGGCGAAATCAACAAATGTAAATTTGTCACTACAGTTGCCTTGCTGGTGCTGGGATTACATACTGCTTTTTAAGTTAATGACTTCAAAGCAGAAGTCCAGTTCCTCAGTCTCTCTGAAGTAGTGCCAGGCTCTTTTGCCGAGAACAAAAATAGGCCTCTTAGCACAGGATGCCCCTACTGCTAGATGCAGCTGCATATTACTCAAATGTAGCATATCATATTTAGAGATAAATAAAACAAATTTCAATTTCATAAAAATTGCAACATCTTGAAACATGCTTTCTACAAACAAAGCAACACCAGAGGTAAATGCATGACCTAGAGTGACTCACAGTTCAAAACCTTCAATTCTTTGCTTTAGTTCTGCCTCTCTGGTTCTTATCATTTCAATATCTTTCAGCAGACTTTGTCTTTGTGTATAAACCTCCTTTGCTTCAATCTACAACAGAAAATATTACTTCTATTCATTTTATTTTTACACAAAAAATTGACATTTAAATTAAAATAATTTAGTAATCAGTAAATTCATAGAGAGTGGCAAGAGAGGCAAGACATAAGACATCAACGGTATAAAAATTAGAAACATAAATGTTACAGACCTCGCTCCAGGAACTGGTTTGATCCTGACAAATATTATTTGCATAGCTTGCTAGTAACAACTGATTTGCACTAACTGGGGGCTAAGTCACCAGGGGCTGCTTCCTTTACAGACACCCCCCTGACTTACACAATCGTTCTGTTCCGGAAAGCCTTGCGTAAGTCAAATTTTGCAAAAGTCAGAAACATATACCTGTACGTTACACAAAACTTTCCGCAACTCGAAAATCCTATCTCTGGCTTATGAAACTTTTTTCGTAAGTGCAAATTTGCGAAAGTCGGGTCTTGCGTAACCTGGGGAGTGTCTGGTATTCTACTTTATTTAGGGTTAACACACTTGAAAGTTATTACTTGCTATCAAGTAATGTATCTTTTAGAACGCTGCACAGATTCAAAAGTCATAAAACAAAAAGAAAGATTTATTTATAACACAGAATTACCACACACAAATACAAACTTTAGAATATACCAAAACTACAAGAGAAAAAACAAATATAGGTAAGAGCAGTTTTGTCCCTATCTTAACTAGATTAACAAAAAAAGAATTAAAGAGACAAAGTGGGTGAGGTAATATCTTTTATTAGACCAACTTCTGTTCTTGAGCAAGAGAACCTTTCAAGCTTACACAAAGCATTTGTCCAAGAGAAGATATTACCTCACCCACCTTGTCTCGCTCATATGTTGGGACCAACACTGCTACAACACTGCATACAAAAAATATATATATAAGAAACTTTAAAAAAATTTGAATAATGTAAAGTTAACAGAGAAAATGCACTCTGTATTCTTGCTTTAAAGCTAAACTTTCTTCAAAATACTGGTTCCATTAGCAGCTGCCTCCAATTCTACATTCTAGACTATCCAAACCAAACAATACCTTCTAAAAGAATCTTCCCTGTGATCATAATGGCAATACCAGATGTCACATCTACAGCCCAGTTCTTACTAATAAAATACTCTCTGTTCTTAGTTCTTAAGCTTGAAAAAGAAACAAATCATGTGCCTCTGCAGAAAGGCTAAGAGCATGAAGACTGAATGACCTCTCTATCCCAAAGGTGGTCCTATCAAATTTGCAATTCAGGTGCATTGTACAAGTGTCGGAAAAGTTGGAACAGCCACTGTCTCCTGTTCCTGTGTTTTGGATAACTAGAGAAATTTGATCTCCAGTGCTTTTCCTGAGATTACGTTCTTCTACTAAAAAGATCTACGTGATCTTTTATCTGCAATACAAAACCACTTAGCTCAGTGGAGCTGCTGGTCTCTTTGCTGGGACAACCCAGCAAGTAAATGAAGCATGTACTTGGTCTCAAAAATCAAAAACTGACAATAGCACCCAGCATCCACAATCACTTGACAAATCTGCTGATCCAGACCTTTTTTAATAACTTAATTAATTTCATGTTCATGAAAGTGGGAGTAATAGCATAAAGTAGGCAGATTTCATAGAAGTTTCTAAGGACATGACTATGAAGGAAATTAAGTTGTCACAGGGTGAGAGGCAAAGTTTTGTCATGGACCAGAAAAACAAAATACAGAAAAGAGGAATAAAATGGCTAATTTTCAACATTGCAGGAGGTCAAAAGCAAAGTGCTCAAAAATCCATATTAGGACTGGTGTTACTCAATATAAAAATTAATGTTCTGGAAAGAGAGGGAAACAGTAAGGTGGCAAAAATCTGTAGATGACACAAAATTATTCTGTTTAGTAAAGAATAGAGCAGATCCAAGACAGCAACATGGTGGCAGGCAAAATTCCTTGACATCAAGAGAAAAGTAATAAACATTGGGAAGAACAATCTGAACCACACATACACATTTTTGGATTCTAAATTAACAGTGGATTAAATTACCATGCTGTAAGAAGACCTAGAAGTCATGGACTCACACATCTGATCAATGCATGACAGTGGTCAAAAATGCAAACAGCACCTCGGGTTATATTAAAAAGGATACTGAATAAATACTGAATAGATAACAATGTAATTATATACATGGATGGTATGTCCA
The DNA here is from genome assembly GCF_009764565.3 of Dermochelys coriacea. Classification (NCBI taxonomy): domain Eukaryota; kingdom Metazoa; phylum Chordata; order Testudines; family Dermochelyidae; genus Dermochelys; species Dermochelys coriacea. The sequence goes on along the minus strand of NC_050068.2, from coordinate 135,208,359 downwards.
TACCATGAATACTGTGTTCCATTTTATTTATAATTTTTTCTATTTCAACTTCTAAAAAGAAAACTACAGTAAGAAAAACAGAAAATCATAACATCCATAATAATCAGAAAAGAAAAACCTATAAAGCAGCCATCTAAGACTGACATTAAAAATATCCTCAATACTCTGAAAGGAGAACAGGGATTCATACATATAACGATATCTATATTACATTTACTCTTTTTCTGCAGCACCGCAGCTACTCCAATGTATTTACATATTTATACCATACTCATCACCATTGTCACTGAGAACCTGAAATCACTAAATATACCAATCTGCGTGGTGCTTTCCTGATGTGGGATTAAGAGAGAACTATTAAACTCTTTTTCACTTATGACCCAGTAGGATCTGAATGTAGTTCCTTCAAAGATCAAAGGGCAATTTCATTAACTAACTGAACCACTTAGCACTGGATCCAATTATTATTTTTAAACATTACCTCCTGTTGTTTTTGAAGTCTTTCAATAGCATTCTTTTCACGAGCAATCAGAGCCTCTGACTTGGCTTGGTTTGTCCTTTCAAACTCTCGACGCAAATCAGAAACTTCTTTCTGGCATTGTGCTTTCTCTTCCATTCTAATCTTTGCTATTTCAACCTCTTTGAAATGTTGTAACTGTTACATGTAAGAGAAGAACAAAGTAAATATCCCTCACTTGATCACAAAAAATATAAACAAAATCCTCTCTTTTAGGTTAAATTTGACGTTCAGACATATGCACTTACTGGCAAATAGCTTGTTTACACTGTTGATCACTGTAGCATACTGAATTCCCTTTGAGAAACTAAACAGAAATGTCTAATTAAATGTGTTAATCTTTTTAGTCAATGTATGTAAACTTCTCTGTGATAAAAGTACCTTTGAAGCATATATGACTGAAAGGTCTTCCATATTTACACCTTCCATCTAGGATCTCAAAGCAGATTACAAATATAGATAATAGCACCTTTAGGCATAAGTGAACTAGATATAGGGCATTGCACTAAAGGGGTTACCACTGCTCTCTGTGCTTAAATTGTGTCATTTTTTTTACTCACTCCTGTACATACAGAAGGGGAACAGAGCAAGAGATGAGGTAAGGCAGCTAATTAAATGTCCCACTCTCCAACCTGACGTTCCATGACTGGCAAATAAAGAATGCCAATTCCCTAATTCTTCTTCTGACTGGGTCTCCATTCTCGACCCATTCCCAAAGAACCATGTTTGCCTGGTGGTGGGGCCAAAGGCAGAAGCAGACCTGCTTTGAACTGCTCATGCCCACTGGAAGTCAATCTTTTGGGAACAGAGCAGATGTGTGCCAGAGAAAGAGGAGTCATCCTCAGCCAGGGAATTCTGAGCACTATTGGAAAATTGTGTGAATACAAACGGAAGATTTAGGAGTCTGTTCGAGTGTGTATGAGAAAGAGGGATTGAGCTATCTGAGGAATGTGCATGCATTTCTGCCTAGGGAAGAGAAAGTGTGTGAGTGTACTTATATGAGTGGGAGGGAAAGAAAATAAATGGGATTGCAAGGATGCATAAGAGACAGTCAGAGAGAAAATGGATGAGAGAATGCAAGTGAGAGAGAGAATGAATGGAAGTACTAAATGAAAGAGAATAGGGAAAATGTGAAAACCGAGAGAAGACAGAAGTTAGATAGGAAAAAAGTACAGCCCGGGACCTCTGATCAGGGAATTAGGGCCTATGCACACAAACTTGTACTGAGCTAGTTAAACCATATGCAACCACAAGTGTGGAGACACTTAAAATTGTTTATAGATGGCTTATATTGATTTAATTTACACCTTAAGCCATTAAGGAATCAATTTAAACTAAATTGCTATAAGCCATTTCTAAACTGATTTATGATTGTCCACACAAAGGGTTGCACCAATTTAACTAAACCAATGCAAAGGTTTCTACACAAAAACTTGCGCAAGCCTTTAGTGACAGTAAGATCATGTCTATATTGGGGAATTATACACAAAAAATCCCCACTAGTGCTACCACTAATTCAGCTGATGTAAACAAGGCACCAGGAAGTTCTGATATATTTACCCCCCTAAAGAAAGATGATACAAGAGGTTTGCTTATATTGTATCCCCATGTCTAAGAGCAGCTCTCAAAGATCTGTTGTAGACGTGTTGTCCAAAGGGATTTTTTGTTAAACTTGAGGGAATTATATTCAGTTGTTTTGGGTTATAAAATAAAAAACAAAATGCACTATTATTTATTGCGACTGCCTTTTTATTTCTCCATGACATTAAGATATGGTTGAACTTTGAAAGTTGATACTTTGCATACAGTATTTTGGGAAAGAAGTGACTTTATAAAGGAAAGGGGGAAGTTAAATTCGGACTAAAAGTCTAAGCATGTTCAATGGGCACAGATTTTTAGCACAACCGAATGAAGTCCCAGTCCTTTTGTGATATTTCATAGAGGATCTTATGTTAACACAACATCAGCGTTGCAACATTAACTTGACCATGCTGCACACATGTAATATTTTCCATTTCTGTTTTTCTTGTTAAACGTATACCATAATATCTACAGTATGGTAATTGTTTCCAAATCAATACTGTAGTAAGAAGCTTAACTTTTCCTAATACTTGAATTATTTATTTTATGTGACATTTTTTGCATGTAATTTTCTTGTTTTTAAGAAAAAGATTGCTTTAAGTGTTTAATAAAGATTGCATTTCGGTCCCAATTAGGCTTTGAAGCTTGAACTTCAGTGAGGTTCATAGGGATGGAGAATGGTGAATTGCCTCTTATTGCTGTTATTGTTTAGATGATATAAATTCAGTTTATTTTTAAGACAATCTTGAAATTTGCAAAATATTGCAGACTGCAGACAAAAATTGCAAAAGATCCTAAAATCATGGGATCCACAATATTTTTCACATTTTATGATTTTTCTATTCTCCATCTAAAGGCAGTGCTGTTTTGGAGGCTTATACTTTGTAGGTTGGTGAGATATTTTCAAAAACAATGAGGAGTCCTGTGGCACCTTAAAGACTAACAGTTTTATTTGAGCATAAGCTTTCATGGGTAAAAAATCCACTTCTTCAGAGGCATGAAGTTTGAATGAAACAGGACTTTGAATGAAAAAACATGTTTAAAAAGATAAGAAATGCTGACATTAAAGAATCATCATGTTTTCCTTAACTCATACTTCCCTTTCTAATAGATTACGGGTAGCACAGAATAACATATACTGACTTATAACATTGAAATATAAAAATAAGACTTGTTAATAGTAAGACTAAGAACTTGGATAATTATAAATCTTTCAAAATGTAGTTATGTATAATGAATGACTGTAGATAAGATAACACTTAGACGATAAGTGTTATAAGTGGTGGCATAAGTGTGGTTTTGCCAATTCTTCTTTTACACAAAATTGCTAATCTGCTTAACATGTTATTGCTAACAGAACAAAGGGAACACATGATGTTGGAAGTAGTAAGTAAAAGACACACAAACATGTAATGATAACTAAATTAACCCTTTTCTTGGGAAGACCCAGGGCAGGATGATACAAAAACAGAAACTGCAAAACCAGCAGGGAAAAATGCATTAGTTGGGTAACTGAATCTTGCGCATGCGTAATGTATGGGTTACTTAAAATGTAAAAGGTTGATGTGCTGATGTAAAAGCCGACTGGATAAATATTAAGTAATCTATAATGTAGAACTGTATAAAAAACCTACGGGCCCATGTTTACTAACCGGAGAAACACCAAATCAGAAACTGAAGAATAGGACTGAAGAACCAGTAAAAGGGATCAGAGAAATGACAACTATCATGGAAGATGGCCCAGAATGTGGTTACCAATTCTGTCTTCTATGTTATTTGTCCGACACAAATGTATGGCCGGATACTATACATGACAACAATTCTGTCTGAAATTGTATAAATAAAGGCAAAAACTGACTCAGCCTAAATTGGGTGGATTTATGACTCAGTTTCCCAACTTTTACCCCCAACAGAGAACATGTAGTTTTTGCATATATAATAGATTGGCATGACTCATTTCTGATTCAAATTATTAGAAGCATTACAAATTTGCAAAATAAAATGAACACATCCCCAAACCCTCATTTCCATGACCATTGATTTCTACGTTATACCTTTTCAGACATTTCTGTTTGAAGCTGGTCCTCTATTTCTTTTCGATATTCAATGAGTTTCACTTCTAAAGACTCAAATTTCTGATGCTGGGGATAAATGTCTGCAAACTGTTCATCAATCAGCTGAAGTTTCTCAACTATATAAAGAATAATGCAATGTACCATCACATAGAAATATTACATTTAGTAACACTGTTGCTCCTACCCAAGATTTTAGGGCTCCCTGTAGGTTTTAACTACCCATTCCTAGTTTCTACTGAAAAGCTACCAAGGAAGCAGTGAAAAGAAATGGTAACTTAAGACATGAAAAGTGTGGACATACAACAACATGGCTGGAAACAAGCCACCTAGGTACTTCACAATATGGCACGTGGTCCAACTAATTGTTTATGTGCAAAATGTTGGAGGTAATATTTAAATTACCAGGATAACTGATTAGGATTGTAGCCAACCTCTCTCACTGTTCTCCCAAGTAAAGTGTGTGCCTGAGGGGAATTGGGCAAGAGGAGATAAAGGAGCCTGAAACCAAATGGCACCTTCCTGCCCCACAACTGCTGCATATTACCCCCTCAGATGGAATCTCATCAGCTACTAAGGCAGACATGAAGCTCTGATTTCAAACAACAGGTGCCAATAAATTATATTGTATAACTAACCACAACAACAATGCACTCCAATGAACAAATCTACTAGACGGTTTTTAGTAATGGAATTACCAGTACTTTCAATTTCTGTCTTATGCTATGATTTGGCACTGGAAACAATTAATAAATATATTATAATTAGAGCTGGGCAAAAACGATTTGCCTGTCCAATAAAAATTTTCAAGATCTCAAAAAATGTTCTTGTTCTGCCTCAGGGCAAAACTTTAGAGATCTTTAGATTTTTTCCATGAAGAAACAAGAGAAAGATATACATACATCAGAATAAAAAATGGCCCAATGGTTAGGGCACTCACATGGGATATCAGAGATGTAGAATTCACATCCCAAGTGAGTGAGCTATTGACTATTCTGTGGTGGGTCTCTCATTTTCACCACATGTTCCATCCTGGATCTCAGGAAAGTTTCCTTAAAAAAAATGATACATTCCTGCAAAAAGTTTCATTTTCAATTAACTGATATTTTCCACCTGCTCCCGCCCCCTGCCACACAAAAAAAGCCACACACACAAAATTTACAACTCCCAAACAACTCTAATTATAAATTTCCTTAAACTAAAAATTATTTAGGCATATGCTCTTTGAGGCATATAATACCAAAAATAATACATCTAGGATGGATGGATGGATCTGAATACATAATGTATTTGAACTGAAGACCCAAATCACAGCAAAACTTTTGTCTTGCACTTTCCTGGGTTTATTTTAGAATACCAGAGAGAGATGCAATCTAGTTTCTATTATTACTTCAGGCATGGGCAAGTGCTGAATGGATACAGTATTGAGCTATCTGAGGAAAATAGTTTATGAAAGCTCTATTTACCAAGAGATTCTCTATAAGGAGGTATTGAGCTTGTCTGAGTTTCTGTGTTGCGACTTTCCTTACATAGGTGATGCTCTGTCAGCTCCATTAACATCTGTATAAGAAAACCTTAGAGATACAGTATGTTAGTTACTTTTCTCTTCCACAACAAACTCAAATTTGAATGCAGAGACAACTCTTTTACAAGACAAAGAAAAAACTAAATGGTGAGAGGATGAAATTATTGCTAAAGAACACAAGAAATCATTCAATAAAATCAATGTACAAATTCTAAAGAGTATATTAATAGCAAGCATGCTTGAGTCTCCCACAATCAGCATACCTTGACCATTTCCATTACCTTTACTACCAAACTCATTGAGGGAACAAATTACCATCATCACCAATACCTGAAATCAACAAGAACTGCAGGTGTTTGGTGCTTCTGAAAAATCAAGCCACTTTTGTTTAGGTGCCTAGATACAGATTTAGAAGCCTAACTTTTGGGACCAGATGTGAAAATTGTCCCCTATATGAGCCAGAGGCAAATTAAATGAAAGTTTACCTTGGTGCAGGCCTAAGCTGCCTAGCAGGCGATCAAGAGCCATGCAAATTGGGAGAGGTGCCTCTTCCCCTGGCCCGGTCCAGCCCTGCTGGAGCTACTGTGGCCAAGGAGAGGTGCCTCTCCCCCGGCCCGCCCTGCTGGAGCTATTGTGGCCAAGGAGAGGCAATCCTCCCCCAGCCCAGCCCCGCCGGAGCTGCCACGGCTGCGGAAAGGCACCTCTCACCTGGCCCTGAGCTGCTGTGGCGAGAGAGGGCGGTAAAGTCCTCTCTCCCAGCCATAGACCCGGGGAAGCCTGCACCCCAAAGCCCTCATCCCCGGCCCCAGCGCAGAGCCCGCATTCCCAGCCCTCACCCCCCTGTACTCCAACCCTCTACCCCAACTCGGAGTCCCCTCCGACACTCCAAACCCAATGGCCCCACCTCCACCACACATCACCTCCATATTGGTGCACATAACATTCATTAAGCACATGGATGTAAAAAACTATAGGGAACACTAATGCCGGCCCATACACAGTATAGGAATGTAATTGAGTAGAAAATAATGCAGAACATCTGAATTCCCCAGCATTAGAATATAAAACATTACGGTCTTTGTAAGTTTTACATTTATCAGGATTTAAAGGTGTTAATTTTTTTATTTATAATACTGGAATTTTTAATTTTTTTGGAGTTGAGGTTTAGCATTTCATACATGCCACAAATTGGGAAAACCCCAATAGAAGCATAAGAGTCACGAACAAAAGTAATTTGTGATTATTTAGAAGAATCAAACATGTAATCACATGTATTCAATATCTAGGTATAATAAAACAGAGTTTCTATTACCCACATGATATTATAAACTAAGCTATCAAGGAAAAGGGGAAATATTAGGGGAAGTGGATGACTCATTATATGCCTAGTATGTAAATATGTCATACCTTTTTTGTTCTCTTTTTGGGCTCCTGAAGTCTGTATGGAGAAAAAGATAAGATTATTATTCTGTGTACTCAATCATAAATTATAATTGAAGTAAGAGTTACAGAATCAAAATTATTACCAATGATTTGTAAAGACTGGATTTTGGATGGATCCTAATTAGCTGCAGAAGATCTTGCATAGTAAACACCTTTTTAAAAAAAGAAGGCAAAAAAAACCCCAATATTAAGAACATTACAAGTAATTAACCTATTTTTCTCTGTAGTGGTAAAGAGATCCACCTTGGATGTGCTACACTCGAGACAGATTTGATCCACCACTTTATCACACAAAGAACAACTGCAGGACATAGCTAATCCTGCCTTGCTTCTATATGTGAGCTAAGTGGCAGTCAGGGATAACTCTTGGGAGAATGCCCAATTTCACAGCTCAAGAGCATTCCAATGAAGGAAGAAAGACTGTCTCATCAGGCTCGTCGATGTAAAAGATTATATTCCAATTATCCGTTTGAATCAAGGCTACCTTTTAGAATACAAAGTTGCAGAACACTCACCATCTCTAGAACACTTGTAGTGTCAATGAAGACACTACAGACCAAGTATCCTGAGTGTAGAACCCCTTTATCTGGGCACTCAACAGCTATAATTTGTACTAGAAGTTTCAAACTAATACAGAACTCACAAGCGTTGAAATTACTAGGTGAACCCTTGGCTCTTCCTTTACACAAACAGAGGATTTTAAAAATTATATTGGAAGGATCAGTTAACGATTGCAAAGTCCTATATGAATATCATCTCTCACATCCCTTGCATAATAAATTATAGAGCTCACCTTCTCCTTTTCTAATCCACTTTCTGGATAGAAAACAGAAAGTGAATATTCATAGCCACAACTGCGCAGGTGATCTGCCACCAGGCTGTTAGAAGCTCCAATTAACAATGAACTGCCTTCACTGGACACTGGCTGTGGCTGAAGTTCTCCACTTAAAATTGGATGCATCAGTTCATGGATTAGCTGGTTTCGGAGCTGCGTCTGGTGAAAACAGAAATTCAACAACAGAAAGAGAAAACTCTGAAATTTTTTACTTTCCTGAAGCCATATAGATTCAGTATATTAAATTAAAAAGTCTGATGCAAAGAAACAAAAAGAATGGCATCTAGGTCCTGCTACTCTCTCGGGGCACATCTACACTAAAAGCGTTATAGTGGCACAACTCTGTACTGCAGCTGTGCTGCTGTAGTGTAGGCAATCACTACAGCAACAGATGTGTTTTTTCCATCACTATAGTAAATCCATCCCCTCAAGAGGCAGTAGCTAGGTTGACGAAAGAATTCTTACATCTACAGTGGGGGTTAGGTTGACCTAATTAGAGAGCACAGGGCATGAAATTTTTCACAGCCCTGAGAGATGTAGCGAAGTCGACCTAAGTTTTAGGTGTAAACTAGGCCTGACTGCAGCATATTCAGTTACAGCTTATTTGAAAAGTTCACTAGTCCACTAAATGACAGGCCAAGAAGTTGCTGAGGAGAAGAGGGAAAAGGGTATAGAGTGATCTAGGCACCACTAATCCTTTTGCAGATGGGGTGGAGGAGGGGGAGGAAACTAGGGCGCCATGCAACTGGACCATCTAGTTCTTTCTCAGAGAGACAGGTAAATGGAGTAAAGATTATATGAATGCAGAAATGTGTGAGACTAGGAAAGATGGATGGTACAAGGTACAAAAGAGAAGTAGACGACTGAGAGAAAAATTGTGGAGAGAAGGAGAAAAAACCAGAAAATACAGGAAAAAGAAAAGGAGTACTTTTGGCACCTTAGAAACTAACAAATGTATTTGAGCATAAGCTTTCGTGAGTCTCTAAAGTGCCACAAGTACTCCTTTTCTTTTTGCGAATACAGACTAACACGGCTGTTACTCCGAAACCAGAAAATACAGGGAAAGTGAAAACTCAAGGGAAGGTAAGAGACAAGGAAACAACAGACACAAAACAATGTAGGGAAAAAAACACTGGAGTCCTGCTGGGACTGAAAAGATCTGGGTTCTGCTCCCTGCTTCCTCTGTGACCACTAGTCAAAGTACTTAATCTCATCATGCTTCAGTTGTCTCTTCATTACATGGGAATAATATTTCTTTTCCCCTCCATTCCTTATCTTGCTATCTATTTAAAGTGCTGCCCTTTGGGGCAGGTACCGTTTACTGTGTGTATGTACAGTGCTTAGTGCAATGGAACCCTGATGTCATCTGGGACCACTAGGCACTACAATTATTACTGTGACTTATTACAGGGAGAAAAAGTAGCTGGAGTGTTTGAAGCCCCTGCTATACGGGAAGCATTGCCCCCAGCAGTCAGGCTTTACTAGGAACAGCTCCAATTTAGACGCCATTTTGGCCCTCCTCTTGTTGTTGGAGACACCTCGCAAATTCAAGAAGCCTCTGTACATGGTATATGTCGATCTTAAGGCTACATTTGATTCAGCTGACTGAGTCCAACTATGGAAGGCCTTAAAGGACACAGATGTCCCAACCACTCTACAGGACTTGATTAGCGAGCTGCATAACGGAACCACTACCCGTGTACATCTTGGGAATCTGATGTCTGCACCTTTTAAATCAGTATCTGGTGTCAATTAGATCTGTGTCTTGGTCCCTGAACTCTTCTGTCAGGCAATGGATTTCGTAATGCAGCATACTGTCAGATCCATAGGTATTAAGATTGGTAATTTCTCGTGCTCAGACACTGACTATGCAGATGATGTTCTAGTACAGAGCCCTGACAGGTTTTGCGAGGCACTCCAGCAAATGGAGGAGGAGTCGACTAAGGGTGGCCTCCATGTTTCGTGGTCAAAGACAAAGCTGCTAAATCTAGGATCAAGTCCATCAGTGACTCCAATCTCTTTGGATAATGAAACTGTTGAAGCAGTCTCCAGCTTTTGCTATTTGGTTCTATACTCACCGTTCTTCCAACTCTCACACAGAGGTTCTCTACTGGATTGGCATCACAACATTTGCCGTGGGTTGTTTACAACAAATATGGAATCAACATAATCTCAGCATGACGACCAAGTTCAGGACCTATCCTCTCTGTACTACTGTATGGTTGCAAAACATGGACACTATGCCACTCAAACTGGGCAAAGCTGGAGGCTTTCCACCCAAAATTCCAATGTCATATATTGGGTATAAAGTGGAATGACTTCATTTGTAATGCAGATGTTTACAGTCACTCCCCGCAGGGCCAGACTACTGGGGCCACTGTCCACAGACAGCATCTTATGCTTTTTGGACATGTTGCGAGAATGCCACAAGACGTTCTGGCAAATGCCGTTCTCCTGGTGACTTGTAACAGCCGGGATAAACTTCCACCAACTGAGGGGTGGAGGTGGCCCAGACGAAGACCCCATATTATATGGGTGCATCATATCTGTTCCAATGTTGGACTCTCGGCCCTTCAAGTCCTTGCAGCTGCACAAAAACGGATCAAATGGCAATTATGGCTGATCGTTCGCTATGCGTTCAAGAAGCAGAAGAGAAAAAGTAGCATGAAATCAGGAAGAAAGATTATAAAAGGGAGAAATAAGTTAAATTTTAAAAATTAAATATTTTATAATAAAATACTCTATATTATAAAGAGTAGACAACTATTTTATCCTTAAAAGAGCAGCAGGGAGATGGCATAAGAACATAAGAATGGCCATACTGGGTCAGACCAAAGGTCCATCTAGCCCAGTAACCTGTCTACCGACAGTGGCCAGTGCCAGGTGCCCAGAGGGAATGAACAGAACAGGTAATCATCAAGTGAGCCATCCCATCACTCATTCCCAGTTTCTGGCAAACAGAATCTAGGGACACAATCCCTGTCCATCCTGGCTAATACCATGGCAGCACAAGTATTTTAATTTTGGCTAGTGCGCTTAATTGAAAAGGAAATAAGTGACAGGTAAATGACCAACCCAGACTAGACCAGAAATAAACTATTTACACTCCTAAAAAAGGCTACAATCCCACAAGCCAATCCACACAGGTGGACATTTATACCTGTGTGAAAACCTGTTGCATCGGACGGGCTCCATGCAATGTTCCATACAGATCAGCTTGCAGGATTGGGGCCAAAATATGCATTTTCCATGGGAGAAAAGACCACGTAACAAAAAAGGTTTGTCTACCCCATGGATTTCACTGAAGCCTATTGTTTTCAGTGCCACATAGCTGCATAGAAACATATGTAAGGTAAGTGCTACGTAACACTAGCTTGAAACAAAACACACCTTAAGTGTGTCCAAAACACCTCGGTTCTTAAATGTCTGATAAAGTCTTTTTCGGAGTTCGTCTTGGGACAACGCTTGAAATTCAGAAGAAGCCATCCTGAGCTAAAATATTACAAAACATCATTACTCATCTTCCCAGCAGACACCCCAGCACAGCTCTATTGAAGGGGTGGGGCCCAGCAGACCCTGTCAAACTGCACCATTTACACCTCGCCGGCACCCAGAGGGGGATGCGGCTCCTCACACAAATACCAGCTGGGCGGCAGTCGCTGGCGCGGGCCTGGGCAATCGCCGCGTGTCTCGTGAGACGGGCTGTTTCGCTAAAGCCCCAGCTCCCGGAGTCAGGGGAACGTGGAGTGCCGGCGCTCCCCGGGCAGGGGGCGGAGCCCGGCCCGGGCTGAGCCTACGAACTGCTAACGGCTACGTGTGGCCCGCCTCCTCCTGGGGGCGATGCCCGGGGGAGGGGGGCTCAGGCTGACCCCGCCGAGACGCGGCGGCCAAGAGCCTGCTCCGGGCAGGGCCGCCTCCGGGGCCCCGCACCCGATACTTCAGCCAAGGAGCCTCGGGCCCGCCAGTCCCGGCGGGGGGGGGGGGCGCCCTCGTGAGGGAGGGGCTGGCGGCCGGGGGAGCGAGCGCGCGCGCGCGCGCGACTGCCCAAGTCACCTCGCTGAGCCGCGGCGGCGCCGGCAACGGCACCTGCCTCCAAACTGGGCTAATCGCCGCTTTGCGGCTCAGCCCGGCCGTTCCCAACCGCCCCGCCCCGCCCCCCGGGAACCCTCGCGAGAACCGACTGTGATCGATGGCTCTCGCGCGAGCTGAGAGCGGCTGGGCGTTCACCTTCAGAGTGCGGTGACCAGCGGTGACGCCATCAGCCCGCGCCCGGCGGTGGGGGAGCTCGCGGGGACAGCTTGGCGCAGCGGCGGCTGGACAAGTGGGTGAGTGGCTGGGGGAGGGGGGGAGAGTCCCGGCTCCCTCCTCTCTCGAGCGCGTGGGCGGGCTGAGCCCTGCTGTGTGCCCCTCCCTTTGCCAGGAGCTGCTCTGCGGGGATCCGCCTGGGCGGGGGCCAGGAATTTCCCTCCCCTCCTGAATGTCCCCAAGCCCCCGCCCCCCAGTTTTGTGACCGTGCAGCGTTGCCAGTTGAGTGATTGTTTGGACGTTTGAATTGAAATTGAAACACTAATACACCCTTTAAAAGCAGGTACAGTGCCTGATAAAATACGTGTATCTGAAAAAGTATCGTAGATGTGAAAAGTGTGACCAGAGACTAGCTTCCTTATACAGCTGTTGCTTTTTTTTCTGACGATGTCAGTGCATTCATTTCGGTGATGTTGGCCATAATAATTTCAAACGACGCTTTGTACGCAAAGTCCAAATGAGCTCTCCCTGACAGCTAGTGATGAGCTGGGGGTGGGGGGAAGTCTTCAGCCCTTTCCAGATTGTATTTACATTTACACCTAATCTACCGAGATATCCAGCAAACAGAGCTGTGTTGCCCAAGTGTTAGATGTTGGCTGGGGTTGGGTTACAAATCACTTGAATGTGGGGGATAAAGAAATGTCGTTGTTCTTATTGTACGAGTAAAGGGCAGTAGAACTGTACTTAGCCTGTGATGATTTGAGGGCATCAAGAGAGAGGGTGGGGACAGGTGTTTTGCTTGATGGTCTACCTGAGTCACAAGTACTATGAGACCTGCCCCTCTCCACTGTTTAAAGACAAAGCTGATTAGGCTCCCTAGATAGTCTTTTCTTCTGTTAAGTGATCACTCCAGCTGAAATCACTGAGAATCAGGTCTAAGTGCATAGACCTGCTGTGGGATAGTGTTTCTGTGGAAGAGACTGCCCAGTCTGCACTAGCACCAAGGTTCCCCTACCGAGAGCTCAGCTGAAATCACAGAGAGCTGGGTGGAACCTCAAGAGACCAACTTACAGAGGTCACAGTGGCAGGTGGCAGCAGAAGGTGACGGTGCAGGGTCATTGGCAACAGAGCGATGGAGTGAACGGTGGCACAACGAACAACGGTGGCCAGAGCGAACAGTGAGCAGCTGGAGGAACGAGCAGGGTGCCTTCTTGCTCCACACCTGGGAGGTGAACTCATGTAAAAGCCCCTCTGAACTCTGAGTCTCCACTGACCAAGGACACCACCGGTGAGTGTTAAAGAGGCTGTTAAAAATGCTGGAGACACAGCACAGTTCATGTGAACAAACATGGCTGTGGCATCATACTTACTATTTAGGCAAAAGATTCCACACGCTACAAACTGGAGGTCAATGTTAAGTGCATTGTCACTTGATCATCCTGAACTTGAACACTGGTTCCAAACAAGACCAGCAAATGCTCACTATCTTTCTGCAAGAAACTCAACTTACTGGCTAGATGCAGGTGGTGCAACAGTGAAAGACTCAACAGTTGAAAAAGTGAAGAACTCTCTCACCTCTTCCAAAAATTTGCATGCATGGCTGATGAATGCACCAATGCAAATGGTCATCAAGTATTAAGTCATTATGTACGTTATCTTGATGTCAGCGGTAGGCCAGTAGATGCATTTTTAGATTGGCTGCATCTGTGACAACCCACATCTTAGAAGAGTTAAATGCTTGTCAGTTAGACCCCAAACAGGTGGCTGCTTGTACATTTGATGGAGCTGCAAACTTTTCTGGAAGACATGATGGAGCACAAGCTTTGCTCAGAGAAAAGGGTAACCCTAGTCTCTCCTATACACACTGCAGAGGCCATCTACTCCAACTAGCACTAGTACGAGCTGCAGACTCTTCAAAAGACATTATAAAAACTATACATTTAATGTCTTCATTATATTCTTTTTTCAGCAAGAGTCCAAAAAGACTGAATATCTTGGAAAATACAGAAGATACACTGGGACTGAAGTTCAAATTAGTCTAAACTGGGAAAACCCTCTGGTTTTCTCATGAGTGATCCTTGACTGTTGTCTTAAAATTACTCCAGCCATAATTACTGGCTTTGGGATAGGATGGGATGGATCTAAGTAGTGAGGCTGGTGGATTACTTTTGCTACTACGTTCAGAGAAGACTATTGCCATTCTTTCTCTTGTACGTCTACTGTTGAAACCACTTGGGTCATTAAACAATGCCATCCAGGCATCTGCTACAACAGTAGTAGATCTTTGTTCAGCAAAGTTTGTCCAGAAGCTACATTTGGATCAATCGGAGAGCTATCCATTGAAAAAGTACTGGAAGAAGCAAAGACTTCAGTCCAGAAGTTGACTAATGAAGGCATTTATATTGAATCCTTAAGTGAAGAGGACAAGAAGTGTTTGTTAAGACAACTGAAAAAGTACACAGACTTGATTCTTAAAAATCTACAACAGCGACTTCTAGATTCTACTCCACCTCTATGTAGCTTTTACAGATCCCTGTCTTATAAAACACCGACATTTGAGTGGAGTGAGGCACTACCAGAAACGGGGCTGCCGTGTGCTCAGGACAGAATAGAGAATTTGAACACAGAGTGGAATATCCTACGACGAATGAATGAAAATTTGACTTCAACTTCTTTTTTATCATCAATAGTGGCTCGACCCAATCTTTATGCTATGTTTCCTGGGATGAAAGAAGTAGGAATTCATCTCTTGCTACTCCCAGTCACAACACTTACAGTTTTACGTTCTTTTTCATCATTGAATAGAATTTTATGTTTTGAAGGAAGTCACCTTCTGCCTGATCATGTGAATGAACTAATGAGCATATCAATTGAAGGAATGGAAGTACCAGACACACGAGAAGCCACCAAAGATGAATGCATTGCATTCAAGAAGTGCATTAACAGAGTTGTGCAAAATTATAACAAGAAACCAAGAAGGATGTAGATGTAGTGCTTCATAGAAAGCTTGAGTAGCCAACTTTAATTTGTGTGAATATTTTCAAATCTAATAAAATGATCATGAAACATTTTTCAGTTTTTACTATGGTGCCATACAGCCCACCGTGAAGGCCCAACCCTCACCGTCTCACCCTCCCCTCCCCCGTAAATTTGAACACTCCTCCCTCTAATTTCAATTCCTGTGCTGAGCGGTGGAAGTGTCACAGTCCTGGGACGAGGGCTTGAGTGATGGGGCCTGTGTGCCCTCCCCCCCCCGCACGGTATCTATCGCTGCTCCGTGGCCCTGTTAGCTGGTGACCGGCGCCACAATCTCTGCCCCACATTTCCCCGCAGGAGGGGGCAGCAGCTGGCTGCTGCACTGGGCCTCCCTTGCCTGTGTCTGTCACCGGCCACAAATTAACCCCCTGCGAGGCAGGGGAGGGGCCATGAAAGTTGAGGGTTAGAGCGATCAACCTGTCCCGTCTGGCCCCACTAATGCCCCCTGGCTCTCTCTGCCTCTCTTCCCAGGGTGGGTGTCAGCTGCTCGGTAATCCTTCCCCCAATCTTGGGGGGTGGGGGGGTGAGTCTTTTCTGCAGCTTTCGCCGAGAGCAGAGCTTTCAAAGCAACAGGCACACATGGCTGTAAAACTATGGAAATGGGCATGGGCAGGGAAGGTAGAGCCTAAAGTAACTTTCAGTTCAAACTGGCAAGATTTCAAGCAGACAGTGCCCCTTTTCTTTTGCACTATTGTCTTGTTTATTACCGTCTTAGAATGTCACTCTTTTGAACAAAAGATAGATTAGGCCCCAATCTTGCGACAACTCGCTGGGTGCTTAACTTTATATGCTGTTAGTGGAACTATTACCCTAAAACGAAGCATATCATTAGTCACTCCAGGAGCAGGTCCGTATTTACTTTCACTTTTAGTTATCGTTACCAGCCAACTACACCTTCAGGGTGTAGTATGCTAGCAAAATTTTGTAAGAATTAGATTGCAATGGAATGTTTAAATATATACAAACGTCTTAAGTTTGTAAAACTCTTTTACAAAAACTTGCTTACCTAAACTGTTTGTCACGGTTTCTTCTTAATGTACAATATAATTTTGTATTAGCGGACTCTTTTTTTTAGGACTTCTCTAAATGCATTTACATTTTGTGTGTCTGGAAACATCTGTAAAGCATGTGTCTTCTTTCTTGGAAAGGGCATTATTTTGAAGACAATGTCTGGAAGTTACTACTTTGTAATAGTTGGTCATCATGATAATCCAGTATTTGAAATGGAATTTCTACCTTCTGGAAAAGTGGAGTCCAAGGTTTGTAGATTTTGATAATACTTTGTATATCTATAGCTGTTTCTGTTTGATGAACATTCATTACGAACATGAATTAATAATAAAGTCTTACTACAGTTCTTTGAGATAACTAATATTAATGTTGCTTGTATAGAAAACTTTTGGCAGAGCAGGAGGTAGAACCCATAACTCCTGACTCTTTCTATGCATTAAACACCAGACCATTCTGTCTTTCCAGAACACATACATTTTTGTATCTTCAGAGATTCTGTTTTGAATCGAGTATGTACTACTTATAGTTGCTGCTTGATGTGTTACATGCTATCCTTGATTTATCTCACCACCTCCATAGTGCAGCTATGTGATGTCACTTACTGTTCTAGAGGATAGTGCGGAGGATTAAGTTTAGAGTTTTACTCTAATCTTTTTTTGATGTTTAAATATTAATATTATAGCACAAAGTTAATACCACTGGCTTTAGTTTTTATTTGAATGATAATCCTGGTTATTTTTTTAAAACTGGTTCAGGTCTGAATAAGGTCTCCAAAGTATGTGTTAATTGACCTGATTGAGTAGCTTTATAAATAAATACAGGTTAGAAAATGTGTAATGTAATGGCTCCAATGAGGATAGAACACATATACCATGATGATGGGTGCATAAAGAAAAAAAAGCGTAGAGTACAGAGCTGAAGTGAAAAGGGGGTTTTAATAATGAGTTTAATTTGTATTACTGATTAGTATCTTCAATGTATCCTAAAACAGAGCTTTTTAGATGTATAGTCATGCTGAAATGCATCTGACAATTGAGTAAACTTCATTTTTTGTACTCTAAAATTAAAATGGTTTGAAGCAGGCAAGCATAATCTCGGATCACATTTTAATAAGAAGTTATAAACTTCTTGAGAACATTAATTACACTAAAGTAGAGATAACCAATGATATTGATACCTCTTGGCAAATAGCCTCTGCCTCTGGATAACACCACTTTGCACAGACCAACAAATTCTGCACAGACTTGCAGCCTGTAAAATCCCATTGAGGTAAATGGTTTTCATGGAGTGTATTGTAATGCACAGAATTTGGCTTTGTAAATTCCATGATTTGGTCTGTTACTCAGTAATGACAAGTAAGTATAGTTGTAGATAGGTGGACTGTTGTTAAGTGCAGACCTGCAGATAAGACATTAAGCCAAGGACCCTACTGTCTGTCTCTAGTGGCTGCTAAAGGTTCCACAGCACACTTTCAAAAAACAAGAGATAAGCCCCATATAGTGGCCATACTCTGTGTTGTAAAGTAGAACACTTTCTCCCTTCTGGTTTTTTTTTGTTTTTTTGTTTTTTTTATTTTCCCCTTTCCTCCTCCCACTCTCATTTAGCTGGTAAGGAAGTGATGATACTGTTTGCTTCCCAGTTTCACTCTTCCTATCATATCTGAGCAGATCAGAAAATGGAGAAAACCATGAGGAATGGAGTGGACCTGTGGGTGCGAGAGCAGCGTATGAGCAGTATTCCCTCAGTATAGGATATGCTGGAAGGACAGCCACAGTTTCTAAACTATTGGACACTTAGGGAATGGTCTTGGCCAGCTCTTCTTTTCAGTAAACCATTTTTGAATATTCTAGGATGAGAGAACTACTGCTAAGCACATAACTGCATTTACTTACATAGTCACTGCACTGTTAGGGACGAATTTAGCTGTGACATTAAGCGAATGCCATTCCTATTTATCATGACTGAGTTGTACTCATTTACACCCGTGATATTTAATCCTAGGATCTATTGCACAATACTTTCAGTAAAATGGACTATATTAAAAACAAAACCCTAGTTCTCTGTTTTCTGATGCCCTATTGTCTTTCACCTCTGACACCAAAGTATTGGGAATATATCTTATTATATTTGTGTTTCATTAAAGATCATGTTATATCTTGCAGAAGAAAGGTTGAGGGGACAAGCTGTAAGAAAATGTACAGCTATTATAGCAGCTGGCAGATTATTCTTAGTTAGGTTTTACTCGTATAAAATAGCTCATTCTGCTTTCCACGATATCAGGATGATCATCGTCATCTCAACCAGTTCATAGCTCATGCTGCTCTTGACCTAGTAGACGAGAATATGTGGCTGTCTAACAACATGTACCTGAAGACAGTGGACAAGTTTAATGAATGGTTTGTTTCTGCTTTTGTCACTGCAGGACATATCCTTTCTCTGTATTTATACACTTTTGCCAGCAAATAATAAGTTAAATGAAACAATTATAGAGCAGAACTAATTCTGCTATTTTTACTGGAAGCTTAGAGATAGTACCCAACATCTGGATGAAGTTTATCAGAGGCAGATCACTTCTAAAAAGATGGGACTAAGTGGAGAAACAGTAATGAATCTTAATTTGGAGTGGGGATGGAGGATGGAGAGGGCAGAAGTAGTACCATAAGGGGGATTCCCCTGAGCAGAGGGATAAGTTTTTAATAAAGATAACACCAGGAGAGGAACAATAGAGAGATCTGTTCCTGCCCGTACAGTTTTCTCTAATTCCAATCCCTTTTTGAAAGCTGCAAATAAGAGGCTTGGATATAACTATACATGCCTGTTGGTGGTCTCTACACATCCAGTAAAAATAAATAGTTTGTTCTGGTCACTTAGATGTACAGACTTGATTTGAACATCAGAAACCAAGTTTTAATTGCCATGTATGTTGTAAAAATAGTGATTGTATTTATTTGACAATCTATTCTAATTTCAGGTACATGGAAACATTACTTTGTATTTTTTTAAAAAAAAAGAACTTTTCTAAATCTGGATATTTTTTACAAAATAAAGACTTGAATGAGGGAGTAACGTTTTTTGCTCCCAAAAGCATGGGGAGTTCAATTACAGATTGAAATTTAATGCTCCCTACAGTTAATGTGCCTGGAGATTCCTCTTTAAATTCTAGATTCCAAAGAACACTGTCTTGCATATATATAAAATTCAGGTGTAAGCATTTGCTGCATTAAGCTATGACTGCTTGCATCAATCAAATACCATGTCAGAGTTTTCATTAGTTTTGCAAATTTAGATTTGGATATAAAACTACTTGGAGGGAGGGAAGAGCAGAGAGTCACTAACAGTTAATCTTAAATTTTTGGAAGGAAAATTGCTTCCTTAATGGTTCCACATATGAGATTTATTATGCTTCATGATGTAAGACAAGAAGATGGAATTAAAAACTTCTTTAATGATGTCTATGACTTGTATATAAAGGTAAGAATGATCTTCTTATAATTTTGTATAAAATTTTAAAGTGTGTTCTACCATACACACTTAAGCAATATCTACATTTGGGAAACTCCAAAATTGCCCTCCATTGCCACAGGTGCAGCTATACTAGAGTTAATCACACTGGAAACCCTATCTAGACCCAGCCACTGTAGCCAGAGCAGTTAATACTGTGTCTATTAGACTTGATCTTAGCAGGTTTAATTGACACAGCATTATAAGCAGTTCTGGCCATGGGGAGGCCTTCATTACTGAGTGAAGGTATTATCACTAAGAGCCAAATTTAGGGTGAGCCTAAAATGGTGTAAATTGCACCTTCTCAACTCCTGTGGGTGAAATTTAGATATGATGCATTAGAGACTTAAAGTCTAAGGGAGTTGGTGTGACTGAATACACCTTGTATTCACCCCTTAAATGCTGTTGTAATAATCTTTGACCAAAATATGCCTTGTGAGTTATCATTTTAAAGCTAATAACTCACTGGTCAATAATATGATAAAATGTATGTACACAATGTGTATTAAGAGTTATGAACATAAGATGAAATTATGACTCAGTGTGTTTACCAGACAAGTCTGGGGAGAGGATAAACCTGTTCCTCAAAGATAAAGGAAAAGCTGACACCCTCTATCCAGGTCTCATGAAAGTTGATGAGCAGCCACCGGTCAGGTGGCCATTTGTTGCCAATGAAGAGGGGCAGGAACAGATCAATCTGAATGTTAGCAAGCAAATGGTAGAGACTCTTTTACCAAAGGGGGATTAGACTACACAAGTGAGGGGCAAAAAGATCCCTCTGATCTCTCTCACTCATACACACTCTTTTTCACTTAAGATGACAAAGGAACCAGCCCTTTGACTTTGGGTGGGGGTAGGGTGGCCAACTTTCTAATGTCTCAAAACTGGACCCCCTTGAGGCTCCAACCCTGTTCCACCTCTTCCCTCGAGGCCCCTTCCCCTGCTTGCTCCCCTCACCCCTTCACTCGCTGCTCTCTGCCCTCAGCTCCAGTTTGAACAGCCCCAAGGGACTTGCAAACCCCAGCTTCAGCAGGCAACCTGAAAGTGCAGATCAGAAGATCTCTGTAGCCAGGTAGCCCCACTGGCGAGCTAGGACATGACCTTCCTGCATGGCAGCCTCCAGCCTCTCTCTGTACTGCCTGCCCAGTAACCCTCTTCCCTGCCCATTTGAGCCCTCCCTGCCCCGGAGCTCCCTGGCCGGGGGAAGTACTGGTGGCGGGCAGCTCACATTCATTCTATACCTGCTGGCAGCCCCTTACCCCACTCATCAAGGGCCCCAACACTCTGTCCTCTGCTGCAGCCCTGCAAACCATGCTCCTCAACGGGGGTGCCCAAGTTGCATGTGTGTTGCCACAGAAGCCACTGCTTCAGGATCAGGCAACAGGCTATCACTTCCCCCCAACCTGCAGTAATGGGATTTTTAGTGTCTTATCAGTACATCTGACCACACAGTGCCAGATCCCCTTTTTGACCAGACTTTCCAGTCGATAACCAGGCACCTGGTTACCCTAGGTGCGGGGAGGATCCTGTCTTGGGATTTTAGTGAGCAATATTACTGGGAGCATGTGGTAAGGATTTACCTTGAGCCAAGTCTACTCTATTAAATTTTAGCTACTAGGAAGCGTTTTGTCTTGTAACATTTGTGACTTCAATATCTTATACTTCTACTCACTTAAAATGTATCTCTTTGTAGTTTAAACTTTTTATTTTTAATCTGAACAAATCCAGTGTTTAAACTGAACTGTTTAGGTAACTCCAGTTAAAGTAGCAAACAGTTGCATATTGACCCCCTTACAGGGGCAACAGGCCTTTAATATCTGAACTGCCCTGAAGAGTGCTAGACAGTGCAGAACACACATTTTGGGGGAAATTCATTTGGGGTCACCCTGCAGCGAGTAACCAAGGCTGCTGGAAGCCACAGTGTGACTGGAGTGTTGCTGGCAAGCTGCTGGGGTCAGAGTTGCTGGACTAAGGGTGTAGCGATACACAGACACTCAGGGTGTGACCTGCATGCTGTTTGTGAGTGGCCCAGCTTGGGAGCTACAATAGAAGGCATTGTGAGGCGCCCATAGTTGTGGGGTAGGTGTTGACAGCCCCTCAGTGGGCTGAATTGCACCACAGTTTGTTTAAACTCTTGTAATATACAAATGGGATTGGGGGGCAGCAGCCTCTCAGCTTGGTCAAATTAATATTACAGTATGGAGAAAGAACTAATATTTGGGGTCTGATAACTGTCTTTATTTAAACAAATAATACCAAGTCTTATTAAAATGGTTCCACCAGCTGGAGCAGCTGCAATAATACACTGAGGGGAAGATAGTCACCTGAGCCTCAGAATAATGCCAGTTTAAACAGAAATGTCCCATAATATCACTAGGGATTTCTACTTAAAAACTGGTGCTAAGGTTCAATGTAGGGCTTTTAGTAATTGTTCTCTTAAGAGCTGAAGAATACTAATTATTTCTCTGTTTCTTTGTAGTTCTAAACAGTCTGTTTATTGATGAGTCTCTCTCCTTTTTCCTCAGTTTGCAATGAATCCATTCTATGAACCTAATTCTCCTGTTCGATCAAGTGCATTTGACAGAAAAGTGCAATTTCTTGGGAAAAAACATCTTTTAAGCTGAATACTTTTAAATAGAGAGACTTTATTGCATCTTCATGAATCTGAACTGTAATTAACTTAAATAACATGGTAAGTTTTCAGCATGTTTGACATGTCTCTTTTTGAAGACTTAAGACAAATGAGCTGCCCCATAATTTTTTTCCAGTGACAACTAAAAACCAACTGAGCTTTTGGGGTTATGAGAAATACTGTAAAAAATCCTTCTAGTTGCCATGTGTCGTGAAAGTGTTAAACGAACAAGTCAGTATAAACAGTGGTAGCAAATCTTGCTGTATTCCAAAGTTAAAGGCATCAGTATATCAGTTGCCTTATCAATGCAGAGATGAAAAGCAGATCTCTTCTGTTTATGTAGCCTGTTGGAAATCAGATCTAAATGCAAAAAAAGCTTTAGTGTCTGAGTGTATTTCACAATTGTATGACTTAACACAACGAATAGGGAATTTCTTAATTGTTAGGCCTAAAGGGAGAAATATTGGTTAACGTAGTAAGATTAAAGGTTGCTATGTTTGTCACAGTCCCAAATAGGAAACTCTTGCACAGCACAATACAAGACTAATTTCCCCTTGCCCCTGTCATGTGAGCTTTCAGAGATGCATCCCAGAATGCTGTGGTTAAAGAAACATCTGGGGCTGGCAATTAAGACCTTGCAATACTATTTTCCAATAAGTCAGCAACTCTCAAACAGTTCTCTTTTTTTTTTTTTTTTTTTTAAGATCACTGCTGAACAATGTACTGCATGGTTGATGTAAGAAACCTATACCTGCACATTGTGCCAGTGAAGGAATAAAGAAAATATATCAAAAGATTTACAGACATTCTTCCCTAACTTAAGCCATTTCTTTTCAGGACAATGCTTAATCATATACTTAAGTTCCACAGAAATAAATATTATTTGAGTGTTGAAGACCCTCCTAAATATGGAACTTAAACTATTTTTTGAGGTTGGATAGGGTGCAAGGCAGATTTTGGACCATTCTGTTTACTATTCTGCACTACAAAATAGAGTAACTTTGCAAGTAGGTATCTTTATACTGTCATTCCAAAATATTTATAATTTTAAAATGAATAGCATAATATCAAGCAGATAAACAGCTAAATAACTGTAAGATACTTTGGTTCAGTTTGGAGTACACGTAATCCATTATTTTGCATGTTATATAAACTGATTTCTCTTAGCATTGGCTTATTAAATATGTGAAAGACCTCATACAAGTGACTGAAGACCTAGTTGTTTCAGAAACATTTTGCATTGTCCATTTAAATTGGTTATTTAAATCGTTTTAGCTGTATATTTATCCAAGCCTCATTTAAGAATTATGCTCATTTCTAAAATGTCCCAGGAAAACTGGAAGATAATATTAAGAGGTCCTGCCGTTTCTTTCAAATAAAATTATTTGACATTGCATGGTGTGGTCACTTCAATTGCAGATATACT
The DNA here is from genome assembly GCF_009764565.3 of Dermochelys coriacea. Classification (NCBI taxonomy): domain Eukaryota; kingdom Metazoa; phylum Chordata; order Testudines; family Dermochelyidae; genus Dermochelys; species Dermochelys coriacea. The sequence continues at coordinate 135,184,535 of NC_050068.2, read as the reverse complement.
ACAAATGAGTTGAAAGGAGATCATTTTACAATGTGGTAAAATATGAGGGCTTTTTTCCCTGAAAGGACATCTTTGCTCCATTGTTGCTTATAGACTTGTATAATAAAGATCTGTTTTTTTTGCCAGGCTGCTGTATCACAGTAGATGTAAAAGGTAAAATCTGAAACCAACAGGTAGAGATTCTGAAGACAATTTAATCTTATACTGACTTTTTTCAAAAGTTGCTAAGTGGAAAACAACTGGTCTTCTTTTGATAGTGGGAGACTGCTTTCTCATTTCGAAGATATTTGAAAAACTGACTTCTCAGTACATAGCTTATCTTAGTTATAAAGTTATGTTAAACAATTGATTTGTTGAACCTGTTCTTTTCTCTCCAGAGTCTAAAGTTCCAACAGCAAGTATTTCAGTTTAACTTATGTACATAGCAAATGGGGAACTGTTTTAGAAGTGATGAACTATGAGCTGACAAATTCAATTTGTCATAGTATTTTAATGTACAGCTACAGTACTGCTAGTTTGTATATGTATTGTTTCAGATTTAAAATTCGCCATTGCTTTGTTAAAAAATAAAATACCCCCATATTGTTTGAATGAGGCCTTATGGGCCTAAAGCGTTCCTTTGTTTGCGGAGAATTCATCTGTGGGGCTACTGGGCTTTTCTTGTGGTATACAGTAGAACCTCAAAGATACAAACACCATATTTACAGACTCACCGGGCTACTGGACATAATGTGAAACCAGAAGTAACCAATCAGGCAGCATCCGAGGGGGGGAAAAAGGCAGAAAGTAAATACTCTACTCTGCCTGCATTGCATCTTCAAGGTAAGCACATCTGGGCTGCTAGCCTGAGGCAGCAGTGGGGTCTGCACTGCTTTTACTGCTGCCCCTGCCAGGAAGGGGATGCACTGTTTTTTTTACCCCCAGCTGCCCCCGGGGATAAGTTGTTCTCTCTCTCTCACACACCATCTGCCGGCAGGATGAAAAGCTTGCAAACTTATGCCAGGGCTGAGTAGAAAGCTCAGATGGCACTGAAACTTGGCCTGTAGTGTCAGCTGCTGAATCTGGAGCCCAAACTGTGCTTTGGTCAGAGTTGTGAACACTTCAGAGTTACAGACAACCTCCATTCCTGAGGAATCTGTAACTATAGTTAAATATTTTTGTTACCAGGTCAAAGACACACATCCCTTCAGTGCATTGACAATGTACTTACTGAGTATATCCATGAATGTTAACAAAAGTGCATAGTTCAAATATGTCAGCATGGATCATGCTGTAGGTACTCATGGGCTAAAGACTGGATAGAGCCCATTGAATAGTAGGTTTCAGAGTAGCAGCCGTGTTAGCCTGTATTTGCAAAAAGAAAAGGAGTACTTGGGGCACCTTAGACTAGCAAATTCATTTGAGCATAAGCTTTTGTGAGCTATAGCTCACTTCAGCAGATGCATTCAGTGGAAAATACAGTGGGGAGATGATTTATATACACAGAGAACATGAAACAATGGGTGTTATCATACACACTGTAAGGAGAGTGATCATTTAAGATGAGCTAGTACCAGGGGGAAGGGGGGAAGAAAACCTTTAGTGGTGATAATCAAGGTGGGCCATTTCCAGCAGTTGACAAGAACGTCTGAGGAAGAGTGTGGGGAGGTGGAAAATAACATGGGGAATTAGTTTTACTTTGTGTAATGACCTATCCACTCCAAGCCTCTATTCAACCCTAAGTTAATTGTATCCAGTTTGCTAAGGCTTGAATAGAGGCTGGGAGTGGATGGATCATTACACAAAGTAAAACTATTTCCCACCCCACACTGTTCCTCAGACATTCTTGTCAACTGCTGGAAATGGCCCACCTTGATTATCACTACTAAAGGTTTTCTTCCCCCACCGGTAATAGCTCATCTTAAGTGATCACTCTCCTTACGGTGTGTATGATAACACCCCTTGTTTCATGTTCTGTGTATATAAATCATCTCCCTCCTGTATTTTCCACTGAATGTATCCGCTGAAGCGAGCTATAGCTCACAAAAGCTTATGCTCAAATAAATTTGCTAGTCTCTAAGGTGCCACAAGTACTCTTTCTTTTTTCATTGAATAGTAGTGTCAGTTGTGGTCATATGTCCCCTACCACTTCATGTTTCCACACAAAGGCATGAAAGGCAGAGTGCCTGCCTTCCTCCTCCACTTTTCTCTCACCACCCATTGCAGTAAAATGGAACCTAGAGTTGTAGACCTGCTAGTGTTTGCTAACCTTTGTTTTTTCACTGATCTCTTTGGAGATTGTCATTAAAACCTACAGTCAAATTAGACTAGGGAGGTTATTTTCCCCTGCTTCTTCTATTGAATGGCTGTTCCAGAACCTCACTCCTCTTCTGATTAGCAACCTTCTGACTTTTTCAGCCTAGAGCTCCAGTTTTAGTCAGCCCTCCTATGCTAGAAGTCAGTAGCAGTCTCAGAACAGGCCTAAGTAGCACCAGAGGAACCTGGCAATCCCTTTCCCCACTGAAAGTCATCTTTGCCAGATGAGGCAGCAGTAGCAGCCCCAACACAGTCATAAGACTGTTTCAGAACATTCCAGACCTTTTAACCCTAGGACATCAATCTGTGATCCAAGAAGAATCCTATAAGTCACTCCAACTCTCTCACTGAGATAACTATAAGGTGCATAGAAAGCTGGCTACATTGTCAGGCTCAACAGGTAGTGATTAATGGCTCCATGTCTACATGGTAGCCGGTATCAAGTGGAGTGTCTCAGGGGTCAGTCCTGGGGCCAGTTTTGTTCAATATCTTCATTAATGATCTGGAGGATGGTGTGGATTGTACCTCAGCAAGTTTGCAGATGACACTAAACTGGGAGAAGTGGTAGATACATTGGAGGGTAGGGATAGGATACAGAGGGACCTAGACAAATTAGAGGATTGGGCCAAAAGAAATCTGATGACATTCAACAAGAACAAGTGCAGAGTCCTGCACTTGGGACAGAAGAATCCCATGCACTGCTACAGACTAGGGCCCAAGCGGCTAGGTAGCAGTTCTGCAGAAAAGTACCTAGGGGTTACAGTGGATGAGAAGCTGGATAGGAGTCAGTGTGCCCTTGCTGCCAAGAAGGCTAACAGCATTTTGAGCTGTATAAGTAGGGGCAGTGCCAGCAGATCGAGGGATGTGATTATTTGACGTTGAGGCCTCATCTGGAGTAGTGTGTCCAGTTTTGGGCCTCACACTACAAGAAAGATGTGGAAAAATTGGAGAGCATCCAGTGGAGGGCAACAAAAATTATTCAGGGACTGGAACACATGACTTTTGAGGAGAGGCTGAGGGAACTGGGATTGTTTAATCTGTGGAAGAGAAGAATGAGGGGAGATTTGATAGCTGCTTTCAGCTACCTGAAAAGGGGTTCAAGAGGATGGATCTAGACTGTTCTCAGTGGTGGTAGATGACAGAACAAGAAGCAATGGTCTCAAGTTGCAGTGGGGGAGGTCTAGGTTTGATATTAGGAAAAACTATTTCACAAGTAGGGTGGTGAAGCACTGGAATGCATTACCTAGGGAGGTGGTGGAATCTCCTTCCGTTGAGGGTTTTACGGTCAGGCTTGACAAAGCCCTGGCTGGGATGATTTAGTTGGGGATTGGTCCTGCTTTGAGCAGGGGGTTGGACTAGATGACCTCCAGAGGTCCCTTCCAACCCTGATACTCTATGATCGTCCCAGCCTAAGTAGAACTATTTACATGCTAACATATTTCTTCTACATCACTACCCCAGAAAGTTAAGAAAAGGCATATATTTAATAGTAAGAAAGTTAAAGGTACAATTCTTTTTAGAAAGTGTCTTACTAACAGCATGAGGTTCTATTTTACTGTATTGAACATACATCTATAACAAGTGGGTTCAGTTTTTTAGTATAGATGATTTTGTAACTGCCAGCGCTGGACATTTGTAATGGGATTTGGCAGTCAAGCAGGGTCACCAGTAATAAAAGGTTCCACACTGCAAGCTATGCTCTCAGAAACAGATGTACCTGTGTTTGGAGACGTAACTGACTGAAATTTAAGTAAGAAGTTCTGTTATTACCCATGTCGATCTAAGAGAGAGAGCAGGATTCATTAGCTCTACAAGGATAACAGGAGTAAAAACTTATTTGCTGCTTATGTAAGCAGACGAAGCCCTGCTTCTGCACAAGGAGCAGCTCTGTGAACTGAGGAGATGCTTCAGTTGCATACAAGTCAGTTTTCAGCCATACATCAAGTTCCTAGCATGGACATGTCTCATTAGCTGTATGGCGCAAATGCAGCTTTAAGTAACCTGTTGGCAAAATTCAACAAGGCTTTAGAAGAGCAGATGAAGGGAAAACACACAGACATTTAAGTATGCAGGAAGTTTATTTCCCACCTTAAAATCTACAGTAGTTCTAGTGACATTAGGTACTTAATAGCAGAAATCTAAAGGTTTATATAGAATTTAAAAAAAAAAATCACAGAGATGAAGTACCACTCAGATCAAAAGGAATGTAATGAGACTGAAGTTCTTTAATATTAGAATTATTGTTATGAAATGAGTTTTAGTGAACCAAAAATGGAATACTAATTTCATAAAAATATACATACATATAAAATTTGTTCCTTGCATTTGAATTACAGAAAAAACCCAAAAGTAGTGCTTCTAGAACTTTCAGGTTTCTCTGAATTACATTTAAAGTATTTATCATTTGATTTGTTAACTTTGCAAATTACACATTTGTATTAAATGAACATTTTTAGCTGACACCTTTCTAAACAGAAGATTTCAGTAACAAATCACTCACTGAATGAAAACCCTCCCCTACCCCCCCCAATAAAGCAGCAGAATATTATATTTTAATAATATTAGAGTGGAACCCACTTATATTTGAGCTATTACTCCTTTTCTTATTTTTAGGGCAAGTTTGTCAGAACTTTATTGGCAAAAAAAAAAAAAAATATCTAACAGTCAACAGCAAGATGAACTGGGTTTAGGCTTCCGGTGAAGATTTATTGTATCTGTCTGAATCAAGTGATCTGTTCTATCTTCAGTAGCAAGAACTCTTCGAACAGCTTCCTCAAAGGCCGCTGCAACATTAGTGGCATCTTTTGCACTAGTCTCAAAATAGGGATGGTTGCCATTGTTCCTGCACCAGTCCTGGGCTTCTTCTGTAGACACTTGCCTTTCATTTATGTCAACTTTGTTACCCAATATCACAAAAGGAAAACATTCAGGCTCTTTGACATCTGCATAGTAAATGAATTCTTTTTTCCAGTTACCCAAGTTTTGGAAGCTTTGAGAGTCATCTACACTGAAAGTTAGAAGGCAACAGTCAGAACCTCTATAGAAAGGAGTCCGTAAGCTCCTGAAACGTTCTTGACCTGCTGTATCCCATATCTGCATTGTAACAAAGTGTCCATCCACTTCCAGATCTTTATTTAAGAACTCCACACCTATCGTGTGGAACAACTGCGTATCAAACTTGTTAGTGACATATCTGTTCATAAGTGAACTCTTCCCGACTCCACCATCACCTAGGAGTATTACTTTAAGGAGCGATGATTTTGTTGCCATTGTTGTTGAAATGGATCCTCCTGATTTCTGAGTCCTGTAACATAAGAGAGACCCTGTTCAGAACGAATATTTTTCCCTTGTGATATAGACAAATTATTTTGTTAAATATTGAATTGTTTACATACTCATGCATTACCCATAAATAAAGTGTTAGGCCCAAGTCACTGAGGATTTCCATTGCTCACTAAACCTTGCATGCAAAAAAGAAAAGAAGAAATTGACTAAATATGTTCATAATTTTTAAAAGTGTCTAAAAGTAGCACGCTTCACACTGGATAAGAACATAAGAACGGCCATACTGGGTCAGACCAATGGTCCATCTAGCCCAGTATCCTGTCTTCCAACAGTGGCCAACACCAGATGCCCCAGAGGGAATGAACAGGTAATCATCAAGTGATCCATCCCCTGTCGCCCATTCCCAGCTTCTGGCAAACAGAGACTAGGGACACCACCCCTGCCCATCCTGGCTAATATCCTTGATGGGTCTATCCTCCATGAACTTATCTAGTTTTTTTATCTCAAATGAGGTTTGTGACAGATGGGGCAATTTCCTGTAATATCCTGGACAAACTTAATTCAATAAAGTTAGTTAAAATATTTGAGGAGCTCATTATATTAGAAATACAAATGGTGTGTGTTATTGTGGGACTGTATGCAACTTGTCTAGGAGACATGACTAATGTAAACTTTGGAAAATGTTATGAATTTCAAAGGACTCTTTTAAACAATGAGCTAAGAAACTGTTGAGTAGCTTCCCTAGGAAATACTTGGGAGGAGGGAAATGCAAATGCCCACCCACCTCTGGACCTGATCTTTGTAGGAGGCTTGCCCTGGGTAGGGGATCTTTGTCTGCAAATTACCTATTCCCAGGATGAAAAGGGCCAACCAGCATAAAGAAGTAACTCAGATTCATGGTGTTCTTGTTCTGAGCAAAAGGAGTTATGAACTTGAAAACACATGTGGGGCTTCAAGGACTGTTCACCTGCCTGAGCCCTTGTTGGACTTGGGGTGATATCCAATAAGTTTATTAGCATGTGTAGGTTCTTTTATTGTTTTGATATCTTTTCTCTGTAATGCTTTTACCTTCAGAATAAATGGGCATGGGCTTGCCACAGGTAACTTAACTGTGACAACTGTATGGTTTACCATCTCTGAGGAGAAAAAAAGGCAGGCCTACTTACACATTCTGACTTTGCTGAGGAATTCACAGTTTAGACAGGGAGCTGTGCAGCTTGAAAATACCCTTCTCAGGAGGGAGAGAGATGCATGTCTACACTCAAGAGAGGTGATGGCTAGTGAGCCAGAAGCCTAAAAGTGGGTATCCTCACTGGACCAGAGAGAGAGATTATAGGTGCCATCGTTCTGAACTTTGACAAGGTTATAAAGTGTTTCTTCTTCAAACTATAGTCTGTGTGGTTGTATGAATTAGCACACTGATTAGTCACTTTAGAGACTGTGTTTGAACTCCTTCTTTCACTTACTGGATATTTTTGAAAATCTTTTCCCAGGAAATAGTCGAAGCCTGTCCACTTTACAAAACCACCAGAGTTAGTCTACAAGACAGGTGTCAGTTTGGTCTAGCTAAAGACCATAATATGCAGTAAGTCATAATTTACATTCATTGAAAACCCTGAGGGGGAAGATAGGGATAAAGCCAGGCATTTGGAGAGTTCCTGCCTTCGTTATTATCTAGCCACTTTTAGTCCCTTGTTTCAGTTAGCACCAAAATTCATTTACCTTACATTAATTTGCCAAAAACAGTGGAAGCTTCCTTATAGCGCAAGAAATATAAAACCAAAATATCTGTTCTGCTCTATTTTATTATTTTAAATTGCAGCAAAATGTGAACCACCAGAAGAACAGTTTTCTTAAATCTTCTCGTTCAATACTTTACCCTCAGTGTTTGCATTTTTTATATAGACTGAAGTTCCCTCCTCTGGGAAATCTGTGCCACTGCATGTGCAGAATTTATGACTTAATGTGAATTTATGTGCAGAAAAATGATTTTGACGGGGAAGCAAAGGCAAGCCACAAAAGCGGTTATGCAACCCTACCCAGCAGTATGTTTTGGTTGCTCAGGGCAGCTGGCGGAGAGGTATATCACTGTGAGGCAGGACTGGGGAAGACCTGGCTGGTGGCTTCTACCATGCGCTGAGGTCAGCTGCTAGTCCTGGCTGGGCAGGACAGGACTCCTTCCCCTGCATAGCATCTGGGGCTGGGTCAGACCTACCCCCTGATTTCTCCCCCAGCTGCAGGAAGCTCTGCAAACTACCCCTTCTCTTCCTCCCCTTCCCTTAACTGCAGGAGGGAGGGATCCCTTTACAGGGAGCTGTTCCCCCATCTGCCCAACTCCTGTGCATCCAGACCCACTCATACCCAGATCCTCCTGCCGAGCCAAACCCCCCGCACTCAGAACCCCTCCTTATGAGCCCCAGTCTCCCTGCACCTGGACCACCCCGACAAGCCACCCACACCCAGATCCCACTCCCACCAAGCCCCAACCAGCTGTACCTGGATCCCCACCCCACTGAGCCCCACTCCCCCTGCATCTGGACCCCTCCCACTGAGCCCCAACCAGCTGCACCTGGACCCCTTGCAGAGTCCCATTACCATTGTACTCAGAACCCCCCAACAATCCTTTATGCATCCAGATCCCCTCCGCACCCGGATCCCTCACTGAGCCTCCCGCACCCAGATTGCCCCACACAGAACCCTCTCAAACCACACCTGAATTCCCCCCCCCCCCACATACACACACTAAGCCTCTGCCTTGTTGAGCTTGCCTACCCATAGGGAGGGGCAGGGCCAAGGGGTGTTTCTGTGGCAGGCCCAGTTCTTGCACTGTGTCAGGGTTGGGTGCAGCCTCACCACTGAGTCCGTGTTTTCGGGGTTGGGGCAGGGAAGAGAGCTGCACAGTGATCTCCCATCTCTGTGCAGCCAGTGGCCTGTGCTCCGCAATACTCTGCTGGAGCCTCCACATTTATTTGACAAATAAAATTTGCCAGATTTTGAAGAACGTTAAAATATTGTGTGCAGAATTTTTATTTTTTTGGCACAGAACACCCTCAGGAGCAGAAGTTCATTAAAAACGGTTATGGGTCTATCTTTTTCTATTTAAGACGGCATTCTCTATGCGAGCCAATTCATCCTGCTTGCAGAATCATCTTCAGCCACAACAGCTGCAAATGTGTGAGCTCTACCAGACCTTATTCTGCCCACTACAAAACCTTGATGGAAACGTTTACAATGTTTGTCTTACACTTCTTGCACTCAACATATTTAACTGGATTCAAAGTATTGAGGCCACATCTACATTCAGAATTTTAGCAAGCTCCTGCGATGTTGGCTCAGCACTGCTGCTAGCAAGAATCGGAAGGCTGGTATAGTTTGGGGACCTGCATGTTTTCCTCAGTGTCATCCAGACTTGTAAAAAAGCTTCCAGAAGTGTTATAATTGTCAATTTAAAAACAAAAGTCACAGAAACATTTCTAACAGCAACCTAAGCTACCTAACCCGAAAGACCACTCCATACTTAAGTTTTAATCCGACACAGCTACAGAACTCAGGTGTGAAAAATTCCCACCTCTGAGCACAATAGCCATGCAAACTCAACCCCCAGCATAGATTCAGCTAAATTAATGGAAGACTGCTTCCATCAACCTAGATACCCGCAAAAATGTAGTGCTTGGGAAGGCTGTGATCCTACAGCAACAGAAAAGCCACTTCCATTGCTGTAGGCTGTATCTACATTATGGGGTTATGCCAGAATACCTACCCCACTATATCTATATGGCTTTAGTCCCCACAGTGTAGACATGGCCTAAAGTTCCTATTCCAATCTACCCAGTATCCCCATAAACGTATGACAATTAGGAAAGGTCAAACTAGTTCAGCAAAATAAGCACCTGTCTAGAAGGTCAGAGTTGGAAAGGCATTGGGATATTCTCCACTCAGTCATTGGAGGTTTTTCCCTTTATATGGCCCACTTGGTCTTCCTTTCTCCCTAAAGTGCAGTATGCAGTGTAGTTGTAGCCATGTAGGTCTCAGGATATTGGAGACACAAGGCAGATGAGGTAATAGAGCTGAAGAAGAGCTCCATTTAGCTCAAAAGCTTTTCTCTCTCACCAACAGAAGTTGGTCCAATAAACAATATTACCTCACCCACTTCATCTCTCTGATGAAGAACAATCTCCCAATTGTTTTAATTACTTGAAAACAGAGCTGCTTTTACAGAATTGAGAGCTGCTATAAACTGGCATACATATCACATGACAATGTGCCAATGTAGAATCAAGGCCTGTACCAGACTCCTGGAATTTCAGGCGTGCTCTGGTTCCTTCCATCTACAGTTCCCACTTTTTTTTAAATGCTCAGTCTTATAGGCCCTATCTACAGTAAGAAATTTTTTAAATGCCCGAAGTTCAGTAAAAACTGGGAGCCTTAATGCAGAAAGGATTTCAAACAAGAGAAAAGAAGGTAGCCACTGCCTATAAAGTTACATAAATAAATGTATTAATCCTTGGACTACACTATTTGAAGGTAAGCAACACTGAAGTGGTGCCCTCCTGGACATATGTACAAGATTAGAGTACATTAATATTTTTAAAATGTCATTTAACAAGAAAATAGTTGCCAATTTTCTTTCACAAACTTTTACATCCTAGTAAATATGCAACCATAGCCATGATCTTGCAAAGATGTTGAGCAATGCATAACTACACAGGAAGCCTATTGAAGTTTAAGAAACTACTCGCATGTGACCAGGGCTGGATTAACGCAGGTGCTCTAGGGGCTGCAGCCCAGAACTTCGGGCTAAGGGAGGCCCCACAAAAATAAATCCATAATTATATACAATTCAGTGGTCACCAAACCATCAATCGATGGCAATCGACTGGTCGATCCTGGAGCCTCTGCCAGTCGATCGCGATCTCCAGGCTGCTAAAAGTCCAGCCACGCAGCAGAGCTCAGGCAGGCTGCCTTCATACTGTGGCCCCATGCCACTCCCGGAAACGGCTGGTTGCTGGCACATTTCTGTGGCCTGTGGTGGGGAGGGAAGGGGAAGGGAGGGGAGGGTAGTTCCGCACACTGCTCCCCACCCCCAGCACCGTCCCTGCAGCTCCTATTGGCCGGGAAATGACCAATGGGAGCTGTAGCGGTGGTGCTTGCAGGCAGTGCACGGAGACACAGCGTCTCCCTCCCGCCAGGGGTGCGCAGAGACATGCCAGCAGCCGGCTGCTTCCAGGAACGGCATGGGGCTATGGCAGGCAGGCAACCTGCCTGAGCCCTGCTGCACTGCCGCCCGGGAGCTGCCTGTGGCAGGGTGGATAAAGATCAATGATTTTTTTGATAAAACGCTTTTTGAGGGAAAAAAACCATCTAAAAATAGTTTTAATTAAGATACATTATAGCTCAAATATATCTCATCATGAAATAGGGATTATAAATTTTAATTCTATAGTAAAAGACAATTATTCATGTAATGTTTAAGAAGAGTTTTGTAATTGAGTTCCAGTAGTTCATGGATTAGGGACCCAATCTTATGGGGTTCCAGGGGCTTCTGTATAGATTATTTAGGTTAAATCTTTCTATCTACCCAATGGGACTCAGTGCTCAGTCTATAAGATACCATCAGAGATGTTTAATTTTGCAGTTCTCAAACTGTGGATTTGTGTCTCCAGAGATAACATGCTTGTTAACCGCAAAAATGTTTTTACAAAAATAAATATATAGAGGTGAGAAATAACAGACCTCAACCTTATTGTCCCTCCACAAATTTGTGTGCACAGAGTCAATCCCTTTCCTCTCTCTAAAAGTGCAAAGTTTCAAAAAGTTCAATAAATAGAAGATTGTTGAGGGTGGAATAGATCGGGACAAGGAGAAGTCATCTGGAGATAAATGTGAGAAGGGAGGGATAAGCAGTAGAATCAAAATCGAAACGGTTAGAGCAGCATATTCCAGAAGTCTTGAGGTCTTTCTGAGTGTAGCCTTCATTGATTTGAGATCTACCATACCATTGTCTCACTAGAAGGGAAAACCTAAAATGGCAGCAGCCTGTAAAAGACACCCAGTTTGGGAATAAGAACCATTCAAGAAATATATATTTGCTGATGAGGTTTTAAAAATAGTCATACCAGTAAACTGGTGGAAGTCACTTAAGCATTTGGATTCAGAGACGGTTGAAGTGAATCTCACTTTTAACAGCAGTAGCTTCTTCTGCCAGTGTAGGAAGAATATTTTCTTCCTTTGGACTAATTCATTTCAAATTGAGAAATTGTTTGGGATCTGAAAAGGCAGAAAAAGCTTTTCTTTTCCAGATTATGAACAAACAGGAAAAGGAAGGTGAAGACGACCGAGTTAGCTGCAGAAGCCAATATTTTAAGTTTCTCATGTTGACCTAGCTGACAGTCGATTTAATTTTTTTTTTAAATATTTCATTTAACTATTTTAGTTAACAACTTTAACAAAAACAAATGTGATTTTAAAAAACTTCAGTATTTAACTAAATTCAAAATTTATATGCTTGTTTTGTTAAAATATTATGTTTGCTGTTGAAGAAAAAAATCCAGAATACATAATGTTATTGTTTTAGTTAAATAAAACAATTAAAATGTCTGTCTGCTGATGTTCTCCTCCTAATACAGCATGGCAAGAAAATCCTCCAAATATTAATAATTAACCTGTTGAATTGGAGATGGTTCACTTGCCAATGACTTCATAAATATCTGCTTCAATTACCTTTGGTAAATGAAATAACCAAATAATCATTCATTTTCTGATATAGCTGAAAAAATAATCTGAAGTTTTCAAAATAAATCACTTAAAAATGTATAGTGTGTACCTTCTAAAAATGAAACCTACATCTATCTGTGAGCTGTGAAGAATACGTATTAAGGTTATAATAACCAACAAGAATGCACTTTTATGAAGTGAGCTGTAACTCACGAAAGCTTATGCTCTAATAAATTTGTTAGTCTCTAAGGTTCCACAAGTACTCCTTTTCTTTTCACTTATGTAGAAATCTATGATTGAATCGAGTCTTCCTGACTAGTGATTTAAATCATGATTTAAATCAATTTGATTTCAATCAAATCCATCCTGGCCTGTGGCAAGCAGCTCCTGGGTGAAGCCTGCACCTCACACCCTCTCCTGTACCCTAACACTCTGCCCCAGCCTGGAGCCCCCTCCTGCACCCAAACACCATCTCACAAAGAAACTAATATAACAGCTGTTCTTAGGTAAGAAATAGGCTATTCTGAATTAACTATATTCCACATGTTTTAAGACTGAACTGTAACCACAGAACAGCTTTATGTTAATTAAAAGGCAAGTTTAGTATAGCGTTAATTGCCTCCATGCCATAATTTGATTATTTTGTTTTAAATTAGGAAAAAGACTTGTATACGGGGCCCCCACAAAATCTAATAGCCCCAGGCCCACAGGAGAGTTAATCTGGCCCTGCACGTGACTTCATGAAAAGTCTCTGTAGGATCATGTCTATGTTTTCTAGTTATAAACCAACTTAGCTACAGCTTGTACCATGGTTCCATATCTCTCTTCCTCCTTTGTTAATTACAAGTTACTCTAAAGCCTAAACTGCTAAAGTAAGATCACATTAGACTAACAAATGCATCAGTGAAAAAAATCTCATTTTCAGATCACTTCACGACACTTTGCTAGTGTCCATATTTATTGCATCTGTGTATAAAAGAGGGAATCAGACACTAAGAAATTTTTTTAAACAGCAGCTAAAAATCATGGTTTTTTAAAGTCATGTTTTTCTTCCTGTTTCATAGCCTTGAATTGCTAAAGTGGATGCTTTGTATTTTTTTCTTTAATTTCCCTGATTTCACAGAGATTTTTCTCTACTAACCTTTCATAACTTAAAACCTCTTTAACATCCTTACTATGAGAACACAAACTTAAAACACAAACTGATAAGCCTTTGCAATATTTACAATCAATGCCACCTTCTGATATACTGGACTTCAAGTCAATTGAGCATTTCAGCTTTAACCAGGCAGTACTCCATCAGGGTTCTCAGCCTGCAGTAAATGGAATTTTTATTTCTAAATCATTCAGGTGTTTAAAGGTTTGTCTACACTTAATCTGAATTAATTTTCAAGGTAGGATGTGAAATTGAAGAGCAATAGCCATTCCTGAGTGTCTTGTTCAGGTTTTGCTTAACCCACTTTTGGATTAACTTAAACTAGAAGGTACTCAATCCATAAACAGTGTTCATAGATGGAGTTATTCCAAAATAATCTCATGTACAGACAATTCTTAAATATAGTTCTAGAAGCCTCAGTTTAGGGGGCTCCTATTTTTGAAATTTTTAGCCTGGGTGGATAAGAACGCTCACAATAACTTTGTTAAATGTACTGAAAGTCTAAAATTAACTTTTCATTGTTAACACTGACACAAGTTTGTTTTGAAGTGACTAAGATTTTATGTCACTAAGGAAAGTTTCATAAAGATACAATTTTAGAACCCGATACTCCAGATGCCTCCCCCATTGATTATTATGTGATTAAAGTTACATAGTTACTTACGTGGTTTTGCAGAATCAGGGTTATAATTTTCAGTATTTTGTTTTTCCACATTCAGTTTTATAAAATTCAAGTAAGATCCTTCTAAGTAGAGGCATTTTTAAAAACCCAGCATCTTAGTTTGTTATAAATTTTAATCTAAAGTCACAATAGCACAAGTTTTCAAATTTCAATTTTTAAAACCCAAATGATTAAAATAATGGGTCTAAATTACTCCCACTCTGTTTAATGTTTTAGTATTTAGATTAGCCAACTGGTATTCTCTTTACCTGTTTTGAACTCTACAGAATTTATATTTTGTTTTCAAACACAGTTAACATCTATGATATATAACTGCATACGCAAAGAAATCAACATATGTCAAGAGAGACTAGCAAGTGAGGTACTATCTTTTATTGGACTAGCTTCTCTTGGTGAAAGACAAGCTTTAAAGCTACACAGAGCTCTGCAGGTCTGTGTAACTTGAAAGCTTGTCTCTTTAACCCACCTTGTGTCTCCAATATCCCGGGACCAATACAGCAATAACAACACTGCAATATTACATCAAAAAGCATTTACCTTGATTGTTCAGTTTAAATCATCATTCAGCATCTGCAAATGAGGAGACATTAATTTGCAACGTGTAACCAATTTGTTTTAGCCAATTTTGCTTTAGAGTAGCTAAGCATAAAATAGTAACTGGTAATATATCAAGAGATTGTATGTGTACATTTACTCTGATAGTTCATATACCATCACCAACACACAGCATACCAATTGGTTTAAGGATGGATGGATAGATATACAAATCAGTTTTTCTAGAACAGTTTTGTGAATACAAGATTCATTGTCATGGCCCTCTCAAAAAGGAAGCCCCAAAACAAGAAAACCTACTATGAAAAGCCATACACAAGAAACAGCAACCCCACTATTACACTTTCATACTCTATCTCAAAACTCTTTTCTTAAGCCTCCCTTCCATCTTTAAAATTAATCTAGAGTAAATAACAGGAATGACATGGAAAAAGATTAGATCATTGAATTCCAAACCCCTCCAGGATAGTCCCCAGAAAAAGGTCATATCGAATACTGAACCTATGCCACATTTGATTTTGACTACAAAACCAAAAAAAGTCATTTACAATGTCCCCCACCCCAAACGCACACAGTTTTGTGACTCACAGAAACTATTTTTTTAGTTATGTCCTCAACCTTCACTAAAATCTTGGGGGAAAACCTTGTCTGTATTTTTAATAAAATGCAACATTTGTAAATACTGCATCTTTAGATTGTGATAAATTTGCAGCTTTTTGCTGTTAAGTGGATGTTTTAATATATACAATACGTACAGTAACTCAGGAGCTTTTCATTTAAAGTTTCTTGGCTTGAACATTTAAACTCACAGTCTTTATATTGAATTAAGGGGTTTACATTTAGTTTGATTTATTTACAAATTTGTCAAACATTTTCATTTACTGGCGGACTGGAGAATGCAACATTGTAGCAAAGACACTATAGAAAATACACAGCATATGCTAAATCCTATAGTTCCCAGGCCCTTTTGTAGTCTGGCTACTGCACTATAGAAGGTAGCTGGGGATTTCTAAAATTTATTAAAAAAAAACAAAACAAAAAACAAATAGGGATCCAGGAAAACCACTAATTACCTTTCCTTTTTAAGTGCAAATGAACTTGAGAAGCAGCCTGACTGCTTTGTAGATACTGAAGCCAGGATGAAAGATATCTAATAAAATTCACTGCTTGAGAAATTCTAGTAGTTGAATATATGAAGCCTAATCCACACTACAAGTAAAAGCGTCTTTGTGACCAGTTTATGACCTTCCTATACTCTTGGTACAAATAATGAGAATTGGTGCCCACTTTTCATCAAATAATGGCTGACAAGTATGCATTTTTGTACAGAATCTAGCATAATAGATCATCAAATCTTGTTTGGGGACTACAGATATGGCTACAATCCAGATATATAAAATTTTTTTCCACACCTACCATGCTGCCTAATCACGTTCATATCAGTGCATTCTAACTGAAAAGGAGAGCCGCTATCCCATACTACCCCTGCAGAGGATAGAATGCAGGGAGAATGTGTATACAGAGTGGTACCATCAGCACATGAAACAATGCACTATGGGATGTCCAACCACACAGCTGATTACATAGGTCCTCCTAATCACATAGCCAGAAAATAAGGCTGCAGGAAGACAGAGTGGATCAATTTAAATCA
This sequence comes from Dermochelys coriacea, assembly GCF_009764565.3. Lineage (NCBI taxonomy): Eukaryota > Metazoa > Chordata > Testudines > Dermochelyidae > Dermochelys > Dermochelys coriacea. The sequence continues at coordinate 135,168,200 of NC_050068.2, read as the reverse complement.
CCGATTTTAATCATTATTTAAAAAGGCAAGCAGAAAACAATTTAAATAGATTTAAATCTTGTTTTCAATTGTACTTTTTAAGGTTTTCTTTCCTAAAGAAAGGTTAATTCTCATTAGCTGGAAACCATTAACACATGTTGATTTGCAACTAAATATATCCTTTACACTAAAACAGGTACTTTTTGATAATCAGGACAGTACACTATTATATAGCTTAATGTAGTTAGATTCTTACTTTTTACAATTTTATGTTAGAAAATGGTGAATGATGCATTTCTTATTTACTAGATTAATTTTTTGCTAATGATCTGTGTCAAGTTCTATTTGGATGGAAATTGGAGTACAATTAAAAGTGTGCAAACACAGGATGTTATTTTTTGTATGAAATTAAACTACCTTAAATGTGCAGGATACACAAGAAAAATATTTATGAAAACATGCTTTGCCCTTAAAACACTGATTTATTAAACAAAGGAAGCGTTATTTGTCGGTAGCTAATTGAACTGATTGTTTCTGGTCATCATGTCTTTCAGATATTAAATCAGTAGTTCTTATTCTCACACCTAGTCTTTATTCATAGATAGTTTGGAAGAAAAACATTCCTGCTTTTTCAATTCCCACTCAATTTCTTAATTCTGAATGAACTAATCAATGAACTGAACTAGTTGAATAAACTGAAGTGGAGAAAAAGATTCTTTCTGCAGACACAGAAGAGACTATTACTTCAAAAGCTGGTTTAGCACATCAATAGGCCCTTGATTCCAGGTGCTTAGTCAGTGACTTCCATAAATTCAATGGTCTGAGATCTTTAAAACCAGCAGTACATATCTGTGGCCTCATATTTAATTATTTTAATAGATTATTGTAAATTTAGGCAATACACAGCTTGTCATTTTAAATAGGTTTATTTTTTTTTAAAGTATTTAAATACTTTTTATTTTATAATTTGTTTAAATCATCCATTCTTATCCTGCAGGAAGACAATTGTGTGCCTTGCTGAACCTCTGTCTGGTGCAAAACACTAACTATAATACTAAGAATAATGTGGTATGTAAAGGCAACTGTGTTTATAGTCCACTATGCCATTAACTGATTACAACTTCAGTTAAAACTTGTAACATGAGCAGAGCCAAAGAAACCACCAAGCTTCACAGGTGTTTGACCAATTTAAACTTGTACTTTCTGAGTAAAAGCAGTAGTAGGAGGTAGGGCTCTAGGGAAAGAACATGGCAGCTTGTGGCCCTCAATCTATGTATTTATTTGCAACAGACTTGTTCAGGGCCTTGAACTAGGGTGAGGGTTATAATTGGAACCACTATTACCGAAGGGAGGGAGATGAGGCCCCAAGTGTGACCCTTTAGTTACATTTTAAAACATTCAAAATACAAGAATAGACTAGAAAAAGTGTCTAACTAGAACAGATCTGAAATTTTCAGATGAAAGAATTTCACTGCGAAATGCTGATTCATGGAACCTGAAATGTTTCATGGAAAAACACTTCAGGTTCAGTAAGTTCTCTCTGAATTGCAGGCAGGGGTTTGATGGAAGCATGCCTGATTCCCAGCTGACTCATGTGAGTATCAGGAGTCTGCAGTCCACAGCAGCCTGACCAGCTGATCTGCTCCATAGTCAGGGACCCCAAGCTTCTAGAGTTCCTGCAGCAGAGCCTGGAAGCCCTGGCTTGATCTGGGGCTTGGCTCTCAGCTCTGCACAAGGGTGCCTGGAAGCCCTGAAAATGGCAACTTGAGCAGGTGTCTCGGGCTTTCCAGGCTCTCTATCATGGAGCTGAGAGCCTGGAATTCCTGAACAACAGCACAGCTGCGGCTCCTGGGGCTCCCTCCTGCCAGAATTGGGAGACTGGGTCAAGCCATGGCTCTCAGGGTCTAGGCTCCCAGCACTGCAGCATGCATCCAGAAGCCCTAAGCATCCAGAAGCCCAACCCATGCTGCAGCTCTCAGGGCTTCCAGACTCCCTGCCACTGAGCTGGACTTGCATGCCAGCAGGCTCCCCAGGTTGCAGGAGTTAAACAGCGCAGGGAGCCAGCTAGCCCAGGAGTTTAGAAGCTCTGGGATCCCAGACCCCCTAGGCCTGGAGCATCCCACATGGCAACAGTTTTAATCTTCTAAATGATTTTTTTTCAGAATCTCCAGGTCACAAGAAATTTCAAAATGTTGACATTTCTCAGGAACCTGAAATTTCAAATTTTGGCCAGCTCTAATTATTATAACTCTTTCCCCTACTATGTTCTCCAACCCTTCTACTATGAACTATTTTTCAAATCGGAAATACTTTGTTAGCCTCCCCAGCCCCCTTTTATTTTGATTTTTAAAAGATACTTATAACCATAAGCCATGATGCTTAAAGCTACAGCTCAACAGCAATAAGCTATCCCAGGAATGCATTCTTGGCTATTGGTACACTAAGGCTTGGTCTACACTACTGGGTTAGGTCGAATTTAGCTGCGTTAGGTCGATTTAAAAATGATTGCATCCACACAACCAACCCCGTTCCGTCGACCTAAGGGGCTCGTAAAATTGACTTTTGTACTCCTCCCCGACAAGTGGAGTAGCGCTAAAATCGACCTTGCTGGGTCTAATTTGAGGTAGTATGGATGCAAATCAACGGTATTGGCCTCCAGGAGCTATCCCAGAGTGCTCCACTGTGACTGCTCTTGACAGCACTTTGAACTCCGATGCACTAGCCAAGTACACAGGAAAAGCTCCAGGAACTTTTGAATTTCATTTCCTGTTTGGTCAGTGTGGCGAACTCAGCAGCACAGGTGACCATGCAGTCCCCCCAGAATCCTAGAGTGTAGAATGTTTCTACAGTCCCCCATCATCTCTGTCCCTGAGGTTATTGCAGATTAAAAAGCGAAAAAAATCGCACTTGCGACGACATGTTTTCCAAGCTCATGCAGTCCTCCCGCACAGCTTAATGCATGCAGGCATTCAGTAGCAGAGGCAAGGAAAGAATTAAGTGAGCACAAAGAGCGGAGGCAGGATGCGATGCTGAGGCTAATGGGGGAGCAAACGGACATGGTGAAGCATCTGTTGGGGAAGCAAACAGACATGATGAAGCATCTGTTGGAGCTGCAGGAAAGCCAACAAGAGCACAGACCCCCACTGCATCCACTGTATAACTGCCTACCCTCCTCCCCATGTTCCATAGCCTCCTCACCCAGACACCCAAGAACGCGGCAGTGGAGGCTCCGGGCACCCAGCCACTCTACTCCAGAGGATGGCCCAACCAACAGAAGGCTGTCATTCAAACAGTTTGATTTTTAGTGTGGTTACAGTAAGTAATGTGGCCTTGTCCTTCCCTCCTTCCCCACCCCACCCAGGCTATCGTGTCCATTATCTCATTTTTTTAAATTAATAAAGAAAGAATGCATGGTTTCAAAACAATAGTTACTTTGTTTCAAAGGGGGGAGGGTGGTTCGCTTACAGGGACTTAAAAATCAACAAAGGGGGCGGGTTTGCATCAAGGAGAAACACACACAACTGTCACGCCGTAGCCTGGCCAGTCATGAAACTGGTTTTCAAAGCCTCTCCGATGTGCAGCGCACCTTGCTGTGCTCTTCTAATCACCCTGGTGTCTGGCTGCTCAAAATTGGACGCCAGGCGATGTGCCTCAACCTTCCACCCTGCCATAAATGTCTCCCCCTTACTCTCACAGATATACGGAGCACACAGCAAGCAGCAATAACAATGGGAATGCTGGTTGCACTGAGGTCTGACCTAGTCACCAAACAGCGCCAGCGAGCTTTTAAACATCCAAAGGAACATTCTACCACCATTCTGCATTTGCTCAGCCTACAGTTGAATTGCTCCTTACTACTGTCCAAGCTTCATGAGCCATGAGAGCAAGGGCACAGTGCTGCCGTCTGGGAGAGCAACCTGAGGCAGAAGCCTCCAGCTCACATGACATGCCAGACAGGACTGAATCTCCATGAGACGAAACTTAAGGAAGAGAATGACCTGGAGTCTCTGGCTCCCATTTGGTGCTCTAAGAGGAGAATAGCCATGTCTGTCCAGGTGTCCCTGATCGACCTCATCGAGGTCTGTCAGGAGCACCCAGGATACATACAACAACTATCAGTCCTACTGCACCATCTGCCGCGAAGGCAAGGAGCTGCTGCTGTATAGCAATGCAGTACCGCATCTGCCAGCAGCACCCAGGAGACGTATGGTGACGGTGAGCTGAGCGGGCTCCATGCTTGCTGTGGTATGGCATCTGCATGGGGGTAACCCAAGAAAAAAGGCGTGAAATGATTGTCTGCCGTTGCTTTCACAGAGGGAGAGAGGGGGGCCTGACAACATGTACCCCAAACCACCCGCAACAATGTTTTTGCCCCATCAGGCATTGGAAGCTTAACCCAGAATTCCAATGGGCAGCGGAGACTGCGGGAACTGTGGGATAGCTACCCACAGTGCACTGCTCTGTAAGTCGATGCTAGCCATGGTAGTGAGGATGCACTACACCGACTTAATGCGCTTAGTGTAGACATACGCAATCAACTATAATAAATCGGTTTCTAAAAATCCACTTCTATAAAAATCTAGTTTCGTAGTATAGACATACCCTAAGAGTACTTTCAGCTTCATGCCTCTCAACCAATACTTTAAAATAAAAGTTGTTACTTTAAACCAATTTAGTTAAAACTTGTGCAGAACACTTTGTCGATACTTAGTGCTTGTCTACACTTAAAAGACATTTAAATCCACACCCTACTTCAATTTTAATTAACTATTCTAGAATGACTCCTTGTGTGGGCACACATTCCAAATTAAGAGTGTCCACACAGTATTGTTCAGGAATAACTATTCCCAAATAGCTCCATGTGTAGGCAAGCCCTTATTTCAATTTAAAACATGCTTATTTCAGTTTCTTATATCAATTAGGAACAGGTTTAAGGTAACAAACAACAGCATCCACACAGATTTTTAACTAACTTGATTTAATTAAACCAGTGCAAGGTAGTTTGCAGACAATGTTATAGGCCCTTGGTCTCAGATTTAATCTACCTCCATCCCTGGGTGCAATTCACTGGTCAGGTTGCCCTTCTGCATTTTTTCCCTGTTGCTTTGCTGCAATGATAGTTCATATCCTCTGCTGGACAGCTTATCATATGTGAGACAGGCTACCTGAGCCTCTCCCATGGCAACTCTATTGCGGTTTCTTCTCTGTCTTGTTCCCTGCTCTCAGCTGATTATGACCTAACTAGCCAGCCCACTCTTTCCTACAGCACTAGCTCTGCTGATTACAATTACTTTTCATGGCCCACCTGGACATCTCCCATTCCATGTGGATGCACAGCTAGCTCCCTACTGGGATGTTTTACCTTCCTCAGCCCTACCATAAAACAGTCTTTTTTCTAGGACAACTCCACCTGACCCCATATTTCCCAGGCTCGAGCTACAGCCATCCATGAGACATGCTACTTGGTACTTCCTTTGCAGTCCACTTCTCAACAGCTGCCTCCACATCACCTGATTCTCTCTGTGCCTGATAATTTCTTGCCCGGGATGTCACTTCCTATTCCTAGTAACTCTGGCTAACACAGTGTTCTCTGTCAGCTAGATCAGCATTTCTCAAATTTAACTGCACTGTGACCCACTTCTGACAACAAAATTACTACACGTCCCTATGCACTGTGTTGCTCTAGAATCAGGGCTGGCCTCAGGAGGTGGCAAGCGGGGCAACTACCCAGGGCCCCACAAAGCTAAGTTGCTCAGGCTTCTGCTTCAACCCCAGACCCCAGTGAGTCTAACATTGTCCCTGGCAACCCCATTAAGATGAATTCACGACCCACTTTGGAGTTGGGATCTACAATTTGAGAACCTCAGTGCTAGATAGCTGCTCTTCATCCTCTCTCCTCCCACTACCACCTGTAGACCAATCCTCATCCTAGTTGACTGAATGGTTTACCCATCAACAAGCCAATGGTAGCTTACTACAGTGTTTAGTTAATGAAATTCTAGAGCAGACAACTTCAGAAAAAATGAAGCATCATAAAACTACTTTTGGTACACTAAACATCCGGTCTCTCTCTAGTGGCAACTAACAGCATTTATGGGATCACCTGACAGATACGAATTACAATAATTGCAGAGTTTGCACTGGTCATGACTGCACATCAGTTGTGAAGAAGAGGGCTCACAGGTCAAAGTGAAAGTTATTTGCTCAACCATACACATACCCTAACCACTTTTAGAACTTATCACAAAACCTACCTATTATCTAAAGTTGTCCCTTAATAAAATAAGTATTTTAAAAAGCAAACCGAACTCCACAGGAACTGGGAAGGATGAAGACCAAATTCTCTGTGAAGCCAACATCGATAATTAAATGTATATCTAGTTTACCTATTATATTGTTAGACGGGTGCTATATACGACTCCTGTGAACAACTCCCTCTCCAGTGCTTACCTCAAAAGCTGCTCATAGGTTTTTTTGAAGCAGCAATTCTATGAAAGTGACATCATTTAAATATGAAACCAAAGTGGATGTTGGCAGATTCAGTACTTGACACTGGATTTTGAACAGCAGCGAAATTGTTATTCGGGTTTTAAGTGTATGCAGAGTCAGAAAGACGACACAAAAAGAAAAAGGAGTACTTGTGGCACCTTAGAGACTAACAAATTTATTTGAGCATAAGCTTTCCTGAGCTACAGCTCACTTCACTGGATGCATTCAGTGGAAAATACAGTGGGGAGATGATTTATATACACAGAGAACATGAAACAATGGGCGTTACCATACGCACAGTAAGGAGAGGTTTCAGAGTCGCAGCCGTGTTAGTAAGCTTTCCTGAGCTACAGCTCATTTCATCTGTAAGTAGAGTGACCACCTAAGATGAGCTATTACCAGCAGGAGTTGGGGCGGGAGGAGAAGGAAAACCTTTTGTAGTGCTAATAAAGGTGGGCCATTTCCAGCAGTTGACAAGAACGTCTGAGGAAGGGAGGAAATAACATGGGGAAATAATTTTACTTTGTGTAATGACCCATGTTGGAAGGATAGGTTCCTGGGTTAGTGGTTCTGTTGTGTGGCGTGTGGTTGCTGGTGAGTATTTGCTTCAGGTTGGAGGCCTGTCTGACACTGCAGTCTTAGATTTGGAAAGTGAGTTTTTAAATGAAAGCTTACAATTCACCAAAAATTGAAGCTGTGTCCCCCAGTCTAGCCAGGGAGCTTCCCGCTTGCCGGTAGCGTATAAGCTACTGGCATTTCCCAACGCGGTAATTACCTACTTAAGATCAGCCTGGTTAGACTTGCCCTTACAGTTATTTGGGGGAAAGTAGCTTTTCAAGCCACAGTTGAGGGACCTTCCTTCTCAGTCAGACTACAGGAATATCCCTTCGAAAGGTGCTAAGAGTCAAGGGAAGCACCTCGCAGAAACCGAGTTAACCTGAGACAGGCTGGTGATTTTAAGCGGCGCTGAGAAAGCGCCCTGGAGGTAAAGGGATCTGTCCCCCAGTCACGCGATCTCTAATCACGCCACATTTCATTACAGCTCAGAAGAAGTTTGATCAGCAGCTTGACGCCCGGTCCCCATCTTGAACTGCTTGTTTCCACAGCCAGCGCCCCCCGGCCCCCCGCAGCGCCCTTCACCCCCGGCCCGGACCCGGAAAAACCGCGCGCGGGGCCACGACGGCCGCGGCCACAAGCCAGACCCGGAAACCCGGGGAGAGCAAGGGAGAGATGCGGGGGGGGCCTCCCAGCCCGGCCCCCCCCCCAGGCAGGCAGCGAACGCGGGCACCGCCCGACAGCCCCGCAGCGCGGGGAGGCAGCGACTGGCGCGGGCACCCCCAGCCCTCAGCGGCCGGGGCCAGGAGCGAACCCCGGGGGGGGGGGGGCTGCCTGCACCTGCCGGGCCGCCCCGAGACCACCTCCCGGCCCCGGCTCGAGACGAGGCTCCGCGCGCTGTTACCTGCCGGGGGAGGCGCCGCTGAGGTCGGCACCGGGGCTGCGTAGCTCCCGCCCCGCCACTGCAGCCACCAGCTGGTAGGGGAGCTAGAAACAACATGGCGGCGGGAGAAGGGGGGGGTGGAGCCTCTAGGTCACGTGACCGAGCCGGCCACCTGGGCGCGGGCGCTGCTGTGGGAGGGGCCCGCGCGCCTCCCCTCTCAGGAAGCTCCGCCCCCAAAGGGCGGTAATGGGTGCCCCCCCCTCCCCCGCATCCCCCGTCACCCGGTGTCGTCACACGTGATTGCCCAGCCCAGGCCCCCTCGGCGGGACTGAGCTCCGCGCCCGGCTGCTTCCCAGCCGTGTCCCGTGGGACGCCCCCGGGAAACGAAGCCCTTGTTCCCCCCTCCCCGCCATGCACAGCGCTCACTACTAGCTCCTCTTCCCCCCCCGCCCCCGCACTAGCCCACCTCCCCCCCCACACACCCCCCCCAGCCCGAGCTCGCCCCCTGCCCAGCCTTGCCCCCCGCCACAGACACCCTTCCCCCCCACGCGCGCGCGCCTTCTCCCCGCCCCCCCCACCGCTCACTCGCGCGCACAGCAGCCCCCGCCCTCTCCCTGCAATTCAGCCTGTCGCTGCAGGGTGCCAGAACTGCCCCGTTTTCCAAGGTCTTGGGCCCTGTTTTTGGAGGCTGCTGCTCCGGCAAGGCTAAGGCCATTGCAGAGCGCAGCAGCGGCGTGGAGCCTCCAGCTCAGTCCATGAGAAGCAGTCAGCCAGGCCCCTGCAGGAGGGGAAGATCCTAGCCTGACTGCCCGCCCACAGAGGGCACGAGCACAGGGGAGGCATCCCCGTCACACTGTCCCGAGTGCTTTACTTTTACAACTGTGTGCCTTTGTACAATGCAGCCCTCGTTGTCTAATGTTGTCGAAGGTAGAGGTGTACCACAGTCAAAGCCTGGACTGATCTCGCATTAGCATCATTGAGGGGTCATGCTCTGGAGAGTGCTGCTGTTAGAAGCCAAACAGGCCAATGGTTTTTGTGTGATACAAATAACAGTCCCTGTCCCAAAGAGATTAGAGTCTCAAACAGGAGTAGCCAACCTTTAGCAAACCATGATTCCAATTTCCCCACCCCAATCCCCTCCGCCCCACACACACACACCCACTTCCTGATTGACTGCAGACTATATACAGGGACATCTACATCGAACACATCACCGGCCACCGACAATACCAGGAGGTGTGAGCCGGTACGACATCGTGCATCAACTATGGGAAAAAGAAAAGGAGTACTTGTGGCACCTTAGAGACTAACAAATTTATTAGAGCATAAGCTTTCGTAAGCTACAGCTCACTTCATCGGATGCATCCGATGAAGTGAGCTGTAGCTCACGAAAGCTTATGCTCTAATAAATTTGTTAGTCTCTAAGGTGCCACAAGTACTCCTTTTCTTTTTGCGAATACAGACTAACACGGCTGCTACTCTGAAACCTGTAACTATGGGAAAGGGCCTGAGAGACTTTTTCCATTAGACCCTATGAACTGGAACCATAAACTTGAGTTCTGCTTAGCTATACCTTAACCAATCATTTTCCTAAAATTTAACTAAACAATCCTAACATATTGTAACATGATTATGTAACCAATTATATCTCACCATCTTAATTAGTTTACACCCAGCAAAATTAATTATACAGCAGACAGAAACAATTGCAGAACCAGACAGAGATTATACAGACAAACAATGGCAAAGTAGGTTTCAGAATAGCAGCTGTGTTAGTCTGTATTCGCAAAAAGAAAAGGAGTACTTGTGGCACCTTAGAGACTAACAAATTTATTAGAGCATAAGCTTTCGTGAGCTACAGCTCACTTCATCGGATGCATTTGGTGGAAAAAACAGAGGGGAGATTTATATACACACACACAGAGAACATGAAACAAACAATGGGTTTATCATACACACTGTAAGGAGAGTGATCACTTAAGATAAGCCATCACTAGCAGCAGGGGGGGGGGAAAAAGGAGGAAAACCTTTCATGGTGACAAGCAAGGTAGGCTATTTCCAGCAGTTAACAAGAATATCTGAGGAACAGTGGGGGGTGGGCTGCGGGGGAGAAATAACATGGGGAAATAGTTTTACTTTGTGTAATGACTCATCCATTCCCAGTCTCTATTCAAGCCTAAAGTTAATTGTATCCAGTTTGCAAATTAATTCCAATTCAGCAGTCTCTCGTTGGAGTCTGTTTTTGAAGTTTTTTTGTTGAAGGATAGCCACCCTCAGGTCTGTAATTGAGTGACCGGAGAGCTTGAAGTGTTCTCCAACTGGTTTTTGAATGTTATAATTCTTGACATCTGATTTGTGTCCATTTATTCTTTTACGTAGAGACTGTCCAGTTTGACCAAGGTACATGGCAGAGGGGCATTGCTGGCACATGATGGCATATATCACATTGGTAGATGCGCAGGTGAACGAGCCTCTGATAGTGTGGCTGATGTGATTAGGCCCTATGATGGTGTCCCCTGAATAGATATGTGGACAGAGTTGGCAACGGGCTTTGTTGCAAGGATAGGTTCCTGGGTTAGTGGTTCTGTTGTGTGGTGTGTGGTTGCTGATGAGTATTTGCTTCAGATTGGGGGGCTGTCTGTAAGCAAGGACTGGCCTGTCTCCCAAGGTCTGTGAGAGTGATTGGTCGTCCTTCAGGATAGGTTGTAGATACCTGATGATGCATTGGAGAGGTTTTAGTTGGGGGCTGAAGGTGATGGCTAGTGGCGTTCTGTTATTTTCTTTGTTGGGCCTGTCCTGTAGTAGGTGACTTCTGGGTACTCTTCTGGCTCTGTCAATCTGTTTCTTCACTTCAGCAGGTGGGTATTGTAGTTGTAGGAATGCATGATAGAGATCTTGTAGGTGTTTGTCTCTGTCTGAGGGGTTGGAACAAATGCAGTTATATCGTAGAGCTTGCTGTAGACAATGGATCGTGTGGTATGATCTGGATGAAAGCTAGAGGCATGTAGGTAGGAATAGCGGTCAGTAGGTTTCCGATATAGGGTGGTGTTTATGTGACCATCGCTTATTAGCACCGTAGTGTCCAAGAAGTGGATCTCTTGTGTGGACTGGTCCAGGCTGAGGTTGATGGTGGGATGGAAATTGGTGAAATCATGATGGAATTCCTCAAGGGCTTCTTTTTCATGGGTCCAGATGATGAAGATGTCATCAATGGAGCGCAAGTAGAGTAGGGGCATTAGGAGACGAGAGCTGAGGAAGCGTTGTTCTAAGTCAGCCATAAAAATGTTGGCATACTATGGGGCCATGCGGGTACCCATCGCAGTGCCGCTGATTTGAAGGTATACATTGTCCCCAAATGTAAAATAGTTATGGGTGAGGACAAAGTCACAAAGTTCAGCCACCAGGTTAGCTGTGACATTATTGGGGATACTGTTCCTGACGGCTTGTAGTCCATCTTTGTGTGGAATGTTGGAGTAGAGGGTTTCTATATCCATAGTGGCTAGGATGGTGTTTTTAGGAAGATCACCAATGGACTGTAGTTTCCTCAGGAAGTCAGTGGTGTCTCGAAGATAGCTGGGAGTGCTGGTAACGTAGGGCCTGAGGAGGGAGTCTACATAGCCAGACAATTCTGCTGTCAGGGTGCCAATGCCTGAGATGATGGGGCGTCTAGGATTTCCAGGTTTATGGATCTTGGGTAGCAGATAGATAGAGTGGCTATCCTTCAACAAAAAGCTTCAAAAACAGACTCCAATGAGAGACTGCTGAATTGGAATTAATTTGCAAACTGGATACAATTAACTTAGGCTTGAATAGAGACTGGGAATGGATGAGTCATTACACAAAGTAAAACTATTTCCCCATGTTATTTCTCCCCCCCACCCCACCCCCCACTGTTTCTCAGATATTCTTGTTAACTGCTGGAAATAGCCTACCTTGCTTGACACCATGAAAGGTTTTCCTCCTTTCCCCCCCGCCCCCGCTGCTGGTGATGGCTTATCTTAAGTGATCACTCTCCTTATAGTGTTTATGATAAGCCCATTGTTTCCTGTTCTCTGTGTGTGTATATCAATCTCCCCTCTGTTTTTTCCACCAAATGCATCCGATGAAGTGAGCTGTAGCTCACAAAAGCTTATGCTCTAATACATTTGTTAGTCTCTAAGGTGCCACAAGTACTCCTTTTCTTTTTGCGAATACAGACTAACACGGCTGCTACTCTGAAACCTGTCACTAGGTTTGTAGTAATCAAAGACATCTGTGTTCACTTCTCTATCTTTCTGCTCTTCCTGCCAGTAACAGTCGTGTAAGCAGGCAGTATATTCAAACAGAAATATGAACTCAGAGAGTAGGCATCTTGTAAATTTTAGTATCCTTGCATGTTCATAAGAACTGAATTGGCAGGAAGAGTAGAATGACTGAGTGGCATCCGTGTGTCTCTGTCATTACAACTTATCTATCCAGTGCTCTGGAATTATTGTTGGGTTGCCCAGCTATAGATGGGATTTTAAAATTTTTGCCGTCACTGGGTTAGAGAGCTGAAAATGCTAATACAACCCGGGAAATACTTATAGAAATGCCTTTAGCGGGGAAGGGGGCTGTCTGTTTTCATTTTAAAACAATTAAATATTCGTCTATAAGGAGCCTCAAATATGCTGGCAGAATTATTGGTGTATATATGCTATTCTCTCTAATCATACTCAAAGAATTTATTAGGAATGTGGGAGGCCAGGATAGAGATACATCAAGTACAACAAAACAGTATTGCATGAGATGAAGAAACATTGTGAGGGGTTTTGATTCATTTTATTATCTAACTACGCATTTATGACATTTCTTGAGAGCAGTCCCCATAAAGGCAGCTAGTGGTGATGGCTCTTCTTCATGATACATATTCAGCACAGGAGTCCCAGTTTTAGGATAAGTAGATCACAGTGAGTGTCCCCCAGGGCTAGGGAAAAACAAAGTGGGGTATCGTTATCAAACAGTCAACCCATCAGACAACCAGGTGGAAGATTCCTCAATATATGTCAACCCTTCCAAGCTGTAAAGGGATGTTTTATAGCACTGGAAAGACAAAAATCTCCCCTTTCCAAAAGGATACAGAGTGTTTGCTTCTAGCCCTGGATTGCCCTCAGCCATCAAACTTTGAAATCATAAAACTTTAATATACAGAGGAGCTATTTGGGGGCATTTTTTAGAGGGGTTGTTTTAAAACTATTAGTTGTATTTTTCTCTCCATCTTAGGCCTGTATAAGCAGGCGCCTGGCTGCAGGGCATTTTGGCTTTACAGAAAATGCCAATGAAGGATAAACAAATTTCAAAACATGCTATTTAAAGAGTGCTCTTTCATAAACTGGATTTTTTTTTTAATTTAGTCACTTTAAACAAAGTTGACAGTGTCTCTTTAAGTAATAAATTATATAGCCGGGAAAAATCTGAGCATATTAGTTATAGAATAATCTTTTCATAATGGGCCTGCTCCTGCAATGCCTCAGTGGGCCTTTTACGGGAATACAGAATCAGGTCCAATGTGAATAATTAAATCAAGAACAGAAACCTGAAATTTTTTGAACATATTTAGAGAGGTCCCCAAAGTCATCAACTGAGGTCCACGATTACAGGTTGAAAGAAAGTGTGTTTGAAACAAGTGCTATATAAAACAAACTCCATTTACTTTAGTGACAGGATCATAGATTGGATTTGCCACTTTTACAGCCATCTCCAAAAATATTTTGGATCTATTGTATGTCAAGGCCTAACAGAAGAACCATTCCATGTTTTACAATTATCTAAAGGAATAGACGTCTAAATGCTGCAAGATCATTAACATAGTCCAGACAGAAAGTACACGTGAATGTGATGAGCCTAGGCCCACCTCTATTTAGCACATGCTTAACTTTGAGCGGATACTTAAGCCCCATTGAATTCACTAAAAAAAGAAAAGGAGTACTTGTGGCACCTTAGAAACTAACAAATTTATTTGAGCATAAGCTTGCGTGAGCTACAACTCATTTCTTCGGATGCTGTAGCTCACGAAAGCTTATGCTCAAATAAATTTGTTGGTCTCTAAGGTGCCACAAGTACTCCTTTTCTTTTTTGTGAATACAGACTAACACGGCTGCTACTCTGAAACCTGTTATTATGCAAGTCATTGAATTCACTGGAAGTTAAGCAAATGTTCAAGTGCTTTGCTAAACAAGGATGAACTTAAGCACATAATCATAAAAATTAGCACAAATGAGATCATGGCCCATGCTCAGGGCTCCTACAGTAATACAAATAATGAATAACAGTAATAATTTGTAGAATTGCAAATTTAATAGTACTGTAGTTGCCATTTAAAACCCTAAGATTTTCACAACCACTTGCTGAACTGGATTTAAAAATTTGTGAACTCCAGGAGCTGGAAAAATAAGATCTTAATGATTTCGAATGGGCACTCTTCCCTGGGAGTCAGTGCTTACCCCAATCCTACCGCACAACATGAAGAGGTGTTGTGCTGCGGAAGTGCCATATTGGATGAAATGTTAGACCTAGGTCTTGACCACTGTTTGCAAAGGCTGCATTTCAGTGATGAAGGAAATGATTCCTGTGATTTGTTTGGGATTTTTCAGAATGAAATTTGCATTGCAAGTTATATACATAACAATATTTGTATGTTTGGAAATTGCTACTTTTTTCTTTATGTGACATTACTTTAAATAATAGTTATTGTGCCTGAAAGAGATTTGGAAACCTGCTGGGAAATATTAAACATTCTATTTAAAAATAAAATTCCCTTTATAAACTGTCTTATACTATATATCTTCTGTATTTTGTTCTCTTGACCTGTATAGCAAAAGATATTGGCAATAAATAAACAAACTAACAAATACATAAATCATGATCGTGGCCTTTAATAGCCATGATCTTGCAAATAGTTATGTGACTGGAACTACATATATACTTAAAGGTAAGCATATGAATAAGGATCAGGGCCGAAGAGCTCATTTGCTCAGCAATTCCACACCCATAGTTATTCATGTTTATAACAACACAGATAGTTGCAGTAGAAATTGTTATGGTGTTTGAACAGGAGGATAATGACTGCTCATGGGAAATATAATAGGTCATACTTAGGAGCAGATGAAGATTTATGCCTAATTGTGTCCTCAAATGTATGCACTGAAATCATTCCATGTTCTGCACATACATCTGAAAGTAGAATCTGGACCTTAAGAAATTTGCTCCTGTATTTTTATTCACCATATGAAAGGCACATTGGCTTTCTGAACCATAAGCTAGTGAAAGGAACAAAAGAGAACCCAACCCATAGCTGCCTATTGACAGCTGCTCATAGAATCATAGAATCATAGAATATCAGGGTTGGAAGGGACCTCAGGAGATCATCTAGTCCAACCCCCTGCTCAAAGCAGGCACAATCCCCAATTTTTGCCCCAAATGGCCCCCTCAGGGATTGAACTCACAACCCTGGGTTTAGCAAGCTAATGCTCAAACCACTGAGCTATCCCTCCAGGTATACCATCCAGATGCTCATTTTAGAGACAAAGCATACAGTCTTATCCAGTGTAAGATTATAACTGGCTCTGTTACATCACTGATGCATGAACAATATAGCATGTGCTCTTCCCTTGCCCCTTGTTGAGAGACTGCACTTAGAGCAAAGTATTGCATAGTGAAACTAAGGCCACGCCTTTTCTGTACCACACACATTTGGGATATGCACATCTGCAGTTTTAGCTATGTATCTCTTTCCTCTTTTTGCTAAAGCTCCTGTCAAATTAAAAAACAAAAGAAAAGTTAAATGAACCATAAGAAGCAGTATCTCCATGTTCACAAGCGAGTAAAGTGTTTGTTACAGTTTCTCACAAAATCTTATTTCTTAATTCAAACAGGACAGGATATGAGTACGTGGAATGGAAGATGTCTGAAGGATTGTGAACAGAGATGTAGGGAGGTGCACAATAGATAATGTAATAATTGCTAGTTTTAAATAACAATTAAACTAGTCATCTGAAAGGCAGAGTAAACAGCATGTTAATTACATTTGTAGATGATATAGGCAGGACAAAATGAAATTGAACCTAGAAAAATGTGAGTACAGCTGCAAGGCCTTTGAAGAGCTACTACATGACTACTTTCGCCTATGAATTCTAAATGTATATGCATAATTGGACAATGAAAGAAAGCACAAAAAGTGTCTGTGAAGGAGATGGTGTTATATTTAATTCTTTCCCTCTCATTCACCCAGAAAAGAAAGTTACTAACCTTTTGCTGTAACTGTGGTTCTTCAAGATGTGTTGCACATATCCATTCCACTATAGATGTGTGCGCAGCTGTTGGAGAGTTTTCCTTCAGCAGTACACACTGAGTTGGCGGGAGCACGCTCTGCTGCACTGCATCACTGTGCAGAGGTTTAAAGGGCGGAGCTACCCCCAACCACTCTTCCTACTAGGCTCAAACAGAGAGGGGAAGGAAAAAGGGCTGTGGAACAACAGTTACAGAAAAAGGTTAGTAACTGTTTCTTCTTCAAGTGATGGCACATGTTCTTTCCGTCACAGGTGGCTAACAAGCAGTGTGAACTGGAAGTGGGTTTGGAATCTACTTGAACAAGGATTGCAGGACTGCCCATCCAAATCTGGCATCATCTCTGGATTGATGAGAGCTGGTGTAATGAGAGGCAAACATATGGACTGATGACCAGGTTGCCAACTGACAGATGTCCAAGATGGGCATACAAGTCACATAGGCTGCAGAAGCTGCCTGAGACCTGGTTGAATAGACCAGCACTCTACTCTGCAGTGCAAGATCAGCCAGTTGGTAGCATAAATGAATACAGCTGGAAATCCAAGCAGAAATCCTTCAGGACACTGGATGGCCCTTCTCTCTGTCTGTAAACACAAGGAACAATTGCAACAAAGACCTAAATGGCCTAATCCAACCCAGGTAAAAAGTCAAAGCTCTTTTATTCAAATGAGGCTTTGGACAGAAAGTCAGTAAATAAATTGCTTGGTTAATGAGAAAATTGGAAGCCACTTAAATCAGGAACTTCAGGTGAAGTCAAAGGTATACCTTGTGTGAAAGGGTCAGGCCAGCTGGCTACAAGAGAGTGCTAGAAGGCAGATATATTAGTCCCAGGTTAAGTAGGTCCCCTTTCCCTGGGTAAGGTAACAGGGAAGGTTCCAGAACAATCAGGAACTTTCTGGAAACAATTAAGGCAGACAGGCTGATTAGAACACCTGCAGCCAATCAAGAAGCTGCCAGAATCAATTAAGACAGGCAGGCTAATCAGGGCACCTAGGTTTTTAAAAAAGGAGCTCGCTTCAGTATGTGGTGTGCATGTGAGGAGCTAGGAGTAAGAGGTGCAAGAAGCTGAGAGTGAGAAGGTGTACTACTGGAAGTCTGAAAAGTACAAGCATCATCAGGAGGAAGGTCCTGTGGTGAGAATAAAGAAGGTGTTGGGAGGAGGCCATGGGGAAGTAGCCCAGGGAGTTGTAGCTGTCACACAAGCACTGTAGACAGCTGCAATCCACAGGGCCCTGGGCTGGAACCTGTAGTAGAGGGCAGGCCTGGGTTCCCCCCCATCCCTCCAACTCCCTACTTGATACCGGAGGAGTTGACCTGGACTGTGGGTTCCACCAGAGGGGAAGGTCTCTGGCCTGTTCCCCGATCCACTAGGTGGATCAGCAGAGACTGCAGGGCTTGTTCTCCTTCCTTTTCCCCATGCTGGCTAGTGATGAGGCTAACTGAGTGAACGGCAGATTTGAGCCAGAAAAGTGGCCAAACTGAGGGCTGCCGTGAACCTCTGAGTCGAACAAATCCAACAATAAGTGCAGGACCTACCAAGGCAGAGGAGGAACTTTCACACTTGTCTCTAAAGAAGATTGTATTGGGAGGTTTTGATACTAAGGCTTGCAATTCCCCCACTCTCCTGGTCGAGGTAATAGCAAACAAAAAAGCCACCTTCATGGAAAGGTGTAACCGAGAACAAGTCACCAGTAGCTCAAAGCACAGACCCAGGAACTTCGCTAGAACTAAATTTAAGTTCCACCAGGGACAGGGCTGTGTACCTGTAAATATAACCTGTCCATACCCTTCAGAAACCTGATAGACATAGAATTGGGGAAAAAACCAAGCAGTTATCCATGGAAGGGTGGAAACTGAGATAATTGCTAGGTGGACTATGATGGAACTAGCAGGTGTGATGGTGTGTATAAGAAAGGTGACCATTTATATTACTATTGTTACCACTATTACATGGTCAAAATGTTTTTAGAGGGCCCAGCTTGCTGAGATGAACCAGGAGCTGCAGAAGAGAAGTGAGGTGGTATACACCACTTGTAACGTCTCCTCTGTGACGTTGCACTCTGTATGATTTTATGAAAATATGCTAACGTGTATGATTTTATGAAAATATGCTAATGTGTGAATATAATGTAACTGGAATATGCTTCATGCAAAAGGTCTCTTGTAAGGTATCATTACAAATCTTATAATCTACTGAGTGTAGTCATCCTATCTGTATGTATCAATCTTGTGTCTGAAACTAAAAATATGAAACATAACTCTGAGGGCCTACTGTATTACGCAAAGTATGGGCCATTAATGGTGGTTTGGAATCTTGATGGCTCCCATCAACCAGGACAATTGACTGTGGATGGCTCTGTTTGCTTGCAGGCCTTCCTGTGAGTCAGGCTGGGAGGAATGAAGGCTTGGGGTCTCACAGGACATGTGACCATGTCACCTGGTACTGAAATCCATCTTAAACCTGGTGCTTTTCCATTGAGAAAGAGGGGTGGGGACCCAGAGACCCAAAAGATTTCCTCCTTGTACCAAAGATATATAAGGGGGTGGAACAGAACATTCTGCAGTCATGAGAAATCCCCTAGCTACCACCTGAGCTGGAACAAGGGCTGCACCACGGAAAGAATTGTGCCCACACGAGGAAGGCGTCCAGTCTGTGACAGCAGCTTATTGAAACATCTGAGGGTGAGATTTTTATCTGTATTCAGTTTTCTTACTGTATTAGGCATAGACTTGTTTGTTTTTATTTTGTTTGGTAATTTACTTTGTTCTGTCATTACTTGGAACCACTTAAATCCTACTTTGTATTTAATAAAATCACTTTTTTTACTTAACCCAGAGTATGTATTAATACCGGGATGCAAACAGCTGTGCATATCTATCAGTGTTATAGAGGGCAAACAATTTGAGTTTATCCTGTATAAGCTTTATACAAGGTAAAACAGATTTATTTGGGGTTTGGACCCCATTGGGAGCTGGACATCTGAGTGTTAGAAATGGGAGTACCTCTTAAGCTGTTTTCAGTTAAGCCTGCAGCTGTTGGGGGAGACGTGGTTCAGACCTGGGCTGTGTTTGCAGCAGGCAAGTGTGTCTGGCTCAAAGCTAGCAGGGAAAACCGACTCAGAGGTAGTCAAAGCACATCAGGTGGCAGTCCCAAGGGGGTTTCTGTGATCCAACCCATCACATCCTCCTCCTTCTGGACTGGTCCTGAATACGAGGCATGAAAAGTGGAAACTGTTGAGACTGCTGCAGCTGGAACAGCTTTTTGTTGCTGGTATATAAATTTCCAGAGACTTAAGGGATGCCCCAGAATCCTTAAGACATGTAGCCTCTTCTCAGAAAAGAGAGAGGCCTTTGAATGGGAGGTCCTGGATGGTTTGTTGAACCTTTTGGGGGAAGACCTGATGACTGAAGCCATGAAGAGCACAGCATAGTGATGGTGGAACCATAGTTTGAGCCAAAGAGTCCCCTGCATCTATACTTGCCTGCAAGGTTGTTCTGGCAACTAAACTGCCCTCCACCACCACAGCTGTGAACTCCTGCTTTACCTTGTCCAGAAGCCCATCATTAAATTTTAAGACATTATCCCACAGACTAAAATCATATTGATCTGGCTTGCAATTCAAAGTACTGACCATGTTGCCATTAGTGCAGCTCTCAATACCACATAGCCAAGAGCTTTTACTTGTTTTATCTACACCTGAAGCGTATGACACAGCTTGTAAATTGCTGAACTTCAGGGATTGGTCTCAGTAGGCCCATCCTAGACTCCACAATCAACGAACCCCCTTGGCTTGAGGACTGTCCCTGAATGCTGTTTCTTTGAGTGCACCTCTATGTCCTTGCCTGCACTGAAGATTTTGAGGACTCCAGTACTGAGTCCTTAGGAGACTTGTATTGTCTCCTCTTCAGTACTAGCAACAAGATCTGCCTCTCAACTCAGATCAAGAGAAGCACGCCTAACAGATGTGGCTGTGCTTGGTACCTACTCCAAACACGAAGGATCTGATGGTGGCAGGGGGAGTACAGATTCCATCAGTAAATACTTCAGTATGGCTGCCCTCTTTCTTTGGCAGGGGTTTGATCCCTCCACAAATGACATTTGTCACTCACATGCACCTCCCCAGACATTTAAGGCTGCTGGGTGTGGGTCATTCACTGGCATGGACTTGTTATATGAGTGACAGGACATGAAGCCTGGGGAACAAAGCATAAGTCCAGTACGGGTACCAATATATCCAAGCTACTAAGTACTAAGCTAAACATAATCTTGTATCTAAAACAATGTACAAAAACGCTAAACTAGCCTAAAACTAACAGAACAAGCACCATTTACACTAAAGAGGGCAGAACTTATACATGCAAGGATAGCAGCTTCAACAACTGTGAATGGCAATAGGAAGGAACTGGGGGGAGTTGGGGACAGCTCTGCCCCTTATACCTCCATACAATGATGCCGAGACAGCAGAGGGCACTCCCGCTGCCACAATGGGCACTGCTGAAGGAACAATCTCCAACAACTGTGCATGAGGTGCACATGCACCTTCAGTGGAATGAACATGTGAAATCACTTGAACAAGTCTAATTTTTTTACCATGTAATTAATGACCGTTATCATAACAATCCACTACTATAGTTGTCAATAACCAGATATTTGGTTAACAATCTTTGGAAATTACTCCATCTTATTCTGTCTCATTACATTTCACAACCTGCTCAGCATTATGGCTACAAATTCTACTACTGAAATGTTCAAATTTTTTGTGTTTCCCTTTCCCCTTAGAACTTGACTGAGCACTGCATCACTGGAGCTGCTGCAAAATCTTTATGCAGGCAGAATAAATTATTTATAAAAATGTCCATTGTTCATAGCTCAAAATAAACACCACCTGCTATACAAAGTTCTAATATGTACTTTTTTTTGTGTACTGCTGTCTTCCATAGCAGGATGACTTCAAAAATTATAGCATGCAGAATTTTATGTATAATGGTCACTATTATAGTATTTTTACCTTTTCCCTGCAATCTAAAAGATTACTCACTCTTCTACCCTTAGTACAAATAGTGCCACTGAAATCAATGGGACTACTCATACACAAAGGTAGGCATATGTTTAAGTGTTTGCAGGATCAGGGCGTAACTGATTAGTTGTACAGAGGAAGCAGTGGGCAGAGTGTATACAAAGTACTATCAATTGCACAAAGTAAACAGAAAAAAGTACAGTATTCTTCATTGTTTTCAGTTACCACAGTATAAAATATTACTTGTAACAGCAGTGGATACAATTTCTAGACAGATGTGATTTTTTTTTAAGTTGACATTTTCCCTTTAGTTAGCTTGTAATTCACCAATGACCAGTTTCTTGTCTCATCTCTGTAATGGCTCTGTAAAAGCTTCTATTTGGGTGGAGTGTTCTCAGGATAGTGCATTAGCAGAAAAAAGCAGCCATGCCTCATTTGTGCCAGACCTATAAATGGAGCAACCATTCTAAACTCCTTTGGAGCTGGCTAAGTGCTTGTCTATACTTACTGGGGGATTGACAAGCAGCAATGGATGCATCGACCACACATCGCTCTCCTGACTCCTTCTCAATCTGGTGAAGTACAAAGTAGGGGGAGTCGATGGGAAAACATCCCCCCGTTGACATCGCGTAGTGTGGACTCCGCGGTAAGTAGATCTAAACTATGTCAATTTGAGTTATGGTATTTACGTAACTCAAATTGTGTAGCTTAGATCCAATTTCCCCTGTAGTGTAGACAAGGCCAGAAACAGGCAGGTTCTCCGCAAGTTTCTCTTCCTTGGTCTGTAAAACACCTGTTAACTCCCAGGCTGTACTTGGGACTTATGTCAGGTGTGTAGGTGTTTTACTGTGTTTACACAATAGGAAACAAACAATTCCCCTGGTGTGTAAAGCATGTTTGGAAAAAACAACTAGTGCATTAAGACTGCACCATCCAGCCAAGTCATTATGAATTTGATGTTTTCTAGCAATAATTCAGTTTTGTTACATAGCCTCACATCTCTCAATCAAAACAGCATTCTTTTTCACTGTTTTTTCTCTGCATCACACAGAGTTGAAGGAATCCTAGGCTGAGAAAATTGGGATTGAATAAAAGGACTATTTCCTCTAGGAGTTAAGTGCTGATAGTGAGTTATAAATAACAGAGAAAGTATATAGGAATGTAAGGCATGAAATTATTTATTTGGAGAGCAAATGTGTTTGTCTCATCTCCTTCCTACCATGTTGTATTGGATGCTCCTCCTACTTATATCATCCAGAAAAAGAATGCCTTCTTGATCTGCTATGTGCATCATTCAAGTTATTGGAAATGCTGACTAACAAAGAACTGTAAACAAAAGCTAATTTCATTCCCAGATCACATCTACCTACACAGCTAACCAGGGCTCGTGGAATCATTTTATATGTTAGACAAACAAAAATGGGAACATTGGTGCTTTTTGAATCATAGCCCATAATGGTTGGAAGAGGAATTGCCATGGTGTTTTATAAATACGTAAAGAGAAAATATAAATAAAAGTAAATTAAGACACAGAAGAAAATAAATAGATGATAGCAGGATACGGGTATTAATCCTAGTTTGTGCTAGTACCACACGATATAAACCTGAAATATGAACTTAAATAGGACAGATGCTTCACTATTGGACAAAGCAACAACCGCAGAGCACAATAATTCACCAATTCTTGGAGTAAAAACAGGAAGGTTTTTTCCCTCATGTATTTATTACCTGAATGAGGAAAAATGTAACATACTGTAATTAGTAACTAAGACCCCAATTCAGGAAAACATCTCTGTTCAGGAAAGCCCTTAATGAGACTTAAGCATGTGTTTAACTTCATCCCTTAATTTCTTGAATAAGGATGATTTAATAACGTGCATACATGATTTTCTGAATCAGGCCCTCAGGGGTCTAATTCTGCAAACACTTACTACCAGGTATAATGCATACCATGTTAAAATGCAAGTTTGGATCTCAAATTGATATAATACTCTATATCATACTCATCTGATCTGGGATCTCTTTTAAAGAAGCATTATTTGCTTAGCTATAAAACAGTTTACAACCAAGTCCATTTTTGCTTTAATTTGCTACCATTCTCCCCTGTATCTTTTATATTCAGCAGCTTATCATTCTACTTAAACATGATTAAATTGGTTAGAGAAATAATCTGACTCTTTTTGCAAGTTAATTTCTCATTTAATTACAGGGCAGGTCTGTGTTGGACAGTCTTCAGTGATCATCCTGGAAAAAATGTGTTAATTACAGTATTGCAATTAATTTACTTAAACTGTACTAATGGCCTGATTTTCATAAATGCTGAGCATCCACAAATCTCACTGAAGACAATAAGAACTACAGTTTGAAAAGGACTTATTTGAAAATAAGTCCTTAACTGTTTTGAAATACCAAGCAATCTATGTAACAAGCATGCAAATGTTTCCCACTAAATTATATTACAACACAATGCATATTTTACACTTACAGCAAATAAAATTTAAGATAAATAATGATTTCAATACAACCTCCAAAATGATTTTATGACTATTATCTTTAAGCTATTATACTACAACTTATTTGCTGTCTGCCCAATAGCACTGATTTATAAACATCTAAAACAAATATAAAAATAATCCCAACACTTTTTTCTGATATCTATTTTATGTTTTTCACTTTTAAGTGATATTCATTAAAGGATTAATAATCACAAACAAACCCATCTGCTGTGGTACCACTGCTCTCCACATTCATTACAAATAACATAAGTCATCATTTGTTCATCTGCATTTGCATTTCGCACCCAACTAGGCAGGAAGAGAGTTCCCCTGGCAATCATAGTGACAGTGCAATCAAATTTTTCACAGCGCCTACATTTTATTTTGTTTGTCTGTGTGCCATCAATAACTTGGGGAAGCTGATGATCCTGAATAGATGATTCTGTGTACAAAGCCCTGAGTTGTTTCAGTTCATCATTGGCCATTTCCATCACTGTCATATCAGCAAAAGTCTTTGGACTCATAGTCCCTGAAAATAGTTTATGTTTTAAGTGGGAATTTTTAGGATTCTTCAAGTTAGAGACTTTGCTTCTGATACAATTTTTGTACTTTTTGTCATTTCTAGCATGAAGAGCAAAAATATGCTCTTCAATTTCTTTGGATAATTCTTGCCACTTATTGGCTTCCTCTTTGCTTGTGGCAGAATCAGTCAAGGCTTTATAAATAAGTTCTGTGCATTTCAACCTCATGGGCTTCATATGTCCTTGCTGTGGGCTTGTTTCACTGCCAGCAGGTTTAGTGTCTTCATTATCAGTGTGCTGCTCTTCTAAAAGACCCAGTTGATTCACAGTGCTTTTTGGCTTATCATACACTTCATCTTTTGAAACATTTTGTGATGTCAGCAAACTGTTAGAACCAGCAGCATCTAACATTTCATGCTGATTCAATTCTTCAGAAAACTCAGTTTGTTCTTGTGGAACCACACTGAAATATTCATTGTGCTCTTTCACACTCTCAGAAACTGACTTTTTACCTTGTACCGATGAAAGATAGTTATTCTTGTAAAGCGTCTTCCACTTTGATAATAAATACTTTGCTTTCTTTTTCAACGTTATTGCAGGACAGTTCTGGAGGACTCTGTACACAGCTTTGGCAACATCAGTCTCCTGAAGATATTCTATAGTCATATCAACAGCTTCAAGTTCTGTAAGGTGATTTCCAATATCTTGGAAATTGTTTTCAGACAGTAGCTTCTCAATATAATGGGCTCTGTTCATAATTATTTTTTTATCAGACATTTTTAAACCTGAAAGAAAAGTAATAATAATAGCTTTCTCTATGGTCATGATGATTATATCATATATTTTTATTAATGTTCCGCAAACTTTCATAAGCTTTGTTATTGTACAATTTATTTTATTCTTAAATGTGCAAAAAACCTCACTTACACCACACATGTCCTTATTTGCATGTACATTATAGAAGTAGACACTAAAATAAGCTAAATACATAGCCAATTACATGCTCAGTCAAAGTTTTGAGACAACAGAGTGGCTTTGCACCTATATCCTAAATATTAATAGACTCTGGTTCTATTAGTCAATTGGAAAAAACAAGGTCCAAAGTTCAGTGTTCACTACTGAGAATGCCCAGCCACAAGTCCTCTGATGTTTAAAATTTAGAGACTATTAGAAAGAGTGCTTGGGCTGAGCAAAACTGTTACAATGACACAAAAAGACTCTTTTCTCTCATACAGCCAGGACACAAACTATTTAGGGCTTTATATATCAATGTCAACCACTTGAATTTCATCAAGAAGCAAATAGAAAGTCAATGCAGTCTTCAGAGAATTGGTGTATTATTATCACGTTTGTATGTTTGGTCACTGATTTTGCATGCCTCAACTTTTGGGTTCCTCACTTGAGACCTCTTGGACCTGTTTTTCATAACTGCTGAGCACTCAGTTCCAACTGAACTCAATGGAAGCTACAGATTGTCAGCACATCTAGACAAACAAGGAAGATTGGAATCCAAAAGTCAATGACCATCTTAAAAGATTTTGCTTTGTGGCTTAATGTTTTTTTTAAATCAGTCTTTGTCACCACAGCCAGCTCTTTTCTTAGCATGAGTCTTCCATGAACGTTTACAAATTTGGCTTAATAAATTCCCAAATGTTTGGGTGTTTTAATATCTAATATAAAATCTTTTATCTGGCTTTAACAATTTTCATTGTAAAATAAAAGATATCATCTTTCACAGAATTTATCATAACAAATCACTTAATTAAATAGTGCCAGAATGTTGCCTTTTTATTTATTGCATTTGTTTACCATGACAAGCCATGATTTTCCCCTTTTCTGTTTGCCATTA
This sequence comes from Dermochelys coriacea, assembly GCF_009764565.3. Lineage (NCBI taxonomy): Eukaryota > Metazoa > Chordata > Testudines > Dermochelyidae > Dermochelys > Dermochelys coriacea. Next base: position 135,142,107 of record NC_050068.2, on the reverse strand, counting down.
CAGGCAGCTTTAATTATAACAAATCAGCTTCTGCATCTCATCCCCCTAGAACAAAACAAAAAACCCAGGAGCCCATTTTTCTGTCAGTGGATGTCTAAATGTTACTGACATAAATGGGGATTACATATGCACATCCAGGAGAAACCATAAAATGTACAAAGGCTTTAGGAAACCTGTGCATTCACATTCTCCCCATATGAAATTAGCTTTCAGTGCTTATATTTGAAGTGTTTTGCAGCAGAAAACTGAAATACACATGATTGCTTCTTCATATTAAGCTTCTCTTAGGCCTTGACTATGTCAGGAAGATAAAATCATATGGCTAACATATGTGCACTATGTGACCAAATCACATTTGCCCAGGGAAAAATGAATAAATCCAATATACAATTCAGAATAGATTTTTCAGGCCGCTGTTGTGGCTCCAACAATTTTCATTTTTAAAATGTGTTAATTACATGTGTTAATATATATATATATATATATATATATATATATATATATATATACACACACACACATACATATACATACACACACACATATTATTTTTGACATTTGGGGTTTTTTGGGTAACTGTTATAGTACAGAGATGAACAAATTTAATTGGGAGCTGCTAAGTTAAATCCTGGGAGGCTAATAGAGAGAAGTGGGACAAGACCAGTAAACTCCCACTGAGGTCATCTCCTCTGCCCTTTCCCCTACTAGTTCTAACATTCTACATCCCATAGCAAGTAAATATTTTATTTATTTACAAAGGTAAAGTAGGTTTCAGAATAGCAACTTTTATGTTAGAAACTGTTTATCTGTTCTTTTTGCAAGCTCTTTAGGGCAAAGGCCTCTTTGTGTATTTTTCATAAAGTACCTGGCACCCTGACTGTGCTATACAAATAATGTTTTCACAGCATATGCACTGTTATATGGCCTAATGAAAAAGTAAAGGGCATTTGGGATGTAGATTCTTGTCATTTGACTGTTTTTAGATTTCCCATATGCCTGTCTCATTATGCCCATGACAAAAATCAAAGCCCTCAGGACAGGAACAATATACAAATTTGTACAAAAGACCAGCAGTCCTAATACTTTTCTCCGTTATCTCACTTTGATAAGCATAAATTAAGACTGAATGAAGTATTCACTAAAGTGAATTCTTGGCCTTGTAAACCAGTGTGATTGTATCACTGTTTTCAGGGTTTATCCCAGTCAATTTTTTTTTAAAACCAGAAATAGTGTTTTGTCACAGTTTTTCTATATCCCTTCTCATTCTGACCAGCTAAAGAAATCAGCCAGCTGAGAAGGTGAGACTGATAACAGGTTGGCTAAGTGCTCACATATTAAGGAATACATCTTCACCAGACCTGTCACATGTGTCACTCTGCTTTGCCTTAGTCATGACGGTTCTGAGCAGAAGCCTGGCAGTGCACTGAATGATGAGCTGACAAGCAGCTTACATGATCTGCGCAGCCATATGCAGGTAATTACCAAGCTTGCCTAATATGATTCATGCATCTGACTAGCTTCCTTGCACCACAGATGAGCAGAGGATTAAGGTAGGGTCTCTGGAGCTGGGGTAGAATAAAAGGACTAAGAATAAAAGGGAGGCAGGGCTGCTGGTGCGCTGAGGCACCTGCCTACACGCTGACCAATACTGTCTCATTGCTTCCTTGTCCTCCCCTGTTTGTCTGTATCTATTTGTTGTCTCTTGTCTTATACTTAGATTATAAGCTCTTTGGGGCAGGGACCATTTTTTGTTCTGTCTTTGCAGTGAGCCTAACACAATGCGGTCCTAGTCCATGACTAAGGCTTCTAGGTGGTACAGTAATACAAATAATAATACTTAAAATGAATAATTATGGTGGAGAGAGTGAGGGGAAGGTCAAAAGGGGAGAAAACTGAAGGATGCTGAAAGAGAGGTGAAATGACCACAGGAAAAGTGAGGAAAGAGAAAAATAGAAAACAAGAGCATAGAAAATATGAGGAAGAGGTAGAGTGGGCAGTCTTTTTTGTCCTTTATTCCCCAGCTGCCAAAACCCTTGCTTCACACCTCCCTGACTGCCTCCAAAAACAATCCATAAATATTCCCAAACTGCCTATCCCATGTTTTCACTTTGAAAATCTGCTCAGCATGACAGACTGAATCCACTTTGAAGGCTCTTGTGATCTTAACTCATGACAATTTTCAAAGTCAGGGAAAACTGTTGGTACACATCCAGAATATACATCCACAGAGGAGTAGTTAGAGAGGAGACAGCATAAGCGTGATGTTTACTGAATTGTATATAAAGTTTTAAAAGTCCACACAATCATCCCACAGGGAACCTGAAGAAAGAAAGAAAGAAAGAAAGAAAGAAAGAAAGAAAGAAAGAAAGAAACCTAAGCTATCTATTTTTGAATTTAAGATTTCACTAAACTAAATGCTTCAGTACATTATGGATGCAAAGATAAACTTTCTGCATGTGAACTGAATGTAAATCTTCCAAATGTGAAATGAATGAAAAGCAATGCAATGTTATCTTTTTGAATTGCAGACAACATCAATGCCTACAGTGAAATTAATATCAATTATTTATTACAGGGTCTGCCATGTTTCCCTAAGTGTGAACCGCAGCCCAGCCTGACCTTCTTCCAAGCTGACTGACGCCCTCTACTGGCATCCTAAACTGCCTCCAAAATGTCAAGCATGAATAGGTTTAAAGAGCTTTGTGAATCTTTGATGATTGGTATTAAAAATGAAAAATGCTACTTAAGTATAGTTTTAAAATATTTAGAAAGAAGAGAGATTGACAGGATACATTTTTCAGTTACATCAGTTGAATTGTATACATAACATCCTCAGTCTCATTGTTTAGTTTAGAAATACACACAGTCTAGTACAATGAAAAGGTTTGTTTAATTCTAAAAAACTAAAGTGATGGAAAAAATAACACTATTCATTTCCAAAAGTATCCTACATCCTTAATAACGACAAATACAGATCCAATCCAGCAAAAAGTTACACAATGAGAGAGCAGATGTATAAATCCAGCACTGCACTTGATTAGTTTCCTGTCTTACAAAGATCAAGTAGTTGGTGTTGAAAGAGGAAGAAAATCTGCTGGCTGTTATGGTTGGTCATGAGACACAGGGTGAAATTAGCTACAGTGTCATGTGCTCATCCAATAAGTATTATACTGCACTTCAGGATAAGACACTATCTTATTTGGCTAACACCCTCACCTCCAAACGAGACCTTTTCCAGCCCTTTTACAATGGTTACAAATGTGTGTGCACTGTTCCATGCCACATGTAAATTCTATATCCATACCTTTTACACACACATGCACACATGAAGTGTCTAAGTTACTTACGAGTTTTCTGAATCTCCCAGGCATGCATTAACTTTTTCAGGAGTTGGCTCTAAATGACTAAAAACACACACACTTTAAACAACACATACAGCCTACGTATGAATCAATATGCCTAGCAAAAGATTAAATATAATATGGATTAGAAGTAAAATAAGTGTGTTGAATAACTAAAGGAGCATTTATTATAATCTTAGAAAATTTACAGCTCAAGAGATAAGCTACTTACACTTAAAGCAAAATAGATGTTTTTACAGGAAGTCTTTCCTCAGAGGTTGATGTATGCATTCAATGAATAGTAAAGACGCCAAACTGAGCAGTTCACACAGGATCTATGCAGCAAAGTTAGATAAGAAAAACCAGAACAGTTAAAGCAATTATCAAAATATGTGCACAAAGCTATTAAAAGACCCTATCATGGCCCCAGAAGAATTAACGTCTGAAGTTGCTCTGTCATCATCAGCAAACAATTTATCTGGGCTCTTAATCAAGTTATTAAGATATATTTAGGGCCCTACCAAATTCATGGTCCTTTTTTGTCAATTTCACGGTCACAGAATTTTAAAAATCATAAATTTCATGATTTCAGCTATTTAAATCTGAAATTTCACGGTGTTGTAATTGTACGGATCCTGAACCAAAACGGAGGTGTGTGAGGGGTCACAAGGTTATTGTAGGGGCACTGTGGTACTGCTACCCTTACTTCTGCACTGCTGGTGGTTGTTGTGCTGACTTCAGAGCTGGGCAGCCGGAGAGTGTTGGCTGCTGGCCGGGAGCCCAGCTCTGAAGGCAGAGCTGCCACCAGCAGCGGCGCAGAAGAAAGGATGGCATGGAATGGTAATCCCGTGGGCAGGGATTAGGGTTCTCCCTCCACACTCTGCTCCTGTCTGTAAGCACTACCCCCACAGCTCCCATTGGCCAGAAACAGGGAGCTGTGGCCTAGGGGAGCTGCAGGGGCGGTGCTTGCAGAGAGGGGAAGCGTGCAGAGCCACGCGTGGCCTACCCCCCGCCCAGGGGCTGCAGCAGTGCATTGGTGCTTTCCAGGAGTGGTGTGGGGCCAAGTAGGCAGGGAGCCTGCCTTAGTGGCAGCCATGCTGCGCCGCCGACTGGGAGCTGCTGAAGGCAAGTGCTGCCCGGCAGGAGGTTGCACCACAACCCCCAGCCCTGAGCCCTCTCCCAGAGCCAGCACCCCATACCCCCTTCCTGCACCCTGAACTCCCTCCTGCACCCCAACCCCCAGCCCTGAGCCCCCTCCCAGAGCCAGCACCCTAAACCAGCCCTGAGCCCCCTCTCGGAGCCAGCGCCCCATACCCCCTTCTGCACCCCAAACCTCCTCCTGCACCCCAACTCCCAGCCCTGAGACCCCTCCCAGAGCCAGCACCCTGAACCCTCTCCTGCATCCGAAGCCCCAGCCCTGAGCCCCGGCCCAGAGCCAGCATCCCAAACCAGCCCTGAGCCCCCTCCCAGAGCCAACACCAACACCCTCTCCTGCACCCCAACACTCTGCCCCAGCCCAGAGCCCCCTCCTGCACCCAAACTCCCTCCCAGAGCTTGCACCCCTCACCCACTCCTGCATCCCAACCCTTTGCTCCAGGCGCAGCCCAGAGCCGCCTTCCACACTGCCAACCCTTCAGCCCCAATCCAGAGCCCGCACCCTCTCCCGAACCCCAACCCCCTACCCTGGCCTGGTGAAAGTGAGTGAGGGTGGGAGAGAGAGAGTGATGGCGAGAGTGGGGGATGGAGTGAATGGTGCGGGGCTTTGGGGAAGGGGTGGGGCAGCTCCTGGGTTGCCCTTAAATTCAAAAAACAATCTTGGGCATAAAAAGGTTGGAGACCACTGGTCTAGGGTCATCAGTATGGATGCCCAGGATCCTGTGCTGCTCCCAAAGCTGTCATGCTGCAATATAATCCCACCCAGCCATGCAAAAAACCCACCTCCTTAGAGTACGTGTATCACTGTGGGTTCAAACTAACAGTAATTTTAGGGTATATTTTCTATCGAAAATCCACTCAGGACTCAAGAAGAGCTTGTCACCGAGTTCCCTCCCACTCAAAGCTCCACTCCCTAGAGTGATGGAGCTCCAATAGTTGTGTTGTGTGGACAGAGAAAAAACATGGTGTAAAGCAGTAGCTCTGACCCTCTGCCAGGTGGACCCTAGTTTGCTTCATTCTATTACCATGGGCACAAGTTAGTATGTGGCCCAGTTAGTGGCAAATTATCCCATACTTGCTCTCTCCAGACCAGAGGCTAAGCAATACAGTATTTTGTCACTATCTTCCCCTAATAAGGTGACCAGATGTCCAGATTTTATAGGGATAGCCTCAATATTTGGGGATTTTTCTTATATAGGTGCCTATTGCCCCCCATCCCATCCTGATTTTTCACTCTTGCTATTGGGTCGCCCTATCCACTAATAATAAATAACTCTTAATTCTAGCATAGTAATTTTTCAACCATAGAACTCAATTTTACAAAGGTAGGTATCATTATCCCCATTTTCAGGAACAGAGAGGTGAGGTGACTTGCCCAATATTATATAACTGGTCAGTGACAAAACCAGGAATAGAATCATGATCTTTTGATTCACAGCTCAGTGTCCTAGCTACGTCACAATACACTGCTCTAAGTAAGCGGTTGGGGGAAAAAACAGAACGTTTGGGAACAGAGGCAGAATACGAAAGAAGCAGAAGAAAAATCGCAAGTCATTTTGAAGTGAAAAGACAATGCTTTACAGCAGTAGCTCTCAACCTTTCCAGACTACTGTACCCCTTTTAGGAGTCTGATTTGTCTCGAGTACCCCATGTTTCACCTCACTTAAAAACTACTTGCTTACAAAATCAGACATAAAAATACAAAAGAGTCACAGCACACTATTACTGAAAAACTGCTTACTTTCTCATTTTTACCATATAATTATAAAATAAATCAACTGGAATATAAACATTGTACTTACATTTCAGTGTACAATTTTAAAGAGCAATATAAACAAGTCACTGTCTCTATGAAATTTTAGTTTGCACTGACTTCGCTAGTGCTTTTTACATAGCCTGTTGTAAAACTAGGCAAATATCTAGATGAGTTGATGGACCTCTTGAAAGACCTCTGCATGCCCCCTGGGGTATGCGTACCCCTGGTTGAGAACCACTGCTTTACAGAATGCGCTCAGCAATTTTAAAATGCAGGATTTAATTTTTTTACCACCAGAGGGGGCTGTAGTACAACAAATCCATGATATCTTGATTTTTTTTTCCCCTTAAGCGTAAACTGATATTTACTATGGGTGGATTCCATGACACAGAAAACTCACTCTGGATTATTATAACTGTACCAGCACATAAGATTACTGCTTTTTTCCTTTTGTGGGTCTCTACCTTAAAGGGTCAGTTTTTCAAAAGCCCAAGCAACAGATGAGCCAAGCAAAATCATAGTCCCTGAAGTGTGCAGAGGATGCACGGCTTGATTTAGCATAATTTTGTAATATTGACATTATTCCGCTGCATGTAAAAGAAGAAAGGTAGCAGAATCCACTCTTTGCTGTTGACTGTCTATTTTGAAATTTTACGTATAGTTAAATAGACCAACAAACAAACTGTCTTTCAGGAAAAAATGTAGTAATCATTATAGAAGCTACAGTGAAACTAGACAACATTTCAATCCATTTATTCAAGTACTTATAATTCTATTTTCAGGTCAGGGAAAACAAAAGTAAATTTGGAGCAAAGAAAGTCAGGCTGTACACATAGCATTTTAATGTCAACTTTTGTCACAAAAGAAGCAGCATGATCTAATTGCCTGAGAACATTTAGGCCTGGAGGAGCACTCTAACCCGAATGTGCCACGCCTTAAGTGGTGAGAGGTAGCTTCTAGGACTTACGATTATGAAGGTTACCTTCCAATCCTGAACAGAGTGTAAACTGATACAGTACTGCCTTCTTAGGTCTGCAGGCAAACAGCTCCAATGCCCCTGCTGCAGCAGTGCATGCAGTGGTCAGTGACACATCAGTCTTCACTGCTACTATTCAGAACTGTCTGGGAAGCACAAAACTGACAAAAATACAGACAACTTCACTCTATTATTGGGAAAAACTATGAACTTTATCAGGAAAAGCACTGAAACTATTTACTGCGTAGGACCACCAATAAAAACAGAGGCTGGGTGGGAGGAAGAACAGCAAAAACAACCCTTCACAACATCTAGAAAGTTGAGCGAGGGGAAGAGTAGTGGAGATGAGATGACTGTGTGTGCAATAGTCAGCAGACTCGGGGAAGAGGACCTAAAGAAATATTCTCAAGGCAGTCCAGAGTCTGAGACAGAGAGAAAATGTTCCTCCTTTCCAACAGCCAGAGAGGGACTATGGTACTTCAAATTTAATCAGATACCTACTTGCCCAAAGCTGATAAGAACAATGGCCTGCTGACAGGAATGCTAGCAGTTTAGGAGTGCCATGGTACAAGTAGGCATCAAGTAAGTTTCTCAGGCCCTAACTGTGACAATGGCTGACCAGGTGCCGGCTCATACCAAGGCCCTTAGGACTCACTAAACACTGACAAATGCATAGCTGGAAACCAGCCTGGCTCACCTGTGGTGTTAGCACTGTTAAAATAAATGTTAAGTTAATAAGAATGTGTGTAATGTTTAGAATTAATGAAATGCTTGCAGGATGCTGTATGTATGGATTTCACTTATAATATCTGTAGCCTACAGTATAAAATACACAACTACAGAGGTTTACAATGCACTCATCAAACAGAAAAGAAACATTAATTAGTGTAATTAGTGTAAAGTGCTAGTTAAGCACACAAAAAAACCCCAACCAAATGAGCCATTGTGAAACACAGGACAAAGACTTTGTTGATTCTCACCCACCCATAACTTCCATAAGAGGGGACCTGTGAGTGAACTCATCCCATAAGCTTGAGCTCTGGGGAAAAGGAATTAAAAATGCCTGACAAGAAGCAACCGTATCACTATGCTGCTTGGAATTCAGAGAGGGCAATATTTCTAAGCATAAGCAAGGGACCCCCAAGCTGCTTAGTTTGGGTTAGCCCTAAAGGACATAGAGCTTGCATATACAACAGCTATCAGTTTTTGGATCCTAAGACTGTAATTCATTTGTGTGTGTGTTTACCTTCTTTAGCCTTGTAACTAACTCTCTCATTTCTTTTTCTTAGTTAATAAATCTTTAGTTAGTATTATAGGATTGGCTACAAGCATTGTCTTTGGGTTGAGATCTGATGTACAACTGATCCGGGGTAAGTGACTGGTCCTTTGGGACTAGGAATAACCTGAATATTATTGTGATTTTTGGTGTAAGGGATCTCTATCACAGAGGCAAATTTACCTAGGTGGCAAGACAGACTCGAGTTTGTCTAACCTGTTCTTTAAAACCTCCAGTGACGGGAATTTCACATCCTCCCTTTAAGCCTATTCCAGTGCTTAATCCTTATAGTTAGAAAGTTTTTCTTAATATCTTACCTAAATCTCCCTTGCTGCAGATTAAGCTGATTACTTCTTGCCCTACCTTCAGTGGACATGGAGAACAATTGATTAGGTCTTCTTTATAACAGCCCTTAAACATATCCTCCAATATTCAAATCACTAATGAAATATTGAATAGTATCAGGACCGATCCTGGTGGGACCCCACTGGATATGTCCTCCCAGTTGACAGCGAACCATTGACAACTACTCTCTGAGTAGAGTCTTTCAACCAGTTGTGCACCCACCTTATAGCAATTTAATCTAGACAGTATTTCCCTAGTTTGCTTATGAGAATGTCATGTGGGACTATGCCAAAACCCTTACTAAAACCAACATATATCACATCTACAGCTTCCCCACCCCCGCCTCTCCCAAATCCACAAGGCCAGTAATCCTGTCAAAAAAGGAAATCAGGTTGGTTTAGTATGATTTGTTCTTGACAAACTCATGTTGGTTCTTACTTATAACCCTATTATCCTCTTGGTGCTTACAAACTGACTGCTTTATAATTTGTTCCAGTATCTTCTGAGGTATCAAAGTTAGACTGACTGGTCTATAATTCTCTGGGTACTCTTTGATCCTGTTTTTAAAGATAGGAACTATATTTGCTCTTCTCCAGTCATCTGGGGCTTCACCCATCCTCCAAGAGTTCTCAAAGACAATCATTAATAGTTCTTAGATTGCATGTGCTAATTCCTTAAGTACATCCTAGGATGGCTTACGCCCTTCCAACTTTAATATATCTAACAATGGGGAACTGCGGAAACCCGCCTGCTGCCACCACAGTGGGGAGCTGTGGGGGTCCCTTAGCTCCCCACTGTGATGAAGGGAAACTGCGGTGATCCTCCTGCCTCCCTGTAGTGGGGGGAGCTGCAGGGGTCCCTCTGCCCCCCCATGGCGGCCAGGGGGTCCCCCGTCCCTCGGCAGTGGCGCTGCGGGGATCCCCCTGCCACTGTCACTGCGGGGAGATGCGGGTGTCCCCCTGACACGCCAAGGCAGCCATGGAGCTGCGGGGGTCCCACTGCCCTGCCGCAGCAGCAGGGAAGCTGCTGGAGTCCTCCAGCCCCACCATGGTGGCTGGGAAGCTGCAGGGATCCCTGTCTCCCCACAGCAGCCAAGAGCTGCAGGGTACCCCCACTGCCCATGGCAGCTAGGAGCTTGAGGGCCCGCTGCCTCAGGACCTCTGTGACAAAATCGTAGCCTTAATTATGACTCAGCTACATTAAAGATCAAATTCTGATCTATGAATCAACATGACAGCTAGGACAATGCAGACCACAAAGCCCAGGAAAAACCATGTGAGATAAAGCATTCTTAACAGAGACAATACAGCTATGGAGCAAACTACCAGAGGAGATCAAAGGAATCCAAAGTCATTAGGAAATACTGCAGAATCTCTATGCAGCCCTTTCAACCTTCAAAATGACACTGACAAAAATGACTCCCACATCTACACTGCTACCAACAAAATCTAAAATAAATCAAAACCAAAAACCCTACCCCAAGCAGAGTTTTCACCCTGAAAAGGGAGAAGTGCCAGAGACACCAGGAAGTCCATTATGACTTCACTATCCCTATTGATCTTACATGGAAGGTGTTAAGATACTATGGTGATAGGCAGCAGTCTAAAACCTTAAAATAGATTGTGATCCTTTCTATTTTGGAAACAATATTTGATGGGATGTAGAAAATACCATTTAAATAGTTATTCGAGTAGTAATACTGCCTCCTTTTTGTTATAAGCTGACACCATTTATTTTATATTTAGCAGACGTAAATACGCTAAGGTTTTATATGATTATCTAGAAATGTGTTCATATGGCATTATTGAGGGTCACACAGGAAATTACTTTTCTACAGAAATCTGATAGAGCATCCAAAATTAGTCATTAGACAACTGAAATGTCATATTTATTTCTATTTGAAAAAATATTATGTCGCAAGGGATAAGAATATTTATTTCTTTGAAAACTTTTTACCGATTAGTTCTCTGTTACACAATTTGAAATGATCATATTGGAAGATTATTATGTCTACTTTGTTTTTTCTTATTTTTAGAACTATAACAACAACACTGGTTACTGAAATATTTAAGAGTATATGCAAATAACAGTACTAATAGACACGGACAAACATTCTTATTAAATTGATCACATATGAGGAACAGTTATTTAGCTTGTTATTCTACTACTTCAAAGATTTAGTTTCACAAGGTCTTCATCTTGGGCATCAAGTCTTCAGCACTAGAGAATCTGTGAGTTGAACCACTCACACTGCATGAATTTTATCATTAGTTTAGGAGTTCCACTTGATCTGATGGTAGAGGCATGAGTCCCTCCCAACATGATATGTGATGATGGTTTTTTTGAAGAATGGTTATTTACATATCTTATCCCAAATCTCACTTGCCTTACTCATATGAGCTGTCCTGTTGAATTTAATGGGATTATTCACCTGAGTGAGGCAAAAAAGATTTGGCCTTTTATTAAGGACTAAATTATAGCTAGCTATTTTCATGGGCTGTAAATATTACAATCTCCATAACAGAATTTCCCCCTTTGTTTAGCTTCATGTCAGTTTGTGATAATTCTATAATGTATTTTTAATTTTTTTTTAAAACAAGCTTTTAACAAATACAAACTGAGACAGTATTTCCACTAGTTTTTTATTTGCAATTTCTTTGGTGGCAAATTGATGGTATGCAATTCTGCTTATATTTTATCACACAATAATTCCATTAATTTTATTACTGTCCTATACATTGTTCAGATGGAATTTCATTAATGAATTTAAGAAATTATATTTACACATTAGTAATAGACTTTATTACAGTTTCTTGTAATCTGCAGCTGTTTCAAGTAGAAAAATACTTCCATGATATCTCTGATCTATGACCAAATCATATTTCTGTCAGTCTTAAGAATTATTTAGCCTGGTATTTTCAACTTTTGATGCAACACTGTATTACTTGAGAGTAAGAAGATATATTCCTTCATACACGTTCCTTCTCCCCCAACCCTTCTCCTTCTACATATCTTTATGACAAAACTGAACAGGAACTGGCAGGAAAATATCCCTTCTCTCTTTCAGCTACTTTTCAATACTTATCAGTAATAGGTAATAGCTGTGACCACTGGATAAGAACGTTGAATCTCTTTCTTTCAGGGAGCTCATAACAGGTCAAGCTTATGTCACAAGGGATTTGTTTTCAAAATATGCACTATTATTTTTGGATAAAAAAGGACTACTGAACATGGGGTGGTTGGGGGAAAGCAGTTTAATAAAATTCCAGATCTTAATAGAAGATTCAAGTATTGTAAATTAGTAACAGGTGGTGAGTTATGTTTGATTTACAATATTTAAAAAAACAGACCAGTCAGAACAAGACAGTAGTATTTTGCTATGCATTAAGCAACTTTTGACAAAAGATAACTGCAAATTACCATAATTTTAATTTAAATTGGGAGTGTCTCTTGAGAACTGAGAAGGCATACCCTACTGCTTTCACAGAAGTAGGGTTATGGAACCTTCCCCCCAAACCTTATATAGCAGAGGGCAGAGCTGACCTGGAGTACTGAACTCTGTAACAGTCAAATAGTAAGTGCTGGTACCATTGACACTGTACCATTTAAATTCTCACAATACATTTACCCAATCAAAACAATTTACCCAAAGAAAAATTTTAGGGTGTGTGAGAAAATCTTTTATTTTATTAGTTTCCATCCATGATATGAAAAGTAAACCCCCATCTCACATTTTGCAGAGGCAGTGAATTTTAAAAGACCTACAGTTTATTACTGAAAAATCTGAAAAAGACAATATTGAATTGGCAATGCTTCACTGTTCCCTTATAGCCAGAGGATGCTATATCCCATTCTCTCATTCTAAGAACATGCCAGGAGACTCTAATACAATTACAGGAACTGCTGCAGTTAATAAATAAACTAATGTAATTAAATCCAGTTTAGTTTTCTAAATTGCTCAGATAGATGGATTCATGCTAGATGGAAGAAAACCATTAAATTCATACTGCCAGTCACTTAGGACACATAGCCAATACGGTAAAACAGCTTAACACTACAGAAATCTTCCAAGAAGAAATCAGATTCTTCACAATATGTAACTGTGTTACTCAAAAGTAGGGACTGAGCACAATTTCAATTCAAAATGATGTCTCCCAAACCCATTGAGTATTCATACATTTTTAGTCTTGTACTTCCCTGGATTCACTTTCTATGTGCAATAGAATCCACAGCATTGCCAAACCCAATCTTTCAAAAAACATGAGTCAGGTTCATTTACAAATCACTATTTTTTTAATAATTAATTTTTGTATTTGCCTTCTGGGTTTTAACCCTTCAATGCTCACATCTTCAAGCTTTTCTCCACAACCATATGGTCTAGAAACTTTAAAAAAATGCACGTTCATCTCCACTTTCAATCACCTAACTCCAAGAGTTAGAGCTTTAAGAAAAAAATCATAAAATTTTGTCAGACTCACAATAAAATTGTAAGAGTTGGCAAAAATGCACCTATTCACCACAAGTTTTCCTCCCCATCAGAAAAGTATTCCTCAACTCTCCTCCAACTTCCTCTCGCTGTTACTTCTCTTTCATCCACCTCACTACCTACTATTAGATTCCTTCCTGTCTGAACCTATCCTGAAGGATGACCCATCACTCACAGATATTGGGAGACAGGCCAGTCCTTGCTTACAGACAGCCCCACAACCTGAAGCAAATACTCACCAGCAACCACACACCACACAACAGAACCACTAACCCAGGAACCTATCCTTGCAACAAAGCCTGTTGCCAGCTCTGTTCACATATCTATTCAGGGGACATCATCATAGGGCCTAATCACATCAACCACATTATCAGAGGTTCGTTCGCTTGTGCATCTACCAATGTGATATATGCCATCATGTGCCAGCAATGCCCCTCTGCCATGTACATTGGTCAAACTGGACAGTCTCCACGTAAAAGAATAAATGGACACAAATCAGACGTCAAGAATTATAACATTCAAAAACCAGTCGGAGAACACTTCAATCTTTTTGGTCACTCGATTAGACCTAAAAGTCGCAATTCTTCAACAAAAAAACTTCAAAAACAGACTCCAATGAGAGACTGCTGAATTGGAATTAATTTGCAAACTGGATACAATTAACTTAGGCTTGAATAAAGACTGGGAGTGGATGTGTCATTACACAAAATAAAACTATTTCCCCTCCTACTGTTCTTGTAAAGTGCTGGAAATGGCCCACCTTGATTATCACTACAAAAGGTTATCCTCCTCCCCCGCCCACCACCACCTCCGCTCTCCTGCTGGTAATAGCTCACCTTTCTTGATCACTGTTATTACAGTGTATATGGTAACACCGATTGTTTCATGTTCTCTGTGTATATAAAATCTCCCCACTATATTTTCCACTGTATGCATCCGATAAAGTGAGCTGTAGCTCACGAAAGCTTACGCTCTAATAAATTTGTTAGTCTCTAAGGTGCCACAAGTCCTCCTTTTCTTTTTACGGATACAGACTAACATGGCTGCTACTCTGAAACCTTCCTGCCTTTGTCATCCTGGTGTACGCTGCAGGTTTAAAGTTGGCCAATAGCCTCTAGGGTCTCATACCATATTCTTAGATTTTGCATTTTCCAGTTATTTTGCAACTTCCCACAGATTTTGTTTACATCATACTGTAGGTTTACCTATTTTAACCCAATAAGGCCCCAATCCTGAATGAAGCTTCTTTCACGCAGACCCATCGACGTGGAATCTCATAGAAATCCTGACCTTCTGGTATCCTGATTTGGCCTGACTGTTGGTAACTATCTCCTGGTTTCTGCCCTGGTTTCTCTTGATTCTGATCTCTGGGTGTTCCAGCCCAGCCTGATTACTGGTAACTGGCTTCCTTGGCCTGTGCCTGATGCTAGGCCAGGCTAACCATGCCCTGGCTCTAACATACACTGACAGCAACTTCTTCTGTAGCGTAGACATATCTTTTGCACTAGTGTAGCTACACCAACGACTGGCCACCAATGGCTGTAACAAAGGTAAACTCCAGTGCAGACAGTGTCAGATACCAAGACAGAAAACTCACCATGGAAATTACTCAGGCAATCAATCCCATAGTAGATTGTTACTGTAGAAAGTGACATATTTTCACTATGGTCCAAAATGTGCCTTTCAAATCTTTCCTTAAAAGTAATTTCTCTCACAAGGCTCTTATCCTTCTATCTGAGGGTTATATACTGCTTCTCATCATTGTATGATCAGAGTACATCTTGTTCCCCCTTCTCAAACTCCTTATCATCCCTTTAACATGATGGAAAGAGAGAAGACAAAGTTTAACATTGAGCTACAAGACAAATGCTGAATACAGTTACTTACTTAGTCACTTACTTTTGCTGAATGCCATTTTTATCTTTTTTTTCTACTGATCTGTTTATATTCTAAACAGGATCCTCAACTTGTAAAGCACCTATCTTATTCTAGGCACCATAAGCTAAATTCACCCCTGTGCTCCTGCACAGCCTGGCCCAAAGAGAAAGGTTGGGACAACTTATGCTTCCTCAATTCTTGGGCTGTTGGATGGAGGGTAGCTCAGCCTCCTAGCTTGCACATGGCTTCCCAAGGCCCCTGTAGCAGTGAGGAAATAGTTGGGAGCAGCCTAGAAGGCCCCCTTTGCTGGTGGAACCATACTGTTGCTTAGATTGTAAGCTCTTTGGAGCAGGGACCGTCTTTCTATTCTGTGTTTGTACAGAGCCCCCTAGCACAACAGCGTCCTGGTCCATGACTTGGGCACCTAGGTGACATGGCAATATAAATAATGATAATCTGCATGCCATTGTTCAAGCACAGCTGGTGCAAAAGGACTGAAAATTATCTGTGAACTGGGCCTACCATAAATAAAAACCTGTACTGTGTATGTCTGGGGCTATTACCTTAGAATGAGGAGGGGTTAGTAACATAAACAGCTGACCACAGAAGTCAACTCTACACTTCAGCCCACCAAGACTAAAGTGTGTTGATTGTTAGTAACAAAACCCAAAGGGAGGTGAAACCCGCCCGGTTCTAGGTTTGGATACGAAGTGGATTCAGGTTTCAGAGCAGCAGCCGTGTTAGTCTGTATTTGCAAAAAAGAAAAGGCGGACTTGTGGCACCTTAGAGACTAACAAATTTATCTGAGCGTAAGCTTTCGTGAGCTGTGGCTCACAAGTCCGCCTTTTCTTTTTTGAAGCGGATTCAGTTTGCAAAACTTCGCTACGAAGCGGGGCCCAAACCGCTTACCCAGCTCCTGGGGGTAGGAGACACCCTCACCCCTCCCTCCCTGCCTGTGACAAGGGGCGGGGTTTGGCTGAGTTTCACCTCCATGGCTCAGGTTAACACCAAGCAAACCGTGTGGGAGTCGAACCCAGATCAATTGAAATTTGGCTGTTCCCCCACCCCGGCGCGGGGAGCCCCCGATCTGGAGCGCAGACAGGGGCTTAGGGGAGACGGTGTCTCCCGCCCCTTGCTGCACGGTGCCCCTAAATCTAACTCCCGTTATCACGGGGGGGGGGACGCAGGGGTCTGACCCCCCTCCCCTGACGTCTGACCCCCCCCATCACTGCAGGGGGGGGAGGGGCAGGCGGTCTCTCCCCGGTATCACGGCGGCGGAGCAGCCACCGTTACCTCCGAGTTGGGGCAGGGGGCTCCTCCGCCCCTCCAGCCTGAGCCGGCCGCCGCCATCTTGCCGCTGCCGTGCAGGGCGGGCCCCAGGCTGGGGGAGCCGCGCCGCGCCGCGGCGGGCCGGGCTGGGCGGGAAGGGCCGAGCGAGCGGGGAGAGCTGAGCCGCGGCCCCTCGCTAGGGCCGGGGGTGACTGTGCCTCACAATCCCGCCCGCGCTGTTCCCCGCCCCGAGAGAGGGGAGACGCTGTGGCGGGAGATCTGCGTTATTATTTGGCCGCCCGGCCCGTAATAGGCAGCTTCATACCAAAGCCCAGGCCCCGAGCAGCGTCGGGGGAAGCCAGCTGCAGGGCTAAGATGGCCCCAGCGGTGCCTGTGCTGTCACACAGGCAGCAAAATCACACACACGCCACTCACCTGTGAGTGTCTCCAGCGCGTGCCAAAATCTCTCCCCCCAGCCTCCAGAGGGGAACTGTCAAATACAAGCAAAATCTCCCTCCCAGATCCCCCCCGAAGGAGAGAGACCGAGGCAGTGTGCAGCCAGCTTAAGCTGCGGTGAGACTGGTGGAAAGGTTTCAGTCCTGCAAGCATGCTGTTTGAGAGCATAAAAAGAATGCACAGTGTGTGTGTGTGGGGGGGGAGTTGTCAAGATCCCCTTCGCCCCATGACTGGACCTGTGTTTTAAGGTCACATCTACAATACGAAGAAAACTGTTTCCAACGCAGCTGTCTCCTGACTCAAGTACAATAATCATTCCATTTTGGCTTCTGCTGTGCTTCATTTACCCAACTAAAGTCTTGGTATGGTGGTGTTTCTGGGTCAGGAGTGATTGTTGTAAATGGGTCTCTTAGCGTATTTATAACTGTGATGTGTTGCAGAGCGAGGCTGACACAAACATCAGAAGCTTCACACACCATGCTCCCCTGTTCACTGGTACATTGAAACAGGAGGGAGAGCCCACACTGTGCATTCAGGAGAGGTGGAAGAGCCATGCTTCGCCTTTGAACCTTCCCCCTTTACACGTCTCCAGAAGGAGAGGATTTGACATACAAACTCAAGTTTAAGATTTATTTCCAGTGATGGAGTCTCTCTTCTCCTCTCCCCACGAAATAAGTGAGACTGGAGGAAATAGATGTCAAGCGTAGAGTAGGGTTAGAAAGCAATAATAATTTAAAATGAATGGCAGGTATAAAGCTAGTGGAGAAGGACAAGAATATCAGAAACATTCCAGCATTCAGCTTGGTGCTACATCACTTTTACTATTCCTGTCAAAATGCTTAAAAATAAATATTATTGAATCCAAAGCACAGAGCAATGAAGAGAAACTCTCCTTCAGGGCAGCTTAAAATAATCAGGTTTTTTTTAAAAAAAAGAAAAGGAGGACTTGTGGCACCTTAGAGACTAACAAATTTATTAGAGCATAAGCTTTCGTGAGCTACAGCTCACTTCATCGGATGCAAAATCGAAAGCTTATGCTCTAATAAATTTGTTAGTCTCTAAGGTGCCACAAGTACTCCTTTTCTTTTTGCGAATACAGACTAACACGGCTGCTACTCTGAAACCAGGTTTTTTTTAAAACTCTGCTTCTGTGACCCTGCAACTAATCAGGTGGATGACAAATCTAACTTAGTATACACAACACTAAAAATCAGTACAGTATTTTTAAAACATTTATTATAAAAATATACTTGACAGCATGAGAGAAAATCTGGGTACAGTCAACATGCTGAATATAGGTTTTTATTTAATCAGTGGTGATGATTTAAAAATTGATTTATTTCTTGTAAATCAATAAATAAGCACAAAAATTTGTAAACTTTTGATATGTTTGTTATTCGTTCATGTTTTTCTGACTATTTTACTAGGGTATCCAAGCTGATTGTATAAAAGATAAATACTGATTTGTAACGCACATACAATAGTGTGTGGAGGAGTTTCTCTCCCATTTAAGTTTTCAATGACAAATCCATTTAATTCTTCACAACACTTTTGTTTTTCTTGCTATGTTTACAGTAATGTGAATGTTACTCTTTGCTAACACTACAGGTGTCTGAATTCTGATTTTTCTAAAAATTATTGCTGAGCTTTCCTTTTCAAATGTTACACTATGGCTGATGCATCATGCTATGAAATGTCTTTATTTCTTTGCAAAATCTAACATCACTTTTTTTTTAGTTTAAAGATAATGTAAAAAAAAAGACCTTTTGCACCTCTTGCATTGTTTCTGGTGCACTGAAAAGCTGACATAAGAATAAATGGTTTATCGAGACATTGTAATGAACCAGTGTCCTTTACTAGATGGAATCAGGACAACTCAACTGTCACATTAACTCAAGTGCTAAGGGGCTGTGTTTTTGGAGTTTGAAGATTAATCGTATTGCTATGACGTTCCAAGTGGCTGTGCTGCCATGGTATGTGCTGGTAATTGTGAAATCTTAGCTGACCATAGTTTTTAATACAATATTTTATTTTTATAACACTATTCTTTCTAAACTAACACATACAACATTGATTAAACCTGCTGTGTGTTGGCTAGCATTGTTCTGTTTTAATATGTATTACAGTAGCACCTGGAAACCCCAAATAAGGTTAAAGCCCAGTTGTGCCTGGCATTGTACAAACACCAAATAAAAGACAGTCCCTTCCCCCCCAGAGAGCTTACAATTGAATTAGGCAAGAAGACAAAGGATGTGCAACAGATGTGAATTGACTTGCCCAATCAGGAACAGTGCTAGTGGGGGCTTGCAGGGCTATAGCCACCCCAAAATTTGCATTAGCCCTTCCCCACTATGCAAAGGTCAACTATGCAGAATTACTGTAAGGGTGGCATGGTATGGCATTGTCACTCTTACTTTGCTGCTGGTGGTGGCAGCACTGACTTCAGAGCTGGAAGTCAGTCCAGCAGCTGGTGTTCTCCAGCTGCCCAGCTCTGAAGGCAGAGTGCAGAGTGGTGGTATTGGTTGGACTCCCAGCAGTAGCAGCAGCAGCAGAGAAATAAGGGTGGCATATTGAGTATGGGGGAAGGGCTGGGGGCGTAGAAATAACAACAAACTTGGAGAAGGGCATATGCAGGGAGAGTGAGGGGAGGAGTGTGCATAAGGGAGGGGAATCACAGGTGGGGGAGGTGGGGCTTGGCTAGGGGAGGGTGTCACAGAATGGGGGACATTATTGGGGAGGAGGATCACAGAGCAGGAAGGGGGAGCATGCATAGTGGAGGGGGATCACGGGGGGATCACATGCATAGAGGACGGGGGCTCACAGACGGGAAGTGGGGCATGGTTAGGGGAATGGCAGGTGTGGACAAGGGGCAGAGAGCCCGAAACAGAGGGAGTGTGGGTAGGGGTAGAGTTCCAGATCGGCAGGCACCGTGCGAGGAGGGGACTGGCACACAGTGGAACAGCAAAAGGCAGCCCGTCCAGTGGACACTGCTACTGTGAATGGAGCCAGAGGACGCTGTGAGGGGTCCGGTCCTGCCACCATAGCTGTCCAAGGCTGTTAGTGCCAGGCTTGCCAAGCTCTGAGCTGAGCTATGCTGCAGGGCTGACCTCGAGCTGTGGGTCCAGAGCCCAGGGCAGATCCAAGGCCCTTCCCACAAAGAGTCAGTCAGGGGCCAGAGCCCTCATGCTTTTCCTTGGCCCTGCCTGGGGGCAGGGGAGTCTCAGTGCTCTCGACCCGTATGTGTGCTCACAAGCTGAATAGTGCAGGCCCCCCAATTTTCTGTCTAGCCCCCCCCACGGGGAAGATGCTGGCGCCACCCCTGTATCAGTGGACTATCCTACCTCTTATTTTATATATTTATTTAGCATGAATGTATTATATATTCATAGGTGCTGGAACTAGGGGTGTGGGGGTGCTGCAGCCCCCTGACTGGAAGTGGTTTCCATCATATACAGGGTTTACAGTTTGATTCAATGGCTCTCAGCACCCCCACTATAAAAATTATTCCTGCAGCCCTGTATATATTTAGGCAGCACCAATCACTGTAGAATCCAGGACTTTTACAGTAGTTCATGGTAGAGATTCTAGAGAGCAAGGTCTTTTGTGCTACTTTTTCTTTCTTGAGTCCTCTCCAATGCCTCAAGATATATTAATATAATTTTTTGCTCTTTACACAAGTTCCACAGTCATTCCCTGTGCGGGAAATTTGGGAATGGACTGTGAGTGGAGACTTTCAAACAACACAACTGCTAAATGGGTTTAAAAATTTTGTTTATTTTATTTTCAATATAATTTCAATTGAAATGATGTATAGCATTGAAATTGTTACACAGTACAGCTTATGCTTGTAAATTGTATTTTGAATAGAATTACACTAGAAATGATGCATAGTTTTGAGATTCTCAAAAATACAATCTATAGTTAAGTAGAGAATATAAATATATAATCTCTGCAAAGGTATAAAACTTCAAACAAGTTTTTACGCAGGATGAATTGGTAATTAGGGCATTGCTCTAGGCCTCAGGAGACCTGGATTAAATTCCTTAGTTTGCAAGTCACTTATTCTCCTTGTGCCTCAGTTTCCCATCTATAAAGTGAGGATAATAGCACTTCCCTACCTCACAGAGGACAATACGTGAATGATTGTGAGGTGCTCAAATACTAAAATAATGGGAGGAGATATGAGTACATAGACAGACTAATCAGCAATAATATTTAGATTTTTAAATGATTATTATCATTAATTAAGTTCTTAGTGTTGGACAAAACCTGAGAACTCTGCCTAATTTGATTTTTCCACATTTTTTAGTCTGTTACAGGATGTTTTGTTCTTGTTCATTTGTTTCATGTTCTTATTACGTCTCATATGATTTTTAACTTGGTTCCCTGTAAACACAAGTCCCACAACAAATCAAAACTAAAAACAAAGCTAACAAGTTTTATGCCTGTTTGCATTCATATATGTATAGTTCTTCAGAATTGGATCAGTGTTGCTCTAACAATTCCCTGACTACACAAGACTTAAACTACTGCCTACACGATAGGGTATCATTTCTGCCCAAAATAAAATAAATAAATAAATACATACATACATACATACATATATACATAAATTGAGCAGGCTTCTTCTACTTCTTCTACGTTGAGCTAAAGGAGAAACACCACCAGCTTTTGTAGTACTAAGTTTTATATCACCTATGTACCATCTACAAGAATTCAACACAATCACACACACATGTGAGCAGGTCTGGCATTCCATCAAGTAGAGGGTGTGTTACAAAATTTTGCTTTTATCTTTTAAAATAAATGTTTAATGTCAACAGATGTAATTCTTGGCCAGTAGTGTAGTTCATATTCTCCTGATGCCCTGTTTACCTGCTGAATACTTGGTTTTCCTCTTGTGTTTTCCAGTCCATTTACTGAAAATTTACTTAAGGTGCTATACATATTCAGATTGCATTTACAGAGTGCTTCAAATGATGTTTTAATCACTGTGCAAAACGTAAAATAAATTAATTATAAGGCTCATTTATGTCAATTAAAATGTTTGGGATAAATAGTCCAGACCTTAGCTTGCATGGAAACATAGAGGCAGAGGGCACATGGTTGTTGTAATGTCATAGGCAAATCTATTGCAAAGCCTTGGGGTAAAGTTAATGAGGTCTCTGACATTTACTTGCCATCACCAGTTTGTTTTTTGGAGTGGGACTGTTCTGTACCCTAGAAGTATAGGCCTGGATTTTCAAATCTGTATGTACAAATTGGGATTTGTCCATGAATATAGATATGTATTTGTGCATATTCTGAGTCATGCATGCAAACAAGGTACACAGAGACATGCTGGCCACTAACCAGTTTTGAGATATTGCATTTGGATTTTGGGTAAGCCGTGAAGTAGCACAGAAATTTTGCTGCTATTTGCAAAACATTTTAAATATCAAATTATTTAAAACAAAATCTGTAGGAAATTCCCCCTCAAGCTCTCTTTCATAATGATTGCTTTAGGAGAGGATTGGACGTAGCCTTTGTCTAGTCTTCCTATTCCCCACTTTTGGAATCCTATTAGAGCTACCTCTGCACAACAGCTCAAGAACATTTCATTCTGATGGGAAGAGCCTATTGACAGTCATTTCCTACAAATTCCCTACACGCATAGGCAAGATGTATGACTTTGAACTTTTCAAAATCCTGTGCTGTACTGCACAAGTAATGATAGCAGCTCTTGTCCATGGAATGAGATCAGAGAAATTGCATTCTCCCTGAACACACTAAGAGGTGTTGACTGATGATCACTTCCTAGAACACCCTAGATCAGGAGACAGAAAGTTAAGTTCTGCTCTGTATACCAGTCTAAATCTGGACTATCTCCGATGAACCCAATGGAATTACTTCAGGTTTACACCAATATAACTGAGAGCAGAATTTGAACCTGTAGCTTTAACAGGGAAGCTCAAAGACGAAAGTTATGATAAAGGAGCTAGAAATAGTGCACCCTTTCTGAAAATCACTGGACAGGCAAAACTATAAAATGTCATTCTTAAAAATGCTGTGGATCTGACTTAGGGAGCAAATTCTCCATTGATGTACACCCCATGCAACCACTCTGAATGAGTTTGCACACGGTGGAAGTCAGCACTGAATTTGGCCTGGGATCTATTTAATTAAATAACATCATTTGTACAGATGAAATAACAGGCAACAATAGTCCAGAAATACTGCATTATCCTGGCTGGAAAAAAATAACATTTCAGAATCATGGCTGGTTTCTGTAAATATTAACAACTTAGATACAGGATTTTTACTCATTCCTTGTGGCTTCTATTCCACAAGGAAAAATTACAGAGCAGGAACACTTGAAAAATCTCAAGACGTAAGAGTGGTTAAAACTAAACAATAGTAGAGATTGATTAAAAAAAACGGGCTTCCAAACCATTCACTAATAGGGAAGACATACTTCTGGAGTAAAATCAACATGAAGCAGGTACTGCTAGAAATCTCTGGAGGTTGGAGGTGAGGGAGGCTGCTAGGGAAATTTTTTGAAGTGATTTTGAAGACCCCTTTCCAAATGTTTGAATTCCTCTTTGAAACATGAGGTCCTGATTGGCCAACATGTTTGTGCCTTAAGCCATCACTGGCAGGAGATGCAGAGGAGGTAATTTCTTACTTTACAATTTTATCTGTTTCCCAAATCCATCAGACACTAGCCAGATGAGGCATCTGTTCTCCTGACAGTTAGGAGGCGTGTAAATCAATAAGAAGGTACAGTGATTCCTTACTAACACTTCAGCTCTGCTTACAAGCTTGAATGCAAGTGCACAATGCTACATATAGAAGCACAAACTCAACAAACCTCAAATTCACTTCCATCTTCTTCAGGGAGACCGCTGAGAAATCAGAATATGCAAAAATATTGGATGATGCTTTAAATATAGGTTGATTATCTTTTGATTCTTATTTATTAATTCACCAAATCCAGTTGTAAGAGGATACACCATTATAAGTAAGGCGGCTTGTGTTTAATAAAAATTAACGGGCCCGTGACCTGTCCATGACTTTTACTAAAAATACCTACCGTGACTAAAACTTGAGTGGGGGGAAGGAGACAGGTGTGCTGCGGGGCGGGTGGTATGGTGTGGTGTTGGAAGAGGTGACTCGAGACCCCTGCTGGTACTGGGGAGGGAGGGTTGGCGGGGCTTCCTACCTGGCTCCGCGTCCTTGCAGCTGCTAGGCAGCAGAGGCAGAGCCAGGGCAAGGCTCCACCGCTGCTCCCGCCACAAGCGCCAGCTGCCGCAGCTCCCATTGGCTGGGAGCCGCAGCCAATGGGAGCTGTGGGGGCAGGGTCTGTGGGCACTGGTAGCACGCAGCGCAGAGATCCCCCCTGCCTCTCCGCCACCTAGGAGTTGCAGGGGGCCCCCCACTCCAGGTATGCGCCTCCCCCCCAAACCACTGCCCCTAGCCCTGAACCCTCTCCCACACACCCAAACTGCTGGTGCTGGCCCAGGGCTCCCTGCCTCGGGCAGCCTCTGGGCTAGCACCAGCCACTGCAGAAGTCACAGAAAGTCATGGAATCCTTGATCTCCATGACAGACTTGCAGCCTTAATTATAAGTGTTTGTGCTCAATTATGAGTGATGTGCTCATCACAAGAACACATTCTTTTTCATATACCTGACTTTACAAACAGGCTTCCATATTCTTCCCATAGTCCATATTTATGACCACAGCGATGTAATTTCTTTTCCTGTGGATTCTCAGGCATCCTAACTGTTGAAGTTCTCAAATGTTTTGTTTGTTGTTAAAATAGCCTAACCAGATTCAAGCAAATTGCTACTGTTAGTGCTTGATATGTTGTCCAGACTTGTCCTCTTTATGTGTGAGTCATCACCACTATTATCCTATAGTTATGATAATTACAGTTATAGTACTGCTGGGAGCAACTAGAGTTCAAAAAATGGCCAGGAAATTTAGATAATTTTAGAATCTAAATAGGAATAAGCATGATGGCTATTTTGTATGCCATTTATGGATCCAGTTCTATTTTACAATGTTTAAAAGGACAACATGGATGCAAATTATGAGTTTATTTAGGTGTGTTATGTTTTGAAACATATATGCTTCTTGGAGAATGAAAATTAGGGACACATTCTCTTTTCATAGGGCACCTGTGATTCGCATTAACACCATAAGCATGCACATTGAGAAGAAAGATCTGCTTTGGCAATGTATGATCTGCCATTAAAATCATAGTTTTAGAGAAATTACAGGCAAGAATATGGAAAACACTTTCTCATGTAGCTACTTATATTTTTACAGTTCGCCAGGCCTCTTTGTTGTGGTATCCTTTGAAAAGGCATTTCAGCTGTTCAAAGCAACAAAGATCATAGGAAAAATGTCCTCCTTCCTTTGAGTGGCTATGCAAAGATGACAGCAGAGCAATACTAGCTGTGTCGTGGTGCCTGACTCCTGAAACATCCTTACTGCTTGAAAAAGGGTGGCTCAGGGCAGCTGGGGAAGATATGCTCTGTAGCAGATCTTACTTCTACTCCCAGTGTAGCACTTTGTACACCTTGAAGTGCTTCCTTGAAGTGCTTCTCACAGATTGCACCATGCATACAGCTGAGCCAGAGTCCTGACTATGCCTCCAAGCTGGTATATCATAACCACAAGTACTGCGAAGTGCTAACAGGTGTATAAGCCAACCCCATTTCTAGCTCACAAAAGAGCACTAGGCAGTTATCTTGTGTCATAAATATAAAGGGAAGGGTAACCACCTTTCTGTATACAGTGCTATAAAATCCCTACTGGCCAGAGGCAACATCCTGTTACCTGTAAAGGGTTAAGAAGCTCAGCTAACCTGGCTGGCACCTGACCCAAAGGACCAATAAGGGGACAAGATACTTTCAAATCTTGTGGGTGAGAGAGGGGAAGGTTTTAGTTTGTGTTCTCTGTTTACGTGGTTGTTCTCTCTGGGACTGAGAGAGGCCGGACAGAAATCCATCTTTTCCAACCCATCCTAATCCAAGTCTCCAATATTGCAACCAGTATATGTAAGCCAGGCAAGGCAGATTAGTTTATCTTTTGTTTTATGTTAATTTTCCCTGTTTTAAGAGGGAGGTTTATTCCTCTTTTCTGTAACTTTAAGGTTTTGCCCAGAGAGGGATCCTCTGTGTTTTGAATCTGAATACTCTGTAAAGTATTTTCCATCCTGATTTTACAGAGATGATTTTTACCTTTCTTTATTTTTTAATAAAATCCTTCTTTTAAGAACCTGATTGATTTTTCCTTTGTTCCAAGATCCAGAGGTTTGGGTCTCTGATGATTTTGTAACAAATTGGTTAGGATATTATTCTCAAGCCTCCCCAGGAAAGGGTGTGTGTAGGGCTTGGGGGGATATTTTGGGGAAAGACCTCTCCAAGTGGTCTCTTTTCCTGTTCTTTGTTTAAAACGCTCGGTGGTGGCAGCATACTGTTCAAGGACAAGACAAAGTTTGTACCTTGGGGAAGTTTTTAACCTAAGCTGGTAAGAATAAGCTGAGGGGGTCTTTCATGCGGGTCCCCACATCTATACTCTAGAGTTCAGCGTGGGGAAGGAACCCTGACATCTTGCCTTGGTGGTATGCTACAGGACAACAAGATTCCTTGCAACCTTTTTCCTTTCTGTCATACCCATGCAACACAGATCACAATATATCCTCAGCCAGTGTGTGTTTTATACATTGATGAATATTACAAATTTCCTTAGGAAAAATAATTTACTGGATGAATCAGTAGTTTATTGGCTACAATTAACTTTATAGTTTACAAGGAGATTTGAGAAAATCAATAGAGATAAGAAGTTGACTTATTTTCCTCCTACATTTGTTTAAGTTGCTTTCATGTTTTCCCTAGCAGGGAGGTCTGTTTGTCGAGGTATGAGAGGCCATAGGTAGAAACTGAAACAGGCCATGCAAAATCATACATGAAAGCATCAGGGTATTTCTCACTCAGCCAACAATGCAGTTGTTTACACTACACTGGTGCTGTTACAATTATCCTGAGAGTAAGTTTGCAATGAAGATAGAATCCTTCAATAATTCATAGGCATAGACAATATTCAGAAATAGTTAATCAATCTGCACAGAGTTGAAATTGTGCCTCTATTCTCAACTATATACATACAGAGATCACTGAACTACAGCCACCTCTGAGATGTACAATAGCAGATAGTGCCCAACAAACAGAGAAGAGAGAATTTTAGCTTCCTATTCTTACAAAATATTCTATACCATGAGGGTTTTAATGTCCATGTACAGGCAACAGGACCAAAGTTTTAGAGGTCTTGTTTAAAATAACTCTCAACAAAAAAATCAATTAATCCACCTTGGCAGGCTGAAGGATGACTTTGCCAGCATTTACATTTTATCTAATCCTTTAGTTGATGGTGCTTGTTCACCATTTATAATTAAAATTTGTAATCTAGGGGTATCGCTGGATTGACAGCTGCTTTTGGGTGAGCACATAGCCGCCGTGGCAAGGAAGGCTTTTCCCCCATTTATGTCTGCCCTGAGATTATGACTACTTTTTTCTTTGCTACCAAATCCATGTTTTTGTCACCTCAAGGTTAGACCACTACTATGCACTCTGCCTGGAGCAACATCTAAAATCAACGGATGCTTGTGCAGCAGGTGGCAGCTTGTCTGGTAAACAGTGTACCTCACTGAGAATACATAACACTAATGCTCTAGGATCTGTATTGGCTACTACTGATAACTGGGTGGAGTTTAAGAGGTTGGGTTTTTGATCTATAGAGACCTTAATGACCTAGGACCTGTCTATCTGAGATACCACCCTCTGTTCTCTGTTCCAACAGTTGTGGAGATGCTCAAGCTGGAGTTACCTCAGCATTCTCTCCTCAATTTTGTCATTCATTTCTTAACTGCATTCCAAAAAGCCCAGATTTGCTGACCGTCAGGACATGCTGCAAGGCCCATTATTTCATGCAGGCTTTTGGAGGTGGGGGAGTAGTAGAAGTGTGATATGGGCTGTTCTTGGTGCACGTGATGTGATGCTGTTTGACTAAATATTACTGATAGTTATTCGTTTTGGGTAAACTGAAAGTTTCATGATGCTGAATCTTTAAAATTATGATTAGTTGTTTGTACAACTCCAGATATGCAATTTTGTCTTTGTTATAAATCTACTGTTACGGTCATGGCACACAGTGAAATTAGATAAAAACATGACGTACTCTTAATGGAAGGTTGTAACCTAACACTAGTTTATTACATAAAATGCAGAACCTTAACACAGAAGAACCAAAAAAAACAGAGAGAGAAAAAGCAGGCTGTTCTCTAAGGCAGCAAGGCACAACTCAACCCACTTTGCTTGCTTTAGGCTGGCTCTTTGTAAACTGACTTTGATCACATGCTCCTTCAGAGGCCCCTAGCTTACAGATGGGACCAGGAACCCCCTTAGGATTTAAAGCGACAGCAATTTTTACACAAGCTTTCATACATCACATCTACTAGCATAGTTTGTTGTTGTCATTGTTTTTGTGTTTTTTGTTTTTTGCATAGCTGTATGGGAAATACAATAAGAGAAAATGAAAGTGTAAACATCAGGGCCAGGGGATTAGGGTTGTGCATCTTGGAATCAATTCAGGAACGTAACATTCTGAGCACCCTTTCTTCCATTGTGCAACTATCAACCCCTATTTATGAAATTCCACACTTCCTTAGTAGTAGATCACCCGTATAAATAGTCCAGGAATACAGAATATTTGTAGGCTATCCTGCCTATAATGTTAATGGCATGCTTCATGCAGTTTGAAAAAGCATTTTCCACCTGCTGGTAGATTAGGTTTGGTTTATCAGTTTTCAAAAAGATTTCCCCATTGTGAAACCTCATTTCTAATAGATGGCTCACTCCAGCAAGGTAAAGAGTGATCCTGTAGGAGCAGTCTCTGAAACAGAACAGGTTTCACAGCTTCCTCATCACAGTGCTGCTTGCTCTTTGCTAGTATTGTTACTTGTCACTCTCTCCACTTTATATATATTTTCCCACCGTTTTTTTCGTAATTAGCTGATCTCAAACCTTGGTTTCAAAGGAATAGAATAGTAAGAAGGGCTACTCCTGTTTTTCATGTTTGTTAACTGCATAGTAGAAGTCAGATTCATGGGCAGTAGACTTATTTTAAACTAGATGACTGGAGACTCGTAAGAGGGGAACTAGCAAGCTATGACAAGAAATGAAAAATAGCCAGAGGAAAAGGCATCCATATGCTGACATTTGCTTCCTAGCCCAATGTCTTATTCAATTCTTTCTGAAGAGGTGTCTGGTATTGTACAGTACTTACAATTTGGGGTTTCTGTTCTTTCAAAATGGTCTTAAATTCATATTGCTTTTACAGTTCTCTGCAGAAACAAAATCTTCCCATGATCTAGATGTTCATTAGAAGACTCACTACATTACTGCTAGCAAGTTAGGAGAAAGTGACATATTCCTAGCACCAGTGATTTATAATGAAATTAAATGAGGACCAAAGGATAGCAGAAACTTCTCTCTGCTAAATCATTCTCCCTTAATGATATGTGTAACAGCATCAGACACAAATCTCGTTTTCATAGACTGTGAAAACCCGAGGATTAGACCATCCCTTCATAGTCTGACATAAGGATTTTGCCTGGCAAAAGCATCTCCATTGATGTCAACAGCTTGACGGCATGTTAATTTAGACCAATGGTTACTGAACAGCTGTTCCCTTCAAGAATAAGTTTTATGCTTTAGGACCTGATCCAGAATTCATTGAATTCCATACAACTATACTGGGAGTTGGATAAAGCTCTGACTTTCCCTAGTCTTACTGTGAATTACAGCTATATGTGTGATCAAATAAAACTTTTAATGGGCAATATTACCTGATCACTGACATTCTTATACATTTAGAATATTTACTGACATATGTTTCATCTGCTTGAAGTAGTGCTGTAACCAGACTCAATTTTAGATAGCTTTAGAAATCTAGTTCAAGTTATCCCGTGCTGAAGGAGAACAAAGGAACCTCTTCTAAACTGTCTGACCCAGGTGTGAACTTACTTACCACTTTCCCCTGTGGCAGATATGAGTAAGGCTCAGATTTGATTTGTGTGCCTCCATATGAAAGTGATTGCGTTTTTAGTCTTGTTCAGACTGGTTATTTTTTAAAATAGTTTTCTTGATTGGCATATTTGGTACTTTGAGAGAGAAGTATCTCCATTCTATAGTATCTCCAGTTGCTAGTAGGGGCCAGCAATTTATCCAGTTTTCAGCTTGAATGACTGGGACACCAGGAAGTTAACTTGACTTCCTTCAGGTCACACATATTTATTACTATAGGTGACCATGCTTCCTTAAAAGATTACTATGGTATATGAGTACATGTCAACATCATCATGGTTCTCCTCTGTCTCCCCATCCAAACAGACACTGAAAGGTTGAACTAGAAGGTTGAACAAGGGCCTGGGACAGGATTAAAATGAATACAATTTTAAGGATTATAAGTAGGGACCTACCAAATTCACGGCCATGACAATCTGGTCTTTTGTGTACTTTTACCCTATACAATACAGATTTCATGGAGAAGACTGGAGTTTCTCAAATTGGGTGTCCTGACCCAAAAGGGAGTTGTAGGGGGGCCTGCAAGGTTATTTTAGGGGGGTGTGCAGTATTGCCCCACTTACTTCTGTGCTGCCTTCAAAGCTGGGCAGCTAGAGAGAGTGGTGGCTGTTAGCTGGGTGCCCAGCTCTGAAGGCAGCGCCCCATGAGCAGTAGTACAGAAATAAGAGTGACAATACCATACCATGCCACCCTTACTTCTGTGCTGCTACCTTCAGATCTGGGCAGCCAGAGAGTGGTAGCTGCTGACTGAGGGCCCAGCTCTGCAGGCAACAGTGCAGAAATAAGGGTGGCAATACTATTGTGATGTTTCTCTCCATATTCTTTCTGAAAATATCCTTATGATATAAATGACATAACTGAGAAATACTTTTATGCAAGATGGCTCATGTAAGATATCATTGGAAAGGTTATGATTTACTGAATGTGATTATCTAATTTGTGTGCCTGTATCATTTCTGTATCTGAAGTTAGGAATATTAACTATGTATCTGTATTTCAAATGTGTCACTTAGGGTATCAACCCCAACCAGCCCTTCAGGTACAACAATGGAAAAGCCAGACAGGGCTAATTAGCATTAGCAGAGACAATGGACTGTGAAAGGGCTTAGTCTTCCTGTGGACCCTGGAGACAGGCTACAAGCAATGGCTGCCACTGCCATGCAGAGACAAGGGTCCGAGTCACCTGGTACTGGATACCTTCCTCCCCTTTTGGAATGCCAGTGGTTTTTCACTAGAAGACAAAGGGTTCCTGCCTTACACAAGAGCTACATAAGGCAGGGGAGACATCATCATGGTTCTCCTCTGTCTCCCCACGCAAACAGACACTGAAAAAGACCTGGAAGCAAAAAACTGAACAGAGAGGAGAAGGGTTGAACCCAAGCTGGAAGGGTGTCTAGCTTGTGAGTAATAATACCTGAGGTCTAGGGTGAGAAATACTATTTGTTACCAATTTCTTTAGTGAAATTAGCATAGTTTGTGTGTTTGGTTTCATTTGCTTAGTAATCTGCTATGTTCCGTCTATCTCTTATATTCACTTAAAATCCACCTTTGGTAGTTAATAAACTTATTTCTTGTTTATAATAAAACCCAGTTTATGCAATTTCTAACTGGTGTGTGTGTGAAAGAGAAGTTGTGCATATCTTCATCCAGATTGAGGGAGGAGGCGGATTTCATAATACATCTTTGGGTCTGCACTCCAGGCCTGGTCTACACTATGAGTTTATGTCAGATTTAATAGCATTAAATCCAAATTAACCCTGCACCCATCCACACAATGAAGCCATTTTTTCGACATAAAGGGCTTTTAAAACCGATTTCTGTACTCCTCTCTAATGAGGGGATTAGCACTGAAATCAACATTGCCGTTTCGAATTAGGGTTAGTGTGGACACAATTCGAAGGTATGGGCCTCCGGGAGCTATCCCACAGTGCACCATTTTGACCACTCTGGACAGCACTCTGAACTCAGATGCACTGGCCAGGTGTACAGGAAAAGCCCCGGGAACTTTTGAATCTCATTTCCTGTTTGGCCAGGCGATCTCATCAGCACAGGTAACCATGCAGTCCCAGAATCGAAAAAGAGCTTCAGCATGGACCGAACGAGAGGTACTGGATCTGATTGCTGTAGGGGGAGAGGAATCCGTGCTATCAGAACTACATTCCAAAAGACAAAATGCCAAAACATTTTAAAAAATCTCAGAGGCCATGAGGGACAGAGGCTACATCAGGGATGCAACACAGTGCCGCGTGAAACTTAAGGAGCTCAGACAAGCGTACCAGAAAACCAAAGAATCAAACGGATGCTCCCAGACAGAGTCCCAGACATTCCGCTTCTACACTGAGCTGCATGCAATTCTAGGGGGGGCTGCCACCACTACCCCACCCCTGTCCATGGACTCCGATGATGGGGAACTCTCCGCCATGCCTGATGATTTTGCAGATGGGGAAGATGAGGAGGAGGAGCTTGGGGAGAGCACACAGCACACCGTTCTCCCCGACAGCCAGGATCTTTTTATAACCCTGACTGAAATACCCTCCCAACCCAACGAAGCCAGAGAAGGGATCTCGGGCGAGTGTACCTTTTAAAATATAATACATGTTATAAAAGCAAGCATTTTTAATGATTAAGTAGTCCTGAGGACTTGGGATGCATTCGTGGCCAGTACTGCTACTGGAAAAGTCTGTTAACGTGTCTGGGGATGGAACGGAAATCCTCCAGGGACATTTCCATGAAGCTCTCCTCTAAAAGCCTTTGCAGAAGGTTTCCGGGGAGAGCAGACTTATTCCGTCCTCCATGGTAGGACACTTTATCATGCCATGCTAGTAGTAAGTAATCTGGTATCATTGCATGACAAAGCCTGGCAGCGTATGGTCCCGGTGTTTGCTGGCATTCAAGCAACATCCGTTCTTTATCTCTCTGTGTTATCCTCAGGAGAGTGATATCATTCATGGTAACCTGGTAGAAATAGGGGAATTTAATTAAGGGGACATTCAGAGGTGCCCATTCCTACTGGGCGGTTTGCCTGTGGCTGAAAAGAAATCCTCCCCCCAGTTAGCCATGCATTGGGGGTGGGAGGAGGGGGCATTGGCGCTGAGCTGTTCGCGTTTGGCTAGCAGGGATCTTCCCGGATACCAGCCAGATGGTGGCGGGAGGGGTAAAGCGATCATCCCAGAGAATTGGATGGGGGGAGGGGATTAGTTTGGTTTCTGCTGCTGCACGTTAACAGGAAAACCGCAGCACTAAATGGCCAACTCAACAGGCTTTGCTTGGTATGGAAAAGGAGGGTGCTGCTGTTATGAAGTTTGCAGAAGCCGAAAGACTATGGCTTACCATGGCAGCCTGCAAGCCGAATTCTGTTGCCTGGCACTGCATGTGTGATCTCTAACACCAAAGCCGCAGGCACTCAATATAAGATGCAAAATGTGATCTTGTACCAAAATCACGTGTTCTATATAATGTGAATAGTGTTGTTCACCGTGAAAGAGTATAGCCATTGTTCTGTAAAATGTATCTTTTTAAATACTTCACTCCCTTTTTTTCCTCCAGCAACTGCAAATGTTTCAAGCCTCCCTCCTCCGTCCCAAAGGCTATCTCAGATAAGGCATGCACGATGACGTTCTCTGAGCTCATGCAGTCATCTGGCACTAACAGAGCTTTGTGGAGGGACACAGTAGCAGAGCACAGGAAAGTGGCCGATGAACGTGAGGAGAGGTGGCGGCAGGAAGATCAGAGGAGGCATGAGGCAACGCTGGGGCTACTGCGGGATCAAATGGACATGCTCTGGCATCTGGTGAAGGTTCTTAACCGCCCTCCCTCCTCCCCAAGTTCCATAGCCTCCTCACCCAGATGCCCAAGAATGCGGGGGTGGAGGGGAGGCTCCAGGCACCCAACCACTCCACCCCAGTGGACAGCCCAAGCAACAGAAGGCTGTCATTCAACAAGTTTTATAGTGGCTTTTTCTTTCCCTCCTACCCTCCTCCCACACCCCACCCAGGCTACCTTGTGAGTTTTCTCCCTCTTTATAATCAATTAATAAAGAATACATGTTTTTAAAATGATAGTGACTTTATTTCCTTTGCAAGCAAGCTGTGATCGAAGGGGGAAGGGCGAGTGGCTTACTGGTTTTCAAAGCTTCTCTGATGCGCAGCTCTTCCTGCTGTGCTCTTCTAACCGCCCTGGTGTCTGGCTGTGCGTATTCAGTGGCCAGGTGATTTGCATCAACCTCCCACCCCGCCATAAACGTCTCCCCGTTACTCTCAAAGAGATTGTGGAGCACACAGCAAGCAGCAATAACAATTGGAATATTGGTTTCACTGAGGTCTGAGTGAGTCAATAAACTGTGCCAGCGACCCTTTAAATGTCCAAATGCACACTCTACCACCATTCTGCACTTGCTCAGCCTATAGTTGAACAGCTCCTTACTACTCTCCAGGGTTCCTGTGTACAGCTTCATGAGCCAGGGCATTAAGGGGTAGGCTGGGTCCCCAAGGATAACTATAGGCATTTCAACATCACCAATAGTTATTCTGTGGTCTGGGAAGTAAATCCGTTCCTGCAGCCATTTAAATAGACCAGAGTTCCTGAAGACACGAGAGTCATGAATCTTTCCCGGCCATCCCACATTGATGTTGGTGAAATGTCCCTTATGATCCACCAGTGCTTGCAGCACCATTGAAAAGTACCCCTTGCAGTTTATGTACTGGCTGCCCTGGTGGTCCAGTCCCAAGATACGGTTATGCATTCCGTCTATGGCCCCACCACAATTAAGGAATCCCATTGCAGCAAAGTCATCTAGTATGACCAGCACATTTCCCAGAGTCAGTACCTTTGATAGCAACAGTTCAATGATTGCATTGCCTACTTGCATCACAGCAACCCCCACAGTAGATTTGCCAACTCCGAATTGATTACCAATTGACCGGTAGCTGTCTGGCATTGTAAGCTTCCACAGGTCTATTGCCACTCGCTTATGAACTGTGAGGGCTGCTGTCATCTTGATATTCTTGCACTTCAGGACAGGGGAAAGCAAGTCACAAAGTTCCAAGAAAGTGTCCTTACTCATGCGAAAGTTTCGGAGCCACTGGGAATCATCCCAGACCTGCAACACTATGCCGTCGCACCACTCTGTGCTTGTTTCCCAGGCCCAGAATCAGCGTTCCACGTCATGAGCCTTCCCCATTAACACCATGATCTCCAAATTGCGGGGGAACACAGTTTTAGAGAAAAGTGTGTTCATGTCCTCATCACCGTGCTTCCGTCGCCTCCTCGCCTGGTTTTTCAGGTGCTGGTTCTGCATAAACTGCATGATAATGCACGAGGTGTTTACAATGGTCATAACTGCTGCGGTGAGCTGAACGGGCTCTATGCTTGCTGTGCTATGGCGTCTGTTCCTGCTCGGGCAATCCAGGGAAAAGGGCGCGAAACAATTGTTTGCCATTTCTCTGATGGAGGGAGGGGTGACTGACAACATGGCTTACAGGGTTGGCTTACAGGGAATTAAAATCAACAAAGGGGGTGGCTTTGTGAGAAACAGAATAGCCCCCTCAAGATAGAACTCAAAACCTCAAGGATAGAACTCAAAACTGGGTTTAGCAGGCCATTGATTTCACGGAGGAAGGGAGGTTCTGGTCTATTTCTTGTTCTGATCCACTTTATCTATCTTTATACATCTTGCTGGCAGCAGATGGTGCAGTACGACCACTAGCCATCATCATCTCCTGGGTGTTCAGCAGAAGACAGTGCAGTATGACTGCTGGTCATCTTCATCTCCTGGGTACTCACTAAAAGATGGTGCAGTAGGACTGCTGGCAGGACTGAATTGCCATGAGACAAAACTTAAAAGGGTAATGACCTGGCTGAGTCACTCCCATGTTTGCCCAGGTGCCTGTGACCTCATCGAGGTCAGTTAAAAGAGCACCCTGGACTACGTCGACAACGGCTACCAGTCATACTGCACTGTCTGCTGCCAAAAGGCAATAAGATGCTGCTGTGTAGCAATGCAGTACCGTGTCTGCCAGCACCCAGGAGACATACGGTGACGGTTAGCTGAGCGGGCTCCATACTTGCCATGGTATGGTGTCTGCAAGGTTAACCCAGGAAAAAAGGTGCGACACGATTGTCTGCCCTTACTTTCACGGAGGGAGGGAGAGAAGGGGGGCCTGACGATATGTACCCAGAACCACCCATGACAATGTTTTAGCCCCATCAGGCATTGGGATTTCTACCCAGAATTCAAATGGGCGGCAGAGACTGTGGGAACTGTGGGATAGCTACCCACAGTGCAATGCTCCGGAAGTCGATGGTTGCCTGGGCACTGTGGACACACTCTGCTGACTACATGCACTTGGAGCATTTGTGTGGGGACACACGCAATCGACTGTATGAAAACGCTTTCTACAAAACCGACTTCCATAAATTCAACCTAATTTCATAGTGTAGACAAGGCTCAAGGGAGAATCATAGAATCATAGAATCATAGAATATCAGGGTTGGAAGGGACCCCAGAAGGTCATCTAGTCCAACCCCCTGCTCAAAGCAGGACCAAGTCCCAGTTAAATCATCCTAGCCAGGGCTTTGTCAAGCCTGACCTTAAAAACCTCTAAGGAAGGAGATTCTACCACCTCCCTAGGTAACGCATTCCAGTGTTTCACCACCCTCTTAGTGAAAAAGTTTTTCCTAATATCCAATCTAAACCTCCCCCATTGCAACTTGAGACCATTACTCCTCGTTCTGTCATCTGCTACCATTGAGAACAGTCTAGAGCCATCCTCTTTGAAACCCCCTTTCAGGTAGTTGAAAGCAGCTATCAAATCCCCCCTCATTCTTCTCTTCTGCAGACTAAACAATCCCAGCTCCCTCAGCCTCTCCTCATAAGTCATGTGCTCTAGACCCCTAATCATTTTTGTTGCCCTTTTTTGTTGGACACCTGAGTGCTGGGGCAAGTCCCTTAAGCTGAGCCTTCCCAGAACTGATCTCCATGTCTGTTTCATTGTTCATCTGCCTGCATGTTTGCTGGAGGAGGCTTAATAGCCTGGCTCAGCAAAGGAAGTAGGAAGGGTCCCAAGCTGGCATAACAGGCGGGCACAGTGGTATCTCAGCACATCAGGTGGCATCCTAAGGGGTCCAACGCATCACAACCATACCATGCCATCCTTCCTTCTGCCCTGCTGTTGGCTGTGGCTCTGCCTTCAGAGCTGGGCTCCTGGCCAGCAGCCACCACTCTTCAGCTGCCCAGCTCTGAAGGCAGCGCCGCCACCACCAGCAGCAGAACAGAAATAAGGGTAGCAGTACCACAACCCTCCCCTGCAATAACCTTGGGACCCCCCCAAACTCCTTTTTGGTCAGGACCCCTACAATTCCAACCACATGAAATTTCAGATTTAAATAGTTGAAATCATGAAATTTATGATTTTTAAAATCCTATGACCGTGAAATTTATCAAAATGGACTGTGAATTTGGTAGGGCCCTACTGATCCTATTATCACTTTAAACTCTGCGAGTGCCCCATGGATATTTGAAGTACATCTGTTAAAACTGGGGTATAAAATAAATAAATGAATCTGAACCAAAATACAGGATGTGAACCTTTGCTTTGGTTGTAATTTCATGGTTTGGGCCCATCTTTCTAAATAAAGTTGTTAATGAGAACATCAATAGAAGCTAAAAAGTTATTAAAATGGAATTTCAATTGTGTATTTCAAATCTAGGTTAAAATTCAATGTAGTATCAGTCATTTACAAACCTATAATAACCAGTCCAGGATTTTGTTTTTAATTAGAGTTACAAAAGATCTGGGAGGTCACCAGTGGGAGAGCTCCATCAGTTAGGACCTGACATTGCTTCCACTGAATAAATGGGATAACATTCCATCCTGCTTTAATGGTACAATGACCAGCTTCTGATTATGAGAATGTTTGGGAGGAACATCACAGTGTGTGTATAGCAGAATCGATCATTCAGTCTTCTATTTCTTACTTCAGAAAACTACCCTATGGGGACACCAGTTAAAATGTTAAAGCAGATTTGACAGCATCTGACTTTGATGGACAGGGTCAAGCAGCACAGAGCATAATTACACCTGGTCTCTCATGCTGCCATTTTAGCTGTTTTGTACTTCCTCCCCTCTCCCCCCATTCTTAATTAACTTTGTATTTGCTTTAATAATATTAGATCTATTACTATAAGGGAAGTTGAAGAAAATTATAAAACAGATACAAAAATGTGTCACTGGATACATTGCATCCTTTTGGTGCAAACATTTGAGGGGGTTTATTCTTCCATCCCTATGATGTATTATTTGAGAGGATTTATTCTTCCACACATAACAGGATGGAATATTTTCTTAGCATCTGTAGTCAGAGAACAATTAATTGAAATGGCTAAGTGGCCACAGTGTAGTTGTTACATATAGAACAAAATTTCAGCTGTATACATTTATGTAACATATATACCAGTAGCAGTTTTCCTTTCTCATCTATGTATTTTCTCTCATCTCATTTATTCTGTTTTACAAAAAAAACCGAAACTTTTTTGGACCATAAGAAAACAGAACTCCAAAAGTTTGGATGTAGCTGACTGATATGTAGAGTCAGACTAATTTCAGCAAAGAGTCCTGTGGCACCTTACAGACTAACAGATGTATTGGAGCATAAGCTTTCGTGGGTGAATACCCACTTCGTCGGATGCATGCCGCTTTTACAGATCCAGACTAACATGGCTACCCCTCTGAGCATAATTTCAGTTGATTTCAATAGACTTACCTTAGATTTACTCTGGAAATCTGGGCTAAGGGCTTTAGCTCATTTGGAGAAGACTTCCTATAGCGTGAACAGGACTTTTGAAAGGGATTTGGTCTTTGTTTCTGGATCTATAATACACAGGTTAGGAATAAGTCTTCTACTTATTCTTTATATTTATCTTACAAATTCCTTGCTCTATCTTGCTGTGCTCTAGATGTTGCTGAGTAGCCAGACAATCATACTGATGTTGCTCCTGTCCTCTTTCCCTTGCTGTCTTCTTATTCACCCTCGTTGTGTCATGTAAAAAAATAATTTGTAAGCAGCTCAAATCAAAGATCACATCTTTGTTTGGCAGGGGGCCTAGCACATGTTGAGGGAGGGCATTTATGATAAATAACAATAAAAAGGTAGTTATACCTACCCAGTTTTGCTTCTAGACCATGACAGTGCTCTGCCATTTTGCTTCTATCCAGTTCTCAGAGCTAAAAATGGTTCTTTCAGGAGGTAGTTCAGTCTTCACGCTTGTTCAGTTGATGATCTCTCCCCTGGTACTGGTAACAAACTTGTCAATTAATGTCAGTTATAATGTTGGCTTTTGTGATGAAGTTAATGATGAGACTAAAAATCTCCAGACTCATTTCACAGAGTTCACTGAATAGCCATTATATTATATTATTATTATTTGTATTACCATAGCATGTAGATCCCTAATCATGGACCAGGGCCTCCAGTGTGTTTGCATAGCACCTAGCACAAAACAAAAAGGTGGTCCTTGGCAAAGAGCTTACAGTCTAAGGAAATCATATGGTAACAATGTAGTAATTAATTACCTAGATTAATGTGCGTTTACTGTCAGGTCTCTGACTTTGTGACTAATGAAGCATATTACATTGAGATCCCAACATTGCTTTTGAAACCAATTGAACTACAATGCTGAACTGCCTATCCACTGCCTGCCCATTTTGTACTTATTCTGTGACTAGATTAATAATTTCAGTCTCTAAGGCTGTATAAGCACTATATCCACTTAAATAGGGATATTGAACTGCTATTACTTGCACAGAGTCTCTTGGTCTCACACACACATGCAGCCTTCCTGCTTTGGCTACAATGTTTTTAAATGGCAAATAAAGGGAAACCCAGAACATGACAGACAAATAAACTACTTATAAAAGAAAATATTAAAATGTATCTAAAGTTAAAAATAGCTCTAATTCTTTCCTTAATAGTTCAGGATCTGTGAGGTTGAGTACATCAGATGCCTGGTTAAAAGAATTCCAGCCAAGATTATTAATTTCACAGAATTGAAAACTCTGCACAGACAATCTGCAATCTGATCAAGCAGGATTTCAGATGTGAAACTGGGAAAGGACGCCTC
The DNA here is from genome assembly GCF_009764565.3 of Dermochelys coriacea. Classification (NCBI taxonomy): domain Eukaryota; kingdom Metazoa; phylum Chordata; order Testudines; family Dermochelyidae; genus Dermochelys; species Dermochelys coriacea. The sequence goes on along the minus strand of NC_050068.2, from coordinate 135,101,920 downwards.
AGTAAAGCTCTAGATAAGAGAAACCTACAAATTGCGTATTACAAGTGTGGACAGCAGAGCCCTGTGGCTGTTGCAACAGTGTTAAGGTGTTGACTGTGTGTGTTCTTACTTCACAATCAAGAGAAAGGAAATAAAAAAACTGCTCAGCAGCTATTTTATTTGTGAGACCCTTCACAGCTACTTTTAATTTTGAGGCATCTCATTATAGATTAGAATAGAATTTGATTTGCCACAGCCTCTTTCACATCACAACATCTTCCCCATATACAGGACACCAGAAAGTGCTCTACAAATCTGTTGCAAATGGTTAGGGTAGCAACAGTGTCAGCAGATTCTAGAACAGTTATATGCACTCAGCAACGACTCACGCAGCTTTGGACATTCCAAATGGTTTTATTCACAGAAGAAAAATTGCTATGGAATATTGGCCTCATCTTCTATTCCTCTTCTTGCTCCTGAATAGCATCATGGGATCAGCGATTCAGGGGCAACTTCAGAAGTATATCAGGTATTGTACATTGGAACTCGTGATTCTTCAGTGGATGGAAAATTGCAATTCATTTTTGGAAGCCATTGAGGTTGTAACACTAACCTTTCCCTTGCTGTCAGTGGATCCCCAATATTGCTGCATAGACAAACTCATTCATAGGTTTACTTAAATGTTGTCAACATTTAAAAGCTTCTAGAATGACTGTAATCTCTCCACTTTTCTAGATCTTATGTATTCCTCCAGAATATTGAATTGAGGACAAGGAAAAATGCACCCTTGAGTAAGCTGAGTATACTTAAAGCTTGTTAACTTTGGGAGGAGAAAATTAACCAGCAGTGTGTGTATCATGATACACAAAATAACTCCAATAAGCCCTTTTAAAACAGTGTTTGATTTCAGTTGGTTAATGCTAAAAGGGGTGGGATGCGTACTTGTGGTGGGGTGGATAAACCCCACACTGGAGAGATAAGGGCACAGGAACAACTCGGCCTGAGAAGACTCACCCTGACAGGTCTACTAGGCATGCTCCAGTTGGAGGAGGGAATTAAAAGGTGGCCTCTTCAGCACAGCAGCATGGTGGGTGGAGAGAGGAAGATCTGTGCTCATTGCTACAGAGGTTCTACATTGGGAGGGCATTCACAGGGCTGGGGGGAGGGGACATCTGCTGCATGGAGCTGGAACTCCCTAGCCTATTGAGAGCCATGGACCAGATTGTCAGGAACAACCACAAGCCATGACATGCCCCTTGTGGGGACAGAACAGTAGGAAGAGATCCGGGGACAGGATTACCCAGACTGCAGGTAGTGGATGCCCGCCTTGTGGTGCTCACAAGGGCCCCTGGGTCAGAAGCCCGTGGAGTGGGAGGACTCGGGTTCCCCCCATCCCTATACCACTCAGATGGGCTGCCATCACAGATTCTCACTGCTAGGCAGGGAGGCTTTCCCTGCTTACAGTCCCATAATACTTCACAGGAAACCATTGAAGATATTAAGATCACGTTTACAAAAGCAGGACAAGCATTTCATAACCTCGCCTGATGATTCCCTCATATCAGTTGTTCACATAAACTGTAGAGTCAGTGGAAAGCCCAAATGTGAAACTTGTCTTGCATATATTCCTTGGCTTTAGGGCAGAGATTTCTTTAAAGAGAAATCAAACTTGAGAATGCAGGATTCGCATGTCACAAAGAAGGACAATATATAGATAAGATACTAGTGTCTGTCAGATTTCTTAGACATCAGTGACAGATCATCTTTTGGTCTTTTTGTTTTTTTGTGTTTTTTTGTGTGTGTAAAATTTGACATTCCTTTTTCATGTAAGTATAAACTTTTAAAGATGAAAGTAGATATTTATAAAATTAGAGGAAATACACGAGGATTATTTCCAGCAGCAATATCTGTGACTCAGAAACCTTACTCAACACAAGTGTACTTTTCAAATATTTTATTAGCAATGAATACACACATAAAATACATGATTCCACTCAGAAACTTGTTTCCATCCATTTAAGGAAAAAACTGCTTCCCTCTGTCCTTACTGTAGAGCAGATTTTAGATCTACATATTAAAATGTAAGAAATCTGTACAGGCTAACAAAATCAGATATTCTCTCCTCCATGCTCATGTTCATTGCCATCAATTTAGTAGCAAATAAGTATGTGAATGGAGGAGAAATGGATGTCATATTTTCTAGATATGTAAACTACAGACTTCATATTTTTATGCTGTGAAGCCACCAAAAAAATTTCTTCACTTGAAAAATACTTTGTGCCTGATTTCTTCACTGCCTTACACCTTTCTATAGTCATTTATACCAGTGCAAAGTGAGTACAATGTGGTTGTAAAAAATCAGAATAGTGCAGTGTGATTGGGTGGACTAGGCCCAGAGGCCCGCTCTGCTGGAGGCCTCACGGTCCTGTCACACCCATCCCAGGAAAGGAGATGTGGAAGAGGGCCTCCAAGTGGGCTAGAGAGGCTGCAGGGGGAAGCAGCCAATCAGAGAGGCTGCAGGGAGCAGCCAATCAGGGGCCGGGAGGGCTATATAAAAAGGAGCTTCAGTGCCAGAGAAAGGCAGTTTCTTGAGGCACCCAGAGGAATTCAAATGGTGTTCTGGCTAGCTAAAGGGAACTGCAGTATCACAGACAGCTCACTGCTGGTAGGAACTAGGGGAGCAAGGAAGAACTCCTGGCTGGCTGCTGGGCCTGAACTTAGAAGAGCCCTGAACTAAGAGTGAGGCATCGGTCAAGGCTGGGGCTGCTGAGAAGTGGCCCAGGGAACTGAAAGCAGTTCGTTAAAAGGACAGGGCGGTGTGTGGCTGGGAACTGGAGTAGTGGGTGGGCCTGGATCCCCCCCCTTAGGCCACTAGGTGAAGTAGCTTACAACTGGAGAGCGATAAACCCCCAAAAGGAGATCTGAAAAGCTAAGAGGCCCAGCAGGAGAGTTGGAGCCGGAGTAGATCAAGAGGGTGAAACCATTGCCTCCAGGGAGGAAGTCCTGGGGATACGGCCCAATACCTGGGCTGGGACTATTTAAAAAACTGTGGACACACCCGCTCAGAAGGGGTGCCATGCCACTATATAGGGTTTCCCAACCCTTTTTACAGACGTATAAATGACTACACAAGAGGTATCATAGTTAAGAATCAGGACCACTGAATCTCCTAAAAACACTTAAAAACATAAATACCTGTATTACAGTTTGAGATAAAATGTTATATTGTTAATAATCACTGTTAATAATCACAGTTGAGGCACTTGGGGGGAAAAAGTTGTTCTCTGGTCACGTAAATGTCATTAGAGGTAATAAAGTTCTTTTAAATACTGCTTTGTGCTTCTTTGAAGTGGACAAAGTGGAATATAAGACATAAGGATATCATTAAAAAGGAATTTTATGTAAACAAAGCATGCATACTGTAAAAAAGCAAGACAAATAGCTCCATATGATATAAACCTTTACCTTGAATTATAGAATACAGTAGTGCTAGACTCAGAGCAAGTATTAGCATATCTGATAGAAAAATTTGTGCTTAAAAGGATTTTGCACACTTTGTGCATTCAGTTTGTTTCCATTAAGTTAAAGACATTTTCCAGATTTATTTTCATCTGTCATGATGTAACAAAATACAGTACTAGTACGGCAAATATTAAAATAGAAATAGAAATAACAAGCTCAGATATCCATTATCAAGTGATCTTTAGGGCACAAGCCTGAAACCAAAGTTACAGTATCCACTCCAATTTCTCCAGTTTTGCCCTTCCCACGTTCTGATTCAAAAATGATCTGACATAAGAAAGGAAAAGCATTAATTATTATGAGGTAGCAAATGTGAACATTTAACCACTGTTAAAGAGGAAACAAAGTTATTTAACTAGATTGAGATGTATCAACTGAAATTTGTATTCTTATCACTATCTAGGAAAATTTACCCACTTAAATCCTTGATCTTTTTATAACTCATAATATCTGAACTAGAGCAAGATTGATTGTCCTCTATGATAATCTACAATACCAAATTGATTCTCATAATGGAATTTACTATTGTTATAGTACAAACAAAATGCTGTCTCTTTCAAAAAAACAAGAATACATTATAATAAAGCAACATATATGTATATGTGTATATATATATATATATATATATATATATATGTTGCTGATATGTGATGTTTGTGTGTATTCCTTTCTTTGGGGACATTATAATTGTGAGTTTGCCCTCTATTTGTATGTTTAGTTATTGAGTGCAATATTTATTTTAGATATTTCTTTGTGTTTATCTACAGGATATTTAGGCCCAGATCCTCAAAGGTATTTAGGCTCCTAACTTCTACTAAAATAGTTCCATTGAAATCAATTGAAGTTAAAAACCTAAATACTTTCAGGATCTGGGTCTTATTGTTTTAGGGGCTGATAGTGCAAAAGGCTAAAATGGCCACAGATGAAATTTATGTCCTCATTAAAGCTCTTTACACTTCCAAAGCTGTGTATAGGGAGCTTGACCTAAATGAGAATCTGATCATAAAGTGTCAAGAAGAAACCTTAATTAAACCTGTTGCAATTCTTGGAGCAGGTTCTGACCCCTGCTTGGCAAAGTAGCTGGAAATCTGGTTTAACTGGCTACCTGTGGATTCTTTTTTTTTTTTTTTTTTTAAATAAGGGAATCCCAAGGTGGTGAGGGCTGGCAAAATGGCTTTACACCACCCATCTGCTGTCCATACTGGGACTGTATATTCCGGTGATCCACAGCTGCCAGAATAGCCCCTTGGAGATATGGGGCTTGGGCTGCTCTAACTAATTCTCAGGACCATCCCATTCCCTCACCAGCCCCAGGAACTAGGAGCTGCAAAGGAGGGATAACTCACCTTTAAAGTCACATCCCCTTCAGTCTGGCACAGTACACTGCTTATATGGACAGAGAATCTGGCCCCTAGTGTATTTGTTCATATGGAGGAAGCAAGTCTGTGTGTATGCAATATCAGGAGTGGAGGCACCACCCCACATGTATCATGAACTTAATTAAAGGAGACAAAACTAGTAAGCATGTCAACACACACTGGAGACAGGCTCTGGACTAACACTGAGGATTGTATCTGCATTCGACAGCTTTTTTTCGCCTTTCCCTGATTAAAGGGCATTCATGCAAACACCCAAAAACCCAGGGTATTTAATGATGAGGATCATTCCGCACACCCCATCAAATTATCAGGAAATGTTGCAAGACAAACTGAAAGCTCTAATCCTCTAATCCACCTGTGCGATAGTTCAATCTTTAAAAGTAGTTGTGGTGGAGGTAACAAACCATAATCTCTCAGTGCACATATTTATACCTATTTTTGCACTGAGACATAAATCAGAGGCCACAACTAGTTGTGATCACTAAAGATCTGATGGAACTTTCACAAAATGATAATGTTCTTATTCTTCACATCCTGAGCAATTCAGGTAATTAAATTCTCTCTAGTTAAATTGCCCCTGAAGACAAAGTTTCAAGAGAATATTATTCTTTCTTTTGTCTCCTAGAAATTATTTGGTGGTGTTGCTAACATATTATGGCTCCCATTTTCTAACTTGGAGGTGGCTTTCAGTAGTTGGTAATTGGTATACCTACAAAACAGTCTATAGAATGCTTAAAAATCAGTGAGGATGAAATGCAAGCTGTTGTGTTAGTTATTGTAATTGGTTTCTGCCTTTACTTACATTTTTAGTAGTCTCTGCTCCCTGAAGCATTTCTATTTTTCCAGTCCTCCACCTTTCATCTTTTCCTCTGCTCTGCTCCCAGGCAGGAGCACTTCTGTGGCTGCCCAGGAATACTCTGAGTTTCCCCACCCTGTCTCCAGCAAGGCGATAACTGAAAATCAAACAGTAGCTCCTCTTCGGTTTGAGATCAGTAAGATGAAGTTTCAGACGGCCAACATTCTTTTTATGCCCCACAAAGGCTGGAACTGCCATAATATCCATCACCTTGTGAGGGAAGAAGCAGACATCTTTATGTGTTTTGCTGCATTTTGTGAACTATTTTTTAGTAAACTGAATAACAGTTTGCCGAAGTAATAATAAGCGCAAGTTTCATCGCTTAAATAACTAAAATCTAGCCTACAAAAACCAGTATCAAATATACTAAGTAGGGAACACTCCTGCACTGCTAGAAGGATGGATTAGGTAGCCTAATCTTTCGTCTATACTTACGCCAATTCTTTGAACAAACTTGCATTTTGTTTTCTTATGTTTCAAAGGAAATAAAGGCTCAACACAGCATTTAATCTCTCTCTGCACTGTTAGTCTGAAAGATCCAAAATTTGTTTTGAGTGACTCTACATATTCTCCTTAACTTTATTGATTATATTTATGGTATATCTAGGATCAAACAAAATTGGAATTCGATTGCTTTAACACTGTACAAACAGATAAATTAATAGTCCCTGTCCCAAAATGCTTACAATCTAAATTGATGAGACAGACAAAAAATAGGGAAAAGGGAGAGAAAACAGGACCTAAGCAAACAGAGTGATTGATTGGGAGCAAACATCATATTAGTTCCATTGTTTTGGGGGGTGTTTGGGATGAGGTGTTGCTGGGAGGGAATTAGCTAGATGGAAAGGCACAGGAAGGGAGAAGGGTCACGGAAGGGAAAAGGGTGAGGGGGAAAGAGGGAGGGAAGGAAGAATGAGGGCATGAAGGCCAGGTGGAGAGAGGTTGAAATGAAGAGACTGTGAGGGGGAGCAGAGAAGATTGCTGGACCAAATGGCCAATCAGTACAAGTAAGAGAATGTCCAGAGTGAAAATTGTGGCGTGTGCCAGGGAATATGTCTACACAGCAATTAAACCCCCCACAGATGGTCCGGGTCAGCTGACTTGGGCTCACGGAGCTTGGGCTACAAGGCTGTAAAACTGCCGGGTAGATATTTGGTCTTGGGCTGGAGCATGAGCTCAGGGACCTGTGAGGGGGGAGGGTCCCAGAGCCTGGGTTCCAGCCTGAGCCCGAACAGCTACGTAGCAATTTTACAGCCTGAGTCCCCAAGTCACCTGACCCAAGTCAGCTGTGCCTATGGCATGGGTCTTTTATTTCAGGGTAGTCATACCCAGGGTGTCCTGCCCTGCCCCTTTAAGAGCCAAGAAGCCCTGGGGCTAGCCAGTCCTGTTTAATTAGCCCTACCCTGCCTAACCTGAGCTAGGTGTAGGGCAGTGGTTCTTAAACCTTTACTGCAGCCAGCCACCCTTTGGTTCTCAAAATATGTTCTCGCATCCCTTATCAAAAAATGTTCTTGCACCCCATATGAAAAATCGTTGAAGTAGGTCAGTTCTTTAAACCTAGATATATTTTTTGTTTGTATATTACAGTAATCATTAAAAAATGTATAATGTTAATAAATACATAGGTTTGATTAAACAAAGTAGTTGTACTTAAGTGCCTGTGCTTAATTTGTGTTTTTGATGATTTACCTTCTAAAAAAAATCTGGCATGTCTCACACCCCCAGAAAGGGCATCTTGCATTCCCAAGGGGTGCGTGCACCCCAGGTTAAGAACCCCTGGTGTAGGGCTTAAAAAGGGAGGAAGCTGAGCAGGCAGGAACTGGCTGTGGAGGTGAACAGTTGAGCTTGGTTGTGGCTGAAGAGCCAAGCCACAGGACAGGAGCTAATTCCTGTGGTGGACCCCAGAACAAGGGGACAGGATCCAGGGAGGCAGTCCTGGGGCCAGTGTTCAGTAAGAACAGGGAGCTGAAGAGGAGCCCAAAAGGGGTGAGAGGCTCAAGCCTAGAGAGCGGTGAAAGATGTTGGGTAATATTTTTTCTTGTTTGTAGTTTTGGAGTTTACTGACGGGGGGGGGACAAGCCCTGGGACCTACTGCTCTGCAAAAGGAGAGTGACATTCTCTTTGATTTGGAAGGACTTTGCTGCCAGACCAGGGAAGCCAGGCAAAGAGACTTTGAAGAGGCCAGTTGAGAGAAGCCAGCTTGGGACCTATCCAGTTACAGCTGCACTTGGATACCCTAGAAGGGGACTGACCTGGCCAGAGGGTTGGGTCACAGAAGCCCCAGAAAGATACAAGTCACTGCGAGAGAGAAGAGGCAACCAACAGGCAGAGACCACCAAGGGAAAAGCCCAGCAACACTATAATCTAGTCACATGCACTGTCCAGCAAGACCTTTCTGTGTACGTGGGGCTTGCTCTGGGGCAGGACCCGATAACAGGGAGCAATATGACAGCAACAGTGTGAGGTGGTCCCTGTTGTGATACCTTCTGCAATATTTTTTGTATCTACACAAGAATATCTAATCACTTTAGGTAATGTCTTCAGCCAGGCTTTTTGTTATCTGACTACAAGAATAGTAATCACATGTAGCACTCATGGAATGTTTTGTCATGTTTTACCAGGGTCTGGAATAATATTTGTTATATGTCATATGGTTTTGAATAGTACGCTACCATCATCTCTCTGTCAGGAATGGAATATCTAAGGTGCCACAAGTACTCCTTTTCTCCTTACTCTTGGCTATCTGAACTTGTAGTGTTTGGCAATTATGAACTGTTACCACAGTCTTCAACATACATGACTATATATAAACTTGAAATTAAAGGGAGATGTGTGGTTAAATTCCGTAGCTGTCTGTGGAAAGTCTCAGCTGATATCTCTAATACTTAGGCTTGAATAGAGACTGGGAATGGATGAGTCATTACACAAAGTAAAACTATTTCCCCATGTTATTTCTCCCCCCCCAACCCACCCCACCCCCTACTGTTCCTCAGATATTCTTTCAGAGTAGCAGCCGTGTTAGTCTGTATTCGCAAAAAGAAAAGGAGAACTTGTGGCACCTTAGAGACTAACAAATTTATTAGAGCATAAGCTTTCGTGAGCTACAGCTCACTTCATCAGATGCATTTGGTGGAAAAAACAGAGGGGAGATTGATATACACACACAGAGAACATGAAACAATGGGTTTATCATACACACTGTAAGGAGAGTGATCACTTAAGATAAGCCATCCAGCAGCGGGGGGGGGAGGGGAAAGAAGGAAAACCTTTCATGGTGACAAGCAAGGTAGGCTATTTCCAGCAGTTAACAAGAATATCTGAGGAACAGTGGGAGGTGGGGCGGGGGGGGAGAAATAACATGGGGAAATAGTTTTACTTTGTGTAATGACTCATCCATTCCCAGTCTCTATTCAAGCCTAAAGTTAATTGTATCCAGTTTGCAAATGAATTCCAATTCAGCAGTCTCTCGTTGGAGTCTGTTTTTGAAGCTTTTTTGTTGAAGGATAGCCACTCTTAGGTCTGTAATCGAGTGACCAGAGAGATTGAAGTGTTCTCCAACTGGTTTTTGAATGTTATAATTCTTGATGTCTGATTTGTGTCCATTCATTCTTTTACGTAGAGACTGTCCAGTTTGGCCAATGTACATGGCAGAGGGGCATTGCTGGCACATGATGGCATATATCACATTGGTAGATGCGCAGGTGAACGAGCCTCTGATAGTGTGGCTGATGTGATTAGGCCCTATGATGGTGTCCCCTGAATAGATATGTGGACAGAGTTGGCAATGGGCTTTGTTGCAAGGATAGGTTCCTGGGTTAGTGGTTCTGTTGTGTGGTGTGTGGTTGCTGGTGAGTATTTGCTTCAGATTGGGGGGCTGTCTGTAAGCAAGGACTGGCCTGTCTCCCAAGATCTGTGAGAGTGATGGGTCGTCCTTCAGGATAGGTTGTAGATCCTTGATGATGCGTTGGAGAGGTTTTAGTTGGGGGCTGAAGGTGATGGCTAGTGGTGTTCTGTTATTTTCTTTGTTGGGCCTGTCCTGTAGTAGATGACTTCTGGGTACTCTTCTGGCTCTGTCAATCTGTTTCTTCACTTCAGCAGGTGGGTACTGTAGTTGTAGGAATGCACGATAGAGACCTTGTAGGTGTTTGTCTCTGTCTGAGGGGTTGGAGCAAATGCGGTTATATCGTAGAGCTTGGCTTTAGACAATGGATCGTGTGGTATGATCTGGATGAAAGCTAGAGGCATGTAGGTACGAATAGCGGTCAGTAGGTTTCCGATATAGGGTGGTGTTTATGTGACCATCGCTTATTAGCACCATAGTGTCCAGGAAGTGGATCTCTTGTGTGGACTGGTCCAGGCTGAGGTTGATGGTGGGATGGTAATTGTTGAAATCACGGTGGAATTCCTCAAGGGCTTCTTTTCCATGGGTCCAGATGATGAAGATGTCATCAATGTAGCGCAAGTAGAGTAGGGGCATTAGGGGACGAGAGCTGAGGAAGCGTTGTTCCAAGTCAGCCATAAAAATGTTGGCATACTGTGGGGCCATGCGGGTACCCATCGCAGTGCCGCTGATTTGAAGGTATACATTGTCCCCAAATGTGAAATAGTTATGGGTGAGGACAAAGTCACAAAGTTCAGCCACCAGGTTAGCCGTGACATTATCGGGGATACTGTTCCTGACGGCTTGTAGTCCATCTTTGTGTGGAATGTTGGTGTAGAGGGCTTCTACATCCATAGTGACTAGGATGGTGTTTTTAGGAAGATCACCAATGGACTGTCGTTTCCTCAGGAAGTCAGTGGTGTCTCGAAGATAGCTGGGAGTGCTGGTAACGTAGGGTCTGAGGAGGGAGTCTACATCCGATGAAGTGAGCTGTAGCTCACGAAAGCTTTTGCTCTAATAAATTTGTTAGTCTCTAAGGTGCCACAAGTACTCCTTTTCTTTTTGTGAATACAGACTAACACGGCTGCTACTCTGAAACCTGTCATTATGCAAGGCACTGAATTTAGCCATATAGAGTGGAAATCTGTCAACTTCATGAAAAAACTCATACAGATACAGACAGACATCATCTTCCTCTCCAAATGCAAACAGATGGACATCATGCCGAAAGGACTGAAGGTCAAAAATCCATTACAATCTACATACCACACAGACTATGCTGACAGCTTGTGCCACACACTCTCAAAGAAACTGCGGAACCACCTGATCAACATCCTCTACAGCAAACAGGGAAAGATTAAGAATGAGCTCTCAAAACTGGATACTCTCATAAAGAACCAACCTTCCACACAAACTTCCTCGTGGCTGGACTTTACAAAAACTAGACAAGCCATTTACAACACACACTTTGCTTCTCTACAAAAGAAAAAGGACACTAAGCTATCTAAACTACTACATGCCACAAGGGGCCACAACAGTGGTTCCCGTAACCCACCCAGCAATATTGTTAATCTATCCAACTATACTCTTAGCCCAGCAGAAGAATCTTTCCTATCTCGGTGCCTCTCCTTTTGCCCTTCCACCCCCACGAACATGATACAGTTCTGTGGTGACCTAGAATCCTATTTTCGATGTCTCCGACTCAAGGAATATTTCCAACACACCTCTGACCAACATATTAACCCACAGAGACCTTCCTACCAACACTACAAAAAGAAGGATTTTGGGTGGACTCCTCCTGAAGGTCGAAACAGCAGCCTGGACTTCTACATAGAGTGCTTCCGCCGATGTGCACGAGCTGAAATTGTGGAAAAGCAGCATCGCTTGCCCCATAACCTCAGCCATGCAGAACACAATGCCATCCACAACCTCAGAAACAACTCTTGACATCATAATCAAAAAGGCTGACAAAGGAGGTGCTGTCGTCATCATGAATAGGTCGGAGTATGACAAGAGGCTACTAGGCAGCTCTCCAACACCACTTTCTACAAGCCATTACCCTCTGATCCCACTGAGAGTTACCAAAAGAAACTACAGCATTTGCTCAAGAAACTCCCTGAAAAAGCACAAGAACAAATCCGCACAGACACACCCCTAGAACTCCGACCTGGGGTATTCTATCTGCTACCCAAGATCCATAAACCTGGAAATCCTGGACGCCCCATCATCTCAGGCATTGGCACCCTGACAGCAGGATTGTCTGGCTATGTAGACTCCCTCCTCAGGCCCTATGTTACCAGCACTCCCAGCTATCTTCGAGACACCACTGACTTCCTGAGGAAACGACAGTCCATTGGTGATCTTCCCAAAAACACCATCCTAGGCACTATGGATGTAGAAGCCCTCTACACCAACATTCCACACAAAGATGGACTACAAGCCATCAGGAACAGTATCCCTGATAATGTCACGGCTAACCTGGTGGCTGAACTTTGTGACTTTGTCCTCACCCATAACTATTTCATATTTGGGGACAATGTATACCTTCAAATCAGCGGCACTGCGATGGGTACCCGCATGGCCCCACAGTATGCCAACATTTTTATGGCTGACTTAGAACAACACTTCCTCAGCTCTCGTCCCCTAATGCCCCTACTCTACTTGCGCTACATTGATGACATCTTCATCATCTGGACCCATGGAAAAGTAGTCCTTGAGGAATTCCACCATGATTTCAACAATTTCCATCCCACCATCAACCTCAGCCTGGACCAGTCCACACAAGAGATCCACTTCCTGGACACTATGGTGCTAATAAGCGATGGTCACATAAACACCACCCTATATCGGAAACCTACTGACCGCTATTCGTACCTACATGCCTCTAGCTTTCATCCAGATCATACCACACGATCCATTGTCTACAGCCAAGCTCTACGATATAACCGCATTTGCTCCAACCCCTCAGACAGAGACAAACACCTACAAGGTCTCTATCATGCATTCCTACAACTACAATACCCACCTGCTGAAGTGAAGGAACAGATTGACAGAGCCAGAAGAGTACCCAGAAGTCACCTACTACAGGACAGGCCCAACAAAGAAAATAACAGAACGCCACTAGCCATCACCTTCAGCCCCCAACTAAAACCTCTCCAACGCATCATCAAGGATCTACAACCTATCCTGAAGGACGACCCATCACTCTCACAGATCTTGGGAGACAGACCAGTCCTTGCTTACAGACAGCCCCCCAATCTGAAGCAAATACTCACCAGCAACCACACACCACACAACAGAACCACTAACCCAGGAACCTATCCTTGCAACAAAGCCCGTTGCCAACTCTGTCCACATATCTATTCAGGGGACACCATCATAGGGCCTAATCACATCAGCCACACTATCAGAGGCTCGTTCACCTGCGCATCTACCAATGTGATATATGCCATCATGTGCCAGCAATGCCCCTCTGCCATGTACATTGGCCAAACTGGACAGTCTCTTCGTAAAAGAATGAATGGACACAAATCAGACGTCAAGAATGATAACATTCAAAAACCAGTTGGAGAACACTTCAATCTCTCTGGTCACTCGATTACAGACCTAAGAGTGGCTATCCTTCAACAAAAAAGCTTCAAAAACAGACTCCAACGAGAGACTGCTGAATTGGAATTAATTTGCAAACTGGATACAATTAACTTAGGCTTGAATAGAGACTGGGAATGGATGAGTCATTACACAAAGTAAAACTATTTCCCCATGGTATTTCTCCCCCCCCACCCCACCCCTCACTGTTCCTCAGATATTCTTGTTAACTGCTGGAAATAGCCTACCTTGCTTGTCACCATGAAAGGTTTTCCTTCTTTCCCCCCCCGCCGCTGCTGGTGATGGCTTATCTTAAGTGATCACTCTCCTTACAGTGTGTATGATAAACCCAGGTTTCAGAGTAGCAGCTGTGTTAGTCTGTATTCGCAAAAAGAAAATGAGTACTTGTGGCACCTTAGAGACTAGCAAATTTATTAGAGCATAAGCTTTCGTGAGCTACAGCTCACTTCATTGGATGCTTTTGGTGGAAAAAACAGAGGGGAGATTTATATACACACACAAAGAACAGTGATCACTCTCCTTACAGTGTGTATGATAAACCCATTGTTTCATGTTCTCTGTGTGAGTATATCAATCTCCCCTCCCCCTCCCCTCTGAAACATCTCTAATACTGTACGCATTGTCTTAGACCTTGTGTCTCTTACTACTTTACTTAAATTCAGTTGTGTTGAAATAGGTTGAGTATCCATTGCCCCAAAATAGATTAAAACAACTCCCCCGCACCCACCATCCAAAAACCCCTCTTTTTTCTACCTTTTTTCATTGTTGAGTTTTCCCCCCACCAAACCTAAGACACTGATTGGAATCCCAACACCAGATTACAGCCAGTTTCTTATTTTTGGAATAGAAACTCATAGGCGTCAACTCCATGGGTGCTCTGGGGCTGGAGCACCAATGGGGAAAAAATAGTTAGTGCTCAGCACCTACCAGCCACTTGCCAAACAGCTGATCGGCAGACCCCACCGATCAGCTTCTCCCCTGCCCCCCCAGTGCCTCCTGCCCGCCGCCAGTCAGCTCTTTGGCAGTGAGCGGGAGGCACGGGAGCAGGGCGTGCTCAGGGGAGGAAGTGGGGCCAGAAAGAGGCAGGGCAGGGCCGCAGGGGAAGGGTGCAGTGGGGGCAGGAAGAGGCAAAGCAAAGGTGGGACTTTGGGGGGAGAGGTAAAATGGGAGTGGGGCTTTGGGGCAGAGCAGGGGATGGAGCACCTCCAGGGAAAGCTGAAAGTTGGTGCTTGTGTAGAAACTATCAAATTAAATCTTAGCAATAGTATATATTTTAAATACCATTATCTCGATCAGCAGGATTCCAGTCAAAGTCATCGTCAGTATCTTGTTTCCAGTTACATATCCCTTGATTAAAGGTGCAATCAACTGAAAAATTTGAAAAACAATTTGAGAAAAAAGGCAATACCCTGTATTATGATGTGACTCTGTTATGAAGTTATGTTTGAATAGTTAATAAAAAGAAATATCCAAAATCTGCATTCCAATAGCACTGACCTAGATTAAACCCCACAAAGGTATAGCATTTAGAATCAATACAGCAATTCCTACCTTAGCTCTTAATATCATCTCTGGTGATTAGTTACTGCAAGAGTCTCCCACCTGCACATGATTTCATGCTGTTTTTGTTCACTGGCAGCCTGCTGGTTTCCTGGTGCAGTTTAAAGTGTTGGTTTTGAGTTGGAAAGCCTTGAATGATCTGGGACCTGCCATTTTGAGAAACTGCCTCTCTCGTTATATGATATTGCTGCAGTTTTGATCAGCTCCTTCCATTTAAAAGAGAGCCATGACATCCTCTGTGAGGGGCCCTAGAGTTTGTAACTCACTCCTTACACAACACTTTGTTTGAAATAGTGTTAACTTTTAGGCCATACTAAAAAGACCATATTGTTTGGTGCACAAAATAGACTCTCTAATTCTGTATTTGTAATTTGTACAAATTAGAAGAAATGAAATAAATATTGCACTGTACAATGCAGTAAACGAGCACAATGGGTGAGATTCAGAATGGTGTATCAGCCATTCTTCAGTTTCCTAGCTTTTGTGGCTTTAAACCAAACCATTCCAATTCTTTTAATGTACTCTGTTGTGGGGCTAAGAGAGAGGATTCAGAAGGCATTATCTCTGGTGCCTATCATTACTGTAAATGCCCCTTTGGGCTGAAATGTCTCATGCTTGTTCTCAGACAAAAAGCATGGTGGATTTTTGTTTATTTTTAAGATTTGGTAAAATGTCACTGGGTCATTTTTCACTCAAATCCTGCCCTTGAAAGACACTCCAACTTCAACTAGCCCTAAATTCTCATCCCACTGTCCAGCCTAAGTAACTACATTAAGTGCTCAATAGCTCCACAGGAGACCTTTCCTCCAGCTACACAGCAAGGCCTGTGGCAGCACTGAGTATGTAGTTGCCCCCCTGAACTCCCTCTAGCCCACCACATGGGTTTGTATATTTCTCCACACCTCTCAGCATCAGGCCCTTAAATATCTTCAACTTCCTGACATTCCCAGGGTGCCCCAAATCATGTTTGTAATTGATAGTTGGTTTCACCTTCCCCAGGAGTGCTGAACAGGTGAAAATCAGGTGGTCAAATCACACATTATCAGTTTACTACACGTACAGAGTGGGTCCTGTAGACCCTTGGTCCCTCCCATCTTTTTCTATGTTCTGCCTAGTGCAAAGTCACAGTGCCATGCATTATAATTCCCAGCAACTACTGGTGTTCTCTGCAGCCACAAGCTTGGTGTGAAATAGGAGAGGAAGGGAAAAAAGGGTGCCACAAAAACACACACTGCACAGGAAAATCAATACTGTAGCAAAGAATAATAATTTACCTTCCTGCTCTGGTTTTGATACTGGAACTTTTTTCTGTGCCAGGACAGGACCAAAGGCAGCTGCTTCTTTAACTTTAGGAACTAATACAAAAAAACTTGTCAGTGCCAAATAATTTACAGGGAGCAGAGAATTAAACTGTTTCAGCATATCAGTTGCCATCATATAGGTTTCATGATGTAATATGTTTACCAGCAACACTACCAAACCCACATACCTAGCCACCAGTTAGATACCAACTTTAAAAGTTTGGGGTTTTTTAAAGTTCAAAGTTGACTAGTTATCAAATTAACTGCGCTTAAACTGCCAACTACTAGCACCTTATATTTTATCCTGGAGCCAAAAGAGCAACAGAGTCAAGTATCCATGAACATGCTGTTTTTTGACGTAATGATCAGACCCCTCTTCCCGCAATGTTTAGTCCCGTGATTAAAGCACATAATCTGTGGGATATAGCAAAGTCAATGACATCATGATTTGGCAGCAAACTGAAAAAAGTAGCCATAGAAAACTCAAAATGTTAAAAATTTCACAAAAGCCATAAAACATTATAGGTTCAGTTGTGCTTCCAATGCGCAACCCTGCATTAGGGTCAGTGGCAAGTGCACTGCCAGAGTAGGAACTCTAGGAGGCATTGTATCTACAGAGGCACCACTTGTGTGCTCCCCTCCAAACCTGACCAGCTCCACTGGCTAGTGCAGAGGGAAAGGAGGGCCATACCCCTGCCTTCTCCTTGTCTTTTTGTGATGTCTGGAATCAATGAGTGGGTTTACTGCAGCACTGGAGATAGGCGATGTGTTCTGTTACCCATATGAATGTTGTTCCATACACTGTCCAACAGGGGGTGCTCAAACAACAAGTCACAGTGCTTTCCTCAGCATCAGCCCAAGAGATGGAGCCAAACTCCCTTCAACTTGCATGATCTACACTGCTCTGGGGAACTAGAAAACTGAGATTGTTTTCATGATTATCAGCCTGACGTAAGTATTTTTTACCATTTGAGATACAGTCTGTCATTGTATTGCACTATTTTAAGTGATTAGTAGAAGAGGAGCAGTGCTATTGTAGAAGACAGATGGCATGGAACTCTCTACATAGAAACAGTACAATTACTCACAAATGGCATGATAGAGAATTCAGCTTCCAGTGATGGAGGATATAATAATGCATATATGATGACATTAAGCGTTTGAATGTACCACTTTAAGGGGAAAAAACCCTTGAATTGAACCCTTGAACTGCTTATTAACAGTGTTGGTTGGACAGTTCTCTAGGCAGGAGTCCACTAGTCATCACAGAACACATGCAGTGTAGTGAGGAGAATTTCAGGTTTCCTTCACACGGCCAGATAACAGGAGGTACAGAAATTATAAAATCGCTTATCCATGCCTCAGGATTATATTGACAGGTTTCAGAGTAGCAGCCGTGTTAGTCTGTATTCGCAAAAAGAAAAGGAGTACTTGTGGCACCTTAGAGACTAACAAATTTATTAGAGCATAAGCTTTGAGCTGTAGCTCACGAAAGCTTATGCTCTAATAAATTTGTTAGTCTCTAAGGTGCCACAAGTACTCCTTTTCTTTTTTCAGGATTATATTGTTCACCTACACTGTAATGTTTTAAAAACTATTTCTTTCCCATGCATGAACATGACATTCAGTTTAGATCTAAGTTTGATCCAAATATGTACTACTAATCTAGAGCCTGTTTCAGCAAAACACTTAAGCATGTGCTTGAGTCCGAATGAAATCAAGATAAACCACCTGCTTAAATGAATGGAGCCCCTAGTGCCTTAACCATCTTCTGAATCTCTCTTACTGCCAAAGTGACAAAAAGATTTTCCTGTATTTAAGTCTGTTTGAGGTTTGTGACAACTGTTACTAAAAGACCCAATCCCACAATCCTGTGCACCCATGAGAAAACCCACACACACACACACATTTTATATATATCTATATATCAGACAGACACAAATAGGCCCTAAAGGCAGTTATAGAGGTGCTGAACTGAACAGAGAAAAGAGACCTTTGAAATGCTTTGTGAACTTTGATGGATTGCTAAGAGCTTGTCTTTTCTTGTTGCACTTGCAGCCTCCCATTGTTTAAATCACTTGGATAATGATCTTACCTTAGGCTAAGACTTATATATATAGTTTCTTTACTTAGGAACAAGTAAATAGAGACTAGGTGTAAGGCCTGCAAAAACATTTTACTGTAATTCCACATATCTGGGCTCACCATTAGCAAAAGGAGCTGAGACTCTAAGAACGCTTGCCAAACTGAAAAAGCAACTTCAGTATGACCTGTTCTGGGAAGAGCGAAATGATTTTACTGAAGACAGGAGGTACCAGACTGATTTGTTTATTGAATTACAATACGCATTCACTTTGGAGACATACATGTAAGTGTATGCAAAGTGTGCTGCAAATGCCCCAGGTGAAGAACTGTCTAGTACATATAGTATAACAAGGAGGCAAACTTTGTGTCTGAGTCTATTTTTTGTTTTCAATGTCAAGTGTTACATTCAGGCTCTCATTCTCCAACTATCTGGTGCCTTCAGGGAATTACAAAAAAGTCTGTGACCTTCAGACATAGAATCATAGAATATCAGGGTTGGAAGGGACCTCAGGAGATCATCTAGTCCAACCCCCTGCTCAAAGCAGGACCAATCCCCAATTTTTGCCCCAGATCCCTAAATGGCCCCCTCAAGGATTGAACTCACAACCCTGGGTTTAGCAAGCCATTGCTCAAACCACTGAGTATCAGAGCATGTAAAAAGGAGAAGGACAAAAAGCTGCTTGCAAAACTTTTATACAAATACAAAACTTCTGCTGACTTACACGGCTACAGTTATGTCAGGATAATTTATCCTCTACCCTCTCAGGGTAGGTAGCTATCTCTGGAACCAGAAGAGAAACTGTCATGTTCTGCAAATACCCAAAGAAAGGCACATTCTTTCTGAAGTGCCCAGCATAGCCATTGCTTTTCAGAGTCTTTGCAGACCTTAGGTTAGGTGTTCAATGTTGTTATCATCCATGACATTTTTTTAAATGCAGCACCAATCTTGAGTAAGGCCCCTGTTCTAACAGGACACCATGGTATATCACAGATGACAGTATTCTTCAAGTTTTAGTTTCCACCTGCCTCTGCGCATATACTTAAATATGATTATATTTCTTATATCTCAAGTATGGTATCACAATGACCTCTTAATGAGGCAGCCGTCCTGGAAGAACAACTGCATGACAGAACAGAAACATTGCTATTTTTTTAAGGAAGCTGTAAGGAATATAGTTTCTTTTATTATTATTATTAGTAGTAGTAATAGTCATATCATAACACCTAGGAGCCCCAGTCATGGCCAGGACCCCATTGTGCAAGGCTCTGTACAAACACAAAAAAAAAAAGATGATTTTTTCTATGCTGTTACAGCTGTTTGTGCCTTTTTCAGGGAATGGTGAAAGCATTCTGAGTTCTGAACAGGTAAGCAATCAGTAGTTGATCATGTGTCAATGTTGGGGTTAGTGTAATTATAAAATGAACATACAAAACTTTCATCTAGTTGTAATTACACACATTTCTAAATAGTCTGACACTATAATACAGGGACATCTTACAAAATAGTATCTGGTACATAGATGCCTCCAGGGGACCACCTTCACCTACTCTCTTATGTTTGGGTCATATAACAGCTTCAGAAAACAGTCATTGGCACTACTTTTCTTTAAATAAATTTGTTAGTCTCTAAGGTGCCACAAGTACTCCTTTTCTTTTTTGCGAATACAGACCAACACGGCTGCTACTCTGAAAACTATTTTTCTTGCTGTCTTCTCTATGAAGCATTTTAAACAGTAAAAAGCCTTGCAAAATAAAATAATAAAATTACATTCAGTTGCCTAATTCTACAAAGTCACCCAGAAAATGTTTGAGAAACTCTAGAAAACCTTGAAGAACTGCATACATATTATATCATTATGTAAAAGCAATATACAAAAAAGCAATTGGGGGGAGGAATAGCTCAGTGGTTTGAGCATTGGCCTGCTAAACCCAGGGTTGTGAGTTCAATCCTTGAGGGAGCCATTGAGGGATCTGGGGCAAAAATTGGGGGTTGGTCCTGCTTTGAGCAGGGGGTTGGACTAGATGACCTCCTGAGGTCCTTCCCAACCCTTATATTCTATGATTCTATACTCCATCTAGGGTTGCCAACTGTCTAACCACACAAACCCAAACACCTTTGCCCCGCCGCTTCCCCAAGGCTCATGCCCCTACTCTGCCCTTCTCCGAGGCCCTGCCTCCACTCACTCCATCCCTCCTCCCTCTGTCGCTCACTCTTCTCCACCCTCACTGACTTTCACCGTGCTGGGCAGGGAGTTGGGGAGTGGGAAATGGTGCGGGGTGGGACAGAGGGGTTCGGAGTGTGGGAGGGGGCTCCAGGCTGAGCCTGGGGCAGAGGGTTGGAGTACTGGAGGGGATGAGGGGTGCAGGCTCTGGGAGGAAGTTTGGGTGTGTGAGGGGACTCTGGGCGTATTTGCACTTGTAATGGGCCAATTATCAAAGAAGAATAAAACTAGCAGCAAACAACCTGTTTAGCTGAGATGTTTCACTTGTGATTCAGAAAATAATAATGTAGAACCTGTGAGAGAAGACAATTGTATTCAATATTGTGAAGAAAAAAAGGAAACCAAAACCTTCTTAATTTTTGGTGCAAGCAAGTCAAGAGGTCCTGTCATTTTCACAGTACATTAGGCTATTTCATGGTTATGTTTTAAACACACTATGTGTTCCATAAACTGATACAGTTAATGTAGAACATGAGATTCAGCACCAGTTAATGGCACCACTCTCTATACCTTATTCAGTGTACAGGATGGACAGTGCTTCTTTAACAGGCTGCTATTCAAAATTCTGTTTTCCCCTCATTGTTCAATGTGTGGCCCATGCTGTATCTACAGCACAGTATCCAAATCCTGCTCTGAAGGGTTCCAGGTCCCAGAAAATGAGGGACAGACAATCAATCAGTGACCATCTGTGAAAAGTTTGTTTTAAGTGATTTGCCTAGCATCACATAGGAACTCTGAAGCAGAGGCAGGGATAGAATTCAATTCTCTGGGGCAGCATTCAGCTTCCTTATCTATCAGTCCACCCTTTCTCTTCCTGCAGTCCCCTGCCTCAGTCGCTACACACCTTCCAACATCTTCAACAAATGAAGCAGGGACCCTTCAGACAACAGCCTCTCTACTGATTCATCCCCAGAGCAAGTCTATATTGTGCATATTGTGGCACATGGGCAGAAACATACTCACTGCAAAAATCATATCACAGGCAGGCCGTCCCTAGGGGGGTGCGGGGCCCAGGACATAGGCGTCGAGTTTCTAATCTGCTGGGGGGTGCTCTCCTCTGGCTCTGCCCAGACCCCGCCCCACTCCAACCCTTCCCCCAAGGCCTCACCCCCGCCCTGCTTCTTCCCATCCCACCCCGCCTCTTCCCCACCCAGTTCTGCCCCCTCCTCTGAGCACGCTGCGCCCTTGCGTCTCTCCCCTCCCCCCAACGCCTCCTGATGCCACAAAACATCGGATCCACGGCAGGCCGTAGGTGCTGAAGGGAGGGGGAGGTGCTGATCAGCGGGGGCCTGCCAGTGGCCAGGAGGCGCTAGGGGGAGGTTCTGGTAGGGAGGCTGCCGGTGGCTGCTGCTCGCCTCCTCACCCACCCCACGCCCACCACTCTCCTCCTCACCATCTGCCGGCCTGCCACCTCACCTCCCCGCCTGCCTCCTCATGATTTTATTGAAGCGCAGGACCCCCCAAAGCAAGGGCTGCCCCGATTTGCTTTACCCAAGGGACAGATCTGCCTACAGGATTTGGGGGAAGTGGAGTAGGACTTTTGTGAATCCTCATTCTGAGCTTTAGACACCTGAAGAGATAATTAGGTGCCTAAATTCTTTTGTGAATCTAACCTTTAGGCTCCTAAGTCCCATTAACTTTCACTAAAACGTATGTTCCCATGTCCCTTAGGAACTATTGAAAAATTTAACCTTACTCTGTAAGATTTTTGATTGTTTATTTGAGGAAATTAGGAAGTTACTTGCTGGCATTCCCAAATTAAATGGAATTCTGTCTTCAAGGGATGCAGAAAAAAACCCCCTGAATAATCTATGTACCAGTTAATGGCACAGGAACACCAAGTAATCTCAGGAAATGACATTCCATCACCATAGGTTTGTCAGTAGAATGACACTGGTGAAAAGCTGGAGTAATGTAATAGTGAATCAGGCTCAATAATCCTATATTTGATGTATAATATATGATTTTTGAAAATATATATATGCAGAATTTTTCTATTTGATCTTTTATTTAAACAGAATACTATTTTTAGTTTTGACTGCAGCCTATTCTGTTAGTGTTTTCACACTGAGATCAAATAGACTGTGGCTTTGAATGTGTATTTTGTACGGTAGATGGAGGAATCACTTATGTTAAATACACACTGGGAGTTAAACCAAGAACAAACACGTGAGCAAATTATGACCAGAAATATGCAACCAAACATGAGCAAAAGAAAATGTTTCCTTGTGTTTGTATTAGAATTTGTTAGCAAAACACATGATAATTACATTTTTTTCTTATGAATCAGTCCTTGGCAGCACATTTTTATCAAATTAAATGATACTAGGTGAAGTGTCTGTCCAATAAGCCAGGCAGATAACAATCTGATCCAAACCATGAGGTAACATGCAACTTCAAAAGATCTTGATATTGCCTGAAAAGAACATTAAGGCTTTGAGAGAAAACAATAGGAAATTCCATATTTAAAGCAGAAATGTATCCTATTCCTTACACATATATGGCAAAACAGGAGGAAATTAAGACCATGTTCTGTGGTGCCAAGGCACTGGAACTAATTAAACTCCACCTCAGAAGAAGAGCAGTGCTTACATATGCCCATGTAGAGCTGGGTGAAAATTTCCAGCTGAAACTTTTTTTCCCCCTGAAAATATGTAGATTTGTGTTGATTTTAGCAAATTATTTTTGCTGAAATGAACCCCCACCCCACCCCACAATTGGAAGTGTTGAAACAAGAAACATTTTGATTTCTCAGGCTAGATTTACAAGGGGATTTAGGTGCCAGTCACAAAACTGAGCAGGAGGAAGAGGAAGACAAGCAGCCAGAAGATGGGCCATTAAGAAATAGGAAAGGTTGTGAAATACATTTCTGATACAACAGAAAACTTCCCTTTTTTTGTAGAAATATACAAATCTAAATTTTGATCCCTATTAAGATGGGGGGGAGGAACCCTAGTGTATGTGTGTACTAAAGCATATGGTACAGCCACTAAGAGCTTTTTAAAGATTGTCACTATACTGAATCCCTCTCCCATAAAGAGTAACTAGTTTTGGTAATATAGGATCATGCCTTCTCCAAAGTTTTTCCTAAGTTGACTTATCAACAGCACATATAATGAGAAAAATAAAGGTATTTATACAGTATGCATATCTAAGCGAACTGTGTGCTCCTAAGCATCCAGCAATACCATAAAAATTAAAGTGATTTCATAGTCCAAGGTTCAAGCAAATAAGGCCCTAAATCAAGACTGGAGTTTGTTATAACAAAGTGGGTGAAATATGGTATTTGGACATTATACAGGAATGGAAATACAATATGTATACCCTGAATTGAGAGAAAGGCTGTTTGAATGCCACAAAGGGTAAAATACTTGAAGTCCTGTTTATAGTAGGGATCAAATCAGAAAGCCATAACGCCCCCCCCCCTCCCCTACACACAGTCAGGCTCTGGATTGAGATTTATTGCATAGTACTCTTCCCACATACAGAAAGATGCCAATTTGGTTACCAGTACCCTTTGGCACAACAAAAATTCCTCTGCAATATTCAGTATCTAAATACCTTAAATTATTAATGGAAAATTCCAGCCAATTAGGCTAGAACTGGAATGGCACACTGTACAAACACAAGCCCTGATTGTGCCGTAAGGTGTATGTGGACAGAGACCAGCACCTGTGCATAGTCTAGAGAAGCTGTGCATTCAAGTGAATGGAACTCTGTGCTGGGGTCCACTCGGCTGCATCGCCTGCCAGGTTCAATGAAGTGAATGCCGCGCACTCAAAAACAATACAGAAATGTGAAAAGTGAGCAGAACAAATTCATCCAGTTACCATTCTGAATCTTGACCATGATGTGTAAAATTAAATTAATGGGCACTTTAAAAAAAAGTACCAAATATGCAGCTGCTGGCATGATATGAAAAGTCTGGTGATGGGAGAAGGATAAAAATTAATAATACATTAATTAGTATATAACACTTAAATAGTGCTTTTCATCAGTCGATCACAAAGAGCTTTACAAATGAGGTCAGTATTATTAGCCTCATTTTGCAGATGAAGAAACTGAGGCACAAATAGATGATGGCACTTAGGAGCCAAAATCCCTTTTGAAAATGATATTAGGCTGCTAAATCTTAGGCATTGCAACCCTGAGTGTAGCAATGTCTAAATACCTTCAAATAACTGGGTCCAAGTGGCATAGTCAGGAACAGAACCCAGGTCTGCTGAGCCTCAGTTCAATGCTCTGTCTACTAGGAAACACTACATTCCCAGATGATCTAATAGTTCATTTCCATTTCTAATTTCTAGGATTCAGTTATAATTACATAAATCATTACTCAACCATTTGCTATAAAAATTCAGCAACTATTTTAAAAACAGAAGGAATAACATACTTCAAGAAATTATACTAGATACCTAAACTAATCAGGTGGATGAAATAATATGTTATTCTTACCTTCTCTGAAAGATATCTTATTTTAGACACCCATGATCATTACTGTAGTTAGCCTGTTCTCAACAGCATCTTATGTAGATATCTTTCTTGAAGGAATTCATACTCAATAAACTTCTTTCTAAAAATATGTAGCCGATAGGAAAGGCCAAAATTACTAAGGGATATTGCCCCTCAGCTGGAATGTATACTATATTATCTTATTTAACAACTTGTTATTTGAACTTCAAAGCATCTGGATGTGTTTATGTATGTACTGTACAACTCGCAGTACTAAATGTTAGCTCTGTCGATTCAGGGACTGAATTTCATTCTGATCCTTCATTCTGTTTCCTAAACAGCTTTGCTGACAAACATTCCTAATCTGTGATATCTCGCTAAAATTGAATAACTATGTTACCCTAATTTCAACCACACTAGTTAGAAGTTTATTCCCCCCTAGATCCTCCATAGCCTTCCATTTAGGCCATGGAATAGGCCTGCATATGTGGTTGAGCTATTCCTGAAGCTTGTGCAAATCATGGAAAAGTTTTTCATTCACATTCATCAAGATGTGCACTGCAGAGTCAAAAGGGCTAGGAGACTTGATCTGAATGAGTTTCTTCTACTCCACTGCACCTTTCCCCAGGGCTTTTGAGTCAAAAAACCCCACATTACCATAGCCTAAAATTTATATATATAAAATCTATTCAGCTCTACAGTGATGACCAGTGATATCACCCAGCAGTATTGCCCTCCCAAAAATACTTGAATACTGATATTTCTTCTTCATTCCTGTGTGATTGGAAAGAAATGGTCTTGCTCCGGCAGAAATCAGATTCTTGGCAAATCACTCCTTTGCGATAAAACACCCCACTGATATATTTTGGTCGGTCAACCTTCAAAAATCCTTCCTAATCTATCCCTGCTCAATTGAATACAACATGAATGTGGGTCAATTTCCTCAAAGGTGCAAAGGGAGCAATGTAATATGAGGCTATGCTAGTCCCACTCTGGGCTTGTATTCACTAGAAAGCTGCATCGAATTAGAACACAATCTTAAGAAAAGTCCGAGCCTATTTGGGGTTCCCTAGAACCCAATGACAGGATGTTGAACATGACTCATTCCTCTCTACACTGACTGCAAAGTTATGGTCAACACAACTTCTGAAAGTCATGTTCTGATGGTGTAATTTTCTAGTGGAAGCATGCGTGAGGCAGCCTATTCAAGTGATTAGAGCATGAAACTATCCCTCAGGAGACCTGGAGTTCTATTGTTTATACAGAATGAGTAGGGACAAATCATTTAATCGCTATGTGCCTCAGTTTCTCCACCTTTGTTAAGTATTTTGAGATCCTAAATTGATATATGCTGTAAGAGCTCAGTATTATTAATATGTGCTGGAATGGAAGGCATTGAACAAAGGCCAGATTTCAGACTTCCTGTTGGCTCTGCTGCACAATCTTGTGTAATATTTGGATTTTATCCTCTGACTGAGCTGAAATATCCTCCAATTATCACTGAACCTTGAAAGAAGGTAATTTTAGGAGAGTAGTGCCTTCGGCAAGCAGACTAATATTCTCAAATGTATTCCATGTTAATAAACGTATTTGTACTTGGGTTTATTGCTACTGCAATAAAAGACTTTGTTCTGGCAGCAGCAAACATAACCTTTTTCTTAAAAAAGCATTGATATTATTTGAAAGGGTTTCTTTGACACAAGAAAGGTTTCTTTGATTCTTTGCAGTTCTGGTGCTGGCTAAACTGAATATGTCTTTATAAATAATACTATGGGACATAAATGTATCATTTTAATCAGTTTAGGAGATCACTGATAAGTTATTATGTCCCTATGCTTGGGAAGAGAGAACATTTCCTGGATAAATTAAGAGCAAGGTACGACTTTTATAATATCTGTTTAGTTAGCCATCAGCCTGAAAAATCTGAGCTAGAGATATTATTACAAATATTATTTAAAAGTGCATTTAAAAGTTCCTTCAACAAAGATGACGACTTTTCAGTTGAACAACAGGGAGGAACACTTGTTTTCCAAGGAAGTAACTGAACTGAAATGCTTTGAGGGCTTGCTGAGGAAATATATGTACATCTTCCTGATGTCCGACTAACGTTAGAAATTCCCATCCAAGCACTACCAATGTTTTCACCTGTACTTATCAGATAAATTTCCACATTCAAATTAAAAATCTGAGAAACTCTGATGTATAGCTAGTGACTTTTATTTGACATGAACAACGATTCATGTTGAATAAGCCTTGATATATGAAGCGCAAAGACACAAAACTCTGTTTTTCTTTTCTGTATGACGCCTACTCACCATGTAGGATGACAAACATGGATATCAGGAAACCAACTTAAATTTAGAGCTTATTCTTAATAAAGCAGCACAATTTGCCAGGGGCTTTTGCAGAAAGGATGGGGGAAAGCTATTAAGCTGCGTTGCTTTGTTACTTTGGCTGGGCTAGGTCTTAGTTACAGTTGGAAGTTCCGGACTTACTGTCTCAAAAAGGAATTATACTAGATAGCTTTGTGAAACAGCCCTGCTCAAGAAATGTATCAATAAAACAGCATTTCTCCAAGTGAACTCACTTTCTCATTATCTCTCTCTCCTCCACTTCTAGCCTTTGTCTCTCTCACTTTAAAGTCACCCTGTATTTAAGTTTATCTATTTTCCTTAGGTGTTATCAGAACACCCATCTGTAGCATGTAGATCCAATGTGCAACTAGTGTCACTAAAGCATATAATTAATGCCATTGATTTATGTCTCCACTAATGGATCTGTTTTTAAACACCTAATTGTCCGATACTCTATAAAGAAGATTCAAAATTTTTAATCTTTAGACTATGTACCTGTTTACTTTTCCTCCTTTGTCGGTAAATGCATGTAAAAGTATATGATATATATAATATTTGACTGTAATCTTGTTAATATTTATATGTACTTTTACATAAATATCAATACAGATTTATTCACATAAGTAAGAAATGATGGCAACACTTACTAAAAACATCTCCTCTAAGGCTTTGTTCATGGCCAATCTGGTTCTTAAGGTCCTCTTGTTCTTCCTCCTGTTCCTCCTCTATAGCATCTTCAGTCTCTTTCTCCTCTTCATCATAGGTCCCTCCAATGTAAACACCATCTTCATAGTCAAAGGATGGCAAGTGAACCTGAGAAGCTGGTGTAATGGCTGGTTCTGGGATCACATTCTTGATCTCTTCATGTTTTTTTTACACTGCTCTGTGTGCAAGAAGTTTCTTGATTGTGTCCTTGATGGTTCCAGGGATTCTTGTGACTTCCTTCACTAAATTTTCCGGGATAACTAGAACCAACAATGAAATGTAAAAGATACACTTGGAGTAACTGGACCACCCCAAAACCTTCGTGCTTTTGAACAGATAACACACGATCCATTGCAATTTTCAAAGAAACTATATGGTCAAATTCACTGTTGTCATATGCAGGTGGAACATAGAGCTGAACCTGCATACATGAACAGTGAACTTGTCCCATAGTACATACAACCTTTCCCTACTGTTTGATTACATTTCAGTGAAAACTTTCTAGGCTTATCTGCTGCAATTTAAAAAGCAATACTGAGTAGTGATGGGTGAACATCGAAAAGTTCAATTCAAATGGGCACCCAGAAGTTCAGGAGTTTAGCTTTGGCAGGAGTTGCCTAGAAGTCTTACACAAATATTCTGTCTCCAGAGATTTCCAATATTTCTGCTGCCTGCTGGCCACAAAAATATCCAGTTTTGTGGTATTTTGGAACTTTTGCCATTGTCCAGAATACAAAAACTACAGAATCTGCTGGAAATGAAAAACCATGGGTGTGTATGTATGTATGAAAGAAAATATTAACCAAGCTTTTTCAAACCTGAAAAAAAGAGGGAATGGGCTTTGAATTCAGGGTGGTTTTGTCCATCCCTGCTACACACTAGAGTATAATTAAGCCAAATATCATTTATACCTAGACAGAAAACTACAAAGAAAATCACTGGTAAAATTCCTAAGGGATGCTTTTAAATTTAAGCAGCAGCCCCATTTTTCATGCAATGTTTTTCTTGGCAATGTTTTGACCTACAAACTTAAATTTATTTCTTAATTTTTGTTTTTACATTCCTCTCTCCTGTCCCCATGAACCCCAAGTGGGGGGGGCAGCTTCCTTAAAAGCCCTCTGCTGCATTTCCAGGGGAAGGAGCAGCCAGGATTGCTATCACACTGATGGTGGGTTGGAAGAGAAGGGCATATATTTTCCTTTTTTGAGTGATGACACAGGTGAGGAGCAGGGTTATGGTAGAGGAGGAGATTGGGGCAAGTTTTGTGTCTCTGGGTCTGGTGGGGGGGGGTTAGTTATGTAGAGCTGAGATTTTGTTCAGAGTGCTTTTGTTTGGCTGTCTTTCTCCCCCATACAGATATTGGGGATTACTTTTCTCTGCACCTTACCCTAGTTCATACCCTTTATTCCAAGTTGGTGATGGGGGATTGGGCTCTGATGGACTAGCTGACATCCCTCCTATGTAGGTTCACTGGGCAGAGAAGCTTTCACCTTTCTCCGTACTAAGGAAAGCTTTAGATGTTATATCTCAGAATAGGTATCAGAGGGTGGGCCTCATCTTCTGTTATTGTTAAATGAAAGATTAGTTCTATCTAAAATACTTATATGCCCCTATTACTGTAGCATCTGAGAGCCTCACAAGCTTTCATGTATTTAACGTCAGAAAACCCATGTGAGGTCAAGCAGTGATATTATCCCCATTTTACAGATAGGGAACTGAGGCACAGAAAGACTAAATGGCTTTTCTAACATCACAGAGGAAGCCTAGTGGAACAGGGAATTGAACCCAGGACTCCTAAATCCTAGGCTAAGGCTCTAATCACCAGGCTACCCTTCTTGGTTGATAATAAAATACTGGCCATCCATGATTTGACAATGGATGAAACGCTGACTTTACACATATGGCAGAGATGTGGTGGGATGACAACACAGAACCAACTTTGGCTAACTGATATCACCAGGTCTACAGTATGAACTCAAAGGAATAATTAAGGAGATGCTGTGGCTCAATGGTTTACATCTGATCAAAAGCGCAGGAAAGCCACTGCCCCAAAACTACACCCGATAGTGCTTCTCTGTGTGATATGCAAGTCCCGGGAAAGAGATGGGAACAGATCTGGTGATATAGATCACTCACTGCTGCTGCAGAAGTTCCTATACAAGCTGAGGAAATTGCTACTTGTGGCATCAGAGGCACTGAGGGAGACAGTGCCCAAGGAGTTTTAAAATCCACACAGATAACAAGTCTTCTAAATCAGCTCAGGACTTCATGGCTGCCATGACAATACTAGGATTATCCCATGTAACTGTATGCTCCACTCACACTGCTGGCCACACTCTGAATCTGTTTGGGTTAGGAACACACATTAACATGCTTATGCTGGTTTGAATTCTAAACCCATCTCTCCTGTTGGGATGGAGGAATCTGCTTTCATGGTCTGCCCCAGAGGTTAATGAGACCTGGGCATTCCAGAGAAGAAGACTTTCTTGCCCACAGAACACTCTCAGTAAGTTAGCAGAACTTTATTATAATCTTTGAAGACATTGATAGGGGATGAAGTTTCTTTTAGGAATTTGAAGGGTAGGGAGAAATGGATATTTTCCCCCTTTGTTTCTGCTGCCTAGTGGTTGTATATCTGGGGAGGGGTATGCTGTTGTTTTGGATTTATAATGATTTTTGAATTGCATTTTTAATTGATGGCAAGGATATCTAGAATCTGGAATAGGTTCTCTTCTCTGTGTGTTTCTTTAAATAGTAGCAGCAGAAAAAAACCCAGCTATTACAAATAAAATAATTAAATGTGTAACATGGAGAGTATGGGAAAAGGTATAGAGATCACATCAGTTCCTGTTTAACATATTGCTATTAGTTTGAATTTGTCCCTTTTTCTTTAAACCAAAAGTGGCTACATTTTCTTTTTCCATGAATTGTCCCACATGGACAAAAGCAGTTTCTCTGGGAGGTACTTAATGATGTATTCAGGTTTTATGAGACTGCAGCTGCAAGTATAAAGCAAACCAGCGCCAGTATAAATAAATCAAAATCTCAGATGTTATTTTTCTTTCCTTTGGATAATAGTTCCAGGCTCATTTGCCATACATCTGCATGTCATGACTTTCTTAATGTGATGCTTAGCGAGCCTTCCCCCTAGAGGATGGTGCTATAAAGAACGTACTGTATAATTTAGCCGGTATGGTTTGCTTAGTCTTTACTCAGAACACAGCAAGAAAAATTAACAGGAAAACCCCATTCCCAACAAATTTCCTCTCAACAATCAGTAACACAAAACTCCAGACTTTTAATAAAGAGCCTATGGAGGTTTTCAAGTCAAGTCTGACTGCCCAGCAAACCTGAACATCTGCTTTCAGTTTCTGCTTTGAAGTCTTCCTATTAAAATGAAAAATTCTTATAGCTCAACCTAATAACCTTTATGGTGCCAGAAAACCAACCCTCCTTCTATCTACAGAAGAAAATAGGGGGCAAGGAAACCAACCTACAGATGTGATAAAAATATGGGGACAAAGGTGCACAGTCCACACCCCTTTTGGATTGTAATAATATTATGAAAAATGGCACATTCATTTTAGAATCACGGGTGAATAGAGGTTGGGCTGGGGGCAGCTTTTTGGAGATATCACTAATCCTTTTTCCAATCTGATTCCTGTCTTAAAGTAGCCTAAGGTGCTAAATTTAAGCCTTCTTAAGTCTGGATGTCAGCAACAGCTGGAGGGGGTCCTTCCCCATATTCATCTGGAAAATCTTATGCTCTGACAACATGTTCTGTAGAATCCACTGTCATCAGAGTTTGCTAACTTCCACATATGGACATCACAGGAAGGAACAGCCTGAGCTTCCATGAGAACGCGGAATGCGCTGGAGAAAGCCAAAGGCCAAACTGCTTAAGACTAAGGCTGTGAGGCTGGAATTTTTGAGAAAAACCCTCAATATATAATCCTATATTTATTGAACACAAACCTTCATGCATTTATCAACAACTTTGATCCATTTCTCCCCTGCCATTCTTTATAAACCTCATATCTGATAGTATATAGATTGCTACCTGTCTGTCATTCTTTTACATTTTG
The DNA here is from genome assembly GCF_009764565.3 of Dermochelys coriacea. Lineage (NCBI taxonomy): Eukaryota > Metazoa > Chordata > Testudines > Dermochelyidae > Dermochelys > Dermochelys coriacea. Next base: position 135,069,931 of record NC_050068.2, on the reverse strand, counting down.
TGATTATATTGCCCATATGAAAATGCATCAGGTTTAATTCACAGAGAATTAAAATAAAAGAGCTCTGCAAGCAACAATGCCAGTGGAGGCTAAGGGCTAAAAGTGAGTTTTTTTCTGTAAACACGTTCTGTGCACTAGGAAACCAAGTGACTTAATCAATCACATTAGGTGGCTAATGCCTGAATTAAGCAGGTTGAGCTGGAAAGAACATAGAACAATTGCTAGACTCCAGCTTTTCATATGCTGTGCTATACAAAGAGGGACGTTGTTCCTGAGAGCAAGAACAAAAAGATGGAGATGTACATTCCTCTCTCTCACATGTGGCCCTGTAACCATGGTTGGGAATTGGTACATAGAAACCAACTGGTCCCAACAGAGAAGAGTTATTGCTGTCAACTCCTATACGCTAATATTGGTTCCTCTTTGACACCTAACTGCATGTTAGGATTATCACCTGCCAGGTTTTCTAAGAGGTTCATTTATTAAACAAGTTTATAACTTCTGTATATAAAAGTGAAAGAGTGAGAATGCATGTGTGTACATATATCAATTTCCTAACCTTATGGAAAATTCCTATAGAACTTAATAGGGATGCAACCAGTAGGATTCCAGAGTAATAACTCTAAAAATTGATTGCATTTAGTAGAAAATGCTACTGTTTCAAATTTTAAAAATTACATAGGTTGGTTTAGAAATCCTATAGAAAGTCTACCACTCTTCTTTAGGAATTATTGCAAAATAGTCTGAGAATGCACAGAAACTTGGTATCATTTCCAAAACTCCCATTAAGACATTTCAAGAGTTGATCCAGGAGCAAGCTCATTTAATTTTTAAGATATATACGAATTTGAGTGAAAAAAGATGTTGATAACATTGATGAAAAGATGGTAGAGGGATTTGGCCAAATAAATTGATCTGTATGAATGGGTCTCTTCAGTGTGTGTAGCACATAGAAAAAAAAATGTATAAAATTACTGTACTGATAGCATTAGACTCCAGTTAAGATACATAATATTTTTGCTACCACAGAGGTGTTTTCTTGGAGGGGGTTGTGGGTAAAGGGGTACATATTGCACATGTTGTGGTTGTGTCCAGGAACTAGGCAGTTTGGGGAAGAAGTTGCTAGAGAGTTTCATTATGACAAAATGCCAGCATTCTAAAGATCCCTTGACCTTCTCACTTAATGCTCCAGTAAAGGACCTTCATTTTAAACAGAACTGCAAATTAGTTGCTAACAATATAAAAAAAATTAGATTGTTTTGACATTATTGGAAAAATGTGACCCTTCTTCCTATGGAATTGTGATACAGTAAAATATGGACTGTCCTTGTAATGGAAGAGCTATCACACACAAGAGAAGTGCCAAAATGAGGATAGATGCTTAGGAATTTGGTCACCCTCTCTTGTGGATTCAGAGGAAGAGGGCACCCAGCCAGCACACCAGAAGCTTTAGCCCAGTTCTTTGAATATTAACCTGATCCTGAATAAATAATGTAGTATGTTAATTGTAATTTTGCCTTAATAAAAAGTTTCAAAATAAATAAATTCCCATTAAAAATCTCATCACCTCAGGTAGGGAAAGACAGTGAGAACTAGAGAAACTGCGGCATTTCCACAATACTGGGTTACACTTGTCTCCTGAAAGTCTTGCTGCTTACTTTAGGTAATACCTGAGACAGCAAATGGATCACAGGTATTGAATAAAAGATGGTAGAAGTACTGGGCTCCATTTTAAATGGAATTATAAGAGTCTCACAGTCACAGGGTTAGAGCTGCTTTCTAAGCTTCTGGAAATCCTGTGATGTCAGCCTATGCTTTGTTGAGGATTGGTGAGTTAGTAGGAAAACAGAGCCAGACTTGGGCTTTTCATGTTCTGAGATGAGCAAAATCACCTTGAATAACGTGATATGCTAGACAGAGGGGAGACAAGGACAGTTGTGTCCATGTGCTGCTATTTAGCAATCTAACAAAGAACAAGACAAGAATGCAGTAATGCAGTAGCTGGGCAATACAAATAAAGTACCAGTGCATGACGGAATGCTGCATGAAACTTCTAGTTTCAAAGTTAGCACCGCCCTTTCCTTGCTCCTTTAATAACTTCATACAAAGAGTGAATTAAAAGAATCAGTTCCTGTTTTCCCAGGAATCCATATTGCTTATGTAAAAACTCTTGGGATTCTATTCTCAAATAAAAGACTGAAACACACACAAAAGTGTGTGATGGAAGAAATGTACTTAGTCAATACACAACCAGAAGTCAGGAGAAACAGAGGCCTGACAAAAGCAGTGGACTGGAATAAAATGAAGGCCAGATGTGGGAACAGTTAACACTCCTTTAGGGAAAGGTAAAAGGGTAAAATTTTGTAGGTTCTCAGAGGCAGTTCAGAAACACACTTCAACATGCCATTCAAATCTACAAACTGAGAGGCAAAAGTAAGCCTGAAGTACCACAAGCAGTATTATAGAATCACAGAAGATTAGGATTGGAAGAGACCTCAGAGGTCATCTAGTCCAACCCTCTGCTCAAAGCAGGATCAACCCCATCTAAATCATCCCAGCCATGGCTTTGTCATGCAGTATTTGTCATGTATACATGTAGTATTCTGTGTGCAGTTCACTGTAGTAGCCATTTTCCGTTCTATATATAGACTAAAAACCAGCAACCCACATCTGGATTTTACATTTATTAACCTCTGTAATTATTCAGTGATGTTAAGAGGTTTAGCCACACAATTTTCATTACAAGCAATGAGAGCTACATGGCTAACCTCTAGCATAACACTTTGATTTATCATGCATTAGTAAAACCTAATGCCATTGCAATGGAAAAATCATTCATAGTATCCCGTAGAAAACCGTTAGCCAGACCTAGTGATGCCTCTCCCAAATATGGTATAGTTTTAGGACTAATCTTGCAAGATACCAACTACCCTAAATTACCAGGGTGAAAGTACCCATTGATTTCAAAAAGTCCAGGATTTCACTCCCATTGCCTTTTGAATTGGGAGGACTTAGCTGCTCAGTAGAAGTCTATATGTCTATTTTGCTGTCAGCTGCTACACGTCTCTTTTAGCACCAATGCTGTTCAGGTTTGCCCTCCCACTGAGTATGTTTTAGATTATTTTCTCTACCAGAGTTGCATACATTTTCCCAATTGAACTCTCATTTTATTCCTTTCTGACCATGTTTCTAATTTCTCTATTTATCTGTATTATTTCTCTGTTCTCTCTGGAGTTCATACCTCCTAATTCACTATCATCTGCAAATTTTAATAATGTGCTACTTTTTTTCCTCTTCTGGATCATTAACAAACTTCAGCAAGTTAGGACAGAATACTAGAAACTGTATTGTAGTGAACAGTCCCAGACTGTCAGAGAGACGGAGTAGATGGTCTAACAAGATTTTTCAGTCTCTAATATTGATGATTCTATAAGACTAGCCCCCATAGAGTATGCAATAACAATCACATACGCTCAAAAATTCTTCCTTTTTTGTCATTCAAGTAACTTGTAAAATATAACAGGGTGATGCATATTTATCTTTGAAATATTTCTGTTTAAGTAAAAATAACTCATGCATAGATTTGGTCAGAAAATAGGGTTCCCCGATGAAAGATTTCAGCTTTTCCTAGAAAAATTGAAAACCTTTGATACAGAAATTTTCAATCAAAATGAAACATTTTGACATTTCTGCATCAATTTTTTTGTTTTGTTTTGTTTGTGGACCCAAATAGAAACGTTTTGTTTCAGTTTGGTTTGATGTTAGACTGTATTGTAAAGCAATCTATGTCTCCCATGATGCACCAGTGTCCCTTCTTGCTGAACCACTAGGGTTCATCAAGGGTGATGCAGTCTGGCTGGGGAGCCCTGCCCATAGAGGAGAATGCGGGCATGAGGTACCTGAACTACAACTCCCATGAGAGACTAAACTTCCACATCTAAATTTTCAGGTTTCAGTCAATTTCACTTTTGTCTTGTATTCAAAGTACTATAAAGGTGCCCAGTGCTACCATGATAGGTACTAGGGACCATAGTGTATGGAAAGCACCCACATCTTGTGTCTTGCGTTTCACAGGATTGTCCCAGTTTTGAGCAAGCTAGGTTTTCACTATATTTGTACTGCATTTTGATGTTACACTTAGAAGATGTTGCAACATCATAATTTGTCTTAAAGGACAAACTTGTAAAACTGTCAACCCAAAGTAGAATTTAGAATATTTTGCTACAAGTTCTGGCAGTATACAGTTTCTCTCTCTCTCTCTCTCACACACACACACACACACACACACTCACTCTTTTGGCATGTCAGAATCATGCTCTTAAATCAAACTATGTACAAAATCTGACCAAAATTAGATATTTTTGCTTGATCTTGGGTAAATCAGTTTGATGTGGTCCAAATTTTTGAACCTCTAACTGTCATGCAAATCAGCCCCAGAATTACCTGATGGAAAGGTATGTCAAAGAGTGGTGACAAAGCAGGGATAATATTAACGCTGTAATCTTAACACCCTTTCGACGGTGACTACATTCTAGTCCTTTGCAAAAGGTGTAGTTAGTATATAGTGTTCACTGAACCTGAAAACTGTTCTCCATGGCCATATACCTTTGCACTAGAATTAAGAAATTAATAGACAATGGGTCAAATTCAGCCTCTAAATAGTATTGTCCTTATTGACTTCACTCATATTGGGTCTGAATTGAGCCTAACAGATTCAGTACTGATACAAAAAAGGATTTTGCATTAATTGTCACTATGTACAGCATCTAGAACATGATAGATACTAGTCATGCTTTTTAAGGCATCACTGCAAGGTTTGAGATACCACAGTAACGGGAAAAAGAACCTGTATAGAACATAACATCACAGCACATTTTGGCGGTGCTAGTGTAATATAAATAAATGATAGAATTACATAGAATCATAGAAATGCAGGGCTAGAAGGGACTTTGAGAGGTCCAGCTGAGGGCGGTCCATACCCAATCACCTAAAGTTTAAAAGGATTAATGGAGCAGGACCCATGGAAAAGGCTACTGTGACATACAAAGTAGATAAGAGTTTATGAGAATATTTTCACAACATTCTTCCTCTGATGAATGGAAACATTTTCAGATCTCCCCTGAGGAAGATTTATTGAATTAAGTTGTAGGAGAAACTTTTCCCAGAAAATAAAAAGGTGCACTTAAATAGGCTGCTCTTGTCTTTATGTTTAATTTTTCGTTTTTTGGAGGGTCATTTTCATTTAGGAGTTGGCATACACATCTCTGTGCACAGAGAAGACATAAGACAAAACTATAAACAAAAACATTTTAGCACGAAAAGCAAGCCCTGTTCCCTCCACACCCATTTTACGTGAGCTTGTTTGCAACTCTTCTAGAAAGGACTGAATAGTTCAAGAGGCCAAGCCTTTGAGGAAAACCTGCAGCAGATTTCTTCAGAGAGAGAAGATAGATAAGACCATATTCTGCTCACCATTACACCAGTGGGATCCCACCGATGTAACAGAACGTAATTTGGCCAAAATAATACTTTTATTATATATGCAATAAGAGAGTACTTTTGTAATATGTGTGTGACTTCAGTGGGAGTTTTGTCTGGCTAAGGAATGCAGGACTGGATTCTAATAATCATCCCATAGTTACCTAAGAAAAGTAAAAGCAATGCACCTCTGGGGATCAGCAGTTACTTACCAGAACATTCAAATCCACTACCTCTGTAGCCCTGTTTACATTTGCACTTGAAGGATCCTTGAGTATTGAGGCACTCTGCATGGACGTTACATTTGTGTGTACTTGCAGCACATTCATTTATATCTATAAAAGGGATAATTCAGTGAAAATTTCATTCAAATCATAGTTTCATAATAATCTGCCTGTGGCAGTCATCTGTTTTCAGACAGTTTAAGCACCAGCATTAGAACCTGAGACCACTACTAACAGAAGAATCCACTCTGGGTATGGACTCTTGCTTCTTTCTCAAGACCAAAACTTTTGGCCTGTGTGTCTGAGCATGACTTGTAGTACAATAATTTTAGGGCCTGATCCTGCTCCCAGTGAAGTCAATGGAGGTTTTACTTATGTGAGACTTCAGTGAGAGCAGGATTGGGCCCTGAGATTGTAAATGTTGCTCTCCTAACAAAATACAAAGGGTCCATGAAAATAAGCATGACTGTGATGAAATGCAGTCATTTAGGCCCTAGTTCTGCCCCCCTTGCATGGAGTAGCACCTCACGGCAAGAACAATCCATTACAATTAAGAACTGGCAGAAGTGTGCCTGTAGATTGTAAGATCCGCAGGGCAGGGGGGTTCTTGTATTTGTTTGAGAAGTGCCAGGCACGTACAGGATGCTGTTGGAAATATAATTCATATATTCAGTAAACCATTATGTTAAATTGACATCAGAACATTTTAAACAGTGGCAGTAATGGATTGAATTGTTTTGTTCCATTTGATTTTGCTACTCAATGGCACAAGAGCTTTTCTGGTTTCTCCCACATGAGGGAGCTAAGTTCTTACAAAGGTAAAGTTTTGCACCCATTCATATGTTACCCACCCATGATTCACACCCAGCAGGTCAAAGGTACAGATGCAAAGCGTGGCTCAGCATGGACACACAAGTAACAGAGAACTCTGCATCAAAAGGCTGATGTATTTGTCAATAAGATTCAGACCTGCAAGCCTTAGGCCTAGTCTCACCATTTTGTCTATCCACATACATATATGGGGAGTGGGGGAGGGGGGGCCGCGAAGGCTATGGTTTTCAGTTTTAAGGCTCCTGGGATTTGAGTACAACAGGAAACCAAGACTCCACTCTCCTAAATCTGCCTTAAAAAAAAAACCTCAAAAACAAGACAAACATTAGTTCTCTTTTGTAATTCAGTGTAATTCCAATTCTCTCAGGCCCTTACATACTGTATCATTAGAGCAACATTTTTCAGTACCTGCCACATCAACTACAAATTTGCTCTTCTTATGCAATATGTGAGGCCTCTAGTTAATGGACTGCAACAAGGGACTAGAGAGGTTTGACATTTGTTTTTGCATCTGTGTATGTTAAGATGACAGAGTATTTTCATCTGTATTTGTCTCTGCATCTGAAAGATCAGAGAAGTAACAGTTCTTCAAAGTAATTAAAATCTGCTTTTTTTAGCCAGTTATTTTTTCTTATCTGAGCTGTACAAACAAACAAACATCTCTTTCCACTGTGTTACAACTTAATGAAAGCATAGGAAGCTGCACCTCATTATGCCGATCAGAGCCAAAAAATGAATTTACCCGATTGGTTTTAATCCAAACAAGTGAGCTTTCAATTAGCATCCTTAAATCAAAAATGAGCACTCCCTTGTAATCCATTGTTCCCTTGTTGCAGATTGATTACAAATAATTGTACTTCTTTTATGACATTTCCTAGAGAGGTCTTGGCAAGATAAGGCAATATAAATTGCAGATGCCATTGTAAATTTTCATTGATATATAGTTTTTCAGTCATCAGACTGCAGAGATTAGTCAATATCCCAAGGAGGACTCTAAATGATATTTTACATCTGGTTCTGAGCTGCACTCTCAAGCAGAAGCCAATATTCATGCTTAAAGCAAAATCCACTGACCACCATGCAATAACATGAAAGATATACATTGAGGAAAGGGAAGAGACAAACCAACCTAGTGCCTAAATCTTACCTACACAGTCATAATGGCCACTGACATACTTCAGTTCATAACCAATCTGACACTTGCAATAGTAGCTTCCAAATGTGTTGACACATCTGCGGTTATAAGAGCAAATAGCTTTGCCAGTGGAGCACTCGTCAATATCTAGGGCAAGGAAAATGGAAATTGGTTAAATCAAGCAGAAGGAAAAGGAGGAAGCAAATGCAGTGCTAGTTGTCACTTGCAAAGTGTGCTTTGGTCACAGCTGTCACTGGAACAACACATTTCAAAATGCCCAGGTTATAAAACATGTCCTGTGACTTTTATATTTAGGGATTGTTTTGCGTACGATTAGGTGGATATGATGTAACAGTAAAGCCAAGTTCACTGAAAACCTTGAGAGCTGCCAAGTTAAAATTAGGTTGTGTGAAAGGCTGGGAGACAGCAGCAACCAAATGCTTTGTCATATGGTCATGGAATATGCGTGGAGGAGAGGAGTACTTCACAGATTGTGATTTCTCTTGGCGGGGTTGGGAGGAAACAGCAGAAGAGTCTTAAGATAAGACCTTTTGCAGAGGTGGGAAAGCACCAGTGAAGAAAAAACAGCAGTTTTCTCTCCTGATTTCCTGCACTGCTGCTTGCAGTGGTAAATCCTTTCGCTCTGGCAGAAAAGTGTGAAATTATGGGTAGAACTCAGGCTGGAAGTCATGAGGGGTAGGAGATACCTGTCAGGGGCATGCTACCACCCTGTCCTTCCTGATAAGTGGGAAAGGGGTCCTGGTATGGAAAATACCAGAGAACCACGGTTTGAAAGGTTCTTCATTGATTTGGAGTGGTTATATGTTAAATTGGTTTTAATTTTTTTCTTATTGCAAAATGAAGTAACATTTTTATTATAATAATGTAACTGACATATGGCATTTAAAAATTGATGGTATTTGGCTTCCCTCTCCCTCCCGCAACCCCATATGACCAAACTGTGATGTTAGATAGAATTTGCGATGACAAATCACTATCCTTAACTACAGGAACTCCCCGCTTAATGTTGTAATTATGTTCCTGAAAAATGCTACTTTAAGCGAAATGATGTTAAGTGAATCCAGTTTCCCCATAAGAATTAATGTAAATGCGGGTGGAGGGGGGGCGGGAGAGTTAGGTTCCAGGGAAATTTTTTTCGCCAGACAAAAGACTATATTATATATATATATATATGTGTGTGTGTGTGTATATATCTTTGTATATATATATATATAAACATACACACACACACACACAGTATAAGTTTTAAACAAACAATTTAATACTGTACACAGCAATGATGATTGTGAAGCTTGGTTGAGGTGGTAGAGTCAGAGGGTGGAAGAGGGTGGGATATTTCCCAGGGAATTCCTTACTGCTAAATGATGAACTAGCACTCGGCTGAGCCCTAAAGGGTTAACGCACTGTTGTTAATGTAGTCTCACACTCTACAAGGCAGCACGAATGGAGGGAGGGGAGATAGCATGGCAGAGAGAGACAGAGACACACACTCTGTGTGTGTGTGTGTGTGTTAGAGAGAGAGACACACACACACACACACCCTGTGTGAGAGAGATGTGCATTGCCCCTTTATGTACCCTAACATCACTCTAAGTACGTTGCCTTTTTAAGTAGATCAGCAAGTTGAGACAGCAGTTGCTGCCAGCAAGCTCCCTCTGTCCTGAGACCTGTCCTGTGTCCCCCCTGCTCTATGGAGATGGGGTACAGGAATGGGGGCAGGAGCCGGGGTAGGGGGACACCCTGACATTAGCAACCCTCTTCACCCCACCCCCCGCTGTATAGCGAGCAGGAGGCTCCTGGGAGCAGCTCCAAGGCAGAGGGCAGGAGCAGCACATGGCAGGGGGGTGGGGTGGGGAGGACAATACCTGAACTGCCGGCAATTGGTAGCCTGCTGGGAGGCTGCAGCACAGGGAACTTAGGGGAGTGGGGAGCTGATTGGGGGGCTGCTGGTCCAAGCCCCCACCAGCTAGCTGCAACAGGCTGCTCTTTCTGCAACCAGTGGACAAAGCAGGCAGCTGCCAAACAACATTATAAAGGGAGCATTGCGCAACTTTAAACGAGCACATTCTCCAAATGATCAGCAACGTAACGACGAAACAATGTTAACTGGGACAACATTAAGTGAGGAGTTACTGTATTATTATTACTTATAATATAGCACTGTGAAGTGGTATATTAAATGTATCTGACACAACAGTCAAATATCCAAACCTGATGATGTAGGCCAGGGATCGGCAACCTTTGGCACGCGGCCCAGCAGGGAAATCTGCTGACAGGCTGGGACGGTTTGTTTACCTGCAGCATTCACGGGTTCAGCCAACTGCAGCTCCCACTGGCCACAGTTCGCTGCTCCAGGCCAATGGGGGCTGTGGGAAGCGGCAGCCAGCACATCCCTCAGCCTGCGCCGCTTCCCACAGCCCCCATTGGCTTGGAACGGTGAACCACGGCCAGTGGGAGCTGCGATCAGCCGAACCCACGGACACTGCAGGTAAACAAACTGTCCCGGCCCATCAGCGCATTTCCCTGACGGGCCGCATGCCAAAGGTTGCCGATCCCTGGTGTAGGCACTTGCTTGTATGTGAAGAAAAATCAGAACCGCAGAGTCTCGGAGCAAGACTCCTTATATAACAAGTTTTACTCAGTGCCCTCCAAGTGTTTTGGTGCGGGAGTGTTAGCTACAGGAGTTGCACAACAGTCAGTTTTGGATTACATGGTTAAAACTCTTTGCAACTCTTTAAATATCTCCATTTTATGTCCACTTAATAAATTTAATTCACTTACAGTCAAAATCTTCCCCTGAGCCACACTGTGAATTCCTCGCTCTCGATCTGTATTGCCTAGCTTGCATTCATTCCAGATGCAGAAGACCCACTGATAACAGAGGGAGTACTGAATGCAGAATAGCCATAATGCAGATCAGGGAGGATTCTTACCTTATGGAGTAAATATTATATAGCTCATTATCTCTAGATCATTCCCAGCCTTTATTCCTTTGGATTCTTGGGAAGGTGTTCCCAGGCAACTTGCAGGTTATGGTCCAGATTTCCAAAATGTGGCCTACAGGACTCAGGATTGTGTACACAATTAATTGTGAATTCAAATATTAGCAGACAGATGGCCAGCTACCTGAAGTGTGCGCACCATTTTGATGGTGATCTGGAAATTGATAATATTGTGCCTGCGATTAACTATGAGGGCCAAAAAAAAGCAGGTGCACATTAAGTGGGTGCAGGCTCTGCACACAAGAAGGCTGGGTTGAAGCCTAGGTGCAAATCTAGTCCCATAGTTGCTAGATGTTTTTAAAATTGTGACCTAGAATGCCTGAGGTGTGTTGCTCTCTGGATCCAAAAATAGTGCAGCATTTTCAACCCATTTTGCTGATACTAAACATTTCCTGTTGGGCTGCTTGTCTATTGTAAGTACTTACATGATCCCTACTACTTTGGTGTCTGAGCCCTGCACAATATTTAATGTATTTATCCTCACAATACTCCAGTAAGGTTGGAAGTACTTTTATCCCCATTTCACAGAGGGAAAACTGAGTCACGGAGCAACCAAACAACTTTCCCAAGGTCACACAGGAAGTTTGTGACAGAGAAAGGAATTGAATACAGATCTCTCAAGTCCCAGGCTAATATCCTAACCACTGGACCATCCTTCCTTTTGCTCCTGTTTACACCATTTCTATTGGAGCATTAGCATTTATCTAAACTCCTTTTTAGTGTTTTAAGTTGTATGCTGAATGTACTGAGGTACTTCATAAGCTAAACAAACATATGAAACAATCAAAATGAATGTATGAATAGCTAAAAAAGATTTAGGAGAAGCTCTAGACTTGTCTGTTGTATTTAAACACATGCTTCCTGACTGTCTGCCTTCAAATACCTCTTAAATAATTAAAACAAATGTTAGTAATAAAACTACAATGGGAGGCTGGTTAGAGAATCTTGCTGATACACCCAAAAACAGGACATTTCCAATCACATTCATTTCATTTTCAAGGAAAGAAACACTGTTCCCATCATGGCATGTTTATGGTTTGGAAGTGGAGCCAAATGTCCATATGGGTTCACTCTATAGCTCATAGAGCGATAAAACATTCAGGTCATATGAAATTTGTGTATGGTGCGCTGTTGCAGCTGTATGTCATAAGGACAACTCCTATGGTAACTGTCTCTCCTTAGAAAAAGTGTGTCTAGGTTGATGTACTTAACTGATCTGTTGCTTGAAAGGTTATGCATGTTTTTTTGCCAATATAGTTAAAATTAATTTCCTGTGTGTTTGACATGTCGGACCTCTCCATGATCCAAAATATTCTTTGGGCTGTAGAGTGTATTCCTATAAAATGTATTCCTCAGCAACATCTGAAATTGAATAGCTACTGTATTCCTCTGCTCCTATCAGATATTGACTGCACAGCTGTTCTTTATAATCTGGATTCCAACCCAAACCGTTTGTAGTGTGATCAGATACCATTGTGATAGGGACTGTGTACATGCATGAAATCGTCATCATCATCATCATCATCATCATCTCCGTCAGAGACATTTTCACAAGTAATACTCTAAGTGCAAGAGGAGGTATTTCTACTGTACTTTTGGATCAACCACAGAAAATACAGTTTTCTTAGTTATGAGTAGAGCTATGTGAAATTTTTTTAAATGAAAAGTTTATTCAGCAAAACATGCAGTTGTGGTCAACCTGAAGCTATATGTAAAATATCACACAAATAATTTCAGCCAGCCATTCAGAAAATGGCCAGAGAAGGAGAAGAAAGAAGAGTTGGTGCTGTCGCTCACGTCCCTTCCCCATCCCTCATAATCTTTGGGCCAGTGGGTAGGGCACTCATCTGGGATGTTGGGGCCCCACGTTTGAATCCCTGCTCTACAATAAAACCAAGATGGACTTTTTCAATTCACCACAAATTCCAAAAAACTTTCAGATTCAGTTCGACCTGAATTCAATTTGTTTTTCAGTTTTTTGGAACTACTACCAAACTGGAAAAAAAAAATCAATTATTGCCCGGCTCAAGTTAGGAGTTTCAATTGTCTAAAATTGCCTGACTGGAATAGAAGTTACACAAACTCTCTGTGCATTTTTGTGAGATATAGAACTAATCTTGGAATGCCGAAATTGCAAAGTTTGCAGATGCCTGGTACACCTAAATCTCTTTTGGAAGCTTGCAAATGAACTCGTGTGCCTAATCATTTTTGTTGTGTGAAATGAGTACAATGTTCTGAAATAAGTTTATCTGATAATCTCAAGCCAGTGGCACAGACATACCTGAAGAAGTTCTTTTGCCCTCCCTTTAAGAGGACATAAGTATGACGTTTAAGATTTCTGCTGTGTATCTAGTGTATGCTGTTGACTATGTTCCCTCTTAAAATGAAATAAGTATCCTTACGGTTACCTTAAGTGAAATAAAATGACCTTTGAATGTACAGATAACCTAACTGAAACAAGTGGTGATCTTCAGACAGAAACAAAGTGGAAGCCTTGCAGTCAGCTCTAAATATGCTATACAACTAGTAGTGGGCCCCCAGATCCCAACTGTGGGGTCAACTGTGGCTTTGCCATGAGCCCTGAGCAAGGGGCTGTGCATTGTTGGGAAGAAGATACCCATTTTACCCCTGCACTGTTGGTCATTCGTTAGCAATGAGACTGACCTTTGTATATTAAGCACACTACTATTCTTTCCTATGTTTTGAAAATAGTAGGGATAATTTCTTTGTCACGCACTGAAAACAAGAGGCCCTAACCTTGAGCCTGGGGGGAGGGGTCAGTAGTCCAACACCAGCCTCCATATGGAGTTTTTTAATATTCAGGACTTCATTCTGAATGGGCTCCACAGAAAAAAATTAAGAGTAGAAAAAAAAAAAGTCACGCCACACATACCTATACACGTCCTTCCATTTGGTCCCAACTGAAGTCCAGATGTTGGACACAAACACCGCACCTCCTCTTTGACTTCTTCGCATCCATACTGGCAGTTCACCATAGCGCATGTCCTGGAATCTGAAGACAAAACACACCCTTGTTGGAATCTAGACTGGACAGAATAATCTCATTCACTGTTCTCAGCATCTGCTAATCACATTATTTAATCACTAAAAGAATAATACTCAATGGGTATGTCTGCACAGGAAAAAAAACCCACTGTGAACCTCAAAGCCTGGGTCAAGTGACTCAGGCTTGCAGGGCTCCCACTGCAGGGCTAAAAATCTCAGTGTAGATGTTCAAACTCAAAAGGTTTCAGAGCCTGGGTTTAAAGCCCAAGCCTCAATGTCTACACTGTTATTTTTAGCCCCACAAGCCCAAATTACTTGATCTGGGCTCTCAGGTCTTTTTTTCCTCTGTAAACGTACCCAGTAGGTAAAAGAGTTACCAAGATGTCTGCCATAAGAGTTGTTTCAGAGTAGCAGCCGTGTTAGTCTGTATTTGCAAAAAGAAAAGGAGTACTTGTGGCACCTTAGAGACTAACAAATTTATAAGAGTATAACCATCTTTTCCCTTCCCTCTTGTTTTCTCTTATTCCTCCTGCCTCCTTTCCTGCCCCAACCCCAACGTCGCAATTTCTCACTTCTCTTTTAAATTGTAAGCTGCTTGGGGCAGGAAACTTGTCTTGTTACTTGTCTGCAGAATGTTATGCTCTACAGAAATGAACAACAATTCTACCCTGAGGAGAAAAAGCTCCCAAAAATAATGGAAAAGTCTCATTTTTAGCAGTCACTACTATAAATACTTAAAAGTATTGTTATATGGAGGGTTGAGTGAAACCTCATTAAAGCAACAGCTGTCCTTCATTCAGGATATAACAAAAGAAGCCATTGAACTGCTTTATGAAATACTATAGCTGAAACAATAGGAGTCACTGCCCAAAACACAGGCCACATGCAAGGCTGGTCAGGAATCTGAACAGTAGGGACAGAGGAGTTTGACAAGAGCAGAATGTAAATATATGGGGGCAGGGTATTGTTTGACAGAGCTCTGTGTATGTGAGAGAGAAGTAGCAGAAACATCACAGAAGCACACAAAGGATGCAGCAAGGAAATGCCAGAGACAGAAAGAGAAGCTGTGATGTGTTTTCTTCCCCCACCCCCAACACACACCATGAAAGAGTTTCCATGGGCCTGATTTGTTTTGTTAAAACTCTTCATACACTTTACATCAAAAAGAAAACTTGAGCCACACCCCCCCATGCAGGCACTTACTAATAGCAGGCCAACCCAGCCCATGGGTTTACACAATTATAAAGACACAAATAAGTGCTAACTCCAAAGATCAAAATGCAAAATATCAAGTACAGCAGAATAAACCAACCAACCATCCATCATCATCTGCTGCCAGACCATCTTACCCTGCACCCTTGCGTATGCCCTCCAAAACCTTTCCATTATCTCATTTGACTATAAGCACAAATAGATTTCCCTGTACGCAGGTAGATTGATTACTGCTACCAGATTCACTGAAGAGAACTGCATACCCCACAAATCAGTGTGTTCACCAAAACATCCCTCTGCAGCATGGGGTGACCCACCACAGTGAACCATAACTGCACTCTGTATTTCTCTGCTATTTCTACCCTGTAGATATGATGCAGGGTGCTACAAAGAACTATATCAAGGAGTAATAGGATAAAATTATGCATGGGAAAATGGAGACCAAATATTAGGAAAAGTTTTTTAATGGTGGGATATATTAGTATGAAAATCTTCCAAACAAGTACTGGGAACAAGTACCAGGGCTTGGGTAATGTCAGACAGAACTAGAGAGAGCACTAGGAAGTAATATCTAGGATATTAAATTGGCAATTTCACTTTGGGGTCGAAAAAGGCCATTCCAAAGTGGAAGAACATGGTTTCCCCATGTTTTAGGAAGCTTTCTGAATACTGTGAACCTCACTAAAAATTCAGTTTGAATTCTGGACAAAGATTTGTATCTATAGTTTATTGTACTGGGCTCATTCATCCCTAGTCAATAAGGATATTGGTCCCAGGATATCAGAGAGACAAGGTGAGTGAGGTAATATCTTTTTTATTGGACCAACTTCTGTTGGTGAAAGAGACAAGCTTTTGAGCTTACATAGGTCTGAAGAAGAGCTCTGTGTAATATCAAAAGTTTGTCTGTCTCATCAACGGAATTTGGTCCAATAAAAGATATTGCCAAGCTCACCCACCTTCTCTCTCTAATATGGTACATTAGCAGAGTTGTGGACAGAGGCTATGCAAGCTACCCTACATTTGAACTAACCCTGTAGAACTGTCTAAGGCTTTTATTTTTAAGGACTAACATTCCCCTAAAAACACAACTGTACCCTAGATTAGTTTAATCTATTCCTTTAAAAATACTGCCACAGGAGAGCACATCCTTTAGTGCTGACAGCACTAGGAACCTGAGGGATATATCCTGTCACAGATAAACTAGCTGCCAGTCATCCTTATACAGGAACCATTTGTGATAAAATATTGATTGGATAATCTGTGTATCTAAATTACTGCCTGTCCTGGGATATGTGTTACTTACTTGCAC
Source organism: Dermochelys coriacea (assembly GCF_009764565.3). Classification (NCBI taxonomy): domain Eukaryota; kingdom Metazoa; phylum Chordata; order Testudines; family Dermochelyidae; genus Dermochelys; species Dermochelys coriacea. Next base: position 135,053,713 of record NC_050068.2, on the reverse strand, counting down.
ATGTGCCATCTGGCATGAGCATGTAGCCATGGAGACAATAACACTTGTAGCTGCCATGGGTGTTCATACATCTATGCTTACAGGGACGTGGTTTCAATCCACATTCATTTGTATCTGCAGAAATAATTTGAAAGAAATGAGTGCAGGGATTTTTATTATTTTAAATATATGGTTATAATGTTGCCTCATGCCTAAAATCCCCCAAAGTAAAAGCCCTGGGATAGAAAATTAGCCAACCCTTTGCAAGAAAGGAATTCCGCAGACCATCTGCTTAAGTGAGTGCTATAAAAACTAGCAAGGAGAGCCGGCTGCACCTGACAAACTGCAGTGCAACCTCTGGCAGATTGCAAGGGGAGAGAGGGGAGAGAACTGCAATTACAAATTTTGCTAACAGCAGGATTTTTATTATTCTAGCTAGAGATTTTAGTCCCCCATCTGACATTCATACAAAAAAAAAATAAAAAAAGCGAAAACAAGTCAGTCACACAGCATGGGGAAAAAGATTACAAAGATTTCATGGGCCAAGCATCAGCTGTGATGTCATGGCAAGAGTGAATCATTACAGGGGGCAGAGTTGATCATGTGTTAAGAATTGTCTTTTTCCTTAAAAAACTCATGCAGCTGAATTCTTTACCACTCTTCAAAATTCTATTCTCAAAACCTAACCTGTCAATAAAATCTGAAAAGCAGCGGCATAGCTGAGGGTAAACAGAGTTTATCTACTTCTTACTTGGGGAATATGGGGTTTAGGTTAATTTACCCACTTTTTTTTTTAAACTACTGCTGAAAAGGGCAAGAAAGAAACAATACTAGTTTTTAATTGCCCAGGAACCAGCTTTTGTAGAAAAGGAAATCACCTAACTGAATCTAATTTGCCTGGAGTGAAACACAGTCCTGACAACGGAGGCTACACTCCTGTTATATGTAAACAGTATCTGCATTTGCAACTTTCATAAACTGTTTGGCAACCGCCCCTCTTTCACTATTTTGAAATCTGTTTATCAAATACTCAAGAGTTCATCAACAAAATACATCACTGCACATAGTCCATATACCATGTGTTTAATGATACAGTAATGTGATTTCAATAAAGACACATCTCAGAGGGCTGAGTGGGCTCAATTCCAGTTCTAATGGTCTCAGCATCTGTTCATGTGTCAGTGTGGCCTACAGGCCACAAAGAGAAAACAGTCTGGTAGTGATATGTCTGCAAAAGTATTTGTGAGAGCCCATTCCAACAAAAAGATGATGTTACTAAAAATGTTGTTGTTTTTCATACATTTTAGAGACACACCAATTTGGAAATTACAATTGAAAGTTTTGTAGCTACTACAGTTCCATGTAACAGCCAAGATTACTGTAACAAAGATGAGCAGAAATTTTTTTATTCAACTAGACAATGGAAAAAATTTTCAAAGTTACCAAAGTGACTTAGGAACCTAAGTCCTATTGCCATTCAATGATTCTTAGCCTCTTATGAAGAATGGGACTTAGGTGCTTTTGAAATTTTTACCCATTGCATATAGTCAATTTCACCATTTTCTCTTTAGAGTCAGTCGGTTAGTTTTTCCCTTGCTGAAAATTCGTTATAAATAATGTCAACATGGAAGAAGAAAAATTAAAGAGCTTTTCTGAAGGTTTTTCTAATAGCACCCTTCAAATAATGTTTTGAAGTTATCTAAGAAATTGGACTGTTTAATTTTTTTTTTTTTTAACAAACAGTTAATATTCAAAATTGACAGTGTCCTTTTAATCTGATTGCTTAACATTTTAAAGCAGAGCCTAAAAACACAATGAAAAAGTAACATATATTGTCTTTTCAAAATTTTCAAAGGCTGCCTTGTAAACTTATGAAGCAAAAACTATTCACTCAAGTTTCTGAATGTACAAGTTTGGATGTCCTAATTTCAGAGTTCTCAAAAATTCAAATTAGCATGTACAAACAAAGGGCATTTACCCATGTAAATTGTGAAGTGTCTATCAATTCAGTTTGGAAGAAAAACTTGTGTTCAAGAAACTAGAGTGCGATTTCTGGGTTCAGTTCCTGGTTTTTCTGAGAAGTTCAGGTGTGTCCGTGGGGAAGTCTCTAATCACTCTGCATCTCATTTCTCCATCCATAAAATGGCGAAGATAATTTATTTAAATAGTAGGTTCCCTAACCTATACTACAATAAAAGTTGAACAGCACGAAAATAATTTTGAACAGGAACTCAGCAAGCCTACCATCTAGAGAACTCATTTCGACCCCTTAATTGTAGTGGGACCCATGCTCTCAGCCCTGTCCCCAAATCCTCTCAAACATATGTCTTTTGAAGTGTGCCTAGAAGAACAACACATATGGGCTATTTTGGATTAGTAGGGATGCAAATTTATAATGCTTCCTTTCTTTCATGTCTACTCTGGCTATAAACTCTGAGATTATTTATTTATTTTTTTACTATACTTAACCACTGTGCCTAGCAAAATGGGATCTTGATCAAGACCTTTTGGCACTACTGTACTATAAATAGAGTTGCCAACTTTCTAATGGCACAAAACTGAACACCCTTGCCCCGCCCCTTCTCTGAGGCCCTGTCCCCGCTTGTTCCATTCCCCCCCTCCCTCTGTCGCTTGCTCTCCCCCACCCTCACTCACTTTCACTGGGCTGGGGTAGGGGTGTGGAAGGGCGGTGAGGGCTCCAGCTGGGGGTGCAAACTCTGGGATAGGGTCTGGGGATGAGGGGTTTGGGGTGCGGGAGAGGGCTCCAGGCTGGGGAAGTGGGCTCTGGGTGCAGCTAGAAATGAGGGGTTCAGGGTGTGGAAGAGAACTCCAAACTGTGGCAGGGGGTTGGGCTGCAGGGGAGGGGAGGACTCTGACTGGGGTGCAGGCTCTGAGTGTGGGGCCAAGGTTAAGAGATTTGGGGTGCAGGACGGGGGTCAGAGCTGGGGTAGAGTGTTGGGGGTGTGCGGGGTCCTGGCGGTGCTTACTGTGACTCCCAGGAAGCAGCCGCCAGGTCCCTGCAGCCCCTAGGTTCCCAGCCAATGGGAGCTGTGGAGCTGACACTTGGGGTGGGGACAGCGCATGGAGCCTCCCTGGCCGCCCATGCACCTAGGGGCCACAAAGACCTTGGGGCCACTTCCGGGAGCCGCAGGGAGCCTGCTTTAGCTCCGGGCTTCTGCTGTGCCACCGACTGGTCCATTAAAAGTCCGACCAGAGCCGCCAGGGTCCCTTTTCAACTGGGCATTCTGGTCGAAAACCGGACACCTGGCAACCCTAACTATAAACAATACAAAAACTGTTTGCATACATCCGATATTCTGAGTGAGCAAAAATATAGGTCAGCACACCCCAAATCCTGGCTGCATAAGCAGAAGAAAGGAAATGTGCAGGATGGGTTCAGAACACTGAACACTTGTTCTTCAGTATCTTTATAGTATATAAAAATCTACTTAAAGTGGAAGCATGGTCCAATGGCTTGGGCATGAGCTTAGGACCTGAGAAACCTAAGTTCAATTCCTTACTCTGCCATAGCTGTCCTAATATACCTTGGGCAAGTCACTTAGCTGCTCTGTGCCTCAGTTCCCCTCTGTACAATGGAACTATTGGCACTTCCCTGTCGTACAGGAGTACCGTCAGCTTAAATACATGAAAGATTGTGAGGCACTCACAGATACTATAGCAATGGGGGCCATGTAAGTACTGTAGCTATATTAGTACACTATCTAGAAGAAAGATGCTTGTTGAGGGAACATTGGAAGTGGAATGTTTTCATTGAAGACTACCTACATGTTTAGTTTCCATATTTATCATTTAATCATCCATGACAATTCAGAATTCCTAAATCAGCTGTAGCTGCAAAGAAATGGCTGAGATTCCTCCTCTTCCCCCTTTCTTCCCCCCCGCGCACACACACTTTTCCACAGGGAGCTGAAGACAAGGAGACAGACGGTCAGTGATCAAAGTCTTGTTTTGGAGAAGAACTATAATTTGTACAAACCTTGACTGCAGGTTTTCCCTGTGAATCCAGGAAAACATTTGCATTTGTTTGGCCCCACACACTCGCCATACTTGCACCCATGTTCACAGGTGGCTGGAGGGCAAAACAGAGAAATTAAAGGTGTTGTTGCTGGAAGGTAGAGACATTTCTGCATTACAAGAGAACCTAGAGTGAACTAAAGTTGTCAAAGTGTTTCATCTGCATTACTCCATCATACCCAGAGGACATTTTAATTGAACAGGACTAAACTCAAGGCAGCACAGGTAGCTTGCTCTGTCTACACTGGTAATTTTTTGTTGAGCGGAGAGCAGGAGGAAGATGCTGGCTAAGCATGAGTATGGGAGGGAAAAGAAGGAATTTGGCATTGATGTGGAGCAGAAGAGAGTAGTGTTGCTGGGAGAAGAGGGTTGGTGCTGGCAGGGGCTTTGGGGCTGAAGGGAAAGGAAGGGGAGATGGTGCTGCCATTGGCTTATGATGAGCTGGATGCACTGAAAGGAATTTCATAGCTTTCTTCCTTTGTCCCCTCCAGAACAATCCCTTCACGTTCTTTCCCCCTGCCAAAAATGGGGTTGCATCAGTAAGAGGCTGCATCAGTTTCCTCTTTAGCACCTTCCCTGTCCCTCTGCACAACAGAGCTTGACTGTAGGAGAGTGTGGAGCCACTGGACGAATAGAGCTGCAGTCTAAGGCAGCTGCCAGGGTTCTGCTAGATCACAGCACACAGCTCATCCATTCAAAGAGTTTACTTGCTGTGGGGAAGCAGATGAATGGAAATATGTAAGGCTGGTAGAAGCTTGGAAAGTTGGAACTAAAAAGTGCATCCTCTCAAAAAAAAAAATGTCTAACTCATCCGTATTCATTCATTATCACGAGTGTTTGTAAGTGCTGTACTACTGAGATATATTTAGCATTTTAAAACCAAAGATTCAGTTGTAATGTCTATTATTTATAATGCATAGGTCTGAGCAGTTCTCCCTTTTCCTCTGAATTCCCCCTCACTGTCCTTTGTCCATGCCTCTTCCTTCCTTTTTCTATCCACTCTGGAGTTCCACTTATGAACTTTTCCAGAGAGGCTTTATCTCTATCAAATACTGTTGAATTGTCTTCTTTTCTAAGCCATTCTAGAGCAGCTTCAGGTTACTGTAGATAAGAAGGGTCAGACTCTCTGCCAGTTGACTTAGACCCCATGCAGTTCCCTTGGAAATCAATCAGATTGCATAGAGATTAAACTGGCACAGAATTTTCCTGATGTGTCTGAACTCTTTCTAATTACAGGGTCTGACATGCCACCTGAGAATTGCAGTGACTGTCTGACACCATGTCCATGTAACACAACAGCTTTCTGTATACAGTAGTAAGAGGTTTAACATCTAATGGTAAAGCACACACAGTATCTAAAGTCTTCCCATATAGTGTGAACATACTGGAGAAACTAATGATGTCAAGACAGCTTCAAATACACTTGTATGGTATGCAAAGAGAGCAAAAATCTAGCCCTGGATTCTAAATTACTAACTAAATGCTTTATTATGTCTTTGGACTGGGCAGTTGTATGTCCCATCCCACATTGAGGGTTACATTTTTCTTTTAAAAGAATACCAAACAATTTGGCTAGATTTACTGGCAGGGGAAATTTAAAATTACTCTTTCCATCAGCAAGGTCCTCCAGACAAGATTGACTCACTCTAAGGAAGGTCAGGCCAAATAGCTCTAACTCCTGCCAGGAACTTCGTAGAAGCGCCCAGGAAGGAACGTTTGTGTGAAGCCATCAGAGACTCAGGAGCACATCTAATCCATACTCTAAGTGCTCTCTCCCTGTTGGGGGGGGGGGAGGTGCAGATGTGGATTTGTGTAAAAATAAAACCAAAAACCTTTGCTTTGTCCTGTTCAAGATGAAATATTGCCTACCTAATTCATTGCCCCCAATCTACTTCCTAGATTCACCTCTGGATTCTAGCCTCATCTTCATCTATAACCTTGCCTCTGGCTTGTGCGTGGTGGTTACTAAGTTGTGCTTTATATCTTTTGCTCAGAAGCGGTTTCTTTTTGGAGAAACATGAAGTGCACTAGAGTGCATTTTAAAATTACGATACCTCTTCCACCTGTTAAGCCTGAACATATTTATGAGTTTAAGCTTTCTAATTCTCAACCCATTACGTTATTAGCCAGTAGGTGGGTGCCCTTCTTTCTAATACTTCCAGATTGTTCTGCGGGCTTGGCACTTCTTTAAAAAAACCTGCTCACATGAGCAGGAAATTTAGTGTGATTACTAACATCAGTAAGGTTTCAGAGCAGCAGCCATGTTAGTCTGTATCCGCAAAAAGAAAAGGAGGACCTGTGGCACCTTAAAGACTAACAAATTTATTTGAGCATAAGTTTTCATGAGCTACAGCTCACTTCATTTGTTAGTCTCTAAGGTGCCACAAGTACTCCTTTTCTTTTAACATCAGTAAGTGCTACACAGCATGCAAAAGACTTAATGAATCAGAACTTTAAAATATACCCAGACTATAATGGTTTGTAATATTGCAATAACCATTATGGCTTAATGTTCAGTGCATTCAATACACCACTAAGCATTGCAGAACTGGAAAACTGCCATCTTGATATTTTTGGTATCCATGAGCTAGTGGGTTGTAAGAATTTCAGCTTTTGCTTTTCAAGAGCTAGATCTCTCCAATCTCCCTATTTGCTAAAACAATAAAAGGTAAGAGCAAAAATTTCAAGTGTGTCTTCAATGTTCGGCACCTAAAGTCTTGTTTACCTTGTTTTTTTTCCCCTAGAGGTTTTGAGCACCAGACTACTTAGGTGCCTAAATAAGATTTAGGTGCCTAACTTTGGACACCCAGCTTTGAAAAATTTGGCTTAAACTAGTACTGGTGCTCAGGACAGTGGTTAGGAGTAGTCTGGGGGATGTGGCTTTTTGTTTGTAATTCAGGACTTAACTGATTTGTCACAAGTCTGTTGTGAAATTTATTTCTCTAGTGCTTTACAAGTTTCTTACACTGCTACAGAGCTGTTATTTTATTTTCCAGAGGAGCTCATAAAATGGTATTTAGTAATTGAGAATCAGAGCATTGTATCCTGAACATGAGAGACCCTAAAATAGTTTACAAAAGCAGATATTCTCCAATATGACATATTTTCTTTTTTAAATATAAGGCCTAATCGTGCAATGCATAGATACAAGTAACTCCTGCTGAAGTCAGTAGGATATTGTTGTTGTTGGTTATTTGCATTACCATAGTACCTAGGAACCCTGTAGATCTCGTCCCAGTTCTCTTGTGTACCTGTATTGCCAGTTAAAACACATAGGAAAGTCACAATTTAGAATTTGCCAGAATTAGCACAATGGAATTTAGGTATCTTTATTAAGTTCTTTAAAAATTTGTTAAAGATTTATTAAATGTATTAATCCTTTGCATTTAAATCACCTCTTACCTCAAATTAATGAAGAATTTCACTACACCGTACCTAAACTGACATAAACCCTGAATGAAAAGTTGCACACTGTGAAATCAAATGAATATTAAAAAAATCCTCGCCTAGAGTGAGGAGCTACTGCATCTTTATTTACAGTTTAGATTTACATTGTGGTTGATTCAAACCAGAAATCTGCCAGGTGAAGAATTTCAAGAACTTGTGAAAACTGGACACGAACAGGAGGTCATCTGAGAGCTTTTGGGGGAGAAATGTGATGAGCTGCATTTGCTCATCCAAATTACTTTTGCATATTGCCATATTTACCTCTGTGTATTCTTTAACACCAGAACTAGGGTTATACAAACAATGTAAAATTACTAAAGAATCCCTTTGCTCAAGCTTTTTTTTTTTTTTTAAACTGGCATTGCTATCTGAAAAGATTATTAATACAATTATAAGGAAAAAAGGCTTTTGGGTATCACTCCCTTTTCGATAGTAGTCTACTGATTTTTACCAATTATACACTGAACTTTCATTAAACTTCAACAGATAGTCAGCACTAGGTTTATCAGCACAGCAGATGGAGCAGCTGAGAAATTGCCTCCTCCTAAAGTCTAACATTTTACAAGTTCATTGCGCTTTGCCTAAATACAGCTGGGGAGAGATTTCATATTACCCTCTCCCTAGCATTTGTATGCCCTTAACAGATTGGAAGCCTCTTAAAAGCCATTGGTCCTTCATTAAACCAGCTCCCCAGAGACCAGAATACTGGCTGGCAACATAAGTTACATTCAGATGAACTTGTTGCTTGAATTTTATTCAGTTTTTAGAAGGGTGAAAACTATTTCTTCCCAGAGAATCTGAAGATAAAGGCTGCTACTTAATGAAAAGCATCTGTCTGTAAATATAGCTTTAGTGACTACAGTCTGCATTTCTGATTTTTTGAATTTTGTTATAATTTTCAATGGCTATCTTGATCCAGGCATTTTCCAGTTCTTATCTTTCAGTTTGTTATGCAGAAGGTCAGGCCAGATAATCCTAATGGTCCCTTCTGGCCTTAAAAAGTTATGAGTCTATTTTACTGAGTGCCTTTGTCTATCCAATTCTGCATTTTTAAAGGGTTCCCTCTAAAACTCATTTTCTTCATGCTCCTACAGTATATGACTCCTCACTTGTTCTGCTTCCTATAACCTCTGGTGGGCCCATAAGGAGCCATGTTATTAAAAGCTAAGCACACAGTCATGAAGATGTCAATGGTTATTTGCTAATGTTACCTTCGCAGTGCCCTTTGTTCTTTCTCCAGCCATAGCAGCACTCGAGCTTAGAACCGTAGCGACAAACCCCAGGCTGGTTCACACTCATCAGCTGACTGTGACCTCTTGAGCTGTGCATGAAGCATAATATTAGCTGCAGCAGAGGAACACATTTTAATCTACCATCACACTGCCTCCTTTGCATGTTTTAATCAAATGTCATCCACCACCACACATTTTAATGTTGCTGATGTGCGTCACTGAAGCAGTCAGAGGGTTCGTTGAAGGGATGCTAAGTCGGTGATTCGAGGTTTTTCAAACTGTACCTAACTTACAACTTTTCTATTAAAATTGCAAAGTAGAAAATAGGGCCAGATCCTCAGCTCGTGCAAGTCAATGTAGCTTCACTGGAGTCAATGGGATGATTCCATTTTGCACCAGATGAGGAAATGGGCCACCGTGACTAATTCTACAATGCTAATTACCAAATTACAATACTTATGGAAAATCAGTGCTGCATAACTTCTGAGGTGGTTACCATGCGGTGGTAGATGACATGATAGTTTTGGGGTCCCTCTCCCGCCCATTAACCTCCCCCCAGCCCATCTGTTTTTCTTCCTCCAACTCTTGTCCATAAGGTCTTCCGCCCTTCAGTCACCTATGCATGAAACTCCCTCCCTGACCTGAAATCCCATGTGTCCACCCCCTTCTCCAAGCCCCTCCTTAATACACTACTTTGACAAAGTCTACAAATTTTTGTCCTTCCTCAAAGAAAATGTTGCCTCATTAGAGAGAGTTCAGTAGCTGGAATTTCCAGGTGAATGTGTGGGTATTTTCAGGGCAATTTGTGGGAACATAAGTCCTATACTGAAAATAAGACTCATGAATATTTGTACTTCCTCTGATAATATATTAACGTCATCACTTTATCTCCTGATGATAGTGTCATTAAGGCCTGTCACCCTGTAATGAGCTGTAATATAATTTTTATTAGAGCAACTATGGAGTTACAATACTCATTACAGATTGCTAATGCACTCATCCCCACAGGAACCATTCACATAAATTAAGAGAAAAAGAATACTTCCAAAGATAGGGAATGATATTTCCCTCAGCAAAACTGCCTTCTGAAATGGAACTGTCACCAGAGGCAAGCCAGCCAGGAGACAGGTCACCAGAAGGAATCCAAGAGCTCATAGTTATTAGAGAGCCTGAACAAAACGTTGCATCTCACCTTGCATGGGGCAAGACTTAGGGGTCTGATGGAGTTCTGTAAGGTCTATTCTATATAGGTTTTTATTACACGCTCACCACTATAGTATCTGAGCGCCTTCCAGCAGTGCATTAAGGCACATGACACATCTGTCATGTGGTGTTTATTTTCTCATTCCTCTCCCCAAAGGAAGAAGCATGTGCAGTGAAGTGTCTTTGTCTGGTAGGGTGTGTCTTAAAATATAAATATACCTGTTATAGGTTTGTTAGAAAAGGCATGTCTTGCTGGTCCTTCGTTCTTGGAAGGTCATGTCAGGTTTCATTGAAGCCTGCTACCATAATGGCAGTAGATGTACTGTAACCCACACACCTCCTGGGTGTGGTGTTCTGACCCCTCTAATGGCACCAAGACCATTTAGAAATTAATGAGTCTGCTACAACATTAGCTAAGGGCACTGTAGCTTTTAGCTCATGCAGTAGAGGCTCAAGCACTAAGCTTCAGAGATGCCAGGTTCAATCCTGCCCACCAGTGACTGCAGGCTGTTGGTGTTACAGTATCACCTGTGGCTGGCTGACACCATTAACTTTACAAATGCATGTTAAAGTTTCTGATGTCATTTCAATAGTCAATTTATGATTCCTAGACTCTGAATTTGGGGCTATTTGATTTTTATTCAAAAAACTTTGCTTTTCCCTTTCTTTAACAAACAAACATTGCTTTGTAAAGCTCAAGGGGCAGATGCTGAGCCAGTGTATATCAGCATAGTTTCATAGACTTCAATGACGTTCTGTGCCTTAAAATTGAGGGAAGGCTTTTTATGCTGCTCAGATTAAAAGAAATCCTGTTGGGGGTGTATTTTCTTTAAAAATCATTCTACTTATGGCTGAAAAGCTTTCTGTTGGGAAAGGGTCTTGAAAACACACCTGAGTCCATTCTGCCCATGTAGACAAATGATACTACACCAAAGTCATCTGCAGGAGTCAGGAATCTCATGTGTGATATGAAGAAATTAATTCACAAACCATTAATTCAGTACAAGAATCTAATGATTTTTGAGGTAACTATGAGTAACTGCACTCTGTATTACCATTCTTATATAAAATCCCCTGGATGTACCATGGCTTGATATTGCAGGAACTGCAGATAAAAAAAGATTACATTTTCCACTAAGTTTTCTTCAACATTTTTGTGGCTATCAGTTCACAGAAGATGAACATATTTCACTAATCAAATTTTTGATTTGACAACACTAAAGGAAAAATTTATCCAGACCATCCTGCCTTTTTAAGGTCATGGCAGAATACTCAGTTGGTGAGGGGAGGTTTAGTTGTCTGGCCATAGATTTTGTTAAAAGCAATTCAGCTCTAGTCTTCAATATCAGTCCATACCTATGGTCTCCTCCTTGGAATGGAAGAATGTAGGCATTGCTACAGAAGATCAGGCCTCTTCCCACTGTGGTCAGTACCAGAGTCTTCACAGGAGGTGCAAGAAATCCAGGAGAGCACAGGTATGGGATCACCTGACCCTAGAGGAGCTTTTCCACCATTCCCCCATCAATCAGATCTGTCCCCATTATTGGATGATACTTTGAAGCACAAGAGTTTATATCCTTGCCAAACTTGAAGAAATATAGTAAATCCATCTCAGTCTCCATTTGCTCTAGAGTACCGCAAGCACCATTCTATCTACGTCACCAAGAGAGACATGTCTCAACTCATCCCTCTCCTTTGAGATAAACCAGGATCAATGACTAATTTAAAGCAGCAGCATTAAAGACCTGAACTGCTGAGAAATAAACCTTTTGCCATTCAGCAATGAGCCTTTCACCCCCAGATCACAAGCTTCACTGTGAACAAATGCTCTAATATAATCAATGTTCTTTTTAGGTTTGTTTGTTTTTTTAATTGGAAGGCCTAGCTACTCTGATCCTTTGAATTCTAGTGACAGTATTTCATGCAAGAGTTCAGACCTAACAGAACAAATCAGTAAATATTCCAATGATCTCACTTCTGGATGCAGCTAAGCCAACCTCTTTCCAAAGGAGCCATTAATTTTAGTGGCCTGACAGGAGAGGCTCCAGGCCTATTTTTCTGAAGTGCTGAAAACTCAGAACTCCCACTGAAGCTAACAGGAGCTGTTCATGCTCAACATTTTTGATAACAGGCCACAATCTTTCCTGAGAGCTGCATGAACCCTGAAAGTGTACAAAACTGGAGAACACTTTTGGCCAAGTGATGTGTAAACCTTTGGTGATACCAAAAGATAATGACTGGAAGATCAATGAAAACCAGAAGACCTATAGTAAGATATAGTATATATTTGAATTTGAAATAAAGGGGAGTAGAAAATTATTGAAATTAAGAATAAATAAGGAATGCAGAGGAGCAAGACTCCATTTCCATGGTTGCACGAAGGGCCGCATCCAATCACCAGCTCCAAAGTGATGCATTTCCTCACCGAGTTGTCTTTCTTCTTAATTGCAGCTGTAAAGTTTGACAGTCCAGGCTGTTTCCAACCATTTTTAATTACTTGTTTCAACCTCATCAGTCTCAACTAAAACAAAACAATAAATGCAGATGTTCAGAAAGCTTCTCCATTGTGCAGCTGTTATTAGAAAGTTAAGAGGCAGAAAAATGGTACATGTTCATGGATAGGAGGTAACACAGCCTAATTCTCACTGACATTGAAGTCTTTTGACACTCCTCTGGCATTGGAAAGAAGCATTAAAGTCAATGTAAAGGCTTGGCTACGCTTGCAGATGTAGAGTGCTGGGAGTTAAACCAGTCTTTAGAGACAGCAACAGGGAAAACACTGCCGTGTGTTTACGCTGTCAGCTGCAAGCGCACTGGCGTGGCCACATTAGCAGCTCTTGCAATGCCACAAAGAGCAGTGCATTGCGATAGCTATCACAGTGTGCAAGAGGCTTCAACGTGCTTTTCAAATGGGGGGTGGAGGGGATGGAGTGTGACAGGGAGTGTGTATGTCGGTGGGGAAAGAGTGTTTTGGGGGGCTGAGAGTGTGTCAGCATGCTGTCTTGTAAGTTCAGACAGCAGCAGACTCCTCCCTCCCCTCCCCCTCACAGCAGAAGCATTCCAATGTAATGGTTTGCTTTGTCCCAGAGCAGATATGCATGCCAGGTCTCAGAAATGGAGCTTTGAAAGGGGATATCTGCATGCCTACAGCTGATTTAAAAACAATGACAAGAGTGGCCACTTGACATCAGGGGATTATGGGACATTTCCGGAGGCCAATCACAGTGCAGTAATGCAACATGTCATCCACACTGACACCCGGGTGTTTCAGCCGAGGTGCAGCAAGCTTTGGGCTTCTCGTGGAGGTGGATTACCAGGAGCGTTCCAGCTGTAGAGTCCAGGTGCTCTAGGTGCCTTGCCAGCATGGACACCTCAGGAGTTAGGGTGCCCGGGACTGCTTTAATGTGCTCTAACTTGCAAGTGTAGCCAAGCCCTAAATGTAGGTAACATACATCTTTAGGCGCCTGCTCCATTTGCACTTTACAGAGTGGTGTAAAAACCCATAGGGTAGTTGAGAATCAGGCCCACTGTGCTGCTAATAGAGGAAGCACATAGCCAGGAAGGCATTAGAAGAAAGACGTAACAAGTGGAACATGGGAAACATTAGGAATGTTTGCAGAAGTGCTGATTAAATGCAACTCTCTCATTATTTCACATAGAGTTCGATGTACTCAACACTTCTCAAAGCCAGGCCTATGCACTGAGAGGTGAATCTGTATCTTGCCATTCATTTCCTTATTCTTCCTTTTTCCATGGATATGCCTTCTGGGTTTAGCGTAGCCCACAGTTTCCATGACCCTCTGCGTCCATAGAATCTCCACAACCATATGGCCTCCCGTTCCCATAGAATCCCTTCTAACTGTATGGGCCCCCATAACCACAGGAACCCCCATAACCATATAATCCTCCATAACACATCTGCCCCATAACCACCTCTGATATCAGCTGCTCTGGAGGATTCCACTATGTTTTCCTAAGGGAAAGAGCTGAGAATTGGTCCTGGGGAGATCATGACAGCCAGCGGTGGTCGGATCAGCATTATGGAGTCAGGACACTGCCTTACATATGGCTTGTTACAGTGGTCCACATATGCTTTGTGGAATATCATCTCACATGTTTGCGAAGCAAGACATGTTTCTGCAGTGGAGATAAATCTGAAACAGCAGGCAAGATGGTAAACTTCAGGTACACGGGTCAGTGGAACAAAAATGTTAATAATAAGCTCCTATTGCAATTGAGGTCACAGAGACCCAAAGAGAGACCTGACCAGCTCTTTTGAATCCTTGTTATTCTTTCCTAAAAAAATCCTGTCTCTAAAAAGTAGAAATTTTATATATTTATATCACTAATGCTTGGGATTTCCAGTCAATTTAAAAAATTTGAAGAACATTGCTGGGATAGCATTAATAATGGTAACTTCCTTGTTAGGACATAAGCTCTACTTACAAACGAGTTCAGTCCAGCATCAGAATGAGGTGCTTTGGTTTGTAAACCTTAGTGAGGCACCAATACTTGTTGATAACTAAAAGTTTTTAAAAAAAAAAAAATCAAAACAAAAATACTAAACACCACTTCTTCAGCTGGTGTAAAGCTACACTGTTCCACTGGAGCTACACTAAGTTATACCAGATGAGGATCTGCATCTCTAATTACTTTTGCACATGAGAACATAGAAATTGCCATGCTGGAAGATATAAGTGGCCCATCTAATCTAGTATCCTGTCTCAGTGAGCTGCTTCAGAAGAACAATGAATTAGTCCTTGATGGAGTCAATTTAAGGAGTTTCTTTCTAAACCCTAAATTAAATATTGGAAATCAGATTTTTCAGAGCTCCGAAGGGATTTGAATACCCAAGTTCCAACTAAAATCAATAGGATCCAGTGTTCCAAATGTTGCTCTGAAAATCCAAGCCTTTAACTTCTAAACATGAAAAAACCAAATGCCCACATTTGATAACGGGGAAAAAAAAAAAAAGAAAAAAACCCAAAACTTTTTACGTTAAGAATCACAGGGTGTACGTACAAGATTCTGGGAATGCAAGTGGCTGTTGATTGGTGAGTGGTGACAGAAAGGATCCATACTGTTTAAGAAGTCTTTTTGGATGTGCGTGATCTTTTCATTGAAGGAAGATGATTGTCCTTCACAGCACTTGGTGCTCAGCTCTGAGGCAGGTAGTAGAGATTTTGGATTGCTGAAGCTGTTTACCACCCTGGATAATTTCCCTAGGGCAGGACTTTGCAGCCTTAATAGAGGCTGATAGTAAGGCTCTCTTAGCCTGTAGTGCAGCTTCAGCATAGGCTTGAGGAATTTAGATTTTATTCTTTCTGAATCAGACTTTGTTTTCCTCCATCGGTGCTCAAGTTTGCACCCTGCTCTCTTCATCCAGTACAAAGTGTCAGAAAACTAAGGAGATCTGTGTAGGCGAAGGGGAGGAAATGCTGGCCCCCAGACAGCCCATCAGTGGCAGAGGCCAGTACAGAATATTAATGGTTCACCAACTCCCCTACTCCTCCTCCCACCGTTGGTGGGGGGCTGTTGTCCTTTAGCAGGCTTTGGAATTTGTTGAAGTCCATGAGCTTTGTGGTCAAATCAGGATCAGTGATCTTTATTGCCTGGGCAATGGAAAGTTTCTGACTACTTCCCTAATAATATGATGGTCTGTCCAAGATAATTGCTGGGTTGTGATGTACTCTGATATCGAGGCCCAAGGCCAGGTGTCCAAGGTGTAACCAGCTGAGTGGTTTGGCCAGAGATGACCTGTGAAAGTCTTACAGAGGAAAATGAGGAGATAAATTTTATGGACTTTTGAATCTGTGACCTTGTCAATATGAGCATCCTTAGGTGCTCTCAATGTCGGTCCATCCTGGGGACAATACACTTACTTATAGGACCACGTACAGCTGATGGATGGATGGATGAAGATGTGATTTAAGTGGTAATCACTACCTTAAGAAGTATATGTGAAGGCTTTTACTGATCTATACATTAGAAGAATTCAACTTAAGTGTCATCCAATGGCCTTCCCTCTAATATTTATTTGACCTTCTATAAAAACAGTTGTTTCATCAATGTATCAGTGTCAAAGAATACAGTGTCAATGTGCATCAGCTATGGGAGCTAAAAATTAATGCTAAATATTTTCTGCCATACATCCTATGTAACCTCACTGACTTCAGCAAGCGTTGTAAGAGATGTAAGCTAGTACAGAATCTCTCATAACTGAAAACTGTATATGACAAACTGGCAATGGTGGTTGTTGCTACTAAGCATGGACCAAATCCTTTCCACTTTATTCATCCGGTAGTCTGATCATCATCACTGGAGTGCTCACAGGATTAAGGCAGACAAAATTTGGATCATAAGAAATATGATCTAATTAGTTACCTTGAAAGCAAAATCTGGGCCCATTTATAGAGAAGTCAAGTTGACTTGACAAATATTTTTTTTTATTAAGTGATTCATTTTATTTAAAATATCTTTAACAAATCCCCAAATGTTCCTAAAATCAAAATGTCAGTTCCAACCTCACCTTATAATACTGGCACATATTTTGTAATTATCCAAATAAAATGCACACAACCCCTCTGTTAAAGATACCATCTTGGACAGGAACTTTAACTTATTTTGACTTCAGAAATAGGACCCGGGAACAACAAGCCTTTGGATAGTTAAAGCATATTCCTCGCAATAAAAGGTAGTTTCCATAGCTTCTAAAGCTTTAGTCTCAGCTTCACAAATGGAAGAATGCATGAGATTTATCACCGAGGACCTCATTGTGTCCCCACAACCTGTGAGCAGAAGGGCATCCAGAGGTAGATCTCTCCCTTCCACACAGAAGAGAGGCTCAGTCAACATCTCTCCATAGGACTGGCATTCTGTGTAGCAGGTTTTGTGAATGTTTGAAACTTTCAATATTCCTAACTCCTCCTATCTTTGCATTCTTTTCTTGTATTTATTAAATTTCTTCCATCATCTATGGTTGCTTAGCATCGTGTCCTTACTCTCTGAATACCAATGTACTGGCAGTATTTACAGCTGTCAAACTTTTTTCATTCTTCTTCCAGTGTCTTTACTGGTGTATTAATGAGAGACGTCAAGGCTTTGGTTGACTTCTGAAATATATTCCATGCATTTTTGTTGCAGGAGTACATCCACATCGGTCTGTATTCTTGTGTGTCTGCCAGGTAGTTTACATAACTTCTTAAACTTTAGTCTCAGCTTCATGACAGGCAGATTATTGTAGTCTGCCAATGGGAGCATTCTAGCATCTAAAACTGAATTAAAGTCTTTTTAATATCAAAATGTAATCTATGTGATTTCTTGTAGGGTGGCTAGGTTTGGCCCAGGGTTTCACCATGTATATAAGCTTCTTGTGCGATATTGAAGCCACCATATTATGGAGGAGTAGACTGAATTTGTAAGCAGGAACAATCAGTCTTCTCTTTCATTCCTGCGCCCCAATACATGGTCTTCAACTATGTCAGCCGCTTGATCTTTTCCTGTCTTGGTACTGAAGCTTTTCCTTAGTTTACTACTTTTCCATTTACCATAAAACAAATTGTCCACCACATCTTTGCAGTCTTCCATGGGGAATGTAAACTTTTAGCATACAAGATCTCACCAACTGGAATTTGCATCTCACCAAAATTGATAATGGCCAAATTCCTGGTATAATATTAGCTTTGTTTCTTTAACCTTATTGCAAGTCCCCCTTCATGCCGTACTCCACCAAAATAAATCACATCATCTCTATCCTGACATTAAGTTTCAAGGGCTTAACTGCTTCTAACATGTTTTGAAGTTTGCCTGCTTGATACAGTGTTCTTACATTGCACATTGCAATTTTCATCACTCCAAAATGTTTCTCTCTCAATTTTCTGATAGTTGATTTTATACAGGGTGCCCGGACACCCACATCAGTGCACCCTGTAGTCCATTTTACACGGTCTTTCCTGGTTACAAGGTAGCACTGACTGCCAGTCAAACGGCAAGGCTTTCAACTGCAGACTTAATTATAGGACTTACCCTATCTGGTGATGATTTACTAGGGGATCAGTTTCACAAACTCTCTTCTGTGACTGAATGCCGTTACCCTTTGGGGTTCATTTGCCTTTCCAGAATCATTCTGGCAGGGCAATTTAGTGCCACTGGAGTTAGGATGGGGGCTTATTTAATGGTGGCCATTTCCAGGACCACCTTTGGGCTTTTGGGGTATTTTATTGGAGCAGCAGTGCCACCTGCTGCTCCATCATACCTTGCTAGTACTGGCAACAGGTTGTCCACAACTGCTTAGTTGGCAGGTTTCCCTGCTTATATCACAGCTAACCTCCACATCTGAAGGCTGTTCCCCTATTCACAACCCATGGATGCATTCAGTGGCAGAAAATGCTGCCTCTGGGAGTTGGGACAATTACCCAGACCTGAACAAATTAAAAAAGCAATGCAAACAGGCAAACGAAAAATAGCTAGCAATGAACTAGGACTATGAAATCAGATACTACCACAAAGATTCATCCCACTGTAAAAAGAACCAGGAGTCAAACAAAAGTCAAGAAAAGGAATTAGCTATATTAAAACTAAGGACTGCAGTATATGTCATGAAAGCAATAGCATCCTGGAAAAAGAGTTGGAATAAGTGAAGGAACTTTTTGATGATCCTGAAAAATGGGAAGATATAAAACATTGAAATAGAAGAAAAAGCACTGCACATTACAATGTGAGAATTTAAAAGATCATTAAAAAGTAGAACACAAGGAAAAACAGCAGAGGAAGATGATATTGTGGTTCAAATGCTACAGTCTCTGAATGAAGATGAGCAAGTTTTAGTGGGTATGTTTTTTAATCAGATCCACACACACACACACAATGTCTGGAGAACATTCCTCTCCTGAAGGTTAATAATGCTAGAGAATGTGAATATCAAACTAAGCCTGATAAGTCATACATGCAAAGTTTTGTTGAACGTCATGAATTAAAACTAATTGTTTCTATGCAGATAGCCCTGTCCTCCTACTGCCCCCGCATGGAACTGCATAAATCCCAGGTACCCACAAAACAAATTCTTAAACGAGATGGGCTCAAAGACCAAGGTCCCAGATCCCAACACTCCCCAGCATGGAAATGTTTGGATGTGGCTCATCCCTATCTCTTGTTCTTAATTTTTTCCAAACTGATTTCCCCATCCAAGGCCTCCTGGCCTGTTCCATTGGAGGGGCAGCGGGGAAAAAGCAGGATCCCACATGCCTACCAGAATCTGGTGGAAATTTCTTCCATAGCAGTTTCCTCTCATGGGTCTTCCCATAGTAATAGGTGACCAGGCTCTATGATGTCAGCTGTCAAATACAATAATTTAATAGAAATGCATGGCCAGGAGTGTGTTGTATATACTTCCTTACTTGAAAGTGCACATCCACAACTGATCAACTTGGTCTGCAGTTTAGGAGGTTTCTTGGATTACTCACTGACCCTGACATACAAAAGCCAGTAGGAGAACAGCTCAATCTTCCTCGACATTCTATAACAGATTTAAAAGTAGCCCTACTTGAACAAAAAAACTTCAGAAACTGACTTCAAAGAGAAACTGCAGAACTAAAATTCATTTGCAAAATTTAACACCATTAATTTGGGCTTGAATAGGGACTGGGAGTGGCTGGCTCACTACAAAAGCAACTTTACCTCTCCTGGAATTGACACTTCTTCATCAATTATTGGGAGTGGACTACATCCACGCTGATTGAATTGGCCCTGTCAACACTGGTTCTCCACTTGTGAGGTAACTCCCTTCTCTTCATGTATAATGTCAGTATAATAATGCCTGCAGCTGTAATTTTCACTCCATGCCTCTGAAGAAGTGGGTTTTTTACCCATAAAAGCTTATGCCCAAATCAATCTGTTAGTCTTTAAGGTGCCACTGGACTCCTTGTTGTTTTCACTGCCCTAAGCTCTCACAGGTAATGCTTTCTATCATCTCCAGTTGACCAGGAGACTTTGTCCCACCCTGATGGACGATGACCAGGCCTTGGTTAGTCATGCCTTCATCACTTTCCAGATACACCACAGCAAAGAGATGTAACTGGGTATGAAGCTTTCAGCACTTAGGAAACACCAAGCAGTGCAAAAGATTGAAGCATGTCTCTTCAGCAGCACAGGGGATTGAGGACAGATGTGATGTGTTTGCTACTCTCCACACTGTCTTCCCATTGAATATCAAATTGAAAAGGAGGTCTAGAACCTTGAACTCAAGGGGCTCCGTGGCCTGGGCCCAGGCTATCTAAAAGATTGATTAAGCTCTGTGATAAGGCCCCTGGTTGACAGATTTGCTTTTGGGTACAGTGCAACCCCCCCTATAAAAAGAGTAAAACTCATCTGTGCAAAAGACAGTTTTCTCAGGTGCCAGTCCGAGGCTGTGAAATGAACTCCCACAGGCACTATGGACCATGGCAAACCTCACCACCTTCTGCTCCAAGTGCATGGTACAGTTCTTTGATCTTGCCTTCATTAACAAATACACAACCACATGTATATTTAAAAAAGATTTTGGAGGAGGTTGTTTTTAACAAAACAGTTCTCTGCATATACTTCTCCAGGAGAGGCTGAGAGCAAATATGTGCCCAATATAGTCACATTGCTTTAAGGCACAGCTGGAAGGTGGTCAGATACCATGGTGATAGACACAGCATGAAAACTATATAGAACAGTATTCGGAGACGTACCAGTAAATACAGAGGGGAAAAAATCCCCCAAACCACAACACAATTAGACCTATGCTCTATTGAGCCTGTATTGTGTAGTTACAACATCACTGACAATCAATTTAGAAAGTTTCATTTCTATCTTGGGTGCTAAAACCATGGTCAGTTTCAGGATTAACTACACCATTTACCCCACCAAGCTTCCTTGAGGCAACCCACGTAAGGTTTCAAGCTCCTAGAAGTCACCTCCCTTGGTCAGAGACCTCCATATCTCTCAATCCAGACCTGGCATTTAGGTTTGCAGTCCCTCTGTATCTCACTAGGATTTTCCTGGCAAGTCTCACCAGGGTACAGTACCTGTGGCTAACCTTTCTCCAGGGCCTACAGCAATGTACACCAATACATTTATTTTTAGGGTAAACGCATTATAGAGAAAACACATGCCATAAAAGATCCCATATGCATACTAACCCTCCCCCCCTCAACTTACCAGAGGTCACCCATCAGTCTTATGGGGCTCTAGTAAGCTAAACTCCTTCCAGCCTTTCCTCAAAGGTTTCCCCCTTCCAGCTGCAACTGCCCTTGGACAAAGGGTGCTGTCCATTGGCTGAATCAGAAAGCAGCTCTGTGACAATTTAAACTCAGCCTTTTATACTAAAATCCTGTTTGTCCTCTCTGGAAAACGTAGCGTCAAACAGTAGATATAAATCTCCCAATGGGGTGTTTACAACCTGTTTGATTTGCCTTACTCATTCCCCACTGTTTTTCAGTTCCTGGAGGAGCTGTGTAATCCTCCAGGCCCTAGGAGTTGCATACAAACCTTGGCCCACAAGGACACAAACCATACTTAATATAGTATAGTCCCCCAAAATATTGCATGTGTCATACCTGTCATGGCCATTTCCTATACAAAACAGCACATTATAGAAAAAAAAATCTCTGATATACTATACAGCACTTGAACTCTATTGCTGACTCATGATAGGTCAAGTTAATTCAGAACAGTACAGAAACTGGTTACAAATCTGAAGGTGAAAGGCAATTTGGATGAAAATGAAATGACAGATTTTGTGATCCTAAGGAAAGGAAGGAGTGAGAGCAGCACAATAAGGACAACGGACTTAAAATAAAAAAAGCAGACTCAAACTCAGAACTAATAGATAAGGCTTGCGATGTTGCACTCCATATGTTTTATGAAAATATGTTTATAAGTGTGAATATGATGTTACTGGAATATGCTTCATGCAAAAGGTCTCTTGTAAGGTATCATTACAAAGCTTATGATTTATGGAGTGCGTTCATCCTATTTGTTTGCATGTATTATTTCTATGTCTGGAGTTAGGAGAATAAGATATAAACTTGTATTACTGATGTAAACGTGTTAAGTGGAAGCCATTAAGGGTGCTTCAGAATCAATGACAGGTTTCAGAGTAGCAGCCGTGTTAGTCTGTATTCGCAAAAAGAAAAGGAGTACTTGTGGCACCTTAGAGACTAACAAATTTATTTGAGCATAAGCTTTCGTGAGCTACATGCATCCGATGAAGTGAGCTGTAGCTCACGAAAGCTTGTGCTCAAATAAATTTGTTAGTCTAAGGTGCCACAAGTACTCCTTTTCTTTTTTCAGAATCAATGAACTGCGAATGGGTTTGCTTACCTGCAACCCATCCTGTGTACCTGTCTTCCAACTACTAGGTAATGAAGAAGAAGGTCTTACAGTGACATGTGACCATGTTGCCTGAACTGGAATCTTAAACCATCTTAAACCTGGTCTTTTTCCATTTAGAAGGAGGGTTGGGGATCCAGAGAGACAAAAAAGAGTCCCACCTTGTGCCAAAGCTATACAAGGGGGTGGAACAGAACAAAGGGGGCTGCCAGTCATGAGAAATCCATGAGTTACCAGCTAAGCTGAAACTAGCAAGGTCTGTACTGGGGAAAGGATTGGGCCCAGACTAGGAAAGAGTCTAGTCTGTGAAAGAAGCTTACTAGAACATCTCCGAGGGTTAGATTTACCTGTATTCAGTTTCCTACTGTAGTAGGCTTAGACTTGCATATATTATTTTATTTTGCTTGGTAACTTACTTTGTTCTGTCTATTATTACTTAAGACCACTTAAATCCTACTTTTTATACTTAATAAAATCACGTTTGTTTATTAATTAACCCAGAGTAAGTGATTAATACCTGGGGGAGCAAACAGCTGTGTATCTCTCTCTATCAGTGTTATAGAGGGCAGACAATGTATGAGTTTACCCTGTATAACCTTTATACAGAGTGAAATGGATTTATTTGGGGTTTGGATCCCATTGAGTACTGGGTGTCTGGGTGCTGGAGACAGGAGTACTTGCTGAGCTGTTTTCAGTTAGTCTGCAGCTTTGGGGGCGTGGGTCAGACCCTGGGTCTGTGTTGCAGCAGGCTAGCATGTCTGGCTCAACATGACAGGGTTCTGCAGTCCCAAGTCTTCTATGATCATTTGATTTAGTTGGGGTTGGTCCTACTTTGAGTGGGGGGTTGGACTAGATGACCTCCTGAGGTCCCTTCCAACCTTAATCTCCTATGATTCTAGGATAGTCCCAACTTTTCCCTAGCCAACTCAGGTTATGAAACATGGTGAAGCTTCAGCGAGAGCTCCTTCAGAACCCCAGGAGGAATTCTGTCTGAGTCAGCAAGAACTTGCCTAAGGTTTCCATCATGCCCTTCCTCCTCCTCCCTCCTCCTTCCAAAAACCCTCTCTACAGCATGGTTATGCCTCAAAGGCACAACTCAGCCCTGTTTTTATACCATTTAAATAACTGTAGGTTGTTTTCATGCCCATCTGCCACTAATCACATTATACAAATCTAGTTCTTTTCATTCTTTCCCAAAGGGCTAGACATTCTTTTCAGCGTGTCGCCATTTTGTCACTGTTCTCTGAACTGTTTCCAGTTCAAATATATTTTCTGGTAATGAAAGACTTAGAACTGAACGCAGCATTCAAATGGATTGATCCTACAGTCCTTTTGCAGACAACATTCCCGTCTAAATCAATGGGAGTTTTTCCTGAGTTAGTACTGCAAGACTAGGGCCTAGTGTGAAATCCTGGCCTCAATGAAATCAATGGAAGTTTTACCAGAATTTCATCCCTAATATGTGGAATAACCTGAACTTTAAAGAAAAGAACCATTTTCATCTGCTGCACAATATGATGCCTCTGACCACACTGCAAAAATCTTATCGATCTTTTCTTCTCGTCTTTCTTAGCTCTCTGCAAGCTTGTTTCTTAACTTTTGTCCATTATGACCTGTATGTTTCTTTTGTTATCACTTCTTTCCAGGACTCTGCCTTTTCAGTGACTGATTATTTTTCCTTTTAGAAAAATAATATTAGTATTTTAACTTCAGTTTTTCAAAGCTGCTTCTAATTTTTCTATTTCCTGTCCATATTTCTAAACTGTATGGGATACTTGGTATCTTTTTGTCCCTTTAATTTAGGATCCTCTACAAAATCTATTTAACATGCTGTTTAACTCTTCCATCCAGACATCTAAAGTCTGTTTTTATTAGAACAAGATGTAGCTCTGATCTTGGGCAAAACCCACTGGGAACCACCACCACCACCAATCCGTCTTGTCATACCTATGCATTGGACATGGAGTAAGCATCAGTCTTCAAGTTACCTGGTTTAATGTTATGAAATTAATTTTTATACAGCACATCACTGGTTCTGTTAAAGATCAAAGTAACATTTTCTGTTGAAATGCTTTCATTTTGCAATTTCAGGCCTCTGAAAAAGCTTGAAACACAATTCATAAAACCTTAAGAAATAACTAACACGAACATAATGCTTGTTATGGATGCCCTGCTTGAAGTGCAAAATGTGTTTTCTATATGAGCAGCTGTGGAGTTCATAAACTTTGAGTCCCTGTGCAGTTCCTGAAAAACTGAGCACTTGACATCTCTGAACATGCTGGAACAGCACACTTCCACTTGCTGATAAGATAATATTAAGAAACATACCAGTTCATGACCCTAATACTAAACAAATAAACCATGCTACATCTTGAAAACTTCATCTCTAATTGTAATAGTTACTATTTTATTGTGGTTAACTCTGAATGTGAAGCCCTGGAAAAAAGTTTGTCTGATACTGAGAAACGTTGTTAATTCCCTCTCAAAATTGTATACTGGACCTTACCTCGATGTTCTCCTTGTGGGATACAAATGTTAAAAAACCTTTAACATATGGTTATTATGAGTGTTTATTTCTATAAGCAAATTTAAGAGAAAGACAATTTATAGCCTTCTGTATTTTGCTTCCCTCCTTTGTATTCCTCTATATCTCCTTGAGTTTTTTAAGTTAGAGCCAGAGCCATCCCCAGTGTAACCCCATTGACTTCAGTGGAATTACTCCAGGGAAAGTTTAGTCTACAGTCTGTAAAATATAGGGAAAGTCTTAATAACTGTATCTTCAGTAGCATTATACTTAGGGTGACTAGATGTCCTGATTTTATAAGGACTGTCCTGATATGCAGGGCTTTTTCTTATATAGCAGTCTATTGCCCCCCACCCCCGGTCCCGATTTTTCACATTTGCTATCTGGTCAACCTAGCTATACTCAGCTTTATAAAAATCAGAGCTGTACCAACAAGCAGTTGTGAATTTAACATGCTGCACATCTATCTGCACCTACTGATTGGAAAATGCTTGAGGGTTTGATGCATCCAAAGCTCTGGGGGAAAACACATGAAGATATAGATTCCTATGGAAAGTCTATTAAATCCATGTCAGTCAAAGTACCATACAAGAATCTCTCTGCTTAGGCAGAAACAGCATAAATAGGAAATGCTGATCACCACCACCAAACAGCTGCTTGCACCCACTCAAAGTTCAAGAGGATCATTGCCCTCCAGAATCAGCCACTGCAATAGCTGATAAGAAACCCGTTAAAGAAGGAAAAAGCAAAAGCAGGGGTTCAAACCTGAATTGAATCACACACATTAAAGCTAGTGATGGGCTTGAAAACACAACTCCATGTCTGGCCACCCATGAAGTAGCACATTCCTAACTAGAATCCACATTTCACACAGACACACACACACCTCTCTCTCACTCACTATCTTTATAATGGAGCAACATAAAATTCTAGATCCAAATGCTCCAGAACTTTGCAGTGTTAGGAATCTGATTCTGAAATGTTCAACTTAGGTCTCTCTCTAATTGCAATTCACATAATAATATAGGTTTTGCACTTATACTTAGATATCATGAGATTGGTACATTACAAATATATGTACCCATGTACATGTATTAACACAGGTACAGCAATACACACACATTATATATCCATCTCCAACATATATGTTGTTTAAAAAGATTATCATGTAGAGGAATGGGGGGAAATTTAAACTAACATACATTTGGCTAGAACTGGGAGAATACTGAAGAAAAAAAGGCAAATATTCATTTAATTAAAAAAAGAATCCACAGCCCTTTGTATTAGTTTTCTGAGTAGCAGCCGTGTTAGTCTGTATTCGCAAAAAGTAAAGGAGGACTTGTGGCACCTTAGAGACTAACAAATTTATTAGAGCATAAGCTTTCGTGAGCTACAGCTCACTTCATCGGATGCATTGGATGAAGTGAGCTGTAGCTCACGAAAGCTTATGCTCTAATAAATTTGTTAGTCTCTAAGGTGCCACAAGTCCTCCTTTTCTTATTAGTTTTCTGTGATCATTAGTACAAGTGATTTTTCTCGTTCTCAGGAATGGTTGCAGAATGCAAAACAGTCTCACGAGGTTTCAGAGCAGCAGCCGGGTCGGTCTGTATTCGCAAAAAGAAAAGGAGGACTTGGGGCACCTCAGAGACTAACACCTTTCTTTGAGCATAAGCTTTCGTGAGCTACAGCTCCCTTCATCGGAGGCAAGTCTCACGAGGAGCGGCGGACAGGTGTCTGTGCAAATGGGCTTCTGTGGCCACCTTGATCTCTCCGATTCCCCTCCTCTTACTTTTAAGAGACTCGCTCACCCATCAGAGCACAGACACCGGGGTGACCAACCGCAACATCCCCGACAGCGAAGCGCCGCAGAGACAGCCAAAGCGAACAGCGGGCGGGCAACCCGCCGGGGGAAATATGTCCCGGGGCAGCCCGATGAGACGAAGGGACACATCGGTGCTGCGCCGGCGCCCTGGTCGCGGGCCAGCAGCAACAAAGGGCTGACAACACTCGGCGCCTTAGCGGCTCGCACGGCGCCCGCTCTAGCCGCTGCAGAGAGCCCGCCCAGCTCTCGCCTAGGGGCTGGGCGGCGGAGCTTGGAGGGACGGACCAACCCCCCCCCCCCCATTTCACCCTCCCCTGCCCTGCCTTGCCCCCGCGGGGTTGCCGTGCCGTGCCCTGGGCCGGTCCCCTTCTACGAACCTGGCTGTGTCAGCAAATCCACGGGTAACGAAGGGCAGCAGGGCGGCTAGCAAAGCCATCGGCCCCATGTCTGAACTGCGGGGAGCGAGCTCTGTGCCGCCGCCGCCGCCGCCTTTGCGGGGGGGGAGTTGCCTCCCCCTCCAGCGCCGGCTCGGGGCTCCCGAGCAGCAGCCAGGGACAGCAAGCGCGGCGGGGAGGGGGAGGAGGGCGGGGAGCTCCGCCGACGGGGACATCCTCCCCCCCCCCCCCGCAACCGCTGCTAGTGCGGGATCCGGTCAAATAAGACGCAAAAAGAAAAGGAGGACTTGGGGCACCTTAGAGACTAACAACTTTATTAGAGCATAAGCTTTCGTGAGCTACAGCTCACTTCATCGGATGCATTTAAAAATTCCCATAAACATTCCCACGCGTTTTGTGCTGCCTTTCTGCAAACAGGGATTGATTTTAGTGGTGCAAACATGCTTGTTACCTCCCTCCTTCCGTTCCTCACACGCTCTTGTCAACTGCTGGAAATGGCCCACTTTGATCATCACTACAAAAGGTTCCCCCCCACGCGACCCCCCTTACTGCTACTAGCTCACCTGAAGTGATCGCTCTGGTTACAGTGTGTATGGTAACACCCACTGTTTCCTGTTCTCTGTGTGTGAATATAAATCTCCCCACTGTATTTTCCCGTTGAATGCATCCACTGAAGTGAGCTGTAGCTCACGAAACTTATGCTCAAATAAATGGTTTCAGAGTAGCAGCCGTGTTAGTCTGTATTCGCCAAAAGAAAAGGAGGACTTGGGGCACCTTAGAGACTAACAACTTTATTAGAGCATAAGCTTTCGTGAGCTACAGCTCACTTCATCGGATGAAGTGAGCTGTAGCTCACGAAAGCTTATGCTCAAATAAATGTGTTAGTCTCTGAGGTGCCCCAAGTCCTCCTTTTCTTTTTGCGGATACAGACTAAGGTGGCTGCTGCTCTGAAACCTGTCATGAAGGAAAGTGAATTTCAGGCATAAATCTGTTTACAAACCGAGAGTTTCATGTTTCCATTCATGGGTATTCTCACCTCCAGCTGCCCCCGCCACGGCAAACATTTATTGTCATTTAACATGTTTAGTATGGCAGTGTCCAAGACCAGCCAAGGAGGGGACTCCCCTGCCCTGAAGAGTATGAGCATTCATTCTTAACATGCCCCACCAGGGCTGCTGGAACAATTTATAAAATGGGGTGCTAAGAACCATTGAACCACACTGTACACCCTAAAAAGAAAAGGAGTACTTGTGGCACCTTAGAGACTAACAAATTTATTAGAGCATAAGCTTTCGTGAGCTACAGCTCACTTCATCGGATGCATTTGGTGGAAAAAGCAGAGGAGAGATTTATATACACACACACAGAGAACATGAAACAATGGGTTTATCATACACACTGTAAGGAGAGTGATCACTTAAGATGAGCCATCACCAGCAGCAGGGGGGGGAAGGAGGAAAACCTTTCATGGTGACAAGCAGGTAGGCTAATTCCAGCAGTTAACAAGAATATCAGAGGAACAGTGGGGGGTGGGGTGGGAGGGAGAAATACCATGGGGAAATAGTTTTACTTTGTGTAATGACTCATCCATTCCCAGTCTCTATTCAAGCCTAAGTTAATTGTATCCAGTTTGCAAATTAATTCCAATTCAGCAGTCTCTCGTTGGAGTCTGTTTTTGAAGCTTTTTTGTTGAAGTATAGCCACTCTTAGGTCTGTGATCGAGTGACCAGAGAGATTGAAGTGTTCTCCAACTGGTTTTTGAATGTTATAATTCTTGACGTCTGATTTGTGTCCATTCATTCTTTTACGTAGAGACTGTCCAGTTTGGCCAATGTACATGGCAGAGGGGCATTGCTGGCACATGATGGCATATATCACATTGGTAGATGCGCAGGTGAACGAGCCTCTGATAGTGTGGCTGATGTGATTAGGCCCTATGATGGTATCCCCTGAATAGATATGTGGACAGAGTTGGCAACGGGCTTTGTTGCAAGGATAGGTTCCTGGGTTAGTGGTTCTGTTGTGTGGTGTGTGGTTGCTGGTGAGTATTTGCTTCAGATTGGGGGGCTGTCTGTAAGCAAGGACTGGTCTGTCTCCCAAGATCTGAGAGAGCGATGGCTCGTCCTTCAGGATAGGTTGTAGATCCTTGATGATGCGTTGGAGGGGTTTTAGTTGGGGGCTGAAGGTGATGGCTAGTGGCGTTCTGTTGTTTTCTTTGTTGGGCCTGTCCTGTAGTAGGTGACTTCTGGGTACTCTTCTGGCTCTGTCAATCTGTTTCTTCACTTCAGCAGGTGGGTACTGTAGTTGTAGGAATGCATGATAGAGATCTTGTAGGTGTTTGTCTCTGTCTGAGGGGTTGGAGCAAATGCGGTTATATCGTAGCGCTTGGCTGTAGACAATGGATCGAGTGGTATGATCTGGATGAAAGCTAGAGGCATGTAGGTAGGAATAGCGGTCAGTAGGTTTCCGATATAGGGTGGTGTTTATGTGACCATCGCTTATTAGCACCGTAGTGTCCAGGAAGTGGATCTCTTGTGTGGACTGGTCCAGGCTGAGGTTGATGGTGGGATGGAAATTGTTGAAATCATGGTGGAATTCCTCAAGAGCTTCTTTTCCATGGGTCCAGATGATGAAGATGTCATCAATGTAGCGCAAGTAGAGTAGGGGCATTAGGGGACGAGAGCTGAGGAAGCGTTGTTCTAAGTCAGCCATAAAAATGTTGGCATACTGTGGGGCCATGCGGGTACCCATCGCGGTGCCGCTGATTTGAAGGTATACATTGTCACCAAATGTGAAATAGTTATGGGTCAGGACAAAGTCACAAAGTTCTGCCACCAGGTTAGCCGTGACAGTATCGGGGATACTGTTCCTGACGGCTTGTAGTCCATCTTTGTGTGGAATGTTGGTGTAGAGGGCTTCTACATCCATTGTGGCTAGGATGGTGTTTTTAGGAAGATCACCAATGGACTGTAGTTTCCTCAGGAAATCGGTGGTGTCTCGAAGATAGCTGGGAGTGCTGGTAACGAAGGGCCTGAGGAGGGAGTCTACATAGCCAGACAATCCTGCTGTCAGGGTGCCAATGCCTGAGATGATGGGGCGTCCAGGATTTCCAGGTTTATGGATCTTGGGTAGCAGATAGAATACCCCAGGTCCTGGCTCCAGGGGTGTGTCTGTGCGGATTTGTTCTTGTGCTTTTTCAGGGAGTTTCTTGAGCAAATGCTGTAGTTTCTTTTGGTAACTCTCAGTGGGATCAGAGGGTAATGGCTTGTAGAAAGTGGTGTTGGAGAGCTGCCTAGTAGCCTCTTGTTCATACTCTGACCTATTCATGATGACGACAGCACCTCCTTTGTCAGCCTTTTTGATTATGATGTCAGAGTTGTTTCTGAGGCTGTGGATGGCACTGTGTTCTGCATGGCTGAGGTTATGGGGTAAGCGATGCTGCTTTTCCACAATTTCAGCTCGTGCACGTCGGCGGAAGCAGTCTATGTAGAAATCCAGGCTGCTGTTTCGACCTTCAGGAGGAGTCCACCTAGAATCCTTCTTTTTGTAGTGTTGGCAGGAAGGTCTCTGTGGGTTAATATGTTGGTCAGAGGTGTGTTGGAAATATTCCTTGAGTCTGAGACGTCGAAAATAGGATTCTAGGTCACCACAGAACTGTATCATGTTCGTGGGGGTGGAGGGGCAAAAGGAGAGGCCCCGAGATAGGACAGATTCTTCCGCTGGGCTAAGAGTATAGTTGGATAGATTAACAATATTGCTGGGTGGGTTACGGGAACCATTGTTGTGGCCCCTTGTGGCATATAGTAGTTTAGATAGCTTAGTGTCCTTTTTCTTTTGTAGAGAATCAAAGTGTGTTTTGTAAATGGCTTACACCCTGTATATGACAGAAACCACTGCAAACAGTGGCCAAAGCAGCAACCTCAGTTCCAGCACCTATGCATCTACATATTTCCATTCTCTTTGCTGGATAACTTTGGAGATAAGAAGCTGTTGAACAGTGGTTCTCAAACTTTTTTTACTGGTGACCTCTTTCACATAGCAAGCCGCTGAGTGCCACCCCCTCCCCGAAATTAAAAACACTTTTTTATATATTTAACACCATTATAAATGCTGGAGGCAAAGCAAGGTTGGGATGGAGGTTGACAGCTCACGACCCCCCCATGTAATAACCTCAAGAGCCCCTAAGGGATCCCAACCCCCAGTTTGAGAATCCCTGTTGTTGAACTTTCTAGCAAATTTTGGCATTTGTTATGTATCTAGTATTCTCCTGAGGCATTTTTTCTTCCAGACATTTAGACATGTATCTGTACCTTTGGTAGATTTCTAGCTTTCACATTCCTATGCTAAGGTGGAAATAACATTTAAGTTAAAGAGTGAGAGTTTGGTCTTTAAACTATAGATTTACAGTGACCAAGTCTCGTTTAAGACAATGAAAGTAGCTGCCACCTTGCCAATTCATGACATGATTTCCTTCTGGACATCCCCCTGGGCTTCAGTGTTACTGCCAAGATACGAGAATTGACTCACCTCGTAATGTGTGAGTTCAGAGCTGCTGGGGTTCTCAGATTTATTTTTTTCATAACTATTAACCTTTTCTTTTGTGATACTTTCAATCTTGACTTGCACACTGGCTGAACAGTAACTCAGAAGAGCTATGGTGTCCACAAAATTTAAATCTCCTAGTGTCCTGTTGTTGACCCATGCAATGCCTGTGGTGTACTGGTCTACGCTTTCTCTCATGAGGTCAATAATAATGCCAAACAGAAGAGATGTTTGACACCAGTGTCTGTATTAAACCATCAACATTTTTTGTAAATAAACAGGTTTGCATCAAATAAATACCCGATTCCATCTTCTATTTTCTCCTCCTGATAGGAACAAACCACAAGACCACAAACATTGGCTAATCACCTGATTTCAAAGGGACTTAACAATACAGAGGACAGGCAAAGAGCAGTCCAGGATAGATAAGGATGGTAGAGCCTTATTTGTGCTCCAGTGTACCATTTGGCACTAGCAGCATGGGAAGGATTCAGATTCAGTTTTCCCTCCAGCAATATCTGGGCATGGGTTCGGTCAGTGAACAGAAACAATGGGCTAGATTTCAATCCCATTTATAGCTGTGCAAATGCAGAGTTACAACATTGTGTATCTTGAGTAATTGAGGCCAGAATCTGACTTGATGCAATGTGACTTATCTGAGTAACCACAACAACTCAAACTTTATACCATACTAAACCAAGTATATGCAGTGCTGTTCACAAACAATTCAGAAAGGTAAAGAATTCTCAAAAAGATGTGTGAAATACAGTCATATGACACATTCAAGAGAGTTTTAATCTTCTATGAAATGTCCAGAGCTGAAAAACCCACCCATAAATCTGTGGAATCAGTTATTCTTTGCAGATTATTCACCCATTTTTAATCACAATAATGAATCTGACTCAATAGAGAGCAGGCAAAGCCATACCTTAAGGAACCTTGTCCAGTAACAATACTTTGCACTGGTAGAACACCTTCCATTCAATGATGTCTTAGCTCTTTATGAACAAAACTCTTGTGAGCTAGGTAAGAAGCACTATCCTCATTTGACAGAAGGAGAAGCTAAAACAAGTCAAATGACATGCCCAAGATCCCACAGGACTTCTGTGGCAGAGACAGGAATAGAACCCAGATCTTTGATAGCAACTTCTGTTCCTTAACTACAGGATCAGCTCCTTCTACTCTTTGTAAGTACAAGTGTTTTAAGCAGAAATGCCTGTTCAACTCTATCTGAACTCTACCCAGAGTGGTCATTAAGTCTCCCCACCATGCTCACATAAAATATTATATTTTGATAAGTTTTTATTATCAAAAACCCATAAAACAGTCTGACATTTCGCTGTATTTCTCATCCAGTCTTGATGTTAAATATCCCATGATGGGATCCTCTACTAGTTTTTCCTTTGTCTCCTGTGACTGCAGACTTCCTCCCAAAATGGCCTTGTGCAGACTTTATATCATCTCTTAGGTTGCCAATTTTAGTTGGACGTATTTCTGGAGGTTTCATCACATGACAATCTTTAATTAAAGATTAATCTTTAATTCCTGGAGACTCAGGGCAAGCCTGGAGGGTTGGCAACCCTATCATCTCATCATAGAAGAGGCAGCATCAAAACTTTAGAGTTCTTTATTGAAAACCATAATTGTAACAAGATGTAAAATTGTTGAAAATTAAAATAATCCATAAGTGTTTTAAAATGTGTAAATGCCATCTGTTGGGGGACTGTATAGGACTGTTAATAGGATACAGCCCTTTCATCGCGAGGTCACTGGTTCAAATACAGCCCTGGATAGTAGAGAAGAGACACTGTTGCCATTTGATAGCTGGTCACTGGCCATCGTGAAGTGAATTGGCATTGACATTGATTGAATGTCTGGTGACTAACTCACCAAGGAGTGGTTACTTCAGGATAGGCTTAAGGTACTTTGGTGAGACAGACTGGGGAAATATGCATTGCCATAATGAGTGTCCTCGTATTTGGCTGTCTGTGTGACAGAGGACAAAGAGAGGAATTCAATCAATTCAGTACCGTTTAAGGGCACTACATTTTCTTAAAATTATAAAAACATGGAGATTTCATCATGCATGTGCACTTCTGTAGACACTCAATTAATGTAGCCTTTGATGCAAGATATGCCATTAAAATAATGATCAGTGTTTTACTGAGGGAAGGTGAATTTGAGTCTGAATTTTAAAATTACATAGTTGTGCACTATAATTCTTCCCTTCAAAATCATTTTAGATTGTACTAATCTATTGATAGGTAATAGCCAGATTATCTAAAGGGCTGCCTTATGTTTAGTAAGATAAACTGAAATACTAGATTTCATACAAGATGTTTAGCTTTTGCCAGTACAGTAATATTTGCAATTTCGTCTCCTTTTAAGGATTCAGTCCTGGAAGGTGCTGAGCTATCCGGTGAGATGTGGAGTGTTCCCATTCAGCATCTGCCAGATCAATGATTGATGATTTCCTGCCTTTGGGATTAGAGTATCATCCACTCCTCACACTTAGGACAGGGTTCAAAGGAGAGGCTTTAAACAGTGAAAGAGCCCAGTGAAATGGGACATAGACTTTACTCATGCTTGGCATCCGAGTTTGGTTTTACTCTAGGCCTCGCTTATACAAAACCTACCCCAACAGTGCAATGGCCTTCTTCTGAAGCTACCAAGGTCCCATCTGCATTGTTACCTTTATTGCAACTATAACTGAGTCAGGGAACTTGATTACAACATATTTCTCCCCTAACCAGCAGTAAAAGAAAAAAAAAAGGAAGAAGAAGTGAGTAAGCTAACCTAAACCAATCTCCATATTCCCCAAATGGGCAAACTCCATTTACCTGTGTTTAAATCAACAACACTACTGCCAATCTGTTTACAACATGATTAAAAATTGTAGGAGGTTACCACAGAGTCATGTCCGTTTAAACATGTTCCACAGTAGAACATTAAAACAGGCTGTAACCAGGTCCCTCAATTCAGTTGTAGTAATATTGTAGACAAGGCTTGAAAGTGTGATATCCTCAAACCACCTGACCTCTACTTTGCCAAAAACTCCAGAGGTTGTTCCTAAACACAGACCTCCTGCTTTGCTGTGGGGCCTGCCGGTCAATGAGTATCCTTTCAATGGAAGGTCAGTACTCACACTCATCCATAGTAAATGTTTACTCAGCTAGCCCAGAGATTGTTTGGGACTTGACCATTTTGTGAGATCATATTGAAGTTTATTCCGAGGACAAAAGGAAAAAATGAGAACTCAGCTCTATCAGCTCCTCCACCCTTTTCTCTTTCTTCCTGTCTCCTCCACTCAAAATGCCTTGCACTAACTGGGCAATAATCTTTCAAAGATTTGGGGCAATTTGTCATCTGATGAGAGCCATCTGAGCTTTGGTATAAATACGACAATGTCATTTCAGTACTAGTGGAAAAGGTGACACAATATCCCGAGGAACAGGGGAGCTGATATTAGTCTTCTGTCATTCTTATTTAGGATGATCTCAGATATGGTAGTCATATGAAAAACAGGTGTGTACTGCAGATCTCTTTGGAATTGTTCATTAATGTCATTAAAGGAGCAACAGGATGTTTAAATTCCCCCTTGGATGGATTACTAGCCCATCAAAGCAGAGCCCTTACCAAACACTTACACAAGTGGCTGATTTATCCAGGATTTCTCACTCCACCTCTGTCTGGGCTATTATTTTGTTTCCTTCCTGACCTTCCATACTACTGAACTCTAAATGTTTTTAATCTCTGGTGGGTAGAAAGCTCAGTGAGGTGGTGATAAAATCTCCACCCAGACCTTTCATTTTCCCCACCTCTAAATAAAGCACACAGGCATAATATAAATTCCCAAAGTGACAGATTTACACTGCTTACACATTCAATGGCCTTCCTTTGAGTAAGAAAAAGTATTATACTGACAGCATAGAAAGCACAAGAATCAACAATACTGGGAGATTATCTCAACAAACATAGTATAGCTAAATAATTAGCACATAAAATGTCCAACCCAAACTTCCTGGATTCCAGCCAGCCCCCTAAACAATACACAAAGCACATGCATTTAACAGTCTAGTGCTTCAAAAGACATGACTACCCAGATTTAAAATGATGGGACAAATTCTGCTCTTTTAAAATTCAGCTGTACGATTGGGCAAAATCTGAACTAATTTACAGCAAATTCAATTTACAATGTTTCCTTTTCAGATAGTTACAAAAATAAGTGATTGTCCATCCACCCCCCCCCATTAGACATACACATTCTCTTTTGTACCAATGGCAGCATATAATTTTAAAATTCAGTAACTGATGGTCACTAGGATCAGCTGCTGTAAAAGCCCAGTGTCCCCAAGCCCCTTGTCAGGGAATCAGTTACACCCCCCAAAAAAGCTAACTGAAATAATAAAATTATTAATTTTGGCAAGAACTTCAAGGAAAGATATTCTACCCCTAAAGTAGTGCTTGAGTCTCTGTAGCAGTTATATGAGGTCCCCCGCCCCGCACACTCACACACTACGGGGATCGTTAGTTAAGAATTTCTGGTTTCTTATTCCACATAATTAAATGAACCCTGGACACAAACTGAACTTGCTGATTGGTGTCAATGATGTCATAGCCATGTCAATTATACCTTGTCATTGCTCAGATATGACCTTTTTGCCTTATTTAAATTTTTTTTTTCCAAAATAATCCTAGGACATGACAGCCAATACCTTTACAAAGGATTAGTCCACTTTTTTGGGGGCCTCGTATATCTAGCAATTCATCCAAGACATGCACTAACCCCTGCATAAAAAACTATTTCTTAAGTATCCAGGCTGTCTGACGAGTCTGTTTCTTCTCTCCCATACATCCGCTTTATACCAGATTATCGCCATTGATTTCAGTGAAGTCGCTCCTGATTTACACCAGTGAAATGAGAGGAGAATCAGGCCCATTGTCTGTTGGGCACAAACTGTAGAGTTCGAGGAAGTGCACTCCATTGCTACACCCCTTGAAGGGTGGTCAGTCAGCTGTGGTGGTCTATGCCACATGTACACTAACTGCTCCCTGGTAATGCCCCCTGGAACATCTGACTGGCCCCACACCATGCATCCCAACCCCTTTGGGGGTGGCATGTGTTCCAGTGGGCATTAGCAGGGAGTAATATCTCCGCTAAAGAAGGGCAACTGTGGGACTGCAACTGGGGCTGGCCCCGGTATGAGGGGCTATGGAAGGACTCTTCTTCTACCCTTCCCTCAGTACTCACACAGGGGCCATTCACAATACAGACAAGATGAGAGTGGTCCACAAGGTCACATTAAATAAGTGTGACCTTGTGGACCACTTCCACATATCCAAAATCTCTCACAGCTTTTCTTTATTCAGCCATAGATCCCATCTTTTCAGCTGGGGTTTAGTTCTGTACCAGGGCACTACTGTTAGCCCACTTTTTACTGATGTACTTTATTGGAGTCAGAAATGGCAAATCACGAAAAACATGACCAAGGAATGAGCTCCTCATTTTTTCCTGAAGGTTATTTATGAGTGTTGAGGAGTCCCTCATTTGGGGTTCTGGGCTCGTTTTCAAGGCCCATCTGCTACCTAACCTCTGGACTCGAGCAGGTTGAGGGGTATGCACTGAAAAGCCTAAGTTTTCAGTGTTTTGCATGCTAAGGCTCCACTTCTACAAAAATGTATGCCTATATGCACATGAGCAACCCTGTTGACTTCAGTGGGACTATTCACGTGCCTAAGGTTAAACACATGCATAAACCTTCATAGCATTGTGACTGAAAATGCCACTGACTTCAGTGGAAGTCATGTCTCTATAAAGCTGCAGGATCAGGCCCTGTATGAATCGTTGCTGATGGAGCTGAAGTGGTACATATACTGAAAACGGAACAAATTCTACATTTAAGGGCCCAATCCTGTTTTTGTTAAATCAGAGGGAGTGTTGTAGTTGACTTCAGTGATGTTTGGGCCCCATAACAAGAAATCCCTTCTCCTGGGCCTCTTTGACCTATCGAACCCTTGTCTACATGGAATGAAACCCTGCTTGCCTTACTGGCACAAAGTTGCACTTGAATTCAACAGTCTTGCATGAGTAAAGCAAACAATTTAGCCTATAGGCTGTGCCTGTGGGATTAACTTGATTTCTCACTAACACTGAATAATCCCTCTGTATTTCACTTGTCAGTCATATAATATCACTACCATATTCGTATACATAAAGCTGTATTCACTCACACAGTGATCTCAGTAAAATTCCCTGATTAATACTAAGGTAATGTAAAACAAGTTTTTCTTTAGCTTATATGTGATAAAATCTACAGTGATTTAAAATACAGATAAGCTTTTTATCCTTTTCTCTTAAACAGTAGAAAGACATTTAATTCATCTGCAAATGAAAAATGTTTCATATTTCATTGTGTTTAAAATCAACAGTTCTCTCACTACAGGGTTTCCACATTACCACACAGTTTTTTATACTCCACAAGCCAAATCTTGCTCCTAATAATCATTTGGGCAGTCCCACGCTAAGTACGTAAAACTGCTCCTGTGAATAAGGCAAGCAGGGTTAAACCTAACGTAAGCCTCAGCTAGGTATTAAACAGAACTTTGTTTCTCATGACAATGGCTACCAGCAACAATTCCTGCTGAACTGGTACTGAAATGGTTTATTACTAGTGGAGATGGGACAAAAATCATTTTCAGAGCCATTACAGAAAAAAAAATTTCTTGAGACTTAAAAACCAAGTGGTTTTGTGACCAGGCATATGGGGTTGCAGCACCACTCAGGTTTAGCCTGGTGGCCCATCAATCAGGACAATTTAACTGTCAAATCCAAAATTTAGATTCTACAAATCCATGCTCATTTGCCATCTAGCCCTGTAGGCACCTAAATTCTCTAGGTGCCTAAATTTCTGCCAATATAGTCCCTGGGTGCCTAAAAATCTGCCAGTGGGAATGTGCACAGCTACCTAGGACCCGATGGTTGGTGCCAAATTAACACCTAAGCTTCAGCAGCATCCTCAAACTAGGCATTCTCTCTCCTATCTCACCTGATCTAGTAGGCATGCATAGAGACTTCCTTAGAACATGCCTACTGTAGCAGTGCTTGCATCAAACACAGCTAGAGGAGGTGGTATCTCCTTTTATCCTGTAATTCCAGGTGAAAGCATTCACTCAGGCTATAGGCAACTCTGTCTGAAAGGAACAAGGATTTGAACTCTCCCATCCCCAAGGTGAGTCTCCTAGGCACTGGACTAGGAAGTATTCCGGGTCAGTTGACATACACTTAGACTCGCTGCTACAGTTGTTTTCTCCCCACACCCCATTGTAGACATACACCAAGTCCCCTTTGTGGATCTAACCCGTAGGTGAATAACTCCTATTGGCTTTCAGTGGGAGCTGGATAACTAAGTACCATTTGTGCCTTTTAAAACATCTACCCCCTTAAAAGAGCCATTCAAGTGTTTTAACATTGGTTGCTAGGGACCCTATACTGACAACCTTTGCCAGTTTCCTTGTGTACAGAGAGCCAAACTACCTATGCACATCCACCATACCAGATCTACTTAACTGACTCAGTGTTGGATGACAATGACACCATAGCAGAGGAAAAGCAAAAAATAACCCCCCCCCCCAAAAAAAACCCCAAGTGAGAATAAAAGGACAATTTTTAAACAGTAGAGCCATTTTTACCAAGACTTTCTAGGATTCAGTGTTCTTATGATATTCTTGTTAACTGCTGGAATTAGCCTACCTTGCTTGTCACCATGAAAGGTTTTCCTCCTTTCCCCCCCCCTGCTGCTGGTGATGGCTTATCTTAAGTGATCAGTCTCCTTACAGTGTGTATGATAAACCCATTGTTTCATGTTCTCTGTGTGCGTGTATATAAATCTCTCCTCTGTTTTTTCCACCAAATGCATCCGATGAAGTGAGCTGTAGCTCACGAAAGCTTATGCTCTAATAAATTTGTTAGTCTCTAAGGTGCCACAAGTACTCCTTTTCTTTTTGTTCTTATGATAGTTTACCATTGTTACTTTATTAAAAGTTGGTTGTTTTAAGATGCTATTAAGACAGATGGGTGAAGTTCTCATGTCTGTTAGAATATCATACAATTGCTTCAGTCTGTCTAATTTCAGCATAGACAGAGGCACATGGATTTACCCTAGGAAGGTGATTTCCACAACGTGACAGACCCAGAAACTCAGGCTCAATGGGTTATTCTGCATAGCGCTGGGAAAAGCAGCGAGTTTGCACTTGCTTAGTTTCATCCTAGTTTTTCAGCCTCTCTCACTCCCAGTAGAAATGACAGAGAAATTAAGGGCCAAAAGTAAGGGTCATTCAGGGAGGATACTGTATGACACTACTCAGGTTCACCCAGCTCTGTGGCATGGTAGAATGGCTTTGACTAAGCCATGCTTTTCTGTTCCCGACCCTCCACTTCCACTTCTCTGGAGCCCATAGTTCCACGGAAATGTTTCATTGAGAATGGGGGGGGGGGGGGGGAACAGGGAAATGAAATCATGTGGAGCCAGAATTCTTCCCTTCCTTGCTTCTCTGGTCCAGGCTGCAGCTGTCCCTTCCACATTCACAAGAGAAAGGGAAACATTTAGGCCTTTTATTTTTTAAAATGAAATCCTTGATCATGAAGAATGCAGCAAGTTCAGTGTGAAGAACCTAACACCAAACATTCAACATATAAAGCCCCACATTTGAGATCATATTTCCCCCATCAGGTTTTTTAAACATTGATTCCTATGCAGTCTGCCCATACAACAGGGATTGCCATTTCCAGCAGCTTTATGAATGAATGTAATAAGAAACCGCTATGTGGTTTTGACTTTTACAAGTATAAATTCCTGGCTTTTGTCATGATTTTTTGGTTTCGGTTTCCCTTGCCAAAAAGCTGTGGATTGTTTTGCTGTTTTTTTTACATACTGAAATGTAGGTCTTTTGCTCCTTGACTACATACATCTGTAACAAGAAAATTTAAGTACCGTTGATCCTCTATGAGATTTTTCCATATGTTTGTCTAATAAAATAAAATCTCTGTCATAGCTGTCTTCTTTCTGACAGAAAAAGATTACTTTAAAG
Organism: Dermochelys coriacea; assembly: GCF_009764565.3. Lineage (NCBI taxonomy): Eukaryota > Metazoa > Chordata > Testudines > Dermochelyidae > Dermochelys > Dermochelys coriacea. The sequence goes on along the minus strand of NC_050068.2, from coordinate 135,013,093 downwards.
CCCATGCAGTGAAACTATACATTTAAAAATGAAAGGGTAGAAAATGTATACCTTTGTTACATTAATGTGTTAAATGGTAACTGATTGCCTTGTAATTCCACCAGGAAGCTAGGTTTTGTACCAGGGACTAGGCAGGGGTGAAAGTAACTTAAAAGGACATACTGGTACTCAGGGTGGCAGGGGTCCTGGGCAAGGTGGGAGGGGGGCAGCTCTGGGGCTCCAGAAGGGGCAGGTCCTTGGGCAGAAGGAGCAGGAATGGGGACAGACTCCCCCAGCCAGACCTTCAGCGCTGCCTGGCCCACGCTGCCCAGGGCTCTGGCAGCAATTTAAAGGGCATGGGGCTCTGGCTGCTGCTGCGGTATCGGTGTCCAGGAGGCCTGGGACTCCGGTGACAATTTAAAGGGTCTGGGGCTCTGGCTGCTGCCCAGAGCCCTGGACCCTTTTAAATCGCTGGGCCCTGGGGCAACTGCCCCTTCCCTCACCACCCGGTCAGTGGCTCTGCCACTACTGGCTGTGTACCAGTGGCTATTTCCTTAGTGGTATGCCGTACCGGCCCAGACCAGCTTGCATAGTCCCAGAGGTGAAAGTAAGGATTGGCTGGATGAAATTTATCCTATGTGTTCTACAGGCAACATGCCACCACAGCTGCTGCTGCTTGTCCTGTGTATTGGATAAAATAGTTGCTGCTGCCCAGAGTGATCCCTATAGAGGGTTTGGGCTATCAGATCTGCATAAGCTTGCATCCTGTGAATACTACCTGCCCTCAATGACCACCTCAATACTGGCTTGTTCAGTACCAGCATGGAGATTCCTTCCTCAACTCACAGGGGAAGAAGAGGACCTCCATATAATAACCTTGACCTCACACAACTGGTTGACAGGAGGGAGCTTATGGGAATCCCTTGTTCACAGAAGTGATATCTGAAGGAGGTCCTTAGTTTCCAATTAAAAAAATTAAATGTCTAGCCCTTTCTCTTGCAAAGACAGTCATGAAAACTTAGACAGTTATACCAGTTGTTAGGGTTATTGTGAGAGCTGGGCAAGAATTGGAATTTCACATTTCTGAAAATTCTTCTGTTCTGAATTGGAATGAAGAGATGGGAATGGAAAGTTTTCCCCAAGAAGGACAATTGTTTAAAATATTGCTGAACTGAAAGGAATTTTTTGAAAGCTTCCTCACTCACCAGGGGGCTCAGGAACCGAGCAGTGGCCTGCTTACCAGGTGGGCAGTCCGGGAAGTCAGCTAGCCTGGCAGCCCAGAGAATGGGCCAGCTGGCTTCCTAAGTAGCCTGCCTGCCAGAGAGCCCTGAGAGTTGGGGATCCCAGTAGCTCTGGCTCTGTGGCAACCCACCCGACAGGCTTCAGAGGAGCCAAATGCTTTGAAGCCTGGAGAGCTCTAACTTGAGTCCCCTGCCCCATAGGCTGCTGGGAAAGTTGGCAGAAAATAGTCTGGTTTCCATTAAAATTTTTAATGGAATAAACATGTTCCCAAGGAATATTTCAATCCCATTATTTCAGCATTTTCCATCAGAAAATTTTCAACCAGTTCTAGTTATCGTCCTGTAACATTTCTATTGGAGTAGTACTTATAGGCCACAACCATGTTAAGCCCCCCTTGTAATAAACACCTGTAAAGGAGATTCCACTCACTACAGGTGTGCCTCCTCAGGGCTGGGACCAGGAATTAACTCTCACTCCATCTGGTACTCCCTTCCCTCATTTGCTCACACTATGGTCCCACTCTGTGTCTGTCTTGAGGTGCTCCCTCTTCATGACTCAGGTCATTATGCCATCCTCCCACCACTTCTGGGATAGCAACATCTCCCCAAGCTGCCTATATGCAATCTTAGGCACTCTTCTGTTCCAGCTTCTCATGCTGTGCTAATAGGCAAAGCTAGACCAGCCCACTACTCTAGGTTCCAGCCCAGGGACCCTATCACTAGCAACATAAGTGTGCTCAGTCATAGACCCTGTTGATATCTCCCTGGATTACTTACTACCCTTCTCTATCTCTTTGCCTATCTCTGGGTTTACTGCAGAACTTCCTCGCTCCCCATAGTTACTTCAACTCTCTAGGCCTCTTATAAGACTCCCTAGCCCAGGACAGGACAGGACCGGACCGGACCGGACCGGACCCTAGGGCTTATTCTCTTCCTGGATCACCTCCTTGTTCCTGACCAACTCCTTTTCTACCTAAGGAGTGACTGTAGAACTCCTCCCTATAGCCCCTTCCTAGCAAATTATAATGCTACCCCACCTGGGCTTCATCTGCCATTAGGCCTAGCAAGCCCTGGTTTCCCTCCAGCTGAAGCATCTAAAGTTAATTGGCCCTTTCTGGCCCACATTAACTCACTGAGGGCTTGTGTGGAGTGGATATGCCATCGTAGCACTTTAGAAGCATATAAGAAGTGACCTGTCCCCAAATCATGAAATTTTAAATAATAACAGAATTGTAATACTTTTGTGTGGTGTGGGTTTTTTTTGTTTTTTGTTTTGTTCTTTATGGAAATATTTTCAAGCTTTTCTCCACAGCTATAAGGGTTAGATACATTTTTTTCAAAATACGAAAGCTAGGATCTATTTCTGCTGCAAAAGGCTGGAGAGCTACAAGTGCCCCACCCACAACATAATGCCTATGCAAAATGAGCCAGTTTGGGGTACAACTAAAAAATCCTCTCACCACTTCTCCCCAATAGCTGAGGCTGGCCCCAAGCACAGTGGTGAGAATGTGATTACATCTGTTACCTTTTGGAGAATGGTGCAAACTTCTTTTTGCAGGCTGGCTCTGGTTGTTAAAATATTCTGTCCTACCTGGGTTTGTCTAGACCAGAAGATGTCTCCCACCCTCCTTCCCTGTTGTAACTGGAGTTGATTGCCAGTTCAACAAAAGCTTGATCCAGGACACAGCTAAAATAAACCACAAATGTTTGTGGATTATCTAGATTGTCATTTACAAAGATATTCACTGGCAGTCAAGTTGAGCCTCAATATAATACTCTCTGGGCCTGGGACAGAGGTGACTGTAGTTTACATGCTGTGGATGCATCTGCCCTTGTTTCCTCAGATGTTGCTACCCTCCTTTCCTGTAATACTATCCTCCCCAGGACTGTTTGTACCACCATCTCTGCTCTCATACCCCTCCACTGGCTAGCTACTCCTACAGTGAAAGAGGGATCAAGCTGTCACCACCTTGAAGGGGACTCCTGCAGCCACTATAACTGAGCACCCTGCAGTGCTGATGCCTAGCTGGATCTTGAAGAGTTGGGACTGGGAGAGAGCCTGGTGTCCCCCTCCCCTAATACTCTTCACCAATCAAGAGAAACCAGCTTCCCCATACACTTGGGCCAATTAGTACTGACCAGTCAAGGGAGATCTGACCACAAGAAGAACTAAAGGAAAATCATCCTCAAGTTCCAAGCAGGCACCTAGCATGACAAGAGGAGACTTGCTTTTTCATCAGAGCAGCCACCCCAAAGCCAGAGATCCCAGATGACCTGTCTGCCACCTTTGTTGCTGAAAAATACTGCAGAGCAACTTGATTGCCATCATCACTGCTTCTGTGAGGAAAAGCTGTAAGGTATACGGAAAGCCTAGAGGTACTGAGCCAGAGGCGGTAGGATTATTGGATTTATTTTGGCAGGGGGCTTAGGTTAAGAAGAGTATGAAATTGATGGGAGTTTGGTTATTTTATTTATTTTTAGAAAGAGGAGGGATTTATTTTATTTATCTTACCTTTTGAATATTTCATGTGCCTGCCAGCTGGAATTCCCAGCAGGCCAACTTGGTTTTAGAATAGAGCAATGGATGGGGTACAGGTACACAGGCTTCTAGGACAGCTGGTTCTCAAGCAGAAACAGTCTAATGGAATCAGTTAGATTGTCCATTCAAGTTAGCAGTGAAAAAAGTTATAGGTGGGTGTGTTTTGCCTAAAAAGCAGCATAAATATGTTGTGATTTACTTAGCATGCAGACAGAATTGAATCCAAATAAAATCTTTCACTGAGCTAGAGTAAGTTATGTGTTCTGTGTGTAGCTGTCAACAAATTTTTGGAGACATGCCTCTATATACACAGGAGGGTATATTTGCCATGATGCTGGCCAGAATTTGTTTGTTACTACAACTGCCAATACCATTATTGCCCCTCTTTGACCTGAGTGGCTAGTCAGGGTTTGGGGCCCTGTGGGTGTTCCAGTTGGGAGCAGAAATTCATCGAGTCTGGTATTTTCCTTGATGCAGTTTTATTTATTTGCACAGAACGTTCAAATCCCTGTGTTTCTGAGCCTTCAGGGAATCAAAAAGCAGGAAACCACTTCTTTTGCTCACAGCACCAAAAGCACTCTTTTAGCCAGCCCCCCGGCCCAAAAATCTCTTTCCAGGTTCATAGGTGCTGGAACTAGTGGTACTGAGGGTGCTGCCTCATCCCTTGGATTGAAGTGTTTACAGAGTTTACAGTTTGGTTAAATAGCTCTTAGCATCCCCACTATAAAAGTTGTTCCAGCACCCCTGCTCAGGTTTCTCCCAGGGTCAGTCAACATGATTTCAGTTGCCCTTTCAGGCTGTCTCTCTCCCTCAGTCATCAGTCCATTCTTGTCTGACTGGTCGCAGTTTCTGTACGATCACTTCCCAGGCACACCTACCCAAAACAGTACTCAGCCAAAAGCTCCTGGGTGATTTCACACATATGTTTTATCTTTTTTGGGGTTTATGCGTACAGTTATGTTAATTGAAGGATGAGTTCAGACCTAACCAGTCTCAATGAGGTTTTAACCCAATGTATAAAAAGGTTTCCCCCTCTCATAACTAGTGGAATGTTTCAAGGCTCTTCTTCATTTGGTTCTGTCATCTATCGTCTTCTGGAATGTCTCATAGCCAGGCTTTCACTGCCATGCAGAAGACACTTGCTGACATTACTCTTATTCATCTGCCTGTTTTCCAGGTCTGCTGAGACTCCTGCCAAAATTGCCCTTGAGATTTTTCTCCTGCTTCCCTCTCCCATAATTTGCCGTCAAGTCCTCACTATTTGTTCAGGTCACTTTTCACTAATTTCCTCTCAAACGCATGGGCAGAGTAGGAAGTGTAGGATCCATCAGAGGTGTGTTGTGTGCTGCCCTGATTGATGCTCTGGTCCTTATTCTTCTCATGTGTTTCAGATAGAACAGAAAGCATTGATGATGCTTGGGCAGATTGCGGGGGGTGGGGGGGGATGAGAGATAGTTAGTGTACCGCTCCCCTCCCCATGCTGCCAGGAGGATCAGAGGGTAGTTGTGAGCTATGGGACATGACCAGGTTCAGCAGGTGTGGCAGAGAAAGCAAAGCAGATCTCCCTTATGCCTCTGGCTGGAATTCACTCAAAACTGCCATAAGCTCTTGAGTATACAATAACTCCCTAGTACAGAATGTTCTACAATAGCATCCTTCTGGTGGCACTTTAGGTGAAATAGGAGCTGGAAGACTGGTTCATCTAGTCCACTCTAGCTCACTTCCTACACAATATATAAATTAGAAAAAGTGAAGAGATGAGAACCAGGCAAGGATTATCTAGGCAAATTCTACTTGGGAAGGAAGAGATATGCTCAGAGGTCTTATTCAAATGCTCTAACTACTGTGCAACTAGTCTAGCTGGAGTTATTTTGAGAAATCCAGATTTTGGGATGCCAAGTTATGGTTCTGAAAAAAAGATGATGTCTTGTTTTTCAGCTAGCTTTGTGAACCCTCTCAGTCTCGGTTCATTATCCTGTAAACAGCTTTTCTTGTGACTTTTAATGCATTCCCCTCCTCTCAGATAAATCTTGGTATAATCAGGAATATATCCAAGAAAAATACAAACATTCAAAAATTCTCATTCAAATGAACAAATGCGTGATTAGACACTTACAGAAATTCTTATGTAACTTGAATTCTTTTAGTAAAGACAATTCTCATGAACAATCTATTTATGCAGTTTCTCTCTCTTTTTTTTTTTCCTCTCTGTGTTCAGTCAGTGTCCCTGAAACTATTGTTGGCCCAAATCCTGTGCTGAGCTTCATGCAAGTGACCCCCTGTGCAGCGTTCAGTGCAGGGTCAGGGCTAGATCTCAAATTTGCTCTCAAGGCTAGAAATCTCAGGAGTATCTTTTGAGTTCAAAAAATTACTTTTCTTCCCACATTTCCTTTTGTCCATATAAGTGCTTACAGTTTCGCTGTTAGGACCTGTTCTTAAATTGATTCTGTCCTCTGCTAGAAGCCTCCTTTAATATAATAACTAATACATTGTAATAAATCTGTGTGCAATGTCCTAGGGCCTCTGAGATCTTAACCAAATTAACAATGAATCAATCATACAGTCAATGCAAGATAATAAATCTGGGAACCAAGAATGTAAGTTATTCCTTTAGGGTGGGAGACTGTGCTGGAGAAAGACGTGACTCAGAGAATGACTTTGGGGAGCGTTGCAGAGAATTGCCTCATGGAGAGCTCTCAGTGCAGACATTTTCTTTCGTATGGCATTTTGAAAAACAATGAGCTGGGATTGTAATTGATTTTTGAGATTTGAAAGCTGTTCTCATGCTTCTGGGATAGCTAGATGGATTCCCACTTGTGCCATCACTGTCAGAATGAATGGGGCAATTGTCCAGGATATGTCGCATAGCTTGTACCTCACCACAGTCACAATTTGGTGATTCTATGATTTTCTTTTCCCATTTTTGGCGGCGATATACACATCTTCCGTGAGTTGTCCGAATGTGGTTAAGTGACATACACCACATACAGGGAAGGCAGAATCCCAGGGCATCTTTTGTCGGCTCTTCAATCAGGTCTTTGTTTGGGACATCACAAGTGGCCCATGATTCAAGTCAGCGAGTGCTGGCATCCTTTCCATTGGCCAATAGTGTTGACACATGTATCCAGAAAGTCTTTATGGATTTGATTCGGGAGAGTGGCAGTGAATTGAGGTCTTGGTGTATCGGCAGGTCAGGAGGAACCAGGATTTTGTTGTACTCATGGGCCACAGTAGTGTCTCACCTGATGTTGGCTGGCATGATGCTCACCAAAACTGGAAGTCACTGTATTAGTGTTGATTTGAGAGAGCCACTAACAATCCTGAGCACGCGATTAATTTCAGTGTCAATGAGATTGGTGTGGGAGCTGTTGCACCAAACTGGTGCACAATACTTGGCTGATGGCATGACTAGGACTTGTACTGACATTTGAAGCATGTGTGCACCACATCCCCAGGTGTGCCAGTGTCCTGTTGGATGATGTTAATCCTTGTCTTTATCTGCTTTTTGGTGTTGTCAAAGCATTGATGATAGCTCAGCATCTGATCAAAGGTAACTGTGGACTGTGGTCATGTGAAAAAGGCAGACCATAAAAGTCCACTTTCAACTTCACTTTGGCCTCCTGATTTTTCCAGTGGAAGGCAGAGTGTTTTTGAAGTGTTGGATTTCAGTCGCCAAGCTTTGAAACACGTGTCAAGTGTCTGGAGGTTGTTGTTCATGACATTGTCTGGGGTCTTCAGAGAAAATGCTTGTGCTGCTAGCGCTATGTCATCTACATAGATGAATTTACAGGACTATGTGACCTGAATGTCACTGGCATAGAGATGGAACATTGCAGGTGCTAAAATGGATCCCTATGGGAGGCTGTTGTTCAATCTCCATGATTTACTGGCACACTCACCAAGGTGTACAGTTAATCTTCTGTTACTCAGCATCTTGGTTGGTTGGCTGGCATGGGAAAGCTAATGATACATGTAGCACCATACAGTATCATATGCAGAAGAAAGACCAGTGAATGCTCCTGCTGTTTTTAATTTTCTCTGGTAGCCAGATTCTGTGTAGTTGATTAAGGCAAGCACCTGCTCACAGCAATTGTGACCAGTTCTAAATCCAGCCTGCTCGCTCGGGACCCATTGCTCCAGTATGGGCTGTAATCTTTGAAGCAGGTGCTGCGCCAACAGTTTATAGCAACAGCTCACTAGGGAGATGAGCCAGTAGCTTTTTCGGTCTTTTCTGGGCTTCAAAATAGCTATAATCTTGGCTACCTTTCCATTCTTTGGGTATTCTGCCAGAAGAGTGGATGTTGCTGAAGATGTCTGCCACTCACCTTCTTGTCTTTGGATCAAAATTCTTTGGGAATTCTGGGTATATCCCATTCATTCCTGCCACTTTCCCAGACTTAGTGTTGGAGAGACCCTTGTCCACTTCATCAGTGCAGTAGTGCAGCAAAAAGGGCCGATGCAATCTCTGGATGTATAAATAGGGGAATATCAAGCAGAAAGGCAGAGGCAAGATAACTTCCCTACACAGCACTGGTAAGACTACTATTAGACAACTCTGTCCAGTTCTGGTGTCCGCACTTAAGGAAGAATGTGGAAATATTGGAGAGAGTAGGAAGGGCCCCCAAAATGACCCAGGGACTGGAAAACAAGCCTTATGATGTGAGGCTTAAACTGAATAGGTTGAGCTCCTTATCTAAGAGAGGATTGAGAGGTGGTCTGATCACTGCATATTGTTACTTACACATGGAAAATATCTGATGGAGGGGCTTTTCAACCTTCCTGACAAAAGCAAAACAAGATACACACATTCAACCTTTAAATAGAGGCAATTTCTTGGCTGTGAAGGCAATTAAACATTGGAACAGCTTAGCAGGGGGGTGGTGGATAAGCCATCAATTGGTATTAAGATATGCAATCTTGTCTAACAAGGTATGCTTTACTCCAGCTTCTCAGAGAAATTCTATGGTCTTTTTGTGTGCTGGATCAGGCTGGAGGGTCAGCATAGTCCTTTGTGGCCTTGGAATCTAGGAGTCTCTCTGTCATCCCCTTTCTTCCTGGGCCATAGGAGACAGGATTTTCTGCATTGTTTATGTATTAAGGATATTTTCTCTCACATGCATCCGTTTAAAATCTATCTGTTGCTAATATCCAGAGTGTAAAACTAGAGCTAATGACAGCAGTATTTATTAGATCCCTGCTGCAAAAAATGTCTTTAAATATGAGATCACCCCACTTTTTTTGTCTCTTCAGCTGTGTATAGACTGTAAATAAAGTAGCACTTCCAAACCTACTGCATCCTACTGCCTCTCCCATCTCCAATCCATTCCTGCCCTCCACTCCTACAAGGTGGCTGCTCTGAGACATCTGCTTTTTGTTACTCTCTGTGTCAAACAGAAAACAATTACAGCTCTCATTAAGGAGATTCAGTGCTTAATCTCTCTGCATGGCACCCTTCACTGAAGGAAGACCTCCCTGCTCTTTCCCTGAAGATTCTCGTTATTTTCTCACCATAAACTCTATAAGGCTTTAAGCAACTCTTCCATGGCACTTGGTAGTTCACCCACAAATCCAGCAAATTATAATCTCTTATTCATAAGCACTACAGCCTTAAAGTTATGATGTGCGGTGTATTTGACACAGTAAATGGCAAACAGCTGTTATGAAAGTAAATGTTACCCCAGCTTATTATGTGTTTCAGAATCTCCTTGTCCACCTTTTTGTGTGCTGGATCAGGCTGGAGGGTCAGCATGGTCCTTTGTGACCTTGGAATCTAGGAGTCTCTCTGTCATCCCCTTTCTTCCTGGGCCATAGGAGACAGGATTTTCTGCATTGTTCTCAGCATTCTCCTAACACATGCAGTGCTGCATTAAGACTATGTCTGTAAACAATTCCCATGCTTCAGCTCTTCATACAGTTACCTGAAGTGGTCAGGAAGGAATTTTTTTCCCTGATGCAACAATTGGCCAGATGGATTCCCCAAAATTCTATTCCAAGGAATCCATAGCATTGCTTTGAATGAACACAACCATTGTACCCTCTAAAAGAAGTTGCTTTCAAGGCGCTCCTTTTGCTCATATGTAACTTCTTGTGAGTATAACTGGAGAACCTGTGCTTTCCTCCCCCACATAGTCAAGGAACTGTTGAGAACTTTAGGTTGAGAACTTAGTGGAAAATTAATTGACGACTGTTATATCCTCACAGCTTTTATTATTTCTCACAAAGTTTTTTAAACCCTGTCACTCTTCCAAGGGCTTGTCACCCTTGAGGACCTTGGTGCACAGTCTCCATGTGGTGGAAATTCATGCAGGTACCCTTTTTCATTTGCAGGAAGAATGGAATTAGAACAGTACAGGACTTTGAGGGAGGGGGAGTCACAAAACTCCTACTTTTGAATCACTCACATGCTAAAAACACATGTATAGAGACATTTTTGTCTCACTTTTAGAGAGGTAACTAGCTGTAGAACTCTTGAGGAACTAGAATTTAACTACTTAGAGCACCAGCTCCTAATCATGATCTAAAAAATAATCTAGACCAAATGTGAGGAGCTACAGCTGAAAGCAGTATTGGACAGGGAAAGGCCATCTCTGGCAGGCCCTACCTGCTCATCCTGAAGAACTGTTCCTCCTTCCACTGCTATCATGGCATGGCAGGTGGTGCTGAGAGTGGGTAAAGAGGCAGAGAGAAGAGGTTTCCAGCAAGTCCCTGCCCTCACAGCCTCAGACTACCTTTTCTTCAAGGAGCACAACCCTTAGCTGCCATGAAAATGTGATCATGAAGATTCCCAGCAGCCTTTGCAGCTCTTCAAGTTCTTACCTTTTGTATTTCGGACTTCTGTAGTCAGCCAGGACATAACTCCTTTGATCTTGCTGTAGAGCTAGTCATCTTCTATTTGTATTTGTTTCCCTTCTTACTTGGTTGTAACTGTGGTGCCTTCTTAAATCCCAGGTATGGGTCTTGCTGCTTTATATGGTGATGTGTGGGATCCTATGTGGTTTCACTTTATTTCTGCTGAATAAGCTGTGGGATTTGGAGAGCCCAACATGTCAGGAAATGGAGGCTTCCTGCCAAAAAACTGAGGAAGAGAGAAACTGGCTCAACAGCAGAAGGGAATGGTGACTGATGGAGTGATAGAACCCAGCCTTGTGTAGCTGGCATTTCTATTTGTAATGAAGAACCCCACTTGTATGTATTATGTTTAAAAATATATCTGAGCTTCTCAGTTTTTATTTTCTTACAGCAGGCCAGAGCCTCAGCTGGTGTAAATGGGAGCAGCTCTATTGTAATCTAAGGATCTGACCCCATATGTGGATTAGAATGCTGTAATCATCCATCCCTGGTGGATGGATTTTCATGTTTATGTTTGGTATTTTATTTCATGGCTATTCTGTCTGAATGGGTAAGCTAGGAGTGGAAGGTATAGACACTGAATGGGTGCTTTTGTAATGCCAGATGCAGGAAAAATGCCTATATCAGTTCCTAAGTGCTCTTATGGCAGACCTGAAGTAAGCAGCAGGCCTCAACAGTATTAGTAACATAAATATATTCAAATCCCTCACCTCAACACCAAAGTTGGAACAAATGCCCTAGTATGATGTTAACGGGCATCATGTGACTGGAGCTGCCAGCTTTTGTTGCCTGTAAAACTTGGGTCTTCACCCTGGGTAGTAAATAGACATGTCTTCTCATGAGAGTGAGTGATAGTTAATCTTGATTGCTTGATCAAATCTCAGTTTAGGTAACAACCTCTCTAACTTTCATCTGTAACTTCAGTTGGATGGGTCCTAAACGGTAGCATTGTTCTTTGCTGTTTAATAGCTGCCATGTTCTTCCCAGAAATGGCTGAAATGTAGCAATAGGCACTGAGATTTCCTGTTTGCAAACTTTTCCCCTACCTGTACAGATAAATCGAAGTTCCTTGGCTCCATTTGGGTGAAAGGTGTAATGCAAACAAAGATCATTGACATTCTAGAAAATGTTTTCTAATATTTCTTAACATGCAATCCAGAGTCTTAAAACAAATAAGGTGCACAGATTTGATGAGACTCTTTAAAAACACAACTGAATATTAAAATATTTAGGCACATTAGCTTTATTATCTTTCTTCTTTCTATGATTTGGGTTCACTGTTATTCTTAAGTGTCTCTACGTAACTGAAAGGACTATCTTATCTATATTTGTGTCATTTCCCTCACTTCAGGATCTTTAATACTATATATCAGTGCCTTTCTAATGTTCAGTTTTCTACATGAAGAAGTATACTAAGTATTGATCCATACATAACCCATTACTATTTGAGTGCTATCCTGTTACAAGATATTGGCTTTTCCCAGGGCCAGCACTCTCTCTCTTTCTTTTAACCATTATAATATAATCTCCATTTCCTGCATTTGTTCTGGGAAATTCCACTTGTGGAAGACAATTCTTCATCCTCTGAGTATTATCTTGACTGTAAGTGCTTTAATAAATGATGATGGATGAAAACTGCTAGCCTCAAAAAAGCTGTTTTACTCCTTTAACTTGCTCAATAATTTGGAATTGAATTTCTGTAATTTAAGATTCAATCAGCACATCCAAAAATTGTCATGTTGCAAAAGGAAATAGAAAATGTAATAACATTGTTATTAGTTAGCCGATAAAATTCTACTAGGTCTGTTTTTAATTCCTATGCCACACTATAAAGAGTCCATTTACATTATATATCCAAACATTCTCCTGCAGTTCTCCTTTAGCAATACAGTTATCAGTTGAATGAATGTGCTTATTAAATTTAAAGATAAGAAATTCAATACCCTATTATTTAGGAAGCTAATAGATGAAAGTAATGGACTGATGCTAGCAGTTTTCATCCTGCTATACATTTGTTGTATGTATATTACATGTGTATGTGCACACAATGGAATCTGAGAGGGTGAACTTGGATATAGTGAAGTTTTGTTCATGGTGAAATACAATGAGGGACATGAATAGTTTCAAATTTTGAATTCAGCCAGTGCAATGTTTTATGAGTGGATACTTCACTGTAGGAAATATCACTTTTATATGCACATGGGGCCAGACTTTCAAAAGGGGTCAGCACCCTCAAACTGACCTCTTTGATAATCTGGTCCACATTGGGAAAGAGGTAAAGCCTAGGTCATGTTTAGTCAACAGAGACTCCCTCCCCCGCAGCATTCATGAAGGTTCAGAATCTACGATATGTAATAGGGATCCTTGAACAGACATGCTTCAGGCAAAGGTCAATAAATATATGAAGTGAGTTACCAAGGAAGACAGAGGAATCAAAGAATAAGTTCAAGAGACACTAGATTTGTTTTTGGAAGACAGTCCTGCCCTTTCCTCTGTGATGGTGGAAGCCATGCCCAGCCTAGTTACTGTGTGGAGATACATTAAACTTCCACTGTTGGATCATTTATTAGGAATGCTCTGGCCCACTGGAAGCAACTGGCCCATTGGAGGAAGGGGAAGGAGCAATCAGCTCTCTTGTAGGGGGATGTTTGGCCTAGCTACACAGTTGGGGAGTAAGGAAATGAGGCTTGAATCAAATCAGCAGTCTGAGAGTTTGTTGGACAGAATGTCTGACTCTCAGGGATTGTACATTCGTATTGCTTGGATGACTGTGTCATTGAGTGACAATGATGTTTCACATAGAAGAATCAACTGAGGGATATGATGGAAAAAGGAGTGGGATTAAGGTAAACTAAAAAAGGAAAGCACATTCAACCAGACATGTGAGAACAGGCATATTGTTTGTTTAAATCTGAAACCGGGCTGGATGGGAGATGGGGAAGGTTCTAAGTAGAAACTATGCAGTGAAGCAAGAAACACAGGTATGTAGTGTTCGGGGTGCTGTAACAATTTTTATAGAGGGGATGCTGAGAGCCATTGAACCAAATTGTAAACTCTGTATATAATGGAAACCATTTCAAGCCGGTGGTGCAGCAGCACCCCTAGTTCCAGCCCCTCTGGTAGTGTTAGTGATCAAACTGTTTTGGGGGATGTTTTTGCATTAGAAGATAGTGACTCTCTGTGATTCTTATCATTGGCAGATTTTTTTTCTGTTTATAAAATTGATGACCATGTCAGTCTGAATCTCAACAGTAAATAATATACAGTGAGGCAGCACATATTTGCTTCTCTTGGAAATGAATCCCAATCTACTATGCCCTGGTTCCTCTCTTGCAGATTGTGTAAACAGAGCTACAGTTTCTTTTAGAAGGTTGCGGTCATGTGGAGCAAATCTCTTCCCTAGGTGCAGTTCCCTTTGGTTTTAAATCATGGGTTTTTTTTTTTTAATCAGGCTCCATGAATGGCATTTTCTTTTTTTCTTTTCTTTTTTTTTTTTTTTTTTTGGATGAACAAATACCAATACCAGTTTGAACTGAAGTTGTTGGGGTTTTTTTTTTTTGACTGAACTTTATTTGCCAGGTGTACTTGTAATTGATAAAACAGCACTGTGTGAAGAATGACAGGAAATTGGGAAATGTAAAGTGAATAAATCTAGGTCACTTTCTACCTAAGCTTTCTCCCTTTTGTGCCCTGCACAATAGACTGAAGTCTTTTTTTCCCTTCAGGAATGCTTACATTTTGTTTGCCTAGGATGGGGAGCACCTTGTGGAGTTTGGCTGGTCGAATCCCTTCAATTCTGGGGGGCGGTTCCAAAGAAACTCAAATGGGTGGCAAACGGTCCTTAATTTGTAATAAAAGAGGTGCCGAGGCTCAAGCAATTTTTTTACTTTGATGACTGACACACCAAGCCCAGGGGTGCCGGGGCAATGAATTGCCAAACCTAGAGGTGTTGGGGCACATGTGGTCCTTTACACAATGATCCATAGCTTTTTTTCATCTCAGGAACCGATTTCTTAATGTACTCTAAAAAAAACACAGGCCATGCCATAAGAACATTTGGAAATGTCCGTTGGTAAAGAATGTGGTGCTTCTCCCAGGGAGTACATCACACCTGCTCTCTGTGCTCGTGCTGTGGTGCTGGACAGGAGTATAAAACCCTGAAGAGAGTCTGCATTAGCTGCCAATTTGTTTCTGGGAGAAGCTGGTATTTCTGCAAGGTGCTGGTTTTGACTGATAGGATTAAAATCAGTGAGTCTCTTGCTATTCCCTTTCTCCCCTCGCTGGTCTGACAAAGCCTGAATCTGTTGACTTTCAGGACATTCTGCGGGGACTACTTATCGTCTCAGGCTTTCCCTTCGGGAATGGATTGAATGTGGTATGAGTGAGTAGAGAAAGGAGACCTTCATTGGTGATGTGTGAGGAAACTCCCTTTCTGTATTCCAATCCATTTGATTTAATTTTTGTATTTATTTCCCTGAAAGAATGTATGGTACCTCAAATACTAGATAAGTGCCTGTAGTAAATCCGATATAAAAGTTGTCAGTTTTAAATGACATGTAAATAAAGATATCACACGTCTTCTATTTAGCATTCCTTGGCTAATAAGGGGAACTTCTCATACACCCTGGCATGCTAGAACCAACACCTGGAGTTACATTAGTGACTGATGAGCTGGGTGATGCAGAACAGATACCACTGAAACATAGAATTCTCTGCTGTCAAAAATACCATCCAGACTGGTATGGAGCACTGAGTCTTCCTTTGCAGTATCTTCAAAACCACTCAGTATATCACCAGAAAAAATGTCTCGCTTTCCAGTGCTATGAAAGCCCTGAGTTATTACTTCCCCCTCCCCATTCCTTAATAACAGTCATGGCAACAAAGAGGAGTAAAAATAAAATAAAACCCACAGGTGAGCCAGCCATAAGTGTGAAACATAAATCATTTCTCTCAATTACAGTAGCCTTTCTTCGGGGTGGGGAGAGAAGGCAAAGATAAATTAAAATGGGAACCTACGAAGCGATTAAATATCAAGCTTTTGTGCCTTTCAGGAGAACATTTTTTATTGCAAGTACCCATAGTAATCCCCAGCTTGCATTCTGATTTGAAACCTCTCTCTTCTTGGCCCCTCTATCAACATACCTTGGATATACCAAATATCAACACAGAATTGTTTGAATGTGAAATGCCACTTTCAGGGGTCTCCTTGGTAATCATCAAGTACAGTAGAACCTCAGTTATGAACACCTGAGGGATGGAAGTTGTTCATAACTCTGAAATGTAAAATGTTATGTTTGTTCTTTCAAAAATTTACAACTGAACGTTGACTTAATACAGCTTTGAAACTTTACTATACAGAAAAAAAAGTATGCTTTCCCTTTATTTTGTGAGTAGTTTATGTTTAGTACTGTATTTGCTTTTATTTTATTTTTTCTGCAGCTGCCTGATTGTGTACTTCTGGTTCCAAATGAAGTGTGTGGTTGATTGGTCAGTTTGTAACTCTGAGGTTCTACTGTGCCCTTGCTCAGAGTTCATTCATAAACTATGTAGAATAACAAAACTAGGTGAAAACTTCTCCTAGATAAATCAGTCATGGCCAGGAAATAACGGTAATGTGCACCTGATTGTTACTTACCATTGTGTCAAAGTGGAATCAAGGGACTAAAATCCGTCAATTCCAACTTGAAAAAATGATACATTTTAAGAAGTTAAAGCTAGAATGTCCATGTCTAAACACTCTGACCAACCTTTAATCTCTTACCTATTAAGCCAAACTTCAGATCAACATCATTACAGTGTGTGCATGTGTATGTATATATAGTATACTAACTTTTCGGCCTTGGTTGACTTCCTGAAGAGGGTTTTTCTTTCTTTCTCCCCAAATCAAAACCATCACATCCTGAAATCATGTTCTTTCTGAGTTTTGGCCAGTAGTGTTTGCAGCACTATTCTTAGCTTTCCAGCAGGAGACTCTAGAAGGCAGTGAATTCCCTATAGCAATTTTCCTTCTCCTCTATAGAAAGTCTACACTGCAAGTGAAAGTATGACCATGGCACAGGCTGGCATATCTGTGCTTGCTTTTATCCAGCTAGCCTGGGTAACAATATCAGCTGCAGCCCAGGCTTCAGCTCCAGCCCGATCACAAACATCTGCACAGAGATTTTTATCCCTTCAGCCCAAACCCCGGGAGTCCAAGGCAGCTGACCTGGGCCAGCCGCAACAAGTGCTGTGGTCTTTTATTCTTGTGCAGATGTATCCCAGAGTACAAACCTGCCACGAAGCCTGGGTATGTACTTTGGTTGCTATCCCATATTGCCACATCGACACTGCTATTGTTAGCCCTGCAAGCTAGATTAAAGCAAGTATGGCTATGCCAACCTGTGCTACAGTGTCACCTTTACTTGTAGTGTAGGCATACCCTTAGATTGCTTAGACTCTTCTGTTAAGACTCCTATTCTATTCCTTGGGAATGATTTGAACATACCAGATTTGGATGTTAACTCTGCTGTTGAGTTCTCTTCCAATTCCCCACTAAACACCTTCATCTTCCCCCACCCTCACTTAAAACCCTCTCACTGATACTTCCCATCGGTGTCTCAGTATTTCACTTTGAAAAGCTGATCAACCTGTGGGGTGAGGTATAAGAGGGATTGGAGGGGGGCAACTCTGTTACAAGCAACCCTGCACTTATGTCAGTTGTTGTTGACTGACTGACAGAATCCACAAGCTTTTAAGTAACAGAAGATGCTTTGGGAGTGTTACGTATCATACTTTCTGTCACTACATACACTTGAAATTTGAGAGACCCTAAGACTAAATAAATGTTCACTGTTTTTTTTTCTTTATCCTCTGCTCAAGTTAACAGTAAAATGAATGAACCATGCATGTTTCCTCAGCTTTGAAAATTATAAAGAAAATTCTTTAAAGGATCTACCCTGCAGGGATACCCTGTAGCTATTGGCAAAGTGAGGCTGCACGGTGTGAAGTGGAGGTACTTTATAACATCAAGGTTTGTTTGAAATGTAAACTTGAGATCGTCTTTCTACTAAATCATACCTCTAAATACTCCTTCAGTCTGCCACATTTTGGCAAGCTGGTAGTTAAATACGGTGCTGATCAATTGCTTGTCTGTGCGTGGATTGTTTCTGAAAACAATCCTGGGCGCAGACTGTTGAACTTTCTAACTTAATAGGCAAAAGTTCACAACTTTGTTGGAAGACTTGAACAGAATCTCATTAATAAGCTCTTGTTCAAAGAATTAGATAAGTTCATGGAGGATAGGTCCATCAATGGCTATTAGCCAAGCGGATCAGGGATGAGACTCCATGCTCTGGGTGTTCCTAAGCCTCTGACTGCCAGATGCTGGGACTGGATGACAGGAGATGGATCACTGGACAATTGCCCTGTTCTGTTCATTCCCTCTGAAGTATCTGGCATTGGCCACTGTCAAAAGACAGGATACTGGGCTAGATGGATCATTGGTCTGACCCAGTATTGTCATTCTTATGTCAATCTCTTCCCCCAACCCCACCCCCCCATAATTGCTTTCAGTGTTGAGCTGGGCCTGAGCTGCCAAGTACTGATCAGGACTCAAAATCTGAGGGGTTCAGATCTGGGATATTGCTTAGACCTGTTACTGAGATGGGAGAAAATTGTGAAGTTTATCTTCAGATCTGAAGTACAGGATGACAGAGGGTTCAGACCCATTTCTATATTAGGGTGGGAAGGATGGTCTTGTGATGAAGATGCTAGACTGAGACATAGGAGAGCTCTGTTCAGTTTTTGGTTCTGCCATACTCTTCTTGCGTGATGCTGGGCAAATCATGTAACTTCTTTGTGTCACCCTTCCCTATTTAATGGGGGATATTGTGAAGATAAAATCAGTAATGTCTTTAAAGTACTCACATTCTATGATAGGGATCAAATAAGTATTTAGTAATTGTGAAAAAGTGTTAGAGTGAAAGTGTGGAACACAAAAAGTCCATTCTCTAGCCACAGAATGGATAAGGAAATAGACAGCATGAGTGCATGTTTCTCCACACTGCTAGCTCAATATGCCTCAGATCTATTTATATAAATTGGCATTTAATCCTTGGTCCCTCTGAGATTGTTAAAGTGGTACCAGCTGGGAAATTATCTTTTGTCACGTGGAAAACAACCAGATTGTGAGCAGTGACTTATACTGGCCCCAGAATAGCGTTCAAATGGTAACTTCCATACTAATAAGCTTGGCTGAACTCAAAGTAGCAACTATGTGATGAAAGGCTTGGAGTCCATATCTCACTACCAAATCCCCTTATCATTCTTATTAACAAAACCATGCTAAGCAAAAATGTGTTAGAAAGTTACAACGTTGGGGATAATTTCTGGAAAGATAGAAAATGAGGCTTCAATAAGACTTTATGTATAGAGACAACTTTAGATTATATACCACAGTCTGTAGGACTTCTTTCAAAAATGGTACAGCAATCAAATGACACAGTGGCACGCACACTTGTTCAAATCAAATCAACGGCTTTGCATGGGAAAGTTTGCATTGAGTGAAGGACAATAAGGATTCTCCCCTGGCTAAAGACTGATCATATGTGTGTACAGTAGCAGAACTTCTCCTGCAGCTCATGGGCTGTAGTAGTCTCTGTGCCCTGAATCTCCCTAGTTGGTTGGAGTGGGGATAACTGGCCAAAAGATCTGTGTGAGTTATAGATTCACTGGCTGCTCCAACCCCTCAGACAGAGACAAACACCTACAAGATCTCTATCATGCATTCTTACAACTACAATACCCACCTGCTGAAGTGAAGAAACAGATTGACAGAGCCAGAAGAGTACCCCGAAGTCACCTACTACAGGACAGGCCCAACAAAGAAAATAATAGAACACCACTAGCCATCACCTTCAGCCCCCAACTAAAACCTCTCCAACGCATCATCAAGGATCTACAACCTATCCTGAAGGACGACCCATCACTCTCACAGATCTTGGGAGACAGGCCAGTCCTTGCTTACAGACAGCCCCCCACCCTGAAGCAAATACTCACCAGCAACCACACACCACACAACAGAACCACTAACCCAGGAACCTATCCTTGCAACAAAGCCTGTTGCCAACTCTGTCCACATATCTATTCAGGGGACACCATCATAGGGTCTAATCACATCAGCCACGCTATCAGAGGCTCGTTCACCTGTGCATCTACCAATGTGATATATGCCATCATGTGCCAGCAATGCCCCTCTGCCATGTACATTGGTCAAACTGGACAGTCTCTACATAAAAGAATAAATGGACACAAATCAGACATCAAGAATGATAAAATTCAAAAACCAGTCGGAGAACACTTCAGTCTCTCCGGTCACTCGATTACAGACCTGAGGGTGGCTATCCTTCAACAAAAAAACTTCAAAAACAAACTCCAACAAGCGACTGCAGAATTGGAATTAATTTGCAAACTGGATACAATTAACTTAGGCTTGAATAGAGACTGGGAATGGATGAGTCATTATACAGAGTAAAACTATTTCCCCATGTTATTTCTCCCCTCCACCCCACCCCCCACTGTTCCTCAGATGTTCTTGTTAACTGCTGGAAATGGCCTACCTTGCTTGTCACCATGAAAGGTTTTCCTCCTTTCCCCCCCCCACCCGCTGCTGGTGATGGCTCATCTTAAGTGATCACTCTCCTTACAGTGTGTATGATAAACCCATTGTTTCATGTTCTCTGTGTGTGTATATAAATCTCCCCACTGTATTTTCCACCAAATGCATCCGATGAAGTGAGCTGTAGCTCATGAAAGCTTATGCTCAAATAAATTTGTTAGTCTCTAAGGTGCCACAAGTATTCCTTTTCTTTTTGGCTGCATCTACTGCACTCTGAATCTGATCCAACTCTGACTGGAGTCTTTCCATTTACTGGTTTCAGAGTAGCAGCCGTGTTAGTCTGTATTCGCAAAAAGAAAAGGAGTACTTGTGGCACCTTAGAGACTAACAAATTTATTAGAGCATAAGCTTTCGTGAGCTACATCATAGGGCCTAATCACATCAGCCACACCATCAGAGGCTCGTTCACCTGTGCATCTACCAATGTGATATATGCCATCATGTGCCAGCAATGCCCCTCTGCCATGTACATTGGCCAAACTGGACAGTCTCTACGTAAAAGAATGAATGGACACAAATCAGACGTCAAGAATTATAACATTCAAAAACCAGTTGGAGAACACTTCAATCTCTCTGGTCACTCGATCACAGACCTAAGAGTGGCTATACTTCAACAAAAAAGCTTCAAAAACAGACTCCAACGAGAGACTGCTGAATTGGAATTAATTTGCAAACTGGATACAATTAACTTAGGCTTGAATAGAGACTGGGAATGGATGAGTCATTACACAAAGTAAAACTATTTCCCCATGGTATTTCTCCCTCCCACCCCACCCCCCACTGTTCCTCTGATATTCTTGTTAACTGCTGGAATTAGCCTACCTGCTTGTCACCATGAAAGGTTTTCCTCCTTCCCCCCCCTGCTGTTGGTGATGGCTTATCTTAAGTGATCACTCTCCTTACAGTGTGTATGATAAACCCATTGTTTCATGTTCTCTGTGTGTGTGTATATAAATCTCTCCTCTGTTTTTTCCACCAAATGCATCCGATGAAGTGAGCTGTAGCTCACGAAAGCTTATGCTCTAATAAATTTGTTAGTCTCTAAGGTGCCACAAGTACTCCTTTTCTTTTTCCATTTACTGTAAAGAGTTGGATGAAGCAGGCTGTGAACTTGCTGAGAAAGTTGCCATGAAATGCTAGAAATGCAAAGTGTGGCCTCTCTCTCTGCCTTGTCCCTCCCTGCTCAGTTGGACCACACTGGTTGTGCTGCATTGAGGGCCTTCCATAACTCTTTATGGCCCAGAGAGTATGCCCTCTCAATTGTACATAGAGAGGTGAATCTGCTTTATTCAGCTGCAAGAAACACCATACTGCATGGAAATTATGAACACATAGGCTCATTCTCAAACACACACATGCCTATGTGCATATGCACTTAAATGTGCACCCATTTTGAAGTGTGGGGTCTTAGGGTACCAATTTCCTTCTCTTCCCACCGCTTCCTGCTCTGGCTCTAGTGGGTGCCAAAGATGCTCCTCAGCCTAGACAAGGATGTAAAAATCAAGTAAATAAATTTATACAAGTAAATTACACTCTTCCAAGCATTGCCATTGCCATTCTAGGGCTTTTTATATGGCACTTTAGTATCATATTGGTAAATAAGGTTGTGTGTGTGTGTGTGTGTGTGTGTGTGTGTGTGTGTGTGTGTGTGTGTACGTACTTTGAATAAGTGGCTACTTTGTAACAACCTTGTAAGTGAGGCAAAGAGTGTATTGAAATTTACACTGTTGTAATATGTTCATTTTGCACTGCAAGTCACCAATTAGTAAAACTTCCCATTCAGTAGCTAAAGTCCATTCCAATATTAGCCCGTCGGTTAAAAGCTAACAAGAATTGAGATCACAAAGGCCCAAATTCTGTTACTGGATGTATGTATGTGATTTGCCATTGAAGTCAATGGGAATCTACTATGTGTACCTTGAAGGCCAAATCTGGCCTCAAAGCAAGATTTTTCAGGCTTAATACTATATGAATAGTCCCCTGAGAATGATAGCATAAACTCTGCTGTCTGTTATGAAACCATATTTCTTGAAGAAGCTACTTCTGATTTGTGTGGTTATTGTTCTCTGCCCTTAAGAAAGGGAGGCAGGGAGTGGAGGGGAAGAAAACTGTTTTTTTGTCTTTTTGTCTCCGATCTTTTTTCTCCTCCATACTGGATATGTTATACTGAAAAAATTAAAACCATATTTAATTTAGTTCTTGAAATACCCTTGGTTATTTCAAATTACTCTCCATATACTACCTGTCTTGATAGAGGAACAGAATTCACATATTGAGAAACTATTTAAAGGAACTGAAGGGAGACAGCTCTGTCTCCTGGGAGTTTTACTTTCATCGGCATCAGCTATTTATGACATTAAATAGATGCAACCTAGTTACAATGTCACCATCCCTAGCAGACACAAATTTAGGACCAATTCCTTCCTGGGCTTTAGTTGTAAGGCACAGCAAATATCCTGATTGAAAGAGCATGCTAAGAGACTGTTCACTAGT
Source organism: Dermochelys coriacea (assembly GCF_009764565.3). Lineage (NCBI taxonomy): Eukaryota > Metazoa > Chordata > Testudines > Dermochelyidae > Dermochelys > Dermochelys coriacea. Next base: position 134,990,337 of record NC_050068.2, on the reverse strand, counting down.
GCAGTAAGACCCATTGTGCAGGGAGACCAATATGATGGATTTACTATTATGTTTCTCTCTTTGTTGATTGAGAGGGTTGACTGAAAGCAACTTATGATATCTGGCTTTATTTCTGAGGTGGCTATGCATGCCATGGAATGCACGCTGGAGTTGGTTTTGTGTTTGTGTTAGCAGTTACTGCACCTGGCTGTGGTACAATGCATATGGGAAAAGCTGGCTTAAATGTATGTCTCTGATTCTCAGGCAAAGTCAGCATGATTGCTACTGGGCACGCTCTGGATAAAAACCACAACTCTAAACTCTTTAAGTAGTTTCCAGAAGGTAATTAGATGTGAACTGTTTGCAGCATTCCAAGTAGTATGTCTGCTTCAATTTGTGTAATGGTTTATCAGATTCTGTCAGACTTGTAGTCTTGAAGCCTGATACTTCAGACAAAGGACCACGGTAATGTATAAATGTGTGTGATGGTATGCAGTCAACAGACGTCAAGCAGAACATGAGTTGGAGCTTATAGTTCACTGTCATTTCATTGAGCTTAGTCACTCAGACTCCAGGATCTTACTCTAAAAAGATGCCTGTCTTCATTTATATCTCAGCAACTTTGACATAACTCCTTTGTGGCAGACCCAAAGAACCAGGCCTTCACTTCCTGCACATTATTAAGCTAACTAGATGATTTCATCTACCTGTCTGCAAAGACAAGTCTACACAGCAGCCATGTAGGCTTGCTTAACTTGCAAGCACTTTTCAAAAATATTATCTGTGATATAAAACCCAGTTAACTTACATTGATGAACTACCTTTGCACCACAGAGGGGCAATTTGTCAAACGCCTCAGATCTGCACCTAATTTGAAATCTGAAGTAATTTTATATGCAATTAGCCATAAATACACTCTGTTTCTTTTTTCTCTTTTTTTTTAATAGCATGTTGTAAGTGAACATGCCATTACAAAACACCTAGAGAGACAAAATATTCTGCTGAGAAATACTGGTGACTGCTTGGATCACACATCTCTTTGAGATTGGGTGTGAATGTACCCTGCAATTAACATAACTGTCTGGGTGAGTTAATCTGAAGCCCCCTACCTAAGGGCATGTCTACACTGGCAGAGGTACAGCGCTGCTCAGAGAGTGCTGAAGGGAAACCACTGTTGTGTGTTCACACTGTCAGCTGCCTGCGCAATAGCGTGCTCACACTTGCGGCACTTTCAGCGGTATTCGGAGTGGTGCACTCCGGTGAGCTATCTCACAGAGCATTTCTTTTTCTTCTGCCACTAAGAGTTGTGGGAAGACGGAGGGGGTTGCAGGGCATCCTGGGTCCTGTTCCAATGCTCCATGATGCATTGCTTCGCATCCCAGCAATCCCTGTGCTTCTGTCTGCATTTGGCCCCATCTTTCAACAGTTTGTGTACTGTGCGCTCTGCCTCTTCAGGCTGCAGGAATGGATCCCGAACTGTTGATCAGTATGCTGCTTGGTGAACGGCCGTGGAGTTATTCCTTAAACTACAAAGGCAAGGTGAGTGCGACATTGATCTCGCTACGCGTAGTAGCTACGACACGAGCTTGCTTGTGGCATTCATGGAGGTGCCAACCACAGTGGAACGCCACTTTTCAGCTTGGTAAACAAGCACTGAGTGGTGGGATCACATTGTCATGCACGTCTGCGATGACGAGCAGTGGCTGCAGAACTTGCGGGTGAGGAAAGCCACATTCATGGGACCATGTGATGAGCTCGCCCCAGCCTTGCAGTGCAAGGACACAAGAATGAGAGCTGCTCTGCCGTTGGAGAAGCGCATGGCAATTTCACTGTGAAAGCTGGCTACTCCAGACTGCTACCGATAGGTCACTAACCAGTGCAGAGTGGGAAAGTTGACCATTGGACTTGTGTTGATGGAAGTGTGCAGGGCCATTAATTGCATCCTCATGCGTGACATTGTGGATGGCTTTGCACAACTGTGGATGGGTGATAGATGGCACGCATATTCCAATTCTGGCACCAGACCACCTAGTCACCGAGTACATTAATCCCAAGGGGTATTTCTCTATGGTTCTCCAGGCGCTTATGGATCACCATGGGCGTTTCACAGACATTAACGCAGGCTGGTCCGGAAAGGTGCATGATGCACGTATCTTTCGGAACACTGGCCTGTTCAGGAAACTGCAAGCAGGGACTTTCTTCCTGGACCAGAAGATCACCATAGGGGAAGTAGAAATGCCCATTGTGATCCTGGGAGTCCCTGCCTACCCCTTAATGCCATGGTTTATGAAGCCATACACGGGGCATTTAAATGCCCGCTGGTGCTGCCTATATGGGAGGCTGGACCTGGCTGATGACAATATTCCTATGCTTATAGCCATGTGCTGTAAGCTCCATAATATTTGTGAAGGGAAGGGTGAAATCTTCACTCAAGGCTGGACTGCAGAGGCTCAGCGCCTGGAGGCTGAGTTTGACCAGCCAGAGACCAGGGCAATTAGAGGGGCACAGCATGGGGCCATAAGGATAAGGGATGCCTTGAGGCAGCAATTTGAAGCTGAAAGCCACTAATATTTATTGCTATGCTCAGGAGTGCAGTACTTGTAATGTTAGGAGGTGATTGTGATTGGTGCTGATGCTACAGTATGAAGGTTTAACATTATTCCCTTAATTGAAAGCAAACAGAGCCTTGCAAAACAGGCAATTAAGATTGCTTTCAAATCCACAAAATTCTTTTATTAAAAAATAAAAAAGCAGTTGGAGGAGAGAGTCAAACAAAAAAAAACCCCATCAGCAGTGAGGGGATGGAGGAAGGGAAGGTCCCAGGAAGAGGTGGGGTCCCGGGAAGGCTAAAGATTTGTGTATGTCCAGGGATCATATCCAACCTTCTCCTTTGGAGTACTGTATTTCAGCAGGGCCAAACTGCAGAGGGATGGGTGTTGAGTGCAGTGGGTAGTGGGAGTCTGCAGGGCTGGACTGTGACAGGGCAGGAGTGGAATGCAGTGGGTATAGACTGGAGCCAGGAGGTTGACAAGAGTGTGTTGGCGGTGTCTGGGGGGAGCATGGGAAAGAGTTTTGCGACAGCAGCTGCAGGGGAGGACGGGTGCAGAGCTAGTATTGCCTGGAGTATGTCTGCTTGGTGCTCCATAACCTTTAAGAGCCACTCCATGGCTTAATTGTGGCGTACCACATTCTCCTTTTTGTTCCTCTTCTCGCTGTCCTGCCACTCCTTCAATTCCTGTTTCTCAGCGGCGGAGTGCATTATAACATCACGCAGAAAGTTCTCTTTAGTTCTTCTTGACCTCTTTCTAATTCGGCGCAGCCGTTCAGCCAGCAATAACAAAGAGGGAGGCTGGGCTCCCGAGGTCATCTCTGTGAAGTTTAAATGCAACATTTTACAGAAGAAATTTTGTTTGCAACACACACAACATTGATTGTGATTTAAAACACAGCCAGTACTCACACACTTGTCACTAACTGGCTGACCCCAGGCAAGCACATGAGCCACAAGACCCCCAAAATGGTGAGTAGCCACAGGGGCTGGGAAAATCACTCTTCCTGGACCCTGCTGTACACAGGGCACATGGCTCTTGGGGAGAGCCATCACTATAGGAGAGGCCTGATAATTATTCCTGTCCCCACACTTTGCACAGGAGGTGATCATTATGGAAAATATCTTGCTGCTGAGGGTGAGCAGGGAATCAAGGGAGGGTCTTCTCCAAGCCTTCGACTTCCACCTTGGCCCCATGTGGCTTGCCTGTGTGCAGCAATGGTCTTCCCTCCCTCCCCCGGTATGGCACACTAATGCAGTAGTGCATTAGTGGGGCAAGAAACAAAGCAGCTCTGCCGAAGAACCTGCGGCAGCGGATTGCCCAGTATCTCCATGAGTTTCCTGGAGATCTCTGAGGGAGATTCCCATGAAGAGAGGGAGTCAATCAACAGCCTGTGCTGCCACTCAGACTAGGTGTGCGGTGGGAGACAAGTCTGCTTTCTGCAACCCTCCTGCCCCCAACAACTCGCTTCAGCGATTCCCAAAATCAAATCCACTTACCAGGGGCCTCCTCTCCTGTTTGCGCTTCACCAACATCTGACAGCTGTGACTGGTTAGCCTCCTCCGGGGTAGAAAAGAGCTTCTGGCTGCATGCATCTCTGACCTCTGAGTCATCCTCTACCTCAGGGTCCCCCTCCCGAGCCACATCCTCATCCAAGATTTCCTCCTCCTGGATCGGTTCACTCCCGACTGTCATGAGAGCCACCAAAGTATCCACAGTGGTCTTCGCAGTGGAGGTGGGGTCACCACCAAGTATCACCTCCAGCTCTTTGTAGAACCAGCAGCTCATGGGCACAGCACCAGAGCCTCCCACGCCTTGTGGTAGGCGTTCCGCAGCTCCTTCACTTTGACCCTGCACTGCACTGTGTCCCGGTCATGGCCCCTTTCTGTCCTGCATTGTGAAAACTGTCCATAGGTATCATAATTCCTACAACTGGAGCACAGCTGGGACTGCACTGCCTCCTCTTTCCAAATGGTGATGAGATCCAGCAGCTTGGCATTGCTCCAAGCGGGGGATCACCTGGTATGTGGAGCAGGCATGGCCACCTGGAAAGATGTGCTGAAACCACTGCACACATCACCGAGCAAACAGGAAGGGGACTTTCAAAATTCCCAAGGAATTTAAGGGCTGGGGATGACGGCTGGTCACCTGAGGCCAGGACAGTAGAGGTCAAACCGATGACCAGAGAGGCAAGAACAGGCATTGTGGGACACCTCCCTGGAGGCCAATCGTAGTGCTGTAATCGACCAGGGTGTCTACACTGGCACTGCAGCACTGTAGTCCCAGCGCAGAAAGCTCTACGCCTCCCATTGGGATGGGTTTTTTAAAGCACTGCAACTGTGCAGTTTCTGCGCACAAAGTGGCTTGTCAGTATGTACACCTCGGGAGTTACAGCACAGAGAGCTGCTCTACTGCACAGAAACTTGCCAGTGTAGACCAGGCCTAAGACAAAACGGGGTTGTGAACCTGCCTTTGGGCTGAGTGGATGGAGGGATTTTTCTGAGTAGTGTGTGACAGAGAGAGACAGCACTCGTTAGCTAGCTAGCTAGCTAGATGAAAGCTGAGAGAGATTCTGAGGCAGGAAGAAAGCCAAGCAGCAGCCTGAAAGCACAGTGTGACCCTGGAAAAGCTAGAGAGAGAGCTTTTGGGTCTCTTGGCTAAAGAGACTTGGGACTGTAAGCTAGTTTTTGGTTCCTCCTGTGTTCAGGCTTTGTACATTCTATGTAAATAAACAAGACTGCATTTAAGAAAATACCAGACTCCATTGATTTATGCTTCCAACCAGAACCTCTCCAGGATCCAGAAATTTGACTAGCTGCTCTGGTCAAAAAGGGGGCAAGAAAGTGCTTTGAGGGCTGCAGCCTGAGGTAGCATTATTAGGAATGAGGCTGATGCTTCTTCAGATCTGGCATTCTGTTCAAGGTCATTGTGTGTAATAAGATGCAAGCTTTCTCTGTGTTGCTTTGATTTCTTCAAAACTGTAATAGCAAAGGTCTATTTATAAATGTAAGTATTTCCATGGAGATTCTCACAAAAGCTGTCCCAAACTCTGGATTTGTCATTTTGTAGACATTTTACTGAGTTCATGTCTCAGCCTCGACGCAGCTGTTGGATGCTCTCTCCTTTATACTTTGGGGGATCCACAGAAGTTACATTAGAAAAAGTTGCATTAGGATGCATGCATGGTTAAATCTAACATTTTGATTAGGACATTAAACAATTGCATCAACCTCTTCAACTCCAGGAAGATATGAAAGGGCTGAGAATGTGTTGTTCTTGAAAGCTGTACTCCGTATAAAATCCATGTTGCATTATTTGAGTGAAATGTGATTCCGTAACTAAATACTATGTGGTAATGCATGCCCACCTGTGAGTGGAGTTAACATTCCCTGGGCAACTTTCAAATTTAACACTTCTGATTGCTTGTCTGTGGAACTTTAATACTCTCAATGTAGCTCTTAAAGGAGATAATATAATATACTGCTGAAGAGAACTCTGATACCATAACTATATGTGAGCAAAGACTAAAGCGAGGCTTCAGATTATTTGGAAAGCTTGGTTTCTGAGGCTATTTGTGAAGTGTCCTATGCATAAGAAACTATCCTGGCTGTGTTCTTTACTGTTCATTGCTGAATATTGAAAGTTCCATGAAATTGAAAAATCAACTAGATTTTTTTTAAAGGAACTGACTAATAAAAGGCTCCTCAAACTGGCCCCCAATTCCTCAATTTTATTCCCCGAACTAATAGCACTCACAAGTGTCTCCCAATCCTCCAGGACCTCAGCAATGTCCCTCACTACTGCTTGAAATCATGCAAGCCCTTTTGGACCTAACCGTTTAAACTTCGATAATATAACTTCAACTCTGGTGAAGCTTGGAAAGCCAAATGGAGTTCACAAGAAGTCACAAACAAACACCTTGTGAAAGACCTGATGCAGAAGACCCCTGGCTTCGATCTTCCGTGAAGCTCATGGGTGATCCTAAACCACATCTACATAAACTATGGCAGATATTTGAGGCACAAATGGAAAATTAAAAACTCTCCAGTGTGCGACTGTGGTCACCCAAAGCATATAATGAGTCAATGGAACATACAATGACTTAATGCTTGATTCACAAATACGAAAGAGGCATCACAGCAATGTACCCTGCTACTCCTGAGGCAATTATCTGGCTTAACCAGCTAAAAGTAAAATTATAGTTGTTGTTCTACATCTACAGCAGCCATACCAAGAAGAAGATAGCACCCACTGTTAATTATATGCTACTTAATTGGTGGGAGCAATCAGGTGAACATTTCAAGTGCAAGTAGTTACACCCCCAACTTGTTGAGTTTAATTGAAAGTCCATAGACCAAATTGTGTTTAGTGCTTCAGATATGAATTGAACAGAACTTAACCCAAACTAAACTAAACTTCTTTTAATTTAAACGGAATGTTAATGTTTTGCTAAAGGTGCAGGAATGACACACTGGAGATGGAAGCCCTTTCTCTATCAGCAGGAAAGACATCTGTGGAGATGGAAGCCCTTTCTCTATCAGCAGGAAAGACACCTGTGAAAGCACAGACACTAGGGGTATGTCTGCATTGCAGCTGGGACCATGCTTCACAGCCTGGCTAGACAGACCCATGCTTGCTCTGCTTGAGCTAGCACGCTAAAATGAGCAGTGCGGTCACAGCAGCGTGAGTTGTGATATGGGCTAGCTGCCAGAGTATGGACCCAAGGCGCTGGGCAGGCTTGTACTCGGGTAGCTTATCTGGGCTGCCCCCTGTGCTGCAACAGCCACACTGCTCTTTTTAGCATGCAAGCTTCAGTAGAGCTAGTTCAGGCCTGTCTAATAAGGCTGGGGGGCCTGGTCCCAGCTGCAGTGTAGACATACCCTAGTAGTGCAAGCTTCCTTACTACACTTGCCGGTATGCTTCAGCTCTGAGCTATCTCTAGGGTGTGAGGCTGTGGCTTGCTTTCCATGCCTTTCTGCTGAGGTTGTAAAAAGGTACCGGCTCAAACTATTTGGGATGTAGTGCTCTGTCTAACAGTTGGGCTGAGACTACAAAATTAATTTTATGTAGGCTACTAAACAACAATCCAATGATGAGGATTTTAGCCATAAATTTATCTGTGCCATATTGGAACCTGGGACACTATTTATTATGTATGTAGTGCCTTAAACACCCATGTACATTCATAAAACATACAAATGTGGTAGGTTTCGTACCCTATTGCCGGTTTTCTGAGCTTTACAATCCTGTTGGAAGCTTAAGAAAATGTGGGTAACTTCCATTCCTCCCCCTCCCCCCCCAAAACAGCCAAAATCACACTCCATAAACTTGAGCAGGAGTGAAAGAGACCTTACCAAAATACTGCAAGAGAGGATGTTTTTGCCCATCTGGAAGCAAGAATAACTGGAAACCTTAAAAGAAAGTGTTATGAGATTTCTGAGTGACTAGTCCAAAGAATTTTGGATAAATATCTGACTCAGACATTTTGAGGATCACTCATGAGTATAGGATATATGCAAACATCTATAAACCCCTTTATAGGTGAAATATTTTAATTAGCAGGTACTTTATTTATTTATTTATTTATTATTATTTTTTGCTGTAGTGGTGAAAGCCAGTAGCTGGTTAAGGATATGAATGGGTGAGTAACCTCAGGAAATATATTTCTGGGTCTGTTTCCAATCTAAATGTGATAGTCTGAACTCAAATAGGACAAACCAGTGATCTGCCCAGATTGGATATTTTTCTATTTTACAGCTGGGGTTACCTAAGCAACTATGAGGGTGACTTGTACTTTACAATGCATATCCTCTTATTGTGAAACTCTAAGGAAACAGAATTATGGTAGTAGTACAGTTCATAATGCTAGTTTAATGGTTTATTAATGTTTCTATCATAAATCTTCATGGTTAGAGTTGACTGTAAAAGTCTGATCCAGGATGAAACTCAATGTATAATATTTGTTGGAAGGGATTTGTACTTTTAAAAATTAAATATTCTGATGATAAATTGTTTAGTTTTTAATTTTATAAAGCAAAATAATTGAAATAAGTGGGATTTTTAGCCTTTTTTGCATTTCTATAATTTAGATCAGGTGTTGGTAGTTGTTGGAGCTGAATGTTGTGAGTGTTTTTTTTTTTTAAATGCTACTGGTCCTGAGTCAAAGCCTATTGTAGGGCTTGTTTACACTTAAAATGCTACAGAAATGCCACTACAGCAATTCACTGTAGATGCTACCTATACCAATGAGACGGGCTCTCCCGTAGCTAATCCACCTCTCTGAGAGGGAAGTAGGTAGGTCAATGGAAGAATTCTTCTATGAACCCAGTGCTGTCTACAAAGGAACTTAGATCAGTTTAACTGCATCACTTGGGTGTGGATTTTTCACACCTCTGACCAACATAGTAATTAAACGACTTAATTTATAGTGTATACTGGGCATAGTCAGTGGAAAGGCACCTGGGTAAATTCAATGGCTTTTGGATCAGGCGTATTCTCAGACTGCAACTCTGCTTGGAAACCCCCATGTGTGCCTTTGTTGCATTGAGCTTGACCTGCAGTATGTTCCATCTTGCTCCTTCTTAGATTCAGTTAGTGAAGAAAGTGTCTTGCAGATGATAGAACTTGCATGTACACAACCTCTGTACAGTCAATGGGCTATCTAGCACAAACAGCACATCTTTTTTGGGATCAGTGATTTCTTCCCCACCTCCTCTTTCTTGCATATAAAATTTCTACAGATGGATCTTTTTTATTAAATTGTCCGAGGTAGCACCCATGATTGGGTTACTTACCTTATTTTAAAATGTATAGAAAAACCTGGAGAAGGCATGTTACAAGGGAGTGGTGTCAACATTAAACTCTAAGTCAACCTCCTAGTTTTCCTTACAGCCACATTTTTCTTCATATATTGCTTTTTCTTTTGTTGGTTAGGTGTTAAAGCTACACAAAATAGGAATTCAGAGTTAAGGCTGAAGCTTAATTAACTCCTTGATACATTGCAGCGCACAAGATATAGCTGACCCAGAACTATAAATTAAGTCAGTTTAATTACTATATTGGTCAGAGGTGTGAAAAATCCACACCCAAGTGATGTAGTTAAACTGATCTAAGTTCACTTGTAGACAGCACTAGGTTCATGGAAGAATTCTTCCATCGACCTACATACTTCCCTCTCAGAGAGAGATTAGCTATGGGAGAGCCCATCCCATTGGTATAGGTAGCATCTACAGTGAAATGCTGTAGTGGCATAGCCTCTGAGGAATTTGTTGTGTTTCTAACTGTCTGAATTAGCCTTTGTTTTTCTCGCCAGCAGCATTCAAGTTTCAGCCCCTCTCTTTTCATCTGTTGAGTGGTGTCAGAAAAGCAAGGAGATCTGTGTGAGTGAAGGATCTGTTGGAGTCAGCATGCTAATAGTCAAGGCCAGTGCATAATAGTAAAGATTCACCAGGGCCTTAGCTTCTCGTACTGTGGGTGGAGTGATGTGGTCCTTTATCCAGGCTTAGGGAATTTGTCAGAGACCATAAGTCACGAGTGAGTCAGGATCACTAGTCTTTCTTATTTATTCTCAAAACACCCCTATGAAGTACTATTATCCCCATTTTACATATGGAGAAGTCACAAAGGAACTAAGGCCATGTCTATACCACAAAATTATGTCAACCTAACTTATGTCAGCATACAACCACCACAGTTATTAAACCGCTTGTGTGTGTGCACACACTTGACTCCTTGTGTCGGTAATGAGCATCCTCACCAGGAGCGCTTGTATCCATTGTATTGTCAGAGTGGGGCATTATGGGATGGGTCCTGAAAGCCAGTAACAGCTGATGTAAGCCACGCAGAGTCTATACTGACAATGCATCAACCTAGTTACATCAACTGTGTCTCTATGATGCTCAGGAAGGTAGTGTTTCTAAATTGGCATAGAGAGGTACTTACGCTGGTGGGAGCCAAATATAAGTGAAGACACTTCCACGGCTAGGTTGAGGCAGGGCAGCTTAAGTCGACCTAACCCTGTAGTGCAGACCAGGCCTCAGTAACTTTCCCAGGGTCACACTGAGGTTTGTCTTATTGGGATCCGGGAAGTGGGCGGGCGAAGCCCGTCCACCGCTAAAGGATCCCCCCCAGCCTAAAAGGGGGATCCACAGGACCTAGATACCCAAAAGATTCCGGGGGACAACTAATGAAATAACAGGGACAGGAGTGCGGTCAAAGGGTCAAATGAAGGGAACCGGACGGGGACACCGAGCAGAGAACCCCGGACAGCGCCCACTGCTCCTCAAAGGTGTCAAGGGAGTCAGAGGACGCCGCCCAGAGGAACTCTGCCCGGATACGTGAACGGACCGAGGATCGGAAATAGGCCCCACAGTCACAGGAGACTCCATCGGCCAACCTCCTCACTCTGGTTTTGTAGATGGCCATTTTAGCTAGGGCCAGGAGGAGGTTGACCAGGAGATCCGTGACTTTGTGGGGCCACGGATAGGGAGTGCATAAATGAGAAGATGAGGGGAGAAGTGCAACCAAAAACGTAATAAAATATTGGTGAGGAGCCGGAATAGGGGCTGCAGCCTGGCACACTCCAGGTATACATGTGCCAGGGTATCCCTCATGCTGCAAAAGGGGCAGGTGTCTGGGATTGAAGTGAACCGAGCCAAGTACATGCCCGTGCTCACGGCTCCGTGAAGGAGCCGCCAACTGACATCCCCGGCGGGTCTTGGGACTAAGGTGGAATATAGGCTGGGCCACTGCGGCTCCTCACCCTCCAAAGGTGGCAGGAGGTCCCGCCATTTTGTATCAGGGCAGGACACGAGGGTGCGGGCGTGAAGGGTGTGGAGCACGAGCGTGTAGAGATGTTTTCTTGGCGCGGTTTGAAAGCAGACCGGCTGCATCTTGTGCAGCCGGCTTCTAGTGAAGGGGTGAAGAGGTCGGTTGGGTCCACGGGGCAGGGGTCCAATTAAAAGGTCCGGCGGGCCTGCGGTAACGGGTGGGCGGGGCGTGCCCTCGTGCAGGACCTGGTTGAGATGAACCCGAGCAGCGGGCGGCAAAGTGGCCTTCACCTCCTGAAGTATGCGCCGGGGAGTACAAGGTCTGGAAAGCCCCACGCGCTGAGCGAGTGTCGGGATCCAGCCAGTCTCCCCGGTCATAGTCCAGGAGGTCTCCGACTCTTGTGACCTCTGCCAGGATCAACCTCTGGCGCACCGAGCGGGACTCCGCCACCTGCACACGGGGCTGGGGGTTGTGTAGCAGGGGCTCCGCGAGGAGATCTGCCCCCTCGGTGGCCACCACGGACCTGGTCATTGTAAAGAGTTTCCAGGTCCGGAGGAGGTCCTGGTAGAAGACCGGCAGCCTGGAGAGGTCTCGTAGAAGACCTCTCGGATGGAGATAAAGGAGCTGCCGGTCGTATCGGAGCCCTCGGAAGCGGCGCAGGAAGGCATGCGCCAGTATGCTCCATGCCGGACTACCTGCACCATAAAGGAGCCTCTGCAGGGTCTGGAGGCGGAAGACATGGACCTGAGTGAGCAGACATTTTAGGCCCTGCCCTCCCTCCTCCAGAGGTAGATGAAGAACCCCTGCAGGGACCCAGTGCAGTCCTGACCAAAAGAACTCCAGAATCGATGTCCTGAGGTTGACCAGGAAACCCGGGGCTGGGACCAGGGTGTTGAGCCGGTACCAGAGCATGGACAGGACTAGTTGAGTAAGCACTAGCGCTCTCCCTCGAAGGGAGAGGCACCGGAGTAGTCCTGTCCATTTCCGGAGCCGCTCTATCATCCCGCCCTCTAAACACACTGAGGTTTGTAGCAGAGCAGGAATTTAACCTGGGTCTCCCCCCGGGCCAAGCTAGCACCCTAGCCACTGGACCATCCGTCCTCTGTAAGGCAATGGAACCGCCATATCAAAGACACCCAATCTTATATATTCTCAGACACAACAACTGTGCACCTGGAGCTCCAGGGATGTTTGCAGCTGCAAGTGACATTTTCCCCAGGCTTTAAATTTCAAGAAGATATGGATAATGATAAAAGGTATGAAAATGTCCATAAGCACCTGACAGCTATTAACTGTATGCCTGCAAGCTTCCCCTCAGTTGAAATGTATGCTGTACATTTTCATGTGTGAAATTTTTAATCAGCATATTCTCAATCCTCTCAGGAATCTAACTTGTGGTTAGGCAATCATGCAAAAGGAACCATTGAGAAGACATTAATGGGGTGTTATGAAAAAAGTAAGTTACGTGAGGTTTTTCCAGTTTAACTATCATTTCCATTAATATGAAGAATTGCCCAGTCTATTTTTAGATTTAACTATATATTGTTAGCACGACACAAGCACGAGTGTCATTAGCATCACAAAGTGTCATTTGTATCTGTACACAGAAGTATTACTGAATGAATCTCCCCCAAAGTAGTACAATTGCAAAGATTATGGAGTCATTTAGGATATTAACACAAGGAACTGTTAATGTTTTTAAAAATTTAATGAAAAATGGAAACTTTGGACCCAATTTTGCCATCTGTACTCGTGTTAAGTAGTATCCTACTTTTTGCTTTCAAGGAGCACCGGGTAAGATACATTTAATAGTTCTCCTTGAGTAGTGAGTAAGCATATTGAATCTGTCCTTTTGGTGTTACTACTTCAGTTGTTTCCAGAAAGCCTATATACTTTTCACTACCCTTTAATGTAAAAATAATTACATTTTTATGGGGGGGGGTGGTATTTAAAGATTATGTCATGTGATGAAACCTCCAGGAATATGTCCAACCAAAACTGGCAACCCTACTATGTTGGCGGGAAGGATTCTCCCACCAGTGTAGGTAATCCACCTCCCCAAGAGGGGGTAGATAGATTGACGGAAGGATTCTTCTGTCGAACTTGCGCGGTCTCTACAGGGGGTTAGGTTGGCTTAACTATGTCACTCAGGAGTGTGGATTTTTCATGTAGTTGGACCAACCTAACTTTTTAATGTAGTCTAGACATATATGGAGTGAATCTGTGAGACTCAAGGGATCTTCTTGTCCCATGAGAGTACTGATGTCTTTCTTACACTGCTCTAAGGTCTAAATATTTGAAACAATACAAGACTAACTATGTAAGAATGAAAAAGAGAGAGCTGGAGTCACAGTGACTGTGATATACATTACGGAAGTATTGCAGCTGGTTTAAAATTGTCCCTCCAAAACTGTTTTTGACAGAAAATTGAGTATTTTCCAAAATTTTTCACAGGAAGTGTCTGTCTGTTTTCCTCAGAAAACTTTCATGTAGTTGAAAACTGAAATATTTCTGTCAAAACTGAATATTTTTGGTATTTGAATTTCAGCAGAAAAACTGAAATTTTCTGTGTAAAACCCATTTTAAAATTGTGTGTGTGTTTTGGAGGAGAGAAGAGGAATCCCGTTGTTGTTTTTTCCAACCAGCTCTAAGTAGTATGGTGCTGTAGTTTCTATGTGTTAACATCACTCTTTGGAATAATTATAATCTCAGTGGAAGTGCACAATAAAATGTCATTGACAGCCTTCTCCTTCCCCTGAAAGCCCTGCATACACTTTACAAAGAGAACCATGGTTGTTCAATGGAGGTTTAATTCACTTACATTTCCAGGTCAAAGCTAGCTCTTATTGCAACTGACTTTCAAATCTTCAGGAGCTGGCAGTGACAGTACTATTATAAAGAATAGAAAAACAATGAAAGAAGATAGTGGGCTTAAATTCAGCTCTAAAATAGTTTTTTTCTGAATAATAACAAGAAAATCAAAGGAGTTGCATCAAAGATGAATTTGGTCCACTGCATCAGTTATAATTACATATGGAATATCCCTACTTCATCAAAAATTAGCTTACCTGCCCAAGGACAAGAAAGGTGCTATTTAGAATTGACTAGAAAAAGTTACAGATGCTGACATAGTTTTGTGTAAGTGGATTCCAAAGTTGCCAAAACAGAACATAGTAACCTGAATAACTCCATTTTCTGAGGTTTATTGCTCATTACTCTGATTACTAGTAGTACTTTATTGCATAAAGAGGAAATTGCTGTGATATAGTTATGCTGATAATATATTTTGGTATGGTTTAATCTGTATATACATTGCTATTTGTATCCTGTTCGGGGGTTCATCATTTGTCTGCTCATAATACTTCCTTGGGAATTCTTAAATTAAAGGTTTCATAGCTTATATCAGCCTGTCTGCTTCATCATCAGACATTACATTTTTTCCCCTATTAATGTCTTTTGAAGCACTTGATTTTCAGCCAAGTATCTGACAGTGAAATCAGTGTGAGGCATTATTGCCATTTCTAGAAATTGGTTAATTAGACTCCCTCCGTGCCCCAAATGAAAAGCCTCTTATCTTTAATCAATTTAATTTCTGCTGTATACATTTGTGTTAGTGCATTATGAAAGAATATTTCTCTTCTGTTCCTTTTTATTGTTCAGTTTGATTTTTTTCTTCAGTCCTGTTTGTTCTTCAGTGTCAGAAAGGATTTGCCTTAATCCTTTCAAAGTTCTGTTCACCCTAGGAAGTTGAATGCAGTTTTAAAATCTTGTCTCTTTAGTTCTTCTTCTTTCACAAACCTCTTCTCATGGCCCTGCCATTTATGCATATTTGAAGTGAGGTTGGGACTATTACTTTAGCCCCTGGAATTATTAAGAACGTTTGGAGGTAGCACAAAGTCCTCCCATTCTTTCAGTCTACTTTAGCCACAGAAAGAAAAGGAGTACTTGTGGCACCTTAGAGACTAACAAATTTGACTAACAAAGTGAGCTGTAGCTCACGAAAGCTTATGCTCTAATAAATTTGTTAGTCTCTAAGGTGCCACAAGTACTCCTTTTCTTTTTGCGAATACAGACTAACATGGCTGCTACTCTGAAATTTAGCCACAGAGTAACTCACCAGGAAACTCTGAAGTAGCATGAAATATGAAAAGACCTGGCTGTCAGGAAGGGGAAGATCTAGAGGTGTGCATAGGATAAGTAAATGATAAATTGAGCAGCATCCACAGCGATGGTATTGGTTATAACCATTTACTGTATAGTCTTTTCCTGTGTATGTTGCACTAATCGTAATGATATCCAGGTGCTAAGTTAGTAAGGAATTTTCATGCTGTTGGGAATTTACTCCTGTTCATGGAAAATTAGAGGTTCAGTTGTGTTACCATAAACTGGCAGTTCAGTGGCAAATGCTGGGTCTCATCCCGTTGAAGTTGATTATAGCTTTGCCATTGACATTGAAGGATGCTGGAATGGGCTGTCTGTAAACATGGAGTACAATATAGTAACTGTTGCATAATGTTCTCTGGTTTTTTGCTATTGGCGTATTCTGTTATCATTCTTGTCATTAATATAAATCTTTGAAATAGTAGTTTTAAAATTTGCTGAGCTGAGCCCCTCTTTTGAGTAACAATTTTTGGTTGCGTGTGCCCCACCCCCGAACCCAGACAGGCTGGGTGGTTCATTGAGGTGAGTTAGGGGATGACGGTGGTGCTCCCTCCATAAGCCTGTTGTGAACCATTCCCCCCCCCCAAATGTGCCTCTGCAGCCTTCTAGGGGAGCAAACCCCAAAGTTTGAAAACCTCTGATTCCAGGTTGCACAGCAGAAAGGAAACATACACCAATGCAACTGCAGTTTTAACTAAAAGGAGATTAAACGTTGGTTAGATTGCCAAGTCTTACTAAATAAAATGCGGCACCTTAGAGACTAACAAATTTATTTGAGCATAAGCTTTCGTGAGCTATAGCTCACTTCATCGGATGCATCCGATAAAAATTTGTTAGTCTCTAAGGTGCCAGAAGTTCTCCTTTTCTTTTTTGCGAATACAGACTAATACGGCTGCTACTCTGAAACCTAAATAAAATGCATTGCCCACCAGTACAGACTTTTTCTCGCATACCCCTAGAATATGCATACCCCAGTTTGAATATCACTGCGGGTCTAAAACATTTTAGAGCACACATTGTGAATGAGGGGCTAATGCACTGAGTCTCTTATCTTTTGTGTGGGGAGAACAACAAATCAAGAATGGCATGGAGGAGTCCTTGATGATGACTTCAATCATCCCAGCTTCAGGGGCTTGGTTGTCTGTCTCTTACTGTAGCTTATACAAAGTCTATAGGTACAGAGGACACCATAGTGATTCTGTAACTGAGTGATTCCATCACAGCATAAAATTGCTTCTTCATTGTAAGAGACTGAGTAGCACTGCAATATGGTCACTTCAGGGTCAATTTTGAGAGGAAAATTCTGCAGGAACATAAAAGAATGGGAAGCAGAAGAGAAGGAAGTGCATGAATGTTGGCAACTCATGTAATCCACAAATGTGTGTGTGATTCAGTTTCAGAAAATGTCATTTGTTTAGCTGTTTCTGGTTTAGACGCAGTGGTCATTTTGCCTAAACAAATATAGAGAAATTGGGTGTAATAATTAAAATATATACATTTTAAAGAAGGGAAGAGTTCAGCTTCAGTGACTTTCATCATCTTATTCCAAGGCATGCAATATTTAACAAATGAATGCACATCTGTACTTGTAGCTTTCCCTGATTTAGGGAATACATTATTGCATTGAAAGGTTTCACTCATATTTATATGTGAAAATATACTGTAAAGAAATGGGACAACTGAGAAAACTATTTAGGCAAGAGAAACAAACATCAACTTATTGTCCAACCCTTAAATGTATGTAAGTACAATAGTATAAAGGCCAATAAATGTTTTTAAAGTAATGTAGGAAAATGGCTGCATAGCTAACAGCCTATGGAACAACAAGCCTTTAAGAGAATAAGGTGAACAATAAGATAAGAGGAGAACAGAATAATAGCCATAGAGAAGAACTCTCCCCTCAATCCTCCCACACTGCCTTGGCTATGCAAGAAAACATAGTGTGCAATCCACAACGACCACTCACCTCCCTACCCCCAAAATATAACACCAACACACTAAATGAAATTTCACTGTAACAAGAACTACAGTCTTCACACTGCAATGCACTGAGCTTTCATTCTACTTCATTATACACAAAATTTCATTATATCTCAAGTCACTAGGGTCCCTTTATTGCTAATGGAACAAGGCTATTAACTCCTTCAGTTCCCTGTGGGCACGTGATGTTCATCCAGTGAAGTGCGCCTATATGGCCCTTCAAAAGTATCAGGAGTTCTTGTATTCCATTCAACTCACTGGCTTATAGTAGCCTTGAATGGACACAATAAGGGCTTAATTAAATTCCCAGATGGTGGTTAAAGGGATCAGAAAGCAAAATTTCTCCATCAAAATATTTCCAAAGTATAAAGATAACAGCTGCACGATTTTCCTCCCACTACATTTAGCAAAATTATATTTTGTTGACCAACACTTTAAAATGAAGAATAGCTAAAATCAGAGCTGAATGGTCAAAGCTTTTTGCACATTTTGTGTCTGTTATGCTTCCATTGCAATATAAATTTAGGAATCAGAGCATATATATCTTTTATCAGGCAAACAATAATATTATCTAGATGAATTGGATGAATATGCAAATATTGTAAAACCGTGTCTTTGATTGATTGATGGGGTTCTGATATTTGCTGAGCTATTCATGTTTCTTGTGTACCTTTTTTAAAAGAATTTAAATTCCACTCAGATTTGAAAACCCTAAAAAGTAGGAAAATGGGGAGAAACTGCTTTTATGGACAAGGTGTACACATTTGCCATTCTTTTTGTCTTGAAGACAGTATGAGGAAAAAGTTGGATGAATAAGTTTAAAGCAGCCACCAGGGAACTTTAATTTGCATGTCGCTAACACAGCAAACTTCCTCCTTACCTTCAAGTCCCCTAACTTTGCTCACTTTGGAGTATTATATGGATGGGCATCTTTAGATCCATGCAATAAAGAGATGTCCTGGTTTTGAATCATTTTTACTATATAGAGATATATAACCCCCACTCGGGTCTTCTTTTTCTAGTTGTATTTTCAGTAAAGTCAATGAAGATAACAACCATTTCTGTTCTTTCAGGTCCCTGGTATTCAGATGAAATACAGGACTCCATTTCATGTCTATCTTTTCATGTCTGGTGAAGATTATCCCTTTGTCAGAATACTTTCTTTTAAACATGCAATACACTGCTTTTGATGGGCTTGTACTGTGTCCATACGAGGTCAAAAAGGGAATCTCCATGCCCACATTTTTAATGTGGCCATATCATGCCCTCTGATATCTGAAGCAGCTTTTTTGGCCTTCCCAGAAAAGAGCTACAGGGAAAAATACACATGCATCACTAAAAGTTGGACAAAAACTTTGAAGAATCCAACACTGCAAATATGAAAGACAATATATATTTAGAATGATCAGAAATCTTTTTTTTTTCCTTTCTTTTTTTTCCCCTTGTATCCAGAGGTAAAACATTTTAGACACATTAGGGCATGGTTTCTGAAAAAGAAGTAATTATAACTGTCAGATCTGATCAGAGTTGACTTATGGCATCCAAAAGACACTAATCATAAATTAATGAAATTCAAAATCAAGTTTATGATCATGTAAAACTTGAAGCAATGAACTCAGCATTCTCCAGTTTCTTATATTGTAACTTCTGTCTGTAATATGAAAATGACATTCAGAGTAGTTGGAATGCATCTTAATTGGATGGGATAAAGTTCTTGGGAAAAGGAGGGTGGGTTTTTTTTTACATTTCTTATGATCCAGTATTGCTTAGACAAATTTAACTTTCCCACATGGAGATAATGTAAGTTCATTTTGATATGGAACCCATAATGAGGGCTTTTTGTTAAAAATTAAGGTAATGTTTATATTTTCATTGTTGGTTAGTTGATTTTTATAGGGCAGATCAGTGTGGTAGACACCTCACAGAGAACTAAGATGTCATCGCTGCTTCAAAGAGTTTACAATTTAAGGGTTTGTGTAAACACAGAAGTTGCACTGGTTTAATTTAAATTGGTTGCATTAAAATGTGTAGGTGCAAACTAATCTAATATAAACCCAGTTTAAAATTGAAAAATTAGGCTAGACAAATTCAGATTAGAAATAAGACACACATGTTTGAGAGTGAAAGTAATTAACCATTGGAACAACTTACCAAGGGGTCAGGGTGGATGCTAAATCACTGACAATTTTTAAATCAAGATTGGATGTTTTTCTAAAGATCTGTTCTAGGAATTATTTTGGGGAAGTTCCATGGCCTGTGTTTATACAGGCAGTCAGACTTGATGATCACAATGGTCCCTTTTGCTCTTGGAATCTATGATAAACCAATATAGGAAAGTCTACACTCAGTTGCATCAGTTTAATTATGTGGCATAAAGTCACACCTTTTTGTTTTGCATTGGTACAACTTTCTGTATAGGCAAGGCTTTAGATCTTGATCCTATATAAAGTCAATGGGGCTCATCACCACAGCACAGACCTCTACCATTTAAGATAGAACATCTGTACTGGTAGCAGTAGTAGGTTGTTATCCTCTTGGATCAATCACTGAGGGGGAGAGTGCATAATGCACTTTATAGACACTCTCCTTTTATGGGCTTCTCATACTTTGTTTAGCCAGCAGAAGGGGCAGTCTGTGGATTAGCCCCTCCTCCTGTTTGATCCTGCATTGAAGTCATGATGCTGAATTTGTAATTTTTTTTCGTAGAATTAGACTGTGTGATGACATAAACATGGGGTTATAATCTCACGGCAGTTTTGATCAGAGAAGGAGTCCAGATTATTGGGAAGAACAGTCTTTTTCAGATGCAGACATTTACTACCATATCCGTGGAGAAGTAAAGAAACATTGCTAGTAGAGAGCGAAAATAATGAAGAGAGGCAGCATGGCCTAGAGGAATTTACATGACGTAGATTTTGTTTCTGGTCTCAAATTTTCTAGGTGACCATGTGTACTTAATCTCTCTGTGCCAATTCCCACTTCCATAAAATGAGGATAATAAGGTTTAATTCACTGAAGTTTACATAGTGATTTAAGACCTTCAAATGTAAGGAACTACAGAACTGTAAATGTTGTTACATTAATTGCTGCTTGTATGAATACTCCCTTTGTAAAGGATTTTAACAGAGATAAATGTTTAAATAATACAAAATTTAATAAGATCCCAGTCTAAACTAGTGACCTAGAGGTGTCATGTAGCACAAAAGCTTTGCATATTTGCATGAGTAACACCACTGTTGCCCAGTCCTGAATTACAAGACAACTTTCTTTGTGCCATCAATATAGTAGAATGTCAGCTGTGTCCTTTTCCTCTGCCCCTTTACTTTCTCTTTTGCTTCCTTGACCTTTTAATTTGTTTCCCTTTGGTGTCCACATGTGTTATGGAGACTCTTATGGTGGGAGAACGCCAGAGAATCAGATTAGGGAATTCTGTGGTACCCATATATGACTGTGGACTCTGAAAGGCTTGGTAGCAGCCAGCCAGTTGTCACAGTTGCCTTTAACATTGAAACACCTGGTGGCTTAGTAGTAGTGCTGTACAATGCTATATGAAAGAATAACAGTGTCAGTTTTGGGTTCCTTGCATTAGCAGGTTCTAGGGAGTTAATGCATTCAGCCTTGAGGAGAGCTTCAGATTGCTCAACAAGCTGCTTGATTAGGATTGTTGACAACCTCCAAAGGAAGTCTGTATCTCTTGTCTAGGCTAGAGGAATGATGATCTGTAACTGCAATCTTAGTCCTCCTTGTTAAAGATGAGAGTTTAAAACAGGGGTGGGGGAAAATTCTTAAGGTTCCAACAGGTACATCTCGGGCATCTCTCAGTCTATTTGTTTCCAAAGAAGATTTCTTCCTGATACTTAACCATTAGCTGTAGGATCCAAAAAAGCATAGATAGTGACTTTGTGCTTTTTAGTAACATTCTTGTATTTGTTGGGGAGAGGGGAACCTGCATGGTAATAGCTGTCTGATCTATCTCAGTCAGGTTTAGGATAGAAAGAGAAGATGCTTTAGCATCAAGAAACATCTAATAAATGTGTGTCAAAACTAATACTTCCTTTCTCCCACCACCACTACCACTGAAAGGACCAGGGAAGTGCCAATGATTCAACTGGAGGACAATCAGGAAAATTATAAGTGGAATAGCAGTAATAACATCTCAAATTCCTTTGGTTTTTAACTTCTAAAATCCACATATTTCTGGCTTACAATAACAATGCGAAGCTACTGAAGTATGTCATTGTGTTGTGACTGACTACCTTACATGGCAAAGATGATTTCCTGAGGATGACCATTTGCTCTGATGGACTGTCCCCAGATGTACAATATAGTAGTTGGACACATGTCCATAAATTGCAGAAACAGTTTCTTTCAGGAAAAAGAGATTTTTCGAGTTTCTACTGGATGAGTCTGACATGTTGAAGCACTTCACCTGTAATGACTGATGATGAGGGACAAGGCAATATGTGTTCCTATTTGGTTGGTTGGGTAGACATATACAGCCACAGTAGCTTAACACTTCTTTCCATAAATTAAGAAAATGCTAATAGGCTTTACATGTTAACAGGAAGGATGTACATACTCTAAAAACATAAACAATTCTCTGGATAGAAGGGAAGAAAGGAGACCTATTAAATATGCAACCTAGCAACCTAAAAAGCACTCTAAAATAATTATAGTCTACTGTTCCGAATCCCAAATCTTGTAATCGAGAGTATAGAATGTAAATTGTACATTCTGTTCCTATTATGTGATAGGCATAAAAATGGCATGACCTTTGATCACTGGTGTGGCTAGCAGGACATGTACGTTCTTCTTAATGGGTCTACCATATTGGAGAATTGTTCAAGGTTAAATTCTACATATGATCCACTGAAAAGTGTGTAGTTAGTTACAGGAAATGTCTAGCCATATAATACAGCAGACACTGAGACTCTGTTGGTACAAGTTTTCTTTGGGTTCGGCTTTTCATAAACACTTATATTGGATTTTGATGCTACAGTACAAATGGTTTTCTAAAGTCTGGGGAATAAAATGCTGCCAAATTTCTTTTGGAAACATTTTATTATATATATTGCTGCAGCACCTACAGTGGGCTGGTTTCAAACATGTATGAAGGCTCTTGCCCTGCGCAGAAGAGCTCACAGAGTGAAATGTAACAATTTGCTATGAGATACATTATGCACCTTTAGCAAAAGAGACATATAGTTGAAAAAACACGCAAGTTTGCACGTTTCAAAGATGCTATAACAATATACTATTAAGCTGTCTGCTTTAATGAAGAAAAAGCATTCCCCTATTGATTCTTTCAGGGCTTTGGAACTGTGCTCCAGCTCCGCTCCAGCTCCAGGCAAAAACTTGCTGCTCCGTGCTCCAGCTCCGGGCTCCGCTCCAAAGCCCTGAATTCTTTTTAAAATAAAAACTGGTGTCCCATTACTATATAAGGGTGAAAGAGAGGACAACAGAATTGCTTGTGGTGCATTAAACTACATTTATTTGAGGCTTGTTGGTTTTTATTCCTTTTGAATGTACCTAGTATTATGAGGCCTGATCCAAAGCCTATTGAATCAATGGAAATATTGTCATTGACTTTAATGGGCTTTGACTCAGCTCCCTTAGTTATTATCGTAATACATAGTTTTGGAAATGTACATAGAACATGTGAAGAATGAGGTCTTAGCTCTCAGCAGCTGATCTTGGAGAGAAGGAAGGCCCTTGAATTCTATTGTTCAGTTAACGGAGTCAGCTGACTCTGATACTCAAAACATCACTGAAAATGAGTTCTCTAAAACTTATCTACCCTCTGGAAGGGGATGGACTTATCTGGAGACACCCTTGGTGTAAGGAGGCCTGCAGAGGAAGCTTCTTTACTATCTAGAGCAGTTTAAAAGAAACTAATTCATATCTTTTTTTACATCTGTCATTTGTTTGTGTACCAACTGAAGGAAAAATGCCACCCGTGAATTGAAACCATAAATTCTATTTGAGCCAGGGGAGGGGGAAAAAAAAAAAAAGCAGAGTATAGATCTCAGGAAGGGGGTCTATTGTTCTTTCACCCAAACACTGTGACATCTGTTTATGTAATGGCAATGAGACAAAGGCCTTACAAAATAAAGATAAATCCTAAGTGGATGGCATTCTTCTGAGATTTGACCTGTGTGACAACTTGCCCATGCTAGAAATATTCTCCTGTTTTTATATGGCCAAGTGTCCATGAAGTGTAGCTGTGCATAAACTTGATTCAGATTTGCTTTTTAGGGTAGGGTCTATGCTGATCTGTTTATACAGCTCCCAGCACAATGTCCCTTTCATACTGATCAGGGCCTCTTGGCCCTGTTATAATAAAAATAGGAAAAATATATGGTCATTCCATTGGATAGGCCCATACTTTTTTTTTTTTTTTTTTAACAAAGCAGACAATCAAATGTGTTTTTCAATAACACCCAGGCCATGACTCAACTGGTTGCAAACACTTACCTCCTGCATGTTTAAAAATGAATTTGATTTCATTATTAGCTTTAGATTCCAGGAGTAACCTAAAGCTTGTTAGGGGCTTTGATGCTCCTGTCACTTTAAATAGTATCTTCACGCTATTTGCTGCCGTTTTGAAGTTTCCTTAGTTTAGGGATCAACTGGCCTTTACATAACAGCCAGCTTTTCAATTCGACAGACTCCTTTGCTGATCTTGCTCAAGCTTTAATGTTTTCAAAAGTCAGCACCAATTAGAAAAATGGTGAGTTTTATAAAAATTCAGTTTTTCTGAAATGACTAGTCTTTCTTCAAGCTTCAGAAGCTTCAAAGCTGCCTGGGGATGGCATGTCTGCAGAGTTTAAATTGGTGCTTTCAGTAGCAATGTTGCTAATTCTTATGATCCTGCCATGAGTCTCATGATATTTAGTGTGTTTTCTTAAAAGACCCAGCTCCTGGAGTCATGTGGTAACATGAGAATCTTAGTGAATGCTCTCTCTCCTAATAAGGAAGTTTTCTAAACCTCATGGTTACAGGGGGAAGCTGGAAAATGTGAACCATAAAGACACCAACATTAAAAGGCATATTAGAACCCAAAACGTATTTTTAAAAATCTCATTTTTAAGTCAGTCTCATTTTTGGAGGGCCTTATGATTTTAGAACATTTGGTGAAACTGCAAGAGCATATTTTAGTGAAGATAGACAAATATATAGAGGCCAAATCCCATGGCCCTTATTTGGGCAAAACTCCCATCGAGCTCAAGGGCCTGGAGGAAGGACCGGGGCTTGGCCCAATACAAAGAATGAATAGAATAGAATAGAATAGAATAGATGATTTTACCTTGGATTTGCTGGTAGGGAAGAGAGTGATGTAGACAAGATCCAGCCCTTATTGTTACATATCAAATAGCACAAGAGTTATACAATCTGCAGTTCTTGTGTCTTGGCATCTGAGGAGTTCAGATTATACTACTGGAGGAATTCTGTGCCAAAACATTAAAAAGTATGTGCACAATATTTTAAAATTATGCAAAATTCTACATATTTTATTTGTAAAAATAACACAATATAATCACACCAGTTTCAATTTAGGCAGGCATACCTGCCCCCATCCTTATTTGTCCCTGCAGTCCCTGACCTCTTCCTTTCCCCATGTGGCCCTGCAACACCCCTCCCATGCAGCCCCTGGCTCAGTGTTGTCACCCCATTAGCTCCTGAGCCCCTGCCCCAGTCTTTCCCCTCCACTTGTCCTTCTGAATCCTAGTCTTTGATCTCCCAGCAGCCCCGTGGGCCCTACTCTGTCCATCTGTGCCTCCTCACCTGGCCCTGCTATGAGGAATGCAGCCTCTCCCACTCCCTCTCTGCCAGCTGGCTGCCCTCTCTTCTGGCACTACAGCAGACTGTAGTGGGAGTAAGGTGTAACTCAGTGCCTCTCCAGCAGAATCTATGTTCCACTGAGAAAAAAATCTGCGAGGACATGAATTCTGTGCATGCGCAGTGGCACAGAATTCAACCAGGAGTAAGATTAGTGTGCAGCAATGGGTGAATTTGTTCAGGTAACAAAGAAATGACAAAAACTTTCAATCTGAAATTTTAACCCAATTGCAAAGCTTTGTGGTTTGCAAACTTAACTTTTGTAAAATTTCATGTGTCTGCAGGCTTCCTGTTTTTTGTTGGGAGGGACTCCTAGGTACTGATTTGAAGTTTGAGAGGGAATTCTCATAACATATTCAAACCTGCTCAAAGTCGGGAAGTACTGAAAATGGCATGAGAAAAGCTGATCTTATGATAATTCATGATTCCAAACTACTTAGTAGTATTTTCCAATTTAGCCAAATGCCTTAGATTTGGATAAATTGGAAAATATTACTAAGTATTTGGAATCATGAAGTTGTTGTCCCATAACAACACAGATTGCAGTTTTCTGGCAAACCTATTGTATTAGACTCTCCATGAAAGTTCTGTACATGAAGGATGAACATTTTCACAAAAATAAAATGAATGCATAAACTGTGCAATTTCATATATTATGATGCAGACACTTTTGGTTCATGCCTATTTTGCTTGTTTTCTAATATATAATAATAACTAGTGTTGGAAACACTTCTCATCTAATTATCTGTGTCCATTTTTGAAGTCCAAACAAATTTATTTCTAAAGTTTCAACTGTGGCAAAACTTCTCTAATGTTTAGGAAATCTATCATTTCACTCAACCAACAGGAATTGTCTGAGTAAAGCTGAGCAATTTTGCTTTGAACACTAAACAGCACTATCTGTTGAAATCCAAACATTTTCCCCATGTGCTGAACTTAATTTTACCATCCACTGATATGCCTGAAAAAGCTATTTGCTTCTTCATCTGTGCAGCACATTGCAGCAATTTGGTCCTGCATACCACTGTCTGAAACTTCAACTGTGAACAATCTTTTTTGATGGGTTTTTTTTCAAGTCCTACATCTGGGTGTATTTTACAATATCAAAACCCACCAGATAAAGAGAAATATAATATTAATCACAGACATGACTTACTGTATGCATTCTGTGTGTAATATCTTTAAGCCCTCCTTGGACAGGAACCCAAAGAAACAAATGATCCTGCAAAATCCAGTGAGTGTTCCACACAGAGTGAGCCTCAAATATCAAGCTCAATATTGCCAACCCTATGCACTTATTTAAAAAAAAAAAAAAAAAAGGAAAGCTGAGAATCTTGCATAATCCTATGACTCCAGGAACTGCTGCTGTGAGAAACACAGGAAATAGTTTGAAACTCAGGATTAAAATGACAAGATTTGGCAACACGTCATGCTTAAATGGGAGATTCTGTAAATATACTATATTTTAAATTAGGGCTGTCAATTGCAGTTAACTCACATGATTAACTCAAAAATGAATTGCGATTAATCACAGTTTTAATCACACTGTTAAACAATAGAATACCAATTGATATTTGTTAAATATTTTTGGATGTTTTTCTACATTTTCAAATATATTGATTTCAGTTACAACACAGAATACAAAGTGTACAGTGCTCACTTTATATTATTATTTTTGTTTACAAATATTGTGCTGTAAAAATGATAAGCAGAAGAAATTGTACTTTTCCATTCACCTTATACCAGTACTGTAGTGCAATCTCTTTATCATGAAAGTGCAATTTAAAAATGTACGTTGGTTTTTTTGGTTACATAACTAATGGTGGTTAAAGCATGAGGGGACATATGAATCTTTAGCTTATCTGGCACATAAATATCTTGTGATGCCGGCTATAACAGTGCCACGCAAACCCTTTTCTCACTTTCAGGTGACATTGTAAATAAGAAGCAGGCAGCAATATCTCCTGCAAAAGTGAACAAACTTGTTTCTCTTAGAAATTGGCTGAATAAGAAGTAGGACTGAATGGACTTGTAGGCTCTAAAGTTTTACATTGTTTTGTTTTTGAGTGCAGTTTTTCATACATAATTTTACATTTGTAAGTTCAACTTTCATGATAAAGAGATGGGACTATAGTACTTGTATGAGGTGAAATGAAAAATACTATTTCTTTTTTTTACAATGCAAATATTTGTAATCAAAAATAAATATACAGATGCTCCCCAACGTATGCAATCGTTCCATTCCGGAACATTTTGCGTAACTCAAACTTTGCATAAGTTGGAAATGTATACCCAACCATTATGCAAAAAAACCAAAACAAAAAACAAAAAAAACCCCTCCTATTTGTCACAGTAGATAGTATGAATAAATAGAATAAGTGATAGTATACTGAGATATAGAGGTTAACTGCTTGGATGGGATTCATAAATAGTTGTGTCATCCTAAACAAGTGTGAATAAAATCTTTATGTAATTTGTTGCCTGCCTCTGTGATGTACGTGAGTTATAAAATAGATGTATGTTACAGGAGAGGTTTTGTGAAGTATTTTGGAAAGGGAGGGGGGCTATGTAAGTGTAGCTTATGCACAGCATATTTTAATGCAATAAAATTGGAAATAAAACTCCTATCCCAACTTGGATCTCAGACTTTTCTAAGATGATCTAATGGAGCATCGATAGCTCTCCATTAGCTCACTTTTTATGAATTCTTCAAAGGAAAAGCACATTATAAGAGCTAAACATTTATTATTAGCTCACCTAGTAGAGATAACTGGTGAACTCTCAATTAGAGATGTTATATTCTCCATCAGGTCAGTCAGAAGGATGAAGGTCATGAGTATTCATCCTACTATAGGAAATCCACTGTAATTTATAGTCTATTTGCACACAATTGCTTTAGTTTTAAGTCTTTTTCCGTTCCATTGTCTTTCATTCATTCATTCACAAAGTATATTTCTGATTCTGATGTGTTATGTTTGAATGAGGGAAACCATTTGGGAAATTCAATATGCATTGCAGATTTCAGAGAACAAGCTGCATGAAACATTTTTAAGGTGATTCAGTAGAAGCAGAGTTTCTAACTTGCTGGTTTGTTAACTGATATATTTGATTCATATATAGCTATCCTCCTCATTTGGGTAAATGATCAGGCATTTTCCCTGATAAAGTCAACACCCACATCTTCACACTCTAGAATCTCCATATTTGAGAAGCTGGCTTGCAACTACATGGCAATTGTTGTGGTTACGGGGCAAGAGTTTAAGTAAAGACCAGGGCTCTAGTCCTGTCTCTGATATTATACCTTAGTTCCTCCATCTGATAATCTTATCAGACCTACTTAACAGTAATATCCTGAAGCTTAATCAGTGATGCCTGGGAAACGCTTTAAGATAAGGTACAGCATAGAAATAAATATGCAGGTCTGAACATAAAGATTTTAACTACTGCATACAAAAATGACTTGTTTGCATTAGAGTGCCAATAGATGGAACCTAAACAATTTCACTGGGGGAAAATCTCCTTGAATGCTCATGTGTAGAATAAGTGTTTTCTTTGTAATCCTTAATAGAATTTCCTGTAGCAGGTCTTGCCAACTCTTGATGGATCAAAACAAGACTTCCTCTTCCTAGCTGGCAAAATCTTTGTAGATCTGCTGACCACGTATGCAATCTGGAGAGGAGAAAGTTGAAGTTTGTTTGAATTTTAATGAGAAGCAACTGATCTGAAATCCTGGTACTGTGGCAGATGGACTGTAGTACCTGGTGCATGGTTTTTAAGCTGTACTTGTGTGAAGCAAGGGTGACATCTAATGGCTGGTTTCAGAGTAGCAGCCATGTTAGTCTGTATTCGCAAAAAGAAAAGGAGAACTTGTGGCACCTTAGAGACTAACAAATTTATTTGAGCATAAGCCTTCGTATAGCCACTATAAGACAAAGTGTGTTCACCTTACCATTTCTTATTGCAAAGTGGTGACATGAATACGTTGTATTACCTTCTATGAGTGGAAGTGTTAATAGATTTTAAATATATTTTTATTTGATGGTCCAGATTTGTTGGAATCTTCTCCCTACCAAACCTCCTCAAAGATTTCAACCATATCTACTTGTGTCCTACAGCTCTCATAACTAAGGAACTGAGCACACAGATGGATTTAAAACAAAGCTACAATATTTGGGAATCTGTAACGCATAGTGCTATATTTCCTCACTTGTGATAATTATTTGAAAATGTTTTGATAGTAGTTTGGTATAATAAATGAACTGCTAATGTTATACCTGAGCTAAGGCCAAATTCATTCCTGACCAGAACAGGGCTCAGTGTAGGGAGTAAGGGGAGGGGGCCAAAGTGTCTTTACCTCTGTATTATGTCTCCCCTATGCTGGGGCTATTATCAGGGGATAGTTTAATGCATAACACAGGTTGGAGCAGCCACAGGAGCTCCCTAAATGGCATCTGGCTGCCTTTTTGAAGACTTTACAGCCACTTTGCCCTGGCAGAGCCATAATAAATTGACCACAGGTCAGTGGTATAGTGGGCTCCGAATAGCTAGGTATTCTCTATAGAGTAGTGATTTAATGCACCTTGATGTAAAAGACAAGTCGTTATTTTTGAAATAAATCCTCAAAACCCATCTGTAGCAGGGCAGGTTCTGTTCCTGCCTTTTCACATCACAGCAACTGGCTCGGACTCTACTGGTAGCATATCCACCATGCCACTTCTTTGCGTTCCCTAACCAACACCTTTGCAGTCCCATGCAACAGCACTATTTACAGTATCCTCTGTGCTTTCGGCCCTCTCCTCAGGATCTGAGAGGAGCAGAGGTTTCCCTTCTCTGAGGCCTCTGTGAGGCTGGGCTCAGCTAGGCCTCTTCCTCTATCCCCTTGGCACTTCCTTCCTGTTCCTCTTTATCCAGTGGATGGGCTAATTGGCTCATTAGCTCACCCAGATTTCTCCAGGAGAACTAATTGGTGACAGAGTTACGAACATTTCAGAGTTATGAACAACCTCCATTCCCGAGGTGTTCATAACTCTGAGGTTCTACTGTAATAAGGTGATAAGAAACAGTCAGCATGGATTTTTCAAGAACAAATTGTGTCAAACCAACCTGATAGTTCTAATAAATTTGTGAATTCCACTAAGCTCTTGGTCTCAGTGATGTATTTGTGGCAATGAGGTTAATTATGTATTTTATTTTTCCTTCTATCCGCCTGAAATGTATTACTTTTAGAGTGATGCATATCCCCACTCCATTAAACATTTGTGTATCATGTTCAAGACTTAAATTGGGTACGTAGTACCATGTGTGGCCCCTTCTCTTTGGGGTGAATTCCCCATGCAATGTTAACTACTTCTGCCATTTTAACAGACTGTTTTTGTAACAATCTAGCATGGGTCTGTGTAACATAGAAATACATAATTTCTCTTCTTGCATTGTACTTGGCATGAACATAATGTGATCCTCTTAAAAAGGGACTAAAGTAGTTGTTGTATGAGCCCTGTGAATGGAGGTGAATTTCCATCGCAGTGAGTACTTTGCGGAGTTTTTATTTTGGACAGGCCATCTGGAAACTCAGGTACATTTACACTGCAAAGAAAAACCAGTGGCAGCATTTCTCAGAGGCTGGGTCAACTGACTCAGACTAGTTCTATGGGGCTAAAAATAGCAGTGTAGATGAGGCTGGGCCTAGAGCCTGGGCAATGAAACCGGTGAGCAGGGAGAGCGGAAACTTTTGCAATTGGGATCAACTAGTTATCTTTAGCTTCGATTAATTTAAAACAAACAAACAACCCCACCCCCCATTCCAAATTCCCTCCCCCCCCAAATATTTTAACAAAATGAAATTCAATCGGAGAAAAAATAGCTTGACATCTCTCAGAGTAGCAGCCGTGTTAGTCTGTATTCGCAAAAAGAAAAGGAGTACTTGTGGCACCTTAGAGACTAACAAATTTATTAGAGCATAAGCTTTCGTGAGCTACAGCTCACTTCATCGGATGCATTTGGTGGAAAAAACAGAGGAGAGATTTATATACACACACACAGAGAACATGAAACAATGGGTTTATCATACACACTGTAAGGAGAGTGATCACTTAAGATAAGTCATCACCAACAGCAAGGGGGGGAAGGAGGAAAACCTTTCATGGTGACAAGCAGGTAGGCTAATTCCAGCAGTTAACAAGAATATCAGAGGAACAGTGGGGGGTGGGGTGGGAGGGAGAAATACCATGGGGAAATAGTTTTACTTTGTGTAATGACTCATCCATTCCCAGTCTCTATTCAAGCCTCAGTTAATTGTATCCAGTTTGCAAATTAATTCCAATTCAGCAGTCTCTCGTTGGAGTCTGTTTTTGAAGCTTTTTTGTTGAAGTATAGCCACTCTTAGGTCTGTGACAGGCCCAACAAAGAAAACAACAGAACGCCACTAGCCATCACCTTCAGCCCCCAACTAAAACCTCTCCAACGCATCATCAAGGATCTACAACCTATCCTGAAGGACGAGCCATCGCTCTCTCAGATCTTGGGAGACAGACCAGTCCTTGCTTACAGACAGCCCCCCAATCTGAAGCAAATACTCACCAGCAACCACAGACCACACAACAGAACCACTAACCCAGGAACCTATCCTTGCAACAAAGCCCGTTGCCAACTCTGTCCACATATCTATTCAGGGGATACCATCATAGGGCCTAATCACATCAGCCACACTATCAGAGGCTCGTTCACCTGCGCATCTACCAATGTGATATATGCCATCATGTGCCAGCAATGCCCCTCTGCCATGTACATTGGCCAAACTGGACAGTCTCTACGTAAAAGAATGAATGGACACAAATCAGACGTCAAGAATTATAACATTCAAAAACCAGTTGGAGAACACTTCAATCTCTCTGGTCACTCGATCACAGACCTAAGAGTGGCTATCCTTCAACAAAAAAGCTTCAAAAACAGACTCCAACGAGAGACTGCTGAATTGGAATTAATTTGCAAACTGGATACAATTAACTTAGGCTTGAATAGAGACTGGGAATGGATGAGTCATTACACAAAGTAAAACTATTTCCCCATGGTATTTCTCCCTCCCACCCCACCCCCCACTGTTCCTCTGATATTCTTGTTAACTGCTGGAATTAGCCTACCTGCTTGTCACCATGAAAGGTTTTCCTCCTTCCCCCCCCTGCTGTTGGTGATGGCTTATCTTAAGTGATCACTCTCCTTACAGTGTGTATGATAAACCCATTGTTTCATGTTCTCTGTGTGTATATAAATCTCTCCTCTGTTTTTTCCACCAAATGCATCCGATGAAGTGAGCTGTAGCTCACGAAAGCTTATGCTCTAATAAATTTGTTAGTCTCTAAGGTGCCACAAGTACTCCTTTTCTTCTTGACATCTCTGGCACTGTGGAGGTTAATATCAGAACATCGCCATTTGGTGGCAGCAAAGAGCATTAATTATTGAATTGATAACAAACTAAATAAATGTAAAAAGAAAAGGAGTACTTGTGGCACCTTAGAGACTAACAAATTGATTAGAGCATAAGCTTTCGTGAGCTACAGCTCACTTCATCGGATGCATTTGGTGGAAAAAACAGAGGAGAGATTTATATACACACACAGAGAACATGAAACAATGGGTTTATCATACACACTGTAAGGAGAGTGATCACTTAAGATAAGCCATCACCAGCAGCGGGGGGGGGGGGAGGAAAACCTTTCATGGTGACAAGCAAGGTAGGCTAATTCCAGCAGTTAACAAGAATATCAGAGGAACAGTGGGGGGTGGGGTGGGGGGGGGAGAAATACCATGGGGAAATAGTTTTACTTTGTGTAATGATTCATCCATTCCCAGTCTCTATTCAAGCCTAAGTTAATTGTATCCAGTTTGCAAATTAATTCCAATTCAGCAGTCTCTCGTTGGAGTCTGTTTTTGAAGCTTTTTTGTTGAAGGATAGCCACTCTTAGGTCTGTAATCGAGTGACCAGAGAGATTGAAGTGTTCTCCAACTGGTTTTTGAATGTTATCATTCTTGACGTCTGATTTGTGTCCATTCATTCTTTTACGTAGAGACTGTCCAGTTTGGCCAATGTACATGGCAGAGGGGCATTGCTGGCACATGATGGCATATATCACATTGGTAGATGCGCAGGTGAACGAGCCTCTGATAGTGTGGCTGATGTGATTAGGCCCTATGATGGTATCCCCTGAATAGATATGTGGACAGAGTTGGCAATGGGCTTTGTTGCAAGGATAGGTTCCTGGGTTAGTGGTTCTGTTGTGTGGTGTGTGGTTGCTGGTGAGTATTTGCTTCAGATTGGGGGGCTGTCTGTAAGCAAGAACTGGCCTGTCTCCCAAGATCTGTGAGAGTGATGGGTCGTCCTTCAGGATAGGTTGTAGATCCTTGATGATGCGTTGGAGAGGTTTTAGTTGGGGGCTGAAGGTGATGGCTAGTGGCGTTCTGTTGTTTTCTTTGTTGGGCCTGTCCTGTAGTAGGTGACTTCTGGGTACTCTTCTGGCTCTGTCAATCTGTTTCTTCACTTCAGCAGGTGGGTATTGTAGTTGTAGGAATGCATGATAAAGATCTTGTAGGTGTTTGTCTCTGTCTGACGGTTGGAGCAAATGCGGTTATATCATAGAGCTTGGCTGTAGACAATGGATCGAGTGGTATGATCTGGATGAAAGCTAGAGGCATGTAGGTAGCAATAGCGGTCAGTAGGTTTCCGATATAGGTGGTGTTTATGTGACCGTCGCTTATTAGCACCGTAGTGTCCAGGAAGCGGATCTCTTGTGTGGACTGGTCCAGGCTGAGGTTGATGGTGGGATGGAAATTGTTGAAATCATGGTGGAATTCCTCAAGAGCTTCTTTTCCATGGATCCAGATGATGAAGATATCATCAATGTAGCGCAAGTAGAGTAGGGGCATTAGGGGACGAGAGCTGAGGAAGCGTTGTTCTAAGTCAGCCATAAAAATGTTGGCATACTGTGGGGCCATGCCAGTACCCATCGCAGTGCCGCTGATTTGAAGGTATACATTGTCACCAAATGTGAAATAGTTATGGGTGAGGACAAAGTCACAAAGTTCAGCCACCAGGTTAGCCGTGGCAGTATCAGGGATACTGTTCCTGACGGCTTGTAGTCCATCTTTGTGTGGAATGTTGGTGTAGAGGGCTTCTACATCCATAGTGGCTAGGATGGTGTTTTTAGGAAGATCACCAATGGACTGTAGTTTCCTCAGGAAGTCAGTGGTGTCTCGAAGATAGCTGGGAGTGCTGGTAACAAAGGGCCTGATGAGGGAGTCTACATAGCCAGACAATCCTGCTGTCAGGGTGCCCCAATGATGGGGCGTCCAGGATTTCCAGGTTTATGGATCTTGGGTAGCAGATAGAATACCCCAGGTCGGGGTTCTAGGGGTGTGTCTGTGCGGATTTGTTCTTGTGCTTTTTCAGGGAGTTTCTTGAGCAAATGCTGTAGTTTCTTTTGGTAACTCTCAGTGGGATCAGAGGGTAATGGCTTGTAGAAAGTGGTGTTGGAGATCTGCCTAGTAGCCTCTTGTTCATACTCTGACCTATTCATGATGACGACAGCACCTCCTTTGTCAGCCTTTTTGATTATGATGTCAGAGTTGTTTCTGAGGCTGTGGATGGCACTGTGTTCTGCATGGCTGAGGTTATGGGGTAAGCGATGCTGCTTTTCCACAATTTCAGCTCGTGCACGTCGGCGGAAGCAGTCTATGTAGAAATCCAGGCTGCTGTTTCGACCTTCAGGAGGAGTCCACCCAGAACCTATCCTTGCAACAAAGCCCGTTGCCAACTCTGTCCACATATCTATTCAGGGGATACCATCATAGGGCCTAATCACATCAGCCACACTATCAGAGGCTCGTTCACCTGCGCATCTACCAATGTGATATATGCCATCATGTGCCAGCAATGCCCCTCTGCCATGTACATTGGCCAAACTGGACAGTCTCTTCGTAAAAGAATGAATGGACACAAATCAGACGTCAAGAATGATAACATTCAAAAACCAGTTGGAGAACACTTCAATCTCTCTGGTCACTCGATTACAGACCTAAGAGTGGCTATCCTTCAACAAAAAAGCTTCAAAAACAGACTCCAACGAGAGACTGCTGAATTGGAATTAATTTGCAAACTGGATACAATTAACTTAGGCTTGAATAGAGACTGGGAATGGATGAGTCATTACACAAAGTAAAACTATTTCCCCATGGTATTTCTCCCCCCCACCCCACCCCCCACTGTTCCTCTGATATTCTTGTTAACTGCTGGAATTAGCCTACCTTGCTTGTCACCATGAAAGGTTTTCCTCCTTTCGCCCCCTTGCTGCTGGTGATGGCTTATCTTAAGTGATCACTCTCCTTACAGTGTGTATGATAAACCCATTGTTTCATGTTCTCTGTGTGTGTATATAAATCTCTCCTCTGTTTTTTCCACCAAATGCATCCGATGAAGTGAGCTGTAGCTCACGAAAGCTTATGCTCTAATAAATTTGTTAGTCTCTAAGGTGCCACAAGTACTCCTTTTCTTTTTGCGAATACAGACTAACACGGCTGCTACTCTGAAACCTAAATAAATGTCTATCTGACTTCCATGTTCTTGTTCCCTTTGCCTCTCGGGATTCTTCTAAAAGCACAAATGGGTGGAGAGTCTATCTGTCATTGAGAATATTCTCAACACCATAAAGTATTTTTATAGGTTGGAGAAACCTGATCTGCAGATGAGTAAAGTGACTTATCTGAGTAGTGACACAGCTGGGACTAAACTCAAGTTCCAGATACCTTGTCCTGAGCATCTTTGTCCAGACTGTACTGTCAATTTATGAATGTTTCATACTTTACCGTATATTCCATGCTGATGACTTATTTTAAAACATCTTTCAGAGTAGCAGCCATGTTAGTCTGTATTCGCAACAAGAAAAGGAGTACTTGTGGCACCTTAGAGACTAACAAATTTATTTGAGCAGAAGCTTTCGTGAGCTACAGCTCACTTCATCGGATGCATTCAGTGGAAAATACAGTGGGGAGATTTATATACACACAGAGAGAACATGAAACAATGGGTTTTATCATACACACTGTAAGGAGAGTGATCACTTAAGATGAGCTATTACCAGCAGTTGACAAGAACATCTGAGGAATGGTGGGGGTGGGGAAATAACATGGGGAAATAATTTTACTTTGTGTAATGACACAGATCAGACGTCAAGAATTATAACATTCAAAAACCAGTCAGAGAACACTTCAGTCTCTCTGGTCACTCGATTACAGACCTAAGAGTGGCTATTCTTCAACAAAAAAACTTCAAAAACAGACTCCAACGAGAGACTGCTGAATTGAAATTAATTTGCAAACTCGATACAATTAACTTAGGCTTGAATAGAGGATGGGTCATTACACAAAGTAAAAGGTTTCAGAGTAGCAGCCGTGTTAGTCTGTATTCGCAAAAAGAAAAGGAGTACTTGTGGCACCTTAGAGACTAACAAATTTATTTGAACATAAGCTTTCGTGAGCTACAGCTCACTTCATCGGATGCATTCGGTGGAAAATATAGTCTGTGTATGATAAAAAACGATTTTTTCATGTTCTCTGTGTGTGTATATAAATCTCCCCACTGTGTTTTCCACCGAATGCATCCGATGAAGTGAGCTGTAGCTCACGAAAGCTTATGCTCAAATAAATTTGTTAGTCTCTAAGGTGCCAGAAATACTCCTTTTCTTTTTTACAC
Organism: Dermochelys coriacea; assembly: GCF_009764565.3. Classification (NCBI taxonomy): domain Eukaryota; kingdom Metazoa; phylum Chordata; order Testudines; family Dermochelyidae; genus Dermochelys; species Dermochelys coriacea. The sequence continues at coordinate 134,953,323 of NC_050068.2, read as the reverse complement.
AAAGTAAAACTATTTCCCCATGTTATTTCCCCACCCCCAACCCCCCACTGTTCCTCAGACGTTCTTGTCAATTGCTGGAAATGGCCTACCTTGATTATCATCACTAAAGGTTTTCTTCCTCCCTTCCCCTCCCCCCTTGCTGGTAATAGCTCATCTTAAGTGATCACTCTTCTTACAGTGTGTATGATAAAACTCATTGTTTCATGTTCTCTGTGTGTGTATATAAATCTCCCCACTGTATTTTCCACTGAATGCATCCAATGAAGTGAGCTGTAGCTCACAAAACTTATGCTCAAATAAATTTGTTAAATCTCTAAGGTGCCACAAGTACTCCTTTTCTTTTTTTTAAAACTTCTAGCACAAATGCTTAATTTCTTTGTTGCTCTCTCTCTCTCTCTCTCCATTTTACACGTGTGTGTTTATACAGAGGAAAAACAAACCACATTTTATAAATACACACATGCACATAAACACATGTGCATGTGGGTATATGTTAAAAATTAGTCTGTGTCTTTTTTTTTTTTACCTACCCATGCATGCACATACATTTATATATTTAATAATTATGGGTGTGATCGAGAAGCACAAAGAAGCTAAGAGATTGTATGTCGATATGGAGTATATCTGAAACATTCAGAAATTCACTCAGGTCAAAATGATAAGCCTTTACTTTAATGAGCAGTTACTCACATGAGTAGTTCCACTGAAGTCATTGGGACTGCTTGTTTGAGTAAATGCTCACTAATGCATGTAAAGATCTCATCAGCTGGCTGTTTTTGCTGTTTGGTCCAGCAGTGCAGCTGTATCTATCACCAGTGAGAAATTTAACCGGAGGTGAGAATGATTGAGAGTGCCCATGAGGATGACCCAGCAACAGTAGACAGATGTTCCATTTGTGAGAGTCTCAGTGCTCACGGCTGGTTTAAGACTTTCACCTGAGCTGATATTTGATACCCTTTTTTCTTGTTTTGAGGTAATGTTTTTATTGGCTCTCTGAGAGCAGGAAAATCTGTTCTAGTCATCATCATAAACATATTATTTATTTGCTAAGCTTTGCAAACTGATGGATGATTAAAATCTGACCTGTACTGGAGACCCACCATCTCTTTTCACACACTTTGGTGAAGTTAGTAGAGGAGAGGAAGAAGTGGGGACATTTCTTTGACTCATAGATATTAAGGTCAGAAGGGACCATTATGATCATCCAGTCTGACCGCCTGCACAACACAGGCCACAGAATCTCACCCACCCACTCCTAAGAAAAACCTCACCTATGTCTGTGCTATTGAAGTCCTCAAATCATGGTTTAAAGACTTCAAGGTGCAGAGAATCCTCCAGCAAGTGACCTGTGCCCCATGCTACAGCGGAAGGCAAAAAACCACCAGGGCCTCTTCCAATCTGCCCTGGAGGAAAATTCCTCCAAATATGGCGATCAGCTGAACCCTGAGCATGTGGGCTAGATTCGCCAGCCAGATACCCAGGAAAGAATTCTCTGTAGTAACTCAGATCCCACCACATCTAACATCCCATCACAGGCCATTGGACCTATATACCATGAATAGTTAAAGATCAATTAATTGCCAAAATTATGTTATCCCATCATACCATCTCCTCCATAAACTTATCGAGTTTAATCTTGAAACTAGATAGGTTATGCTGGAAGGTGTTCACCATCAACCAGTTGTTTGATTTATAAGACAATTGCCCAGGTGCCTGAAGCTGTGGCTCTGCTAAACAGATGGCAGGGGCTCTGTGTGTCTCCCATTGTCCCCCTTCTGATTTTCTGACTCCCCCACACCCGTCCTCAAAATCAGTAGGGTTCTGCCCATTAATGCCTAGAACATTCCCTGAAATCAACTGGATGCAGTGTTCCAAAGTTAATCGGTTAAATCCAAACAGACCAAAAAATGCCATCAAGACAAGTGTTCAGCCTCACAAGCTCTGCCAATGAGACTGTTAGCTTACGAGAGCAAAAGAGTACAATGTGTGTACAAAGAAAAGGAGTACTTGTGGCACCTTAGAGACTCAGAAATTTATAGAATACAGACTAACACGGCTGCTACTCTGAAATGTGTGTACAGTGTCTACTGCTGCAAGCCCTGCTCCTAAACAGAGTGTCTGGACACTGCAGTAATACAATGAGTAAATACTGCAAGTGTCTCCCTCCCAGTGAGTGAAACGTAGCCTGTTTCCCTGGTGGTGACCAGCATGTAGCTCTTGTAGCTGAAAACCAAGTGTCCATTCATGAGATGTCCGGGGGAAAGCAATGGGGTTCTGTTCACTGCTGTAATGATGGCGATAACATCTTATTCCACAAGTTATCTTCCTGCACCTGTTCCAGGTTTTCAGGGCTTAACAAAGAACATTATTAGTATTGCTGCAAAAGACAGCATATCAGCAATGCAGTGCAATTTACTTTGGTGAGTGAAGGGAAAGTCAGATAGCAATAGGAAATTCCAAATCAAGGAATCCATATCTGTTAAATTAGGCTAATTAACACTTGAGTATAATCCGTCACCATGTGAAATTCTTTGATCTGTGAATAAAGTCGCTTTTTAAATCAAGCAGCTAGCAGTGAAGAAACTGGAGTATGTTTGTACATGTGGGAGAACTATTATATTGAGGTAAGGGTGACCTACTCTTTCCCAACAGGGGGCATGGGGAAGAAACCATATACTTGTTTATACTTCTAAGGATCAGATTGTTTGTATTTCCTTAACAAATCTTATTTTCTTTTCTTAAAAGGCAGGAGGCAAATTTGTCCCTAGAGTTACCTTAGCGAAAATACACAAGGGATGATGACTTTGGCCGAAAGACACTAACCTCTAATTGATTCTTCTCCCAGGGGGATTTTAGCGGTTACTGTTTTGCTGGTACAGTAGTCGAGCTAGAAAAGCATATATAGTGCATTCAGCCTGTAGTGGTCTTTAGGCAGAGATCCCAGACAACCGCCATGCTTGGCGTTTGCTTGGACTAGCTTTCCTCTTCTGTGACTTTTTCTGCACGTAGTTCCATTGGCTGGGCAGTGCTCATCTGTCCTCTCTTGTCAGACCTGCCACATTTCTGCACAGGGATTTCAGTGCTCACAAGGAAGCACTTCTTTTTGGTGGTGGTTGTTTTTCCTTTCCGATTGAATTTTTTTCTTAGCTATTTTTATGAGATATTTATTTGGTCCTGTGAGATCGGAAAGGATTGTCTCCATTTTTTTTTATAGATGTGGAACTGAGACAGAGAGGCTCAGGGAGTGTCTACATGGCAGGCTAGAGTGTGACTCTACAGCACATTAGCTTGCTGAGCACTAACTTGCCGTGTGAAGCCTGCTGTTGTACACTAAAAGTTCTGTCGTGCACTTTAATGTGCTCCCATTTAAAAAAAAAAATTGAGGTTGCAGTGTAATCATACAAAATACTTTTTAAAGTGTGTGCTGTTGTCATTAGTGCCAGTTTCTGACTCAACAGCAACATATGCACATTTCTCGGCGTGGAGGATTTTTTATAGTCCTTAGTATTCTGAACGAGTTGTCATGAAATGATGAACGAGTATCATTGGTGTTCACTCTGAGCAGAAGAACAGCTTAGTTACTGTCTCCACTCCTCTGACTCACTATATCCCATCTGACATAGAACAAGTTCTACTTGGGGTAACGTGTAACAGAATGATTCAACAAACATTTTTGTAGTTATTAGCTAATCTATCTATAATGATTGAAATTGAAACATATCAAATTTCCTAAAAGAAGTTCCTGCATACTGGAACATGACACGAAAAACTGGGATCATCCCAGTTTTACTGGGACAAAAGGTCACTTTTACTTAAAGTGATTCTTTTGGCCTAGAAAATATTAATGGGGATAGAGATTCAGAGGAGCCATTTAGTCGAAATAGATATCAATACTTTTGGAAAGATGATCTATTGTTATTGGAGAGAAAAACGTTCAAGATATATAACCTTCAAGTTTTATAGACCATTATTAGGTAGGCCTTATCCCAACTAAATTGATGCTTCATCACTATTGTCTGGTTCATTGTTGACTAATAATTATTTCTACATCTGAGTCAGGAAAGATAAGTCACTCTAGTGAAAATGTTTTGAGTTGCATAGCCTTTTTAGCTCATGAAGATCCAGCTGTCTTTCCTTCTGCTTTATGTAACTTTACCACTGAGAGAGTGGTCAGTGAAAACCAAGCTCCAGTTTTCAAAGACCTGATGGCTAGCGGTAACTATGTGGCTTGTATTGTGAAACAGGCAAAAAAACAGCTGAACATTTAGTTGCTTAATTTGCAGATTCCCCGTGGCATTATAAAGACACACATTTAGGTTTTAATTACTGGCTTAGTACTATCAGCACAATCTAATGGAGTTGACTCTGTTGATATCTGCTTTTATTTGTAAGTCTTTAAAATACTGGGAACATGAAGAGTAAATATCATAGTGATTTACTGTTTCTTTTTAATCACAAAACTTCAGTTAACTGCCTTATAGATTATACTATGACCATCTGTATGTGATTATTTTGTAATTACTGTATATGGCACTTTGGATAATACTGTAATGAGCACCTTATGTATATATTAGATCATATGTTGTGATTTCTCAGGGTTGATATAATTAATTAATTTTATATAAAAAACAGCTCCACACCCAAAGTGTCCTTGGGCTTAGGGTGCCCTTGACATACATTTAAAAACCAACACTAGATCTCAAAGCACTTTTAAAAAATGGGTAAGCATATTATCCCCATTCTTCAGATGGGGAAACTGAAGCACAGAGTGGTGGCATGCTCAAAGTAACAAAGCAAGTCCGTGGGAGAGCTGGAAAAGAAAACAAATATCTTGACTTCCAATCCAGTGCCTGATTTACTGACTTATTTATGTGCAGTTCCTTCTATAATGTCTCTGACTGATAAACAAAGATTTGGGTAGAGAGAAAGTAGTACATTTGGGATGCTTAATCTAGTGGCAAAAAGAACATGTGGTGAAGGGGCCAGATTTGGCCCCAAGCACCTGTTAAAATTCCCCAAAGTTAACAGCAATCTTATAACAAAAATAGCTTTTGGATGTGTTGTTTTGAATTCTGTTAATGTGACTTCTAAAATTTACTGTACCACAATGACATTACTTAGCTGTCATAGAAAGCACAGTATATCCCATCTAGTAAATGGCTGGTCAGTATAGGAATCTCTGTGTTGTTTTGAGCATGTGGGGAATTGCTTGGAACTTCATGTAAAGTATCAAAAATTAACACAGATAATGGTACAGTGAAGTTATATATTGATCACATGTATTTGTATCCACAGCATATTTATTTTCTCTTACAAATAGAATCATAGAATATTAGGGTTGGAAGAGACCTTAGGAGGTCATCTAGTCCAATCCCCCGCTCAAAGCAGGACCAACCCCAACTAAATCATCCCAGCCAGGGCTTTGTTAAGCCAGGCCTTAAAAACCTCTAAGGATGGAGATTCCACCATCTCCCTAGGTAACCCATTCCAGTGCTTCACCACCCTCCTAGTGAAATAGTGTTTCCTAATATCCAGCCTAGACCTCCCGCCCTGCAACTTGAGACCGTTGCTTTTTGTTCTGTCATCTGCCACCACTGAGAACAGCCAAGCTCCATCCTCTTTGGAACCCCCTTTCAGGTAGTTGACGGCTGCTATCAAATCCCCCCTCACTCTTCTCTTCTGCAGACTAAATAACCCCAGTTCCCTCAGCCTCTCCTCATAAGTCATGTGCCCCAGCCCCCTAATCATTTTTGTTGCCCTCTGCTGGGCTCTCTCCAATTTGTCCACATCCCTTCTGTAGTGGGGAGACCAAAACTGGATGCAATGCTCCAGATGTGGCCTCACCAGTGCCGAATAGAGGGGAATAATCACTTCCTTCGATCTGCTGGAAATTCCTATTAATATAGCCCAATATGCCCTTGGCCTTCTTGGCACACTGCTGACTCATATCCAGCTTCTCGTCCACTGTAATCCCCAGGTCCTTTTCTGCAGAACTGCTGCTTAGCCAGTTGATCCCCAGCCTCAAGATGGCAAAAGATATTCAGGTCCAAAAAAAAATGGGAAAAGGTTATTTTAAGATTAACTTCTGCTTTCTTGCCATGATTAAAAGAGGAAGAGCTGAACTACTCTATCAGAAGATTTTCACCTGGTATCTCCAGCATGACCATAACAAGGAAGTTGTGAAAATAATATCTTCAGAGTTTGACCTTCGGGAAACCCTCCATTGCCTATACTGCACTCATGCTACCATCTTTCATGCTCCTTTTGTGTCCTTGTCTCTGCTCATATTTCCATTCTTCCTTTTACACATTATGCTTAGAAATCCCTTCCTTCTGTGTGAAATGACCATCTTCTCTCTGTAGTAAAATTGCAGCTTAACACACTTCTTCCACGAGGGCTTTTAGCATTAATGCACTGAAGGGGGGAGGAGGAGAGAGCTTGGGTACGTGAATGACTATATGCCTGACAGCTTTTCCCACTTCATTCAAGCAAGAGGGCAAAGGAGAGGTGGGAAGAGGATGGCGTAATGATTCTGCCCATCCCACACACTGGCCAGGCATGAACAGGAAATCATTTGTATCCGAAGCTGTAAGAGAGGCTCCTTCTAGGGTGATGCACCGGCATCATCTATGCTTCAATCTAGCCCTCAGACTGTAAGCGTCTGGGATAGAGACTCCATTTACCTCTGTTTTGTATGGAGCTAAATCCTAGAAGCTCTCTGAACCAAACTTCTAAGAGTGATTTTTGTGGTGACTTAAATTAATTTTATACAGTACTGAGTCCCGGAAGTGACTGTTTATGACCTCCTGGGGCTTCGTGTTTAGTGTCTGTCTCGCTCCAGATCAAATGTAAAATAAAAAAATGTTTTGCTACCTGCCATCCCTGCAAACTCAGCCTAGGATTGGAGTGTTGTTTTATCATCATCATTTTGTGAGACACATCCTGCATTCATTTATACACATGCAAACCAAATTAATCACTGGGGTTTATACAACACAGTGATCAGCTTGGCTTATTATCTTTAAATTATGCCCTCGGTCACAGCTGTGTAACCCCAGCAAGGGCAGTGAGATATGGAGACAATTGATCTGTTTTGCAAAAATAAACAATTCTGCCTTTTTTAAATGATTTTTCTTAAAACAATGTTTCCTATTTGATTAAAACCTTTCCTCTCCTTCAGAACTAAGACGACAGAAGCTCGGGCTCATTTCAATTTAAATATAAGCCAGCACTAAGGAGATTCTTATAATACCTTAGGGTGGTGCTATATAAGCTCTTTCTGCCTGACAGGGCTGTCCTACAGCTGTATCTGTATACTGAACAAGTGCTACTTCTTATTCTGCTTCTGCTGGATGGATATGGATGCCTGGGACAATTCAGAGAGAGCCCCACTTGCTGACCAGGAAGTGTAAACAGGCCGGAGAGCCAATGATACACAAGGTGCTGCCAAGCCCTACTGAAGTAATTAGGGAGGAAGGTTGGTGCACATCTGTGAGAACAGGCCTGAGCTTAAAGAAAAGGGCTGCATTAACTGGCAAAAATGACCTTTGAAATTGTTTTGAGGCAGTATTCGAAAAAAAAACCCCACGATTTACACTGACTTTTAAACCACCCAGCTTTTCTTAGCTAAATCTGAGTGCTTATATTTTTGTGTCTGTGCTTACATACTGTGATTTCAAATATATATATTTATTTTTCTAGTGATGTGCTGTGCAAGCTATAATTTGAGGCAGAAGAGGGCGCCTTGTGCTCTTATTTGAGGCTAACCATGGGTTTGGCTCACAAAAGCCGGAGGAGGTTTTTGTTTCTTTGTTTCCTTAGTGTGATAGCGCAACATTCCTGTCTGAGATGCACTGCCATTGAATGTTCTGCTCTGCCTCTTCTGAGGGGTTTATATTCTCATTTACCATAAACTAACTAACAGAATGAGGGGATACCTTGCTAAATGATTCCCTCCAAATATGTCTCCTGCTTGATACAGACTGACAATGCATAACAGAAATGCATATTTAGGAGCCCTCAGTCAGGCCCGATTGTGGAACTAAAGAGAAAAAGGCCTGAACTATGATGAAAAATAAATACAGGGAGCTTTAAATAATATGGGATCTATTTTGCAGCATCAATAATATTGTCTATCACCATAGCTTTGTAATTCAATGTTTCTGATGCTAGGGATTTCTTTGTGATGAAAATGAGATGATCTAAGTGGAATGCAGGCATGTGTACATTGAAACTGAAGGAGACACATCCTGATGGGAGGAATGCTAACAACTGTGAATCAATGCACAGAAAAACTCTGGAGAGAAGTGTGTGTGCGCATGCATACTTGCATGCAGAGCAGCAGAAGCACATATTCAAACAGGGTGTTAAGCATAGCTAGCTAAGGAGGAAGAAAATGAAAGAAATCCATAGAACAAAAGGGAATGGTTTAAGATATTTTCCAGGAAAGCATGGTTTACTTTTTTTGTTGTTAATATGTAAGAGAGATGCCTAGGAAAGCACCAGATGTTGCAAATGTGCTATATTTATTTCAAAGGAAGTGCACATACACCGTGAATTCCCATCTGACATTGCTGTTCAGTTTTGCAGTGATAGTGTCATATATGGGAGCTTCAGTCTGTTCTAGAATCAGTAGTTAGCCAGCTATCACCACAAGGCGTGCTATGTGGCCAAATAAGGTAGTAAGTTCCTGCCTGTTGTCGTATGCAGTCATGGCTGGGTTATGTGTCAGTGAGCCAGAGAACAGAAAACCACAAACTTCTTGCAAGCACTCTTACTTTTGCTTGTAGAAGAATGAGGATTTCACTATGACTTGGTAATAAACAAGCCAAGAAAAAAGGCAATTTATGCTTAAATTCCTTTGGACTTTTAGGGTCTTTGGTCAAGCTAAAAATAAAAGCAAATACTTTTACATACTATTGCTTAGGAAAAAAAAACAAACAAACTTCAAATTGTAATGTATCCCTAAAATAACATTTGTAAAAGCAACAGTAATTGACTAAAAAGTTTAACAAGCCCACTACAGTACATTTCTTCCCACCCCTGCAGCTATTACATGTCAACAGCTTCATTTAGAGACATGCTCAACAAAAAACTTCTATCTGATTACTCAAAATTTGGAGAAATTTTAGAACTAAAACCAAACTGCAGCTGGGACCTGTTTCCAGTATCATTACTCTCTCTTAGCATTATGGAGCCATGTAAAGAGATTATGGCACTTGTTGGCACCTGTAGAACAAGACATATTTCTAAACAGAGGACCTCTTGCATAAAACTTACATTTTCAATATTCAGAGTAGCAGTTGTGTTAGTCTGTATTCGCAAAAAGAAAAGCAGTACTTGTGGCACCTTAGAGACTAACAAATTTATTAGAGCATAAGCTTTCGTGAGCTACAGCTCACTTATGAGAGCTCACTATCACTCATGAAAGCTTATGCTCTAATAAATTTGTTAGTCTCTAAGGTGCTACAAGTACTGCTTTTCTATTTTCAATATTGTATAGAATCAAAAGCTGCCAGGTATTGAAGAGGACTGCAGCTGTCACAAAGTGCAGGAAATGTACAAGGGTGTGGATGCATATAAATTAAAATTTAAAGGAACTTTTCAACCTTTCTGTATGCTAAGATTTCGGCTTAGGTGACTTTCATAAACTGGCTCCAGAGTTTCCTCTCTAGTATTAGAACGTGGTACATTCTGGAGCATACCAGCTGAGTAGAGCTGGCCAGTCAAATTCATGTTTCAGAGTAGCGGCCGTGTTAGTCAGTATTCGCAAAAAGAAAAGGCGTACTTGTGGCACCTTAGAGACTAACAAATTTATTTGAGCATAAGCTTTCGTGAGCTACAGCTCACTTCATCAGATGCATTTGGTGGAAAATACCTCTGTATTGCATTGTATTGTAAATGCATCCGATGAAGTGAGCTGTAGCTCACGAAAGCTTATGCTCAAATAAATTTGTTAGTCTCTAAGGTGCCACAAGTACGCCTTTTCTTTTAGTCAAATTCATGAGACCTAAAAATAAACTATTAGACATTTTTCTGGTATAGTCTGAATGCATATACAGTAATGGACTTTGTCTCCCTTCCTCCCACCTAGGTATTTACATAGCTCTCATCATCATAGTATCAGGTATTGAGGTGGGTTGTATTGTCCCCATTTCACGGCTGGGTAGTGGAGACACAGAGAGACTAAACACATAATAATTGTGTAGCAAAACAAGAACTGACTCAGGTATCTCCTGAGTCCAGGCACCAGTGCTTGCACCACACAACCATTCTTCTACTCTCTCATTTTGTCTAGCCCCCTTTTTCTTTTCTTTGTCCCTTCACACGATCTTGCCAGTATTGGTGCGAGAGTCTTCTCCTCTGCAGCTTCTGCCATTTCCAACAAACTTCCAGCATCTATCTCCTTTGCAACTGCAGCTTGAAAACATGTTTTTTTCCCTTGCTTATACCACTAAATTTTTGTCTCCTGTTCTATTATGTATGTCCTAACATTGCAATTATTTTAAGTTTTTTGGGATATAGTATGAAAGATAGCATGCAAAATGAGGGCTGGAACCTGCAGACACTGACTTATGCAAGCTGCAGTTCCCCTGGTTTCACTAGGAGTGCTTATGTGAGGGGCTGGGCCCTAAGCACCCATTGTATTGATTTGTGGGGTGTTCAGCTCAAGAAAATAGGACTTTAAAGGCAAACGAGTGCAGACACCAGAGCAGACAATAATGATGCAAAACTGAGACCTTTCAACAGTATCATTTGGGCGCCACTTCTGAAGCATCTGTTTGTTTTAACCTTGGTTGTTGGGGAAGCCAAAGCAAATGGCTTGAAGTTGATGTATCACAGTGAAAAATAACTGATCGATACAGCTGCTAGTTGAGGGGAAACCTTTTTTTTCCTTTCTTTTTTTGTTTCCAGCCACAACGTGCTCCATCATTGTCAGCATCTCCCGTGCATAGCTGATGAATCTCCATTCTAGGCAGGCAGTTTATAGCTCATAAATACTTGGGTGTGTCGGACAGTAATAGATCCCTTAGGAATGGCTGTAGTGTCTGGATGGTGGCTGAATAGATCCCTCTTAAGATCTCTCCAGAATAGAAAATGGATTTTAATGGTCACAAACAGATGGCATTCATGAAAGGCGGAAATATAGATGATTATAGCTCATGTCACACAGGGCAGAGAAAATAATCTGCTATATTTAAAGCTTTTTTTCTATTAGAAACAGAAATGTAGCTTCAAGCAGTTCTTGTACAATGCAATAATGTAGCAGTTAAAATGAGCTACTAAAGATTTAGTGGTTCTGTTCAACCCAGGTAAGAAAAACAAAAGTTCAGATGCTTATCTGAACTATCCAAATCTCCAGAGTTTATGCAATCACACATTTAATAAAAGCTTTCTTATGTGTGGTGTGGGATTTTACTATAAGACTAGAAATAACATGAAACCAGCCTCAGTTGTGGTTTTTTGGCCCTTCCAACAGGCACACTAGAATGAGGAAGGTGCAATAGATAGTTATATATTTTAAAAATTCACCAATCTTTTTCACTCCCTCAAAGAGGGTGTTGCTCGAGTCGCGGGTGAAAGTTTAGGGTTGTTCTTTTATCCCAATCATTTTGCCTGGCCCTAATTATAAACTTCTGCTCTAAAAAATAATAAGCCAGTTTCTCTAATGCGATTCAAAACATGCACAGGGGGCAGGAATTTCTGTAAGTTACAGCTTGCAGCGTTCCTTCCTTACTGATTCATTGGGGATGGGGGTTGCCCACCCTCTGTGGAAAGGGTAGGAGGTTTTGTCCTTAAACGATCAGCTGATGGAGAAATCTCACAAGGTTTAATTGGCATTTTGCCATGGACAGCAGCTCTATCCTTAGCCACGTGTCCTCTTGGCTTACTTTCCCCTGACTTGTTGTATCCCCATAAAAGGGTTTCACTGGACCGTAGAGTGGGGGGAGAGGAGGGAGGAGTTCCACCAAGCCAGAGCAAGAACCATTCCTTCTGAACCTCCCCTTCTCCCTAACGAGATTTGCTGATTTTGGTGCGCCTCCATAGGGGAGAAGCAGAACCTGTGGATCCATCGCATAGCCGTTGCGCACAAACCCGCATAAAACTGATGCCTTCATTTATTGGTTGTGTTGGTCAGGGGAATGCCAGAGATTTTATATTATGGGGAGCTGTTTGGAGGCCCTTGATGGGCACTGCAGGGTGCTGCTGAGGTAGTGTGTTATTGGGGCTTGTTTGTGTATGACCCCTTGAACATGTAACCCCTTTTTATCTCTATGGAGAGTTATTGGTATAATTCTACAGCTCAGCACAATGAGGAAAATACCCTTAAAATACCATTATTTGGGAGTTTAATTCTTAAAAAGCATTTTTTTTAAAAGGGGCTTTCTTGAGTGAACACATATTGGGCAGCATCTACTCTGAAGGCCCAGCACTAGGGCCTGATCACTGTGAGGCCTGAGGGCCCTCAGCTCCCATCAAAGTCTTTGGGAGTTGATAGCTCTGTGCACATGAGAGTTGCTTCATAACTCTCCTGGCCAGACCCTTTCAGCCAGGCAGAATTCCCAGTCAATGACTTGGAATCCCTGAAATCAAATGGGAGTTTTGCCTCAACAAGAACTATGGGATTAGGCCCTGGTCTGTAATTTGTGGGAAACAGGCTTTGTGCTTCAGTGCATTGCTGCAGTGTGCAGTGTGATCCCTGGTTTTCAGGAGCTTTTTGTTGTGTTGCAGTTGTGTTTGGTGGCATTTTACGGTGTGTCACCTGCAGGAATTGCAAGCTGTTTCCTTCATGGGAGGGGAAAGTGAGAAGAAGAGTGAAGTAAGCTGCTGAAATGATTGATTCAGATAATACATGATGGTGCTGGCTAGTGGTCAGCATGGCACGGACGCTGAAGTGTCTGTTTTGGTTAGTGGGTTGAAGGTGGAGGAAGTATGAGGATGTGGAGGAAACTGATAATGGGAAGACCAATTAAGTTGACTGTGTGAATGTAAGTGAAGAAAATCATGTCAAGCCCATCCTACATCACTTCTGAGAGAGACAGAGTGCTCTCAGACTGTGTTTGCTACATTAATCCTATCCAAGAATGGATACTGAAGCAGATGGGGAAATGAATTTTGAGACTGCAGCCTACAACAGTGAGTCAAAATCCCTTTACTGGGATCCCTCTGGGACTTGGAAAAGACAAAGATCCAATACTAATCTTTTTGGCCCTGGTCCAAAGCCCATTGTGAAAGATTCCCATTGACTTCAGCAGGCTTTGGATCAGGTCCTTAGGTGTTCAGGCAATGTGTCCTCTAAGCACCATCAGAAATGCTGATGCTCGTACTGCATGTATGCAAACATGATATATTTTAAACAAACATATTAAGATGCAGTGTTGTTAACTCTTGATTTTTATCAAGAGTCTCGTGATATTTGATGTTTTTCTTAAAGCCCCAGATCTTGGAGTCATGAGAATACATAAAAATCTGTTTTCATTTTTTAAAAATAAGTTTCTAACCTTCATGGTTGCAGAGAAATGTATCTGATGAAGTGAGCTGTAGCTCACGAAAGCTTACGCTCAAATAAATTTGTTAGTCTCTAAGGTGCCACAAGTACTCCTTTTCTTGTTGTGAATACAGACTAACACGGCTGCTACTCTGAAAGCAGAGAAAAGCTTGAAACTGTGTACCCTAAAGTCAGAAAGCACATTTGAGGAGGTGGGAAGCCCAAATTTAATATATTTTTTTAAAAAGGTCATGATTTTAAAGCTTATCTATTGATTATTTTGGGGGAGGGGTGCTGACTCATGCTTTTTGAACGCTTGGGGTTGGCAGTACTGAGATAATTATAGAGGAATGCAGATAACCTTTCTCTCAGTCCTGCAGAGAAGAGGGGAGGATGAATATCGGGACTGAAGAACAAAGGGGACATGAGGATTTCTCTTAGTCCCTTTCAGGCTGGGTGAGCATGCCTGTCAGCTCCTGAAACAGAAGGCAGCAGCGTAACCTTGGTGTCCCTTAGAGCTTCAAGCCATGTGGGCAATTACTGAATGGATGTGGCATCTGGGAGAACAGTATGTGTTGGGTAACTATTGTGACGATGGATTGTGTGATCTGGACAGCTGTCCCCTACAGACAGGGCTGAGATAACCGACTAATTTCACAAAGGTCACCAAACGCCCATCAGATAGTAATGACTTCTAGTCTCAGCCAATTGAAAATGGATTCAAACCCATGACCTAGAGGTGAAAGGGGCCATATCCTATTCCAGCCCCCTGAGTCATCCAGTCTCCTATTACAATGATGTTTCTGTGCTGCTTTGGGGAGACTTTTTTGTCTTCTAATTTTCTGGCACTGCTGACATACTGTAGCTTAAAATTTTTTTTTAAGTGTTGGTTTCCCCAGTCTCTCTCTCTCCCATTTATTTTAATGTGCATCGTGTTAAATTGTAGCACATCAATCTGTAGCCTGTACTTCATTTATTAAAAATATCATCTTATTTTGGCTTTGATTTATTTAGAGCAGAACAGTATTTATATATATTTTATATATATAAGTTTTGTTTTTTTAAAGCTAGAAAGAACCATAGTGATCATCTAGGTTTCAGAGTAGCAGCCGTGTTAGTCTGTATTCGCAAAAAGAAAAGGAGTACTTGTGGCACCTTAGAGACTAATAAATTTATTTGAGCATAAACTTTCGTGAGCTACAGCTCACTTCATCGGATGCATTCAGTGGTCTGACATCTTGCATAACACAGACCATAAGACTTCCCTGAATTAGTTCCTGCTTCGAGTCTAATACTTAGATCAGCTGCAGTTCAGCTACATGTTTTGTTTCTCATTCCTTCTCTCATTTTTATAGCAACAAAAGTGGATTTAAAAAAAAAAAACTATGTAGGGCTTGTTTACACTTGCAGTGCTGCACCAGTGCAGCTGGTTGCTGTAGCACTTAGTGAAGACAATACAAGAGCTTCTCCCATCAGTGTAGGTACACCATCTCCCTGAGAGGTGATAGCATGTAGACGGGAGAAGCCCTCCCATCGACCTGACCCCTGGTGCAGACAGAGCTATGTCTGTATAGCTGCGTTGCTCAGGGGTCAGGATTTTCCACACCCCTGCGTGATGTAGTTATACCAGCATGAGTTGGTAGCATAGACCAAGCCTGGATTTTGATGCTATTTAAACCAGACAAGTTATTCATATTTGAAAAGCAGTTATTGTGTGTAATATGCTGGTCTGGTTGTGTGTGGTTTTGTGGCTCCCTGAGGTCATGACCCAACAATTACACTGTTTACTACTGCTTCAATGTAAAAGGAGTTCTCCTTTAGTGCAAGCGTTAGAACCTTGTGTTCTTGATGCCTGATGTTGCTCCCAGTGAAGTCAGTGACAAACCTCTAATGATGTCTGTGGGAAATGTGGGAGTATGGAGCCATAGTTTATTATATGTGCATATATAGAAGCTACTTACTTTACTGTCATCTGCACTGATGTCCCATATAGGAGCTGTAGGATACTAAACCCACCGGACAGATACCAAGTGCTGTGTCCATGCAGGGTAGTCTTTTATGCAAAATGTGCAGCACACAAGCCTCCATTAAGATGACAACATTAAATACAATAACCTTCCATAAAACAGTGTAAATTTGTCATTTAAAATAAAAAGTGCCAGGAAATTCAGGACTGAGTTATCTAACCACCTCACCTTGTTCCACATTGGTAATGCGCCGCACCATTCTGTTCTCAGACCCTCTAACTTCCTTCCTCTGATATACAAGAGTTAAGCACTAGCTAAGCTCTATTGTGCATTTGCTGTGGTTGGTTAAAAGCACTATTTGGCTCTGTGAAATCAGTATAGAAACCTGTAAGGAGCTTTTGACTCAATGTTTTGCAGCAGAGGTGAGGAGTCCTAGTATATGTGACTTGTAATATAGTATTGTTAAACAGTTACATGATGAGACACTGTTTTCCCTTTTCCCCTGCCCAAAATTGCCCATTGCCATTACCTGTTGTTTAGTCCTCTCTAATGTATGACATTTCATAGATTCTAAGGCCAGAAGGGACTATTGTGATAATCTAATCTGACCTCCTGTATAACACAGGCCATAGAACTTCCCCCAAAATAATTCCTAGACCATAGCTTTTAGAAAAACATCCAGTCTTGATTTAAAAAGTGCCAGTGATGGATAATCTACCATGATCCTTGGTAAATTGTTCCAATGGATAACTGTCCTCACTGCTAAAAATGTGTGCCTTATTTCCTGTCTGAATTTGTCTCTCTTCAACTTTCAGCCTTTGGATCATGTTATACCTTTCTCCACTAGATTGAAGAGCCAATTATTAAATATTTGTTCCCCATGAAAATACTTAGTGTGATCAAGTCACCCCTTAATCTTCTCTTTAAGATAAACAGATTGAGCTCTTTGAGTATCACTATAAGGCAAGTTTTCTAATCCTTTAATCATTCTTGTGGCTCTTCTCTGAATCCTCTCCAATGTATCAACATCCTTTCTTGAATTGTGGACACAGTATTCTAGCAGCAGTCACACCAGTGCCAAGTAGAGTGGGTGGGTGAGATTCTGTGGCCTGTGTTGTGCAGGAGGTCAGACTAGATGATCAGAATGGTCCCTTCTGACCTTAGTAGCTATGAATCTATGAATCTAGAACGGTAAAATAATCTCCTATTCAAGAATCCCCTGTTTACGCATCCAAGGAATGCATTAGCCCTTTTGTCTACAATGTCGCACTGGGGGCTTATATTCAGCTGATTATTCATCACGACTCCCAAATATTTTTCAATCACTGCTTTCTGAGATAGCCACCCCATCCTGTAAGTATGTCCTACGTTCTTTGTTTCTAGATCATAGAAGTGTAGGACTGGAAGGGACCTCAATAAGTCTTCTAGTCTAGTCCCCTACATTCAAGGCAGGGGATTAAGTAATAACTAGACCATTCCTGATAGGTGTTACATTTAGCCATATTAAAACACCTTGTTTGCTTGCATTCATTTTACTAAGCAAGCCAGACCACTCTGAATCAGTGACTTGTCCTCTTCGTTATTTACCACTCCCCTAATTTTTGTGTCATCTGCAAACTTTATCAGTGATCGTGTTATATTTTCTTCTAGGTCATTGATAAAAATGCTAAACAGCATAGGACTAACATTGAATCTCTGCAGGATCTCACTAGAAACATATGTGCTAAATGATGATGATTCATTTACAATTATGTTTTGAGACTTATCAGTTAGCCAGCTTTTAATTAATTTAATGTCATGTTAAGTCTATAGCATTCTACTTTTTTAATCAGAATATGTTGCGGTACCAAGTCAAATGCCTTACAGAAGTCTAAGTATATTACATAGACACTATTGCCTTTATCATCCAAACTTCTAATCTCATGGGGAAAAACAATATCAAGTTAGTTTGATAGGATTTCTTTCCCATAAACTCATGTTGATTGGCATTATTATTTTACACTCCTTAATACTTTATTAATTGAGTGCCGTACCAGTCGCTCCATTTTCTTGACTGGAATTGATGTCAGACTGACTGGTCTATAATTACCTGGGTCATCCTGTTTACTCTTTTTAAATAGTGGCACAACGTTAGCTTTCTTCCAGTCTTCTGGAACTTCCCCAGTATTCCAAGACTTATTGAAAATCAACATTAATGGTCCAGTAAGCTTCTCAGCTAGCTCTTTTAAAACTCTTGGATTCAAGTTATCTGGACCTGCAGATTTAAAAATGTCTGTCTTTAGTAGTTGCTGTTTAACATCCTTCTGAGATACTAGTGGAATGGAAACAGTATTATCATCGTCATATGATTTGATCTGTTTTTTCCAGAATACAGAACAGATATATTTATTGAACACATCTGCTTACACAGCTTTCTCTTATTTTTTTATTGTTTCCTTCCTCTTTAAAGAAGAGATTTTGTTTATTGCATTTGGGGGTGAAATCTTGTTTGCTTTGGACCGTTACTGTAGGAATGTACTTTTTAATAAGGGTACTCTTGCAAAACTACTACTGATGTCAATGGAAGTCTTCTGTAGCTAACATGAACAAAATTGGACATTTTCACACAAGATGGAATCAATTTTAAAAACAAGTAGTAAGTAGTTAAAAGATGCAGATGATTTTTTTTAAAATGAATTTGAATCCCTGTAAATAAAATTGCACATCATGTGTTTTCTGGCTCATACCCAGCACTTTAACATGATTTTTGTGCAATCTGTACTGCCGTAGTGATTGCAATATGCTAAGTGGTTGTCTTTTACAACATGAACCTTCTTGCCAAAGGTTTTAAACTCATCAGTAAACATTAGCTATAGCGAAAAGTTGATCCCTTAGAAGGGATTTTCTTTAACTTATTTACAGCTATTAAATCAAATATGGAAATTAGCTATTGGGTATAGGGAAAAACTGGCAGATGCCTTCAAAAGTTCCTTGTCTCTTACTTTTGCCTTCCCTGTACTATTTCTCTCTGAGGGTATGAATCTGTGATAACACGAACAGAATAAAATACACCAAGCAGCCATGATAATCATCAGGCATGTACAGTAACTACTGCATTTTTAATGACATTACACACACTGCATTTTGAATGACTACCCTGCATATTCAGGTATATGCACTTTATACAATTAGAAACACACATTCATTTCCATGTTATGGCCCATCATGCTAATAACCCACCAATTAAAGATCACCAGATATGGAGTCACACAATAAGCTATCACCACTTTGCAGAAGCAATTATGGGTTAAAATATGTGGCAATTATTGGAAGATTAAGGGCCCCATACTACAAAATATTGAGACCCAGCCCTTATGATCTGTCATGTCAGTAGCTCCTGGATTAATGGCCACCTGAAATCATGATGATTTGTGCAGGAACTTTAATTGTGTGAATGACAGTACAGTCTACTGCACAGGGGTCAGGCATGTATTGCTGATGTCCAGTATTCAGGGGGCTCAAGGGATGACCATGTGAATATACAGGTGGCCAGGAAGGGGTTAAAAAGTTCAAAACTGCTTAGTTCTATTCTAAACAGTTTACAGTCTTCTAAAAATACTTCCTTTCCTTGTTTTAAAGAACAAAAAACCCCACCATGTAAGGAATGAAATTACTGTTCATCCTTAGAGACTTCTGGCTCATTGGGCAATTTTATTAATAACATTTTTATAATCACCAAAAGGACAGCACACACAACACTTTGTAAAAGAAAATGAGCCATGTTTTCTGCCCCAAATTTCAGTATAGAAAGGTTTTAGTCAGGTTTTATTTGATACATGTTATATTCAGTCCCAGACAGACTAGAATAGTGCCTTCTGCTCTGCTGGGTAATCACATATTCAAAGTTCATGACTTCGCTGATATTGTCTGTAATCTAAGTATGTGTTCTAGTATACAAGTAAGAAAATACAAATGATTTGTATAATCCATATGAGATGCAGCTAGAGTACTGCAGAGGCATGCAAGCAGCTTTCAGACTCTAAAGTATATTAGAGACAAGGTGGGTGAGGTAATATCTTTTCTTGGACCAAGTCCTGTTAGTGAGAGAGAGAGAAGCTTTTGAGCTTACACAGCTTCTCTCTCACCAACAGAAGTTGGTCTAATAGAAGATATTATCTCACCCACCTTTTCTCTCTAATATCATAGGATCAATACAGCTACAATGATATATACAACAATCTAAAATACTTTGCCAGTTTGGAAAGAGCAGTTGTAGTGAGTAAAGTGATTCTGTAAATGTGACATTGAAAGCTCATATTTTTTCTCTCCCAATAACTCCATATCAAATCTGCCCAGTTGAAAAATAAAAAAGATTACTTTTTTTTCCTGCCACTTCTGCAAACTCAGCCTGGGATTGGAAAATCAAGCTGTTTGTTTTTCTGCCTCTTACAGTGGTTGCCATCAAAAACTCAATCTTTACCATTGGTTACCAAATCACAACTACTATTTGCTCTTTACCATGTAGTCTAAGCATGCCTGAAGCCACTGACTACAGGATTTAATACATAGAGAGTAGATATATTGAGAAGAGTTGGTCAAAAAAGATTTCTACTAAAAGTTTTTAATCAAAAAGTAGAATTACGATGATCATTAAATTTTTCTTTTTTGTTATTTTTTCAATAAAACAAAATAAGAATGGCCATACTGGCTCAAACCAATTGTCCATCTAGCCTGGTATCCTGTCTTCTGAGAGTGGCCACTGCCAGGTGCTTCAGAGGGAATGAACAGAACGGAGCAGTCCCGGATTCTGGCAGTCAAAGGCTTTGGGACACCCAAAGCATGGGGATGCGTCCCTGATCATCTTGGCTAATAGCCATTGATGGACCTATCCTCCATGAACTTCTCATTCTTTTCTCAGTTATACTTTTGGCCTTCACAACACCCCGGCAATGAGTTCCACAGATTGACTGTGTATTGTGTGAAGTATTGCTTCATTATGTTTGTTTTAAACCTGCTGCCTTTTAATTTCAGTGGGTGTCTCCTGGTTCTTGTATTACATGAAGGCAGGGGTGCTGAAGCAATTTGCGTAGTGGCTCTGCTGAGAGCCATTGAACCAAACTGTAAACCCTGTACATAATGGAAAGCACTTCAAGCCAGGAGGTGTGGCAGCACTCCTAGTTCCAGTACTTATGCATGAAGGGGTAAATAAACTTTCTTATTCACTTTTTCCACACCACTCATAATTTTAGAGACCTCTATCACATCCCCCTTTTGTTGTCTCTTTTCCAAGACGAAGATTCCCAGTCTTTTAAATCTCTCCTTGTACGGAAGCTGTTCCATGCCCCTATCATTTTTTTTGCTCTTCTCTGTACTTTTTCCAATTCTAATATATCTTTTTTTGAGATGGGGTGGCCAGAACTGCACACAGTATTCAAGGTGTGGGCATACTCTGGATTTATCTAGTGGCATTATGATATTTTTGGTCTTAATATCTATCCCTTTCCTAATGGTTCCTAACATTCTGTTAGTGTTTTTGACTGCCACTGCAGTCAAATGATTTTTTTGAAATTGTGGACAAAGTCCCACTTTCTCTTTCTATTTTTCTAGTGGGGAAAAAAGAGGGGAAGTTTGTTTATTTTTAATGTGTGAGAAAGTGAGGAAAATAACAAATTTCTCTTTAAAATCTAAGTTAAACTTTTCCTCCCACCTTTCTCCAGTGGGGAACTAGGAATTAAAAAAAAATAAGAATGGGATTTTTTACTCATCAAAAAGAGTTGTGAAAAAATGTTTCATGAACTTAAAGCTTCCTTGTCATTGTTCAAAAATGTTCACGAAATGTTTTAACTTTTTTTTTTTTGGATCAGTTCTAATGTTTAGTAAGAAGTTTTGGATGCAGGTTTTTGCATAGTTTTCAAAACTATAGGCACACTTGAAAGCAGCAGCGTTAAAAATTATGGATCCAAGATTGGACCCATATCTTGAAATGTTTAAACCCTCTCAAAATTCTAATTATTTATAGTATGTGTCGCTTGCTTTTGTTTTAAAAACCAATCACTTAATTGTTGAGACATTAACACCCTTACTGCATGGCCTCTAGTTTTGTAAAACCTTCAGGTAATAGGTTGTGCCTTTTCTGTTAATTCTGCAATAACAAACTCTGGATATATCAACCCAAATCCTGGAACTTTGGCATTTGGCCGCAGACAAAGTAGCACCACGTATATTGCTGCAGAGAAAATTCCTGCCCATTGTGGGCTAGGTTGTTACTAGCCCTACGGTAGCTATGCAAGGCAATAAGGATGTGGATTGGAGCACCGGGGAGGGGCAGCAGGCCCTTCAAGGCTGCTACTTCCCATGGGCAGGGAGACAGAATAGGGTGGGAAAGGGTGAAGTCTGGATGCCGCTGCCAGCAAGGTGACACATACCACCCTGGGCACAATTTCCTCCTTGGAATAGAGGTGAGACTGGGAGCTGATTATGATGGAGTCACAGCTTGCTTTCCAGGCTGAGCCTGGGGCAGCACCACAGTGTGCTGCTTCTTACTAAGGGCTCCCTGTAACATGATGATCTAGCCCTGTGTGGCTTGTGGATACAGAGTTTAAAAATAACAAAACAAAAGAAAACACCCTGTACAAAGTGAAAATGGAAAGGAAAAAAAGTCACACAAAAGTTTCTAGTTAAATAATTAGGCCATAGTGTGGACCACTAATTTGCCTAATTCCCCTGGATAAATAAGGAAGGACAACTAAATAAATATATGAATATAACATTTTTTGTATATGTTTTGTGCCTGATCTTGTACTCCTTTGCACTCCTCTAGGCTTTAGTGGCAGTATACAGCATGCAAGGAATGCAAGACTGAGGTCTAGATCCCTAGCAAAGAAAATAGTTGCTCCAATCATTCTGCCATGAGCTATATATGCAATGTCAGTATATTAGCAAATATATCTTATTGAAAATATATTTAGTATAGAAATTGCATGTAGTTGGGTGATTGCTGTGACCATCATAACAGATATAACCATAACTACAAGTATCAGATGTAATATTATATACTGGGATAAAATAAAGCAAATATATCTAATGAAAAAAGGACAGGGTCTATTTATGCTACTCAGTCCCTGGGAGCGGAGCTAAGCAAAAGGTGCATTGCTTGTCTAAATTTGAGAGTAGAGCAGATTGAGTTATTAATTCCTAATGATAGACCAGATTGTCAGCAGATGTGAATTCATGTACTTGCAGTGCTTTCAGTGAAGCTGTCAGTTTATACCAGCTGACCTGGCGGTATATCAGAAAAATACAGCCCCTTTTTTGGTTTGTGAATTATCTGTGAACAGGTCATATTGTTTGTTAATTTGTTTGTAATTTGACCTATAGTTTATGTGAACAAATTTTAGCTTAAGGTTTGTTTACAAACTGACCATTCACTATTGACTGATTATTTGCGCCTTATGTTTGGTCACCTACATCACCTGGTATTGTTTTGGTGCCCAGAGTTGAATGGTGGAAATCTAAACAGTGGAAATCATTCTGTTCTCACAGTTTTCACTATCATTCTTAAAAGTCTGAATTTATTGTGCCAATGACAAAGAACTTTTTAAGATGGCTGTGAAAGGGCTAAGGCTCTCACAAGTGTTTATTTGTGCTAGTATGCATTGCATTAACTTTCTACAAAAGGCTCATGAGTAAATAGAGGTGCAACTTATTGACAAAGTCATTTGGTAGGTTTTATTTGAAAGAATATAAGCAAACTTCCTCAGATGCCTTTCATACTTGTTACATGTTCACCTGTTTCAAGGAAGCATCATGTGTTGATGGGCCAGTGACAGGAAAGATTGGTAGTGAATACTTCAAAAAGGGTGCCTTTTTGTGTTCTCCTTATCGATGTGGTATCTGCCTTTAATGATACTTTTGGAGAACCTCCAGGAACAGCAAGATCACTGGACAGACAAATCCCTCCCACAGGCTTTTACTATGACAACAAATATACGAATATAGCATCTATCCAACAGGGACCTGGTGCAATGCACCAGACAACAATAAACATTTTTCTGTAAATGGCTGGAAACTGCGAGATCCGATACTATCGGAAGAGTAGGGCATTGAGCAAACTTTTTGACCTTCTTTAGTTAGCAAGTATTCACTCTCTTTGTCCTGGTTTACACTAAAAAATTAGGTTGATGCCGCTATGTCACTCAGGAGTGTGAAAAATCCACACCCCTGAGCAATGCAGTTAATCTGACCTAACCCCTGTCAACCTAGCTACTGCCTTTCCGGGAGGTGGATTGCCTACATCAGTGAGAGAACCCCCTCCCATTGGCATAGGTAGTGTCAACACTGCAGCTGTGCCACTGCAGCATTCAGATGTAGATAAGCCCTCAGAAACATCACACCAGGAGCTCATGTTCAACTAGTTATTTACCATGACTCCTAAGTTCTTTTCAGTGTCACTGTATTCCATGATACAATCACCAAACTGGTAAGTGTGACCTGTATTCTTTAGTCCAAATGTATGATCTTGCATTTGGCTGTATTCAAGTTCGTGTTGGCTCATTTGAACATCTGAGTGTGCAATCCAGTCAGTCTGTATAACTGACCCATGTCTATCCTTATTTTTGCCATCTGCAAATATTACTGGGAATAATCTTATATTTTCTTCTACATTGTCAATAAAATTATTGAATAGGCTCCCTGTTGATCTGTCCATTTCGGGAAGTTGTCAAATGCTTCATGAATTCCCAGCATCAATACAGGAGCAATGGCACTTAATATTGCTAATATCAATTTAAATAAATCCTTTCGCAGTCAATTCCCTCCCAGGAGATCAATTTGGGATGAGGTGTTCCCTTTACTTTTCTGCTGGGGCGCTTCACATTCAACCATTTGATGAGAATTGACATACATGTCCCCAAAGTTAATAAAGTATAAGCATGGAGTGGAAGAGAAAACCCCAGTCAGTCAGTCAGTCAGTCAGTCAGTCAGTCAGTCAGTCACAGTAACTGGAAAAGTTAATAAGTTCAGGTAGGAGAGACATAAGAACTGGGAAGTAAACTTGGTATAAAACAGAACAGTTACTCATTTCACTGCAGGTTATGTAAAAAAACCATTCTGCTTCTTTGTGGCTTTTGGAACAGATGTGCTTCCGCACCACCCTTGACATGAAATTGAACTAGAAACTTTGTAAAATATTTGAGACCTTGTTGCTTGGCAAGTTCTCTTGCTCTTTTAAAGGCTGAGCTCTGTTCAACCACATCTCTTGCAAAATCTTGAAAAGTCATTCTTATTTTTTGCCCTCCCCCAAAACACTTCTTTTTTTCCACGAGCTAGAAGCATTATTATTTCTTTTACACTAAATCTGAGAAATCTGACAATCGATGCATGAGGTCTGGTATTTGAGACTTTTTTTGGCATCAGGGATCTAGGTGCTCTCTCTAAATCAAATTTAAAATCATCCAACAAGCTGTGCACTGCTGAAAGGAGCTTGGAAACACCTACGCTTTGGTTTGTTATCAAGCAGAACCCGTCATTGCATGGACACATGTCCCTTGGAATGGTGGTTGAAGCATGAAGAGACATATGCACCTTTAGCACATCTGGCACGTAAATATCTAGTGACCCTGACTACAACAGTGCCATGCAAATGCCTGTTCTCACTTTCAGATGACATTGTAAACAAGAAGTGGACAGCATTTTCTCCTAAAAAGTAAACAAACTTGTTTGTCTGAGTGATTGGCTGAACAAGAACTAGGACTGAGTGGACGTGCAGACTCTAAAATTTTCCATTGTGTTATTTTTGAATGCAGTTTTTTGTACATAATGCTATATTTGTAAGTTCAACTTTCATGATAAAGAGATTGCTCTACAGTACTTGTATGAGTTGAACTGAAACATACTATTTCTTTAGGTTTTTTTACAGTGCAAATACTTGTAATCAAAAATAAATATAAAGTGAGCACTGTGCACTTTGTAGTCTGTGTTGTAATTGAAATCAATATATTTGAAAATGTAGAAAACATCCAAAATATTTAAATAAATGGTATTCTATTATTAACAGTGCAATTAATTGCGGTTAATTTTTTAATTGTGCGATTAATCGCAATTAATTTTTAATTGCTTTTAACAGCTCTAAAATGGATATTTGCGAATGGCTCTGTATCTCAAGGAATCTGCTCCTCTGTGCTGCACATTGCCTCCCTTCTTATTATCCTTAACTTTAAAAACTACATATATTCAATAGATTCCTTTAGTTTTCCTTTTCAATTATCTGCATTTCCTCACTGCTGTTTTCATTGCCGTCAGCTTCCCCATTTTTCCATTTGTAATATATGTTTTTAATTTTTATTGCTGCTTTCACCTCCCCTCTTAACCAGCATGGGTTTTTAAGCAAAGAAACTTTCCTTCATGATTGTGGAACTGTCTTTTCTTAAAGACAAGTGGTATTTCCTTCTATTGTGGAGGATGGGACCAGAAGTGTGCCGTATCATATGTGGCTTTTTTTAAAGAAGCACCTACATTTGAAGCACAAATGGTAGGAAGCTAGAGTGAAGTCAGAAAAGAACTACCTACCCCTGGAGATTGACTGAAGAGTAGTAGCATAGAAAGTCAAACTGCTGCACAAGATGTGCCATTCAGATACAACCCATCTAGAAAAAAGTTGCAGCTTCCCACTGACACAGGGATAGGAGAACTCCAGATGCTGGAATCCAGCTGCAGTAGAAAGCTGTGAGATGGATCACAAGGCAGGTCTGCACAAAACATATGGGTTACTTTCTCTGCAGACCTGCCTTGTTATCCTATCTCACAGCTTTCTACTGCAGCTGGATTCCAGCATCTGGAGTTCTCCTGTCCCTGTGTCAGTGGGAAGCTGCAACTTTTTTCTAGATGGGTTGTATCTGAATGGCACATCTTGTGCAGCAGTTTGACTTTCTATGCTACTACTCTTCAATCAATCTCCAGGGGTAGGTAGTTCTTTTCTGACTTCACTCTAGCTTCCTACCAACCTGAAAAGCCCCTGTTCCTGTTAAAACTTGGCCTTCTCCTTGCAGCCTCACTGGCTGATTCTTTGTCTATCTTCATACTGTCAACTCCTGATCTCTCTTATGATCTTCCCTGCTAGCCTTCTGGCTCTTGTTGCTCAGTCCATTGATCTGAGGACAGCTTCCTCTACTTTTAATGCAGTCACTTAGCTGCCTCTTCCTGGCCCTCATTTGTCCGGCCCATTGGTCAGAGGTGGCAACACAGTAGCAGTCCCTTTCCATCATCCTCCCAGCTGGCTTTCTACTGACACTCCTCATTTGTGCCATGGGGCTAGGGGCAGGGCTGGTGTAACTCAGGGCCTAAACTCATGGTGATCGGGGGAAGTCCCAGACGACTGGAAAAAGGCTAGTGTAGTGCCCATCTTTTAAAAAGGGAAGAAGGAGAATCTGGGGAACTACAGATCAGTCAGCTTCATCTCAGTCCCTGGAAAAATCATGGAGCAGGTCCTCAGGGAATCCATTTTGAAGCACTTGAGGAGAGGAAGGTGATCAGGAACAGTCAACATGGATTCACCAAGGGCAAGTCATGCCTGACCAACCTGATTGCCTTCGATGAGAGATAACTGGCTCTGTGGATATGGGGAAAGCAGCAGACATGATGTACCTTTACTTTAGCAAGGCTTTTGATACAGTATCCCACAGTATTCTTGCCAGCAAGTTAAAGAAGTATGGGCTGGATGAATGGACTATAAGGTGGATAGAAAGCTGGCTAGATTGTTGGGCTTAACGTATTGTGATCAATGGCTCAATGTGCAGTTGGCAGTTAGTATAAGTGGAGTGCCCCAGGGGTCAGTTCTGGGGCCGGTTTTGTTCAACATCTTCATTAATGATCTGGATGATGGATGGATTGCACCCTCAGCAAGTTCACGGATGATACTAAGCTGCGGGGAGAGGTAGATATGCTGGAGGGTAGGGATAGGGTCCTAGACAAATTGGAGGATTGGGCCAAAATAAATCTGATGAGGTTCAACAAGGACAAGTGCAGAGTCCTGCACTTAGGATGGAAGAATCCCATGCACTGCGACAGGTTGGTGACCAACTGGCTAAGTGGCAGTTCTGCAGAAAAGGGCCTGGGATTACAGTGGATGAGAAGCTGGATATGAGTCAACAGTATGCCCTTGTTGCCAAGAAGGCTAATGGCATATTGGGCTGTATTAGTAGGAGCATTGCCAGCAGATCAAGGGAAGTGATTATTCCCCTCTATTTGGCACTGGTGAGGTCACATCTCGAGTATTGTGTCCAGTTTTGGGCCCCACATTACAGAAAGGTTGTTGACAAATTGGAGAGAGTCCAGTGGAGGGCAACAAAAATGATTAGGAGGCTGGGGCACATGACTTATGAGGAGAGGCTGAGGAAACTGGGGTTATTTAGTCTGCAGAAGAGAAGAGTGAGGGGGGATTTGATAGCAGCCGTCAACTACCTGAAGGAGGGTTCCAAAGAGGAAGGAGCTCGGCTGTTCTCAGTGGTGGCAGGTGACAGATCAAGGAGCAATGGTGTCAAGTTGCAGTAGGGGAGGTCTAGGTTGGATATTGGGAAAAACTATTTCACTAGGAGGGTGATGAAGCACTGGAATGGGTTACCTAGGGAGATGGTGGAATCTCCATCCTTAGAGGTTTTTAAGACCCGGCTTGACAAAGCCCTGGCTGGGATGATTTAGTTGGGGTTGGTCCTGCTTTGAGCAGGGGGTTGGATTCGATGACCTCCTGAGATCTCTTCCAACCCTAATCTTCTGTGATTCTAACCTGCAGCTGCTGTTTACATCCTCATGTCACGTTCTGGTACTCCCTTCTGTCTCTTTTTTGTCTCTTTTGCTTGCTCCGCTGTCCTTCTGGATCCCCAACTCCACAAGATTCTCTGGTAAGTTATAACAGGATTGCTCATCTGTTTGCAGGTTAAAGTCACAGATTTATGGCTGTTAAGGCCAGAAGAGACCATTAGATCATCTAGCCTGACCTTCTGCATAACACAGGCCACATAACTGCAACCAGTTACCTCTGTACTGAGTTCAACAACCTGTGTTTGTGGTTGGCTAAAGCATATTTGTCCAGAAAGGCATCCAGTCTTGATTTGAAGATATCAAGAGAAAGAGAATCTAGCACTTCCCTTGGTAGTTTTCTCCAATGGTTAATCATCTTCACTATTAAAATTTTGTCTAATTTGAATTTGTCTGGCTTCAGCTTCCAGCCACTGGTTCTTGTTATTCTGTGCTCTGGTAGATTATAGAGCCTTTAAATATCTGCTATTTTCTATCTATGAAAGTATATACACCATCATCTAGTTACCTCTTGATCTTCTTTTCGATAAACTAAACAGATTGAGCCTTTTAAGTCTCTCCCTCTGGGGCATTTTCTGTAGCCCTCAAATAATTTTTGTGACTCTTTTTTGAACCCTCTCTAATTTTTCAATGTTCTTTTTAAAATGTGCACACCAGCACTATATCCAGTATTCCAGTGTCAGTCTCACCACTGCTGCATGCGGAGGTAAAATCACCTCCCTACTCTTAATCATTACTCCCTCGTTTATGCTATTCACTACTGCCCTTTTTATACATCCAAGAATTGCATTAACCCTTTTTGCCACAGAATTGTAGCGGGAACTCATGTTGAATTACTTGTGCACTCTGACCCATGAAACCTTTTCCATCTTTCCAGGATACAGTCCCCCATTCTGTAGGTACTGCCTGCATTCCTGGTTCCAGATGTATAACTTTGCATTTGGCTGTATTAAAACACACTGTGTTTCAATAGGCCCAGCTTCAAAGTGACATCCGTATTGTTCTGTATGGCATGCTCATCATTATTTACCAAGTTGCCCATCTTTGTGTTGTCCACAGATTTTATCAACAGTGATTTCTATATTGATTTCCAGATCATTGCTAAATATACTGAATAATGTCAGGCCTACTACTGATCCCTGAGGAATGCCACTAGAAAAAACCCCATTCGATGATGATTCTCCATTGAAAACTTACTTTTTTAGATCAGTCAGTTAGCTGGTTCTTAATCCATTCAACATGTGCTCCATTGAAATTCATAGATTCCAAAGCCAGAAGAGACCATTGTGATCATCTAGTCTGACCCCTTGTATAACACAGGCTGTAGGATTTCCCCCAAACAAAAATGTTGTATAGTGCTCATTTGTTTTAGTCAGAATGTCATGAGGTACCAAGTCAAACATATTACAAAAGTCTAAATATATTGCATCTATGCCATTACCTTTATCAACCAAACTTGTAACCTCATCAAAGAATGAAATCAGGTTTTCTTGACAAGACCTACTTTCCACAAAGCCATAGTAACTGCTTCTGATTTGTAAAGGTTCCCAGGACATCTGCTAGCCAGGCCTTTCATTTTTCAATAGGCTGGCCTGGTTTCCTGCCCCTTTCTACGGCCTTTGGAATTATCACGGGGTAGAGGAGAGTGGGCTAGTCATTTTTTTTTAAAAAGTCAATATTTTCAAAATTTTTTTTGTTTTTCTTCCCCCACCCTCCTTTTTTTCTACTGAATGCAACAGAATGAATAATATTTAGGGTTTGGTTTATTTTCTTTTTTTTCATTTTGCCTTTTGCCACTCTGACCTTTTTTCAAAACTTAATCTGTTGAAATAACAGAGTGGCAAAAGGGAAAATTAAAAAGTAGTGAAAAGCAAAACAAAACCACTCCAAATCCTGGAAAGAAAAAGAAGGAATAAAAGGGATAGAGGTAACAGACAAAGCAAAATTTGACATTTCTGGCTATGACAAAAATATGGAACATTTCGATAAAACAGGAGTTTTACGCAAAGTTTTAAAACAATGTTTTGAACAAAAAATGTCAACCAGTTCTGTTAAGCAATACGTCCTAAAACATGTGTGTGTTATTAGACCATTTATGCAAGCCAGAGGTATATTTGTGTGGCATTTAGAAAATTGACTCTTTCCTAAATCCATTGCTCAAATTGAGGCAAAGCATACTACCATGTTCTCTTAGTTATATGTTTATGCATATTGATGGCCATACCAGTTACGAACAGAGAGAAGAAAGATACTAATGCCAGGATCCATTGATCACTACTCTTTCAACCCACATCCTCCAGCTAGAAAGCTCTTTGCTATTCCTGCTGCATACAGTCCAATTACATGCAAAGCATATCTAAATGTTGAGAGCTAAGTAGGTCATTTGGAAGGAAGGTAGGTCATAAGCAAAACCTCATCATGCAGCAAGTTCTCTTGTTTTTTGTAATAAATACTTTGCAGCTCATTCTAAATTTAAATACAGTGAAACTTGTATAAGAGTTGTATAAGAGACAATGTTTAAGACTCCTGTCTTAAATGACAGACCTAAATGTATTATTATTTTTGCTCCACCTTCTTATTGAAGGCCACTGCAAGTTGTTGCTCCCTTGAGTGATCACTTAAAACAGGTTTCTATGTACTTGGATATATGTCACAAGTAAGAATTGATTTTCTGCTCTCCACCTTCCCTCCTCAGATATATGATCATTGTATGGCCTTGTTACTTGAGTTTAGAATAAATCCTATAACACTTCCTTATTAGTGAAATGCCTTACATTTATTATACATTTATTACTTTTAAATGCCTCCCTATGTTGTTGTTTCCTTTATAGAGATAGCCAGTATTTTTTGCTCTCCTTTTTCTTCCTTTGCGGCTTAGCCATGTTGCTGTAGTCCTTCATAATTTAGCAGCCAACAGCATCACTGTATGATGGTAAGAAGAAACAGCATCGTACAGTATGATTTTTAATCAGACACTTATTTTCCTCCGGAGGTCTCACAGAAGCCCTTGCAAACATGCTGCATTTTTGCTTACTCCCATGGCTTCCCCCTGCATTTCAACCTTGGTGAGGCAGATGGGGAAACTATTTTCCCTCCCATCTCAAACAGCATCACAAAAATGTTTTATTCAGCTCTATATAGATGTGATTACCATATAGATTCAGAAGGGGACATACTGTACAGCAGCAGTGTGCTGGGAAGAGATGGCAGGAACCCCATGCTCCAAGGCTTCTCCACTAAACTAATGAATGATCAACACAATCAGAACAGAAGTCACGTCATAGGTTCCATTTTTAACATAACCTTTTTAAAAAATTACTCTGCTTCCAATTCTTTATGTTAATTTTCTCCATTAGGCAGGTGGCATGGTGGAACCAGAGAAGTAAGCTGCCTTGTCTCCCAGGTTACAAGGGTATGTCGACTACACTGGAATAAAAGACCCACGCACAGCTGCGGCTAGCCTGTGTCTGCTGACTCAGGCTCACAGGGCTCAGGCTGTAGGGCTAAAAATTGTAGTATTCATGTTTGTGCTTGGGCTGAAGCCCAGGCTCTGGGACCCTCCTCTGTTACGGGGGTCCCAGAGCTCGAGCTCTAGTCTGAGCCCAACTAGCTACACAGCAATTTTACATCTCAGCAGCCCCAGCCCCATGAGCCTGAGTCAGCTGACCCAGGACTGCCACAAGTGTTTAATCACTGTGTAGACTTACCCTGGGAGTCTTAGCAATGTTCAGGTTCAGTGTTAAGGTAAAGAACGAACTGGCTTATTTGAACCCACCTGGCATTTCCAGTCATCTACCTGAAATCTCTAATGACAGGTTTAAGAGTAGCATCTGTGTTAGTCTGTATTCGCAAAAAGAAAAGGAGTATTTGTGGCACCTTAGAGACTAACAAATTTATTTGAGCATAAGCTTTCGTGAGCTACAGCTCACTTCATCGGATGCAGTGAACTGTAGCTTACGAAAGCTTATGCTCAAATAAATTTGTTAGTCTTTAAGGTGCCACAAGTACTCCTTTTCTTTCTGAAATCTCTAAGTGTCTTGTCCCAGCATGCACTAGTTTGGATTAAAAACAGGGTCTTGCTAAGCTCCGTCATGCTGTAAAAGCTCACGAAAGAGGGCTTTAGGAGAAGCAATGTCTGTGAGGAGGGAGCAAATATCCCTGCTGCCGATTGCAGAAAGGGACCTTCAATCACAAATCCAGAGGGGATAGTCTGGGATGGATGCATTGCCTATTTTGAACATTACAAAGTCCTGGTCAGGGACATGGAGTGTGGTATCTTCTGAAGACATTACTGGCTACCATCCGTGAGGTCCAGATTTGGAGTCTAGGATACCCAAGACACATTGCAGAGGTGATGTGGTTGAATTTCCATGGACTGGGGGTAATGGTGTATGGGAAAGGGATAGCTGCTGTATTTATTAACAGCTTCTGTAGCCGCACATGTGTGAGCACTTTGCTGGTGGCAGGCTGGAATGAAAAGGGTTTGCAGCAGTTTCAAAGCAGAAGAAATGGTGGCTTGGATTGGCTTTGTTCTTTTTAGCTGATGGTGCATGATAGAGATGATCATCAACATGTTTGCCTCAAAGAAGTGTTGTTATGTGAGCTGGCTCTTAAATTTCATCTCACTGTTCTAGTTATGTATCTTTGTCCATTGATGGGTGAGGGATTACAGGTCTGCCATGCCTTTTGGATTTGATGGGAACTAACTATGTAAGCTCTCTACATGTGAATGGAAGAAGCAGTCATTAGGAGTCCATGTCACTGCCGTTTTTCTTTCTTCTGCTAAATTGCAACATCTCAGAATTTAGCTATGTGAGATTCTAGAGATCCTGGCATGCATGATCTCTCTCTGAACTTAAACAAATGGAAGAAAGTCACTCTCCTTTTTCTTTTCCACCTCTCTCCTTTGCATGGCAAGAAGAACTGTGTGCTATTGTACTTGAAATAAAGAAGGGTGCCACTTGCAGCTTGTTTACTTTGATGAAACTGCTTACAGCTGATCAGACCCTCTTAGTATTTTGAAGAACTATACTCAGCTTTTGTGTTGAGAGAGAGCCTCACTTTAAAAAAAAAAGACATCTAAATCTTACTCTGATTAAAATGTTTGAAATGTTATTTGGGATGATAAAGAATGGCATTTGACAAAGGTCACAAGAAGCATTTACATATTCATTTATCTGGAATAAATATGGATTTAAATTGCTCTGTTCTAGTTTACTGATATTATTTGTCTCCTCAGTGACTCCAGACCCCTGCTTCTACAATAGCTAAAGGAATTACTTATTAGCAGACTCCAATCTTATTCCCAGCCTGTCATCATACACTTAGTATGTGCTGGTCCCTTGACATAAGTGGTTATTTTAGACTGATTGACCTTTCTTAGTTGATCTCTTTCCTGCTGTTTTTATTTTTTTTAAAGCTTTAAAGCTTTTTATTTCTGCCCATACAAGCTCCATTTACAGTCTATCTCTGTCAGACCTAACGATCAGACCTGTGCTGTAGAAGGAATAACATCTATCTTTCCACTACAGCGATATCCCTGAGTAGCTGCTTAGGGCTCTGTTCATCAGAAGCTTTCCTGCAGAAGCTGCAAAAGGTCTGGGATACTGGCATCAATGCCTGGCTGACCTATCGTTACAAACAAATATATGGACGCTTGTTTGGCTTATATATTTTTTTCTCTTCTAATGTTACATATGCGGTGCTGGATCACAGGAAGATGGAGAATTCAAGCTTAAGAGCTTCATTCAAGGCTAATTCACAGAATGTTTCAAATCCCCTTAGTAGCTGTTAATGGAATTCTTGTCAATCCTGATTACCCTGACCCACAGCTGAACTAACTTGCCTATATCTCAGTAACACTGACCCGGTGACAGGCATGTCTGCCCTGTCCCATTACAAAATGCATGTGCAGCCAGAAAAATGGCTATATAAAAGTCACCTTCATACTCACCTGCCTCCAGCATTCCAACTTAAATACCCATTTAGACTCCTAGGGAAAAGTTTTCCAATGGGGGCCTAAAGTTAGGAATATTAATCCATATTAAGTCACCTAAATAAGTGACCTAATTGATTTTCAAAGGCATTGTATCCCTCCGACTTCTCTAATTTCAGTAGAGGTTGCAGATCCTCAGCACCTCTGAAAAATCGATCAGGTCACATGTTGGTCCCTTTTTATGTCTTGCTTGAAACCCCAGGTGGTTTGAAGGATTTCTCAGAGAGCAGGAAAACGTGCTCTTCTCTGTGAGTAACCACCTGAACTTGGACAAAATGGAGCCTATGGGGAAGGCATGTTTAAAACAACAATTAAAAAGCCTCACAGAGATGTGCATTTCCCTACTGAATATTTTATAATGTTTCTTCTTCCAGCTGTCTCCTAAACCTTTGTATATGAGAAGGGAAGTGGAAAATCTTTCTTTTCTCCTGATAAAATCTTTTCTATTATGATATTTTCTACTGTGCAGTACAGCTCTGATTCATCCTTGAAATGTTCTCCCTTCCCCAGTAGAGGTCTGGTACAGGAGGAGAAAATATTCTGCTCATTCACAAGGCAGTGATTTTTGCACCACACCTGCTAAAAACCCATAATGGGGGCAGAAAGTCCTGCAATAAGACACTTCTTAAATCCTCTCTAACCTCCTACACCAACTACACTTTTTCTTCTCATTTTACTGGGGAGTTTCATATGTTTTAAGGCTAGAAGAGACCATTATAATCCTCTAATGTGACCTCCTGCATAGCATAGGCCATAGAATTTCACCCAATAATTCCTGCATCGAGCGCAACACATTGCAGCCTAACTAGACCATAATGATAAAAGCCTTTATGAAAGTAGAGTTCACAGTGACCATGACCCTGATTCCTTATTCTGTAAGTCCCAACTTGGAGCATGTGAAACAGGGCTTTTGATAAGGACCTTTTTCCTTGAAAATTATCAGGGAACTAGGCTTAAAATATTGACTATTTTGTTATTTAAAGCCCTTTTTTTTATTAAGTATTTTTATTTTTGGGGGAGGAGGGAGAAACACTATCACAATTCAATTAAAACAAACTATCCCCCCCAAGATATGTACAATATAAAGCCAAATTCATATCAGAAAATTAATTGTACTTTTTTTTTTTGGCTGCTTTGTGTTTTAAGGAAACATGGAGTTAAAACCAGAGAAGACAGAAGCAAGCCATAGGAAACAGGAAAGATGAGAAATAGAACATAGGCGGTCATACAAGAAATGCCATGCAGTGGCAGAAAATCGTCCAAATGTAGCAATAACCTCAGTATGGCCCAGATTATTAAGCATATTTAGGTGTTACTGTGCTCAGCTCTGCAATATCTAAGGAGTTTTAAACTCCTAAGTGCCTAAATCCCTTTTGAAAATGAGACCGGCTCCTAAATCAGTTACTGCAACTCTGAGTGCAGCAGCACCTCAATCTGGGACTAGAATGCTTTCCAGCACTGATCCACCATGGTCATCACTACAGGTCAACATTCCATAAAGAGCCCAATCCTTCCATCAAAGACAATGGGAGCAAGACCGGGCTTAACAAGTCTATTCATTTTTGTCTTTGGAAGAGTTCCCATCCCCTCAACCTAAAATACAATTTCGATTCTACACCGTATTCATTTACATGAACAAAATAATATTTGGCAGTTCAGAATGGGCTCTCTTCTTCTTGCCCCCATCCTAGGGTGACCAGACGGCAAGTGTGAAAAATCGGGACGGGGGTGGGGAGGGTAATAGGAGCCTATATAAGAAAAAAGACCCAAAAATTGGGACTGTCCCTATAACTTCTGGACATCTGGTCACCCTACCCCATCCTTCCCTCCATTTTGATTTTACTGGTCACCTCCTGAACTTATTAGAAAGACGCAAGACTTAAAATTGAAGTCACACCCTCCAAAATACTAGTCTTCAGGGAACTAAGCTACTTTTAGCCCTGGAGGCTTCTGTGTTTCCACAATATGCCTGACATACCAGTAGTTATTTCTTCAGTGAACTTTCATATTGCAGTGTACCTCAGTTGTTGAGTGGATGACACACCATCCTGGTCCTCTCTTCCAGGTGTTTGTTGAGTATTTCTTCTGGGTCATAGTTAGTCTGATGGGGAGCCTTGTGGTTGTGGTTTGCCTTACTCAGCTTGTTGGAAATTTTCTTTTAAAAAAGAGCAGAAAATGTTTTTCAGTCACTGTTAGTGTTTTCTGTTTAAAGTTAAAAATTAAATAAAATCTTCTGTAGAGATTAAAATTTACTTTCCAGAAGGTTGACCTCAATTTTCAGAAACCACTTTGAACGTGCATAAAAGTCACTACTTCATCAAATCTTAAATGGTGCTGCTTCCTGGCATATTGTGATTGCTTACAAAGGTCAAACTAAAGGTTATCCTAACTATTGCCGGTTGCATAACCTTCGAAAGACAGTGGGAGCTTAAATAAATCAACAGTTTTACATAGCAATTGATGTAATGACTGGTGAAGAAATGGAAAGGAATATATATACTTGTTCATCCTACTACAGTCCAAATAATAACAATAATAGAGGGGGAGAGGCAGACAAACAATTGCTATGGTGAATTCTTTCACTGATGCATACACTTAACTTGGATAGATATTAGTGGCAGGGAGGAATGAAAACCCCATCAGAAGTCCTATCTCTCTGTTTACATAGAGTAGCAGTGTCCTTTCAAAAAGACATAATATGTTAGGACTATTGTAGGTATAAAGGCTGTGTGAGCTGAGCCAGATTTCTAAAAAGATTAGATTTTTAAATTAGTTCTTAAATATAAAGCCATTTTTTGTGTGTCAAATACATAGAATCATAGAAATATAGGTGTAGAAGTGACTTCAAGAGGTCATATAGTCCAGTCCCCTGTGCTGAGGCAGGACCAAGCGAACCTAGACCATCCCTGATAGGTGTTTGTCTGAACTGTTCTTAAAAACCTCAAGTGATGGGGATTCTGGAAGTACAATTCCAGTGTTTATCCTTATCATTGGAAAGTTTCCCCTACTATCTAACCTAAATCTCCCTTTCTTTCATTGTTCTCTTGCTCCTAATGTATTTATTAAACCTCTTATTGCCATTTTTGTCCCTTGTCAGATGTAACTCAATTTGTGCCTTAGCTTTAGGCCTTATATGCTTTTGTTATTCTTTTGACCTCCTCAGCAATTTGTCCATATTTCATTTTTTTTGTAGAATTCCTTTTTGATTTTCAGATCTTTAAAGAGCTTCTGATGGAGCCATATTGGCCGCATACTATTCTTCCTGTCTTTCCTTCTCATCAAGATAGTTTACAGTTGTGCCTTTGGTATTATCTCTGAGAAACTGCCAGCTCTCCTGAACTCTTTTTGCCCTTAGATTTTCTTCCCATGGGATCTTACCTATCAGTTCTCTGAGTTTGTTAAAGTCTGCTTTTTTGAAATCCATTGTCCTCATTCTGCTTCTCTCAGGCTGTCCTTTCCTTAGAATCAGGAAATCATCATTTCATGATCACTTTCACCCAAATTGCTTTTCACCTTCAGATTCACAAACAATTCCTCCTAGTTAGTCAGAATGAAGTCTAAAATGGTCCTCCCGATTACTTCTGAAACAAGAAGTTGTCCCCACTACATTTTAAGAACTGATTGGATATTTTGTATTTACCATATTACCTTTCCAACAGATAAAACCCCAATTATTACCAGATCTTGATGGAAAGGATGGTTTTGTAGTTGAGGCAGTGGATTGGGATTCAGGAAACTTGTGTTCAATTCATTGGTCTTTCACAGCTGTCCTATGAGATCTTGGACAAATCTGATTCTACCATCTCATGCTCAATACTATCTTAGTCTGCTACTACGTAAGTACATAAGAATGGCCATACTAGGTCAGACCAAATGTCCGTCTAGCCCAGTATCCTCCCTTCCAACAGTGGCCCGTGTCAGATGCTTCAGAGGGAATGAACAAAACAGGGCAATTATTGAGTGATCCATCCCATCAACCAGGCCCAGCTTCTGGCAGTCAGAGACTAAGGGATGCCCAGAACATGGGGGTTGCATCTTAGATCATCTTGTCTAATAGCCACTGATGGACCTACCCTACATGAACATATATAATTCTTTTTTGAATCCTGTTGTAGTTTTGGCCTTCACAACATTCCCTGGCAATGCATTACACAAGTTGATTCTGTGTTGTTGGAAGAAGTACTTCCTTATGTTTGTTATAAACCTTCTGCATATTAATTTCATTGGGTGACCTCTGGTTCTTGTGTTACATGAAGGGGTAAATAACACTTCCTTATTCACTTCCTCCATATCATTCATGATTTTTATAGACCTCTATCATGTTCCCTCTTAATTGTCTCTTTTCTGACCTGAATAATCTGTCTTTTAATCTCTCCTTGTATGGAAGCTGTTCCATACCCCTAATCATTTTTTGCTTCCGTTCTCTGTATTTTCCCAATTCTAATATTATTATTTTTTGAGACGTGGCAACCAGAACTGCATGCAGTATTCAAAATATGGGCATACCATGGGTTTATTGAATAGCATTATGATATTTTCTGTCTTATTATCTAGCACTTTCCTAATGGTTCCTAACTTTCTGTTAGCTTTTTTGACTGCCACTTCCCACTGAGCAGATGTTTTAAGAGAAGAATCT
Organism: Dermochelys coriacea; assembly: GCF_009764565.3. Classification (NCBI taxonomy): domain Eukaryota; kingdom Metazoa; phylum Chordata; order Testudines; family Dermochelyidae; genus Dermochelys; species Dermochelys coriacea. The sequence continues at coordinate 134,914,447 of NC_050068.2, read as the reverse complement.
ACAATACAGTAGTCTCATTGTGTGGGAAACAGATTTTATGATTTAAAAAAATTCCTATTTTACATCAGCATGAGACTGATATGTTTCAAAGGTTTTTTTGTTTTTGTTTTTTTGCAGAAGAAGTAAGAGAAACTTTATCCCCCTCTGACAAATAGCCCAGTGGACAGGGTACCCTCCAGGGATGTGGGAGACCTAGGTTCAAGTTGCTGTTCTGCCTTATTCAAAGCAAGGACATGAACCTAGATCTCACACTTACCTAGGATGAGTACCTTAATGACTCAGCTATTCTTTCACACTCTCTCTGATGTTTTGGCCAGAGATTCCATTCTGTGCCTGAGAAACCTTCCCAATGAAAGCTCCCAGTAAAAATTTTGATGTTGACAGAACAACATTTTTCCAATGAAAACCTATTTTGTCAAAAAATTCCTGCCCAGTTCTAGTCCCATCCAAAGCAACCAAACCTTTAATTTCCCTGTGTCTTAGTTTCCCACTGTAGAACTATGGCACTAATAATTCTCTATCTGTGAAGATAAATTCACTAATATTTATTAGATATGCTGATATATTACAATAATTGGGCCTATGAAAGGAGACAGAGGCTACCGTGGGAGTTTCATGTGAATATTTGAGTTCAGAGTTTGGCTCAAAGTCATTCATTGCTTTAGTCAACAGCCAGCAAAACAATACTCTAAATAAAATGGGAATATAGAAAAACATGTTATAGATATTTTTATTATTATTATTATTTATTATTGAACTAATTAACAAAAATAGACATGGTTCCAAATACAAGCTTCTGGCTATATCAACATATAATGGAGTCCAGCATGTTCCATATCTCATTCTTTTTCTGTCTCACATGAGAACTTCTGATGCATGGTGAAGTCTACATGTTCCAAATCTCAGCCCATACTAAGCTGCATGAACCTGGAGTTTGGAATATACCAGACACCATTCTGATACATACCAACATTCCCAGATTGTGATTTCTGGAAGTTTGCATATTTTTTATTAGCTCAATAGAGGGATATCTTGTTCCTCAGTTCCCATCCTCATTTCTCCCCTACAATTAAAAATTCTTTTATAATTTTGAGAAGAGAAAGGGAGGAGAGCTCTTTGATCTGTTTGGTTCTGACAGGGTTTAAAATGCTGGCACGCTGCCTCTGGCAGTTCTCTGGGATCTACTATTCCCGTGGCATATGATGGAACAAATTAATGGTACTAGCAACTACTACAAAATAATACAGTTTTGTTCTGTACAGCATCTTTCATAAAAATGTATCCCAAGTTGTTTTACAAAATTAAACATCACATGGGGATCTCTCAGTAGGAGCTGTTTACCTAATATGGTTGCTACTCTTTTAAAAATGAGAGACCCAAGCACAAACCCTGGACATAAATAATTTCAGGTCTTTGTTGAGTCTAAATTTAGGGGCTCCATTGTAAAACTCAGATCTGGCTTCTATCTCTAGTATTAAGCTAAACAAAAGCCTTATCGACAAACAACCCTGAATCTTGTGGAATTAAAAATCCCACAAACCATATTGCGACTCAGTGGGACTAAAGCTCCTAAATGGCCAACCCATTTTGAAAATTAGATGTGAACTGCTGAGTTAATTAAGCACCTCTGAAATTTTACCCCAGTCTGATCTTCTGCATAACACAGGCTATAGAATTTCACCCAGTAATTCCTGCATCAAGCCCATAACTTCTGGATGGATAGATTTTTTCCAAACAAACACCAAAGTCTGTGTTCTCACCTGAAAAATGTTCCTGGCTTTCCACATAACTGTATGTTATGGTTTCCCACCTTCCCAATAGTGCTTAAAGCAAACTTGATCCTGGCAGTGCAATTCTCTCTTAGGTTTTTGAGCTACATGGAACTGATACTCCGTTTATTGTAGTGTTGTTATAGTCGTGTTGGTCCCAGGATATTAGAGAGACAAAGTGGGTGAGGTCATATCTTTCATTGGACCAACTTCTCTTGGTGAAAGAGACAAGCTTTTGAGTTTACACAGAGCTTTTCTTCAGGATGTTCAGTTTAGACATATACATAGAGTGCCACAGGCAGCCCATCAAGCCTAAACAAAGAGTCCTAGAGAGGGTCTGACCATGCACATTGTCCTACATTGACACCAGCCTTTGCCTCTTTAAGGCCCAAAGTAATCAATAACGATGAATGGAATTTCTTCCCTGTGTGGATCTGAGATGGTTGGAGAGTCACTGTGCAGAACAATATCTTGTGACTGTAGGAAAGGGAGCTGACACAGTTAAATACACTTTTTTAAAAAGCTCACGTAAAAATAAGGTGCTATGTTTTTTTCCCTTGCTTGCATCCTTTATGACCAAGCCCTTTAGAATATAACAAATGGATTATTGGGTGCCTATTTTTCTGCACAAAGGGTCATTCAGAGATATCTTGTGCTTTCAGCTAAACGACCTATTAAAATCTTTCCATACGAAAGAAATCCTTGATTTCTAAAACATCCATCTAATTGGTTCCTGGAAAGAAACTCCTTATAGGTCATTCTTTATTTAAAAGACAAAATCCTCCCCCTATTAAATATATTCATTTAGGGCCAAACGGTAGAATTTAAAGTGCAGATGTGCTGAGCGGTGGGAGGAAGAGGAAGAGAACTCTTTCCTTTACAACTCCTTTCACACAGGGGGCAACAACTATTTGGGTGCAGACACTTGAGTGTAGCAGAATGAAGGACAGTGAAGCCCAGAAGTGTGTGTCCCTGATCCCCTGCATATACCGCCAGGGGAGTTCACATAACACAATGATGGGCATACATATAGTAGAATACAATGTAACAATACCGGTGGAGGACTGTTTATCTAATAAACAGGTGTTGCAAACCCCATTTTCCATCCTGATCCTCTCTTGCTTAAACAGTACACCCCCAGCACTGCTGTCCTTCTGCAGAGGTCCAATCAAGCCTATCAAAAATGCTAAAATAATTACAATCTGTGTGTATGAGGTGATCAGAAACAGATTTTTAAAAAAACCTTTCTCCCCCTCTGCCCCATTTTTCATTGAATTTCTGTTTTGATGGACATTTTAAGGGTACAACTGAGTAGCTGTTGGAAATGGCTATACAAAGATATACAGTCATTAGTGATATTTATGAAAATGTTTGTAGAAATGTTCACATAAGAAAACTGGGAAGCTTACACAATGAGTAAATAAGTACTGCTAGTAAAACAGAGTGGAATGGAATGCAAACAAAAGCCAGCAGGGCTGCATTTGGTCCTCTGGGAGTAGAGAAAAGCTTTCCTGTTCAAAAATTCATAGAGAGCCCAAGGTAGCACACAGGCAATTTTTCATTATAGCTTATTAGTAATTCATCCTAAGAATATCTCAGTAGCAACTCAACATGGAACCTATTTGCGGCACCTAAATAGGGTAATAGTAGATTGTTAGTAATTTATATGTACAGTGGGATGAAAGTCACCAGATACTTTAGGATTATTATTAGTTTATAATTGGGCTATTTGGTCTTGAAGCATGAGGGAGGTTTTGGTGAATTTTTGGTGTTTGAGACTGAGGGGATTCCCAATATGCAGCTGCATATGAACTATTCTACGGATGGTGTAAAAAGGATGTGTGTTAATGACACACTTTACTTTTCCAGACAAATACACATGCTGTCTGTCATCTGCCAAATGTTGGTTAAATTATGAATCAGTACCACATTCTTCGTGAATCAAGGGAAAAGCCATACACACCATGAAAAAGCAGCGAAGAGTCCTGTGGCACCTTAGGGTATGTCTACACTACAAAATTAGGTCAAATTTATAGAAGTCGGTTTTGTAGAAAGTGTTTTTATACAGTCGAGTGTGTGTGTCCCCACACAAATGCTCTAAGTGCATGTAGTCGGTGGACTGTGTCCACAGTACCGAGGCAACCGTCGACTTCCAGAGCTTTGCACTGTGGGTAGCTATCCCACAGTTCCCATAGTCTCCACCGCCCATTTGAATTCTGGAAATTCCAGTGCCTGATGGGGCTAAAACATTGTCGCGGGTGGTTCTGGGTACATATCGTCAGGCCCCTGTTCCCTCCCTCCCTCCGTAAAAGCAAGGGCAGACAATCGTTTTGTGCCTTTTTTCTTGAATTACCTGTGCAAACGCCATACCACGGCAAGCATGGAGTCCGCTCAGATCACTTTGGCAATTAGGAGCACGTTAAACACCACACACATTATCCAGCAGTATATGCAGCACCAGAACCTGGCAAAGCGAAACTGGATGAGTAGGCAACGTCAGCACGGTTACGAGAGTGATGAGGACATGGACACAGACTTCTCTCAAAGCACGTGCCCTAGCAATGTGGGCATCATGGTGCTAATGGGGCAGGCTCATGCGGTGGAACGCAGATTCTGGGCTCGGGAAACAAGCACAGACTGGTGGGACCGCATAGTGTTGCAGGTCTGGGATGATTCCCAGTGGCTGCGAGACTTTCACACGCGTAAGGGCACTTTCATGGAACTTTGTGACTTGTTTTCCCCGCCCTGAGATGCAAGAATACCAAGATGAGAGCAGCCCTCACAGTTGAGAAGCGAATGGCAATAGCCCTATGGAAGCTTGCAACGCCAGACAGCTACTGGTCAGTCGGGAATCAATTTGGAGTGGGCAAATCTACTGTGGGGGCTGCTGTGATGCAAGTAGTCAACGCAATCAAAGATCTGCTGATATCAAGGGTAGTGACCCTGGGAAATGTGCAGGTCATAGTGGATGGTTTTGCTGCAATGGGATTCCCTAACTGTGTTGGGCCATAGACGGAACCCATATCCCTATCTTGGCACCGGAGCAGCAAGCCAGCGAGTATATAAACCGCAAGGGGTACTTTTCAATAGTGCTGCAAGCACTGGTGGATCACAAGGGACGTTTCACCAACATCAACGTAGGATGGCCGGGAAAGGTACATGACGCTCGCATCTTCAGGAACTCTAGTCTGTTTCAAAAGCTGCAGGAAGGGACTTTCTTCCCAGACCAGAAAATAACCGTTGGGGATGTTGAAATGCCTATAGTTATCCTTGGGGACCCAGCCTACCCCTTAATGCCATGGCTCATGAAGCCATACATAGGCAGCCTGGAGAGTAGTCAGGAGCTGTTCAACTACAGGCTGAGCAAGTGCAGAATGGTGGTAGAATGTGCATTTGGACGTTTAAAAGCGCGCTGGCGCAGTTTACTGACTCGGTTAGACCTCAGCAAAACCAATATTCCCACTGTTATTACTGCTTGCTGTGCGCTCCACAATATCTGTGAGAGTAAGGGGGAGACATTTTTGGTGGGGTGGGAGGTTGAGGCAAATCGTCTGGCTGCTGGTTACACACAGCCAGACACCAGGGCAGTTAGAAGAGCACAGAAGGGTGCGGTGCGCATCAGAGAAGCTTTGAAAACCAGTTTCATGACTGGCCAGGCTACGGTGTCAAAGTTCTGTTTGTTTCTCCCGCCCCTTGGTTCACTCTATTTCCCTGTAAGCTAACCACTCTCCCCACCTCCCTTCGATCACCGCTTGCAGAGGCAATAAGGTCATTGTTGCTTCACATTCATTCATTCTTTATTAATTCATCACACAGATGGGGGATAATTACCAAGGTAGCCCAGGAGGGGTGGTGGAGGAGGGAAGTACAAGGCCACACAGCACTTTAAAAGTTTAAAACTTATTGAATGCCAACCTTCTGTTACTTGGGCAATCCTCTGGGGTGGAGTGGCTGGGTGGCCGGAGGCCCCCCCCACCGCATTCTTGGGTGTCTGGGTGAGGAGGCTATGGAACTTGGGGAGGAGGGCGGTTGGTTACACCGGGGCTGTAGCAGTGGTCTGTGCTCCTGCTGCCTTTCCTGCAGCTCAACCATATGCTGGAGCATATTAGTTTGATCCTCCAGCAGCCTCAGCATTGAATCCTGCCTCCTCTCATCATGCTGCCGCCACCTTTCAGCTTCAGCCCTCTCTTCAGCCCGCCACCTCTCCTCCCAGTCATTTTGCACTCTGACATTGTCTGCCTCCATGCATTCATCTGTGCTCTGTCAGTGTGGGAGGACAGCATGAGCTCAGAGAACATTTCATCGTGAGTGCGTTTTTTTTTGCCTTCTAATCTTCGCTAGCCTCTGGGAAGGAGAAGATCCTGTGATCCTTGAAACACATGCAGCTGGTGGAGAAAAAAAAAGGGACAGTGGTATTTGAAAAGACACATTTTATAGAACAATGGGTACACTCTTTTATGGTAAACCTTGCTGTTAACATTACATACATGTGCTTTTGTTACAAGGTCGCATTTTGCCTCCCTCCACAGCGTGGCTAACAGCGGGGAACATTTCTGTTCAGCCATAGGCAAGCAGCCCAGCAGGAATGGGCACCTCTGAATGTCCCCTTAAGAAAAGCACCCTATTTCAACCAGGTGACCATGAATGATATCACTCTCCTGAGGATAATACAAAGAGATAAAGAACGGATGTTGTTTGAATGCCCGCAAACATACACTGCAATACTTTGTTCTACAATGATTCCCGAGTACGTGCTACTGGCCTGGAGTGGTAAAGTGTCCTACCATGGTGGATGGAATAAGGCTGCCCTCCCCAGAAACCTTTTACAAAGGCTTTGGGAGTATATCCAGGAGAGCCACAAATGCCAGGGCAAATTAATCATTAAACATGCTGGCTTTTAAACCTTGTATAGTATTTTAAAAGGTACACTCACCAGAGGTCCCTTCTCCGCCTGGTGGGTCCGGGAGGCAGCCTTGGGTGGGTTCGGGGGTACTGGCTCCAGATCCAGGGTGAGAAACAGTTCCTGGCTGTCGGGAAAACTGGTTTCTCCACTTGTTTGCTGTGAGCTATCTACAACCTCCTCATCATTGTCTTCCTCGTCCCCAAAACCTGCTTTCGTGTTGCCTCCATCTCCATTGAAGGAGTCAAACAACACGGCTGGGATAGTGGTGGCTGAACCACCTAAAATGGCATAGAAGTGGCGTGTTTGGGGCTTTGACCCGGAGCGGCCATTGGCCTCTCTGGTTTTCTGGTAGGCTTGCCTCAGTTCCTTAAGTTTCACGTGGCACTGCTTCGGGTCCCTGTTATGGCCTCTGTCCTTCATGCCCTGGGAGATTTTCACAAATGTTTTGGCATTTCGAAAACTGGAACGTAGTTCTGATAGCACGGATTCCTCTCCCCATACAGCGATCAGATCCCGTACCTCCCGTTCGGTCCATGCTGGAGCTCTTTTGCAATTCTAGGACTCCATCATGGTCACCACTGCTGATGAGCTCTGCATGGTCACCTGCAACTTGCCACACTGGCCAAACAGGAAATTGAAATTCAAAAGTTCGTATCCTTTTCCTGTCTACCTGGTCAGTGCATCTAGTTGAGAGTGCTGTCCAGAGTGGTCACAATGAAGCACTCTGGGATAGCTCCCGGAGGCCAATACCATCTAATTGCGTCCACAGTACCCCAAATTCGACCCAGAAAAACCGATTTCAGCGCTAATCCCTTTGTCGGGGGTGGAGTAAGGAAATCGATTTTAAGAGCCCTTTAAATAAAAAAAAAGGGCTTCGTCATGTGGACGGGTGCAGGGTTACATCGATTTAACGCTGCTAAATTCGACCTCAACGCCTAATGTAGACCAGGGCTTATAGACTACCAGACGTATTATGCTCCAATACGTCTGTTAGTCTATAAGGTGCCACAGGACTCTTTGCCGCTTTTACAGATCCAGACTAACCCGGCTACCCCTCTGATACTTGGCACCATGAAAAGGTGCTCCTATTCTGGATGGGTCTTTTTATGGGCTCCTGAAACCCAATCGCTTTTATGGACATTCCGACCCACTATTTCCCATTCCTCATAACTGCACAGGAGCAGGCGTGCTGCTGCCCACTTCTGACAATCACATTTCCACATCATTAGTAAAGAAAGAGAAGAAAAGGGATGGCATTTTGAATAATTTATTCTTGTTTTCCTGCTTGTGTGGGCAAACCAAACTCTCTTGAAATCAGTGGGGTTGCACTATTGCAAATGGGGACAGAATTAGCTAAGTGTCTGTCTAATTCATCCCTGCGGACAGCACTGGAAAAAGCAAAAAAAGCACACACAAAGACAGGTTACTTTATATACATATGAACAAATGTGGAAAAGGAAGAGGGAGCAATTAGAGAATTTAGGGAATAAACTAAATGAACGTATGTGTTTTGTTACGGCAGAGTACAAAAAACTTCCCAAATTTCCATATTTTACTTAATGTTGTAAAAAATGACACTGTGATCCCATTGTGGTTACACTATGCTATGGAATGTCATGAAAATATGGTAATTCTTGTAACCACCGTGAGACACAATTCTTCACTTTTTCATCTACAAATGCAGATTTAAGATACTTTGAGGATATTCTGCCTCTTTACCATATAATTTTGAAATAAGCTTATACCAAAGTTTCACAGTCCAAGACATAACATTATGTCAGTGGGTGTGTTGCAAATGGAACCATAGCTACCATGAGAACAAACACGTAATGTGTTGCTCTGTGAATTGATAGGAGGAAGAGGACGGGGAGAAGAAAATGACCATAAACACTCTTTCTATGGTTTGTTTACAGCATTGCTGTTTTTACAGCATGCCTATAAAAGCCTTTGTCTGAATCTGTTTGGCAAGCTTCACTTACCAAGTCCAACTCCAAATATCTGATTTACATTTCTCATCTCTCTCTACTTATTTGGAAAAGATTATGTATGTCAGAGAAACTGGGATGGACTGAAATGAGTCAATGCAAAATGATTTAGCTCCTTTTAAAATAGATATTTTTCCTCCATTATTCCCTTTTTGTTGTTCTTGGACTCTCCAAGAACGCACACATGAATGTTTAGAATGCTGTTCCCTTCTTCTTCCAGCATAGGGTGACCAGATGTCCCGATTTTATAGGGACAGTCCCAATTTTTGGAGCTTTTTCTTACATAGGCACCTATATGTTCTATAGCCATATAAATAAGAAGAAAACTAAGAAAGAAGAAGTGGGGCCACTAAACACTGAGGATGGAGTGGAGGTTAAAGATAATCTGGGCATAGCCCAATATCTAAACAAATACTTTGCCTCAGTCTTTAATAAGGCTAAAGAGGATCTTAGGGATCATGGTAGCATGACAAATGGGAATGAGGATATGGAGGTAGATATTACCATATCTGAGGTAGAAGCGAAACTCAAGCAGCTTAATGGGACTAAATCGGGGCGGCCCAGATAATCTTCATCCAAGAATATTAAAGGAATTGGCACCTGAAATTGCAAGCCCATTAGCAAGAATTTTTAATGAATCTGTAAACTCAGGAGTTGAACCGAATGATTGGAGAATTGCTAATATAGTTCCTATTTTTAAGAAAGGAAAAAAAAGTGATCCGGGTAACTACAGGCCAGTTAGTTTGACATCTGTAGTATGCAAGGTCCTGGAAAAAATTTTGAAGGAGAAATTAGTTAAGGACATTGAAGTCAATGATAAATGGGACAAAATATAACATGGTTTTACAAAAGGTAGATCGCGCCAAACCAACCTAATCTCCTTTTTTGAAAAAGTAACACATTTTTTTAGATAAAGGAAATGCAGTGGATCTAATTTACCTAGATTTCAGTAAGGCATTTGATACTGTGCCACATGGGGAATTATTAGTTAAATTGGAGAAGATGGGGATCAATATGAACATCAAAAGGTGGATAAGGAATTGGTTAAAGGGGAGACTGCAACGGATCCTACTGAAAGGCGAACTGTCAGGTTGGAGGGAGGTTACCAGTGGAGTTCCTCAGGGATCGGTTTTGGGACCAATCTTATTTAATCTTTTTATTACTGACCTTGGCACAAAAAGTGGGAGTGTGCTAATAAAGTTTGCAGATGATACAAAGCTGGGAGGTATTGCCAATTCAGAGAAGGATTGGGATATTATACAGGAGGATCTGGATGACCTTGTAAACTGGAGTAATAGTAATAGGATGAAATTTAATAGTGAGAAGTGTAAGGTTATGCATTTAGGGATTAATAACAAGAATTTTAGTTATAAGTTGGGGATGCATCAATTAGAAGTAACAGAAGAGGAGAAGGACCTTGGAGTATTGGTTGATCATAGGATGACTATGAGCTGCCAATGTGATATGGCTGTGAAAAAAGCTAATGCGGTTTTGGGATGCATCAGGAGAGGCATTTCCAGTAGGGATAAGGAGGTTTTAGTACCATTATACAAGGCACTGGTGAGACCTCACCTGGAATACTGTGTGCAGTTCTGGTCTCCCATGTTTAAAAAGGATGAATTCAAACTGGAGCAGGTACAGAGAAGGGCTAGTAGGATGATCCGAGGAATGGAAAACTTGTCTTATGAAAGGAGACTTAAGGAGCTTGGCTTGTTTAGCCTAACTAAAAGAAGGTTGAGGGGAGATATGATTGCTCTCTATAAATATATCAGAGGGATAAATACAGGAGAGGGAGAGGAATTATTTCAGCTCAGCACCAATGTGGACACAAGAACAAATGGGTATAAACTGGCCACCAGGAAGTTTAGACTTGAAATTAGACGAAGGTTTCTAACCATCAGAGGAGTGAAGTTTTGGAATAGCCTTCCAAGGGAAGCAGTGGGGGCAAAAGATCTATCTGGTTTTAAGATTCTACTCGATAAGTTTATGGAGCAGATGGTATGATGGAATAATGTGATTTTGGTAAGTAATTGATCTTTAAATATTCAGGGTAAATAGGACTAATCTCCTGAGATAGGATATTAGATGGATGGGATCTGAGTTACCCAGGAAAGAATTTTCTGTAGTATCTGGCTAGTGAATCTTGCCCATATGCTCAGGGTTTAACTGATCGCCATATTTGGGGTCGGGAAGGAATTTTCCTCCAGGGCAGATTGGAGAGGCCCTGGAGGTTTTTCGCCTTCCTCCGTAGCATGGGGCACGGGTCACTTGAGGGAGGCTTCTCTGCTCCTTGAAGTCTTTAAACCATGATTTAAGGACTTCAATAGCTCAGACATAGGTGAGGTTTTTCATAGGAGTGGGTGGGTGAGATTCTGTGGCCTGCGCTGTGCAGGAGGTCGGACTAGGTGATCAGAATGGTCCCTTCTGACCTTAGTATCTATGAATCTGTGACCCCCCACCCCCGTCCCGATTGGTCACTCTATTCTAGCATCAGAGGGGTTTGCCAAGAATCCTGCAGTTTATTAAAAACTGGGCATTGGATTGGGGGTAGATAACGTCACAGGCTAACTCAATAGCCTCATCATCCTCTATGAACTACTGGGAGACGACAGTATAACACCGTATCTCAGCTCTGCCTCTATCTCCGTCCTTGTGTCCTTCTAGGACTCCTCCCATTTTCTCTGGCTCACCCAAGCCCCCACTCTTCTCCTCTTTTTCCACTTCATTTATTTTGATTTTTTTAAAACAGAAAAGGCACCCATTTAAATCTCCAGGTGTCCTGCCATCCCTTAAAAACTAGTGTGTGGTGTACATAAAACTGTGTTAAAATGACGAGCTGTCACTTTAAGAGTAAGGGTTTTTTTGGTCTTGCTTGCAGGCTAGGGGGCTGTGTAGGGAAGCAGGTGATCTGAGTCAGTCTTCAGAAAGCCAGTCTAAAGTAAGGTGGGTTCATGGGCTGCGGATGAACCCCTGGCTTGGGAAGGCTAGCCCCTGGCCAGACCCACCCCTCTGGCATGAGACCCTGTCCCTCCCGCCCCCTTCCCCCTCCAGATCCCTGAGCTTCCCCCACCCCCCTGCTGTGGCGCCAGGTGCGCGGCCCCCAGCCCCCAAGCAGCAGGCAAGTGGCGCATGGCCCCTCAGCCCCCAAGCACCAGGCACATGGGCCAGCGGCCCTCCCACCCCCAGCATGCTTCCCTGAAGATGAACAGCCTGCCTAGGCTGGGCCCAAGGGGGAAGAGCAAGCAAGAGTGGGCGGAGCATAGGTGGAGCCACACTGGGCTGTTTGGGGAGGCATACCCTCCCCTCCCCTATGATACGTGCTGCCCATGGGTGGGTTGAGTTGTACCTCTCTGCTTTAGGGAGCAGCATGCTTTGTCTGTGTCTCTTTTGTGTCCTTGTGTGATGTCATTCTGAATTCTAAGAAATAAAGTAGTATTACATTGCAACCTTCCAGCAAGAATGTTTTTGTCTAACTTCTCTGTGGGAATGTTATGAATATAACAGCATGCAAAATTTGACCATATAAAAAAGCATCTGAACAAGTCTAATCCCTTACAAAATCTAGTGATGATCAAGTAACAATACCCCATTCTCCCAGATTCTGTCCAATTCCCTCTTACTTCTTCCCTCCCTCAAAAGCTTGGATAACAGACAGTCATATTCTGAAAGTCAACAGATTTGGGCTAAATGGGGGAGGGAATTCCATACGTCTGTTCCTCACAGGGAAGTGCTGCTACAGTCTACTAGTAGCTTCTCTGCTCGATATACCTTGGGAACTCCAGTTCAAGCACTTCTGCTGATTGCTACTATAGCAATATTGCATGGAAAGAGAGGGAGAGACAACATTGAGTGGAAGCTAATCACCAACCAGTGCAGGTTACTGATGTCACCTGCTCCTGTCAAGGCACCATTCACCAAACAGGTGGCTAAGTTTCAGTTTCAATTTCCAAATACCCTTAAGGAGTGTCCTGCAGTAGAGAATATTGTAGTGGTCTGATCTTGAAATAGCAAAGGCAATGTCATGGATAACAATAGCAAGATTTGCATCTGAAAGGAAAGGTCATATATGTCTGGACAACAGATGGAAAAATTCCAGCCAAGCTGCTACTTGGTGATCTAAAACAGATGTTGGTATAACCAGATCCCCTAAATTATGGATTTGGATAACAAACAACAGGTGACAGGTTTCAGAGTAGCAGCCGTGTTAGTCTGTATTCACAAAAAGAAAAGGAGTACTTGTGGCACCTTAGAGACTAACAAATTTATTAGAGCATAAGCTTTCGTGAGCTACAGCTCACTTCATCGGTACATCCTTGATCAAGGTAGTCAATATAATCTCTGCAATAGTTTCTAATTGCTTCTCAACCTATCAGTATTGGCTCTACCTTACCTGGTTTAAGCCTAAAACAGCTCATTTTCTAGCAAACCACTCCTGATGGATCATCTGAGATGCGATGGAGACATAAAACTGGGTACCACATGTTCTATCACTAACCCACCATACACACTGAGTATAGAATTTTATCCCACACAAGACTGATCTGTTTGTCAATGATCAGTTTTCCAATACAGTCCAAAGGAACCTCACAGAAAGTGGATGAGGAACGCTCTGTATTTATCCAGCTTTGATGTGGCAGTCTTCCTGTACTCTAGGCTGGATGCAAGTCAGATAGCTGCACCACCTCCTTTTAATCCCTCTAACTACTTTCCCATCTTCTTGTCCCCTGCTTGCTACCATGGGGATCAAGGGACCCACACCCTCCTACCAACTCCTGCCCCTTGGTGCTCCATATCCCCAGCCGACAGTCATGTTCTGATTTCTCAACCATCCTAAATTGGCATCAAAGTGACATAGCTGAGCACTGGAGTAAGGTCCTCTAGGCAAACCACAAGAGCTGCCTGTGCAGCTCAAACCATTATACCCCATTATCCATTATACCCCACTATCCAGATCCTCATAACTAAGATATTTGATTGTTCCTAGCCACACTAATTCACGCATCCTTCCTATCTCTGTATACTCTTCTACTTAAGGGGTTATTCATCCATCTTGGGTTCCTCATGTTGATCATATCCAAAAGAAATATCTAAACTCCATGAGGGTATAGATACCTAAGACAGTATTTCTAACTTGTGACTGCCTTTTTTCATGCTGCCCACTGCAGCTGGAACAGCCTCACTATTCATGTATGCTCTTCATTTCCTCTTTTAATTATAAAATAAAAAAAAAGACAGAAAACCTGCCTATCCCAGGACCAATTCCAGCTAAAATGCCTCATTCCACTCCATAAAGACATAGATGGTAATTTATGGAATTGTTTGTGTCAGATTGTGTCCAGTCAATTCTTTTCTACTGTAAGCACGATGGAGCAGGGATTATATTCTTTGTTTGATATGTTCTACCTATTATAAATTACACGGTGCACCTAAATGCTACATAAGTGATGAATAAAAATGGCATAGCACAAACTCCCTCTCCTGAGTGTCTCCATGCATCATTTGTCAGAGAATCAGACCCACTGCTTGATTCTGCTCTTGATCTCAAAGATGCTTCATATAAAGTGAAGCACTTTTCCAGTCTGACTAATGATATACATGGTGATGGACATCCACATTAGGAGCTATGCTGTGGTTACTATACACTGAATTTCATGTTAATTCCATTAAGAAAGGGTTTGACTGTGAATCCCCTTACTCGTGTTGCTGAGCAGTTACTCAAAAAAGAAATCAGTGGGATTATATGAATAACTGGCCATCAGTATAAATAAGCAGTCCACAATCCATCCTAACAGATTTGATTAATTGAGCCAGTAACTTTGTTTCATATTGTACAGGTAGACTCATTACTGATGTATCTGTAAGAAGAAATATGAAATTTAACTGTAATAACCGCCCCTTACATTTTATATCATACCTGCAAATGAATTTCAATAATAGCAGATTAAAATCAAGCATTATTTGGATAAACAATCACTGTGAAGTGTCTTAAATTTTATTAAAATTTGCTGAAAACATTTTATGTTTCTGTGATTTTTTTTTCATTTCTTTTTATACTTTTGAATTTTCCTTTACAGCAGTTTCAAAAGGAAATCTACAGATTGGGCCTGGTTTTGCTCCCTCTGAAGTCCATGGGTGCAGGCTCAGCCCCACTTTCCTAATGAAGGAATGCCACTAAAGATCTCTTTATGGCAGAAGTTTTCCAGTGTCTGTTTGTTACCCTAGCAGCAGCAAAGGGAGTGAATTGACTCAGTGGTACAAATTTTCTTTACTTCATCCAAAGCCCTAACCCTTGTATACTGCTGGATAATCCTTGACCTGATCAGCAGTCTCTGGAATCAGTTTAAACTTTGGAATGTTTCTTTTCTTCTTTCATCAGTTTGCATGGCAGAACTTGTCTTCAGCACTATGTAATGTCTTCAGAGCTACTTGACAGATAGTAATTGTGCAGTAT
The DNA here is from genome assembly GCF_009764565.3 of Dermochelys coriacea. Taxonomy (NCBI): domain Eukaryota; kingdom Metazoa; phylum Chordata; order Testudines; family Dermochelyidae; genus Dermochelys; species Dermochelys coriacea. The sequence goes on along the minus strand of NC_050068.2, from coordinate 134,899,339 downwards.
TTTTTCCTCGCCTACACACAAGCCAATCGAGAGAGACAAGGAGAAAAATAATGTTGCAGCTTAATTGAGTCGTGTGCACTGTTTAGTGACATTCATGTTACAATGTCCTTGAGGGTGAATATATGGAATAAACTGTGTTGGAGGACTACATTAGATAAGGGCCCTGTCATGTTTTTCTTTGTCTAGGCTGTAATTCTGAGAGCACAGAGCGTTCATGACCTGCACTCATGTGTTCTGGCCTGAGGAACTACTAAATGTATGGGCTTCCTGTTCTGATCATTGTACTCTGGAGAATATAAATACCGCCTGATGGTTGGTCCTGATGGGACCAAGCTGATGTTGCTAGACAGTCCAGTTCCTAGTGAACCAATATTCTCCCCCAGTCTACCACCAAACTTACCACTAGTTTGCACCCTTCGTGGCAGCAAGGCTAACGACTGAATGGGCTTGAGACTGAGCTGGTTACTGCATAGGTTCAGTCACGCTGACAGGACAGCATAGGAAGCCACTTCCCATGCTGTATGTACCTTTTCTATGGATTGAGGGCTAGCTTGTGACTTCGGGAAAAACCCTGATGAGGGGATGATATGCAAGATGCACAATCCCAGGTGCAGCCTGTGAGGCATTGTGTGACTCGGACACCCCTTCTGAGGCACAGTTCCTTCACTGCTTCCTGCTTGCTCTTGGGAAGGAGTACGGTATGTTATCCTTTTCACAGAGAAGCTCACATCCCCCAGTGTAGCTGGTGAGCTAGTCTGTTCGGTGAGTAGCAGGGGGCTGGATCCAAGACTCCTCCCACTCCCTTCCTCCCCTCCTCCCCAACTTCCCTTTCTCTTCTGTTTCCCTTTTCTGTCCCCTCTACTTGCTGCAGCAGTCTTGGATGAATGAGTACCTCCTGCTCTCTCCTAGCATGGCCATAATCAAAATCTGAGCAGAGGTGTAATAGAGGCCTTTCTTCCTCTTAGTCCCTTGAGGAGGCTGTGACTTCACTTTCCAAGACTGTCAGTTAACCACCTTTTCCAACACTAAACAAACTAATAAATGGGGGGGCAGAGAGAGGGACTTTTTTCAGTGCAAAGTGTCACTGGATTTCATCCACATTTTAAGAAAAACAACCTTCTTGGGCATTGATTGCCATTTTCACTCATCTTCCCATTTGCTTTGTGGATTTACCATAACATTTTACCAGTCATTTACCATAACATTTTGCTAAATTTCCTAGTTTTGCACAGCAAGTCCTATTTTTTTTGCTATGCTGATAAAAGTCAAAATTTGTCAATGGTGGGGCTGAGCTTTTTACAAAATGCTTGTGATGAGAGAGCAGAAATGGCTGTTTCCAAGTAAGAAGATACAGCAGACTAGTACCCCCAAAAATCTGTCCTTTAGGTGAGCTTTCTTTGTGATGTTAACAGCTATGTCATCATCAGTCTTGTTGAGAAAAATGGAACAAATTATATGGTCATGGACTTTATTTACTTCTACGAGTCATTAATGGTCTAAGAGTTTCTATGGAAACAGAGAAATACATTAATAATTGGGCTATTTTCAAATCAGTTTAGTCAGTGGATCCAAATGTTACATAATGTCCACAAATGTACAAAGAAATAAAACATTATATTATTTCGATTTCATTAGTTACTGTTACTGTTTTCTCTCTCTCTTATTTAAAGTATGTTATGTACTTCTCAGTTGCAAAACAATCAGACAAAGCTGAAGGCACTGTTGGCTGCAAGTTCAGAACAATGAACTCACTTATTTTCATATGAGAGTTCAACTTGGATGCATGCCATGTAGCACAAGGAAAAACTGCTTAGTGCCTTTTCTCGCTTGAAATGATGCGGGCGTCTGGATTCCATTTTAAACTACTAATTAAGCTTTTTTACAATTGACATGGCTTGACCTAATTAATGCTTTGATTGCTGTGTAGTCAATAAATCATAACATGATCCCAAGGAGATGTTCCTGCCAGGATATCAGTTGAGGGGAACAAGAACATACTCACGGATTTTTGGGTAACTCAGCACTTACATCTAGTAAGTTATTTTGGATATGAATCCACATTTGTAGGAACAGTGTGTTCAACTTCACCTTGAACTCCCACTAAAATCAGTAAGAACTTTGGGTGTTCAAGCAATACAACTAGGGCTGTCAATTAATCACAGTTAACTCATGCAATTAACTAAAAAAATTAATTGTGATTTTAAAAATTAATCATGATTAATCACAGTTTTAATTGCACTGCTAAACAATAGAATACCAATTGAAATTAATTCAATATTTTAGAAGTTTTTTCTACATTTTCAAATATATTGATTTCAATTACAACACAAAATTCAAAGTGTACAGTACTCAATTTATATTATTGATTACAAATATTTGCACTGTAAAAATGACAAACAAAAGAAATACTGTTTTTCAGTTCACCTCATACAAATACTGTAGTGCAATCTCTTTATTGTGAAAGTGCAATTTACAAATGTAGATTTTTAAATTTTTTTTACATAACGACACTCAAAAACAAAACAATGTAAAACTTTAGAGCCTACAAGTCCATTCAGTACTACTTTTTGTTCAGCCAATCGTTAAGACAAAGAAGTTTGTTTACATTTATGGAAAATAATGCTGCCCGTTTCTTATTTACAATGTCATCTGAAAGTTAGAATAGACATTCACATGGCACTTTTTTAGCTGGCATTGCAAGATATTTATGTGCCAGATATGCTAAACATTCGTATACCTCTTCTTGCTTCAGCCACCATTCCGGAGGACATGCTTCCATGCTGATGACGCTCGTTAAAAAAAAAATGTGTTAATTAAATTTGTGACTGAACTCCTTGTGGGAGAATTGTATGTCTCCTGCTCTGTTCTACCTGCATTCTGCCATATATTTCATGTTATAGCAGTCTCGGATGATGACCCAACACATGTTGGTTCTAAGAACACTTTCACTCCAGATATGACAAAACGCAAAGAAGGTACCAATGTGAGACTTCTAAAGATAGCAACAGCACTTGACCCAAGGTTTAAGAATCTGAAGTGCCTTCCAAAATCTGAGAGGGACGAGATGTGGAGCATGCTTTCAGAAGTCTTAAAAGAGCAACCCTCCAATGCAGAAACTACAGAACCCGAATCACCAAAAAAGAAAATTAACCTTCTGCTGGTGGCATCTGACTCAGATGATAAAAATGAACATGTGCCGGTCTGCAGTGCTTTGGATCATTATCGAGCAGAACCAGAGGTGAAAGTAAGCCGGTACACCCCGGTACGGCATACTGGCAAGCAGCAGAAGCGAGTTGGGCTCGTAGCTCCAGCAATATCGGGGGCCTGGCTCCACCACTGTTCGGGGCCGGGTCTCCCCCTTGGGAGAGGTCGGGTCTCCCCCTCCCCCTGCCCCCCACATCTCCCCTGAGTGTCCCCTGGCCCCCCACTTGCTGCCCCTGCGTGCCTCCCTGGGTCCTGGAGCAGAGCGTCTCTGTCTCTCCCCTGCAGCTCCATGCTGCCTCCCTGCATCAACTGCCACCACAGGCTGCCCTTCCTCCTCAGACCCTTTCATTCTCCAGCAGGACTCTCCACCAGTACAGCCACACACACCCTACCCACAGTCACCACTCCTGCCCCATGCTGAGTAAGGGGCAGCCCCATCCTGCACCCCCAGTAAGGCTACAGTGAGGGGCAGCAGCAGGGGACGAGGTGCACATGTGATGGCAGCCCCCCCCATGGCACCCACTACAGGGAAGGCGAGGGAGATTCCTGGACCTGAGAGGGGCCCTAGGAGCATGTGCAGTGACAGTGGTGGGGGTGAGTGTGCTGCTGGGGGGGAGAGGTGGGCTCCTACCCCAGAGCTCGCTGCTGCTGGCAGGGAGAGGGCTGAGGTGAGTCCTCCTCTCTGGCTCCAGTCCCAGGGCAGCCTGCCTGCATCCCAAACTCATCCCCAACCCTCTCCCCTAGCCCTGAGCCCCCTCTCACACCCCAAACCGCTCATCCCCAGCCACACTCCAAACCCATCCCCAGCCTCACGCCACAGCTCTCACCCCTGCACCCCCTCCCATCCCCAAAGTCCCTCCCAGAGCCTGCACCCTGCACCCCAATCCCTTGCCACAGCCCAGGGCCTGCACCCCAAATGTCCTGCCCCACCCAAACTCCCTCTCAGAGCCTTGGGCAGGTGGGGGCCAGAGTTTGGGCAGGAGCAGGTTCCGGGCACCACCAAAATTTCTACAAACCTGCCACTCCTGCCGGCAAGAGCTGGTGCGCCGTACCGGGGTGGACCGGCTTCCCCAAGTGGCAATTTAAAGGGCCTGGGGCTCCCAGCAGCAGCTGGAGCCCTGGGCCCTTTAAATTGCTGCCAGAGCCCCACTGCTGGAGCCCTGGGGTAGCAGCGACGGGGCTTGGGTGATGATTTAAAAGGCCCAGGGCTCCTGCCACCACTACCATCCTGGGCCCTTTAAATCGCAGCTGTAGCCCCGCTGCCGCTACCCTAGGGCTCCGGGGACGATTTAAAGGGCCCTGGAGGATAGCGGCAGCTGGAGCCCCAGGTCCTGCTGCTGGACTCCCGGGGCTCCATCAGCAAGTTAAAGGGCCTGGGGCTCCACTGCAGTAGTGGCAGCTAGAGCCCTGGGCCCTTTAAATCACCCCCTTTAAATTGCCCCCAAACCCCAGGGCTCCCAGCAACCTCTGAAGCTGGGAGCTCAGGGGTTGATTTAAAAGGCCCGGGGCTCCCAGCTGCTGCTACCACAGTCCTAGCCCCAGGCCTTTAAAAACTGATTTAAAGGCCCCGGGGATTTAAAGGCCCCACCTCTTCTGGTAGAAGCCTCGCCCCCTCCTCAGGACTCAAGAGTACTGGCAAGTCCTTTAAGTTACTTTCACCCCTGAACAGAACCCATCATCAGCATGGACACATGTCCTCTGGAATGGTGGTTGAAGCATGGAGGGACAAATACATCTTTAGTGCATCTGGCACGTAAATATCTTGTGATGCTGGCTACAACAGTGCCATGAGAATGCCTGTTCTCACTTTCAGGTAACGTTGTAAACCAGAAGCGGGCAGCATTATCTCTATAAATGTAAACAACCTTGTTTGTCTTAGTGATTGAAATAGGACTGAGTAGACTTGTAGGCTTTAAAGTTTTACATTGTTTTATTTTTGAATGCAGTTATTTTTTGTACATAATTCTACATTTGTAAGTTCAGCTTTCATGATACTGCACTACAGTACTTGTATGAGGTGAATTGAAAAATACTATTTATTTTCTTTTTTACTGTGAAAATATTTGTAATAAAAATAAATATAAAGTGAGCACTGCACACTTTGTATTCTGTATTGTAATTGAAATCAATATATTTGAAAACGTAAAAAAGTCCCAAAATATTTAAATAAATGGTATTATATTGGAGTGGCCAACCTGAGCCTGAGAAGGAGCCAGAATTTACCAATGTACATTGCCAAAGAGCCACAGTAATATGTCAGCAGCCCCCCATCAGCTCCTCCCCTCCCCTGCTCCTACCCACCGGCAGCCCTGCCGATCAGTGCCTCCCCCTCCCTCCTTGCACCTCCCAATCAGCTGTTTCATGGCGTGCAGGAGGCTCTGGGGGGAGGAAGGGGAGGAGTGATGCATGGCAGGCTCAGGGGAGGACACGGGAAGGGGTGGAGTGTGGTCAGAGCCTGTGGCAGAGACAGGGGTTGAGCAGTGAGTACCTTCTGGGCACATTGGAAAGTTGGCGCCTGTAGCTTCAGCCCCGGAGTCGGTGCCTATACAAGGAGCCGCATATTAACTTCTGAAGAGCTGCATGTGGCTCTGGAGTCGCAGGTTGGCCACCCCTGTATTATATTATTGTTTAACAGCACGATTAATCATGATTAATTTTTGTAATCGCTTGACAGCCCTAGTTTCAACTCTTAATTGAGCAAGTGCTTGCTGCAGCGGGTTCCATTCTGAGTATCTTCCAGAGTTAGGTCAGCTTAGTTAAATACTAACTCAAAATATGCAGTGTCATGTGATCTCATCAGTGTGGTTTTAAATTTGGATACAAACAACCCCCTCTCACCCAGGGCCGGTGCAAGGATATTTTGTGCCCTAGGTGGAACGTCCACACATAATGGACACAAAGTATTAGCAAAATGACGCAGCAGCAATTGCCAGAGTCTTAGATCTGAAACAACTCAACAAAAATAGTTAGCCTCAGTTGACAACCTCCGAAAACTAGTAAACTTAGCATTATAAAGAGCCTGTCAGAACGGATACCGGCTGCGCATGATGAGAAAAAAGATGTCATTGCCACTTTGTACCATAGTGAAGCGGTACGCTTGTCCCACCCACCCCCGACACTCTCCCCGGAACACAGCCCTCCCCAGAGCCCCCCAGCACACAACCCCCTGCCTCCCCCCGAAGCCGGGGAAGGCACACAGCATCCCTCACACCTCCCCCCAAAACCCGGACCAGCGCACTCCGCCTCGCTCCACATCCCCCACCCCGGCTGGCTTGGCCTGATGGTCCCCCACCTTCCCCCCAAATCCTAGCCCAGCACACAAAGAGCCCCCCCAACCAGGCACACAGCCCCCCCTTCACAGCACCCAGCCAGACACGCAGGCCCCCTCGACCCCCCTCTGCCTTCTCCTCCCCACCCCGGCACACAGCACCCTCCCGCTCCGCCTTCTCTCCCTCCCAGCCCTGCTTAGCACACAGCACCCCCCCCGTCTTCTCCCCCACGGCACACAGCACCCCCCCAGCACACAGCATGCCCCCCCTCCCCAGCCCTGCCCGGCACACAGCTGAGTCCTGCTCCTGTCTCCAGAGCATGGCACCCAGCCCCCTCCGGCCCAGCTCACCCGCGCCTCAGCCTGGCCAACCCATGAGACCCTGACCCCCGCTCCAGAGCCACGCCATGCTGCCCCTTCCCCCAGAGCCTGGCACACAGGGCCCCCTCCCAGCCCCTGGCACCAGCAGGCTCCTGCCTCCCCCCCACAGGGCAGAGCCCCCTGGGCAGCACATGGAGTCCCCTCCCCGGCAGTCCGAGCCTTCCCCCTCGCCCCGCCCCCACTGCCCGGGCACCCAGCGCTCCCTCCCCGCCGCCCGCCTCACTTCCTCAGGTCCGGGGAGCCGGGTCTGGGCATGGGGCTGGCACCTGCAGGGGGATAGCGATCAGCGCAGGGGGTGACCCCAAGCCCACCCCTCCTCCGCCCGACTGCCTCCCACCGGAGTCCTTTTTGGTGCCCCCAAATCTTGGCGCCCTAGGCAGCCGCCTAGTGGCTACACCGGCCCTGCTCTCACCATCACCAGCCCGAAAAATGCCATGGGCCTGATTCTTCACTGCCTTATACCTTGTGTAGTTGTGATGCATGGGCTTTTATAATATAGTATTTATTTATTTATTTTTAAGAGCAGAAAGGGGAAAACAGCAATGAGGAAGAGGAAAGGATTTTGTTGGAATACTCTATGTTTCTGCACACATGCAGAGGAAGTTAATGGAACACAGTTAAAAGTGCCCAATGGGGAAAAATCCAGCTGATAGTGTGTGTGTGTGTGTATGTACACAAGCATACTTTGTGCCTTATCAAATGCTCACTAGCTCCTTGAAGTCAGTGTAGAAAATCACCATTAAGGCCTCATGTCTTCAGGCCAGGAGTAAAACCAATCAGAGCTCAGAGGTGGGTGAAATGTTATTATGGAGGCATCATTTGAGAGTCCATAGTTAAGGCTTAGTTGAGGTTTTGCACTGAAACCACCTGCTCGCTCAATAAAGTTGAAACTCATTACTGTATCCCTTCTCTATCTCCTCACTATTATGTTTGAAATAGCATATCCTCCCCAAAATTAGAGTTTACTTTTTGAGCATAGAATGAATATTCTGAGAATTTTCAAATCTGTTTATTAATTTAGAGTTGAAATAAATTGAAAATTGGCCCTTTTATAATTTAGTACCCAGTGTCAGATTTATTTTTTCCCCTAATCTTAATAATGGAATAATTGACTACTCAACTTCCCATATGGTTTAAAATGAACTGAAACCTTATGTGTAAGTTCCATTTGAGTAAGGTTGAGGTTTTTTTAGGTTTAATGGTCTTTTTTGTTCCTATTTTTCAAAACTGAAAGCTCTCCTTCATCAGAGGCCGACAAATAACATTCTACAGAGATTCCCACAAATAACAGTCCTCTTCCAAAATGGCTGCCATCTCCTATCATACTAAGTGGGCCTGAGACCATACATTCCCCCTAACAAAGATGGCCACTGTGGTGTATTGAGGATTTGTGTTGGAGTCACAAACTATTGCTTTAAGAGCGGGGCGTGTGGATGGTTCCTAGTCCTACTTGCAGGCTAGAGAGCTCCGTTGCTGTGAGCAGAGTCAGTCTGGAGAGAGCCAGCTTAAAGCAAGGTGGGGTGAGTTGTGCCTTTCTGCTTTAGGGAGCAGCCTGTTTTCTCTCTTTGTTTTGGGTTTGTGTGTGGTATTGTCTGAATTCTCAGAAATAATGTAGTGTTATGCTACAATCTCTCAGCAAGAGCATTTATGTTTTTATCTACTTTTCTGTTTGTATGCTGTGACACATAACATTCACTGTCTTTACTCACTTGTTCTTCTCAGTGTTAATTGCTACCATCCAACAGATCAAGATTTATAATCTTCCTTAAAGACAGTTTGGCTTCACTTCAACTGGGAACAGTGTGGAGAGGGGAGGGAAGAGGCCATTCTGAGGTCCATTCCCCCCTAGCTTGACCCTTTCTGTCCCATCACGTCCAACCTGTCCCTATTCCAGTTCTGTCTCTTCCCCATTCCTCCTCGTCCCCAGGAGCAGATTTACCATGAAACAGACTGTGAGGTGGCACAAAGCCCCCAATGACAGGGGACCCCCCAAAATGCAGGACAAATATCTGATGACCTGCCCCAGAGTCCCAGCTGGCAGCGCAGCAGGGCTCAGGCAGGCAGGCTGCCTGCATGCTGAGGCTGGTGGCCCCATGCTGCTCCTGGCAGTGGCCGACTGCAGGCACATCTCTGCGTGCCCCTGGTGGTGGGGGAGGCGGTTCTGCAAATTGCTCCCGCTCCGGGCAGTGCACGGAGACCTGCTGCCCCCTATCCCCAAGGGGCATGCAGAAATGTGCCAGCAGCAGGGCTAAGGCAGCTCCCAGCCCACTCTGCCTACCTCCCTCCGTGCCGCTTCGCTCCCAGGAGTGGCCGGCATCTCCCTGTGGCCCCTGGGGGTGTGTATGTGTCTCCGTGCGCAGCCCCCACCCCAAACTCCAACTCCACAGCTCCCATTGGGCAGGAACTGTGGCCAGTGGGAACTGCGGGGGTCCCCGCCTACGGCAGCAGATCAAGATTTATAATCTTCCTTAAAGACAGTTTGGCTTCACTTCAACTGGGAACTGTGGCCAGTGGGAACTGCGGGGGTCCCCGCCTACGGCAGCAGCGTGCAGAGGTCCCCATGTCCCCCCCCCGCCTAGGAGCCACTGCCGGAGAGGCGGTGTGTGCCAGTTGCTTTGGGAGCTGTGCCGCCTGTGGTAAGTGCTGCCTCCCTGCCCCCCTCCCGCATCCCAACCCCCTACCCCAGCCCAGAGCCTACACCCAGCACCCAAACTTCCTCCCAGAGCCTGCCCCCTGCACCCCCTCCTTCACCCCAACCCCCTGCCCCAGTCAAGGTACCTCACTTTATTTTCATTTACTTCCCATTACTTATAATATAGGAGGAGGATGAAGAAAAAAGAATGAAAAATGGGGGGGAGATAAGAGAGAAAGTTCTTTTTCTTGGCTGGGTCCCCAGGTGCCGCCCTGAAAATGAAGTTGTGCATAGGGCCCCACTAAGGGTATGTCTCAGGGTATGTCTACACTAGAAATGCTACAGCAGTATATCTGCAGCTCTGTACTCTTACTACAGTGGCAGAAGGGATTCTTTCATCATGTAATAAATCCATCTCTCCAAGAAGCACTAGCTAGATTGACAGAAAAATTCTTCTGTCAGCCTAGCAGTGTCTACAGCAGGGCTTAGGTTGGCTTATAACATTGCACAGGGTGTGAAATTTTTCACAGCCTGAAGCGATGTAGTTAAGATGACCTAACTTTCTAGTGTAGACACCCTAGTCTCACCCCTCTGGCCTCTCCACCCTCTCAACTCATCAATTTCCAGGCTCAGTTTTCCTGTCATCCCCTGCCAAATTTCAAGTCTGTGCTTGAAGATAGAGGTGCTAGAACTTTTAAAAGAAAAGATTGCCAAGATGTTTTTTAACATGGGCAAAACAACGTACATTTTCCTAATCTTGTTCTCAGAAACTGGGGAAACAGTTTTGATAAATTTTTGAAAGTTCTGCCTGAGACCTGGTCTACACTTAAAACTTGTACTGTCATAGCTATGGTGTCAGGGGTGTGACAAAACCGTACACCCTACTAACATAGCTATGCTGAGAAAATCCCAGTGTAGATGCAGATACGCTGACAGAAAACGGCTTTGGTTGGCATAACCAACATTGTTCAGGGAGGTGGTGTTCCTTCAACAGCAGAACTCCGTCTGTGGTATATGCTGCATCTACACTATGGGGCTATGCTGGCATAGGCTCTGTAGTGTAGACAGAGCCTGAAGTAGACAACTGGCATGGAAAATTTCAGCCCAAACAGTTAAGGTTTAGCAAAGTTGTAAGCAACTGAAAAGTGGATCTTACAATGGAAAGTGTTCGGCAACCTTAATAATGCAAAGTGCAATCAACCCCAGATAAACTAAAATAGTTCATCCTGGCATGAAATCAAAACAGCATTTGCTCTAGAAATTACAGAAGAAGTTCAAGTAGCAAATTATGAGGCACCTTAGATTGTTCAACAGATACTTCTATATACTTATTTGGAAGGCTTCTAAGATCTGAATGAGCCTTCCTTTTAAGGAACTAGCTCCACTTCGCAATTAATGTAGTTAACCTATAACAAGTTATGTGCAATATTAAACAAAACACAATAAGATCAAATCATTCTTACTGTTTATTGTTTTGTGTTTAACACAGATTCATTTTTAAGTCTAGAACTACTGTGGCAGGATACACTAGCTAGGCAAGAAATATTTATATTTAGTGTTGATTTGATCCTAAGAATTGGGCTATATCTCAAATTTTGCATACCCTGTCCAACTTTGTCTTTCATTATTATTATTTGTTATGACAGTTCCATTATTTGTGTTGTAATGGAAATGTAAGCAGCCCTTTCTTTACTATGAACATTCGTGTCTTAGGTTAAATAATTTTCAGGCCATCCAAAACTTATGTTTGCATACTGGAGACCTGATAAATCTATTTATTAATTTTTGCTACTTTAGTCAGCCTCTACTCATGTGGTCTCATTATTTCCCTTCGAGAAACACTTGGACTGATCTGATTGTGTACAAAAATGACAATGGTTTACCGTGTTTATACAACTCGGTGTTGGCCTGAACTTGTAATCCCTTTAGTTGAGCAAATTTCCATTACTCACATGAGTACTCCCACTGAAGTCAAGACAACACATATAAGTAAGGATTTGCAGGATTGGGCTGTGAGAGATGTGTTAACTTTAGAGGTGATCATCACTGTCTGCCTTGCGTTCAAGAAAATATTAAAATTGAAAAGCAAGTTGCCACTGGAAAGAATTGCATCAGTACTATCCCACCTGTAGGATATGCCCCCCAAAGGGATGGGGTGTACTCAGATCAGCAACATGTGTCTTGGGGAGGCGGTGGAACTGAGAACCAGATGTTGAGAGAGACAACCAGCAGGGAGAGTGGGCCACTGAGCAGCCTTTAAAGGAGCTTGCACTGCATATATGGGCAAAAAGAGGTCAGTTGCCACAAAGAGAGGGAGAGGGCGAGTAATTTGCGAGGGCGGGGCGGGGGGAACTGAAGGGGAAACAGGAACCAAAAGGATGGAAAGTGAAGCAATGTCATTTTTAAGAGACAATTTTTCAAACCAGCCAGAGATCTGTGGGGCTCTGTAGGGCTTTATGTACATTCTAATAGTTGTGTATTAAAAGGACAGAAATGATAGACAAAAGCCACACTTTCAAAATTGGGGTAGTTTTTATTGCCCTGTGACTTTTTTTTTTTGCCAAGTTTGAAGACCATTCCTCATTCTCCTTTGCTGTCACAGTAAATGAAACAATTTTCAGGTCAGGTCAAACCAATCTTCCTAGGCAAAGTTATAGGAGAACAAAATAGGGCTTAGCAATGGAAGTAGATTGCAACGTTAACTACTGCTTCTCTATAATGTGACACAGTAGGTCACATTGATTCCAAAACAACTATGCTCCTCATTCTTGCCTGTGTAGCTTTAGATATTTCCAGACATTCCCAGTTGCCTTCAAGCTTCAATTTTAAACCTATAGATCAGTGAGCCTTTGATACAGGGGAGGAGGAGATGTGAAACAAACATTTGAGAAGTAGCATAAGTGAAAGTTGTGTTGTGATGATTTGGAGGGAACCTGTCAATGTACAACTAATTGTTGTATGCAGTGTAGTTGTAGCTGTGTCAGTCCCAGAATATTAGAGAGACTAGGTGGGTGAGCTCATATCTTTTATTGGACCAACTTCAACTTCAAAGGAAGTTGGTCCAGTAAAAGATATGTCACCCACCTTTTCTCTTTAATGTATAACTAACAAATTTCTGTTTTGAGGTTATCAGCTCTCTGTATAGATCTTTATCAAATGACAAACTCTATTTTGATTGTAAAGCTGGTTACCTTCTTTGTTGACTTTTTACCTCCATGTTGGACTGAAATTCCAAAGGGTGGTGACATGAGGAAATGGAGCCTGTACATCTGTCTTTGAAGAGACTGTCATTAAGACCTATTAACTAATGAATAGAACTGGCACAGATAGATCAATAGAATGGCTGGAGGAAGCCAGTTTGTTCCAACTTCTCTTCAGGGGGCATAGGCGCTGACTTCGTGGGTGCTCTGGGGATGGAGCACCCATGGGAAAAAATGGTGGGTGCTGAGCACCCACCAGCAGCCCCCTACCGATCAGCACCTCCCCCTCCCTCCCAGCACCTCCTGCCCGTCATGATCAGCTGCTCTGTGGTGGGCAGGAGGCGCTGGGGGGTAGGAGCGAGGGTGGGGTGTGCTCAGGGGAGCGGGCAGAATGGGATGGGAAGAGGCGGGCGGAGGTGGAGCGCAGGTGGAGTAGGGGTAGGAAGAGGCGGGGTGGGGGCAGGAAGAGGCAGGGCAGGGATAGGCCTTGAGGAAAGGGGTGGAGTGGGGGTGAGGTCTGGGGCATAGCAGAGGTCAAGAACCCCCAGGCACATTAGAAGGTCGGTGCCTCTGGCAGGGGGTTGAGTGTGGAGAGTGGAAAATCCCCAGCAGCTGAACAAAGGAACCAGATGGTGGTGGCGGTAGAACACACAAACTTGAGGGACTAAGGCCTGGTCTACACAACAGAATTAGGTTGATGCAAGGCAGCTTACATCATCCTAACGCTGTAAGTACGCTAATATGTCGCTCACACAGATATAAGTCGCCCACTACACCGACTTAATAACTTCACCTCTGTGAGCAGCTTAGTGCTTAAGTTGATGTAGTTTGTTAGGTCAACACAGTAACGGTGTAGACACTTGTTGCTTATGTCACTTGTTGCTGCTCACAGCTGGAGCCCCACCGCCTGGGCTCAGGCTCTCCTCTCCCCTACCTCAATTCCTCACCAAAAGGCAGCCTAGGCTCGGGCTCTCCTGCCCCCACCCTCCCCAATCCCTCACTAGGTAGTGGGGCTCCAGCTGTCAGCCCTGGGCAGCAGAGATCAGGATGTCAGTGTGGGGCATTGTGGGGCACTGTCAATTAAATTGGTGCAAGTGCTCCCAGTGAGGATGTGCACCGTTGACAGAAGGAGAATAGTGTGGCTATTAAAAATCAAATGAATTACTGTGGTGGCTATATGATGACATAACTTAAGTCGACTCAATTTTCAAGTGTAGTGTAGTGTAGAGGCACTGTGGCCTCCCTCTGAGCCAGAGGGATAGGAACCACCCTCTGTGCCCACGTGGGCAGCCAGGCCTGCCTTGCCCCTCCTGCCAGAAGTATGTAACCAGGACACAAGTATAAAGAGTGGGAGCTCCCAACACCGAGGGAGGCAGACGAATTCTGCTTGCTCCCGGCCGCTGACACTGCTGATCCCAGTGGCCCCCTTCCCACTGTGGAACTTGCTTCTGCTATGGGTCTGCCGGTACTGCCGCTGACCACCTACCCAGAAGGGCTGGAGGATGACCTGTTGACCCAGGTACACCCTGAGGGGAGGGGAGGAAGTGGCCCAGGGACAGCTGACCTCAGTCTGGCTGTAGCTCTGCCCACAGCAGGGTCCGCATGTTGCAGCTGGAATTCCCGCTAACCCAGTGGTGGACCACTCCGAAACTGTTAGGGCCCTGGCTTGGCGTCCGGTGAAGTAGGGTGGGCCTGGGCCCCACCTACCACCCCTGGGGAGGCAGCCTCTCCTTGCCGGGTCCAGAGGCCTACATTCGTCAGTCATCCACCAGAGCTAGGGCGCCCGATCCCTGGGTTTGCTCTGTCTCTGCATCAAGAGACCAGAGCCAATAGCCAACAGTGTTTGCCCAGTCCCTGCTTAAAGAGCCCAAGGGCTATAGACTATTTGCCGAAGCTAATTGCCTATCTGAGAGTTCAACCCCATTAGGCCAGTTGGGACGCTAATGCCTAACTGCTAATTCCCCCAATAATAGGCCGAGATCCCAGAGGCTTAGTGAGGTGGTCTGTTTGACCACCATGAGGTGGCCTCCCTCCGACCCAGAGCGGGAGGGACGACCACCACCATTACATGTACACATGCCCTTAGTCAGAGAACAGGAAGAAGGAAGCTTGGCTTTGGACAGGACAGAAGGGTATACTTGCATGTCTTTTTGCTTCAACCTTCACTGTCATTTGCCCCTGAAGAGTTAAACTATAAACCCAGAGCACCCGCATGGCTGGAGTTGTGGAAGAGGGCATGATAAAGCCATTGGCAGAGTCTTAGGGATCAGCACTGAACTTGGGGACTTTGGGCAGCTGCGCTGTGTGATCCCATTTCTGTGAAAGGGTAACAAACTGACACACTGTAAATGTACCAGAGAGGCAAAAGAAAGTGCTGGAACCTACTTGGATCCAGGGAAGTAAATGGGTCTGGGACCCAACACAGCCACCTGAGGAGTGTCCAGTGGAGGAAGCTTTTGTGAGACTGTGTGTGAGAGACAGAACGCAAACAGACTTGACTGTCCCATGTGATTTGTCATCCTTCCACTCCTGAAATTTCTGATGAAAGTGTCTAGTCAATTCTCTGTCCCTGTCAATTCTATATAAAGTAATAAAGCAGCGATTTTGGTGCTGTGAGGATGTGCTCTTGTATGTGAGCAAGCTGCACAATCCCCTGGATGTTGCTTTTAGAAAATGAGTAATTCTGTGAACTCCATTTTGAATTTCAAATTTAATAAGCCAGGTTACTTATTTCTTTTAACCTTTTACTTTGTATGGATAACTTCTCAAGGATTTCCTGGCTGTCTTGAATAAAATTAATGACTTTTTAAAACCTGCTTTCTGGGAAGACCTAATTCTTTACATTCACCAATGAAATATTTCTGTCATTGGAACGAATCCTTTTACTCTTAAAAAGCTACTGCCTTTTAAGAGAGAGATTTCTCAAAGGCACAGTGGATGATTAGACACACAACTCCTATTTGTGCCTTTGAAAAATCTCCCCCTAATTGTCTAATTTAAGGGTGAGGTTGTGATATCCGTACTAATGATAAATAATACCTTACATTAGTGATACCATTATGGAGTAAGGTACTGGTTAATGTGAGTAAGGCAGTCACAATCTGGCCCTAAGTGAATTGTAGCTGTTGCTTAAAATTTGGTTTCTTAAACATCAGTTTACAGATAACTTTACACTTTCAAAGAAGCTAAAATTCAATTATAGTGGTGTCTACTAATACGATCATGTATTTACAATAATTTTATCTTGTAACTATCTACATTTATTTTGCTCATAGTGATTGGTTGTGGATAGAGCTGGTAAAGAAATTTTCAATTAAAAGGGTTTTTTCGTTTTGTTTTGTCAGAGAGAAGGAGAGATTCTAGAATATAGCCAATAGCTCTGCCTTATTCAGAGCAGTACTTGAACCTGGATCTCTGTTTCCTGGCTGTTCTAGGTGCTCTCTCTCTCTCTCTTTTTCTTTTCTTTCACAAAACAGACTTTGTTTTCCAGTCAGCCCTAATTGTAAGTATCTTGAACCCAGTATATCCTTGCTGTTAAGCTAAGTATAGGCTGCTTTGTAAACAGCAGTGGGCATGGTTTAAACACATGGACTTCAACATAAGCCCTAGAGGGGATTGTTAGGAAGCCCTATTTCCAGTGGAACTAATCACCATAATTGCATCCCACAGTCATTCTCCTGTTTTCAAATTGCCTTTCACTTGAAGCTCTTTTGAGGAAAGTGTTCTGCTAAATGTTGCAGTGGGCTGTAGTACAGTAATGCTGCCACAATGGCTGCTGATAGATCTGTGCTCTTTTTTCCCTGCAGCCCATTGGGCTTTTTCTCCGTTTTTAAAAATAAATAAATCCTCATCCTTTTCGTCTATGTCTTCTTACTGATGAGACCCTGGATACGGTGAAAATCCAGGAGAGTTTTTGTGCTGTACAGTTTATTGTGACACACTGTGATTTGGATGTTTAGGGCAGAAAACAGGGTTCTCAGGTAGACTGGGCTGTTGTAAGGAAAGAGGAAGAAAGGGAAGGAGGGTCAGGGAGAAGCATTTAATTAGTACAGAGCTCAAGTTTGAGTACATTTAACCTTAGTTCATAGGCAGTTTTTGAAGGCAGCTTTCTCTTAAATTATATGCTTTTGCTAGTAGAGAGCTGTATTTTTGAACCAGTTGTGAGTGACAAATTGGGATCATAGGAGTGATTAAAAAGAAAATAACAGAGGGACAAATGTGCAAGCAACACTGAACTGAACACATCAGAGCATGGAAATGCAAAGCTTTGACTTTCGTGCACTGAATGCATTGCATGTGTGTGACCTCCCTTAGGAGCACCTACTAACTGTGGGGGTGAGAGGGAGAGGATTCCACACAATTACTTTGTTCCCTATCAAATGCTTATGTCCTCTGTGCAGCATTTATGCTATTTCCTAGAAACAGTTCTCTGGGGCAGCTCTCTTCTTTATCTGCATATAGATAAATTACACTCTATTTATTGATCAGGTTTATTTGTTCTCACTGAACTTGCCAAAGACATCACATGAAAACATAAGCAACGAGTAGGTCTAGAATCATGCAAACATGGTGACCTGTGAGTTGCTTTGTGTTTTTAAAAAATAGACTTTTAAAACAGAATAATTCCATGTAGCTCTGAGAAGCATTTTCACAATTATTTTGGTATGTCTCGTCCAATGTCAGTTTAACTAGTCACTAAAAATAAAAATCACAATTATTATATTACTTGTTGAAGCATAATCCAAAGCCCATTGAAATCAGTGACTTCAATGGGCTTTGGATCAGGTCCTTAGTGCTATTCTTCTGAGATTAAAATGTCTTCCTAATTTAACACACCCATACATCCCATGAATTTAACAATATATCCAGGAAAATGTATATAGTGTAATAGCTAGCATAAAATTCCATAATATGCATTTACATCTTTTATGACATTTAAAAAACACTATTAGAATGTGATCCAACTGTGTCTTTGTTTCTTTTACTGTTCATTTTTTGAGGAATAAAGATTTGAATTATTGCATTCTTTCCTCCAAAGGATTCCTTCTAATCCAGTTTACCATGGGAGTATTGTACATATTTAGGCAAATGAAGACCAAAGAGAGGCATCCAGAATGGAT
Source organism: Dermochelys coriacea (assembly GCF_009764565.3). Classification (NCBI taxonomy): domain Eukaryota; kingdom Metazoa; phylum Chordata; order Testudines; family Dermochelyidae; genus Dermochelys; species Dermochelys coriacea. The sequence goes on along the minus strand of NC_050068.2, from coordinate 134,881,534 downwards.
TAGCAAATATAAATAATCACCAAGACTGTGCAGTGTTAATTTGTGTGTGCGGAATGTGTGTGTGGGGGGGATAATGTATGAACAATAATGTCAAATCCACAAAGGAGTTGATCTGGGATAGAGCTAATGAGATTGCTACAAAAGGCCAAAGAATGACAATACTTTTGTGAATGTACACCCAGTTCCTGTAGTAGTGTGTGTGCATGCACACACTTGTGCAATGACATATTTTTGGAGATAATTCACTTAAGTTTGCCTGAATGAGTGAATAGAGAGGTTGCTATGATTAGATAGAAGTTCTCTACAATTCATCCATCTAGTGTATTTTATGCAACTTGTTTTATTCCTCTTTGCTCTGGTTCACCTGTGAAAATGAAACGCAGGATTTACAATATCAGCTCAGACCATTCATCCGTCAAATTCAGTATCCCAGCTCTAGCAGTGGCCAATAGACAGGTGGAAGAAGAAGACAGAAGCCTCTCTAATGCAATTTTATGCAGTGCCGAATATGGAGGAATGTCATTTATTACTTTCTGCTTCATGTGCAACAGTATGAAAATGCTCATCACTTTTCTCTGTGACCAATGGAATGGCTATTACCAGAGTTTTCCTTGGATTCTGTCACAGGGTGAGCTGGCCCTTTAATGGAATTGGGCCTAGGTTTACCTCTGCCTGGTTTGCCTCATTGCCCGAGTGATGGGATTAAGAGCCCGGGGGTCACCCCTTGATTTAAATGAGACTACATATATGAGTAAAAGTACTCATGTGAATTTGCATTTGCACAACTGGTGCCATTATATGTATATGCATGTATTATGTATGTTTCTAAAATATATTTTTTTACAATCTGTATTCTTAGTGTTTTTCAAAATCAGAAGAGAGCAATGTATAGAATAACTGTAACAAACATAAAACTATTTCTTAATATTTACATGTGGCCCATATAATCCCTATGTACCTACATCAAAATGAAGCTGTCCAATTCTGCAAAGAGATTAGCTCACAGGAAATTTCTCTGTTATTTATTTGAAAAGATTTTACAAAAAAGCAAGATTTCTCCATTGATCCCTATATACTGTACTAATAAAAGAGCTTAATATTATAGTTTACATCTCTGCAGAACTAATTTTGTGGTGACTAGACATGACCTCAGCAAAACTCCTTCCTCAGCTCCTTATTTGTTTCTAGGATGTCCTTGAATATCTAGAAGGGTAAGTCTAAAATTGTGTTAGTACTTTTTTAGTTTATTCCAGAAGCAGACTAATTTGCAGTTACATAGACTGTGGATCAGATTCTCATGATCAGTTCTAGTACTTGGTGCAGGATGTGAGAGGGAGGGAACAAAGGAGGCTATATGCCTCCTATACACTCTCTGATCATGGGGCAGCAGGGACCTCTTTAGTCCTTCATGCAACTTAGAGATGGCATTGCTCTAATTTGCAATTCTGTTTTGATGCCCCCCAACCAACAAACAGTGCAAAGTTGGCTTAGCAGAACCAAGGATTCATAGATTCATAGATATTAAGGTCAGAAGGCAGGGGTGAAAGTAAGTTAGAGGATTTACCGGTATGCCGGAGTCCTGAGCAGGGGGCGTTGCCTCAACCGGAAGAGGTGTGGCCTTAACCAGAAGAGGCAGGGACTTAAATCAAGATTTAAAGGGCCAAGGCTCCAGCTGTGTTAGTGGCGGCTGGGAGCCCAGGGCCCTTTAAATCACCCTCGAGCTACCAGCTGCAGAGGCGGCTGGGAACCCCGGGGGCGATTTAAAGGGCCCAGGGCTCCAGCTGCCGCTACTGCAGTGAAGCCCCCAGCCCTTTAAATCACTGAGGAGCCCTGGGGGCTCCCGGCTGCCACCGTTACCCTGGGGCTCTGGGCTCTGGGGATTTAAAGGGCCTGGGGCTCCACTGTGCTAGCAGCTGCTGGAGCCCCGAGCCCTTTAAATCCCCACCTGAGTCCTGCTGCCCGAGCCCTGGGGTAGCGGCGGCTGGGCTCCATCGGTGATTTAAAGGGCCCCGGAGCTCCAGCCCCCACTACCGCCCCAGGGCCCTTTAAATCCCCACCTGAGCCCTGCTGCCTGAGCCCTGGGGTAGGGGTGGGGGGGCTCTGGCGTGGATTGAAAGGGCCCCAGACCTCCAGCGGTCGCTACCACCCCAGGCCTTTAAATCCCCACCAGAGCCCCGCCGCTACTACCCCAGAGCTCGGGAAGCAGGGCTTAGGCGGAGATTTAAAGGGCTTGGGGCTCCAGCAGGTGCTACCACCCCGGCCCTTTAAATCCGCTCCGGAGCCCCGTCGCCACTACCCCAGGACTCAGGCAGCAGGGCTCAGATGGCGATTTAAAGGGCCGGGGCAGTAGCAGTGGCTGGAGCTCCGGGGCCCTTTAAATCCCTGCCGCAGCCCCGCCATTGCTACTCCAGGGCTTTAAATTGCTCTCTGGGAAAGCCGGCTTATTTTCATCTCTGTCAGACAGGACCATTATGATCATCTAGTCTTCTTGCTGCTTCTACTTCAATGTACTGTACATGTATGTATGCAAAGTTTGCTTTACTATTTATCTATGATGTAACTCTGCTACTTGCTCTATGAATTTTGCTATCTTGCATTTAGTCAAGGATGGAGTAAATTTGTATATTGAAAATGCTGACCGTTTCGTTTCAGGCAACTTCTCCAGGTAAGTTAATGGTCTAGGCTGTTAAAGTATATTGCTCTAATTAAAATCTGTTAAATGTTTAATAAGTTGTCACTTGTCTTCCAGTGGTGTTGTTTATCTAGACTGAATTGTTGTGGTTGTAGATCTAGACTGAATCTCTGAGGTGTGAGAAGTGGAGGAAAGTTCCATCAAAAATATTTCTGTAGCTTTTTTTTTTTTTTAAGTTCTTGTAGGATTTTTCCTCCTGAGTAAAACCCTAAAACCAGGGTTAGATAGCTTAATTAATAAAAGAGGGAGACAGCTTATCAATTGGTATTTTGTATATATATTGGACCTGATTCTCCCCTCACTTACAAAAGTGTACATTCAGAGTAATACTATTGAAGTCAATAATCAGATGTACACCTGGTATGACAGTAGATTGGGCCAAATAAATCTTGTAAAAAGCATCCAGGTGTTACCATGAAATGCACTACGGAAATTGGTATATAACTAATAAAATACAATGGTCTTCATGACCTTTATCTAAATTGTCTGAATTTGAAAAAAAAAAAATAGTGAACTTGTCTATATGCCAAGCAGACCTCACTCCTTCGCATCTGTGCTGACTGATACATTGGAGATCAGTATGTAGAAAGGATATATGAGTTGGTGGCAGCTAAAACATGAAATTTGGAGGGGCTTCTTTGGCTTAGTTGGTGAATTCAAACAGCTATAAAAGCTTGTGGGCTTAGAGTCTCCTTTCCTTTTTACCCCACTTGTTTGCTGGATTCCATTAGTGATGAGTATCTTGATTTGAATATGTTAACCATTTAGAGTTAGTAATTAGTTAATATTTCCATTTGGTGTATTATTGAATTATCAGCTTTTTTTGAAGAGTTTTCCAAGTTGTACAGATGAATTCTGGGTAGTAGTGAGGGTTTTATTTTTGCAAATAGAGCAGTAGGCACCAGAGCTATCAATTAATCGCAGTTAACTCATGGGACTAACTCAAATAATTAATTGCGATTAAAAAAATTAATTGTGATTAATTGCAGTTTTAAACACAGTGTTAAACAATAGAATACCAATTGAAATTTATTAAATATTTTTGGATTTTTTTTCTACATTTTCAAATATGTTGATTTCAATTACAACACAGAACACAAAGTGTATAGAGCTCACTTTGTATTATTTTGATTACAAATATTTGCACTGTAAAAATTATAAAAGAAATACTATTTTTCAATTCACCTCATACAAGTACTGTCATGCAATCGCTCTATCGTTGAAGTGCAACTTAAAAATGTAGATTTTTTTTTTTTTACATAACTGCACTCAAAAACAAAACAATGTAGGGCCAACAAGTCTACTGAGTCCTACTTTTTGTTCAGACAATTGCTAAGACAAACAAGTTTGTTTATATTTATGGGAGATAATGCTGTCCTCTTCTTATTTACAATGTGACCTGAAAGTGAGAACAGGCATATGCATGTTTTTTTTTGTAGCCGGCATTGCAAGATATTTACATACCAGATATGCTAAACATTCATATGACCTTTCATGCTTCGTGTAGCCACCATTCCAGAGGACATGCTTCCATGCTGATGACATTCGTTAAAAAAATAATGTTAATTACATTTATGACTGTACTCCTTGCGGGAGAATTGTATGTCTTCTGCCCTGTTTTACCTGTTTTCTGCCATATATTTCATGTTACAGCACATGTTGTTCATTTTAAGAACACTTTCTCTGCAGATTTGACAAAACACGAAGGTACCAATGTGAGATTTCTAAAGATAGCTACAGCGCTCGACCCAAAGTTTAAGAATTTAAAGTGCCTTCCAAAATCTGAGAGGGATGAGGTGTGAAGCATGTTTTCAGAAGTCTTAAAAGAGCAACACTCTGATGTGGAAACTACAGAACCTGAACCACCAAAAAAGAAAATCGACCTTCTGCTGGTTGCATCTCACTCAGATGATGAAAATGAACATGCGGTGGTCTGCACTGCTTTGGATTGTTATTGAGCAGAACCTGTCATCAGCATTGATGCATGTGCCTGTTCTCACTTTCAGGTGACATTGTAAACTTGTTTGTCTGAGTGATTGGCTACACAAAAAGTAGGACTGAATGGACTTGTAGGTGCTAACATTTTACATTCGTTTGTTTTTGAATGCAGATTTTTTGTACATAATTCTACATTTGTAAGTTCGACTTTCATAATAAAGAGATTCCACTACAGTACTTGTATGAGATGAATTGAAAAATATTCTTTCTTTCTTTTGTTACAGTGCAAATATTTGTAATAAAAATAAAGTGAGCACTTTACACTTTGCGTTCTGTGTTGTAATTGAAATCAATATATTTGAAAATGTAGAAAACATCCAAAAAATTTAAATAAATGGTATTCTATTGTTGTTTAAAAGTCTGATAAATCGTGCGATTAATCGTGCTTAATGTTTTTAATCATGTGATTAATCACAATTAATTTTTTAATCGCTGACAGCCCTAGTAGGCACTAAGATGGGCTGTAAACTGCTTTGTCTCACAAGTGGTGTGACTGAACTGTCTTATTATATTAAAAAAGTAGGAAGAGAGTGACCATTAAGGTTTAGAGTAGCAGCCATGTTAGTCTGTATCCGCAAAAAGAAAAGGAGGACTTGTGGCACCTTAGAGACTAACAAATTTATTTGAGTATAAGCTTTCGTGAGCTACAGCTCACTTCATCAGATGCAGAAAGTGAAGAATATTGTTCAGAATGGGCCTGATCTAAAGTCCACTGAAGTCAAGATTTCCACTAACTTCAGTGGTCTTTAACTTAGGTTTTCACAATGCTAAAGCCAAGTTGGAATATTTGTATTCACCCTGAATAACATCTTACTTCACTGACTTCAGTGGAGCAAAATACTACTCGTGCATCAAGGGATCAGAATCTGGCTTTTACTGATCAGGGCCTATTTTAAAGATCTGTAAAAATCATCTTTCTTCCCAAGGCACAGCTTCTACTTATTGTGCTATTGTAACCAGGGCCTTCCATCCACATGGGGTTGAGCCCAACCCTGATTCCATGTGTGGCTGCTGAAGAGATCTTTGTCTACTCTGTTTCCATCAATAGAATGAAACAAAATTGGCAAATAAATTGTAATAATAATTATAACTTTGTAAAACACTATTAAATTGTACTTTTCATTTGGCTTTTATTTCTTTCAGGTATTACATCCTTAAGCCTTCACTTTACTGGTCCAATTGGTCATAGTTCAACTATGTGAGTGCTTATCCACTTCTGGAAGGGATCTCTTAGTGCTCTAAGCATCAGATTTGGTATATATAGAATCCTTGGAACCACATGTTGAAGTTCAAGTAGGGTTGATGCATCCCTTCATTTTCCTGAAGAAGTAGACTGAATGAGTATCATTCAGTATCTTACTGCATGAGTCATTCACCTTAAAAACAGAGGTCATGTTTGCTCTGCAGAGACACTAAAGTTCGCATGGACCTATTCGAGCTGTGATGCAGCATAGCAATCCTGAACACATACTCTGGGGTCTGGCCAGGTTTGTCCTCTGTAACTGCTGCTTGCCAGTGAATGCACTACTGCAGCTATGCTACTATTTTTAGCACACTAGCCTGTCTATTCAAGTTGGAAATCACACCTCTAGTTCCAGGTGTAGACATAGCCTTACATGGTTTCCTTTTCAAAGCTCTCTGCACCTTTTTCTGAGTCTGTATTTTTAATAATATTGACAGAAATACTTGCAGATTTGAAAATCATCATACCCATTTGAGTAGTAACACAGTAATAGATACACCATTATGTAGTCTGATGTGCATTATTTTAAATTACGTTGCTTGTGGCTATTCTGAATTCAAACACATGTTGAGTAGACTGAGGAATGGGAAATCCATAGGAGTCTTTAGCAATGCTGTAAATGCTGGCATATGCTGAATGGAGTACAAGTTCCCATCATTTAAAGACAAAGATAATTTTATTGCTCAAGAATTCCTGTCCTTCCTCGACCTTTTTTTTTCCCCTCCTCTGTTTTCCTGGTTATATTCAATATTTCAGGGCTAATGGATAAGGATGCCTGCTGTTTCTGCCTAAAATGCTGACCTCTGCAATCAATACATTTTAGCTTAGGGCATTTGTGATGTCAGTTATTATGACAATACTTTAGCATTTACTGCCTGCAAAATGTCTGGATTTATTGGGTTAGAACTTCTCCTCCATCTTATCCTTCCATCTCCCCCACCCATTATCCTGAGTGTCTGCTGGAGACTAAGGCCTCAAGGGCACAGCTGTATTAAACAGTTATTTTAGTGCTAGTTGCCTCCAACTTTAACACAATATATTTCCCATTTGAACCCATTTTTTATCTTAACTGTTTACTATAGAGTTATTTTCTTATACTTGCCAGAGTGCTAAAAAGTTGAGTGCATCATTATTTCCAGTACTGCGTATACTACATACACTAGGGACAGCTCTGCTGCTCCACCTCTGCACCAGGTTGCATGGGTGTAACAGGCCTCAGAATCAATTTAGTATTGACCCCAGTGACCGTGAGGGTTCCAGATAGACATAATGGCCTACCCTCGTAGAACAAGGTCTATGATGAATTTGACCCACCCTTGGTATAAAAATAATACCTGATATAGCATTCTAAATTGCAGGCTTTTTATATCAAAGCATGAAGTCTTAAACTGTGGCAATATAATATATGATTAGGGAGGATTATGTCTGTCTTGGAGTGCTAAAACTTGGTTATTTTCCCCCCAGCAATTTGGAAAGCTTAACCATAAGTCTTCCATCCATTTTAATGCAAGTCACTGAGGTGAAACCCTACATAAAGTTTAAAAATACTGACCATAAATTGTCGAGGAAAGTCCGCTACTATGCTTCATTTAAATGTATTCATAAGTACCGATATTTACAATTTTCTCAGAATAAAGAGAATTAGTTATAGGCAACCGAACAAAATATATTGAGTGATAAAGCATGTTGACTACAAGTGTGAGAATTTTGAGGGGGTCAGGGAGGGAGTTTTCCCAGCATTATAACAAACAAGATATATCCAAACTGAATATATTCCCAAGACTGTAACTATGTCTTGAAATTCAGTTTGACTGTAGCAACTGATAGATAATGAATACCAAAAGTACACATATAGTTTAAAAGTATATTTACACCATGGACATTCCAGTCTCCTGTAGAAAGGCAGCTGCCTTCAGGCATTATAAAGTTTCAGGATGATCCAAAAAACCCTTGAAGTTGTAGTGTGGTCAGCTAAGGTTTGACTGAGCACTGAAAGAGAAGCCTGGATGCAGGAAAGATTTAACTAAGTATATTTTTAGATGACAATATTACTAAAACTACAAGGAAAGAAAAATAAGATTGAGTTGCACTTCTCTTCTTCCTCAGCACTATAATAATAATTAATAATCCTTTGTGTTAATATTACACTATCAGACCAGAGGATCTAGAAATGCTTCACAAACATCCAGCGTCTCATTTAAAACCCTTTGATGTGTTTCCAGTGGTCTTTGGATCACACGCTTAGTAAGTTTAATCTCTCAAAACCCATTAGACAAGTATTGTTATCCCCGTATCGTGAATGGGGAAACTGAGGAACAGATGAGGTGAATTGACTTGTCCAAGGTCACACAGGAAGTCAGTGGCAGGATAAGAACCCAAGGCCACCTTGTCCTTAATCCTGTGTTCTTGCCACAAGACCAGTCCTGCCCTCTATTTCTCAGGGTGTATTTTCAAATTGCCCAGTGCTCTAGCCATACATCTCTCTAAACTCAATGAAAATTTATGCCAGCATGTTTTAAAAGAAGTTGAGGTGTTTTATGTATGATAGAGAAATCAACACCCAATGGCCATTTAAATAAGCAGGTCTGGTGGATTAAAGATACAAGCCTTCGTTACATATGAGTATTTCCCACAGGTGAGCTAAAAATGCATTGCCAACAGGAGCAGTAAAAATATGATCATGGATGAGCTGATGACTTAGATGTACCCTTTATAAATTCATCCTGAGATATAGTTGTGCATCTGCTAGACTTGTATATTTGAAAGTGTCTCTCCAGTCTAATCTATCTAGTGTCCAGTCACCATGGTAATAATGCAAATTCAAGAATGCATACAGTTCATCCATGGGAGTTGTTTCCTGTTCATGAAATCTCTCCTGAAAACCCATCTGAAATCCCTGAGTGAGGATGTCATATCCAGGATATTTTCCCATTCAGGTGTTGCCGACTAAGGTCAAGAATTGTTTTTTGATGCTTTAATGCAAATCTTCTACCCACTGGGCTCCACTGTGAAAGCTTTAGCTAGGCAGCACTCTCACTGAAGTCAATAGGAATTTAAGGAATGGGCCTAATGAAAAGCATGGGCATCGTTAAATTATTTACATCCACTTACAACATAGCCTTAAGACTGTTGCAGAAAGCATCTTATCATGCTTGATTGTTCTTTTTCTGAATTCTTCTATTTTCTTTGGAGTCTCTTTTCCTCATTTCTTTCTTTGTTTAATAGTTGGCCTCCAGGTTATTTGATCTGATCCTCTGCTGTCACTGTATTGAAAGTGATTTATACTGTGTACTGGTCAAAAGACTGGGATTATATTAAGAGGTCATATCTGTTCTGCTAACTGTGGGCTTGATCCTGTTGTTCCCATTACAGTCAATGAGACAGATCCTCAACAGGCATAAATCAGCATATTTCCATTGACTTCAGTTAGCGCAGCGGAAGATGTGGCCCAATGGATGTTTTGTAAAAGACTTCAGTGCACATGTGAACAGGCCACAAATGAGCAGAGAAACAGAGGTTATAATTAGTGCTTGTAAAGCCTGTTGGCCAAAATTAATTGGTCAAAAGATTAAAGTTAAGGACATGATCGATAACACTGTCCCATATTCTGTGTACTTTCAGGCCTGTATCTTTAGACATATTTGGGAAGGCAAGAATCTTTACTTTAAAAATTGTAAAAGGCAAAAACTAATTAGTGGGCATGAAGTGACTTAATAGGATACTGAGATCTGATTAGCACCAGCAGATGTGAAAATGACCAGCTTCTAGTACTCATAGAAAACCTGCCAGGAGACTGGCTGGTTCAGAACATTGATAATTGGCATTGGAATCTTTTAGTGCTTTATCACCACGGAAGTTCAAATCCATTTTAGGTCAGATAGGTTTCTAAACTGAGGACCCAAAATTAAAAGGCCACTTCTGAAAACTTGGAGAATAATAACTTGAAGTTACCAGTTATGGTTGTTTTGTAGTCTATGTATTTGGAATCTCACTCTAGTTTCTAACGAATGAGTCTCTAAATAAAAACAATTTTCCTTGTAACTTTAACTCCTAAGTGTTTTGGGTACTGTATGAAGGGTGCTATACAAAAATAAAGTTGTAACCCACATTTGAATCAAGTACACAGATAAGTGTCCATTGATCACTACAGGCTATACTGTGTGAAGTGCTGGAGCAAATTTACTAGACATTTTTCATTGCATCATGATTTGCACTAAAGTTATTCCTCAAGGAAAATATTCAAGGGAATATTCAGGCCATTGCTTTCAAATATGAAAAAGTGGGGAACTGTTGTTCACCATTCTCCCTCTCCCCCCAGTTCACCTTCTATAGATCCTCAATGGCCAGAGCCACGGAAGAACATTCTTGTGGCAAGGGAGCATAGTCAGTATATTTTAGCATACTTTTAGCATAGTATATTTTATTTGTACTGTCTTTTGATCTTGCTGCCCCATGTCTCATGCACAGGACTCCTGCACTTGTACTAACTGTGGCCAAGTGAGAGTACAGCTTTTGTTAGTGCTGTTTTTGCATGGTTAATGTAGCAACACTGAGGTATTGGTTAATGTAGCAACACTGTTTCGCCTCACATAGTGGAATAGGACCTGAATTTGGCCCATTTATTTATTAGCTTAAATACAATTTGTAAAAATATTACCAAGAGTGTATTTTTGAAAAAATCAGGGTCTCTTATTCAATTGTCTTGGAGAAAATTGTTGTGTTTCTTGATCTAGCTAAGTGACTGTATGATTTAGAAGTGGCTTACCTCTTGCTTTCTAACTATCAGATGAGAGTTTCAGATCCATGGCTGATCTTTAAAAGCTTTTCTTATTCCTACAGCAACGGAGTTATGTAGCATAGCTAATGACATTGCAGTAATTAGGAAAACCCACAGAACAGATAAAAACTCATCCTGTGTGAATAATTTCCAGCAACTGTTCTGAGCAGCAAACCGTAGCTGGCTTGGATTCCTCTGTGTCAGTAGCAACTGCATAGTTGAAATATTTAGACCTCTATTTATTCTGTATTACAACCATTCATATTATGGAGAATCAGTAGTTTCTTCATAATCACTATTCTATTCTGTGAGGCAAGTAGGTATTAACATCACTGTGTTAATAGGGGGAAAGATATTTATTTTGTGGTAGTACCTGGACACACCAGTCAGTAATCACGGCCCCCATTGTGTTAGGTGCTGTACGCACATGTAATAAAATGTTAGTCCCTCTTCCAAAAAGCTTACAGTATTAGTATTTGATGAAAACCCACAAGTAGAGAACAAAGGAAGTGGAGAGGCAGAGTGTTGACAGATGAAACATCACATTAGTATAATAAGCAACAATCACCATGCCAACTGCCTAGCCATTGATGAGAGTCTTGTAGGGGTGGCAGTCAGCTTCCAATGTCTACCTTTAGCTCAGAATGGCTTGTTACTACCCCTTCAAACTTTTCATATAGTTAAGTCTCCTTGAAAACATAAGGCCTGACCCAATGTTTATTGAAGTCAATGAAAATCTTCCTGTTGGCCTCAATGGAACTTTGGATCTTTCCATTGACTCCAGTGAGCTTTGGACTGGGTCTAGAATTATTATATTTAAAGAAAATAGTAGAAGTTAAGCTAAGCATTAATGAGTTTTTGTTGTGGCTCTTTTTGAGCTTAATCACGTTTCCACTTATTTCAATGGGAGTTCATTCATTAAGGCACAAGTGGGTAGAAGGGGGGTGAGCATGTTGCCTTCTGTTGGCTGGTTGCAGCTTACAAAGAAAATAAGGGTCCTTTTGTAGCTAACACTGTTTTTCCTTTAGCTAAAGTATGGTAGACACCTAAGGTGTTGGCAGCTGTAGGTCTAGCATTCTTGTCTCTGCATTCCAGTTATTTCGGAGAGGTGGCAGTCTGTCCTTAGTTGATATTGAAGCCATGGTCCTGGTTTGATCTTCTAAATGTCAAACAAAATAAAAGGGGAACATGGATAAAAAAAGAGAATCTCGTGCTTTCATATACTTTATTTTAGGGGAGTATCATTGGTAATTAGAATGTGTTCTCAAAAGTTTGAATAAATTGAGCACAAACTTTTTTAGATTAAAAGACTATAACATGGCTTCTTCTTCTTTTTTTTTTTTTTAAGTGTGGCTACTATTTATGTCCCTCTATTTGTTCAATAAAATTACACTTCACTATAGAATCTGAGGCATAGTTTGATTTTGACATTGCCTTGTGTATAAGAGAGTTTAAGGACAGGAGTAGTAAAATATTTAGGATATTGCCACCAGATTCCTGCTCAGTGAAGCTGAGAAAGAACAAAATTTTAATGTGTCTTTTTTGAGATAGGGTGACCAGATCTGCACGCAGTGTTCAAGATTTAGGCATACTATGGATTTATACAGAGGCAATATGACTCTTCTTCTTGAATGCCACACCTAAGTGTCCCCTAGCTCAATGGAGAACATGCACAGATCCTGAGTTCTAGGTCCAGCTTTTTCAGAGAAACCTTTATTTAGTTCACACCATTACCTTGGTGAGGTTGAGAATGATATTGTTACACCCTAACTTCTGGGATGGGGACAACTGAAGCACTTTAGTGGCTTTCCAAGTATCATATCCAAAGTTTGTACCTGAACCAGAAACAGAATTCACTTCAACTAAGCTTTTATCCACTAGACCATGGTAGCTTTCATAGAAATTGCTTAAAATGTCTATAAGTTAGATTAATAGTGCTATCCTATCTTCGCTTAGCTCTTTGAAATCTACAGATTTAAAAGTACTGTATAAACACAAGCGCTTATTAATGGCCATATTTTCCAGATGGGTAGCCAAAGTACAGAAATGACTTGGCTGGGAGGCACTGCAGCCTGCTCTCACTATCATGCCGAAAGACTTGAGCTCCACTCTTGGGTCTGACACTTAAGGTTTGCTAAATAATTTTAAATTACTTATTGCCAATGTTCAGACTGAAGGAACGGTGGTACCGCATGGGTATGCACAGCTAATTTTAGTTGCAGAGTGACCATATCTGTCTTTCCATATCTTCTTGCTTGAATTAATTAACAAAGAAAGACAGTATAGTGGTGTAGTACTTGTACACAGTAGGTCTGACTCATCTCTGTGTTAATTAGGCCCTTAGTGTTCTCATCAATGAATGCTTTCAATGACACTCCCATGAAGAGGTTGGAATGATGGACTACTGTTGCATTTTCATTGGTATATCATTTCTGCTACAATTTCACAACTATTAAGAGAATGTGACTGTTGGTTTCCAGCTCTTATTATCTTGGCTGGTGCCCCCTCCCTGTTTTAATTAAATTAACCTTTGATTCTCTCCATCTCATTTATTTAAAACTTTAAAAACAGTGTCTGCATTTACTTACAATAAAAGAAAAATGAAGATGTTTAAAACCAGGTAGATTCCAACACAACAAACTTCATTTAAAACACCAACTTAAGGGTGCTAAGTGTGACCAGTAGGTAGTTACTTATCAAATCATTTTCAAAATCCACATACTTGAAAACAAGGGAATGAATCATTAAGGATATCATGAACATTGCATTGTCTGTGGACATTAACATTTTATTCTTATCAAGAATAAATAGAAGTATATTTCATCATGAAATAACAGCCTTAACTCTGACCAAAATATAGACTCCTTGGGACAAGGACCATCTTTTTGTTCTGGGTTCATACAGCTCCTCATGCAATTGGGTTCTCATCCATGACTAGGGTTCCTAGGCACTATGATAATGAAATAGCAAATCTAAGGGTGGTCTACACTGAAAACTTACAACAACATGGCTATGTCTCTCAGGGGTGTAGATATGCTGACCTAACCACATGTGTCGGCAGCGTTAGGTCAATGGAAGGATTCTTCCATGGACCTAGCTACTGCTTCTTGTGGAAGCTGATTAACTACAGTGATGGGAGAATTTCTCCCATTGCTGTAGTGAGTGTCTGCTGAAGTATTACAGCAGCACTGGATTACTGTAGCGTTTTAAGCCTCAATGTCTGAAAAAGGAACACGGCCTTCTTTTTTCAAATACTCATGAAGGAGAATAGTCCTAATTTCAGTGAGACAACTCATGTGGAAACATTTGCAAGGTCAGACCACGTGTTAATGACACCTCAAACACAAGTCCACATTTATAAATCAGCAATGTTACATACGTCTTCTTTTGGACATATTGCCTACATCAACAACTTCAGTCTCCAGAAACGTCAGTTATAAATACAATACCAAATCATTTTGCAATTGAAAAATGTGAAATATTAGCCTACTATATTTAACAAAGTAAAGATTACAAGAAAATATATAAATGCTGAAATCAAGATAACACAAATAGTATATTAAAAAAATGTCCATGGGCCAGAATTATGGTGGTTGTGTGGTGATAAAATATATCTCTTTTGTACTTGATAGAATTGGCCCCATTATTCTTTTCTTTCCATTAAAAGCCTCAGTTGTTACACAAAGAGTCTGGATGAGGTGACATGATGCTAGTTAGTGTTGTAAATTATTTGATAGGTGAATAAAGGGATGTCACTTAGCAAGCCTGTTATTTTTAATGAAGGGGTTTGGTTTTCAAATTCAAAGGACCTACACATTGGATATAAGGAAATACTGAAAAACTATCCTACATGACAACAGGTGATGGTAGATTATTTATCCCTTCAAATTATTTTATTGTGGTTTTATTTTAGTTTTTTTAGTGATATCCTCTTGCTCATATCTCTTCTTAGCTGTGTGAGGTAGGAAGAAGACCATTAGCTTTGGTATTTCCTGCATATACTGTCTTTTTACCCTGCTGCAGCCTCCTGAAGGAAATGACAGGCCCCCTATCTGGGCTGTTAAGCTCTTTAAGCTTGCTGCGTCCATGTAACATGTTTCAGATTACCCCAGCCACGTAGACGTTTGAGCTTGCAGCTGCTGCAGTGCTGCCAGAGCCAATCCACCCACAAAGCACAGCAAATGTTTTGTTTAGGTTCCTAAATTGGATTACTTTTTTCTAGAGGGCAATCTGTAGAGTGAAATCTTCCCACATGAAGTTCCTCCTGGAGCTTCACTGAAAGCTATGCATTTATCATTAAATTCAACAAAGCAGTAAGAATCCCTCTATCTAAGAGATGAAAAGGGGCTTCCCTGTTTCAAATCAGAGCCATTTCTCTTCCCTCCTTCCTCCCCTCCCCCACCCTACCCAGAATCCACGTGTGCAAAGGCACAACATGTGTTTCTCTTTAGGCTTGCATTACTGACTTCTATACACAATAAAATAATGTTTACAATACCCTAATATTTAAGAGATGACCCAGTTTGGGGCCTAAAAATGTCAAACAACAATTATCCAGCGCGTCTCCCCGGCTACATATTCAGACCAACAGATCCCGATGATAACCCTGGGAGATACCCTGTGTACTGGAAATAATTCAGACACAAATAAGTCAATTTATTGATAAAGCCTGAAGCCTGACTGGGTCAGCAGGCAACATGCTAAGTTTTTTGTAAATGGCTGATGCTGCTCAATTTGTTTTCCCTCTTATATAGACAGACTAGTTTCCTTTTTCTCTGCAAGAATGCTGAGCAGCTAGTTTTAGCGTTGCTCTGCAGGACTCATTAGCTCAGCTACCAAGTTAGTGTAACGGTATGATGCAGGGAAGGAACTGCCCATAGGGTCTTGTGAAGAGGAGGGTAAAACCACTCTCCCCAAAATGAGCCGCCCCAACACTTTAACATGAATGGATGGGTTAGTGGGTGATCCTTGTAGATATGCTAATGAGCCTCACTGGCAGCATGCAGCTTATTCCACAAGGATCAGGAAATATGAATCAACAGGAATTGAGGGCTAGATCCACATAGGGACTTAACTGTTGTGATGCTGAACGTCGTAATGCCTAACTTTTACTCATCTAGGAAATCATACAAACAACAATGGGATCCTCAAAGCCTGAGTTAGATGCCTAGGCTCCCTATACAATGAATGAGGAGAGATAAGCACCTAAGAATGGGATCCATGGAAGCCAGCATGCTCGATGGGGAGCTGCCTACGCCAAAGGGAGATGCCAAAGAGAGGGGTGTATGATAAACACCACTTCTCTCATGCAGTTCAGTGCCCAAGTCTAGGCTGTAGGGAGGTTCCAATCTGTGCTTGCAATCCACAGCTGGAAGTCCCTCTCCTGGAGTCAGGCAGTTTAGGTGCCAAAGCTGTTTCTTGTGAGACTGAATTAGGTGTTGGCCTTGGGTCCACACAAAACAAGGAGGAGGTACTGATGTTACCTAGGCTGTGACTTTTAGCACAGTAGTTAGACACTCACCCAAAAAGTGGGAGCCCCAAGTTCAATTCCCCCCTCTGCCTGATGGGGGGAAAGGATTTGAACAGATGTGTCCCATCTCGGAGGAGAGTGCTCCACTGGACCCTGGGATAGTCTGATGCAGATCTCCTTCAGTCTCTCCTGCTAAAGATGTTCCTTCTCACAAAAGGCCTGATTATAATGAGGATGTGTTACAGGGGGCCTGGTCACAGTATCAGTGAGTGGTACCAAGCTCCGTACAACTGATTGTGCTTGGCATTTGAAATAAGAAGTGGCACAACAATAGCAAAGGACAGAGGAGAAGTGAAGATGCAATGAGTAGGCAATGTATTGCTGAACAGGAGATAGGAGTTTGATTAGGGACCCTCTGAAACAGGTCTGAATAATCTATTGGTGCAATGGGGCTGCAATGATTTACGCACAGAGAAGTCTGTCAGAGTTTCAGAGTTAACTTCACCTTTGACCACTTAAACATCCACTTAAAGTCTCAAGCTTCTTAGCTGTCACTTCCTTTGGCAGAGACCCATGTCTCTCCTTCCACACCAGGGGTTAATCTTGCAGTCCCTCTGCACCTCATTGTGATTTCCCCAGCATATCTGACCAGGGTCCAGCATCTGTAGTTTTCTCTTTCTCAAGGGCAGGGAGACCTACAACAGTGTATCTCGGTTACCAACTTCACAAAGCAAAGTATGTTTTTTCTTGGGGAAAAGCATCACAGAGAAAACACAATAAAACAATCAAAGGTTCCACACCCATACTAAGTGTACCAGAAATCATCTGTCAGTCCTATGGGGCTGTGGTAGGCCAAAGTCCTTCCAATGCTTCAGCAAATTTGGGGCCCTCTTAGGTCCAAAGGTCCTGTCCATTTGCTGAATCAAAAGGAAAACACTGAGTCTGTTTAAACTCAGCCTTTCTATTCCAATTTTTTTCTGTGTCTCTTGCCTCTCCTGGGGGATTGCCCTAAACCAGTATATGCAAACCAACCCAGTGGATGGTGTGTCTCTGGAGCAGTTTACAATTTCAGGGACTGGAATAATCCCCCTTGCTGTTTTTAGTTCCTGAAGGAGCTGTGGTAACCCAATCCCTGGCCCACAATGATATATAAAACATTCATAAACTTAATATAATATTGTCCCCAAAGAAACTTCACCTGGCTGCAATAGCTATCACAAAGTCTCAGCCATAAAAATTTTTAAAAGGAGCAAAAAGTTTAGCATTCTCACACCAATATATAGGTAATAAATAGAGATAACAACAAAACAAAACAGATCTTGGAGTTGGCACTTTAGGCATATTTTCTACTACCAGTCCATGGACAATCACTGAAGCCCAAATAATTTGACTGTGTCCTTTTAAGTGAGTGTCTAAAACTTCAAGGAGTCGGCACTACCTAAGGCCCTGGATTCTGCAAGGGGATAGATGACCTCAAACTCTCTATATAGGGAAGTAATAGCTCTACTTTTTTTTTCCCCCATTTCAGCTTCTGATGATTTGCAATAAACCAGCCGCAATAAGACTTTCAACTTTACGTCATTTTCAAAGATAAAAACTTCAACCCCCTTTTTAAGGCCCTTGTTTAAGTTTCTGCTTTGTCATTGCAGTGATGCATCCCATCTGGTTATATTGCATTGCATGAATGTATATAACATACAGTGGAGCTAACATTCAAGATGGGACACATCATAGTTTGTTCCCAAATCACTCTGCCAAGGGCCTTAACCTTTCAGTCCACATTTACAAACAAACAAACTTTTTTTTTTTTTTTTAAAGTTGTAATGTGGAGACAATCCCAGCCAAAGCCTGTGGAAAACAGTGTTTAGAAGAAAAGATCTGGTTGTTGAAAAGCAGTGCAAACATTTAAGACCAAATTTTCAGAACTGGTCACCAAGTTGTATGCACAAAACATGTATTTTGCAGTTTCTTAGTGGTTCATTCACAAGTACGTATGCAATTGCCAGGTTTGCATGTACAACTTAGGGCACAAAAACAAAAAACCAAACCTCAATGACTTAAGCACACAAGTTTACAAATCTATGGTCTACAGCCCACCATTAGCCTGTGTCTATCAGGCAATCTCTAAGTAACCAAAATTGCAAGACTGGCTTTTGAATTTCTAATCTGGAAAGTTCCTAAAATATTTTCTTGTGGCATTTATACTCCGATGGAAACGGAATCTTTCATAGCTTTCATTCTTTCTACATACACAATAAGCTTCCAGCTATGCTAGTAATCTAACAGAATCATTTTTTTTTCTGTGAGTGTGAGCTGAAAACTAATCTAGGAACACTGCACCAGTTACACTTAACAATAAGGGCACTTTCCTGCACTGCTCACTGTATGTGCATTCACTGTTGGCATATACCACAGGAACTTTTGTTTGAAATGTTTCCATGATTTTTCCACATTGTCCCCAAACCTCAATTCAGGTGATGGTTTCAGGCTGTCCATCCTTGCTGGTTGTGTACATGCTGTTCAGCTGGTATTTATCAACTAAATTATTTTTATTTAAACGTTACATAAAACAGCAATGTGAGTCTTCTGCAAGCTTTAGCCAGCCACAATCTGTTCTGCCCCCTGCAGTCAAGGATTCTCTGTCTTCCAAAATGGAGAATGACCTTTGGTCTCTGCAGCCACACCTATAACCATACCTAGTAACTAGAGCTGGTCAGAGAATTAAGATATTAAAAAAAAAATCTGAATTGGAACAAAAAGTTGAAATTTCCTGTGAAATAAAAATTTGGACAAACTTTGATTCAGAACTATCAAATAATGTGTCATTTCAATAAGGCAGAAGCATGTTATTTGGCAAGTTAAAATGCTGTATTATGCTTTTTAATGTAATAGTACATATAATATAAAAGTTAAAATGAAACAAGCCAGAAAGAAAGTTGACACACATAATTTTTATCTTATAAAAATAAAGAGGGATCAACATAGAAATGAAATGTTTTGACATCACTGAAATGAGAAAGTCAAAATGGTGAATGTAGACTTTTTCCCATGGAAAATTTAATTAAAATCATCTCATTCCCACAAAATGTTTTGATTTTGACAAAATTGTATTTTCTACAGAAAACCATCCATCAAAATGTTGCAACGAGCTCTACTAACAAGGACAACTACTCCACATAGATGTGGAGCAAGTAGCTGTATGGGAAAAAGGTGGCCAGACTCTGGCAGAGGCTCATTTGACACGAGACAAATGTTGGTTCCTTATTCGAAGGTATTTTTTTCCTAATTTCTTTGCTGTAAGATTAAAGTTTTAGAAATGTCACCAAAATAAATTTGACTGAATTTTATAGCAATATGTATTTATATTCTTAAGAACTGAGTTTTCTGCATTGGAGGAGAGACCTCAATCCCACCTGGTGTAATTGTCTCTTAATTTGAATATATCACTAAGATTTGAAGATGTATAAATGACAAAATATTTCTCAGGTTACCTCATGTGACATGAGCTTGTAATTGTTACATTATTCTGAAGTAACTGGCACATTCTGCTCCCTGACTCAAAGCTTTATTTCTGTACAATATGCAGCCACATGTCGCACTCCACCCCACTTTCATTTTGCAGATGCTCCTTGAATAAGGAACTGTGTTTTGAATGGTTCTAAGTGACATAATTCTTTTCGGGTCATCCCAAGTGCCATGTCCCTGTGACATTCCAACTTCAGCCTCATCTGATAGACATTATCTGATCTATTGCTTCTAGTAATCAATATTTAATGTTTCAGTGGAAAGTGCACTCCTGCCCATAATATACACTAATGTACCTTCCCAATCTTGCAATCTGGTACATGGAGAGGGAAATTCCTTCTGTCTCATCTATGCAATATGAAGCACAAGATTGAATTTACTCTTATCTTAGCAACTGATGTAATTACAGATGCTATTATTGGTCCTAGTGAGAACCTTTTTCCCCCCTCTCTGGAAATTCCCTTCTAAATTGCCCTTTAAAATTAAATCCAATTGGACTGATAGTAAAGGCAAGCTCCACAGCCACTGTTAGTAGGAAGTACTTAATTAGCACCACTCATGGTGCTTAGTGACTGGTTAACTAAAAACAGCAGTAACGGGAAGCTACTGTTCTGTCATTTTAAAAGAAAAGCCTTTTGAGTGTCTGGAAATGTTGAGCTGTAGCTCACGAAAGCTTATGCTCAAATAAATTTGTTAGTCTCTAAGGTGCCACAAGTACTCCTGTTCTTTTTGGAAACGTTAAGTTTGCTTCAGTTTTACCAGTGTATATGTCTTAAAGGTGAGGTACCCGGAACCCCCGGGTAATACTCGAGTGGCTAGCCTGCACTGAAGCCCATGCTGCCACAGCTTCACTGCTATCAATACCTGAGCTAGCTAGATTGAAGCTAGCTAGGGTATGTCTACACAAGCTGCAATCACACCTTATGATTGATGAATTCACTTCATTTTCGTGGCGGTCTGCTGGATTCTCTCCAATTTGTCTACATCTTTCCTAAAGTGCGGCACCCAGAAAAGCTGAGGCCTCACTAGTGCCGAGTAAAGGGGACAATTACCTCCCATGTCTTACATTCAACACTGCAGTTAATACAGCCCAGAATATTAGCTTTTTTCTCAATTGCATCACAATGTGGACTCAATTTGTGATCCACCATCACCCCAGGTCCTTTTCATAATACTGCCATCTAACCAATTATTCCCCAATTTGGTTTTTCGTTCCTAAGTGAAGTACTTTTACTTGTCTTTATTCAGTTTCATCTTGCTGAATTCAGACCAATTCTCCAATTTGTCAAGGTCCTTTTGAATTCTATTCCTGTCCTCCAAAGTGCTTGTAACCCCTCCCAGCTTAGGGTCATCTGCAGATTTTACAAGCATACTCTTAGCTCTGCACTCCATTAACCAAGTCATTAATGAAAATATTTAAATAGTACAGACCCAGGACAGACTACCTCAGGACCTCACTAAATATGCCCTCCAAGTTTGACAGTGAACCATTGATAACTACTCTGAGAATGGTCCTTCAACCAGGTGTGAACCCACCTTATAGTAAATTCAGATAGACTGTATTTCCCTAGTTTGCTTATGAGACTGTCAGTGGGACTGTCAAAATCCCAACCAAAATCAACATATATCATGACTACTGCGTCCTCCAGCCACTAGGCCAGTAACTCTATCAAAAATAGTTGTACACTTTTGTAGATAGTTTTTAGTGGTTGGTTACTGCTAGTAGGGGTTTGAAGGCTCTCTCCCTGATATCCCCATGGTTTGCTTAGTGTTCCCAAGACCCCCTGTTTCAAGTCCTGCATGGGCTGCTGTGCCCTCAGGACTTCCCGGTTAGTGACTTCCACAGCACTAGTTTATATTTCTCTGGGGAGCCCCCATGCCTTCCAAGTGCAATATCCATCATTCCTTTTTTCTTTGAACCCTGCAACCTCAAGAATCCCAGCTCAGAAGATTCCTTTCTACACAACCTAAATCGGCACTGTTGGCTCTGCCATGAGGCAGCAGCCCCTCTCTCTCTGCCTATCTTCAAGGACTGGGTATGCTGTCCTTAACAACTTAGCTCTCTATTCTGACCCAGAGTTGTTGATATTCTTGGAGCTGGTAACCACCACAGAGGTACTCACATTGTCTGTCTGCCATTTGCTAGTACCATCGACCAGCTGAGGCAGTACAAGCAGTGGGTACCAGCTGCTCAGCCTGAGAACGCATCCTCCTCTGGCAATTTTGAGACCGAGACAGATAGTGGTGTCACATTTTGGGGTGCCACTGAGATTAGTGAGAGGTTGTCTGGACACTTCCAGCCAGCATGCAAGCATGCATTGAGTGTCTGTATGTTAAGCAGCCCTGGTTCAGCAACTCTGGCTCCAGCAGTCTGCCAGTTATGCTACAGCTGCACTCTGGTTTCCACCAGCCTTGGTTACTACTAGGCAAGTGACTCCAATACACCCCCAGCTCCAAATTTCCCCCAAACCATCTGCCCTGAAATGTCAAGCCTTTTCCTGGACCACTCAGAGAAATAATAATGTTTGCTTGCTCCTTTAAAGAATCAATACCCAGCAGCTCGCCACATTAACTGGAATTAACCCAATTCAAACAGCACTAGGTTGGTTTAGATTAAAATAAAACAAGTTTATTAAGAACAGGACATAAGTTAAGTGAAGCTGAGTAAAAGAAATAAAGGTAAAGATGGTTACAGGAAAATAAAAGTGAAAACGCACATCTAAAATTCTAAACACTTAATCTAGCAAGATGCAGTCTTTGTTTAAGATGGTTTCTTTCACCAATTATTCTTTGTCCAGCATTACTGACTGTCTCTGTCAGGACCTTCTATGCAAGTACGAGGTGCTGGTTTCCCTTATTTTAAAGGCGTCTCTCTGTCCTTTATATTTCCATAGAATTGTCTTTGTTGTCAGAGTCAGGAAGGCCTCCTCGAAATTCAGTCTCCTATGTCTCTCTGGGGTGCAGGAGCCATGTTAATTCTCCATCTCTCAAATTCAAGACAAAAACCCCCCATGATACCTTTGTTTATGGCTAATACGTATATTGAGGTAAACCCACATTTCTTTGTCTAGGACAGACATGTTTATCACCTTCATCAAAGCTAGGCAGTCTTTGCCTTAAACTTGTTCTAGCAACATCATACAGAGGGAATTCATAACTTCACCTATAAGGTTAACACATGCATTTTACAATGGTATTAATTATCAGTGTGCTATTAGTTTTCAAATATCTTACAAGACATATTTTGTATAAACATCATCGTAGTAGTGTGTGAGGTGTGAATACAGGTCAGAAGCGTCTCCACCAACTGTACAAGATTATGCAAGATTAGTCCTGAAAGAGGTTACAGAGTCTCTTGGGTACCCTCCTACTGCCATAGGATGCCCTACCTGGCTCAGGACCAGCGGTACTCTTCCTCATGGGTACCGCCTCCTTACCCATATGATCCCACATACTGGCCCTATTGGGGATCCTGGGATCTGTATCTGAGACCTCCGGATTACAGAGAATCAGAGCAGGAGTTCAGATAGAAGTCACCCCACAGGGAACAACCTCAGACCACTCAGGAGCACTATTAGGAGAAAGAGCACCCTGAACAATGGACCGACTTGCCCCAGCAGTGTTTTCATCTTCATCTCCTGATGAAGCAGTCACACCTGATGGCTATAAGCAATTCCAAGACCTCCCGAGGATATTTGTGAATGCATTCCAGAATCCTCTGTAGGAAGTTCAGGATATCACTCACAACCTGCTAGATATCCTCCACAGTGCAGGCCCTAGCAAGGTGGCACTTTCAGTCAATAAGGACATATTAGAGCCAGCCAACATGGTCTGGCATATCACAGGCAATTGCAACCCCACTATGAAAGGAACGGAGAAAAATACTTGTACAATTTAAGGGAAGTGGAATACTTCTTTTCATACCCCACCACAAACTCTATTGGCACAAGCCATAACTGAACATAAACTGCATCAACCAAGGTCTACTCCCTGCAACAAGGATACCAAATGATTAGACCTCTTCTGAAAAAAGAGTTTCATCGTGACTAGCCTACAGTTCCACATTGTGAGTTATCAGACTTTGATACCTAAATATGATTTTGTTAATTATAATAAGTTTTCTGAGTTCACCAACACACTACCCTAAGAGCTTAGACACCATTCCGGGCCATCGCTGATGGTAAGATAAGCTTGGAGGAGGGTCAATCTAACTCAGTAGATGCAGTGGACTGGCTTCTCATTCCATATTGATTTCTCTTGTCATTAAACAAGCTTGAGGGCCCAAATCCTTTGGTTTCCAAAGGAAATACAAGCCACTGTGGATGATGTTCCCTTAGAGGACAACCCCTTCGGTGGCAGAAGGGATGAGTCATTGCAAACCCATAAGGACTCTCACACAACCATCTGTTCCTCAATATAAACTCTCCAGCAACTACTCCCAACTACCACTATATAAGCAATGTCCTGCTGCTTAGCCCTTTAAACACCAAAAGGCCTCCGGACCACCTAGGAAGAGCCAGAGAGTAGCATAGCAGACAGAACATCCCTCTGTCATTTAATCCCCAGCCCCAGCTTCCCACCAAGAAATCATTTTGATAGAACCCCCAAGAGCCACAAACCAGCCCTCCTATCACCTGACACCCACACTCCTTTCAGTAGCCACTTGGCCTGTTTCTTTCTGGTGTGGCATGATATCACTTCAGACAGTGGGTCCTACAGAGCCATTACCAGCAGCTATACAATAGAATTTGTCAATCCCTTCAACAAAGCCCCCGTCCGTGTCCCTCTTCATGGACCCATCTCATAAGAGGACACTCGGAAAAGCAGTAGAATCCCTACTGCAGATAGGAGCTTTAGGGTTCCTCCACAGCACAGCGGAAAGGGTTTTTTTCCAAAATATTTCTTCATTCCCCAAAAGAACGGAGGGTGGAGACCCCTTCTGGAACTCAGACAAATGAATATTGTCATCTGCTGTTCAAGATTCAGAATTATCATCTGGTCTCTATAATCCCCTCTCTGAACAAAGGTTCGCAGCTCTTGATTTAAAGAACACCTATTTTCACATGGAGAAAGCATTGGTAATCCTAGTGGCATCCTGATGGCCGAGTCAGTTTTGGATCACCAGCATCCTCCAGATGGGTTCATGGCCGTGCATGTGCTTTGAGCTATTTCCAAACCTGTTGACTCAAGACAAGAGCAAGACCACCCCAAACATAAATCCATCTAACAGGCAGGTATGTGAATGGATAATTAGAGAGGTTACACTCAGAGGTGGTACAGTCCATCCTTAATAATAGCAGGAAAGTATCTATGAGAAAATGTTATGCTGCAAAATGGAAGAGATTTTCAATCTGGTGCCAATATTGTTGGATACTTCCAGAGGACTCAGAGATCTCTATCCTATAACTTTGAGGTTTTCAGAAGGCCTTGACAGAACCTTTCCTCTGGTACTGAAACCTCTCCTGGTACCTTCACCTCAGTCTCATATTGTCAACACTCCATGGCTCTGTCCATCTGACTGCAATCACATTCACCATAAGGGTCTGCTTTGGCTCTCACTGTGGACCCTCCCCACATGGATTCCATTATGATAAGGTCTCTTTGAAGTTACACCCTAAATTCATTCTAAAGGTTCCATCTGAATTCCATTTAAATCAGGCCATACACCTATCTGTTTTCTACCCAAAACCACTGGAGAAGACAGGAAACTCTATCCTCTGGATGTTCATCCAGCAAAGGCATTCAACCTATAGAGGACAAAATTCTTGAGGGATTCTCCTAGACTATTCATCTCCTTTGCTGAATGTATGAAAGGGGAAGCTATTTCCTGACAGAGATTTTCTGAATGGATCTCTGGTTGCATCCTTCTTTGCTACGAGTTGATGATGAAACCTCCTCCTCAGGCTGTCAGAACCCACTTGGCCAAAGCCCAGGTTACCACAGTGACTTTTTTTCAGGGTGTTCCCCTCCTGGAGATCAATAGAATGTAGTCATTACCCCTTGTTCAAGCTTTTTCTGCAGCTGCAGCCTTCTGCACAGAAGTCTTGCAGTCTGTGGTCCAGCAGGACTCCTTGCACCCTCCTCCTTAATGGGTACTGCTTGTGAGTCACCTTGACTGGACCATCACTTGAAGAAGAAATTCTGGTTACTTACCTTGTACAGTGTGGTGGGTTTTGTACCTTGTCAACCCCTTTGATTCTGGGCGGGGGAAGGGGAGTTAACCCCGCCTCCCGGCTTCTACACCGGTTCTACCACCTCCCCGGTAGTCAGGGCTGTATGGCCCAATGGCCAGAGTTCCTCTAAATCTTCTTCCCTGGGTGGGATATCGCAGCCTAGCAGACAGAGTCCCTATAGTGCACTCCTAAAGCAGCGTGGCCCAATAGCCAGAGTCTCCCGAAACTCTCTTCCCCGGTGGGATAGCATGGCCTAGCTGTTATACCAATAAAATAAAAACCAGCAGGATCTTATTAAAGGGGGAAAAAGGAAAAAGGCCACATTTATTGTGACTACAGAAAGAATCATAGTAAGCAGTTAGTTATAGCTATAACATTCCATTCAATCTCATTTATTCACACACACACACACACCCACACACACACAGGTTCTGCAAGGTTGTTATAGTTACCAGCCTTAGAGTTGCTCATGCCAAGCCCCTGGCCAGGTGATCTGGACATGAGGAGGGAGCAGGGCCTTGTCAGATGCACATCTGATGATCCTGAAAGTTGGTTTGCAGAATCAGACCCCAAAGTTCTCACTTTCTAAAGCCCATTTTTATAGGAATAAATTCCTATGCCACTCTGTGGGAATTGCTTCATCATGCTGTTGCTGAATCAATCAGCAGATGGCACATTCCTGACGGCTCCGTGCTGCCAGATGTTATCTTGTTCTTTGGTTCTCCCATCCTTGAGGCTGTTGGGTGGATTCCAGTCTGCCCTCTGGGGATCCTCTGGTTATTTCCACTTGACGCCTTTTTCAGCTGATGGACACTGGATTCTTAGGCTGGCACGTCCCTGATCATTCAGTTATTATCCACACCAAGCATCCATCCACATACATGCTCTATCTCTATTTTAATCACAATTGTTAACAAAGCGAGATGAATACAACAAAAGGGCGGGGAGTCTCTGGGTGCTGTTTCTGTTGTTACAGAAAGAAAAGGAGTACTTGTGGCACCTTAGAGACTAACAAATTTATTAGAGCATAAGCTTTCGTGAGCTACAGCTCACTTCATCGGATGCATTTGGTGGAAAAAACAGAGGAGAGATTTATATACACACACACAGAGAACATGAAACAATGGGTTTATCATACACACTGTAAGGAGAGTGATCACTTAAGATAAGCCATCACCAACAGCAGGGGGGGGAAGGAGGAAAACCTTTCATGGTGACAAGCAGGTAGGCTAATTCCATCTACTTGCGCTACATTGATGACATCTTCATCATCTGGACCCATGGAAAAGAAGCTCTTGAGGAATTCCACCATGATTTCAACAATTTCCATCCCACCATCAACCTCAGCCTGGACCAGTCCACACAAGAGATCCACTTCCTGGACACTACGGTGCTAATAAGCGATGGTCACATAAACACCACCCTGTATCGGAAACCAACTGTCCGCTATTCCTACCTACATGCCTCTAGCTTTCATCCAGATCATACCACTCGATCCATTGTCTACAGCCAAGCGCTACGATATAACCGCATTTGCTCCAACCCCTCAGACAGAGACAAACACCTACAAGATCTCTATCATGCATTCCTACAACTACAATACCCACCTGCTGAAGTGAAGAAACAGATTGACAGAGCCAGAAGAGTACCCAGAAGTCACCTACTACAGGACAGGCCCAACAAAGAAAACAACAGAACGCCACTAGCCATCACCTTCAGCCCCCAACTAAAACCTCTCCAACGCATCATCAAGGATCTACACCTATCCTGAAGGACGAGCCATCGCTCTCTCAGATCTTGGGAGATAGACCAGTCCTTGCTTACAGACAGCCCCCCAATCTGAAGCAAATACTCACCAGCAACCACACACCACACAACAGAACCACTAACCCAGGAACCTATCCTTGCAACAAAGCCCGTTGCCAACTCTGTCCACATATCTATTCAGGGGACACCATCATAGGGCCTAATCACATCAGCCACACTATCAGAGGCTCGTTCACCTGCGCATCTACCAATGTGATATATGCCATCATGTGCCAGCAATGCCCCTCTGCCATGTACATTGGCCAAACTGGACAGTCTCTACGTAAAAGAATGAATGGACACAAATCAGACGTCAAGAATTATAACATTCAAAAACCAGTTGGAGAACACTTCAATCTCTCTGGTCACTCGATCACAGACCTAAGAGTGGCTATACTTCAACAAAAAAGCTTCAAAAACAGACTCCAACGAGAGACTGCTGAATTGGAATTAATTTGCAAACTGGATACAATTAACTTAGGCTTGAATAGAGACTGGGAATGGATGAGTCATTACACAAAGTAAAACTATTTCCCCATGGTATTTCTCCCTCCCACCCCACCGTTCCTCTGATATTCTTGTTAACTGCTGGAATTAGCCTACCTGCTTGTCACCATGAAAGGTTTTCCTCCTTCCCCCCCCTGCTGTTGGTGATGGCTTATCTTAAGTGATCACTCTCCTTACAGTGTGTATGATAAACCCATTGTTTCATGTTCTCTGTGTGTGTGTATATAAATCTCTCCTCTGTTTTTTCCACCAAATGCATCCGATGAAGTGAGCTGTAGCTCACGAAAGCTTATGCTCTAATAAATTTGTTAGTCTCTAAGGTGCCACAAGTACTCCTTTTCTTTTTGCAAATACAGACTAACACGGCTGCTACTCTGAAACCTGTTGTTACAGAGTATTGCTTCGAGTCTCTGTCTGTGTGAGTAGTTGTTGTTACAAAGAATTGCTTTGAGAATAGACTCTATCTTAGAATGTACTAACACAATTAGCAGCTTGCAAATTTCACACAGAGAGGGAGAGAAATGGTACCAAAAACCAAGAGACCTCTTAATTAGTAATATCCTGGAATTTAAACTATGGGGAATCAAACTCATTTGTGATTTTAATACAGAATTTCTTTAGTATGATCCAACATAGCAGCTGGAGTCTCGATAGTGCGTTCCTAAAGCGGTCTGACCCGAGGGCCAGAGTCCCTCTAAGCCCTTTCCCCTCATAGGATAGTGAAGCCCAGCAGCCAGAGTTCATCTATCTCCTTTGAGGTAAAAGAGGGGTCGGTGAACTATGTCATCACAAAAAAGGATGGGGGGGGTTAGAGACCCCTGGTAGGGGAGCCTGGGCCCACCCACCTTCACTGGGCTCCAACCCAGGGCCCTGTCATTGATGGTGTGATCCTCCCCGGGTCAGCGGGGAATCCTACTGCAACACGCTTCCCTCAGAGTGGTGGGAAATGCCACGCCCTTCCCTGGGTCACTTCCTACCAGTTCTCCAAATGTAGCAGTCCCTGTGGCATCAGGGTCTTCAGGTTCCTCAGCCCCTGGCACTCCCAGGGGTTCCCACAGCTGCCAGTCTCTAGTCCCACTTCCTGTCCCCTTGGCTCCCTCCTGTACAAGTCGCCACTGCTCCTGGACTAGAGCCTCCTTTGGACGTCCTCCTTCCTCAGCCACCAGCCCTGACTGAGCAGCTCTGCAGGTTTTTATACATGACTCCCTGTTGGAGCATGCCCAGCAGAGCCTCAGGGGTGTGGCTTCCTCTGCCAGCAGGGAAGGGTTAACCCTCTCAGTCCCAGTGTGGGGCCAGTCCGCCCCATCACATACAGTAACAAGTTCTTCAAGATATGTGATCTCTATGTGTATTCCACTACCCACCCTCCTCCCCCTCTGCTTTTGTAGACTTTACTAAGGTGATTAGTGGAAGAAAAGGAACTAGAAAGGTGGTTGCTCCACCCTGCCCCTTGAGATTGCATTATTGTAAGTAGTATAAATGATTTAAACCCTTAACCTGCAAAAATGTATACATGTGCTTAAATTGAAGCATATGAATAATCCCACTGAACTCAAATTAAGCAAGTACATAGATCTTTGCAGGACTGGGATCTTTCTAATGGAAACTGAAGCCCTGCTTCTCCATTGTTTAAACTGAAGTTTACTTTTACTTTTAGAGAAACCTGATAAATTAAGCAATATAAAGTGATAAGAAAATAAAATGTCTTCCAGGACTGATCATTTCTCTCACTTTATCCATCAAAATAATTTTCTAAAATGATTTTTGTAAGATATTGAAAGAACAGCTGCTCATACTTTCATAGAGGCCAAGGCCAGAAGGGACCATTATGATCATGTTGTCTGATCTTCTGCATAACACAGGCCATAGAACTTCCCCCCCAGATAATTCCCAGAGCATATCTTTTAGAAAAGCAGCCAATCTTAATTTACAATTTGTCAGTCCCCCATGACCTTTAGTAAATTGTTCCACATCCTCCTGGGATATTAGTGGACTGGAAAGAATGTTGTCATCCTACCCATCATGTGATGAGATTACATCATCTTTTATTTTCCCAAATACAGAACAGAAATAGTTATTGAACACTTCTGTTTTTTCTGCATTATTATTGGTAATTCTACCATTTCCATCTGGTAATGGACCAATACCATTGTCAGAATTCCTTTTGTACCTAATATACTTAAAAATCCTCGTATTGTCATTAACTCTGCTGGCCATAGATTTCGCCTTGTGTCCCTTTACTTCCCTTATCAATTTTCTACTATTCCTAGCTTCTGATTTATATCCATTACTATCAACTTCCCCTTTCTTTAATTTGTTACATATTATTTTAAAAATTTGTATAGCTGAATTCACTTCCCCTTTAAACCAGCTTGTTTTTTTTAACCAATATGGCCTTCCTCCTCAATTTTAGGGATTGTGGCTTTTTAATCATCAAGTTAAAGGTTCTGAAATAATTTCCAATTCACATTTTTCTGATTAAAATCATCTTGCTGATTTGACTCAGAATTGTTTTTAGCTTTGTGAAACTGGCCTTTTTAAAGCACTGAGTGTATATATTTCTGGTTTGGACTTTATTTTGTTTGTACATTATAGCATGTTTCTTAATAGGTTTTTATAGCACAGCATTTTTTTCCTGAGATTTAAGGTCTTTAATTTAAGTTCTAGGGCTCAATCCTCAATTGCACTAAATTTACACCCAATACAGCTGAGGAGAGCTCTAAGCCACCTTTATACTTCCCTGATCATTGGCTAACCAGGGACCCGAGGGCTGCCCTAAATTGCACTGATGGCAGCAGTCCCACTGTGCCTGCTGAGGATCAAGCAGAGAGCTGCATGAGCCATTCTGAATCTCCCTACCACCAACATGGCATCTCTCTACATTTCCCCTCCTCCTCCTCCTCATGTCCTACTTGGAGGAGATGAAAAGCCTGTGGCACAGAGCCAGATATGCCAACTCTATGCCACCTGGGCATTTCCCTCTGGTTGGGGAATCCTTGGGCTGTCCTTTTAGGGCAGCTTTGTATGAGCATGGCAAAACATCTGGTTCAGGGGCTAAGAATTGAGCCTATAATATTTAGGTATCCTGATCCAACCCTCCATTTTTCATGTTCAATATTTTGGTTTGAAAGGCAATATATTAAGTGTTTTCATCTTCAATGCTATTTTGAGCTGTGAGTCACATATTTGCTTAATGACAGGTTTCAGAGTAGCAGCCGTGTTAGTCTGTATTCGCAAAAAGAAAAGGAGTACTTGTGGCACCTTAGAGACTAACAAATTTATTAGAGCATAAGCTTTCGTGAGCTACAGCTCACTTCATCGGATGCATTTGGTGGAAAAAACAGAGGATCTCCTCTGTTTTTTCCACCAAATGCATCCGATGAAGTGAGCTGTAGCTCACGAAAGCTTATGCTCTAATAAATTTGTTAGTCTCTAAGGTGCCACAAGTACTCCTTATATTTGCTTAAGTACAGGTTATCAGTGACTGGTAAAGTGCATGACTTTAATAATAAAGATGCTGCATAGAAAGTAAAGCTGAACAGCCAGTTATTTTTAATTTCTGCACAGTACAGGAATAGATAATGTGGTTTTGTTTCATATCCACATCAGCATAAAGTTAGTTTGACTCTATAATCATAAAACTTGCACTAAAATAAAAGCAGGACTTCCTGCATTAGTTTTTATTAAGTTGTCAATACAGTTTGTTCTGTCTATTGCTATGATTTGCCTTTGTATTCACCAAAGAACATTGTGTTCTTGTGCCTAACCACAGAAAATAAAATGCTTAGAGAGCTTACAGAGCTGCTTGAGGTAAATAAAGGTTGACAACCCTGACCGATTTAGTATGATCACACACTGTAGGTGAACTAGAAATCTTCTCCACAGGGTTTCACTGGGGATTACACCCTCCCATGGATAATTTAATAGTCTCATAATCCTTAACCTATGGCTTGCCTCTGATTTTATCTCATCCAAACTTATTTAGCCTTCATGTAATCTGAAATTTAAAGTAGAACAACAAATGTGAGAGATCTCTTACATTTAGCCTCTCTAACACCTTTCAGCCAACTAAACAGAACAGTTAATGAGAGCAATAAGGCAGGGTATGGGAGGATAAAATGTCTCTTCTTTCTGGTGTATTTTTCTTACCTTCACCACATCCTTTTTAAAAAGCAACATGTCTTCACTGTAGTCAAATGGACTAATCAATTATTGTTACAAATTAATAACATATTGGGTTTGCACTCCAATTTCAAATGCCAATCACAATCTGGCAGGTTAAAACTCACCCATTTGCCTTTCATATCTTGAAGACAATTTCTACCCTTTAAAGTATTTTTCTTCTTTTTTAAAAACCAAAAGAGCTATCTTGTGGCTCAAAAAGTGGTTTGTGGTTTCTGGTGCACCTTATCTGTTCACTGAACAAATGGACTCTGCTGCAGAACAATCACAGCCCTGAGCATTTAACTCCCATCTTTAGAGAAGCAAAAAGGTACTCCACATATATGAAAGAGGGCAGAGCCTAGACAGCAATCAGGGCACGTACACTATATTTGAAAGTAATGAGGATACAGACATTTTAAGTGAAGTTGACAGTGGTTTTAACTGGTAGAGCAGTTTCCACTCAGCATTTTTGTAAAGCTATTTTTTCTGACATTTCTCTGCAGGGGGTTTATATGGGAATGGGGTATCAGAAATCCCATTTTTTCACTCTTTCCTTTTTACATATTTCATGGTCCAGGTGACACTCAGGCCATGTCTATACTATATTCAACCATGATTTTGCAGAGTTCAAGCACAAGCCTTCATCATATTATGCTTTTTTCTTTAAGATTTCTAGAACTGGTTAATATTTGGGATTTTTTTACCGAAACTGTTTTGAAAGAAAACAATTTTCATTTCATTTCCTGTTTTCTTTGGTGGGAGGAGGGTGGGAGTGATGGAAAATTAAATTGTGTTTAAAAAAAAAAATCAAATATTCAGTATTTTTCCCCTTCTCACTTCCTACTTTTCCACACTTTTCTAGAGGAAAGATGTAAAAAAGTCAGAGTGCTTTCCATCACTTTTAACCTTTCCTTTCTGCAGTAGACAAAGCAACGTGAAAGTGGGAATTTTGAAATTTTTTACGAATTTCCATTTAAAAAAATAATTTAGAATATTTTTTGGAAAACAAATTTTTGCTTTTGCAAAAACTTTACTTTTTATGAATCCCATATTTTTATTAGAAGGTTTTTTGGTCAACGCTTTTTTTTTTTTTTTTTTTGACCAGCCCTAAATATTTCCCACCATTGGTACCAGGGGAGAGAGCGCATATAGTTTGAAAGTAGTGATAAATCAACGTGGACCTTTTCAGATTAAGAAGCCAAACTAAAGCTTAGATCATCAATTTACAATGTGCCCACAATAAAGTACATAGCTGCACTGCCCCAGCAGCCATCCAGGGAGAGAACGGTGACTTTTGGAGACACTGTTCTCTCCCCAACTCCCCTCTTGATCTGCTATTGGTACCCACACTGCACAGGCTCAGGTGTGCTGACTGGTACGTTGCAGAGAAAGGGTCAGAACCAAGGTTCTGTCTATTCTCCAGTCCTGCAACGGTAGAGGAGGGGGCCGTAGTCATGCCCAGAGGTTGTGACCCATGTTGTGACCCACGGAGCACATAGGCCACATAGAGGAGCAAAGAGGCATGGAGGGCATTTGTTTTAATAGTGTGGAAAAAACATAAGAAAATGATCATGGTTTTCAATTTATTTTCAATAATCCAGGAAGAAAAATGTTTCAGGCAACACAGTTGTGCTAGACAATGGTATGCAGTGTGGATGGCCAGATTTAGTGACAATAATTGTTCACAATAACCATGAGTAGTTTTCAGCCAACAGTTTTACTTCTTTTTGTTTTTAAACAGAAAGATTTGTTCAAGATAGTTCTTGAAAAGAGTTTCAGAACATAGTCAGTGTCTCCAGATTGCCACCCCTCCAGGAGACTCTTTCAGAGAAAGTACGTGCCTTGATTACTGTCTAAGCTCTGCCCTCTTTCATTTATGTGGAGTACCTTTTTGCTTCTCTAAAGATGGGAGTTAAATGCTCAGGGTTGTGATTGCTCTGCAGCAGAGCCCATTTGTTCAGTGAACAGATAAGGTGAACCAGAAACCACAAACCACTTTTTGAGCCAGAAGATAGCTCTTTTGGTTTTTAAAAAAGAAGAAAAATACTTGAAAGGGTAGAAACTGTCTTCAAGAAATGAAAGGCAAATGGGTGACTTTTAACCTGCCAGATTGTGATTGGCATTTGAAATTGGAGTGCAAACCCAATATATTATTAATTTGTAACAATAATTGATTAGTCCATTCCTGCTGCTCAGATCTGGCTCATGTTTGCTGAATACAACTGGTAGAATATACACAGAAATGTTTTCCTTTGATTCTAGCTGGTGTTATATCTCACTGTCCTAGTTTCAAAGGCCTCTTCCTCTTGCTTTCTAAGTAGCATATAATCCATGTCATACAGCAGGGAGCTAATTGAAGTTTTCACTATCAATAGCTATTGTGATGGGGAAGCAAAGGTGGAATAAGGATCAATACATTATAAATCATGATATTTTTCCTAAGGGAAGTTCATTCAATTAGCACCATTTCCCCCCACACAACCAAAGGAAAATTAATTTCCTTTTTTCTGTCTTCTATTCCTGCCTCTTGCAAAACAAAAACAAAACACAACCAACCAGACTTAGGAATGATAACTCTGGTCACAGTTCAAAAGTTTGGACTCACTATACCACTTTCTTGGCAAGAACAATGGATGCTTGTGTAATGGCCCCCAGCAGGGCCGTTACCTAGTTGTTTTGTAGACTCTGGCTATGTCTACACTGGCAATTGAATGACAAAACTTTCGTCTTTCAGAGGTGTTAATACTCCCCTCCCTCCCAAAAGACAAACGTTTTGCCACAACAAGTGACAGTGTGAACAGTGTGTTGTCAGCAGGAGCGCTCTCCTGCTAACAATGCAAACGCTGCTCGTTGGGGGTGGAAGATTTTTGTCAGCAGGAGAACTGACAAACAGCGGCTACACTGCACAACTTTTAGTGGCACGGTTGTGGCGACACAGCCATGTTGCTAGAAGCTGTGTAGTATAGACATAGCCTGAAATTTAGAAAATTCACTTCATCTTTATCATTGGATTTAAATTTTATAATTGGCAGAAGCATAAAAGACAAGCAGTGTTATGAGTTTTCCTATATTCAGTTTTGCACCACTCCATGGTACAAGTGGCTGAAATTTTTTATAATAAACTTTTCACACAGAACTAGATCCACAAAGCAATTTTAGACTCATAGATTTTAAAGCCAGAAGGGACCATCATGTTGTCCGACCTCCTGATCCCTAACCTCTGGCTGGGCTACTGACTTCCTCAAATCATGATTTAAATACTTCAAGTTAAAGAGAATCCAACATTTACACTAGTTTAAACCTGCAAGTGACCCACAGTCCATGCTGCAGAGGAAGAGGAAAAAAAACCCAACAAACAGGATCTCTGACAATCTGACCTAGGGAAAAATTCCTTCCTGATCCCAAATAGGGCAATCAGTTAGACCCTGAGCATGTAGGCAAGACCCACCAACCAGACACTTAGGAATGAATTCTCTGTAATAACTCAGAGCCCTCCCCATCTAGTGTCCCAACACAGGCCGTTGGAGATATTTGCTGCTAGCAGTCGCCCATGTAAGCAATCTCATCATAGTATCCCCTCCTTAATTTTTATCAAGCTCAGTCTTAAAGCCAGTTAGGTTTTTTGCCCCCACTGCTCCCCCTTGGAAGTCTGTTCCAGAACTTCACTCCTCTGATGGTCAGAAACCTTTGTCTAATTTCAAGCCTAAACTTGTTGATGGCCAGTTTATATCCATTTGTTCTTGTGTCTACATTGGTGCTTAACTTAAATAACTCCTCTCCCTCCCTGGTATTTATCCCTCTGAGGTATTTATAAAGAGCAATCATATCTCCCCTCAGCCTTCTTTTGACTAGGGTAAACAAGCCAAGCTCTTTGAGTCTCCTCTCATAAGGTAGGTTTTTCATTCCTCGAATCATCCTAGTAGCCCTTTTCTGCACCTGTTCCAGTTTGAATAATCTTTCTTAAACCTGGGAGACCATAATTGGATACTGTATTCCAGATGAGGTCTCACTAGTGTCCTATATAGTGGTAATAACACTTCCCTGTCTCGACTGGAAATACCTTACTTCATGCATCCTAGGACTGCATTAGCCTTTTTCACAGTTGCATCCCATTGGCAGCTCACAGTCATCCTTTGATCAACCAATACACCCAAGTCTTTCTCCTTCTCTGTCACTTCCAACTGATAAATTCCCAGTTTATAGCAAAACTTCTTGTTGTTAGTCCCTAACTGCATGACCTTGCACTTTGCACTATTAAATTTCATCCCATTTCTATTACTCCAGTTTTCAAGGTCAGCCAGAGCTTGTTGTATGATATTCTGGTCCTCCTCTGTATTGGCAATACCTCCCAACTTTGTGTCATCCACAGATTTTATTAGCACACTCCCACTTTTTATGCCAAGGTCATCAAAAAACATGTTAAATACAATTGGTCCCAAGATTGATCCCTGAGGAACTCCATTAGTAACCTCCCTCCAGCCTGACAGATCACCTTTCAATGTGACCCATTGTAGTCTTCTCTTTAGCTGTTTCCTTATCCACCTCTCAGTTCTAATATTAATCCCCATCTTCTCAAATTGAACTAATAATTTCCCATGTGGAACTGCAGCAAATGTCTTACTGAAATCTAGGCGATTAGTTCTACTGCATTTCCTTTGTCTAAAAAAAAAAAAAAAGTTATTTTCTCAAATAAGGAAATCAGGTTGGTCTGCCATGATCTATCTTTTGTAAAACCATGTTGTGTTTTATCCCAATTATCATTTACTTCTATGTCCTTAACTACTTTCTCTTTCAAAATTTGTTCAGAGACTTTGCATGCAACTGAGCTCAAACTAGTTGGAGATCTATTTTTGTTTATCCTTCCACCTAACTGCCTCTATTCCCAATTGCTCCATAGAACCATTATGCAAAAAATTGTGTGTTAACTTTGCAGAAACATATTAAAAGCAGGTGCTTTAAAAAACATATCCAACTCACAATTTCTGTGTCCTTTCCCACTCCCTTACCCCCAAAAGTAATTAATCTACTTTTAGGACTTGCAGAATCCCATATTTCAAAATATACCTGGTTTTACAACAGGTCTGTTGTCCTTCATTTGAATAATGATCTGAAACATTTTATCAAACATCAAACAAATCAAAACGATACCTAACGATAGCTAAATGCCTGGCTTGTGCAGTCACCCAGCATGTAGTCAACTGCTGACATTAGTATCATTACTAATCAGCACTGAAGCGCGGAGCCTGAAGTTTCATTTAGACAATAACATTTAAAATAAGGGAGCTTTATTTCAGTAACTAATTAGGATGGGTGACTAAGAATAACCAGAACGACCAAGAACAACTAACTGGAATTTGCAGACTCACCATTCTTTGTAAGTGTCTGGACTCAGGTCAGAACTTTGTATCTCCTAAATGATGTATCGAAGCATTGCCAGTGTTTTATTCTGGTCAGTTAACCAGAGCCTTACATGATTAGATTGCAAAAGGGGAGCAACTGTCATTTTCTAAACTTCACTGGATGGGTTTGGTTTTTTGTTTGTTTTTTTTAAAATCATTCAGAAGATTCAATTCCTAACCAGGGATAGGATTTACCTCTCAGTCAGAGCCAGCACTTGGTTTTCTGGCGTTCTCTCTTACAGAGCCCTAGCTACCTTTCTTGTTACAAATCACTGGGTTTCCCACCTCTACCAAGCCAATTCCTGCCTGGCTATGATCCCATGTCCCAAAACTGTGGTGATCCCCTTCTCAACTGTCTGAGAATCTGGGCACTGCCTCCCATGAAATCCAACAGGTAGAACCAAAGTGCACCATAAGTGGGGAGCAGAAGAACTCAGGAAAATTTACTCACCTGAACAGTCTTTACTTACATGAGTAGAGTTTGCAGGATAGGGATTTAGTGCCTGCACAACCTAAGACAAGTCCCAGGATGGGGAATTGAGGATAACGGTTAGAGGAGAAAGAAAAGGAGTACTTGTGGCACCTTAGAGACTAACAAATTTATTAGAGCATAAGCTTTCGTGAGCTACAGCTCACTTCATCGGATGAAGTGAGCTGTAGCTCACGAAAGCTTATGCTCTAATAAATTTGTTAGTCTCTAAGGTGCCACAAGTACTCCTTTTCTTTTTGCGAATACAGACTAACACGGCTGCTACTCTGAAACCGGTTAGAGGAGATTGGGTTTAGTATGTGTGGTGAATGGCCCCTTAACGAATAGAGTCCTCTTCAGCTGCATGGGCCTAACGCTCCCATGGCTGTCAAACATACCTCATTACCAGTGTGTCTTTTATACAAAGCTGAGTACACAGCTGACAGTCAATAATAATAAGATATGTCATTCATTTTCACCTCCATTAGTTCTGTAAACCTATAAACCTAGTGTTACTTCATTATTTGTTACTGTAATTTAGGACATCACTAATGTAGAGTTCTGAAATTGAACTTGACGCATCTCAAAAAAAAAAAAGAATCCTACACCTTCCTTCCTCAGAACTTTTTTTGGGTCCCTCATTATGGTCCTTCCCTTGCACCTCTGTGTCTGTTTTGTCTGTTCATATTGTAAGTACTTTGAGACAGGGTCTGTTTTTACTGTGTGTCTGTACAGGGCACAATGGGGCATCAAGCTGAATTGGGGCTTTTAGGTGTTATTCTAATACTAACAATAATGAAAGTTGGGATCACCTGTGTAGTCCATAGCAATTAACCAGTTTTCCCCAGAAACCCCTGTCCTTACCATAAACATACAAAAGTAACAAGTTTCCTCAGGGATTTCCAATACCCAGGCAACTTGGAGGTTACAACACACCCTTAGCAATCTTTTCAAAACAACTGTTCAATAAATGTTTTTCAAATAATCTCTAGTGATTCTAATGCCCATTTTCTTCTGAAAGTACCAGACTTCTGTTGGTTCCAGATCCTGAAACTACTACAGCTCTTCTAAGTGAGTAATGTTCTATGTGCAGGTCAGAAGGATTTTCCCTGATCCTTTGACCTGTCTTTAATTTCTCCAGCTGCATTCAGTATGTTACTTACTTTGTACTGCGTTTCATTTATTACTTTTGTGCTGTGATTTTCCCATGTTTTGTACAGTTTATTGCCAGCATAAAGTGTTTATGGGTTTGAGTGTTGTGTTTATTAGGTTAAATTAGAAAAAAGGAGACATCTTTCAGATGAAGTTAAACTCTATTGTCTGTGACACAGGCCTCAGAGAATAATATGCTGCTTCAGAGGAATCTTCTTACTGTTACGAGGTAATATTACAATATATTCCTTAATATGTGTGAAAAGCATTTTCTCTTCACCTGTCTGTTCCACAAACGTACTTTGGATTGCCACAGTCTAAATTGGCTGGCACATTCTTGTTTTCCACTTCCTTGCACAATAAAGCACCACGCACATACATTCTTCTGTTTTTGTTGTGATTACCTCTTTCAACTAGAAACATGTACAGGTCACATGTTGGAATTCATAGGTGAAGAAAGAGGCCCAAGGGCAGTAGAGACTTGTGGCAATTCTTGCATGTCACTCCGTATGTCATTTTCTTGAATGACAATGTAATATTGTCTTCCCAGGTGCCAGTTCCTATTTTTTCTCCACCACCCGGGTTACCTGCAAATCTTTGTCTTAATTAAATCCTTGCTTGAGACAAATATATATGACCTAAGTTGTGCACTATTGCCCTGCTGAACAGTCAATAGTCCTTTAAAAAAATCCATTGGCTGTCTGGCAATTGATTTGAGACATTGTGACGTTAATTGTATTCCAGTCATAGCTCATCATATATCTCTTTTGGTTTTGGTTTTGAAGGAAATCCACTCCTCCCTCACAGCAACTCCCGCCTCCTTACAGACAAGTCATGCAAATAAATAAAAACATTTTAAAAAAGTATTTATCCTCCAACAAACACACAAATACTAAATACATAAATAAAAAATATCCTGTGTCTGTGTGCTTTGCTTTAGAGTAGTGCCTAGAAGGTCCAGCTGAGGTTACAGTCTCTTTGTGATAGGCAGTGTACAAATCTAGGAAGAGACAGTTCCTACCCTGAAGCACTTACAGTTTAAATAGACTAGACAGACAAAGAGTAGGAGGGGAAAATGAGGTACCGAAGAGGTGAAGTGATTTGCCCAAGGTCATGCAAGAGGTCAGTGGTAGAGCTAGGAATAGAACCCAGGTCTCCTGACTCTCAGTCCTGTAAACTACCCACTGGATCCAAACATAATGGTGCATGGCGAAACAAACAGAAGCTTCATATGTAGTTCCTCCTCTCTCTTCCAGGTCACAGAGCCTTGCAAATGAGTGAAGTTGGGTGGAGGGGTTACAGGAAGGTGGCTGCTAGGAGGTCTTGTATACAAAGGTGGGGTGGTTGTCTGACCACAGGTGAAGAGAAAGCTGGATTGGAGCCTCACAAGCTTTATATTTCATGGGAATTGAGAAAACCTAGGGCTGGCCATAGGTCAGGGAGTAATTTTTCAGAATTGTTTCTCCAGCTGCAGAATTGGGGAGCACAATGGCACTAAATGTAGCCTTTCTAGTCCTAGCAACAGGCTTTGGAATAAAGATTAAGTGTGCTATACAAAGATATTTTGTTATAACTATGTGGATTGTATATACAATTAGGATTAATGTACTTGGGAGTCAAGATACATTAGCCTTAGCTCATAAAAAAACTCTTTTTGGTGTCAGTAAATAATAGTCCTCCATAGATGTTATTGTCCTTGTATACTTACTTAATCATCATGTTGCTCACAGGGAAGCCTGCATGAGATATACACATGAGTGTCCAAGCACAACTGCAGTTACACTATAGAGTATACTTCAATACAATACAAAAAATATTATGCAGGAGTAGAGGCAAGTGAAATTTGGAATTTCTGGCCTGTGGGAAATGCTGACATTTGAACACTTGTTTTCATTAAACTGGGACAAAAAATTGAAATTTTAAAATTTTCCATTGAACAGAATTTTAAAAAAAATCATTTTGGAAATATTGAAACATTTTCTTACAACATTATTGATCAACACAAAGTATTTCAGCACTCCCAATTACCTAAAATGCTTAGTTTTAAAAACTGGTAAGTCAGCAGCAGATGAACATTTCATTTCAACATTAATTTACATTTGCCTATGACATACTGCCCTATGGTAGTTGTAGTTCCAGCACCCATTCTCATCTATGGGCCAGGCTCCCAGGCAAGACTATATCTCCCATAATGCATCCAGAATCATGTGACTCATGATGCACCAGCAGCTAAATCAGATGGAAATCAAAGTATTGACTTAGGGGAGATGTAATCCTTCAGGGAACCTGTAGATGAGGAGAATGTTGGCTGGAACTACAGCTCCCATAAGACAATCTGCCATAGGAAATGCAGTTTAATTTTTTTATATGATTCAACATAATACATTTAGGGTCAGTTAAAAAAACAGAGTATTCAGATTTGGGTCTAAGTTCCAAAACTTTTCAGCAAAATCAATATTTTCAAACAGAACATTCCTGACCAGCTTTATGCAGGACATACAATACATAATATTAGATGACAAGGTTGTGGAATAACACAATCATTTATCTTTTTTAAAAATCTGAAAATAAAATGGATTAAAAGTTTCTTAACACCAGACAGTGCAGGAACCTGTTTTACTGAAGCAGGGAATTTATTCTTGCTCTTTGGACTACAGCTTCAAAAACCTGTCTTTCAGAGTCAGTTTTATCTCTAGGTTCTTTAAAATAAATAGGCTGGTTTGAACAAAGGACATATCTGCAGTCTGCATTGAAAACCCCACAATGATTTCATATTAATAAACTGGTGTCAAACTGTGAACACAGTTAAAGACAGGTCCAACCCTCTTATCTTATTCATGCAAGTAGTCCCACTGCTGGCATGAATAAAATAGGTGGGATTTGGCCTACAGTATAAACCAGTGGACATTTTTAGTCACTAGGGAGAAATATAGCCTGATTTTTTAAAAAAATCCTAAGCATTCAGTAGTTCCCATGGACTTCAGTGGGTGCCCAGTACTTCTGAAAATCGGACAGCTTATTCAGGTGACTAAATATTACTTAGGTAAATATGTAACAGCAGAGACCCATTTTTGAAAATCATGGACTTAGTCAACTGCTTGCAGAGGTTACCTGTATAACTGAAATACTCCTCTGCCTTACCCCAAATATAGATTTCTCTTATCTGAATTTGAATATGAAGCAGTTTGTGCATGCTACCTGAATCATATTAACATAATATTTTATACTTTCATACCTCCTTTTTTGTTCTTTCTGAAGTGAATGAACCTTCTGATTCACACATTAAAAACTAGGAACATTTCATGTAGCCTTAATATCAGCTCTTCATGTTGAATCAGGTTCTTGCTTGATGAAGCAAACATGCCATGTGTATTGATAAATGTGGTGGTTGTTTTTTTCAGAACACAAATTTCTGATAAGCACAGCAATCCAGGTGATCTGTTGCATTCTGCAGGAATGCAAAAATCCTAGTATTTATAAGGGTGCCATTGGCAGATAAAAATAATCCTTATATGGCTAAGAGAGCTTTGCAAGGAATGTACAATTCTAGTAACTGCTCCCTGACAAATGCCAGCTGCAGCTGGATATCTGAGATTTCAGACACACCATGCCATCCTGAACCTTATAACGTATTTGATATTACTAGATAAGGCAGGCAAGTAGGAGAGTAATTATCCCTTAGGTCCTGACCCAACTTAGAAAATGAGACGTGAAGCACACTATGATGTCAGCCTACGTAGTGCAGTTTATCATCTGGCAATGTACTAGTTGATGGGATTCCATGTTTTGCAAATGATTTTAGTAGTCTATTACATGACGCAGAGGCAAGATTATGCTTGGATATGTTAACTAATACTGGTGCTTTCAGAGAATGATGCAGATGAAATAAGAGGATAAAAGGTAATAGATTGTGGGAGGTAATGTAGAGAAATAGATTATAATTTAAAATTTGTTTGCTTGCTTTCAAAACGGTGTACTCCCCACGGGTTTTCCCGCTACATTGTCACTAAATTCCTTCAAGTGCAGCCTGAACTACGAGGTGCACAGGACAAAATGCAATTCCGCTGCCTCCCCATGTGTCCCTATAAAAGTGTCAAGGTTCCAATGGAAAATGTTATTCTATTCTGCTGCTACAGAAAATAACAGAAAATTAGTATATACCCATCAGCCTAAGACACAGAATTCCAGAAATCCACTGTCTGCCTATTTTCATATAGAAGATATCTCCTTTCTATACAGTAAGTCTGATTTCTGTTTGGCTCCAGTATAGTGAAAGGCACTTGCTAGAGAGATTTCTTCCTTTTACCCAGTGTAGCCTTTAGCTGCCATAGTGTTAATCTATAGTATTTTACAATAATATACTCTGTAAATGTGAATTGCTATAATGCCAAAAACCTCATGTTGCTAGAAATATTGTAGGAAGTAAAGACCGGATGGCTGATCTTGTGGTTGAAGTAATGGACTGTGACTCAAGTGGATGGGGTTCAATTTGCAGTTATCATAGACTTCCTTTGTGACTGAGGACAAATTGCTTAATCTCTTTTTTTCGTCATTTACTAATCTACTGCTTATATGTTGTAATCTTTCTTCCAACCTTCCTCTATCTTTTCTACTTTGAGTGTAAATTCTTTGGGGGCACGGACTATCTCTGACTATATATTTATAGAGTACCTAGCACAAG
The DNA here is from genome assembly GCF_009764565.3 of Dermochelys coriacea. Taxonomy (NCBI): domain Eukaryota; kingdom Metazoa; phylum Chordata; order Testudines; family Dermochelyidae; genus Dermochelys; species Dermochelys coriacea. Next base: position 134,837,478 of record NC_050068.2, on the reverse strand, counting down.
GGGGTACCTAGATGTTGTTTGGAGCCTCCAGGAACTCCTCTAATATAGTATAAGAAATAAATAATACTGCATTATGTGAGTAAGGATTGCACAATCTGGCCATTTATTTCCAAGTCACACTGGGGTAGACATTTTCCTTGTGCCATATGTTCTTTTATAATCTGCAGAGCTACTTTGGCAATTTATTCTGGAGCTGGGTACTTCCCTCTCCACAAAAGAAATATTGAAATAAAACAAAGGCCAGTGAATTCTTAATTGTTGATACTAAACCATCTTTCATATACAGACTATAACACAACATATATTGGACAGAATTTTTGTCTGGCACACTTTCAGAATTTGTGAACTAGTAAGTCAGCAACAGATGGAAGTGCTAAATGTTAGTAGACTTGCCCTACTTCCTAATTAACAGGATAACAAGGTTAAAGACTAGAAATATTAGGGTTTTGTACAAGTTCATTTAGCCAGCATTCTCTCAGAGCTAGTGCAGATAGGATGGTGTAATTTTTACATAGTAAATTACGATAGAAATATCTTAAATTAGATATACAGTACTGTATTGCCATATTTAAAAATCTTTTATAAAAGAGGAAATATTAAAAGCCAGTATATCTCTCTATCATTAGCATCCACGCATCTAACATTTCACTCTATTGCATTACATACCACAGTACATAACCAGTGTGAAGGAGAGGAGTTGTCTTGAAAACACAACATTTTAAATGACTTGCTGTCATAAAATGCATCCGATGAAGTGAGCTGTAGCTCACGAAAGCTTATGCTCTAATAAATTTGTTAGTCTCTAAGGTGCCACAAGTACTCCTTTTCTTTTTGCGAATACAGACTAACACGGCTGCTACTCTGAAACTTGCTGTCATATTGTTATCATAGAATTTTATTCTGTCCTCCAGAATGCTTGCAACGCCTCCAAGCTTGGTGTCCTCTGCAAATTTTGTAAGTGTACTGTCTACTCCATTATCCAACTAATTAATGAAAATATTGAATAGTACCAGACTGAGGACAGACCTCTGCAGAATCCCACTAGATAATTTCCCTGCGGTTTGACAGTGACCCGTTGCTAACAACTCTTTGAGAATGGTCTTTCAACCAGTTTACACCTGCTTTATAGTAATTTCATCTAAACCACATTTCCCGAGTTTGCTTTTGAGAATCTCATGTAGGACTGTGTCAAAAAAACCTTACTAAAATTAAGATATATCATGTCTATAGCTTCCCCCTTATCCACTAGGCCAGTAATGTTCTAATTAGCTTAATATCCTACCTGGGACAGTAGCCAATGTGGCATGTTTCAGAGCAAAAACTCCACCCTGTTCCACCCATCCTCCTCACATACCTCCCCATATACATTTGGGGGGGCAAAGTGGTACGATGGACTGAGCACAACTCTGGATGCAAAGCATTGTTGAGTTCAAGTCCCTGCTCTGTTGCGGACTTGCTTTGGGCAAGTCACTTCACCATGCTGAGTCTGTTTCCCACTCACTCTGTAAAATGGGGACAGTAACACTTTTAAAACTCCCTCACAAGGGGGTTGTGAGCATCAATTAGCATTTTGAAAATATAAAGCTGTGTAGGGGAGAAAATCATTTAATGATTATTTGGAAGCCTTTTAAATACTGTTTCTCACAAGAAGTAATTAGCAAATGGTGCATCCAGAGCAGTACTAAAACAGTTCCTGAACAAATGTCTAACGAAAATAGAGGTTTAACATATTTTCTCCAACATTTTTAAATGTACAGAACAGTTTAAGCATGTGTTTTATATTTATGATGAACTCAAGATCCTCATAAACAACCTATTTTATTTGACTTATTATAGTCAGATTCTATTGTTCATTCCAGGGCCTTAGGAGAGCATATTTTATTGGTCAAATATTCTAAATTAAAGTTTAAAATTGTGCTATAAACCTTAACAGAAAACAATATCTATTGTCATTCTATTTTGATTCATATTTCCTTCAGGACCAAATCATGGCCCAGTTGAAGTCAATGGGAGGGGGAGGCAGTTTGCCATCAGCTTTAGTGAATCCAAGAGTTGGCCCTTAATGTATGCAAAACTGCTCTATTGAATTTACAAAAAAACACAAAGAAGTCTCCCCAGTCTTTGCGGGCTATATCAGACCTTTTAGCTGGTTGTGTACAATACTAGTCTATCATATTTTTCTCACTTATATTCCTCTAATAGTCTTCCAGAGCACAGGCCTGGCAACATTTAGCTCATGGTGTATCTTTACGAATCCAGTCAGGCATTTTTAGCTATACTGCTAACTTTTAAGGCTAGTGTAACGGTGGTATTTAAGCTTTTGTGAAGATACTTGATACGATGGTAAAAGATGCAACAGAAATATATACAGTAAATAGTCTAAATACATGTACTTTTGAATAAATGTGTTTGACTAGTTTATGTTTTTCTTAAGGCTATAATCTGTGAAGGATAAAATAACATTAGACAAGTCTCAGAAGGTTTGGAGGCTTGGCTCAGAAAAGCCCTGCAAAGTTACATGAATTTAGTCCAATGAGAAGTACTGCGTGGGCAGCTCTCACCGAAACTGCCATTTTCTAAATTGCTTATTTAAAATGCCAGATGGCCAGCAACCAGTATGTACTCAGAATGTTTTTGGTGCTACTGTTGGTGGCACTGTGTAGCTTCACATAATTTTCACAACAAATCTGGGAAACTTCCCAGATGACGTATGCAAGTTTGATACCACCAAAAATAAGCTTGGCCAGAGAGGCGGTGAGACCCCTTCTGCAGAATGGTGTTGTTTTGGATTGGTTTTGTGAAAATTAACAGACATTTACAACTATGTCTGTGGCCAAATTCTTTGTTGATTTACCTATTGAAATGCCCATCTACTACATTAGGGAAATAGGATCTACTTTTGTGCTCTAACAGAACCACTCACCCCTGCCTATGCAAAACCCACATAGATTGGCTTTTTGTGTGCAGCTGGGGGTAAATTCTGTTCTACCCAACTTGCTGATGGGCCACAGGCCCACAGTGCAGCCCTTCTATGGATTCTGTTCTGACCGATGGGCTAGGCACTCACTTGTATGTTTTCTCTCTGGAGATAGTGAGCCACTGAACCTATAAAAGCAAATATCCAATTTCCCCTTCCTTGGTCCACCCCAAATATTCCCCTGTATGGCAGCTTATTCACAATCTGCATCTCATCTTTCCCATTGTTTTGCAGGCAGCATGGTGGGCTCCCTGTGTGGTTGTTCTGCTTACAACACTCCCATGATAGGGCTGGTGTTTGGTGATGTGAAGAGCTTTGTGGGAGACTTCTAAGGGTTGGCTGTATTCTATCCTAGAACATATCTCCTCTAGGGACAAAGGTGTGGTGTTAAGATATCTTAGCTAGCAAGACAAACCCTGGGGTGAACTTCCTTGTCTACATTAGGATTTTAACATGTGTTAGCTAACTTGAGTTAAAAACACTCCTTCTTTCTAATGAATTAAAGAGTTTTCCTCACTTAAGAGTGAAGTGAACATTGTACAAATTTCCTGCAATTTTCTCATTTATTTAGTGCAAAATTCCACCTTGGATTTATATCCTGTGCAATCCTGTGTCTTAACTTCTGTGCCATATTGATTATACAGATGATAGCTGGTTTACAGCACAATCATGCCTGATGATCTTCCAGCTGCATCTATGGTATAGTCCCATTTTCCTAAGGTTTATTTTTTTATGGCAAGTATTTATTATAACAGACACCCTCAACCCAACCCTTCACTTTTACATATGGTGTGTTAAAGGCTTTTCCCTTGGCTTCTATGCTATTTGTGGTTACTGAAGGTTTAACAAGTTTGCATTAATCTTTCTCTGCATGGGATGACAGTTGATTTCTCCCTGCATAATAAGGCAATTTCACACTCACTGGCAGACAAGAGGCCAGTAAGTTAACATTTCCCACAAGCTTCACATTCCAGTCTCTTGGATTGGAGCTTTTCAATATCGTTTCTTGAAAGAAATTGCACGTTTGCATTAAAAGTCCCTAATTCTGCTATTAAGGGCTTGTCTATACTTTAAATGCTTCAGTAGTGCAGCTATATAGCACTGCAGTGCAGATACTACCTATGCTGACGGGAGTGGTTCTCCCGTTTGCATAGGTACTCCACCTGCCCAAGAGGCAGTAGCTAGGTCGACAGGAAAATTCCCCTGCCAACTTTGGCTATCTACCTTGGTCAGTTTAACTGCATCGCTTAGGGGTATTGATTTTTTACACCCCGGAGGGATGTAGTTATAGTACTGACCTAATTTTCTAGTGTAGATCATTGGAGTCTGTATATTTTGTTATGCATGTTGCATTGCTCTCGGCTTCAGTCAGTCATATTTTTTGAAACATGCAATGATGAGAGATGCGTTGAAAGAGCCTGACTGCACAAAACCATTAACAAACCTCAATACCAGTTAAACAGAAAGCAGGGACCACACAATCAGCTGCAGCTATTTAAAAAAAAAAAGCAGAAATTCCTCTTTATTTTCCAATAGCACATTGAACTGGGACAATTAAAAAGGGTATTTCTTTTTTGCTTGCTGCAACTCATTGTGATACTCATTTACATGAGACACCCCTGGGATTGGGAGAGGACACTGAGACCCCAAACTGACGCTCCTGTGTTCTGGTGCATTGTGCTGCCTATTAGACGACTGGCCTGGCAATAATTTTTTTCAAACAAAAAATACTCTTTTGACATCTCAAGGCCAACTACCTCAGAATCCATGATTTTGCTCAAGAGAATGATTTCGGTCTAGCGCTTTTGCATAAGTGCAGTAAGGTTTCACAGGGTGCGTGGTAGGCCAGAATCGCATTTCCAGGTGTTTGCATCAAGTAGGCATTTTTAACCCATGCCTGCTTGGTGTGGCACTCTGTCCCCTCTGTTAGCACTCAGACCAGCTAGAGATTGATGAGTCTGCTATCACCTGGGCTAAGAGGTATCTTTTAGCTCATGCAGTAGTAGCTTGTGCATCAAGCTCCAGCGGTCCCAGGTTTGATGCCGTTGATGACTGGGATCTGTTGGCACTGCACACTGTCAGTAGGGTCAAACAAAATTATTTCAATTTGTCTTTTCTCCATCACCACAGAATGCCTCTTGTGCAATTTTTGTAGAAGTACAGACCATACCAAAGCACACCCTTCCCTTGAAAGCCTGCAGTGCTGCCATATCTTCTGGTTTTATTGACAGTCTTGCCATATTTCGTATTTTTCTCAAAGCTACAGCTCAAGATGGAATCTTGGGGGGGGGGGGGGCTTAACCAAACCAAAAAGTTTCTAGCCCTCATGGTTGCACAGATAAACTTGAAAATATGAACCCAAACGGCTTAAAAACCAGAAGGCAAATAAAAATCTCATAATTTTTAAGCCCGTCTCATGATTTTTGGAGGCGTGTCTCACGATTTTTGAACACCTGCGAGTGGCAATAGTGGGCCTAGGCTTCATAATAAAACCCTTCTGTAAATAAATTTAAATTTATAGTCCATTCAGGAGGGTTCTATATAATTAGGGGTGGGGAAATTGTTTTGGATAAAATACCTGACCCATATGCTTGTCCCAAACCACTTTTGAGTTTTAACAGAGTTTTCCTATCATCAGACTGTGTTTTCCAGTAGTAGTTGCAGAATTCATTGAAGTGCCTGTGTTCCACTTATTCAGGGAGAGTTGCCTTTGCAGATGCCTTAACAAAATAGCTATTACTAGCCTATTGTTGCTGAGATTTAGCAAATGTTCATAAGACGATGATACTTACCTAGTAGTAATTAACTTCACAATTTAATTCTAAACATTTGACGTTTCACTAGTCTAAGGCTGATTGTGAACCCCCAACCCACACTGGCAAGCAGCTCCTCAAAGAAATAGCCCCACCAAAGTCAACACAACAACTCCTGTAACCACTCATTGATGTAAGGGATTCACAGTCTGGCCCTGAGAGTTTCTGCTCTGGTCGTTTGCAGTTAAGCAGGGGAGCAAGAGGGAGTAGAGTCTCCTCTCCTAGTGGATTGTGGCTCCAGGCATGGGATTGGGGGATGGGTGAAGCAAAGACTGCAAACCTGATACTCCCCACTGTGAGCAAGTGCATGGGGATGGGGCACGGAGCTGGTCAGGCACCTGGGGAGCAGGACAGGAGGACTATACTATACCCCAGTAAAAGCATTTAGGAGATTGTGTTTCCCTAGAGGACAGGGGAACAATGAAGGAATGGTGACTCTAAGGGTCTGATCCAATGCCCACTAAAGTCCATATAATCATTCCTATTGACCTCAGAGAGACAAGGTGGATGAGGTAATATTTCTGTTGGTGAGAGAGACAAGCTTTTCAGCTTACACAGAGCTCTTCTTCAGGTCTGGTAAACTAACTCAAAGTGTCACTGCTAAATGCAAGGTTTGAACAGATTGAAGTAGTTAACACATATTTCAAGGGACCATTCAAGTAAGCTTTGGATTTGGACCTTACTCATTAGTGCTTCTTGGTACTCCTTCTGGGCTGAGGTGGCTATGTGCCACCCATTACACTGGGCTCAATTTAAAGGCTCTTCCTAGCCTTTATTTTAATCCAGGAATTAATGGGTGAAATTTCATGATCTGTATTATTCAGGAGTTCAGACTAGATGATCATAATGGTCCCTTTTGGCCTTTTAAAAATTCTCTGTTGCCAAGCAGCTGAGCAGTGTTCATGTTCACCCTTCTTTCTATTTAGCTGTTTGCCTCCAGTTTTCAACAACAAGCCTCATTTTCACTGCCAGGACAGACAAGCAGCTACATTTGTCCTTTTTCCATGTCTTATTGCAATTCTTAACTTCACTGGTTGCTCTGTTAAAATATTCCGCTAATTCTCGTTCTTGCTGATGATTTTAGCATTAGAACATATGCACAGCATTCGTCTTGAAGTACTTCATTTGCCTTGAGTCCAGTGTTGCTTCTTTGAAGTACTAATTTATCCTATTCCCATCTGGTATATTTGTTTTACATGCTCTGGATTATCATTTTTGTTTCTCCCAGTGAGTCATCTCCATTACCAACCTAAGTCTTTCCTCCTTTCTCATGGCAGCCAGCATTCTTTTCAATTGGTTTCTGCCTGGCAGACACGTACTTAATGTGGGATGTTGTAGAAGGCTGAGCTGATGATTCATGGCCCAGCAAAGCACCAAATTGTGGAGTCACATCTTGGAATGATGGGAGATGAGGTCAATGTGCACGTACTGATCTACAGTCTCTCCTCAGTGGATATAAAATGTGTACAATTAGTGTTGTTATTTATTATTTAAGAGTTGAATATAACTCCCTAGATGTCACTATCACAGTTCAGAGGTTAAATAGACCTCTGACCACCTTTCAGGGCACCCACTAAGGATCTCAGACTTCTTAGCAATGACCTCTCTTAAGATGAAGACCTGCATCCCTTTGTCTCCAGACTGGGGATTTAGGCAGCAGTTCTTCTTGCCTTTTACTGTGCGTATACCCCCAAATGCACTCTCTGTCCTGTCTGTCTCTCTCTCTCTCTCTCTTTCTCAAAGGCTGTGACAGTGAATACCAGTGAACAGCTAGCTTTCACAGAACACAATACATTTATTTTAGGACAAAAGCATTACAGAGAAAACATATAAGAAAACAAGAAGCAGTCTACATGCTTGCTAGCTTACCTAGTTTCACCTCTGTTCCACATGGAGACTGGCAGTTTCTAGTCCTTCAGATTTTTTTAGGAGGGTTTTGCTCTCTTGGCTACAATCTCATGCCAGTTTTTGGATCAAAAACAAGGGACTCCAATCATCACTATAGTATCCGAGTACCTTCCAGTAGTGCATTAGGTGGTGCATTAGATTGATATTTGTCACGTGTGGTTTGTTTTTTCTTTCATTCTTTCTCTAGGGGGATGTAGCGGGGCAGTCACCCTGCTCCGGCTCAAAAGGGTTAAAGCCAGCCCTTAGAGAGGGCTGGGGCTGAGGGAAAAGCCTAGGCTGATTGGGAAGGCAGCCACTGCTGGGTCCATGCCCCAATCAGGCCTCAGCTGGCCCTGGCTTTGAGCCAGGAGCTCAAAAACAGTCTCTCTCTAGCTGTAGGAGCTGGGAGCTCCAACCTGGAAAACCCCCAGGCTGCAGGCCTTGCTAAAAGCCAGGAAAGGTACTGGGGCTGCAGAGGTGTAGCCTGGGAATAGGCAGAGGCTGCTGGTCCAACCCCCCTTGCTGATGATGAGTGGCCATTACAGACTGCAGTCTGCCCCAGTGAGGGGGGGGGGGCTAGACAATGACTGGCAGTAGCCACTGAGGCAAGGTGGGGATAGAGGGTTGGGGGTTCCCTGGGGAGGGGAGACCAAGAAACTGTGGGGGGTACTGCAGAGGGCAGAACCCGGGAGGGACATGGGGGTCAGTGGCAGGTGAGACACCGGCCTGCAGAGGGTGGTCTGGGCTGGAAGTGCAGTGTTGCAGTTTGGTAGGATTTTTTTTTTTAAATATTCCTGCTACTATGTGTTTAAGCTAGAGAAGGCAAGGGCTAATACATGTGCCTGACATCTGGAGTGGAAGGTGGGGAGCTTTGTGATTGTCCTTAGCTCCCATGGGATTTCATATCACAGCCTTGGATCAGCCCCTGAAAAAGCTCCGTCCCTCATGCAGCTGAATTTTACCCTTTTGGCAAAAAAGCTCCACTGTGCCAGAGGAGTGGTCAATGATGTCATGTCCTCAACCTGGAATCTAGGCAATCTTTTACATATGCTGGGACCAAGCCATTGACCATGGAGATAAGAACCAAGACCTTGAAGTTGACTTGATATTCTATGAGAAGTCAGTATAGAATGCACAAGACAGGTCTGATGTGGTAGCTTGTCTTATGAGGAGATGTAATGCAGCATTCAATAATAATTATAATTGTCTATAATTTGTTATTAGTGAATGTAGTTTCAATGAGTAGGGAAATTTCAGATAAGAAAAAAAGCAATGTTTAGCTAAATGCTGAAAAACCACATAATCTTATTTTTCTTAGAGATCAGCAGCAGATATCGCGTAACCATAGCAATCAGCTAGGTTTATGCTAACTGATGAAGCAGTGCAAGGCAGCAGCTATATTTCCACTCAGGAGTATATAAGAGTGATACTTGTAAAATACTGTACACAGCTCCCAACATAAGGAATGGATAATGAGACAGGTTGCGTCTCTTGCTCTCTCTTCCCTAATCTTTCATACTGTACTGATCAGTCCGGTGTTTGAGACCTTGGGTGAAATCCTGACCCTATTGACGTCAAGGTGTTTTGCTGTTGACTTCAGTAGGACTAGGATTTCACCCCTGGTATTTTTCTTTCCATGTGCTTGACAGTTACTCATGATGAAGGGGGCGGGGGGGGAACCTCTGATACACCTCAAGTGTACCACATTGTGGTACACCAGAATGGACCACAGAACAAAGAACTGCTCATCAATGAGTAGTTCTGTTTATTGTAGGAGAAGTGAGAAGTGTAGATATCTGGAATATTGTAGACCACCCATCCATCAAACTGTCCCTAGAACAATATCATATTAGCGCTAATTTCTTGGACACCATGATCAGTTTCAGCAATGAAAACCTACAGACAACTTTCAGAGTAGCAGCTGTGTTAGTCTGTATTCGCAGAAAGAAAAGGAGTACTTGTGGCACCTTAGAGACTAACAAATTTATTTGAGCATAAGCTTTCGTGAGCTACAGCTCACTGCATCGGATGCATTTGGTGGAAAATACAGTGGGGAGATTTATATATACACACAGAACATGAAACAATGGGTTTTATCATACACACTGCAAGGAGAGTGATCACTTAAGATGAGCCATCACCAGCAGCGGGGTGGGGGGGGGGAGAGGAAAACCTTTCATGGTGACAAGCAAGGTAGGCCATTTCCAGCAGTTAAGAAGAACATCTGACAGGTTTCAGAGTAGCAGCCGTGTTAGTCTGTATTCGCAAAAAGAAAAGGAGTACTTGTGGCACCTTAGAGACTAACAAATTTATTAGAGCATAAGCTTTCGTGAGCTACAGCTCACTTCATTAGATGCATTTGGTGTCACTTTGGTGGACACCAAATGCATCCGATGAAGTGAGCTGTAGCTCATGAAAGCTTATGCTCTAATAAATTTGTTAGTCTCTAAGGTGCCACAAGTACTCCTTTTCTTTTTAAGAACATCTGAGGAACAGTGGGGGGTGGGGTTGGGAGGGAGAAATAACAGGGGGAAATAGTTTTACTTTGTGTAATGACTCATCCAGTCCCAGTCTCTATTCAAGCCTAAGTTAATTGTATCCAGTTTGCAAATTAATTCCAAATCAGCAGTCTCTCGTTGGAGTCTGTTTTTGAAGTTGGTTTTTTGTTTGTTTTTTTTTTGTTTGTTGTTGAAGGATAACCACCCTCAGGTCTGTAATCAAGTGACCGGAGAGAATGAAGTGTTCTCTGACTGGTTTTTGAATGTTTTAATTCTTGACATCTGATTTGTTTCTGCTGGCAATGGCCTACCTTGGTTGTCACCATGAAAGGTTTTCCTCCTCTTCCTCTCCTCCCCGCTGCTGGTGATGGCTCATCTTAAGTGATCACTCTCCTTGCAGTGTGTATGATAAAACCCATTGTTTCATGTTCTCTGTGTGTGTGTATATAAATGCATCCGATGAAGTGACCTGTAGCTCGCAAAAGCTTATGCTCAAATAAATTTGTTAGTCTCTAAGGTGCCACAAGTACTCCTTTTCTTCTTCCTACAGACAACTGTATTCAAAAAACCCATGGATCAACACACTTACCTTCACAGATCCAGTAACCACCCCAAACATACCAAGAAATCTATTATCTGCAGCCAAGCACTCAGATATCACAAAATATGCTCCGGGAGAAAGTCTGATATATACACCTTAACACGCTTAAAACCTTCTTCAGCGAGTGAGGCCACTTCACCAGAGACGTAGACCGGACAATGGAATGGGCCATCCGAATACCCCAATAGAACCTGTTTCAATACAGGACCAAAAAACCCCCCCAATGACTACACACTCTAGTTGTCACCTATATCCCACACTGGAACCCATATGTGGTATTATTAAAATATTACCACCCACATCATGAAAGATATCTTTCCCAAACACCATCTCCCAGCCTTCAAATAACCCACAACTTCATCAGGCTCATCTGAAGCAAGCTCTCCACAAACCAAGACATACCACTCAAAGCAGCACCAGACCCTGCAGAACAACAGATGCAAAACCTGCAGACATATCTCCACTAATACAAAGATCAACATCCTCCAACAACACAACTTGCAAGATTCATGATTTCTACACATGCCTATCACAACATATGGTGTACCTCATCCAGTGCACTAAATGCCTGGATAGCAGTGAAATGGGTGAAATGAGACAATCACTACTCTCTCAAATGAACTTGCACAGAAAAATAACAGACAAAAATACCATATCACCCATGGGTGAACACTTTTCACAAAGCAGTTACTCCATATCTGACCTCTCAGTCCTCAATCTCAAAGGAAACCTGCACAACACCTTCAAAAGATGAGCCTGGGAGCTTAAATTTATAACTTTGCTTGACACTAAAAATCACGGACTCACTAAAGACACTGGATGTATGGGTCATTGCAACAATTTATAACCCACCAACCCTCCTTTGTCCTATTACTGCACAATGTGCACACACTGCCCACTTCACCTTGAATGGTCTCTTGCAACATGTGTTGACTCCTTATGCTTAACAATCTGTTCCACTTTGTGTTTAGCTGTGACATTCTGAGTACTTTCCCAGACCTGAAGAAGAGCTCCGAGTAAGCTAGAAAGCTTGTCTCTCTCACCAGCAGAAGTTGGTTCAATAACAGATATTACTTCACCCAACTTGTACCTCTACTATCCAGAGACCAATCTGGCTACAACAACACTGCAAACAATATTGCAGACTTTGGCAGTAATTAATAAGAAGGCTTTACCAGTATAAACCAACTGCTTCCACCATTGCAACTCAGTGACCTTATATCACTTCAGCACACACTAATGAGCTCCTGAAGTTGCTCCACTGTCTAATGTGGCATATATTGTGTCTTGTGCGTGGGACCACATCAGGAGACAGGAGCATCCTGAGTCTGGAATGTGTATGATAGACTTGCACTATGTGCTGTAAAACCAGGAAAAGACTAATACTAATCACCACAGACAGTAGCTAAAGCACAGATATCATATGTACAAGAGACTGATTCTTCTCCGAGGAGAGACTACATCACATAGTTCCCAACACATTAACTAAAGATTAAGCAAGAAGCACACATCCAGAAGCTTACAAGCTCTTAACAGTATGAAACCAATGCATCCTAATAGTACATTGCCTCCCCCTCCTCCCAGTGAGTGATAATCCCAGAGTAGGACTACAGATGCTCTGTGCATACAGGATAGTTATGCTTTCGTATGCAGAAGGGAAAGGGCAAGTTTTGTTGCTAATTATTATATTCACTTCCCGTAGGCTGCTTTTGAATGGGGAACATATAGCACCAGGGGTTTGGCTTTGCCCACATCTCCTTTTAGAAGATCATGCTGTCTGGAGTAGCTCACAACTGTGAATGCCTACCTCCGGGCAGACTGACGGAAAACAAGAGCAGACACCACAAGCTGGTGGTGTGTTCTATAACTAGATTTCCCCAACCAGTAACAAAGGTAAACTCCTGGATCACTATACCAATCTCACCATGGAGTCACAGACAGTCCCCTTAAACTCTGCAACCTATCTCCACCCATACAAACTGGACTTTGTGATTTAATGGTCACTTAAAGTAAGAATCACACCACATCAGGTTACTCCCAGTCCCAAGGGACCAACCACTTACCCCAGATCAATTGGTACTCCAGATCTTACACCAAAGACAATGCTGGCAGCCAATTCCATATTAAACTAACTATAGGTTTATTAGCTAAGAAAAAAGAATGAGAGTTATTGCGAGGTTAAAGCAGATAATATATAAAAACAGTAAATCAGTTTGTAACTCCAAATGGTGGCAGTGATATAATAAATTGTCAATTTCCCAAAAGTCTTTCAGGGCTACCCAGAATAACTCTGGGGAACTCCGTCTTCTTGTTCAGTTACTTTTCCCTGTTAGAATCCAAACCGACGCAGGTTTTTTCTTTGAAGCCATATTTATAGTATAGTACTTTGATCTATCCTAATAGCAAATAAATTGGCCTCTGGCCCTGGGTTGACCTGGTCTTCCAGCATCACACAAGCCTACCGCACTTTTCATACAGAGCACACAATCAACCCATGGCCATGGTTTTCTGTCCTCCAGCACCTTGTGCCGATAACAGCTGTGTCACATAGCACACATCTGTGCTTTCTTCTCTTTCACCTTATCCTGCTGGTGGGTGTGTAACTTGCACATTCTCTTCCCATTCACACAGTGTAAATGAGAGGACCATTGTGTTGTGTGGGAACAGAGATTTACTACACTGGTACAACAGGTGTAACCAGTGACTCCCCTCATTATAGCCCTGTATGCCTGTGGGACCCTTGCCCACTCTCACCCGGATCACCTTCAGTGAAGCTGTTAGCACTGCCAGTGGTACTGGCTGTCCCCCTCTATCGCACGTGCCAGTATCTGCAGTCAATGTATGGCCAACCATGGGTGGGAGTCCTCTCTCCTCCAGCTCTCCTGCACTAGGAAGTGGCCACAATTTGGCCCTGTTTAGATGTCAGAGTTAGGAATTTCTCATATAGTGTGGCTGGTCTATCCATTGCATGCTAAATGAAGATTGATGGTACTGAATATTAAAATCAGAACCTTGAATCCAAACCACTTCAAATTCCAAGAGCTAAATTTTCCTGGATTTTGGTGAGGATTTAACCATGGGTAGGAGTTCAAACTGGAAGGGCCAGTATTTCAGTTGCTGTTTGAATGCCAATGAAATCACCGCAATTTCCCACATTTCTTTAACTTGTGGATGTTTGATCATGTGGGCCCAAAATCTTACAAGAAAAGCTTGTGATACTTCAGTGCCATTAGATCTGGACCTGAATCCAAACCCTAGCTCTGATCCATCTTGCAACCCAAACACTGAACCTTAGCCGATAGCTAAAGCAGATCTGTGTCTGAACACGTTTTCTATTTCCCATATCTGAATTAGAATATTTGCCATTGGAACTCAAAGCCAACTATCCTTCGTTTCTACTTTAATGCAAACTAAAAAGAGGATGTTTAGAATTTGTTTTATGTAGTTCACTCAACTAATCTTAAACTTGACAGCTGGGTGACTAATTCATAATGGATAACTCATTTGAATTACATATTTTTCTGTGTGCAGGTTGTCTGCAAAAAGATTGCAATTTCTTCTAATTATTTGTTGTTCAGAATTATTTGCCAAATATTTTTAATACACCTTAATGTGTAGCTCATTTGCAACTGGATGTGCATAACACCTAGAATCAGGTTTCTGATTTGCATACTATCAATTATGACTTTGAAATCTCTACCAACAAGTCAGTATTTGTTTACAATTGGCTGCGGTGACAAACATTTCTGCCGGTAGACTCATTTGCTAGATATTTTGTGGGAAGCCTACACAAAAAGGGTGTATGAATACAATTCTGTATAAAATTTCCAGTGAATATTTGTGGCCTTTCATTTTGAGGTATTTATTTAGGCGTAATCCTTGAACCATATTAAGCAGCAACAACGACAATAAAAATACCTAGGAAGCACCATCACCCTATTTAGGAGAACTGTGCATTCATTGAAGCTTGACATCTATATAATTGAAATCAGTGTGCCCAAGAGAGGTCTGTACAGATCATTAAAGGAAACTGCTACTACTACTTTCAATTGTCTTTGCTTTTGGACTTTAAGCAGTGAACAAATATGCTTTAATTATTGAAAAGGAGGAACTAGGAAAGAGACCACCTTTCTCTCAAAGACAAATGCAGTACATACATTGAAATGTCTCTCGCTTGCAGAGGACATGCATATTTTAGTGTGACTGCTGCCAAATACTGTAGATCCAGGAGAATTCAAGATAGCCCTTTGCATTTAATGTAAAATATTTTTTATAAATGATATAATTTTTGCTTCCAGGTTTTTTTATACACTTATTTTTAGCTGGAACAGATTGTGGTTCCTGCTCGAGTAAATTGTTCTGCCTGATCAGGGACAAATGCCTCATTATTCATTTTGTAATGCAGTGGAGAATGGTAATTAAAAGAAATCACAGGAGAGGTCAGAAGTAATACGATACAGCCAGTTTATTGGGGTGAGCAGCATATGGGGAGGCCAACTTGTGAGTGTTTTTCTACCTTTTGTTCTTACAATTATCATACCATATTCTTGCACTTCAGAGCTCAGCTAGCGGTGCACACAACATAGAGAAGTGCAGCAAAATCTGCTGTTCTGTTTCCTTGGTTATGGCTGCCCCACTCAAGAAACAGGTATTTTCAGGCTCTGGCTCATAATGTATATTGTTATGGGCTGGGGTAAACCTCATTGAAGCTGGTGGGTGTAACAGTCACATTTCATTCAGAATAAGGGTAAAAAGCAATTGAGTTCCTTTATGGAACCAGACAGCTGAATCAATAAGAGCAACACCCAAAACACAGGTACATACATGGCAAGGCTTGAGTAGAAGCTGAACCATGTGGCCCAAGGAGTTTCCCTGGATACTGAAATAGCAAGTGCAGGGGTGGAGCATTGGTTGGTGGCAATGTGTGTGAGAGAGAAACAGACACAGCGAGAAGGTGCACAAAGCCAAGGAGGCAGCCAAAACAAGCACTTAGCATGGCACTGAGAAAAAGTCTAGAGAGAGAACTTTTGGGGTTAATTGCTGGCTGGAAAGGGGCTAAAGAAATTGTTTCCTGGTGTTTAATTACTGCTGTGTTCAAGGAAGTAGGACTTTGTTCATTCTTTGTAAATAAACAAGATTGCATTAAAGATACCTGACTCCATTATCAATTTCTCCTAATGAAAACAGCTCAGAAGACTCTGAATATTGGCTAATTGCTTGGGCCAAAAAGGGGTAACAATACCATAACAATACTATCAACTATGTTAATAACCTCGTAGCCAAGAGCTAACTTGAAATCACCTTTTCTCATGTGAAATGGCTTTACAAATATGGAAATATGTCAATTTCTGTACAATTATAAAGAATCTCAATGTTATGTCTGATTACAGAGACTGTGCAGGGAAGATTAGAAGTGTTGATAGGGTATAGTTATTTCTTGCTGGCTTTATGCTTACTCTCTCTCATATATATGCACCCATCCAATATGCCATATAGGTTCAGAAATCTCTGTGATAGCCACCATCATTCTCACTTACTCTAAAGCCCTGCTAAATCACTGGCAGGGCAAAACGGCCTTATCGTATGTGAGAATCAGACTATTCTGTATTTATATTTCCTATTTTAACTGTTATAGTCCTTTATCTGCTTGCTTGACATTATTGCAATTAAGTGCAATAATGAGCCAATAGAAGCAAGGAACAGAAGGGAAACACAGTCACAGTGCAATGTTTTACTAAGGCCTGGTCTACACTGGGGGGGGAATCGATCTAAGATACGTCGACTTCAGCTACGCTATTCTCGTAGCTGAAGTTGCGTATCTTAGATCGACTTAGAACCACTTACTTCATATCCTCGCGGCGCGGGATCGATGGCCGCCGCTCCCCCGTCGACTCTGCTTCCGCCTCTTGCAGTGGTGGAGTTCCGGAGTCGACGGCAGAGCGATCAGGGATCGATTTATTGTGTCTACACAAGACGCGATAATAAATCGATCCCCGATAGATCGATCACTACCCGCCGATCCAGTGGATAGTGTAGACATGGCCTAAGGTGAAGCTTTAAGACTAAACATTTTGAATGGAACTTCTCAGGCAGTATCAAATGTTCATGGAACTTAGGCTACTACAGTCATTTGGGTGCTTCTGAAAATCTTTCCCTGGGCATCTTTGTGGGCAGCTTCATGACAACCACTGTCTGGTGTGCACCACTCAAATGGAAAATATTACAGTGCCATGAGACAGATCAGTGGCTCGCCCTCACCTGCAATACAGTCTTGATTCCGGTCACTCCATTTCAAAAAGGACATTGCAGAATTGGAGGGGCTTAAAGGCAGCTGCTGGAAATGATTAGGCACATGGAAAAACTTTCAAATGAGAAGAGATTGAAAAGATTGGGATGGTTTGAGGGGAGATGAATAAGAGGTAATGTGATAAAAGTATAGAAAATAATAAATGGGATCAAGAAGGAAGCTCATGCTTCCGGTTTTAAGTAGGGCTGTCAATCACATAAGTTAACTGTGATTAATCAATTCAAAAAATTAATCACGATTAAAAAAATTAATTGTGATTAATTGCAGTTTTAATCGCACTGTTAAACAATATGCTACCAATTGAATTTAGTAAATATTTTGGATGTTTTTCTACATTTTCAAATATATCAATTTCAATTGCAACAGAGAATACAAAGTGTACACTGTTCACTTTATATTATTTCTTACAAATATTTGCACTGTAAAAATGAAACAAAAGAAATAGTATTTTTCAATTCACTTCATACAAGTACTGTAGTACAATCTCTTTATCGTGAAAGTTAACAGATGTAGATTGTTACATAACTGCACTCAAAAACAAAACACGGTAAAACTTTAGAGCTTACAATCCTACTTCTTGTTCAGCCAATCGCTAAGAAAAACAAGTTTGTTTACATTATGGGCAATAATGCTGCCCGCTTCTTATTTATAACATCACCTGAAAGTGAGAACAGATGTTTGCATGGCACTTTTGTAGCAGACATTGCAAGGTATTTACGTGCCAGATATGCTAAACATTCGTATGCCCCTTCATGCTTTGGCCACCATTCCGGAGGACATGCTTCCATGGTTGGTGACGCTCGTTAAAAAAATAATGCATTAATTAAATTTGTGACTGAACTTCCTGTGGGAGAATTGTATGTCTCTTGCTCTGTTTTACCCGCATTCTGACATATATTTAATGTTATAGCAGTCTCGGATGATGACCCAGCATGTTGTTCATTTTAAGAACACTTTCACTACAGATTTGACAAAACACAAACAAGGTGCCAATGTGAGATTTCTAAAGATAACTACAGCACTCGACCCAAGATTTAGGAATCTGAAGTGCCTTCCAAAATCTGATTGGGACAAGATTGGAGCATGCTTTCAGAAGTCTTAAAATAGCAGCACTGTGATGCGGAAACTACAGAACCTGAACCACAAAAAAAGAAAATCAGCCTTCTGCTGGTGGCATCTGACTCAGATGATGAAAATGAACATGCATTAGTCTGCAGTGCTTTGGATCGTTATCGAGCAGAACACATTAGCGTGGACGCATGTCCTCTGGAATAGTGGTTGAAGCATGAAGGGACATTTGAATCTTTAGCGCATCTGGCACATAAATATCTTGCAACACTGGCTACAACAGTGTCTGTTGTCACTTTCAGGTGACATTGTAAACAAGAAGCGGGCAGCATTATCTCCTGCAAATGTAAACAAACTTGTTTGTCTGAGGGATTGGCTGAACAAGAAGTAGGATTGAGTGGACTTGTAGGCTCTAAAGTTTCACATTGTTTTATTTTTGAATGCAGGCTTTTTTACATAATTCTTCATTAAGTTCAACTTTCATGATAAAGAGATTGTACTACAGTACTTGTATTAAGTGAATTGAAAAATACTATTTTATTTTTACAGTGCAAATATTTATAATAAAAAATAAATATAAAGTGAACTTGTATTCTCTGTTGTAACTGAAATAAATATATGTGAAAATGTGGAAAACATCAAAAATATTTATATAAATAGTGTTCTATTGTTTGAGTGATTAATCACGATTAATTTTTTTAATCGCTTGACAACCTTAGTTTTAAGTCAACCTTGCATGTTACTCAGATCTTAATGGAAGATCACTAATTGCATGATAAGACTTGACATTCTGTGATATTTATTGTTATAATTGTTCATAATAGTACACCTAGTTCTTACATAGCACTTTTCATCTGTAAATCTCAAAATGCTTAACGAAAGAGGTAAATGATATCATCCCCATTTGTAGTAAGCACTGAGAATATGTGCCTTAGGTAGAACCAAGTTCCTCCAACATGCCTGGAAAAAGGTTATTATTTAGCACTGCTGCTGTAAATGGTGCAATTATAAAAGGAAGACCATATAAGGAAAAGCTAGAGGACTTACATTTCCAAAATGACAAGTGGTTTTGGATGCCTCCATTTTGGGATTTCTGCTCAAGACCCATTAAAGAGGCTGATTTTCAGAAACTGCTGACTGCTCAACTTCTGAAAAGAAGGTTCCTTTAAAGTGTCAAGTTTGGCATACAAAACACTAGTTACTTTTGAAAATTTAGCCCAGAGATTTTTGATATAAAGGAATGTATCTGCTCTATATTAGATCTTTTATTATTAAGTATGGGCAAACAGTTTTGGCTAAGAACCAGCTTGAACCCTCACTTGAAACCAGATCTTTGAGGTTTAAAAATGTTTGTTTAAGTCAGAAAATCTCTTCTTTGTCCGCATCTGCATTTCTGGTTTCCACAAACCCCAGAAGTATTGAAACTTACACAAGAAAAGTTGACCTAATAGTATTTCTGATGCAAACCAAAACCAGGGAACTATCGTAAGAAATACCTGTTCTCCTGAAATATAGTGCCTAATTTCTTAATCAATGAGGCACAAATAACCTTTGGAAAAGCATTCAAACTTTTAGATGTTTATCTAAACGGATCTTCTGAAGTTCTGAGAATTACTTGACACTAATAAAAATGGCATCTTGTAAGGTATAGTGTTTGAAGCAAAGTTCATGGCAAGATTTGCCTCCTAAAGATTTATGATAAATATATAAACTTTAGTTTTATTTGGATTTGTGGGCATTTTTTGTTATAACTGTGCATTTTTGTTTTCTGTTTGCAGTATTGTACTGAAATCTTTCTCTGGTGTAAAGGACTAGGTAGTGGGACAGTTAACCTCTTCACAACAGAAGAGAGAGACCAAATCTAGAACTACTTATCTATTTCTTGCCATCTGGACTTTAGTGATTTAGTTAAATTAGGAGCTGGATTTGTCCCTTTCCCACATTTTGCTTTGTAAAACCAAAACCTTGACTGATGAGGTTTTGCAAATTTAAAACCAGTCTCAGTATGCACACTTTGAGGGAAACAGAGACTGGATAAAACAGGAACTATTTATTCAACACCTACCGCCTTGAGATGTGAAGGTTTAGATAATATGGGACTTGGATGTGAGCCACCAGGGGTTTTGCGAAATCAAAACTTGACCAACAGTGTTTTGTGAATCCATCTCCAGTTTTGCACATCTCAATTTGCTAATTATGCATTTGTATCAATATATTTCATTGGACTTCCTGGAAGTTTCTTTCTACACAAAAGCCCTATCTATTGAGAACAGTTTTCAGAGTAGCAGCCGTGTTAGTCTGTATTCGCAAAAAGAAAAGGAGTACTTGTGGCACCTTAGAGACTAACAAATTTATTAGAGCATAAGCTTTCGTGAGCTACGTGAGAATGCATCCGATGAAGTGAGCTGAAGCTTACGAAAGCTTATGCTCTAATAAATTTGTTAGTCTCTAAGGTGCCACTAGTACTCCTTTTCTTATTGAGAACAGTGTAGTCATTGCTCTCAGATAACATGACCGTAGCGTCTCTGATGGGACTGCCAAGGGCGGGGGTGGGGGGAGCGGGAGAGGAGAGAATGAATTCCAATTGTGTTAGTGGATTGCTGATGTAGAGATATGTCCATTAAGATCTGGACTGAAACCCTTAAGTTATTTCACACAGGATACCAACAGCTCCCACATTATTGACGTGGCCTGAATCAAACCACTGATCTAGAGGTGAAAGGTTTGATATCCCATTACCACTCCTCTGAGACATCTACAACATTCAATAGTCAGGAGATCTGAAAAATAATTTTATCTCAGTAACTAAGGGCACTATTTCCATTTAAGAAAGCACATGCGTTTTCTTTTCTCTTTTTTTGTCTGTATTGATTAGTTTACTGATTTTCATATGCCTGTTATCAAAGGCAGATCAAATCCTAACCTATGTGGTTAGGAATCAATATTTGGTTGTTGGAGTCTCCCTTCATAGTTGATGTATGAGAGTCAGTTTGTTTCAGTTGTTTGTTTGATGTTTCAGATCAAGTGTCTTCTTGTGCAAATGTAAACTGATGAGGGATGCACAGATGCATTCTCATGTCAGGCAGATGAAGCCGTATGTTTTTGTCATGACCTGCTTTCTTTGCTCATGCTTCTCTTGGACTTCTTCTGTTCTGCTATTCTTGATGGTTTTAACCACAGACCACCAGGTCTGTCGCCATCCTGACCTATTAGCAGCAGCAGCTTCCCAAGTTCCCCTCTATTCGACACTGGTGAGGCCTCATCTGGAGTACTGTGTCCAGTTTTGGGCCCCACACTACAGGAAGGATGTGGATAAATTGGAAAGAGTACAACGAAGGGCAACGAAAATGATTAGGGGTCTAGAGCACATGACTTATGAGGAGAGGCTGAGGGAGCTGGGATTGTTTAGTCTGCAGAAGAGAAGAATGAGGGGGGATTTGATAGCTGCTTTCAACTACCTGAAAGGGGGTTTCAAAGAGGATGGCTCTAGACTGTTCTCAATGGTAGCAGATGACAGAACGAGGAGTAATGGTCTCAAGTTGCAATGGGGGAGGTTTAGATTGGATATTAGGAAAAACTTTTTCACTAAGAGGGTGGTGAAACACTGGAATGCGTTACCTAGGGAGGTGGTAGAATCTCCTTCCTTAGAGGTTTTTAAGGTCAGGCTTGACAAAGCCGTGGCTGGGATGATTTAACTGGGACTTGGTCCTGCTTTGAGCAGGGGGTTGGACTAGATGACCTTCTGGGGTCCCTTCCAACCCTGATATTCTATGATTCTATGATAAGTGTTTGGGTTGACTTGGCCAGCTTTTAGGTGAGTTTTGAGAGTATCCTTATGTTCTTTTTGTTGGCCTCTGGGGTACATGTTCCTGTTTTCAACAGTCCATAAAATATGGTTTTGGGGAGTCATGTATCATCCACATGTACAAGGTGACCAGCCCAGTGAAGTTGAGGCTGTGTGATTAGGGATTTAACACTGCTCATGCAGCACTAGTTCAGGACTTCAATATTTGGCGTCCTGTCCAACCACTTGATGTTCCAGATCAAGTAATCTGTAATAGACATTTACACAGGCCATGGATATTTCTGACCCATTACAACAAAAGAATTTCCAATTTCATTTTTAATCGAAACTGTTTCTGCCTGTATTTCCTTTGTTTTGTCCTTTCATAGTACACTATCAATAAGGGTCTGATTCTGATCTTATTTAGTGTTAATAAGGAGTAACTCTACTGAAGTCAATGGCATTACATCAGTGGTAAGCCAGTGCAGGTGAGAAGAATCAGGCAATAAGTGTCTTGCTTTATCCACAGCTGTCCTTCTGTTACAAACAGTATTTCAAAGAGCCACATGTAAAAAAGCAGTAATTCAAATACCGGCACAAAAGCAAGATGCAATATATGTAAACACTTTCTTGTTATGCCTTTAATTTTCCTGCATTTGTTGACCACAGGAAATGCTGCCACACAATTTTGAGGATTAATTTGAATAGAATCAATTATGTCTGTAAGGCCAGGCTGATTCACTTCATGTGAATGTTTGAGGAAAGTAGTAGTGATTATGGTTTTCATAAAAACTTGTGACTGAAGCATAATAAATACATAGGAAATGTGTCCACCAAGATAAAGAGACAAAGGATATGTACTCCCCTTGATGTGCACTGGCCATTTCTAGGACATAAAGCAGTGTGCATTACTGAATATCTTAATCCTGATTCTAAATCAAGAGAGCTATACTGGTATAAATTGGTTGTAATATCAGAATTAGGACCTGTGACACATAGGCCTATGGTTGGTGCATTACTATGTGTCAGCAACTCTTGCCAGTCCTGGTGTATTCATTATATACCTAATACATTGTTGTCTTAGGGCTGGTCTACACTGAAAACTTACATCGGCATAGCTATGTCTCTCAGGAGTGTGAAAAATCCACCCTCGAGAGACATAGACACGCCAGCCTAATTCCCAGTGTAGACAGTGCTAGGTTGGTGGAAGGATTCTTCGGTTGACCTAGCTACTGCTTCTCGGGGAGGTGGATTGCCTACAGCAAAGGGAGAATTCCTCTTGTTGCTGTAGTGAGTGTCTACACTGAAACACTGCTGCAGTGCTGCAGCTGTGTAGCTCTAGCATTTCAAGTGTAGAACTAGCCATAATCTGTATCTAAAGGGTGTCATGTTAGGTATCTACGCAAACGGGTAACACACTGGTCCCATAAATCATTCCATGGTGTGTGTACAGTGTGTGTACAAAATTATAAATATGTGATAGAGTTTTATGTTCTTAAAATGTGTTCAGGAAACAATGCATAAGCTTGTCAGACAGTGCATAAGCTTGTCAGACAGAGACAATGAAGGAACATTTACAGGTAAGGTAAACAAAGCTATCAGGAGAGCAAGTGGGGAAAGATGACTGTTAAACAATCTCCCCTGAAGATGGAGACTGCATCCCCAGGAAGCCTTCCTGACTCTTGAAGCAGGGTCAATGAACTTTGGGAAAATATAGGGAGAGAGAGAAAAGGCTATTTGGGCATCTTTCACATGAGAAGATAAAGGACCTGAGCATTTTGAAATCTGTGAAGGATCCTGGCCAAAGAGTCTGGTCAGCCAGGCTGGAAAAGAGACTCGGTGAGAAACACTTATTTGAACAAGAGAAGCTAATTTGCTAAATCAAGTTTTTGTCTTAGAAGCATGTATTCACTTTTGTTTGCCTGTAACCCTTTCTATGTCTATTCCGGATACCTGGTATTCCTTAATCCCATGTCCTTTTGTTAAATACATGTGTTTTACTATAAAATCAGTTCAGCACTGTTTGGAGAGAAGGGTGTATTAATGCCAGCCAAGCAAACAGGCTGCATTGTGTCTGTGAAGAAGCAACAAACTGTAACATCTGAAAGTGTTGAGTGAGTGGGCAGGACATTACAGGGCTGATGGTTTTGGGGAAATTCGGGACTGGGAAGATGTTGAGTCACTCAGCAAGAAGTAACTGGGCTGGGTGGAAGCTAGGGTATGGCCAGCATGCTTGTTAGATTTGTTGCTGGTGTCTGGGCTGAGAGCTGCAGCAGCATAGCATTCAAGGTACCCAGAGTTGCAGGGCAGACACAGGGTGACACAGCCCCTTACTGGTCTGAGTTGAACCCCAAATCATCACAGGCCCTTTGCTTATTAAGAGGCAAACTCTGTACTGGTTTTCTGGATTCTGTGACTAATCATCATCATTCCCCTGTACAATACCATCCTTATGAGGCTCTTGAAGCACCTTCCATGCAATTATTAAGGCTTTCATCACCACTAGAAGGTATGGAATTATCATTATCCTCATTTTACAGATGGGGACTCTGAGTCAGGGAGAATATTGACTTGCCCAACGTCATGCAGAAAAATTATTGCCAGATCCAGAATCCAGAACTGCTGACTCACAGCCTTAAACTTTAGTCCACATACCCTCTACCTTAATGGAATTGATGCATACGTTCAGCAAGCTTGTTGTGTATAGCATGTATATTCAGTACATTCGGTGCACAGTCCATGAATGCGTCCATTGAAAATATAAAGAAGCTTACTGCATTCACTGACACTTCTTTTTGATATGTGCTAATATTTAATGTTGCTGCTCCAGAGTCGAAAATGAGCCCAGCAGTAGGTAATTAAGGGCTCAGTTCTGTCAAGAGACTGTCCTTTCACTGCAGTGAGGCTGAGGGCACTCCATATCTTGCATGCACGGGGCCAAAGTATACACAATGGTATTTTCTACAAACGTACAGAGAAATTCAGTACCCTGCAACAAGCTCCCCATATTTTGAAAATGTTGAGTTGGAAAATAGCTCTGCAGCTTCCAACTGATATTACTGGGGGATGCTGTACAGCAAAATCCCCATGTATTGGGCCAAAAAATGAAGAGGAAAATGGTACTCAAGAAAAGATTGCATCTATATATTACAGCCTAGCTTCAGTCTGTTTCAATTGCATAATTTAATAAATAGTTGAGGATCTAAGTGGTGTTTTTTGATAATGTTTTATTACCATTACTGTTAATAGAAAGGGAGGGGGCAGAGGTGAGCTGCAACGAAAAAAGGAGATGGAAGGCAAAAGCTAACCCCCCAGATATATTAGACAACAACTTCAATTAAATTGCTCCATTCATTTCAATAGTGGTTTTCAGATGGGGTAGAAATATCTGAAGTTATCAGCCATTGTGATGCGGCTGTGCAGAGATGAGCTTTTTTCACACACTGATCTGATGATCTTTGTAATCCCCAACCCGTAAGGACTGCCATTGCTGATGCTGATTGGGGTCATTCTCTCTCCCTTTCTATATTGGTTGGGTCTGTCCCTCTTCAGCACAGAGCCTCGGCAATTGTTTTCATTCTAACTGCATAATATGGTAGATTAGCAATGCTGTCCTTTTGGATTGCTGCCAGATTAATGCAACCTCCATTACCTAAAGACTTCAGGCTACAACTGAGCATAGCAACACAAAGAAAAAAAGCTTCCTGTCAGCCGCCTGAGTTTATCAACATTCCAGAAATGTTTGACTGATGAAAAGGAATGCTTTTGCTGCATTCCTCCAAAATTGTTTTCCTTAATAGTGATAAAATGTCATTTTCTCAATAGTATGTAATATCTTTATTTCTGACAGTGAGAGAAAAACCAAATTACCTCTAGCTTAATTGATATGGTTTTACTTGTTGTTTTGTTGTTTGTTTGTTTGTTTTGCTGCTAATATCTTTAGCTTTCAACCCTATCTAATTGATTTCAGTTATGCAAAGCCAGGCATGTGCAGCTGTGAATTAAGGTGGCCTGAAATCTAAGTGCTATCATCTGATGGGCACAATCAAATATAAATAATACATTCATCTTTTGTAAGGCCTTTTCCAAACAACTTCATTCCTCAGTACACAGCAAGGAAAGGAAATACACATTTTTAAAGCATGAGAGAACTCCAGGCAGTTTCAAGGAATGCACATTGATTAAACAGTGATTCTGTGACATGGTTCCTAAAGAGCAGAAAACAACATCCATTATTTCAGCTTGCCAAATCAATCCCAGCTCCTTTTCTTTTTGGCTTCTCTCTCCTTTTGAAATATTTGCAAATTCCAGTCTGCTGGAAACACACAGCACTCGTGTGACCACAAAAACACATATGCAAGCACATGTGTATACACAGAACAATGGAATTATAACCATTGCACTCTATCATTTTGTGCTTGCAATTTGAAAGAGGTTATTTATTCTTGGTTTTAGCTTTGATGGAGAAGTAGTGGATTTTCTCATGTTCTCACAGTTCAGAAGGTTAACAACTATCGCATGTCCATGCAAAAAATGCTCACATCCATGTCTGTCCTGGATTTCTCAGCGATGAATCCACTGGTCTTATTCCCCCTCCTCCCTTCCCCCCCTGTGTGTTAAAGTTACAATCCAAGGATTTGAAGAATTTCAAAGGGAGAACAAAGAGTCACTAATGAAGACCACATGTGCAGTGCACTGGGTCCCTCTTACTTTAGTATGGAACAAAACTGAACAGTCAGAGGCTGCTCTCAGAAAAGGAAGCAAGGGGACCTCCTTTTCTTTCCCCCCACGTACTCACCAACAGTTTCTGAATTAGGATCACAATTATTTCTGACATTGCCATTTGATGTCAGAATAATTTGAGGAGCGGGGGAAAAGCATCTTTACAGCAGAATGTTGTAAAGCCAAGAAAATTTGTTTCTCTGCCAAAGTTTTGGTAACAACCCCAAAATCACATACTTAAAAATGTACTGCCGCCTTGGCTTGGGGGTAGCACATGGTGGTGTTACTTTTCATGAAGGATGGCCTGTTTTAGGGATGCCTCTGCTACACTGTCTCCAAATCTGAATTAAGTCAATATTATAACAAGAGATGGACAAAAAAACCCAACAACCTGGTTCTGAATGCTGCAAACTTTGAGGGGGGTCTGAAGTCCAGAGCTGAATCTCACAACCGTGTCTCATCTCTGATTGTAACTAACTACAGTTGTAGAAACTTTCACCAAATTATGGATTTTGACACTTCACAAAAGCAGTTTTCATATGCCAAAATGGAAAACCTCCTCAAAGTTTGCAGTGAATTCCATTTGCTGATGCATTTGGATATGGTACTCTGACTTCCTGTTGCAACATGCTGTTTAACAGTTGTGGCTTTCCATCCCAGAGGTGGCTGTTTCCATGGTGAGTCAAGGGATTTAATTTTTACTATGTACTTTGTAAAGGGTTCTTGGTGAAATTTACCAGGCGGTCTGGCCCTATAAGAAGGTCTTGGTATCCTCATCCTCCAGGAAAGAGAGAGACACTGCAATGGTGGCTGACAGCAACAGCAGGGGTGAAGGGAGGATTTGGTAGAGCCCTCCCTATCCTCATGCCTTCACCCTGTACGAAACCAGGATTTTGAGGGGGATGAGGGGGGCAGAACCTTTACAGACCAAGAGCCCTGTTGTCATCAATTCCAGACTGTGAGCTATTTTGTGAAGTTGGGAGATTGACTGTTGGGTGGGGGAGATTTGGGAAAGAGAAGTAACTGAACAGGGGGTCAAGTAATGGTCCACAGGCCTTGGACCACAGTGACATCAAGAGTGCATATGCTGTAACTGATCAGTGGAGTTCCTTCCCTCTTGTGCTTAACATCTGAAGGAACCCCTCCCTGTCCCCCGGACAGCAGCAAAGAGTGAAAAACACTGAGAACTTCAATGGCCTCTCTAGATGCTCCAGAGAGAGGGAGGTTTATGGAGGGAGAAGGGACTCATCAGATGAGAGAGTTGTGAGGATGGCTTTTAATTTAGTTTGCAAATTAATTCCAATTCAGCAGTCTCTCCTTGGAGTCTGTTTTTGAAGTTTTTTTGTTGAAGAATAGCCACTCTCAGGTCTGTAATCGAATGACCGGAGAGATTGAAATGTTCTCTGACTGGTTTTTGAATGTTATAATTCTTGACATTTGTGTCCATTTATTCTTTTACATAGAAACTGTCCAGTTTGACCAATGTACATGACAGAGGGGCATTGCTGGCACATGATGGCATATATCACGTTGGTAGATGCGCAGGTGAACGAGCCTCTGATAGTGTGGCTGATGTGATTAGGCCCTATGATGGTGTCCCCTGAATAGATATGTGGACAGAGTTGGCAATGGGCTTTGTTGCAAGGATAGGTTCCTGGGTTAGTGGTTCTGTCGTGTGGTGTGTGGTTGCTGGTGAGTATTTGCTTCAGGTTGGGGGGCTGGCCTGTCTCCCAAGATCTGTGAGAGTGATGGGTCGTCCTTCAGGATAGGTTGTAGATCCTAGATGATGCGTTGGAGAGGTTTTAGTTGGGGCTGAAGGTGGTGGCTAGTGGCGTTCTGTTCTTTTCTTTGTTGGGCCTGTCCTGTAGTAGGTGACTTCTGGGTACTCTTCTGGCTCTGTCAATCTATTTCTTCACTTCAGCAGGTGGGTATTGTAATTGTAAGAATGCATGATAGAGATCTTGTAGGTGTTTGTCTCTGTCTGAGGGCTTGGAGCAAATGCGGTTATATCGTAGAGCTTGGCTGTAGGCAATGGATCGTGTGGTGTGATCTGGATGAAATCTAGAGGCATGTAGGTAGGAATAGTGGACAGTAGGTTTCCAGTATAGGGTGGTTTTTTTTGTGAACATCGCTTATTAGCACCGTAGTATCCAGGAAGTGGATCTCTTGTGTGGACTGATCCAGGCTGAGGTTGATCATGGGATAGAAATTGTTGAAATCATGGTGGAATTCCTCAAGGGCTTCTTTTCCATGGGTCCAGATGATGAAGATATAATGTAGCATTGATGACATCTTCATCATAGCTCATCTTAAGTAATCACTCTCCTTACAGTGTGTATGATAAAACCCACTGTTTCATGTTCTCTGTGTGTGTATATAAATCTCCCCACTGTATTTTCCACTGAATGCATCCAATGAAGTGAGCTGTAGCTCACAACAGCTTATGCTCAAATAAATTTGTGAGTCTCTAAGGTGCCACAAGTACTCCTTTTCTTTTTGCAAATACAGACTGACAAGGCTTCTGCTCTGAAACCTATATTTGTACAGTGCTTAACACAAAGGGCACTCTGATTCTTAATAATTAGAGCTGGTCAAAAGGGGAGGCAATTTTTGTGTAAAAAATTCCCCATGTATTCATTTCGTTTTGTTTTCTTTGAAATTTGAAAACTTTTGGTCTAGTGGGCTAGTAATAATCAGGATGAAAGACACTTTACAAGGTAAGATCCCTTTGTCCTTGGCCTCCCCTTTTCCTGCTGTCCCCCCGTCTTGGCATGCTCTCAGTGGCTTATACAACTCTGTGTGCTGATAACTTGACTTGTTCACTCCTGACTAGTCTTCATCCAACAAGACCCTCATTGCAGCCTCTCTGACATCTCCTCCTGGATGTCTCATTCTTCACTGAAACTTAACATGGCCAAAACCCAGTTCCCTTATTTCCTCGTTAACTCCACCCTCACCCACATTCTGTTTCCCTGTTGACTACCTTACCATTCTGCCTGTCACTTGGACCGAAACCTAGGGTCTTGGGAGAATGGGATGGGGAGGAGTCAAATATCCAAGCTGTATCCAAATCCTGACACTTGTCCCTGCACATCATCTCTAAGATCTGACCTTTCCTTTCTGTCAGGACATCTAAATCCCTCATTCAAATACTCATTGTTTCCTGATTTGATTACTTCCCTTCCCTGCCTGACACCTATCTCACCCTCCTCTAGTCTGTTTGAACTGATAAAATGCTCTGACCATAGCCTTTCTTCTCTGAATTCCTTCACTGGCTCCATCTCTTTCACCACTTCAAGTTCAAGATTCTCATCCTAAACTCTGCTTTCTGTCTGTCCACTTCTTGCACAACAATGGTCCCTTCTAGCCATGGAATCTATGGAGTCCATGCAACTGTCTCTCTCAATGGTTTCCACCACACTGACCTGTATGCATGAAGGCCTTTCCTGAGTTGGTTCACAAAGCTACTACTCTGTCCAAATTCATATCCCTCCTGAAGACCCTGCTGCCAGGATGATTATAAGAAATTAGATGGTTACAAGTGGAAAGTATTATCGTGATGGAGCCAATCATCACCTTAACAAATTCACTTGTTTGTATCCCCTAGGCCTAACCTAACCTTTGTTTGTGAAAGTGCGTCAGGACAGTCTTTCGGTATGTTTGTACAGCACTTAGCACATTGTGGGTGCCATCAGAAAATGAAAATTTAAAAATATTTATGTATATGTGATGATTGCAAAATCAGCAGTGACAGTGAAATCCATGAAATAACACTTTTTGGTGAAATTTGCACTGCAATTTTTTTACAAAACTTTGAAATTTAATGAGGTTAACTCCCTCCCATCACTTCCCCATATCCTTACACTTTGACTGGGTTTTAACCGTAAAACTATTTCTCTCTCTCTCACACACACACACTTACGCTTACTTACTGCTTGTTAATATTAGAGACCTTATGGGGTAGATGAGCATTGTGTAGCTGGAAGGAATATTTCCTCTATAAATATTTCCTCTAAAACAGAACCACAATGCTAAAATGTGGTTGTAGGCTCAAGCCTGTAAAATGGTGTCCATTTTCTGATAGATAGATGGTGCTTTTCACACTGTTTTTTGTAACATGACTTCTGACAACTTACCGTTTGTTTCTACAGCAAACTATTTCTGCCCAAGAAGCTGCTCACAACCAATAATAATTGGGAAGAGGGAGAACAGGGGAATTTTTTGGAGGTGAAGTGAGAGGGGAGGGAAATGACCGATTCAAGGGTTATAGTGAACTTGAGAGAAGGGGCTGGGAATGGCTATTGTGAAACAGAAAATATTGAACGCTTTTGAGGGATCATAGAACTTTCATGCAATCAATTTTCAGTATAAGATTAAGCCATAATGTTTATGACTAGTTTGAGAATTTTTCTTTATGCAAGTTTACGCATAATTGATCCAGGGTTAGCAAAGCATTCCAAGGTTTTATGAAAACAGGTTTTTTAAACAAATAAACATTCCTCTGCAGCATCTACAATCTAAATTCAATGCTGGCACTTCATCATTATGCTAGGCCATGAGAACACGAGCAAAATTAACTAAAACCCAAGAGCAAAATAGATTAGTCTAGTAGTTTCATTGCCTAAGCTGATAGGAATGCAAAAAATAAACCCAATAAATAATGAAAAGTGAACTCAAATTTTAAAATTGCATACGATTTCATAATCCAAAGTGTAATTTGTCACACAGTAAAGCTTTGTTTTAAAAACTTGTTTTTTTTTAACCTGACAGTTTATTTTATATTTATATTTGGATCTTTTTGATATCAATGTGGAAGGATTTCTCTTCTTTAGAAAACAATGACATTACACATGCAAACCTGGAGAATTCTCCGAGTTTCAGGCAATTCTTTGAACTCTCTGTGTTGGAGTCAGTTCACCAAATAAGACATTCTAAACATTTCTGCTTTTTCTGGATTTCTCTCATTGCCAATGGGTTTTTTGCTGAGTATTTTGTCTGCTTTCCAAACATAGTGAGGTCTTGAGATTTAAACCAGCTGTGATCTCATTCAATACTGATCGAGTTAAATTCAGTTAAACAGTGCTGTGCTCCTCTGGAAGGGAGAGGACATGTGGCCACAGCAGTGAGAGCAACTATGTGCTGCTATGACATAAGAAAAGGAGTGTCTTCTGCCTGGCTGAAAGGGAAAACATTATTTAACTCTTAGCAGTGTCACTGCATGGATATAGGAGTGCTGATGTGGTGGTATTCTTCCATGGATATACAGACCAAAGATCCAGTCCTGGTCACTGATTTTTCATACCCACTTTTTTGCATATAGCTGAAATGTTTTGGATGTGCTCTTGGCTTCTGCAAAAAACTGGGCTATGGGGAGCACACCTCCTCAGAGACCAAGGTTGAAAATTTGGCTCTGAGTATTCCAGGTTAATGCAATCCTGTCCAACACAGCAGTATTCCCAAGGTTGTTGGATTTGGGAGGGGAGAGGCACCCATAGTTTGCCTTGAGGACTGTCCTGGAGGGAATCTCATTATTGTTCAGTACTGCTTGGGATCTCTCATATTATTAAATGTCTCTCTCCTTTGGGGGCTATTTTCTTTCCAGCCCAGTTTGTATGTATTTATAAAAGGGGGAAGGGGAAGGCCAAGAAGCATTTCTGTGGCCTAAATTCCCAGAGTGGGCCAGATACCTCTGAGTGTTTGTCATTGCCCAATAGATATGGCCATTGCTACTAAGCTTCATCAGGATAATCAATGGCCTTTGGAGACAACATCAGTCTGGCTTATAGCTCTCCTGGTCTGTTTTCCTTCTGTGGAGACTTCACCTCTGCAATGCCCTTGCCAGTCTTTGCTGGCTTGGTTGCCAAGTGATCCAGACAGCACTCCCAGAAGCACAGCCTCAGTGTGGATTGCTGCTGGTGCCACGCCTCCACCAGGCCAAGTCAAGTAGTGGAATTTAATAAAATACAGAGATTGACTTGACCATCTCCTGTATCAGCATCAAAATTAACCTTCTTCCCAAGTAAATCATGAGGACAAACTGGCTGTAATGATTTGGAGGGTCACATTCTGTCTCCTGTCACATATGTCGCCAGCGCTGTTTCTTTGCACAAAGCTATTGCCAGTGCAATGCATATATTTTTTTAAATGAATTTCCCAAGTCTCTGCTGGATTTAAACACAGACACACTTATAGTGATAGAAAGGCTTCTTGAATGTGTCTACATCTTTCAGAAAATGATCCTGTGCACATGCTACCAGAACAGAACAGTACCCTTTGATTTTGATCCTGGAGCAATGCTGTGAAAGAGCTGGGTAATGGGAAAGCATTTAATATCCTTGGAGAAAAGATCCACATAACATCAGCCACTGTGGAAGCAGCCTGATTTGATTCATACCTCAGCACGGCTTCTCTTAAGATTAGCCCTAAAGCTCCGGTACCTTGATAGCACCAGAGCCCATCATTCTGTAATTTAATGTTTCTCTTCCCTTACCTCATGAGCTGTTAAAGAGAATTCCTCTGTCACTTTAAAAATCATAGTTCTGGCTTAGCCCTGTTTGCTGATAGAAAGTTATTTGGACTTCCAAGTTCATCTCCTGTTTATTTGCTGAGATGGGGGAGGAAGGAAAGAGGGATGAAGAAGAAAACATTTCTTCTCCCAGGAGCAGCTGACAGTGAAAGTTCCTAAGGAATAGATGTCACCGCAGTTCAGAGGGCATTCCTTTGCTAGTTTCCTGCCTGAGATTCCCCTATGTCTATATTTCCTAGCACACACTGCTGTGCAGCCAAATGAAATTGGATACATGGAGGTATTTCAGCAGCGGCATGGAGCAGTTTTCCATTTGGCTGGAATGTCAGACGGCAATCAGAGTAGAGCCTATATGTATTCTTAACATCACAGAGGCAACCCCATAACTCAACGCTTGAAATAAACACTAGTGATGTTCGCTTCTGCACTACTCTGCCAAAAGAGCATGGAGTTTTATTAACAGCTTGCTGTTTTCACAGTTCAACTTCATGAACTGTAAAATATCCCATATTGCAGATCGAGATAATGCTATTGAAAATAGGAAGGGCGAAAGTTCCATTCATAAATATTAAGACTTGGGAAAACCTGACATCATCATGGCTTAAACCCAGATTGGATTACTACAGAGCAAGCAGTTTTCAGAAGAGATTGACACACTGATATGGATAAAATGAGACCCTCAAACCTTCAGCCCCTTTTTCCAACACAATACCGTTTTGAAGGTTTCACATTTTTTTAATCTAAAGTTTCCTCACGTCCCTGCAACCATTTCTTACTTGCAGTGGCAGTTTCTCTTGGGCGGATGAAGAAAAGCACCATATGCCCCACATACCCTCCTGGCAGCAGGTCTCCTTCACAGGGGCCTGACTATACAGATCTGTACTTCTGGTTTTCTGCAGTGGGACTCAGTAACCCCTCCACTGTGTGGTACCCATGTTCAGGAGGCCTCTTGCATGTAGGCTTTTGTCTTCTGCAGCAGACCTCTGTCCTTCTGTTGTGGGGATGGTGTAAAAACACTCTGGGATTTAGGCCCAGAGTGCACAGTGAGACCCATATAGACTTCTCCCACCTCCCATCAGAACTACTCATCCCATAGGCAGATAGGGATTTCATATTGTGACAAAGTTCCTCCTTTGCCTTGATGGGTCCTGCGCTTATTGGTGGATTTGCTCACCTGAGAGGTTCACAGCAGCCCTCAGTTTGGCCACTTTCGTGGCTCAAATCTGCCGTTCACTCAGTTAGCCTCATCACTGGCCAGCATGTAGAAAAGGAAGAACAATAATCCCCGCAGTCTCTGCTGATCCACCTAGTGGAACGGGGAACAGGCCAGAGACCTTCCCCTCTGGTGGAACCCACAGTCCAGGTCAACTCCTCCGGTATCAAGTAGGGAGTTGGGGGGATAGAGGGATGGGGGGAACCCAGGTGAACCCTCTACTCCAGGTTCCAGCCCAGGGCCCTGTGGAGTACAGCTGTCTACAGTGGCTCCTGTAACAGCTGTGTGACAGCCACAACTCTCTGGGCTACTTCCCCATGGCCTCCTCCCAACACCTTCTTTATTCTCACCACAGGACCTTCCTCCTGATGTCTGATGATGCTTGTACTTCTCAGTCTTCCAGTAGTACGTCTTCTCACTCTCAGCTTCTTGTGCCTCTTGCTCCCATCTCCTCGCATGTGTAGCACAAACTGAAGTGAACTACTTTTTAAACCCAGGTGCCCTGATTAGCCTGCCTGTATTAATTGACCCGGGCCTCTGCTGTGCCGCCGAACAGACTTTTAACGGCCCCGTAGGTGGTCCCAACCGGAGCCGCCAGGGTCCTTTTTCGACCAGGCATTCCAGTAAAAAAACAGACACCTGGCAACCCTAAGTGGAGAGGCAGCTCCATTGTATTTAAAATGAGACTTCCTTTTTATTTAATATGAGCTCAGTTTTCAAGTAAACTGATGGGTGGTTTTTTTTCCAATCCTGAAATAAAATGCACTGCAAACCCTACCTGGGCTTTGAGTCAATCTGGGTTTTTTCCTCCTTACCCATTTTCTCTAGCAGAAAGTTCTTCAAGGCTGAATTAGTCCCTAAGTGACACCAGTATAGTCTCATTACCTTCAATAGGCATAACTGCTTGGAATCCAAGAAACAGTTCTGTTGATGATGCCCAAGAAGTAGACTCCATTTCCCTTGTTCACTGCTGTATTGGCTCTGCAGGGCTAACTCGGAGTAACAAACAGTGAAAGTTTGTCTTGATAAAGAAATAATCAAATATGATGCTGGGCTTGGACCTGTTGAGTAAGAAGGTGACATTTTGTGCATAGTCATTTTTCAGAATAGAACTACATAACCAAGATCTTGCTCCGGAGGAGGGCTCTGTGAGGAAATGTTCACAGAGAGGTTTTCTGGTAAGAAATGCTAAAATTCTGGAATATGCAAGAACTAAAGCTGCAATGGAAAATAAACCTTTCCTAGGGCCCCATGTAATGTTATTTATGTGAATTTTGGGGAATAAAGGAAGAGTTATGTGCACAAATAGAAATTATGCTTGTAAGGTATGTGTATAGTGTCTGCGCTGTAGGTCAGCTGCCTTGTGATGCCTTCTCCCCCCCCCCAGCCCTTTACCCTCTCTCATCCTTCCCCAGTGGGAGAGAGCAGAAGCAGCATAACTTTCCATATTCACTGAACTATAGTCTGGCTAATTACAAGGAGCTGCATGAATAATTTGCAATGAATAATTTAGCCAACAAATTGAGTCCTATTTTCTATTCATGGAAATTTATTTGACAGGCCAGAGACCTTCCCCTCTGGTGGAACCCACAGTCCAGGTCAACTCCTCCGGTATCAAGTAGGGAGGTGGGGGGATAGAGGGATGGGGGGAACCCAGGTGAACCCTCTACTCCAGGGGGTTATGAATAATTTAGCCAACAAATTGAGTCCTATTTTCTATTCATGGAAATGTATTTGAAATCATTCAATGAATTTTTATATGTAACAAAGTGCTTAACAGACCATTAATGAGTCCATAAAATAAGAGATGGGTTTGAACCAAAACCATGAATCCAAAGACACCTGAACTTTCCAAACATTCCTGAACTTTATGGTTAGGAGACAGATTTTCTTCTGTGCCAAGTGTGTCTTGGCATGCGGGAGGAGGGGAAGTACATTCAAGAACTAGTTACAGCTCCTTGGTTCTCACTCTGCTCCCACCTCAGCTCTGCATAAGCTAGTGTAGCCAGGGGCCAACTGGCTATGGTCACCTGCCCCACTCCTGACGCATCACTTCACTCTCCCAACACGCCCCCATTGGCAGTTAGTTGTAGAAGCCAGCTCTGCTGGCTTTGTATGAGTTCAGAATTCCTCTCTACCAAAACAATATTCCGCAGGTCATCAGCAGTCAGATGTGCTTTGTGTCTTTTGCATCACTGAGTTGGAGCCATACGTCTTGAACCTTGAGTAGGCAGCATGAAGTGGGCTTATTGCTCTTGGAAACTTTTTAAAGAAATGGGCACTTTTAAGTGCAATTTTCATATAGCATTCTAAGGAAAAGATAACATATATGATTACAGCTGACTGGGAAATAGTTTTCCTATCCCAGGAAAATTTTTAAGATTTCCAACATGTTAAGTCTTCTGCTCTGGGACAAAATGGAGACCTTTTGACTTTTTTTCATGTAAAAGCAGCAAGTGAGACACCAGTTTAAGAAATAGTCTTGTAGTTCAGGCACTTACCTGGGAGACCACCTTCAAGTCCCTGCTCTGCCTGATTCAAAATGTGGGTCTCTCACATCCTAGAGAAATAGTCCATCTTTCTCTGGTCCAATGTATGCTTAATTATTTATATGAAGTGGTACAGCTTCAACAGAAGAGACAGACAGAGGGAGACTGGATCTTGAGCCCAGTGGACTCTAAATCAAGCAGAGCAAGGATTTAAAGCTGGGTCTTCCACCTCCCAGGTGAGTGCCCCAACCAGTGGGCTCTTGGCTAATCTGAGGTAGTTTTGATTAGAAATTCCCTCCTGGATCTGAAAAACATTCTTGATGAAAATTTAATCAAAACTGATATGTTCCCATGAAAAATTTCCATTTTGACAAATTGGCATTTTCCCACAAAAGAGTTTTATTGAAAAATTCCTGACCAGCACTACATATATTAGATCAATTCATCGTTTGAAATAGCCAACATCTAAAGAATAGCATGGCCTGTGGAAGCTGTCCAGATAAATGAGAGCAGAACTATGATTACTATACTGTACGTTACGACTTTAAAATAATACAAATTGCTTGGTTGTCCATTGCATTGCTACGTCTTATATTTGTTTAGTTCATCAGTCATTTCTGAACCTCTGCCAGGATCACTACTCTGTGTTCCTTTGCTCTAAACTTGATCTTGGTGTTTTGCATTCCACTGTTCTCTGGTATTGACCTCCAGTAGTGCAGGGAATTTGGATTCGTGCAGGTATCAGCCTGATCTCTGAATAGCTGTACTTAACTTATAGCTAAACTCCTCAAACAGTGCAAGTATCCCATAGTGGTTTCATGTGCAATATTCATGCTGTCTTTCTAGAATCAATATATACTGCCCTGACATTTGGCTTAGACAGCTTCAGTACAGAGGCTCATCACATATAATAAGGCTGCTGAATAACAAATGTAGAGGTGGACAGTTCTTTGAATTCTTCTGAAAAAGCAGTGGATTTTGAAATCAATAAATGCAGAAAAATATTCAGCATAACTGACCCTGCTGGCTAAAGATCTTTTTTCTCCATCCTGGTGTTATCCAAGCAATCTAAGGTATGAAGAAAATGGGATAAACTTGTTAATAATAATAATAATAAAAATAATAATCTATTTTGACAATTATATAGATGATGTCTCTGTGGTTTGGGGAGGCAAGTGAGGGGGGTGCAAAGCTCTCTCTGCAGTACTGTGAATGTCCCAGCTGCAGTTAATGCTGCCACAAGTGGTACTAAGTCCCCTTTTGAGCAGCCAGGAGAGGATGCAGACAAAACGCAATATGCGGCCAAGGAGAAGGAGAGACTGCAGGGCAAAGTGGCACTATATATAGATGGTTCTTGCCTCCACAGAGATAAGGAATTCCTTCCACGTGGATTTCCCAGGATCTGTCAGGGAAATCAATGACTAAAATCTTGCCCAGTTTTTCTGCTCCTCTGGATCCTTCCCCCAGATTCTCCAGGGGGTGACGGGCGACCTGGCACTTAACTAACATTTGCAGCCTATCCTTTTAAATGTGAATTAAAATCTTGTTTGAGATATAATTTAAAGCGTGATCAAAAAAGAATCTCTCCAGCTAGTCTTTCAGTGTGGGCTGTACCTGCTTGTATGTAAATGAGGGATGCTGTTGCTTACAACAGCTCCCTTTGAAAGTTCTTCATCTGAATGCCTCATGTGGCATACAAGGAAACATTTCTTCTACTAGGGGTGGGGTTTGATCACCCAAGGGAAAAAAATGTCAACATCTGTCTGTCACTGCACAGCGAATGGCCAATTATCATTTTTTCTGTTTCTGTGAGTGCCAGTCAGACAATGACCCTGAGCTCCA
This sequence comes from Dermochelys coriacea, assembly GCF_009764565.3. Lineage (NCBI taxonomy): Eukaryota > Metazoa > Chordata > Testudines > Dermochelyidae > Dermochelys > Dermochelys coriacea. Next base: position 134,798,751 of record NC_050068.2, on the reverse strand, counting down.
TCCTTTGTTGCCTGCACCATTTCCCACCATAGTTCCACCTCTGATATGCAAATAGAAAAACTGCAGTTTTTGTCTTACTGAAAAGGATTTTTGGGTACATTCACCGGGTCAACAATCCAAACTTCTGCACAGTGATTCAGCCTGCTGTGTGAGAAGCAGGGTGCCCAAGGGGCTTTCCTCCCACATACTTCTTTTTTTTTTAAACTGGAATTAACCATCTGGCTGTTTGGTCCTCAGAAAAATAGCTGAACAAATTATGACTTGACACACAGTGAGTGAGTACTTTTCAGTTGAGAAGTGATAAGCGGAACTGGCACTCCAGTGCAGAGTCACTGCTGCACTCAAATGCAACTCATGAACGGAAAGATAACCAAGCTCGTCTACTTTCAAAGGCAACGTGGACCTCATAGAAGCGGTGCAGCTCAGTGGTATAAAGATGTTTTGTGCTTCTACAATTTGCTTGTTAATGTTATTTTGGTCTTATTGTATTACATTTTGTTTGGAAAATCAAAAATGTTGTCACTTGAAAAAATAAATGCCATACATATGTCACTGAGTAAGAAATGAAAATCTAATGAGCTAGTCCTACGTATGTACTGGTAATGCCATGAAATAATAACTCTACATCTGGCTGAATAATGTTAGTAAATACGGTATTGGATGGCTCTTTTTCCCCATCCCCTTGTGAACTGCTATTATGGAAGTCGCAGCAGGATGTGGATTACTGGGCATGATAAATAAGTTAAAAAGTGTATGTAATTATATATATATGTATATATCACTGAACTAACTGTAAACTTTTGTGAATATTTCGTTCCTTTTGCTAATGCCCTAGTGAGACCATCATTGCCTTATAAAAACAGCAACTTGAGTAGATGCTTTGTCTGAAAAATTTCAAAGGCTTTCGTTAGAAACGTAATATGTTTACAGGCACAGTGATATGCCATCGTTATTCAGAATGACTGTGACACATAAAAGTCCATCTATTGCAAGAGTCCAACAAAAACAGCTGGACAGAAGCCCCAAGGACATCAGATAAAGGCAGCATTTAAAAGCTGAATAAGCAAAGTAGTTGTATAGCGCTATGGCTTTTAAATGATCCTGAGCAGAATTCTGTGAAGCACTGCTAAACTAAGATTCCAACAAACAGCAAAGGAGATAACTGTGTGTGTATTTCTTATGAGACTACTGCTCTAATAAAGCCCACTCTGTAAGTAGTAGTATAATAAAACCTGTCCCGGGCCATAATTCATTAATCCCTCTTTTCCCAGAACCAACTTTATAGTGGTGTTCATATACTGAAAGAGACAGATGAAGCTGTCATTTGGATCCAGAAGCATCCCATTGTGGAGATTGCTGCTAATTGTTCCTAGATAAGAAAGTTAGCAAGATGTACATGTCTGTCTCCAGACTTTTTTTTTCTTTTTTCCAGAATGTGATCAAGATTGTCATCTTTGTTCTGTTTTGCTTCACTCAGTTAGGCTTTGGCCCTTAAGTCATTCCTCATGTGTTAATTCCTGTTGACTTCAGTGGCTAGAAGTCCTAGGTATGAGCATTCTGATAGTTCATAGGTGGTGCTAAATGTTGTATATTCTGCTGTTTCACAATGAAAGACTGTTTGTTTTAAAAGGCTTTCATAGTGTGTATATCAGGGAAGAAGCAAATGCAGAACTGCCCCTCACCCCAATTCCTTGTACTGTCTGGAACAAATGGATTTGAATTCTGTTTGTGAAAATTTGTAGTTTCTGAATCACAGAAAGTAAAATCTCCATTTCTGGTCATGCATGAAGGATTTTCATTGCTTCACCCACAGGTTCAAATCCTGAAGGAATATTTTAAATCCATAGTTTTTAAGCCCAGAATGATCATCTAGTCTGACCTCCTACATAACACAGACCATAAAATTTCACTCAGTGATTTCTGCAAGTTGTCCATAACTTCTGATTGCACTACAACATATCTTTTTAAAAAGACATCAGAACAGGACATAGTATTGCAGTGATGAAAAGGAGTACTTGTGGCACCTTAGAGACTAACAAATTTATTAGAGCATAAGCTTATGCTCAAATAAATTTGTTAGTCTCTAAGGTGCCACAAGTACTCCTTTTCTTTTTGCGAATACAGACTAACACGGCTGCTACTCTGAAACCTGTGATATTGCAGTGATGGTCTCCCTAATGCCATATGCATTGGTAATACCACTTCCATACTTTTTTCCGATATTTCCCCATTTATACATCCAATGATTATATTTGTTTTCTTAGCCACTGCATTACATGAGTGCTCACGTTCATTTGGTTATCCACCAGGACCTCCAGCTCCCTTTCAGTCACAGCTTTCCAATACACTGGTTTTCTTTATCTTGTAAGTGTGACCTATTTTTGTTTTGTTTGTTTCTACATGTATGACCTGGCATTTAGTTATATTAAAGCACATGTTGTTCAAGTGATGCTAGCTCACCAAGTGATCCAGATCACTTTGTAGAATTGACCTGTTGTCATTGTTTAGCACGTCATCATTTTTGTGCCATTCTCAAGATGATTTTATATTTTATTCCAGGTCATTGATAGATACTGAATAGTGTTGCCCCTTTTTGGCCCAAAAAATTAGCGAATATTTGGGGTTTTGTCAGGCTGTTTCTGTTAGGAGGATAAATTGATGGTTTCAGAGTAGCAGCCGTGTTAGTCTGTATTCGCAAAAAGAAAAGGAGTACTTGTGGCACCTTAGAGACTAACAAATTTATTAGAGCATAAGCTTTCGTGAGCTACGGCTCACTTCATTGGATGAATTTGGTAGAAAAAACAGAGGAGAGATTTATATACACACAGAGAGAACATGAAACAATGGGTTTATCATACACACTGTAAGGAGAGTGATCACTTAAGATAAGCCATCACCAGCAGCAGGGCGGGGGAAGGAGGAAAACCTTTCATGGTGACAAGCAAGGTAGGCTAATTCCAGCAGTTAACAAGAATATCAGAGGAACAGTGGGGGGTGGGGTGGGGGGGGAGAAATAACATGGGGAAATAGTTTTACTTTGTGTAATGACTCATCCATTCCCAGTCTCTATTCAAGCCTAAGTTAATTGTATCCAGTTTGCAAATTAATTCCAATTCAGCAGTCTCTCGTTGGAGTCTGTTTTTGAAGCTTTTTTGTTGAAGGATAGCCACTCTTAGGTCTGTAATCGAGTGACCAGAGAGATTGAAGTGTTCTCCAACTGGTTTTTGAATGTTATAATTCTTGACGTCTGATTTGTGTCCATTCATTCTTTTATGTAGAGACTGTCCAGTTTGGCCAATGTACATGGCAGAGGCGCATTGCTGGCAAATGATGGCATATATCACATTGGTAGATACGCAGGTGAATGAGCCTCTGATAGTGTGGCTGATGTGATTAGGCCCTATGATGGTATCCCCTGAATAGATATGGACCCCTAACTGTATGAGGGAGGCAACCTAGTGACTGCTGGAAATGGCCCACCTTGATTATCACTACAAAAGGTTTTTTTTTTCTCTCCTCCTGGTAATAGCTCACCTTACCTGATCACTCTCCTTACAGTGTGTATGGTAACACCCATTGTTTCATGTTCTCTGTGTATATAAAATCTCCCCACTGTATTTTCCACTGCATGCATCTGATGAAGTGAGCTGCAGCTCCCGAAAGCTTATGCTCAAATAAATTTGTTAGTCTCTAAGGTGCCACAAGTACTCCTTTTCTTTTAACCTAGTGACAGAGGATGTGGAAAAAGCTAATGTACTCAATGCTTTTTTTGCCTCCGTCTTCATGAACAAAGTCAGCTCCCAGACAACTGCACTGAGCAGCACAGTATGGGGAGGAGGTGACCGGCCCTCTGTGGAGAAAGAAGTGGTTCAGGACTATTTAGAAAAACTGAATGAGCACAAGTCCATGGGGCTGGATGCACTGCATCCGAGGGTGCTAAAGGAGTTGGCTGATGTGATTGCAGAGACACCGGCCATTATCTTTGAAAGCTAATGGCGATCAGGGGAGGTCCTGGATGACTGGAAAAAGGCTAATGTAGTGCCCATCCTTAAAAAAGGGAAGAAGGAAGATCCGGAGAACTACGGGCCAGTCAGCCTCAATCCCTGGAAAAATCATGGAGAAGGTCCTCGGGAATCAGTTCTGAAGCACTTAGAGGAGAGGAAAGTGATCAGGAATAGTCATGCCTGACTAACCTAATTTCCTTCTATTGATGAGATTGATTGAAATAACTGGATCTCTGGATGAGGGGAAAGCAGTGGATGTGTTATTCCTTGACTTTAGCAAAGCTTTTGATATGGTGTCCCACAGTATTCTTGCCAGAAAGTTAAAGAAGTATGGGCTGGATGAATGGACTATAAGATGGTGTGACAAAGTTCCTCCTCTGCCTTGGTGGGTCCTGCGCTTATTGGTGGATTTGCTTGCCTCAGAGGTTCACAGCAGCCCTCAGTTTGGCCACTTTCGTGGCTCAAATCTGCCGTTCACTCAGATAACCTCATCATTGGCCAGCATGGGGAAAGGAAGAAGAACAATCCCCGCAGTCTCTGCTGATCCACCTAGTGGATCGGGGAACAGGCCAGAGACCTTCCCCTCTGGTGGAACCTACAGTCCAGGTCAACTCCTCCGGTATCAAGTAGGGAGTTGGGGGGATGAAGGGAACCCGGTCCCGTCCTCTACTCCAGGTTCCAGCCCATGTGGAGTGGAGCTTTCTACAGTGGCTCCTGTAACAACTGCATGACAGCCACAACTCCCTGGGCTACTTCCCCATGGCCTCCTCCCAACACCTTCTTTATTCTCATCACAGGACCTTCCTCCTGATATCTGATGATGCTTGTACTTTTCAGTCTTCCAGTAATACGTCTTCTAACTCTCAGGTTCTTGCTCCTCGCACGCACCACAAACTGAAGTGAGCTCCTTTTTAAACCCAGGTGCTCTGATTAGCCTGCCTTAATTGATTCTAGCAGCTTCTTGATTGGCTGCAGGTGTTCTAATCAGCCTGTCTGCCTTAATTGTTTCCAGAAAGTTCCTGATTGTTCTAGAACCTTCCCTGTCACCTTACCCAGGGGAAAGGGACCTACTTACCTGGGGCTAATATATCTGTCTTCTAGCACTTTCCTGTAGCCATCTGACCCGACCCTGTCACAGTGGATGGAAAGCAGGCTAGATCATTGGCTCCACGGGTAGTGATCAATGACTCCATGACCAGTTGGCAGCTGGTATCAAGTGGAGTGCCCCAAGGGTCGGTCCTGGGGCTGGTTTTGTTCAATATCTTCATTAACGATCTGGAGGATGGCGTGGATTGCACCCTCATCAAGTTTTCAGATGACACTAAAATGGGAGGAATGGTAGATACACTGGAGGGTAGGGATAGGATACAGAGGGGCCTAGACAAATTAGAGGATTGGGCCAAAAGAAATCTGATGAGGTTCAACAAGGACAAGTGCAGAGTCCTGCACTTAGGACGGAAGAATCCCATGCATTGCTACAGACTAGCAACCGAGTGGCTAGGCAGCAGTTCTGCAGAAAAGGACCTAGGGGTTACAGTGGACAAGAAGCTGGATATGAGTCAACAGTGTGCCCTGGTTGCCAAGAAGGCTAACAGCATTTTGGGCTGTATAAGTAGAAGGATTGCCAGCAGATGGAGGGATGTGATCGTTTCCCTCTATCCGGCATTGGTGAGGCCTCACCTGGAGTACTGTGTCCAGTTTTGGGCCCCACACTACAAAAAGGATGTGGAAAAATTGGCAAGAGTCCAGTGAAGGGAACAAAAATGATCAGGAGGCTGGAGCACATGGTTTATGAAGAGAGGCTGAGGGAAATGGAATTGTTTAGTCTGCAGAAGAGAAGAATGAAGGGGGGATTTGATAGCTGCTTTCAGCTACCTGAAAGGGGGTTCCAAAGAGGATGGATCTAGACTGTTCTCAGTGGTAGCAGATGACAGAACAAGGAGCAATGGTCTCAGGTTACAGTGGGGGAGGTCTAGGTTTGATATTAGGAAAAACTATTTCACAAGGAGGGTGGTGAAGCACTGGAATGCGTTACATAGGGAGGTGGTGGAATCTCCTTCCTTAGAGGTTTTTAAGGTCAGGTTTGACAAAGCCCTGGCTGGGATGATTTAGGTGGGGATTGGTCCTGCTTTGAGCAGGGGGTTGGACTAGATGACCTCCTGAGGTCCCTTCCAACTCTGATATTCTATGAGGAGACAAAGGCAAGACAAGATTATGATGATCACACCAAGATGATGATGGCTCAGGCAGCGGTGCTATATAGAGGGCTTGCGGTGTTCATCCCCTGGGAGGCATCCATGGACAGAGGGACTGTTTTCATGGGATGGGCTCCCTCTGAGTAGGGAAGGAACTAAATTGGGATAGAAGTTGACACAACTGATGAAAAGAGCTTTAACTTAGCATCTCAGGGGAGACAGTTGGAAAATACGTATGTAATCTCTGTGCCTGATTCTTGATTTTCCTCACAGTCAATATTAGAAAGAGAGAATACAGCAATGGAGAAAGGAACAGCAGTGGGTAGGAGAATGGACATTAAGAGGAAAGATAGCTTCATTGGTACTAGCACTAACAGTCAGGTATGCAATGCTGTCAGTAAAATGGCTGTACCTAACTGGGTGAGGAATCTAGGCAAAGCCAAGCAGAAACAACAAAGATGTTTGTACACCAATGCAAGGAGCCTGGGTAACAAAATGGGGTACTAGAACTATTGGTGCAGGAAGTGAAACCAGATATTACAAGGACAACAGAAAAATGGTGGAATAGTAGTCATGACTGGAATACAGTTATTGAAGGATATGTGCTGTTCAGGAAAGACAGAATTAAAGGTAAAGGTGGTGGAGTAACACTGTAAAGAAATTAGAAGTGATGGAATGGATACAACAGAGTCAGTTTGAGTCAAAATTATTTTGGGGAAGAAAGCTACCAGAGGAGTTCTATTCTGGGATATGCTTGAGGTATGCTACAGACCCTCATGATCCGATCTGATGTGGATAGACCTCCTTAATGTAGTTAATGAAATAAATACTACTGTAACTTGTGTGATTATTGGAGACTTTAACTTCTCCGATATAAATTGGATGACTAGTGCTACTAATAACAGTAGGGCCCAGATTTTCCTGATGTGATAGCTGACAGATTTCTGTACCAAAGAGTCACTGAACCTACAAGAGTTGATGTCACTTTAGATTTGGTACTGGTCAGTAGTGAGGACCTCGTAGAAGAACTGGTTGTAGGGTTGCTGTGACATTACCCAGGGTACAATCTGGACTGATGGACAACTGTGTCCACAGGTGCCGACTTTTGTTGGTGCTGGTGGGTGCTCGTGCCCCCGGCCCTGCCCCTGCCCCTCCCCAAATCCCCACCCCGGCCCCACCTCCTCCCCCAAGTGCGCTGCGTTCCCCCTCCTCCCTCCCAGGCTTGCTGAACAAAACAGCTGTTTTGTGGCAGGACCCAGCGGTGCACTCGGGAGGAGGCAGAGGTGAGCTGGGGTGGGGGAGGGGGGCAGGGTAGGGCGGGGAGCTGCTGGTGGGTGCAGAGCACCCACCAATTTTTTCCCGTGGGTGCTCCAGCCCCAGAGCACCCACGGAGTCAGCGCCTATGACTGTGTCCCCTCAATTCTCCAACCTGGGGTGTCTTTTACACTGCTTGACTGTGAGAACAACCACTTCTGGTTTCCTCACACTCAGCCTCCAGAATGTAAATCACTCCCAGCTTTGCTGTACAAGTACTATAGCCAGCCACCCATGAATTACACTTCAGGGCAATATCAGGAAACTCCAAGTCATAGATTTTCCCGCAGAAATGTGCGTCTTGTACTGCCCAGCCCCTCCTGGACAATACAAGCTCATAGAAAGTCTGTCATTTTATTAATAGAAAATGATATTCACAAATCTTGTTATCCCAAATGAATTTTTCCAAGTACTTCAATCCAAACACACACTTGTTTAGATAAAACAATATAACATGTTTATTAACTACAGAAAGATAGATTTTAAGTGCTTACAAGTAATAAGGCATAAGAGTCAGAATTAGTTAGAAGCAAATAAAAGGTAAAATGCAACTAATATCTAACTTAGAAGCTATATGGATTCAAAGCAAAGATTTCTCTCAGCACATGCCTTCAACAGTCTTACTGGCTGGAATCCTATTAGCCAGTGCCCCTTCCCCAGTTCAGTGTTAATTTCTTTGTCCTTCAGGTGTTGTTTATGCCATGGGCAGAGAGAAAGGGAGGAGTATTTTGGGGGGTCCATTCCCCTTTTTTAAGGGGACTTGGCTTCACTGGAGTTACACCAGGAGTGAAAGTGACGTAATTATGCCCAATCTAAAGGGAGCTGTATGTCGAGAGATCTGGCCGCACTAGTCTTTTTAAACAATTCTGGCCATGGGCATGCAATGATGTTTGTCGTGTAAAGTTAAAAGTTACTGTGATATAAAATATTCCTGGATGGTATATATTTTTGCTTACTTTCATCCAAATCACCCATTATTCCCTCAGGAAACCCTGCCACAATGGTCCTCAGGGGAGAGAGACTCTGAGTTTGTGCTTAGATATTGTTGTGTTCCAAAAGTGAAATCAATCATTTGGACTGAATTCAGAAAAAGAGGAATCTCCTTTTATAGCGAGTGATCCAGAGCCCATTGAAGTCAATGGCAATCGTTCCATTGACTACAGTGGGCTTTGGATCAGGTTCATAATTAAGGGGAGTGATGCTCACATTTTTGCACAGTTTTACTTATAGAGAAATCAATCATCTGCTCCCCTCCCCCAGAATGACACCACTAAATGTGGATTCCACTGTCCTCCTGTGGCAACCTGTCAGGGTTCCCAGAATTGGGAGTTGCTATGTTATCCTTCTGCCTCAGCAATTAAGAATTTTGCTGCTGCTATACCATGTATCAGCTCCCTGACACATCAATGTGTCTGCCCTCCCAGCAAACTCTTAGGACTCTTCCAGTCCAAACCTTGCCTAGTGGGTAACAGCTGGCAATCCCTAACTTCTGCATTCCTCGGAGATCTCTTTGCACTGTCCACTCTCACTGAATGTTTGTGGAGGTTATTAAGCTCATGCTCCCTTAAAGAGACAACACACAGCATCTTATTACTTTGACTGAGGCTAACAAGCATTCTATTTTAATCAAAGCACTGACTTGGTTTATAGTCAAAGTAAAACACATTTATTAATCAGAAAGTCATAGGTTTAAGTGATACTATGTATAAGAAGTAAAGATAGAAAGAGTCACAAGCAAACTAAAAAGTGAAAATATGCTTCTAAGGCTAAAACCTGATTTAACAAACTAGCATCTCTTGTTCAAAAAAGTGTTTCCCACCAAGTCTCTGAACCAGAATGGCTGCCCAGACTCTCCGGCCAGGATCATTCACAGATCTCAGAGATCTCAATTCCTTTCTCTCCTATGATGAAGGACGCCAAAATGGCTTTTTCTTTCTTTTTACATCTTCCCAAAGTTCATTGACCCTGATTCAAGGGACAGGAAGGTTTCCTGCGAGCGCAGTCCCCATCCCTCATGGAGATTGCTAAGTGGCCATCTTTCCCCACTTGTGCTCCTGATGACATAGTTTACCTTGCATGTAAATGTGCTTTTTTGGTGCGTCTTTGGTCACACGTTGCTTAATTTACCTATGAGATGCATTCAAGCAGGTGGAACCACATTCCTTTGTCTGGTATGTGGCTTAGCCAAATTTATTATAAGAACATATTTCCAGCACATATTTTTAGTCCTTTGTGGGTTTACAGTATATACATCATGCAAGAATATTAATGATCTGTGAATTATTAGTTTTCCCATGATATATTACATATCTCCTTTTGGATATATATCATGAAAACAGAGTACCATCTGGCATTGGGGTTCTTTTAGGGACAAGTCATCGTAATCAGATTAGTTAAAACTAGCACCTTTGGAGAGGTCCATAGTCACAATGTTTGAGTTAAGATCAGATATTCATCCTTAATATTTCATTTCCTGGTTTTTGTTGGTTTGTGTCATAACCTTTACTATCTCAATGTAAAGTTTTGTTTGTGTGTTGACAAGTCTTTAATCTTCCCTACTCTCACAATGATCCTGGTTCATTGTCTCACATACAATGAGCCATTCAAAAATACATCAGCATGAGAAACATTTAATGACACATGAACCATACTGATCCACCCCTTCAACCCACACAAACAGCTGCTCTTTTTAAATATTAATACTAGTTTGCCTTCTTGGTGGCTGATATATGGCTTTGAAGGTAATTGACAGTATAATGGCTCACAGCCATTCAAAAATTATTTTAATAATTTTAAGTTATTAGCTTTCTCAGCTTTTGCTTTTCTAAAAGAGACTGGAATCTCCCTGTGTGTGTTTGTATGTGTGTGCGCATATACACACGTGGAGAGGGTGAGAAACTACATTATGGCACTTAGATGTTACTGTCACATTTGCAGGGCTAATCATCCTTTCTTTGGTTCCTTTCTTTGGTCTCTATGAGTGTACCCCTCTCAGGTCTCAGACCTTGTGTCTTATTCTTTCCTGGGGAGGACTCACATGATTTTCCCACTCTTAGACCAGGGTACTGCACCCTGCAAGTTTGGCTGGATTTGGTACTTGCAGTTCTTCCCTGTCAGGGTGAACTGTGGATTACAGTGACCCCCCCCCCCAGAAAAAAGCCTTTTTATCACACCTTCCTTAATTTACATATGAGATGCATTCAATAATTTTTTATTTTTTTAAGAAGTGAAAGCTGAGATTCTTGCATAATTTCATGACTCCAAGGGCTGAGCTTTAAGAAGAACACTAGACATCACAAAAATTAGCAGCTGTGAGTTAGACAACAGGGATCAATTTAGTTTAACCTTTGTAGTTTAACTTCTGAGCACATTTTATAAACCCAGACATTAAAAAAAGTGAAGTCCTATTTTCATTGTCGTTTGTGACACCCTGATACCCCAATATTCACCACTGTCATGTAATTAGATATGTCTTATACAAAGTATTACTTCTGAGGTGTCATTTTAAAAGTCTTGATCTGCTAGACAGTCATTATCTCATTGGATTGTATGTGCTATAATCATGTATGAAGTTATGAAGTTTGGCTATGTATGTGTTGCTGAAACATGTCCTGAAGTTGAAAACACCCACAAGCAGCCTTTCAGGTACGACAGTAAAAAGGCCAAACAATGTTAATGGCTTATTGAGGAAATGCACACAAGCACAAGGATTACCCCAGGATCTGTGTACAATAGAAACCTCTCAGAAATAGCTCAACACAATGGGAACTGTTTGATCAAGATCACAGCAAAAGAGCTTTCCAGCAAGTGGGGAGAATATATAAAGGGACACAATGACATCATGAGGGGACCTCACTCTCCTTATAACAACACACCTGGAAACACCTGCGGATCAAAGATTGAACTGTGGGAAGTGATGGTCAAAGGCTAGAAGGATCTTTAGCATGTGTATGAAAACCTGGGGAAGCCAAGGCAACTTTTGCCTTAAGAATCTGCCAGCCTGTTTATCACTCAGAGTGAGAATTTGCTAATTTATATCCTACCTATCTAGTGTGTTAAACTCAGTTTGCGTTTTTTTGTTTATTTACTGAGGTAATCTTCTTTGATCTGTTGGCTATCACTTATAATCACTTAAAATCTACCTCTTTTAGTTAATAAACTTGTTTTGTTTTCTAAAACCCAGTTTGTGCAATTCATAACTGGGGGTGGGGGGGAAGCAAGGAGCTGTGCATATCTCTCTCTCCATGTTGAGGGAGAGGGTGAATGTCAATTAGCTTACACTGTGCAGTTCTCTGTGCAGCGCAAGACAATATTATTTTGGGTTTACACCTCAAAGGAGGTGTGCATGTGAGTGCTGGGTAAAACCCCATGCTGAATCCTCCCACACAGAGCTGATTTCAGTCTGTGTCTGCAGCTGGGTGTGACCTTACCTGTGTGCGTGCTAGAAAAGGCTTGAGGGCCTGGCACAGCAAGGACAGGGTGAGGAAGCCCAGGCTGGTGGAACGGATTGGCTCAGTTGGACCCCAGCACATCTGGTGGCATCCCGAAAGGGTGGGTCCAATTCCTCACACTGTGCACCTTGTGTAGTCACTTATGTCTGTGAAAAATGAGTGTAAAACATTACCATTCTGACCTGGTAGCATTTGACATTCACTTTGCACATGGGTAAATGACTGCACAAGAGGCAAGCTGGTGGAGAGCTAGATCCTGAGTGCAAATGATCAAATATTTCTCAAGAATCAGACGTTGACACAAATGGGAAGTTCCTCTTCTGTATACATTTGCTTTTCCAGGGCAGAGATGGGATTATTTTTTTCCAGCTAAGGGCCTGATCAAGGGGAGTTTGCCATCGACTTTAGGTGAAACAAGTTCAGCCCCCAAATGGAACTTTCCATTTGATGGTAAAACTTTAAAACTTTATTCATCTGGATCACTGTGAATTCTTTTAGTATGCAGTGTAATATTCTTGATTGTGGTCCATAAAACATGCCTAATTCCAATGCTATTTAGAATGGCTAATGTCCCTATCACTATGTCTTCTCATTTCCTCCTGTTGCTGCTCTTATTCCACAGGGTGAAAATCAGAACCATAAAATACCTTACTAGTCCATTAGGAAAAAGAAAAGGAGGACTTGTGGCACCTTAGAGACTAACAAATTTATTTGCACATAAGCTTTCCTGAGCTACAGCTCACTTCATCGGATGCATTAGATAAAGTGAGCTGTAGCTCACGAAAGTTTATGCTCAAATAAATTTGTTAGTCTCTAAGGTGCCACAAGTACTCCTTTTCTTTTTGCGAATACAGACGAACACAGCTGCTACTCTGAAACTAGTCCATTGGGGGGAAGTTGTTGAAAAAGTGCAAAATGATACTCTCTGTGCTTTTAAGGGCTGGATGGAATGTAGTTTGCAGACATAGCCCACACTGGAATGGGGGTTGGCACAGAAAGATGTGCTGTAATGGGAGCACCTAACAAGAATGTTGACTGTGGCTTCTCCAAGAGTTCCCAGAGAGCACTTGGTGTAGCAGCAGCCAGCTAGGTCACACCAAGAGAGGATGCAGCATATGCTTAATCTTCACATTAATATGGCTATGCTGGCTAGTGCTCAGAGGGTGCAACAATATCTCTACTCTCTCCATATCTTTACTGCCCCTTTTTGAATGGTCAATGTCCCCACCAGTGGAGCCCCACACCACCAGCCATGTTATTACTATTATTATTTGTTGTTTGTAATATGGTAATGACTAAGGCTCCAATCAGTTGTGCTGGGTGGGGTACAAACATGGAAGATGAGGACCTTGCCTCAGCTGGCCACTGGGCAGGACCCCAAAGGCTATATGAGCACTGGTCAGCCACAGTACTGCCCAAAGACTGCTGTTCATAGGCTTCTATTTTTGTGTTTAGTAATGAGAGCCATTAAGAGCTATATGACCATTGAAAGGCCACTTTCCTCTGTTGTTTGATTTTCAGTTGTAATAGCTTTCATTGTTCCAGTTTCACAAGACAAGCACAGCTTCTCTTTGCCCACTATAGATTTTGAAATGTAGGTTAGGTGGAGGAAAGGATTTTTTTCCTCAGAATACATGATTTCAAGAGGACCCCAAATACACAGAATTACTCAATTAAAAAGAAAAAAAGCAGACACATTGGCTCATACTCTTCCATCAGTAGCTGAAGTAAGTTACATTATAGCACGAAAGAACTGAAAGGGCAAGAGGAAAATGTAACCATTTTTTTTTAGTTCATAAATGTTGCTGGTATATTTAAACCTATAAACAAAAACATATGCTGCAAGTTACTATCAGCTGCATGCCTGTTCGATTGTGTGTGGTCAAAAAAGGCAACGGGGTTTAGAAATAAGACTCTGTAGTAATTCAGAAGCCTCTTTTGCCCACTGTAAAGTGGACATATTGACAGGCTTTTATGTCCAATAATACATACCATCCCCAGATAAAGAAACCAATTTTAAAATGGTTAAAGAAAACGTCTGATACATTTGCTCTAGCAAGGAATCACTTATCAACAATTGTGGTTGTGAAATCTCTGCTTCTTTATTGTTTTGTTTTTATGATCCCCACTTCTCTATTGTTTATGTGTATGGTCTCCATCTGGTTCTTTGATTGTTTCTGTCTGTGGCATAACTAATTTTGCTAGGTGTAAGTTAACTATGGTGGTGGGGTATGATTGGCTAAAGAAGTGTTTTGCAATATGTTAGGATTGGTTAGAAAATTGTTTAGTAATATTTTAGTAAAATGATTGGTTAAGGTCTAGGACTCAAGTTTCACTATATAAACTGGGATCCAAAAGGAAGTTCTTTGGAACTAACTCCAGGGCACAGCCCCAAGATTAGAGCTGCCAGACCTTAACACCCTGCCAATCACACCGTGCAGAAGCTGGAGTCCCCGATGACCTGATCCTGACTGGCCAGCAGAAGTTTATCTGAGGGTGGTGAGCATTGCAAGCTTAATGTGTGCATTCTGTTTTGATGATTGTTAATAAATAGGGGTTAAGGATATTACTGTTTAAGGCTCTTTCAATGGTAAAAGACCCCATAGAGCCCTGAGTCCACAGGGAACAGGTATTATATCCAGAGCTCAGGGAGGAGTAAAGTTAGGTGCCTTTCGCCCGGAGCCCTAGGAACTGGGAAAGGGTGGGGGTGCCTAAATTAATAGGGTTACTCCATGAGCCCACGGAAGGGTAAAGGTGGGTGCCCTAGAGTGTGTGGGTAACAGGTTAGCCACCTAGATTACATGCCTAGGGTCTTCAATGGGTATGAACTCAGCATGGCTAGCGCCTCCCGCAGCTCATGCTGCTGTTGCTACACTCTATTTTTAGCATGCTAGTGTAAGTATGTCTCCACAAGCTGGAAATCACACCCCAAGTGTAGACACATGCTTGGTGCTAGAAACCTCATCAGGGCAGGGGCAAGGGGCCCTATTGCTCCAAACAGAATAGGTGAGCTAGGTCAGAACTGAAGGAAGTGTATTATTGGCAATACCAGGAGGGATGAGCTGGAGTGCTGATGAGAAGCACAGTCAGGAAAGTAACAAATACTTTCCTTATGGATTATATTTTCTAAATGGGCAACCAACCTAATTCTCAATTACTGAGGGACAATCTCCACTCATTGATATACTTTATTTTCCACAACCAAATCTCTGTACAACTTTTCATGAGTGATGTGCCCGAATATTCAGATTCTAATATCTAAACTGTATCGTAAAATCTATTCACCTAAATTTGGGTTATTGCTGATTCTGTACTCTGTGTATCATATGACTTTAAAACTGAACTTTGTATTTGTGGATAATCTAAGCACTATACCCAGATGTACAAACACTCTTTTCCTAACCTATGTATTATATAATTTTTTTAACATTAGGTTTAATAAAATTTGTTTAGAGGTACACTACCCCATGGCTTCTAGAGATCTCTCCTGCCTCAAGCCTCTGAGTGTTTCTACACTTTTGCAGCTCTGACTCACAACCATCCCCCCATTACTGGCAGCAGCAGAGAGCCACAATCTAGGTCTTTGATTTATACAGCAGCTCAGATTCGCTATGTTAGCGACTTCAATTTCTCTCTGTCACCGCTATGTATCTAGGACTTAGTTTCTGTATTCTCTGTTCCATTTCTCATTGCTACAGGTTCTTTAACCACTAGATGCCTGTTTGTGTTTTCCAGCATTCAAGCAATAAATTGGCACTGGGGCCTGGTTTTAAATCTCTTACTTTCAGAACATCTTTTGCTTCATTTACACCTGCAAATACCAATCACTAAAAGAGCCGATGGCCTGAATATGTAAACATTATCATAGGTATCAGAGGAGATGCTATAGCTGAAGAGAACATATGATGCCAACATTCTTTTATAAGCCACAAGTGGCATCTTTGAAATATGGAGAGCTGGGGTCTGGCTTGTATTGGGAAAATTGTAGCAATGAGGAGGGTTATATATAATTTGAAACATCATGTGCAACAATATAACCATCTCAATTGATGGGGTTTTATGCCTTTGAATCGGTTTTGTTTTTCTGAAATGATTTTTTGGTCGTTTTGATGATATGTGCAGTGGAAGGATTGACTGCCAGAAAAGAAAGGGAAACTTGTGCTGTTAATCAGACTATAGGGACCCTCAGACCTTTTCTTCTCCTGACTTCCTTTGTCTTTCTCAACCCTTTTCTTTCCCTTTTGGGATTTGACTAGCCTGAGAGTTATAAAGAAAGAATATATGTATATGCTCTTTTCTTCTATAACACCATTCCCCACTCTCTCCATGTATAATGACCAAAGAATATAAATGTCAAATGAATCCAAACAGAATGTTTCAGTTGTCTGTTATGTACATGCTGCATAAATTAATGACAGATGCCTTTTTCTCTCCCCAAAACAGATGTTGTCATTTTCCCTTTGAAGCATCTCTTTTTGGATCCCTGAAATGCTTTTTTTGCTTTGATAATTGCCAGTGAACAAACATGCCTTTAGTTGGAGGGAAAAGAAACAGAGGTTGAATAGGTATTTCTGAAGTATTGATCTCTTTTCCCCTTCAGAACAAATTCAGCTGAAATGTTTATTCTCCAGGCAGCAGCTAATAGGAAACACTGTGTAGACTACATTTTCTTGGGCTAAGACACTCTTATATAATACCACAACCTTACAATCAAATTCGACCTAGGACGAAGGATTTTATCACTTCTTATATGAGTATACGATGCTCCTACTGGTCCTATGATCCCCTAACCATGTTGCATGGAGTTTTAGCAGTGCTTAGTAATGGCAAATCATTTCATATGCATGTTGGCTCAGCTAGCCATATGTCAGACCTCAGTTGGTTTAAGCATCATCCAAACACATGAAAGGAAATGGCTCTCAAAAAGTGATTACCTAGTGCTGTTTTGACTCAGATGGTCATTAAAGGAAACTTTAGTTTAACATGGTTAACAGGAAAACAAGTTAAAAGGGATAATTGTCATCTGTTTGTATTAAGAAAAGGAGTACTTGTGGCACCTTAGAGACTAACAAATTTATTAGAGCATAAGCTTTCGTGAGCTACAGCTCACTTCATCGGATGCATTCCGATGAAGTGAGCTGTAGCTCACGAAAGCTTATGCTCTAATAAATTTGTTAGTCTCTAAGGTGCCACAAGTACTCCTTTTCTTTTTGCGAATACAGACTAACACGGCTGCTACTCTGAAATCTGTTTGTATTGTGGCTTTTGACTTTCTTGCTGCAAAGGAATGTTAAACAGCTTGCAAGGCCTGCCCTGTATCTGCCATCTCTCTGGTTTAGATTACTCAAGCAGAAAAATACAGCAGCAGAAAAACAAAATGTTTGCAAGCTAAAATGCACTGGTGGCCATTGTTATGTCTGAAAAAGCAGGTTTTCAGCAGATGAAATTATAACTGCATTTTTAGCATATTCTTCAAATTCCTTTAAAAGGCAGCAGATGCTGTCTCACATAATACAGTATTATGTCAGGTTTCAGAGTAGCAGCCGTGTTAGTCTGTATTCATAAAAAGAAAAGGAGAACTTGTGGCACCTTAGAGACTAACAAATTTATTTGAGCATAAGCTTATGCTAAAATAAATTTGTTAGTCTCTAAGGTGCCACAAGTTCTCCTTTTCTTATTATGTCAGGGTATTTGATTCAGATAGGCCTAATGATTTGGAAAGAATTCTGTGCTTTTTGTTCTGTGATCATTGTCAAATTATTGTGTGTCAGTGGCTGTTAATACCTGTCTCTCTAGTTAATTTTTGAAAATTGTGCGCTGTAATTGATTAATGTGTTTGCAAGCCATTTTTTTCTTTTTACAGATTGATTTTGGATTATATGACTGCTAAGGAACCATCTCCTTCTCTGATATAAGATCATCACATACAATGAAGCCCAGCTTCACTTTTCCTTAAATTGTTTATTATTGCTCAGGAACAAATAGTCATGTGGGCTCATTTTCTGTGCAGAATGGAAGCAGATTAGAATGAGTATCAGAGGGGTAGCCATGTTAGTCTGTATCCACTCTGAAACCAGTCAAAAACAATGAGGAGTCCGGTGGCACCTTAAAGACTACAGATTTATTTGGGCATAAGCTTTCATGGGTAAAAAAAACCCCACTTCTTCAGATGCATGGAGGCTGAAGATGCATAATCCATGCATCTGAAGAAGTGGGGTTTTTTTACCCACAAAAGTTTATGCCCAAATAAATCTTAGTCTTTTAGATTAGAATGAAAACAGCTAAACTGTACAATGACCTACATTGTATGTGTATTAATTAAATCCTTTTGTTTTATGCACTATTGCAATGGGTTATTTGAATATGGGGGTTATTTGAATTTGAATTATTTACAAGAATCCAGTGTTCTCCTGAAACAGCGATCTTGAAAGTATCAAACTAGGTTATAAAATAGCTCAATCATCTCTCTTATTCTTCTAAAATAATGGTTTGTATTTGCACAAGGTATGAGCCTTTGAAAATAGCACAGTTAAAGCAATTAATACAATAACTCTGCATTGTAGGTACAAGCATCACATGATTTTTGTCTCATTATAGTTCAGCTTGCTCTAGATGGATTTGATTATACAGAATTAGCACACGTCCAAGACAGTCATGAGGAGAAGTCCAAATCTATTCCATGATGGGCGCGAGCATGTGGAGAAGTGGATACTGAAGATCCAGTGCAAGTTTAAAGTACTCTTTATAAATCTGGTACAAAAACACACCGGGAAGGATCATATTTTCAGTTAATAAACACTGTTGCCAAGTTTTAAAATTTGTTTCTTCTCTCCATAAAACATCTAGAAAGGTGATGAATGTGGCAGTTAGTTAGACTGATTTAATAGGAGTCAGCGTAGGTGATGCAGACTGTTCTCTGTAAGCTCAGACTTAAAATAGGGTGCTGTAAATAAACTGTTATGTTCAACAAAACCTTGTACAATCCCTGATAATTAATACATCTGTTTGACATTTGAAACACTAGTATAGGTTTCAGCTTTGTTTGGTTCACAATGAGGACATTGCCAAAGAACTTACTGGAGACTTTTAGATTTTTGCCATAAAAGTTTATGTTCATGGGGCCAAATCTTCAACTGGTGTAAACCGGTCTATTTCCGTTGAAGGCAGGTGAATTTAATGAATAGTGTTGTTCCTGCTTAGTCAGTTCCTCGCAGGAGCAGCAAACATCATTTTGCTCATACAGGTGAACTTACAAGGCCTGAGTCTCCTTTAAACCTGGTGTAAAGCCAGAGTAACTCCATTAGAGTCATTGGAATTATGTAAAACTGATGCAAGTGATGAAGTGGACCTGCCATGTTTTGAAACCCTTTTGACAAGCTCAAGACAAGTCCCTGACATAAAAATGAAAAGACCCTCTTGTGTCCTGTTTTAAGGAAAGTCCCCTGTAATTTAAATTTAATCAGCTTTTGATGGTGACCTTCCATCTAATGAGGTGAGACCCTGAAGCTGCCATTTTTTTGCAGTGCTTCAAGAAGTTAACGTTGGTATTAATGTTAACACCCTTTGACTTATATCTGTGGTGTCAACTGTCATCTGTTTATTTGGTACCTATACAGCTTAAAGAAAAAAAAAAGGCTGCTTTGATAGGTGTTTATTTTGAATTGTAATGATTATGGTTACTACAGAACAAGAACTATCCCTATGATGGAATCTGGCTGAATTCTTGAACCAACCAAACAAAACATGTGGACCATATCCTCAGCTGGTGTAAAACTGATTGTCTTGGTGTACACTCACCACCAAGAGTACCCCCTGGGGTCAGGAAGCAGTATTGCAGGGACTCTTCTCACTGTAGCACTACCTTTTGGTAGCCAACCTAGTACTACAGCAATGGTCTTCTGGGTTACCCAGCCCTCCAGCCAAATCACACTTAAAGGTTCAGTCCCCCTTCTGGGGTATCCACGTCCAGCTGTAACTGTTCAAGCTCCAAGCTGGCTTCCGTGAGCTGGCCTCTTCAGTTTCTTAACCTGGCTGTCCATGCAGGCAGCAGCAAATTCCTCTAAATCAAACAGAACTTAACAGAATCACACCCTTCTTTCACAGAGTAGCAGATCCCAGGATTTGTCACTGGCCCCTTGGTAAAGCTCAAAAGTATAAACAAAATTAAACAGTACCCAACATTTTTCATCCCTCCCCAGGCAGGAGTCTCTCGTCCCTCTTGGGTTCCTTTTCACCTCTCTTCCTCTTATGGAAACCAGTCCCAACACTGCTTCCCTGGAGAGTTAGCTCCTGTCCCCTGTGGCTCAGCTCTCCAGCCACAACCCAGCTCGACCACTGTCCTCCACAGGCAGCCCCTGACTGCTGGGCTTCCTCTCCTTTTAAGTGCTACATCCAGCACACGTATGGCTGGGCTGGGCTAGGCTAGGCTAGGCTAGTGCAAGAGGGCTGGCTAGCTCTGGGCCTCTTGGACTGTAAAGGGGTAAGCTACCTTGTTACACTGATGTACTGTCAATTTACTGAAGTACAACACTATCTTGAAGAAATCATCCTAGGGATTTATAGCTTGGGGAGGCTGAGTTTGTTGACTGGCTGAATCTCAAGTGAAACATACCATGTAGCCATATAGGGTGTGGTCAGCTCTCCTGCCGAATAGCATATATGCTGCGGTGTGCACAGGACAGGAATAGAACTCAGGCCACCTGCCTCTCAGGCTAGTGCCCTATGCACTGGCCCACATTGCCTTCCTGAGAGACAGTTCTACAACGGTTTGCATTTCTTCTTCCACTTCCACCTAGGACCAGAAAGTACAGAGACAAGAAAAGATGACAGATGAGAGGCGTGTCATTTGAACATTTTGGAATCTCAAAAAATGGCTCTTTTCAGATTCAGTTCGAATTCTGGATGCAGGAATACGTCTATTTTATTCAAGTCAACTAGCCATCTTTAGCCTTCACATAGTTTAATATTACAGTCAATCCTTCTGGGAGAAAAAGATTTGAGTTCCCAGAGCAGGTGATGGTCAACTCTAAAAACTAATAGTTTCCTCACTGTTATTGCCTCCTTCAGGGACCCAGATAACAAACCAAACCCAAAGCCTTAATGTACAGTAATGCATGCTGTGAACCGGGTTTAATTGGGGGAGGGCTGGGGTGGCTGTGGATGTTATTTTCAGGCAACATCTGCACCTATCAGGGGTTCTTTATTTGCAAAAAGAATTAAGAAAAGCTACAGGGGTAAGAGTATACACTAGGGCCCTGACAGAGGAGGATTGATCATACAGATGGAACATAAATGGGAAGGTCCAGAGGAACAAAAGGGAAGTGTGCTCTTATAATGGAAGTGAGTTAGCTGGCGCAGTACATTTATCATATACAGTCATCATGGTGGGGGAAGGAATAAGTTAACAAAAAGGAGATGACAAATACATTCACACGTGAAAAGTGGTTAGCTAAGAAATGTAGCCACGCTAGGGCAGGAGTCATTTTTCCATAGCTATACAGTATGTTTTTTTTAATGATTCTAGATGAGGTTAATATGCATATTGGTGGTGTTCAATGACATTTTATCCCTCAGGCTATCTGTGGGGAACCAGGAATGCCCTGGTGAGGCTGCTGGCTCAGAGCCAGGAGACCTGCCTGACAGTGGAAAAAACTGCTCCTGCTTCAAAAATGCTCTGGGTAGAAAGGCTGTTCCCAGAGCTTCATCCAATTATAAAATAAGACAGCAGAAAGACCTTTTCCCCTTGGGAAGCTGTTACGAAAACCAGGCACAGTGAGTAAAGTGTGTGACTATTGCATTTCAAAGAGAAGTTTTTCATGCAAGGGTAGGAGAGCAACCCCAGGGCCTCCAGGTGCAGGGCTGATCCAAGGTCAAATGGAGCCCCTTCAAACATCAGAACAGAGGCCCTGGCACTGCCTCAGGTCACACAGACTCAGCACACATTAGACCTCCTTCCATTGAGAGGTTACTGAGTGTTGGGAGGGGGGTTGCTACAGTTCCAGGGCCCATAATTGAGTAGAATCATAGAATCATAGAATATCAGGGTTGGAAGGGACCCCAGAAGGTCATCTAGTCCAACCCCCTGCTCAAAGCAGGACCAAGTCCCAGTTAAATCATCCCAGCCAGGGCTTTGTCAAGCCTGACCTTAAAAACCTCTAAGGAAGGAGATTCTACCACCTCCCTAGGTAACGCATTCCAGTGTTTCACCACCCTCTTAGTGAAAAAGTTTTTCCTAATATCCAATCTAAACCTCCCCCAGTAGTCCAGGTAAGTCAGAAATCACCGTGAATAAAGTGTTTGGACCTTGTTGTGTTGCTGTATTTGACAAACTATTCTAGGATCAGACAGCAGAAGAATTCGACTAGTTTTCTGATACATATGGAAGAATTAATTAGCAAAAATATTTTGTCTGTGACAGTCACAGGCAAAATCTAAATTAGATTTGTGAGTGACTTGAACAGACTCTAAGAACATATCATCTTATTATATTCCCTATACAGTAATACTAAGATTTGAAGAGAAAATGGGAGAGATGAACACATATATACATTGAACGAAGACTGACTTTAAGGACACAATTGAAATATGGTTGATACTCTGTATGATAATTGAAGCCCTTTGTATCCCATGATTCTCTAGCTATGAAATTTGCTATAGATCCATCTGAAAGGATAACTCTGAGAGGTGTGAACTGTCCCAAGCATCTCAATGGGATTGTTAACTCTGAAACCTACTTTGCAAAGATCCAGTGACCTTGCTGCAGAGTTTAGTTCCAGCTTAGTATGGGATACACAGAGCTCTATGAACTACCGTGGGAGATGACAGCCTCTTCGATCCAAGGGTTTCAGATAGGGAACTGCTCAGAGGAGTATGTTATTATAGTCTATTTGATCAGAACAACTGGTCTATGAAGTTTAAAAAATCATTAAAAATCAAGTAATCTTTAAGTAGAATAAATAAACATTTAAATAGCTAAAAAATTTAATGCATGTTTTAATCAGATCATGAAATATTCTCTATAGAACAAAGAAAATATGAAATAAAGAAAAGATAACTGTGAATTTGAAGGCTATAGTCCCATCAAGAGGGTCTGATGCTCCTCCTTTTCCCTTTCTCCAACAGCTACCTCTCCATTCTTCTTAAACTAACACTAGAATAAAGGTTTCAGAGTAGCAGCTGTGTTAGTCTGTATTCGCAAAAAGAAAAGGAGTACTTGTGGCACCTTAGAGACTAACAAATTTATTAGAGCATAAGCTTTCGTGAGCTACAGCTCACTTCATCGGATGCATTTGGTGGAAAAAACAGAGGAGAGATTTATATACACACACACAGAGAACATGAAACAATGGGTTTATCATACACACTGTAAGGAGAGTGATCACTTAAGATAAGCCATCACCAACAGCAGGGGGGGGAAGGAGGAAAACCTTTCATGGTGACAAGCAGGTAGGCTAATTCCAGCAGTTAACAAGAATATCAGAGGAACAGTGGGGGGTGGGGTGGGAGGGAGAAATACCATGGGGAAATAGTTTTACTTTGTGTAATGACTCATCCATTCCCAGTCTCTATTCAAGCCTAAGTTAATTGTATCCAGTTTGCAAATTAATTCCAATTCAGCAGTCTCTCGTTGGAGTCTGTTTTTGAAGCTTTTTTGTTGAAGTATAGCCACTCTTAGGTCTGTGATCGAGTGACCAGAGAGATTGAAGTGTTCTCCAACTGGTTTTTGAATGTTATAATTCTTGACGTCTGATTTGTGTCCATTCATTCTTTTACGTAGAGACTGTCCAGTTTGGCCAATGTACATGGCAGAGGGGCATTGCTGGCACATGATGGCATATATCACATTGGTAGATGCGCAGGTGAACGAGCCTCTGATAGTGTGGCTGATGTGATTAGGCCCTATGATGGTATCCCCTGAATAGATATGTGGACAGAGTTGGCAACGGGCTTTGTTGCAAGGATAGGTTCCTGGGTTAGTGGTTCTGTTGTGTGGTGTGTGGTTGCTGGTGAGTATTTGCTTCAGATTGGGGGGCTGTCTGTAAGCAAGGACTGGTCTGTCTCCCAAGATCTGTGAGAGCGATGGCTCGTCCTTCAGGATAGGTTGTAGATCCTTGATGATGTGTTGGAGGGGTTTTAGTTGGGGGCTGAAGGTGATGGCTAGTGGCGTTCTGTTGTTTTCTTTGTTGGGCCTGTCCTGTAGTAGGTGACTTCTGGGTACTCTTCTGGCTCTGTCAATCTGTTTCTTCACTTCAGCAGGTGGGTACTGTAGTTGTAGGAATGCATGATAGAGATCTTGTAGGTGTTTGTCTCTGTCTGAGGGGTTGGAGCAAATGCGGTTATATCGTAGCGCTTGGCTGTAGACAATGGATCGAGTGGTATGATCTGGATGAAAGCTAGAGGCATGTAGGTAGGAATAGCGGTCAGTAGGTTTCCGATATAGGGTGGTGTTTATGTGACCATCGCTTATTAGCACCGTAGTGTCCAGGAAGTGGATCTCTTGTGTGGACTGGTCCAGGCTGAGGTTGATGGTGGGATGGAAATTGTTGAAATCATGGTGGAATTCCTCAAGAGCTTCTTTTCCATGGGTCCAGATGATGAAGATGTCATCAATGTAGCGCAAGTAGAGTAGGGGCATTAGGGAACGAGAGCTGAGGAAGCGTTGTTCTAAGTCAGCCATAAAAATGTTGGCATACTGTGGGGCCATGCGGGTACCCATCGCAGTGCCGCTGATTTGAAGGTATACATTGTCACCAAATGTGAAATAGTTATGGGTCAGGACAAAGTCACAAAGTTCTGCCACCAGGTTAGCCGTGACAGTATCGGGGATACTGTTCCTGACGGCTTGTAGTCCATCTTTGTGTGGAATGTTGGTGTAGAGGGCTTCTACATCCATAGTGGCTAGGATGGTGTTTTTAGGAAGATCACCAATGGACTGTAGTTTCCTCAGGAAATCGGTGGTGTCTCGAAGATAGCTGGGAGTGCTGGTAACGAAGGGCCTGAGGAGGGAGTCTACATAGCCAGACAATCCTGCTGTCAGGGTGCCAATGCCTGAGATGATGGGGCGTCCAGGATTTCCAGGTTTATGGATCTTGGGTAGCAGATAGAATACCCCAGGTCCTGGCTCCAGGGGTGTGTCTGTGCGGATTTGTTCTTGTGCTTTTTCAGGGAGTTTCTTGAGCAAATGCTGTAGTTTCTTTTGGTAACTCTCAGTGGGATCAGAGGGTAATGGCTTGTAGAAAGTGGTGTTGGAGAGCTGCCTAGTAGCCTCTTGTTCATACTCTGACCTATTCATGATGACGACAGCACCTCCTTTGTCAGCCTTTTTGATTATGATGTCAGAGTTGTTTCTGAGGCTGTGGATCGCACTGTGTTCTGCATGGCTGAGGTTATGGGGTAAGCGATGCTGCTTTTCCACAATTTCAGCTCGTGCACGTCGGCGGAAGCAGTCTATGTAGAAATCCAGGCTGCTGTTTCGACCTTCAGGAGGAGTCCACCTAGAATAAAGTAGCTTACTATCCTGCTTTGGCTGTATTTCCTTCACCTTTCATAACGGTGGCTCCTCTTTCTCCACTGAAGTGTTCTTTAACTTCTTCAGTGACCCCGCTGCTACTAGAACAGCTCTTGCTTTGTTCTCTAGTGGCTCTTCATTAATTGGAAGAATCCCACAATACCTGGATGTAATTACAAGAGTTTTCTCCTTGTGCACTGTAATCCATTTATTGGGCTGTGTTTATATACTGTGCAACTTTCTGAAGTATGCTGGGATGGTTTCTGTACATGTCAGACTCGATCACCTGGGAATCAGGTCTTTATGTTTTGCTAAAGACTTTTTCATTGAAAAGTGGATTTTCCTAGGATAACTTATTACAGCACCACTTCCTACAAGTAAAGCCTATGTATATTAGCCCACAAAATGCAGTTTTGTGGATGCGAGTGTGTCATTCTGGTGACAGTGTTTCTGGGACAACATCTCAGCTCAATGTACCTATGAGTATTTGCCTGGAATTTCACTCCAGTTAATAGTGATAGAACAGCATTCTGAGGGCATTGCACTGGAAGACAATGCACATTCATGGAGGATTCTTCAATAAAGCCATTTTCCAGGGGCAAAGCACATCCAATATAGAGCAGGGTGCAATACTTGTTGAACCTATGGAACCTCTTGAAATGGCTAGTTTTATTTAGAAAGAAGAAAAACTTTATCACACAGCCTGTCCAAACTCCAACTGACCACTGTAAACTTAAATCTCACTTCTGGAACACTTCATGTTGGACATGTGCATGTCTTAATTAGGCACAATGTCACTGTATCCAGATTTAGAGATCCCCCCCTCATATTATTTCTTTTGTTTGTAAACCAAAAAGCAGACAAAATTCTGCCCTGGGCTCTGAGAACACATACAGGGATACAGTACTGCCACCTATTGCAAGGGTATAGGACACAGTTCATTGAAATTACTACCAGATACATTTCTCTAGAGCATCCAGCAACTTCCATCTTCTACAGTGTTTCTGGTGAGGGAGTCGGGGTCTGTGACTCAGGCTCCTTGCTGCATCCACAGTACTCTGCAGGGTGCTGGTGGGGTCTCCACCAAGGATGGCATGCAGGTCGTTGTAAAAGAAGCAAGTCTGTGACTCAGCACCAGATCTGTTGTTGCGCTCCCTGGCCTTTTGGTGTGCCTGGTGCAGTTCAGGAACTCATTGCTTCAAATCCACCCATGATGTCCTGCACATTGCTTAGAGTCACAGATATGATTAATGGCCATACACATTTACATTACAACAGCATGCACTGTGGATTTTCCAATTCCAAAATGATTGCCCGCTGATCAGTGGCAATCCGTCTTTGCAAGCTCTCACAGTGAAATTGCCACTCACATCCTCACCGTGTAGTTCTCAGTCTGGTGTCCATGTGCTGGAAGGAACGTGGCCTTTCATATCCAAAAGTTTTGCAGCCATTCCTTATCATCCAAAACCAGCATTATGATGCAATCCTTCCAGTCAGTGCGCATTTCTCAGAGCCAGAAGCCGCATTCTACCATCTGCAGCTGCTCTGGGAATGCCACCAACAGCCTTGAATTGTTAGCCACTATGTCCCTTAGCAATTTGTCCTCTAAGAAATCATCAGTATCCCCCATTGTTGAGGTACTTCCTCCACCTCTACCAGAGGACTGTTTATCCTGTGTTTGCAATGTTCATGAGAATAGCGTCGAGTTGTGCAGGCTCCATGATTCTGTCATAGTTAACGAACAGTGATGCGTGCCACACGGTTTTGTGGGATTTGAAAAAAAAAGCTGTGAAAATTATGGGATTGGGATGGCATTAGGGGATGGAGAAAGATGCATGTTGGGAACTTGACCCCCTGATGCCCAGCCAACCTGCATGACTCAAGTATGTCTCCCTATGCACCGCAAAAATTCCCCAAAAGGCATTGCACTGGAGGGTGGCTCATGGCACACTGGGATACCTAGCCATCATGCACTGCACTTTGCACCGACACAAGGCACTCCTGGTGAGCATGTGAAGCACTGACCCAAGGTGCCAAGTATGCATGCACACAAGTGATATACTAACCATGGCAGCTTTTGAGTCACAGCCAGGAGAGAGAGTTCTCCAGGGAAAGATACCTTCTGTCTTCCTCATCCTTGGCCGAGTGAGCTAAGGGTTATATCCTTGTAAATACAGAGCTGCACAAGTTCATAAAGGTGATGGGGAGAACACTGTGTTTGACCAGAAGAAGGTCTCCAAGCAGTTTGTGTCTAGAAAAGAGACAGGAGTGGGATGATGCTCTTTCATATGAAAATTGCAAGCACAGGCACACAATCCTCTGGTACTG
Source organism: Dermochelys coriacea (assembly GCF_009764565.3). Classification (NCBI taxonomy): domain Eukaryota; kingdom Metazoa; phylum Chordata; order Testudines; family Dermochelyidae; genus Dermochelys; species Dermochelys coriacea. The sequence continues at coordinate 134,770,952 of NC_050068.2, read as the reverse complement.
GCAGAGTGACAAGAACAACTGCATCAGCAGTAGAGGACAGATGCTGAGGGACATAGTGAAAAACAATCCAAGCTTCTTGGTGGTATTCATAGGGCAGCTGCGGACAGTGGAGCACCACTTCTGTGCCCAAGAAATAAATGCTGACAGGTGAGATTACATCGTAATGCAGGTTTGGAATGATGAGTTGAACTTCTGGATGTTAAAAACCATGTTCCTGGATCTGTGAGCTCATCCCAGGGCAGGGAGACCAGAATGAGAACTGCACTGACAGTGGAGAAGCAAGTGGCGATTGCACTGTGGAAACTTGCAATGCTGGATTGCTACTGGTCTGTGGGCAATCAATGTGGAATTGGAAAATCCGCTGTTGTGGCTGTGGCACTGCCTGCTAGCCAGCTCAGATCACAACCCCAAGGAAGTGTTAAGTGTACCAATGCACTTGTTAGAACAGAACAAAAAGGGATGTTATCACATTACCTGTACTTGGTGTGTGCCTGGTAATTATATTTGCTTGAAATGCATGAAAGCTAATGAAATCATAAAAATTATCTTCACCTATCTGTTTCCTGTGATTGCTATCTTTGTACTTAATTAACCTTAGATCAAAGGATTAGGATAAGATTAGGATAAGAGTTTGCTTGATGTCACATTGTTCATGAAAATGAATGACATTGTCTGGATGTCGGTAACTAAGGCTTTGTCTACACTATCACTTTTGTCGGCAAAACTTTTGTTGGTCGGGGTGTGAAAAAACACCCCCCTGAGCGACATAAGTTTCACTGACAAAAGCACTGGTGTGGACAATGCTATGTTGGCAGTGGGCGTCTCTTGACATAGCTACCGCTGCTTGTTGGGGGTGGGTTAATTATGCCAGTGGGAGAGCTCTCTCTCAGCAGCATAGAGTGGCTACACAGGAGACCTTGCAGCAGTGCAGCTGCAGTGGTGCAGCTGTGCCTCTGTAAGGTCCGTAGTGTAGACATAGCCTAAATGTGTGATGTATGTCTCTGTAATTGAATGGCCCATCAACTGTGGTTGAAGCCTTAGAACTTTAAATAAGAAGATTAACTTCAAAGCATGGGTCATTATGTAAGACAATGGAAGATCTACATATTTTGTCTGCATTTAGTCATCAAAGCAAGACCCATGTGGTGATGGAAACGCTTGCCAGATGGTTTTCAACTATGTTGGATCATATTAAAGTAGTTCTGTATTAAAATCACAAATGAGTTTGATTCCCCATAGTTTAAGTTCCAGGATATTACTAATTAAGAGGTTTTTGGTATTGTTTCTCTCCCTCTATGTGTGAAACTTGCAAGCTGCTAATTGTGTTAGTACAGATTTAATAATTTTATTAAGATAATGTTGAAGTAAAAAGAAAACGGTACAGAGTTTAGGCATAGAAGTTTCTGGTTATCAGGGAATAAGGTACAGATTATCAAGGGGTGCGAAGTTCAGTTTAGGAGCAGGTGGCATAAGGAATACATAATCTGCAATCTACCCGATTGGGGGTAAAAGTTTAACGGGTCAAAGTACAGACATTGAGATATGGGGGTATGTTGTCCATATAATGGCTATGTTCAGGTGTGGAGTATAATGAGTGGGTACGATGATGAGGATGGATCTACCCTCATTTGGTGGGATTTAATGTTTAGTGACTTTATGGTTCCAGGTCATATGGTCCAATGAAAAAAAAAAAGTCTCTCAGTCCCTTTCCCATGGTCGATGCATGATGTTGTACCGGCTCACACCTCCTGGTACTGTCGGTGGCCGGTGATGTGTTCGATGTAGATGTCCCTGGACCATCGGATTGTGTCCAAGACCATGAGGCACCTCATGAGCCGTGCGTACCGTCGACCGATCCCGCAGGTCTGCAGCACATGCTCGTTGCAGGGGTCCCAAGCACCCAGGGCTCCGACAATCAGGGCATCCATCTGCACCTCGTAGCCCTTTGCTCTCAGGATGTCGGCCAGGGGGGCGTATTTTTCCAGCTTATGAGCTCAGGATTCGCGGAAGGCCGGGGTCCTGGCATAAGGAGACCGTGACATCAATGAGGATGATCTTTTTCTGGTCCTCGTCGGTGACTATCACATCAGGTCGCAACTGGCTGTCCATTCCGGGGATGGTGGAGTTCACGGTGACCTCCCCCAGGCACGGTGCAATGGCTTTCACCAGGAGATTCGGGATGGCGTTGTGGTGCAGCTGCCAGGCTCTGGAGTGGGGCTTGCAGCTGCACAGGACATGGGGCAGGGTCTCGTTGGAGTAGCTGTACTTCCTGCAACGCTTATCTCGGTTCCCATGGCGGACGGCTCCATTGAGCGGGACGGTTCTAAGACAGAGTCAGTTCTCAGAGCAATTCTTTGTAACAACAACGACTCACAGAGAGAGAGGCTCAAAGCAATACTCTGTAACAATAGAAACAGCACCCAGAGACTGCCCGTCCTTTTGTTGTATTCATCTCGCTTTGTTAACAATTGTGATTAAAATAGAGATAGAGGATGTATGTGGATGGATGCTTGGTGTGGATAATAACTGAATGATCAGGGAGGTGCCAGCCTAAGAATCCAGTGTCCATTGGCTGAGGAAGGCGTCAAGTGGAAATAACCAGAGGATCCCCGGAGGGCAGACTGGAATCCACCCAACAGCCTCAAGAATGGAAGAACCAAAGAACAAGATAATATCTGGCAGCACGGAGCCGTCAGGAATGTGCCATCTGCTGATTGATTCAGCAACAGCATGATGAAGCAATTCCCATAGACTGGCATAAGAAGAAATTCCTATAAAAATGGACTCTAGAAAGTGAGGACTTTGGGGTCTGATTCTGCAAACCAACTTCCAGGAGCGTCAGATGTGCATCTGACAAGGCCCTGCTCCCTCCTCATGTCCAGGCCACCTGGCCAGTGGCTTGGCATGAGCAACTCTAAGGCTGGTAACTATGCTAACAACCTTGCAGAACCTGTGTGTGTGTGTGTGTGTGTGTGTGTGTGTGAATAAATATGAGATTGAATGGAATGTTATAGCTATAACTAACTGCTTATGATGATTCTTTCTGTATTCACAATAAATGTGGTATTTTGCCTTTTCCCCTTTAATAAGTTCCTGCTGGTTTTTATTTTATTGGTATAACATTTTGGTGGAGAATTGTGAAAGGGGAAATACTGGTAAAAAACCTCAGTTATTGTAAATATTGGTGTGCATACCGCCAGCTCTATTGAGCTAGGCATTTCTATTAGGTTAACCAGACTTGCTGGCCTCCAAGAAGGTAGCAGGGAAAAACAGTTTAACCATACCTGCTGGCCTCAAAGAAGGTAGCAGGGGACCTGCTGGCCTCTGGGAAGGTAGCAGGGGAAAGTGTATAGATTAAGCTACGATTACTAAACCTAAGTCCTATTGTTCACTGAGGTATCGGGGCAGCAAGAAGGCCTAAGGGCCAGGCTAAGCTACTCGCTGGAATAAGGAGTAGCAGGTTCAGAGAATCTAGGATGTGTCACTCACTGACCTGTGCCAGGTGTGACGAGGAAATTTGATAAGCTATGATTTCAGAATCTAGGCTGTGTCACTTGCTAGGTAATACCCGGAGTGACAAAGAGATTGAAATATCTGTGTTAAGTTGTTTAAAGGAAAACACGGTAAGCCAGTACCAGAGGGAGGAATGGAGTCAGAAGGAACTCCAACCTCAACTTTTGTTTAAAAAAAAAAAATTACACCTTTTAAACCTTTCAAAAATCTGGGCACAGTCCTTGGACTAAACAAGCCCTAGCTGATGTCTGCACTATTTCGGACCTAGAAGATAGATTGGCTCAGTATATCCTCAAATACAAACCTTCTAGTGCTGCCAAAAGAGATGCAGCAACAATTTGGTTGTTGTGGGAGACATGTAAGGACCAGCAACCACACACCACACAACAGAACCACTAACCCAAGAACCTATCCTTGCAACAAAGCCCGTCGCCAACTCTGTCCACATATCTATTCAGGGGACACCATCATAGGGCCTAATCACATCAGCCACACTATCAGAGGCTCGTTCACCTGCGCATCTACCAATGTGATATATGCCATCATGTGCCAGCAATGCCCCTCTGCCATGTACCTTGGTCAAACTGGACAGTCTCTACGTAAAAGAATAAATGGACACAAATCAGATGACAAGAATTATAACATTCAAAAACCAATTGGAGAACACTTCAATCTCTCTGGTCACTCGATTACAGACCTTAGGGTGGCTATCCTTCAACAAAAAAACTTCAAAAATAGACTCCAACGAGAGACTGCGGAATTGGAATTAATTTGCAAACTGGATACAATTAACTTAGGCTTGAATAGAGGCTGGGAGTGGATGAGTCATTACACAAAGTAAAGCTATTTCCCCATGTTATTTCTCCCCCCCCACCCCACCCCCCACTGTTCCTCAGATGTTCTTGTTAACTGCTGGAAATAGCCTACCTTGCTTGTCACCATGAAAGGTTTTCCTCCCTCCCCCACTGCTGCTGGTGATGGCTCATCTTAAGTGATCACTCTCCTTACAGTGTGTATGATAAAACCCATTCTTTCATGTTCTCTGTGTGTGTATATCAATCTCCCCTCTGTATTTTCCACCAAATGCATCCGATGAAGTGAACTGTAGCTCACGAAAGCTTATGCTCAAATAAATTTGTTAGTCTCTAAGGTGCCACAAGTACTCCTTTTCTTTTTGCAAATACAGACTAACACGGCTGCTACTCTGTTACCTCGGATTGTCTTCATGTAAAGAGGAAAAGGCACAAAAAGAAAAGGGAGCAGACAATTGGAAGGTGCTGGCTACAAATACCCAAAGTCAGCTGAAAATAGTGAAAGAGGCACTTCAGGAATGCAAAAAGAGAGAAAGATTCCTGGCAGACCAAGCTAAAGCCTCTGAGAAAATTGAAAGAGAGAATCATGTGCTCCAAGGTATGGTAAAGAAATTAACCTTGAAGCAGGACAGAGCACCTGCAAATTATAGTCGTTGTGAATCACTAATTAAGAGTCTGAGACAAAAATTGGGCTTTGCCTCTAAACAGGTATCAGCCATTATAGCAGCTGAAGGGGGAGAAGGTCCTATGTAAGGCACCCCCAGGCATAATTACAAAGAGAAAAGAGAGTGAAAAAGTTAACTCTGTAGAGGCTGGAGGGAATTAAGCAGCTAAACTTTGTGAAAATGTTAAAAAGGAAAAATGTTCGAGAAAGAGCATTCTTGGTTTCTTTGACGCCATTCTGAAGGAAAAATGGGCCCTTTTCCAAAGGAATGTCTGTAAATTAGCCAGGCAAAAATAAACTATCTGATTAAATCATTTGACTATGGACAATTTGGTCAAATTTTCTAAAAGAACATAAGAGGGTCTATTGGAACTTAACTGCCCCAAATGTATAAAGGGAATGTAAGATGTAAAAAACAGAGCAGTGTGGAAGGGATTTTAAGGAAAAGAAAATGTGCATGTATCTATCTGTGTGTGTGTAAATATGTAAAGTTCTAAGGACCAGCTGGTTTTGTTTTTGTTTTAAATAATGCCACTAAAAATCCATTTGACTCTTTAATTCAAAGTTGCAAAACTGACAGACCTTTTTGCTAGACACAGGCAATTAGTGTTGTTTGGCTTTGGGATTTGGCATTTAACCCTTCAAAGGTAACTCAATGCTTTACAAAAAGAAAAGGAGTACTTGTGGCACCTTAGAGACTAACAAATTTATTAGAGCATAAGCTTTCGTGAGCTACAGCTCACTTCATCGGATGCATCCTATGAAGTGAGCTGTAGCTCACAAAAGCTTATGCTCTAATAAATTTGTTAGTCTCTAAGATGCCACAAGTACTCCTTTTCTTTTTGTGAATACAGACTAACACAGCTGCTACTCTGAAACCTGTCAATGCTTTACAAGATTTAAAATGTATTTAAGTTGTGGCTGCAGCAGTGCAGTCAAAATCAGGAGAATAGAAAAAACAATCTGGATTCTTTTTGTTTGTTTGGTTGGTTGGTTTTTGTTTGTTTTTGTAACTAAAATAGCAGATGAGAGCTGTAGTAAATAAATAAATAATAGGAAATTAAAAGAGACATTGCCCCTCTGAAGCAACAGCAGGGGTGAGGTGCACAAAACAGAAAGAAGCAATGTTAGAAACACTGAGTCTTAAAATGGCTCTGAGTAATCAGACTGTCACTTTGATAAAGGTACATGAAAACTCTGTAAGCAAAAAAAGAAATAGTTACACCTTATGTAAAAATTGATATTGATAATGTTATAGAAATTAAACGATGGAAGGAATGTGCATTTGCCCCAGAACATGTGCAGGGTATATTGTAGAAGGGGCAAAAGAAATGCAAGCATACCATGCTACTTAATTAAAATGCTATTAGGGCTTCAAAGGGAGCCACAATAGGTTGGGTTTTCTTTTTTACATTGCTGTGTGTTTTGGAAGCAGAAGTTAAAAAAGTGATCAAAACTCTGGTGAAAGTTGATTACTTGTGGCACCTTAGAGACTAACAAATTTATTAGAGCATAAGCTTTCGTGAGCTACAGCTCCTATGAAGTGAGCTGTAGCTCACAAAAGCTTATGCTCTAATAAATTTGTTAGTCTCTAAGGTGCCACTAGTACTCCTTTTCTTTTTGCAAATACAGACTAACACGGCTGCTACTCTGAAACCTGAAAGTTGATTGTGTCCCTTTTAAGATAGCTTTAAATCCAAAAGCAGGAAGCATCTGTGAAAATGCAAATTACCTAAATGACAAAGGAAGGAAAGAACTAGCATCACAAAGGAGCTGAAGATAAAGGACATACCTGGTCAGCAAACAAATTGTCTAAATAAAAGGCATGGTATAACAAGATAAATTTAATGATAATAAGTACCCCTGTAACAATGTATAGTGTGCATAATTTTTGGAAAAATTCTTTAAGGTCGTATGGTAATGATGCTTCTCAGCTATTACCTGTAAATAAACTTAAAGCTTTAACACAGCAGGAAAAATGTTATAAACTTGGTCTGCTGTATAAGAAGGAAAACTGAGGTACCCCACCTCAGGGATTTAATGACTAAACAGTGGGATAATTTCCCCATAACCCTTAAAAGATAGAAGCCATTGAAACCTGGCCTGCCTATAAAACAAAAACAGGAAAATATGGGGGTAATTCCTCTGTTTTGCCTGCAATCAGCAAGGGTATTTGTAAAAGAAATATTTTAAGCAGTAATCTGCCACCCCAAAAGGGGTAGAAACATGTTCTTTTTGTCTTTCAGAAAATCAGGAAAAGCTGATGCCAGCTGAAGAGCAACCCAATACCATGAATCTACTGTCACAACAGAAATTGTGTTTTGTGTTCTATGTTTTGTCTTGTTGCTAGCACTGTTGTGTGTTTTAAAAAAAAATACTGCAGACCTGCAGGTAATTAAAAATAAATTAAGCTCTCTGTCCCAGCTACAGGACAGCCTGATACAAAAACAAGTACCTGCCAATGTAGACTTGGTCCAAATTGGTCTGGGTAACCTAAAAGCCCGATGGAATCTTTGGCAATGGCTTAATACTACCACTTGGCTTATGAATAAGAAAAAAATTAGAAATAGGAAACTACACAGCCACAGCTATGGGATGCACTGAAATGCAGATACTTGCCCTAGCTACTTTGGAACACTAAATGTTCTGGAAAAAGACAAGGAGTACTTGTGGCACCTTAGAGACTAACAAATTTCTGGGTCATATTGGGAAATATTAAGGGTTTGATGCATTTGTTAAAACAAAGAAAGAGATCATTGTTTGACACTTATCAATATGAATGGATGCAATACGTTTCCAGTATTGTAAAACCAGACTTGTTAATGGGAGAAATTGTTGTCAAAATTGCACACCAACAGTCCCTGGAGGCAAAGGTATTGAAGGTTAGCCCACTCCCCATATTACACATGGGATCCTTCCGGCTACCCTGGACCTTGAGCCAGTGGGCGGGGAGGGAGGGAAGCTAATGGACACTAGAGGTTGTACCAAATGGACTCCTCAAAAGTGGGTGTGCCTCACCTTGTCTGTTGCCCCAGAACCTTATAGTAAAGATACATCACTAAGATCATGTATGTGGCATGAATTGGAATCACAAACTCAAATTACCTCACAGTACCTTCTCTTGAATAGGCTACATAGAAAGTAACACTGACGATTATAAATCTTAGTGTCAAAAGGGAGATTATGTTGGATCATATTAAAATAGTTCTGTATTAAAATCACAAATGAGTTTGATTCCACATAGTTTAAATTTCAGGGTATTACTAATTAAGAGATCTCTTGGTTTTTGGTACTGTTTCTCTCCCTCTATGTGTGAAACTTGCAAGCTGCTAATTGTGTTAGTACATCCTAAAACAGAGTCTGTTCTCAAAGCAATACTTTGTAACAATAGAAACAGCACCCAGAGACTCCCCGCCCTTTTGTTGTATTCATCTCGCTTTGTTAACAATTGTGATTAAAATAGAGATAGAGGATGTATGTGGATGGATGCTTGGTGTGGATAATAACTGAATGATCAGGGAGGTGCCAGCCTAAGAATCCAGTGTCCATTGGCTGAGGAAGGCGTCAAGTGGAAATAACCAGAGGATCCCCGGAGGGCAGACTGGAATCCACCCAACAGCCTCAAGAATGGGAGAACCAAAGAACAAGATAATATCTGGCAGCATGGAGCCGTCAGGAATGTGCCATCTGCTGATTGATTCAGCAACAGCATGATGAAGCAATTCCCATAGATTAGCATAGGAAGAAATTCCTGTAAAAATGGACTCTAGAAAGTGAGAACTTTGGGGTCTGATTCTGCAAACCAACTTCCAGGAGCGTCCTATGTGCATCTGACAAGGCCCTGCTCCCTCCTCATGTCCAGGCCACCTGGCCAGTGGCTTGGCATGAGCAACTCTAAGGCTGGTAACTATGATAACAACCTTGCAGAATCTCTGTGTGTGTGTGTATGAATAAATATGAGATTGAATGGAATGTTATAGCTATAACTAACTGCTTATGATGATTCTTTCTGTATTCACAATAAATGTGGTATTTTGCCTTTTCTCCTTTAATAAGTTCCTGCTGGTTTTTATTTCATTGGTATAACAACTATAAGAAGGGATCCTGGGAGCAGTTCTGCAGCTCTGATCTATTTGGATGCTGTCAGGGGCTTTCCAGATACAAGACAGAGGTCCCCAAAGCCATTTTGGGCGCCCTGAGAGACTGGTGGAGAACTACACGCATACATCTTCTCTGCTTCGTTTTGGACTTACAAACTTGGACTAACGTTAAGTATATTACCTGCTTTAACCTCCCAATAACTCATTTCTTTTTCTTAGCTAATACATCTTTAGTTTAGTTTAATAAAGAAATTGTCTGTGAGCATTGTTTTTGGTGTGTGATCCGGAGCATCCATTGACCTAAGATGAATGATGGATCCTTTGGGGTTGGAAGAACCTAATGTGTGATAATTTTAGTTTTAATAACCTTTTGTCATAAAGTCTAGATTATCTGGGTGGTAAAAAGGGGCTGAAGAGGTTAGGGGGACTGTCCGAGGCTCCATGGCTGGACTAATACAATAGTCCAGGAGTGCACTTTTATCACTGGGTTGGTGAAATCTGTTTACAGACTGTACTACCCACTCTGGGTGTCCACCCTGTTTTCTGACAGTCTGTCTTGAGATTGACTCTCTCAGCTGCAGCCACATATGAGGCACTGTAACAGGGGCCATTGTCATGCAGGTGTGCAGGTCCCTTAATCATCTCTTGCTAGGCAGGACTGTGACTCTTGGCAACGTGCAGGACACAGTGGGTGGATTTACAGCAATGGGATTCCTGAATTGCAATGGAGCAATAGCACGCATATCTCTATTTTGGCCCCGTCCATCTTGCCACAGAGTATATCAACAGAAAGGGCTACTTTTCTATGGTTATGCAAAAGCATTGGTGGATCTCCAGGGATGCTTCACTGATCTCAGCGTTGGCTAGTTAGGTAAGTCATCTTAAATAACACAGGAGTGTTAGAAAGCTGCAAGTAGGGCCTTTTCTTTCCCAACCAGCAGATCACCACTGGACCCATCCTACCTCTTGCTCCTCTGGCTTATTCCTTGACAACACCAAGGAAAGATTCAACTACCATCTCAGCAAGTGCAGAATGAGAGTTGAATGTACTTTAGATAGATTTAAAGGACAATGGTGTTTACTGACAAGATTAGATCTCAGTGAAAAAAATATCTCAACGGTTATAGCTGCCTGCTGTGTCCTAGATAATATCTGTGAAACAAAGGGGGAAAAGTTGATGCTGGGGTTGAGGTGGAGCAGCTCTCTGCTGAGTTTGAACAGCCAGACACAAGGTCCATTAGAAAAGCTCAACGCAAAGCTGTACAGCTGTGGGAGGCCTTGCAAGAGCACTTTAACATGAGCCACAGTAATTCATTGTAGTGGACTGGACTCTACCTGGCCCTTAAGTTTTGGGGCCCATTAGGAATTGTGTGGTGCTTGGTGCACATCTATGACTATAACACTCTCAATGCACTTATTAATTTTGTGGTGCTTGCTGTGCATTTGTGGTGATTACACTCTGTCACTGATCCTGTGAGTTCTATCACAGCGGATGGGTGCTTTAAGTACTGGTAGGCATTCTGCAGCATATGTTGTGAACTAACAAAGATGAATTATTTTTCAAAAAATAGAATTTTATTGAGTAACAAAACCAGTGCAAAAATCTGTTAGTTTAAAAGCAAATATATTAAAAACTTACTTAACTAATGAAACAGAACTTAAGAAGGGAAAAGAACATTCATATCAATTTTGGCTACACATACACCAGTCATGGCTCTTTCAAGTCAGTGTACCTGTGGTAGTCTTTACTGTCCCCCCAGAAGGGGTAGGGATGCAGCCCCTGATGCCATGTGGAAAGTTAAGGGGGGATTGTAGGGATGTGCTAAAATGGACTTCTCCATGGACTGCAAGGGGGGGCAAGCCAGTGACTCTTGAACCTGTAGGTCCACAAGAGTCTGCAGCATCTATGTTTGCTGCTAGAAAATCCCAATTATGTTCTGTTCCATCTCCCACTCCTTTTCTTGCTGGGACTCCTGGGCCTTTCTTCTGTCCACTCTTTCCTTCCCCATATAGTTTGAAATATTCACCCTCCAGGCTTGCTGCTCATAGTTTGATGCAGCCCTGGCTTGCAGGGCCTCCTCAGTTGGGTCAGACATTCCATGGGTATGGAGGGGGAGACCCTCAAGGCTGCAATGGCAGCAGCTGCAAATAAAGACAGAGAGGGATAATTGTCAATATAGTCACAATGCAAAGCAAAAGTTAAGATTCAGAATTCTCTTCCTTTGCTGCTCTGAAGTTTTAAACAAGATGTGCTCATTGACATTTCTGCTTGGACGTGCTCATGCATGCCACCACTCCCAACACCTGCCAGGGTGAGTATGGTCCTCCAGAGCTGAGGGAATTGAGGAGGGAATTGCTCGGTTGCATGAAACTATGAGTCTGGGGCCATGACACTGAGTACTGGCACCATGTTCCACAAGAGGTGGTGATTTTAACTATCATCTCACTCCTGAGGTTAACAAAGGAACAAAGAGCACAGCTGCTGCAGGCATCTTGAAGCAGCCTGAGCCCATATGCCACTAGCCTGTTCACTGCAATGCTGCCTGCTGAAGTTATCGCCGACTGGTGAAGGGAAGTGTCAACCTGCAGTGGGGATGAAATAAGGCAGCCGCCCTTAGAAGCCTGCAGTGGAGGATTGCAGAATACCTCCATGATAGTTTCATTGAGATCTCTCAGGAGATTCAAGGGACATCCCTGTTAACAAACTGCTCTGCATGTCCCCCTTCCCTCCTACCTAACTCTACAAGGGAATGAAAAGCAGATAGCAACATTTGCGCAGCTTTGTCCTCAGTATATTGACCATGTCTCAAGGCCGTTCGAGGAGATAGACACATGCACAACTAGGTCAACACAAGGCTGCTTATGTTAACCTAACTTTAAAGTGTAGACCAGTCCTTGCAGGCACTGAGGCCATGTGGCCTACCATTAGGAAAGAGTGGGACCCCTTGGGGGTCTGGCACACTGCAGGGGCATATCCAAGGCACTGTTTAAAAGCCAGCACATGGTACAGATCCTGTGGATCTGTGACAGATGCACTTAAACTTAAGCCCATGCTCAAGACATAGGTGCCAACTATCAGCACCTCTCCCTTCACCCTAGCACCTCCCACCTGCCATGATCAGCTGTTCTGCAGCATACTGGGAGGCACCGGGGAGGACTGAGGACAGGGCAGGGCAGGGGCGGGGTAGGGCCTTGGGGGAAGGGATGGAGTGGGGGTGGGGTCTGGGGCAGAGCTGGGGGGAGCACCCCCTGGCACACTAGGAAGTGGGCACCTATGGCTCAAGGGGTTTGCTGAATCAGGGTTTAAGAGCTCTCTCTCCCAAATTCCTAGCATGAGGGGATAGGCCCATGAAAGCCGATTTTGTTCCCCATATTAAGTTTATCTCATGAAGGCAAAAGTATTATTGAGCGGAGATAAAGACAGTGAGAGGTAGAATGTGTTGCAGGGATTGCTGCAGGCTAGCAAGGTCTGTTAGAGGGCTGTAGGGACAGTGGAAGAGAATAGCAGCCATTTTGGGACTCTCCATCTTTCTTCTCCTCGGTGGGGTATATATCCATCACCAAACTCTGTCTTCAACAGACGTTTAATTCAAGCCGCAGGAAAAGGTTCAGCTTAGTTTACATTGTAGTTGAATGTGTTTACTCATCCCTAATTACAAGCTACACAGTATGACTCATAGCACTGCTGAGAGCAGGATCCAGAACTTGACACTGATCAATGACAATCATCTCTTGCAGAGAAGTCTATCCAATAGAATGTTTCATGCTCCTCTGGCGAGACACTTGTCACATAGTGTATCAAATGGTGTCTTATCTCAGAAGCACTGGTTACATAGGGAACTATTTCTCTCACGCCCACAGGAAAATAGAACAAAGATCATTTGTTTTCTCTTTCTGAGGGTGTATATTAAAGAAAAGCTGGGGTCCCTAGAGCCTGGGATAGGTGACTTTTTAGTTTCTTAAAAAACCAAAATATAAAAGAATTATATAAGAAGATCTGCTGAAGGAAAATTCAGTAATATACTGTACAGGGCATTAGCTCTGCACAATGTATATATGCACTCCCCTATACACACCAACAGGAACTGTATTACGCATTTAAAATATAAAACTTACATCTCTTTTTTTCTCCAATTCCAGCTGATAACAGAAAAAATTACCTCAGATCTTTGCATTTCCTGAGAATTAATGTCAGATGTGGCTGAACCAGTGCTCTCTTTAAATGTGGGATGTTAGCGTCATGAAGGAAGACCTGGGTATTATAAGGCCCAGCAGGTCTTGAGCCCAGGCCTCTTGAGGTGCTAAGGCAATGAATGCCTCTGCATTGCCACCCAGCTACAGCAGTATCCAGTTTGTAGTCTGCTAATCATGACCTACTCCAGACACAGAACATGGGACGTCTCACCTCAAGGGGTCCAACAGGAAGTATCCTCAAGACTCCTGATTGGCTTGCCACCCTATATAAACCCCAGGGGCTTTCTAGGAAATGTCAGGCAACAGTGTGGACCTTCTATAACTGCCATAACTATTTCTGCTCTGGCTTTGACCTTCACTTGATTTGGACCTCACCCCCTTACCTGAAACCCGACTTGAACTCTGATCCTTTGTAGTAACTGCAACTTAGAACTGGACTATGAACTCCTCCACACACTCAGCCTCAGGTTTGACCCTGCTCTGACCATTGGTCATGACTGCCCTCATCAGGATCCTTATAGGTATATCCCCCAAAGAGCTGCAACCATAAGTAAGAGAACAGTCCTGCAACTGGATCATCAAAGGTGTTGGTGGTGTTATTAATTATTATTTATTTGTTTAACCGAAGTACCTAGAGTCCCTGTCATGGACCCCATTGTGTTAGGCACTATAGAAACCGTCTCTTCCCCAAAGATACTTACAATCTACTGGGTATAGGGGAAGGGAAATATCTTTCTGTAAAATATGCTTAAGTTCATCCACAAGTTATTGGGCTTGATCGTGTTCACTTGTATCATAGGGCAGATTAATTCCCTCTACTGGGGGAATGTCTTGGTGAATTTCTAGGGCCTGTGATTATGCAGTCAGACTAAGTGATCATAATGGTCCTTTCTAGCCTTAAAATTGATGAGTCTATGAATATCAGGACACTTTCTGTGTGCACAGCATTGGAGGGAAAGACCTGGCAACTGTCAGTAGGAGCTCTGGGAAAAGGTCTCCACAACTTGAGACATTCAGAAAAGCAGCTGAATCTCCAATCCTGAGAGGGACAGTAATGGGTTGCCCCCAACCCAGGGGTGCCACCTGATGTACTGTGCCTGTTCCACCAGCCTGGGCTCCCTTATACTAAGCCAGGCCCTCAAGCTTCCTCCAGCACACACACAGGTAGGGACACACCCAGCTGCAGAAAGACACAGACACTAAAATCAGCACTCAACTAGGGAACTGCCCAACACTTAAGTGCACACATCCTCTGGAGTGTAAACCCAAAATTGTATCATCTTGCACTGCATAGAGAATTGTACAGTGTAAACTCATGAAATTTGCCCCCTCCCTCAATGTTCACAGCTTTTGCCCCCCAGTTATGAATTCCACAAACTGGTTTTAGAGAAAACAAAAACAAGTTTATTAACGATAAAAGATAGATATCAAGTTATTATAAGGGTTAGAAAACAGATCAAAGCAGATTACCTATCAAATGAAACAAACACGCAATTTACACTTAAAATACTAAAGAAACTGGTTACAAGCAGTAATTTCTCACCCTAAATGTTGTTTTAGGCAGACTGTAGAGATTCTTGAAGGCAAGCTGCTCTTGCTTTCGGCTTAATATTTCAGATGTTTCTTTCACAGGCTAGACAGCTTTCCAGCCTGGGCTCAGCTCTTTTCTGCCTGCCCCAGTCTTTTTTCTTAGATGTTCATAGCCATCATCTTGGCTGAGGATTCAGTGAAGAACAAACGCTGATTATGTCACTCCCCTGCCTTAAATAGGTTTTACATATGGTGGGAATACTTTGGCTTCCAGTGTGGTTCCCACCCCTTTCACTAGAAAAATACTGGTATTCTATCATGGAGTCCAGTACCAGGTGACTTGATCACATGACCTTGCAGTGTCAAAGCAGCCATGAGTCAGAGGCTGTTTAGAGAGTCCCAGGAAGGTGGGAGATTAGCATCTTCAAAGACTTATAGTTTTCCCTAATGGTCCATTGACTTGTTCTCAGATAGCCAACCAGACTGATTGCATTCTGTCTAGTGGGCATTCCCCATGTGTAAACCCAATTTGTAGTACAGATATACAGTCAATGTTCCTAACTTCAGATACAGAAATGACACATGCACAGAAATAGGATAATCATATTCAGTAAATCGTAACCTTTCCAATGATAGTTCACATCACCCATCTTGCATAAAACACATCTTAGTTATGCCATAATCATATTATAATATATCTATGATGAATATGGGGTGTAATGTCACAGAGACCCTTCAGTTATTACATGTGACGTCGGTTGCTAAGCATGTATGCACTAGCTGAGTAAATGATTTTACAAGGTGTACATGGTCACTCACTCCCCTTCCCCCCTCTTTGATACAAGGGAGGGAGGCTCCTGAAATCAGCAGGCATGCCATTTCTTTTCTAAATATAGACACCTTAGTTACAGGCAATCAGAAAGGAGCCAGACAACTGCTTCCCTTGTAATGAACCTTAAACAATTACACAGTAGATTAATTATTTGGGGATTTCCTCAAGGCTGTTACTAAGGTAACATGAGAAGGTGTGCTTAAACATGGATGAATGGACTGTACAAAGTTGGGACTGTACTGTGGCTTTGAAACAGCAGCCTGCATTGTGGGTTTCATATATTACAATTGCTGAAAAAGTGGGGAGTGGGGGAGAGAATAGGGACCACACCGCACCGCGAGTTCCTGGAGACATTCTGCCTGGCTCAGACAAAATTCTGCCCTGGGCTCTGAGAACCCCAATACTGCCACCTGTTCAAAGAGTACGGGGCACACTTCTCCCCTTCTATTCCATCTCCACATCTTAACTCTGCTGGCTGATTTAAAATGGGTTCCATCCTCACCCCACCACCTTTGGGGAACGTACTGCCAGCACAAAGCTAGCCTCACACAGTCCTTGTGCTCTCTGTGGGAGAGTGTTCAGAGGTGTAAGGTGAAAAGTCTTCACACACACAAGGGTGCTGGAACAATTTGTATAGTGGGGGTGCTGAGAGCCATTGGACCAAACTGTAAACCGTATATATAATGGAAACCACTTCAAACCATAGGGTTCAGCAGCACCCCCAGCCCCTCTAGTTCCAGCACCTATGCATGCACACTGTCCTGCCTCCTTGCACAGGTACAGTGCCAGCCAGACCCTTCCTTTACCTGCAGAGTGACAGAGTATTTGAGTGCTGATGCAGTACAGTGAGCTTCGATCCGTAAATAGTCTTGGCTGGTCCATGCTCCATAAAGGTAATTCATTTTCTATTCAGAATGTGCATGAAAGAGAATAATACAATGCA
Source organism: Dermochelys coriacea (assembly GCF_009764565.3). Taxonomy (NCBI): domain Eukaryota; kingdom Metazoa; phylum Chordata; order Testudines; family Dermochelyidae; genus Dermochelys; species Dermochelys coriacea. Next base: position 134,754,364 of record NC_050068.2, on the reverse strand, counting down.
AGACAAATTAAGAGCTCATTCTGTTAAAGGTCACATGCCTTCCTAAGACTCTATGGAAAAAATAGATTGCAGGGGAGAGGGAGAGCAATGATCTTCTGTGCTTTGTAATCCACAGATATAATAATGATAACATCCAAGCTGGTCAACATGAAACATCGATGTAATGGTGGGGAGCAGGGGGAGACTTTTAGCTAGCCAATGAGCCCTAGAGTCTTCTGAGTCAATCGTCTTTAGCTTTAGCATTGGAGATTAGTCTGAACAAAACAAACAAAAATCCAGAGCTCACAGGGCTGGTTTGGAATAGGAACCCAGATCTGGTTCTAAATGTAATGCCAGGCCCTAACCATCTCACCGTCCGGGAGGCTGCACACTTTTACTTCTGTTGGGCTCATGTTATCTCTAGTTTTGCTTGCAGATACTTTGCATCCTCCTCATATATCCCCACTGCTGACAAAACCCACTCCCCCTGACCTCTTCAGTTACTCAGCTCTAAAGTTGAGCTTGGCTTCTGAGCCTGAAAAGAGTCACGGTGACTTGTTTTTTTTATTATTATTTGTGGGCTTTCCTTTGCCTTTTATCAGGTCCCTGACAGTGACCAGTGTACAACCATGAATAGAAACTGTCAAGTTTCCAAAAGGAACCATTCAAAACCATTAGATAAAAGCAAAACAGTACATTGTAGAGTCTGAGGAGGGGTGTTGCAATGGCAGGAAATGGACTAGATAAGCTTTGTCAAGGTTCCTTCTCCACTCTGAACTCTAGGGTACACATGTGGGGACCTGCATGAAAGACCCCCTAAGCTTATTCTTACCAGCTTAGGTTTAAAACTTCCTCAAGGTACAAACTTTGCCTTGTCCTTGAACCCTATGCTGCCACCACCAAGCGTGTTAAACAAAGAACAGGGAAAGAGCCCATTTGGAGACGTCTTCCCCCCAAAATATCCCCCCAAGCCCTACACCCCCTTTCCTGGGGAAGGCTTGATAAAAATCCTCACCAATTTGCATAGGTGAATACAGACCCAAACCCTTGGATCTTAAGAACAATGAAAAAACAATCAGGTTCTTAAAAGAAGAATTTTAATTAAAGAAAAGGTAAAAGAATCACCTCTGTAAAATCAGGATGGTAAATACCTTACAGGGTAATCAGATTCAAAACATAGAGAATCCCTCTAGGCAAAACCTTAAGTTACAAAAAGGCACAAAAATAGGAATATACATTCCATTCAGCACAGGTATTTTACCAGCCATTAAACAAAAGAAAATCTAATGCATTTCTAGCTAGATTGCTTACTAAAACTTTTTACAGGAGTTCTGAAGAGCATTCCTGATCTGTTCCCAGCAAAAGCATCACACAGACAGACAGACCCTTTGTTTCCACCCCCCCTCCAGCTTTGAAAGTATCTTGTCTCCTCATTGGTCATTTTGGTCAGGTGCCAGTGAGGTTATCTTAGCTTCTTAACCCTTTACAGGTGAAAGGGTTTTGCCTCTGGCCAGGAGGGATTTTATAGTTCTGTATACAGAAAGGTGGTTACCCTTCCCTTTATATTTATGACAACCTTCTACCTCCTTCCATCACTATTTCCTATGAAACAGAAGTCACTCCAGTAGTTGCTCTAGTGACATAATTCCTCATTTTCCTGAGCCCTTACAGAAATACTTCTACAGGTGAACTGAAGAACAGGCATTACCAGGTTTTGAGGCACTTGGGGCCAAAGTAGAACGAGCTGTTTTCTGTACGAGTCTCCCATAGTGCGACAGCTGATATCTACATGTAGGGTTGTGTCTGTACTGCACAGTCAACCTTGGTGATTGGCACCTGGTTAGTATAGCCATGGTGTGAGTCCCCAGTGCAAAGCCCCGCCCACGTTACTGTGTCCTCGCTTTTTTGGCACTCACCCATGTGTGCCTGGGCGCATATCTCATGGTTTTGTGTGCTGAGACACTCTAGAATTCTTTCACAATTGAGGAAGAACTTGTGTCTGTCCTTCATAGGGAATTGAGGGAAGTCACTGGAGGACTACCAGTGCTCGAGTAATTAAGCCTGTATTCTTCTCACTGAAAAGTGGGCAGGTTCCAGCCTGAGTTAAAGTGGAGCCTGTATTTTAACCCACCCCCCACATAGATAAAGTAACCTGGGCTTAAATTATCTCCAAACCAGTTCCGAGATTTTTCTGCATGGGGGAGTGGGGAGGGGAGGAAGGATTTAAGACTAAAGCCTGAATAAGAGTCTGAGTTAAGTGTATAATGTAGACATACTCTTGTCAAGCACCATTAATTCCACAAAGCCAGGTGACACTACGTTTCTCAATGTGCATGGCCCATCAGAAATCACTTTACTTACTGGACAGACCAGTCTGTGAAAAGCTGTCTTTGAGATAGGTCATTAACCCTTTGAAACAGGGCTATTAAAGGTCATTGCATCCTCAGTGAGCTCTCTTAGGTGATGTCTTCACTGCCAAAAAGTGTTTCTTACAGCACCGTAACATGCAATAGTTATCTCACTGTGAAATCTTAGTGGAGGGGCTTCTCTTCATTGACAAAAAAGATGGGTTTTTTTGGTTTAATGACAGGACAGGATTTAGTTTTACTGCAAGATTTCAGAGTAGCAGCCTTGTTAGTCTGTATCCGCAAAAAGAAAAGGAGTACTTGTGGCACCTTAGAGACTAACAAATTTATTTGAGCATAAGCTTTCATAAGCTACAGCTCACTTCATCGGATGCATGCAGTGGAAAATACAGTGGGGAGATTTATATACACAGAGAACATGAAACAATGGGTGTTACCATACACACTGTAACCAGAGTGATCAGGTAAGGTGAGCTATTACCAGCAGGAGAGAGAAAAAAACCCCACCTTTTGTAGTGATAATCAAGGTGGGCCATTTCCAGCAGTTGACAAGAACATGTGAGGAACGGTGAGGAGAGGGGGGGAATAAACATGGGGAAATAGTTTTACTTTGTGTAATGCCACATCCACTCCCAGTCTTTATTCAAGCCTAATGTAATGGTGTCCAGTTAAACTGGACACCATTACATTAGGCTTGAATAAAGAGTCGGAGTTAAACTGGACACCATTACATTAGGCTTGAATAAAGACTGGGAGTGAATGTGTCATTACATAAAGTAAAACTATTTCCCCATGTTTATTCCCCCTCCCACCTCCCTGTTCCTCACATGTTCTTGTCAACTGCTGGAAATGGCCCACCTTGATTATCACTACAAAAGGTTGTTTTTTTCTCTCGCTCCTGCTGGTAATAGCTCACCTTACCTGATCACTCTGGTTACAATGTGTATGGTAACACCCATTGTTTCATGTTCTCTGTGTATATAAATCTCCCCACTGTATTTTCCACTGCATGCATCCGATGAAGTGAGCTGTAGGTCACGAAAGCTTACGCTCAAATAAATTTGTTAGTCTCTAAGGTGTCATAAGTCCTCCTTTTCTTTTTACTGCAAGGTAAACTAGGTAAGGTCAGCTGGATGAACCTCAGGCAAGGTACAGTGCTGAGCCATCTAGCCATCACCTAGCCATCTCACAGTAAACACGGCAGGGCCTTGTCTCCACTTGGGATTTTACAGCAAGAAAACTCTTGCTTTTTCTCTCATTGTAAAACAAACAAACACAAACAAACAAAACAGAACACCTTTTAAAGCAGTGATGAAAAATTCAGAGGCAAGGCATCTGAGGGTCTTAGCCTTAGGCAAGGTTAGTGTTATGCTCCCCCTTTTCTACCCTCCCCGTATCCCCACCTGTGGTTGACCTCACAGTAACAATATTTTGTCATAAAGAAACCAAAGCACTCCTGATTTCAGATTTTTCAACTACTTCAAAAAACCATCTTTAAAGAAGCATCACAGTAAAACTCCTTCTGCTTTTTACTACCATGCCTTCTCTCCACTAGGATTTCACAGCAGGCTACCTAGTGTGTGGTACGTCTCCTGTGGTAAAAATGCTTCTTTTTAGCCGTGAAAACAAAAGCTTCAGCTTTGGCAGCAAGTCTGAAATGTTTTTGTGTGCATAAGTAACTGGGGAAACCTGATCTGAAGAAGAGCTAAGGCCTTATCTACACAAAATCTTTGTATCTGTACTGGTACAGTTAAAGTGGGACAATTCTCCCCTAGTGTAGATATAGTTATACCACACTGTTTGAGAAGAACACAAGGCACCTTTATACAGCATGAATGCATCTACATTAGGGTTGTATCCATAAAACTATTTTGATTAAAAAAAAATCATGCCCCATAAGTGATATAGTTATAGTGGTACAAAATCTGTGTTTAGACTAAGCCTTAGATGATGGGAGACATCTGGGAAGGAGTGGAGGGGCAGGGAGAAGACAGATCTCTGGATGCAATGAAGAAAGGCTCTTTCACTTGCTGGGGTCAGCGTGGAGTTGGAACTAGGGACTGGAGTTGGAGCCAGAGTTTGTTTTGGAACATGTACACGTGTTTCTTTTCTATAACTTAAGCTGAGACTGCCTGGCCTAGTTTACCTTATGCAAACTGGGTTTTTGTTGGTTTGTTTTTACTCCGTGTTCTTCTCTGCTTTTAATTAACATTGTTCTTATAAAGGAATCTGCTGTGGGTGTGGGGAAGTCTGTCCTCAAGGAAGGAAAGGCATTCTGCAACCATCTCTATCAAGAAGTTATGGGCAAAAGTGCCCTCTCCCAGTGTTGCAAAGGCTTTGGCAGCCAAACACCTGGTGAAACACCAACAGGACCAAGGAAGAGATGAGAGTTGTCAGTGAGGCCAGGTACATTATATTCAATGTTAAAAATATGTACCCTAAGTAACTCTAGAACGAAAATAGGTCTCTCTCAAAATGAGAAGCAGTTTAGAGAGATGTTAGGCCTGATGTTTACATCTTAAACATTAGCCCTGCAGAATATCCTGTATGATGACTTTAGCCCTATTGGGTTGCTTGAGACCAAAAAGGAGAGCGATGAGGGCATTTTTGTGTTGGTGCAGCAGCAGAAAATGAAAGCAAACAGATGGATACACCACTTTGTATGTACAGTCGAGCTTCGATTTACACTGTGGTTACATTCTTGAAAAAACACCATGCAAATAGAAATTGCATAAAAAGATACCAAGAGTCTATAGGAAATCGGGGTTAGGCTCCAGGCTCACAAGATGACCTCCCTAATTTATGCAATAGAGGTTTTATTAAAAAAATTTAATGAACGTTAAACTTGCTACTAACTTTAATGGCCCATTGTCCCCGGCAAGGACAGCTGGAGGTGGGGAGGGGAGGTGGCCCCGATCCCTCCTGCCCCATCCCTCTTGTCTCCCCTCCTCCGCCCCTGTCATTGCCCACCAAAGTCGGGGCCCACCCAAGTGTCCCGTCCTGGCTATGCCACTGATGTGCATATCTTGGCGACTGTGCTGCACTGTGTAAAAGTGAATCCATACCGTTTACAAAAATAAAGGGTCATAATTTATTGACCATGCATAACTGAAACCATGCAAAAAATTACAGTGCAACTCGAGACCCAACTGTACTTATTTTGTTTACTTTGATTTATTGAGTATTTATTTTTGTGCTCTATGAACTAATTTCTTGAGAACTGACAGATAACTTCCTGGAACATTTTCACCCCTTGTCTTACTGTAATAAGTTCCCAGAGAACACAAGATGGTCAGAAGGACTTTTTGTTCCTATTCTCCCACAAAGAATATCTTGAATTTGGATCATGACTAGAAAATCTAATAAAAGGCTAAATGAAGGAGGAAGAAAAATAGAATAGCTCTTCCTTAGAAAGATGTCCTTTTATAGCCCGTGAATATAGCACTGCTACAAGTCAGAGCTTACTAGGAGAAACAAACAGACCTCTAACCACTTGACTGCTGCTGAAATTTTCACCTAAGTCTAGGGACATACATACATGATTATACCAGGTCCATCCCAATGTTCCACTGATATCAAGGGGTGATTGATGGGCAAAGGTAGCATAACAGCAGCAGAGTTAAGCCAGGAACTACTTGCGGTACTGCTTGTTAGGCTACTTCATGAAATTCAATAACCTTGTAAACTGAAAATCAAGATCTATAACTAAAATTGCAAAAAGTAATAAATATGGATTTTTCTTTGCTTTGTGCAGAGCTGATTCAGTACTGTTCACTTATTACTCTCTATCCCCTCCACTCTTCCTACATCTCTCTCTCTCTCTCTCTCTCACACACACAGACAGTTGGCTTTCAAATGTTCTTCATGGAATTAAGTTGTAAAATAATGAAAATGATCTTGGTAAAGAGCAATATTTATAGCCTTTCATTTTTGGAAATAAAATGTATTCATTTCAATAGGTTAGTGCTAACATAGTAGATTTACCTGACTCTAGGCAGTCCTTTCAGTATTTCATCTATGCCAGAACGTTCACTTTCAAATATTGATATTAGATATTATCATTGCTGTTGTCATCAATCCAGATGTTAGCATGTATTTGGGTCTTTTTAAAAAATCTGTTTTTCTTACAATAGAAATTATAAAGAGAATTGATGAGAGGAGGTTCCGTAAAGTCTGAAGGGATGTATGAGCAAGAGGGGAAATGGCAGTTCAGGTTTCTTCTTCCTGCTCCCACCACTGTGCCTCAGCTCTGATATGGAGGGCCTGCAGTGACAGGTCAGCATTAATCTTCATTCTCTCATATATTAGAGGGACAAGGTGGTGAGGTGTTCTCTTATTCCGATGAAGTGAGCTGTAGCTCACGAAAGCTTCTGCTCAAATAAATTTGTTAGTGTCTAAGGTGCCACAAGTCCTCCTTTTCTTTCTGTTGGTGAGCGAGACAGCTTGTAAAAAGCTTGTCTCTCTCACCAACAGAAGTTGGTCCAATACCACCTCACCACCTTCTCTCTCTGATATCCTGGTACCGACACCACTACAACAATATTGCAATAACTCATATGAGCTAGAGTAGTATTAAACTGAGGGACTTATAAAACAATTATAGCCTCTGCCTTTCTTTGAAGGCAGACTGAGACAGAATCAGGCTGACACCTCCTGCCAGGACAATTACATGACATGACAATGACATGCCAAAGCATGGTCATTAGAACAGAACAAAGAGCAGATAACCCATGGTGTGAATGACACTGAGAAAGTATGCAGTGGACATAGCAGGAGGGACACAGGGCAATCTCCTCCCCTGCAGAGACACTAGGGTACACCAGTGGTGGTGGTGGTGCGGGGGTTGCTGTCCTTTTCTCTCCCAGGGCTATGACCGGTTTCCCAGTGACTATCCAGCCTTCACAAAGCTTCACAAAGTTCATTCATGCTTCATGACTTCCCCTCAGTCACTGCATTGCATGTCTTGTTTCAAAGAAAGGAATTAACCCCTTCTTTTCCTGGTGTGTAACAATACAAGGTGACAGATTAGAGACTAACAAATTTATTTGAGCATAAGTTTTCGTGAGCTACAGCTCACTTCATCAGATACATCCGATGTAGCTCACGAAAGCTTATGCTCAAATAAATTTGTTAATCTCTAAGGTGCCACAAGTACTCCTTTTCTTTTTGCGAATACAAGGTGAGAGGGGAAACTGAGTCATACCTATTATTCCATAACTATATAGCATGTTTCCCAGTTCTCCACAGTCAGAACTGTAAGTATAGAAACAGAGGTCTGAACATGTGGTTAAGGGTTAAAAGGAATGTGATCCCTTGCTCAGATTGTGCTGTGAGGAAGCTGGCTGAGGCCATTGTGGGCATGGGGAAAGCCAAACTAACTGAATAATGCCCTGCTTGATAACACAAGAATATGGAGACTGCTGCATTTTCCTTCACAAGTAGTACCACAAGACAGCTGGTGTAGCCACTGAGGGCACTGAAAGAGTCTACTGACCTGGAAGGTACCAGACACTATATTACATCTTTCTAATTATGTCTTGCTGCTTTTATCCATTTATATAGCTATCCTTTTCATTGTCTCTAACTCATTATTATTATTAGTTTCATTATAATTATTTATTTATTTATTTATTGCTGTTGTTGTTGTTTTTTATTATTTATATTTATTGCATTATTATTTTAAAAGCAGACAGAGGCTCCAATCACTATCCGGATCCTTTTGTGCTAGGTACTATACAAACACATATGAGGACACAGACCCTTCCCCAAGGAGCTTGCAGTCTAGTTTAAGACCATACAAAACCTATGAGTGTATCAAACAGTAGGAGGGAAGGGGAGAGAACAGTAATAAGAACGTTCATTTACACAGACTGACTATGTGCAAACTTTATTGTTCAGAGTCCTTTCCTAAAGATCAGTGATCCCCCAGTGGCCTTCTACACAGTCATGATCAGCTGGCCTTTTCCTAGAGTTGCTGTGACAGAAATGAGAGTTGAGGAAGGCTTTGAAAAAGGAGTGGATATTGTCTATACAAACTAGGTGTGGGGAAGATATTCTATGCATAATGGGTGGAGTAGGAGGAATCATGAAAATGCTTGTGAAAGAAGACACATGGGTGGGGTTTCTCACTGCAGTCCCTCCGGATCAGAGCTGAGGCTCAGTGGTGGGTGGGGTTTGTGCATGGTAGGTAGAAACCTGCCAAATGTCATGGAAAACCTGGTGGCTGAACTTTGTGACTTTGTCCTCACTCATAACTATTTCACATTTGGGGACAATGTATACCTTCAAATCAGTGGCACTGCCATGGGTACCCGCATGGCCCCACAGTATGCCAACATTTTTATGGCTGACTTAGAACAATGCTTCCTCAGCTCTCGTCCCCTAATGCCCCTACCCTACTTGCGCTACATTGATGACATCTTCATCATCTGGACCCATGGAAAAGAAGCCCTTGAGGAATTCCACCATGATTTCAACAATTTCCTTCCCACCATCAACCTCAGCCTGGACCAGTCCACACAAGAGATCCACTTCCTGGACACTACGGTGCTAATAAGCGATGGTCACATAAACATCACCCCATACAGGAAATCTACTGACCGCTATGCCTACCTACAAACCTCGAGCTTTCATCCAGACCACACCATACGATCCATTGTCTATAGCCAAGCTCTACGATACAACCGCATTTGCTCCAACCCCTCAGACAGAGACAAACACCTACAAGATCTCTATCAAGCATTCTTACAACTACAATACCCACCTGCTGAAGTGAAGAAACAGATTGACAGAGCCAGAAGAATACCCAGAAGTTACCTACTACAGGACAGGCCCAACAAAAAAAATAACAGAACGCCACTAGCCATCACTTTCCGCCCCCAACTAAAACCTCTCCAATGCATCATCCAAGATCTACAACCTATCCTGAAGGACGACCCATCACTTGGGAGACAGGCCAGTCCTTGCTTACTGACAGCCCCCAAACCTGAAGCAAATACTCACCAGCAACCACACAACAGAACCACTAACCCAGGATCCTATCCTTGCAACAAAGCCCATTGCCAACTGTGTCCACATATCTATTCAGGGGACATCATCATAGGACCTAATCACATCAGCCACACTATCAGAGGCTCGTTCACCTGCACACCTACCAATGTGATATATGTCATCATGTGCCAGCAATCCCCCTCTGCCATGTACATTGGCCAAACTGGACAGTCTCTATGTAAAAGAATAAATGGACACAAATAAGACGTCAAGAATTATAACATTCAAAAACCAGTTGAAGAACACTTCAATCTCTCTGGTCATTCGATTACAGACCTAAAAGTGGCAATTCTTCAACAAAAAAACAGACTCCAATGAGAGACTGCTGAATTGGAATTAATTTGCAAACTGGATACAATTAACTAGGCTTGAATAAAGACTGGGAGTGAATGTGTCATTACACAAAGTAAAACTATTTCCCCATGTTATTTCCTCCCCCTCCCCCCCACCATTCCTCAGATGTTCTTGTCAACTGCTGAAAATGGCCCACCTTGATTATCACTACAAAAGGTTTTTTCCCCCCACGTGTCCTGCTGGTAATAGCTCACCTTACCTGATCACTCTTGTTACAGTGTATATGATAACACCCATTGTTTCATGTTCTCTATGTATATAAATCTCCCCACTGTATTTTCCACTGCATGCATCCAATGAAGTGAGCTGTAGCTCACGAAAGCTTATGCTCAAATAAATTTGTTAGTCTCTAAGGTGCCACAAGGACTCCTTTTTTTGGTAATTTAATGTGCACATTGTGGGTGTTCTTTTGCATCCATTGTGTGTGGACCTTGGACTTAAAATATTTGCACATTTATTTTTTATCAGTTAATAAATACTGAAGCATTCTTTCCAAGCCATATGCTGAAATATCAAGAGTGTATCTCTGCTGGCAAGGAATACAGCAGCTGCATTGGACAAAGCATAAGTATTGTACAGAAGAGCTAACTAGTGAAATGGCACATGAATAGAATATTCTTGTAAATGTATTTGGCTACTTCAGTACATCCTGTTTATGTTTTAATCACTTTCCCTAGCAGCGTACGGACACTCCCTCTTGCTGGCTTTCTACCAGACATATTTTAATAACCAATTGCTGCATTGGTAAGCACTTTCCTGGCTCTTAGTAATTGCTCTTTGCAATACTTAAACAGGTGGCAAAGACATGCCAAATTCTATAGCCATATCCCTCGGCTGCTTAGAAATGATTTTTAAATAGATCTCACCCTTTGAGATTTCTGTTAAGTCACTATCTTCTTTGCACCCTATGTTTTTTCCTGTTCATCTCAAACCCTACTTTCTTTATATGCAACAGGCTTTAATCTTCTGGCCCTTATTTACCTTTTCCCAACCCCACTGTACCAGTGTCGAAAAGATATGAGTAAATGGAGAATCAGGAATTTCGGGGTACATCTTAATAGACCCTAGAGGACTGGTGTACTGGAACTCTACCCCACTACCTGCCTGCCCTTGGCACATCCTTTTCCACTCCCAACTCACCCGTTATACTGGGAGGGGTGGGTTAGAAACACTTGCACACTTGTGCCAGCTGAGAGCTTTTCTCCAGTGGAATTCTCTACTGGGCTAGATTATGGCCCCTTTATATCTACTGAGTGGTGCAAAAGGGCTTCACACTGTGTAAAGAATCTGGCCCATTGCTTCAGGGTAGGAGTGGCAGAAGCTTCCTAAAAGTTGAGGGGCCGCCTGCCCCCGAACCGTGGCCCTGTCCCTGTGCCCCCTCTTCCCCGAGGTGCTGCCATTTCCCCCCAATACTCTTTCCCCTGCTCACTCCTCTTTACTCCCTACCCCCCATCACTCGCCCTTACGGCTGGTAAACAGTGGGACGGCATATCCCTCCCACTTGTAAAAGTGATGAGGCCATGGCCCCAGGGTCCCTGCTCTGTTCCGGCATCCCTGCTTCAGGGTCTGATCCCTCTGGAATCGAGAATGGATAAGATTACAGATCTGTGTATCAAGGAAAGCAGACATTCCACCTATGGTGCCTTTACTGATTCTTGTTTCAATAGGATGCTGCCATCACAGGCCATTCTTCATTCATTTGCTCAGTGATATTTAGAAATTTCCACCTGTTTTCACTAGCATTTGGCATGGTATACTGAGAGCACCATTCTATATAAGCAAAAAGAAAAGGAGTACTTGTGGCACCTTAGAGACTAACAAATTTATTAGAGCATAAGCTTTCGTGAGCTACAGCTCACTTCATCGGATGCATTTGGTGGAAAAAACAGAGGAGAGATTTATATACACACACACAGAGAACATGAAACAATGGGTTTATCATACACACTGTAAGGAGAGTGATCACTTAAGATAAGCCACCACCAACAGCAGGGGGGGGAAGGAGGAAAACCTTTCATGGTGACAAGCAGGTAGGCTAATTCCAGCAGTTAACAAGAATATCAGAGGAACAGTGGGGGGTGGGGTGGGAGGGAGAAATACCATGGGGAAATAGTTTTACTTTGTGTAATGACTCATCCATTCCCAGTCTCTATTCAAGCCTAAGTTAATTGTATCCAGTTTGCAAATTAATTCCAATTCAGCAGTCTCTCGTTGTAGTCTGTTTTTGAAGCTTTTTTGTTGAAGTATAGCCACTCTTAGGTCTGTGATCGAGTGACCAGAGAGATTGAAGTGTTCTCCGACTGGTTTTTGAATGTTATAATTCTTGACGTCTGATTTGTGTCCATTCATTCTTTTACGTAGAGACTGTCCAGTTTGGCCAATGTACATGGCAGAGGGCTTGAATAGAGACTGGGAATGGATGAGTCATTACACAAAGTAAAACTATTTCCCCATGGTATTTCTCCCTCCCACCCCACCCCCCACTGTTCCTCTGATAGTCTTGTTAACTGCTGGAATTAGCCTACCTGCTTGTCACCATGAAAGGTTTTCCTCCTTCCCCCACCTGCTGTTGGTGATGGCTTATCTTAAGTGATCACTCTCCTTACAGTGTGTATGATAAACCCATTGTTTCATGTTCTCTGTGTGTGTGTATATAAATCTCTCCTCTGTTTTTTCCACCAAATGCATCCGATGAAGTGAGCTGTAGCTCACGAAAGCTTATGCTCTAATAAATTTGTTAGTCTCTAAGGTGCCACAAGTACTCCTTTTCTTTTTGCGAATACAGACTAACACGGCTGCTACTCTGAAACCTGTGATTCTATATAAGGAGATTGAAAATGTATGTATCTTCCAGAGCTAGTATACATCAGCTTGATTCCCATCATAGCCTAGCAATTTTCATGTCAGTATAACAATATAGTACAATCTTTTTCAGAGTAAACTAAAATCAATCCTCAATTAACCTAATCTATTACCCAAACCTATTACCAATCCAATTTTTATAATATTAACTGATTTACAAAGACCTCTGATTTTTTATCATTCTATTACTTGGCATTATCTTCACATATTGAAGTGCTACTAGCATTTGAACAGACCACCATGACAACCAAGAAGGAAAGAAACATCATCTGGCAAACAGACATATATTAAGCTTCCCTTTGCTGAAAATGTTTATGCTGAACAAGAAAGTTAGACTGAGTAGATAGTGTAGCACAGTATTCAGCCTGAATAATCTGAAAGACAGATTGAAGACTTCATAGGGCTATAAAAGGGTAGCCAACCTGAGGAAATAATTTTGAAACACGCAGCTATTTTAGAGACTTTTTTTGAGCACCCATCTTTGTAGCATGTAACCATTGCTATATCGTTTAATTTGCTCCAGTGGAGAGACAAACAATTTATTCTCAAGAAGTATTTTTGAGTCTTAGGGATAAGTCCTTTTTGGCAGAGATAAGTCAGCATTTTCCAGAGATGAGCTGACTTTGTCAGAGGTAAGGAAATCACCCCGACATTGCCTTACGTTTGGTGTCAGAATTTGTAAGGCCTCTTCAGCACGCAACTGATTTCCAGAAATAAAATACCATCTCTGAATAGTAAGAATTAGAAAATGAATTTCAGTTGTTGGCTATTGAGGAAATAGCACCACTCCTAAAACCCTGCCCCCTTAACAACCACTCTAAAATGAGTATGCCCCCAGAAAATGTTCAACCAATGAGCGTATTTGGGTGATGTTATACGCCGATCTTGTTTGGTATTGGCCACGTAGGTTGCTCATAGTTCTGCTTAGACTTTTGAAAATACAGTTTTCTAATAATTAGCCCAGCTTTCATGTTGATTTGTAGTTTGAAGTGAGGTTATTCTTTAAAGCAGGGTTTGGCAACCTTTGGCAACCGGCCCATCAGGGTAATCCGCTGGCAAGCTGCAAGACATTTTGCTGACGTTGACCATCTGCATACATGACCCCCGCAGCTCCCAATGTCCACGGTTTACCATTCCCAGCCAGCTGGAGCTGTGGAAAGTGGCGGCCAGCACATCCCTGCAGCCCGCACTGCTTTCTGCAGCTCCCATTGGCCGGGAATGGTGAACCGCGGCCACTGGGAGCTGTGGGGGGCCGTGCCTGTGAACCGTCAACATAAAGAAAATGTCTTGCAGCCCACCAGCAGATTACCCTGGTGGGCCGCGTGCTGAAGGTTGCCAACCCCTGCTCTAAAGAGTAATAGCAGGGACAGCGTAGTGTGGTTCCATGTTTTTTACTGATTCCATCAAATTTGCAAAACCATCCTGGGAGCTGAAAGTCAAGCTGTAGCTGGGCTCCGACAACCTCATAGTAAAAGTTCTGCAATAGAAACTTATTTAATGGTTCTGCTGACGTGTGAGTCAAAATGAGACCCAGCATAATCTCCTGTACTGCAGCTCTGTTAGCACTTGAATATCAGCTGAAGTAAAACAGGAGGGAAGACTTCTTTTTTTTTCAGAGTAGCAGCCGTGTTAGTCTGTATTCGCAAAAAGAAAAGGAGTACTTGTGGCACCTTAGAGACTAACAAATTTATTAGAGCATAAGCTTTCGTGAGCTACAGCTCACTTCATCGGATGCATTTGGTGGAAAAAACAGAGGAGAGATTTATATACACACACAGAGAACATGAAACAATGGATTTATCATTCACACTGTAAGGAGAGTGATCACTTAAGATAAGCCATCACCAGCAGCAGGGGGGGGAAAGGAGGAAAACCTTTCATGGTGACAAGCAAGGTAGGCTAATTCCAGCAGTTAACAAGAATATCAGAGGAACAGTGGGGGTGGGGTGGGAGGGAGAAATACCATGGGGAAATACCATGGGGAAATTTGTGTAATGACTCATCCATTCCCAGTCTCTATTCAAGCCTAAATTAATTGTATCCAGTTTGCAAATTAATTCCAATTCAGCAGTCTCTCGTTGGAGTCTGTTTTTGAAGCTTTTTTGTTGAAGTATAGCCACTCTTAGGTCTGTGATCGAGTGACCAGAGAGATTGAAGTGTTCTCCAACTGGTTTTTGAATGTTATAATTCTTGACGTCTGATTTGTGTCCATTCATTCTTTTACGTAGAGACTGTCCAGTTTGGCCAATGTACATGGCCGAGGGGCATTGCTGGCAAATGATGTCATATATCACATTGGTAGATGCGCAGGTGAACGAGCCTCTGATAGTGTGGCTGATGTGATTAGGCCCTATGATGGTATCCCCTGAATAGATATGTGGACAGAGTTGGCAACGGGCTTTGTTGCAAGGATAGGTTCCTGGGTTAGTGGTTCTGTTGTGTGGTGTGTGGTTGCTGGTGAGTATTTGCTTCAGATTGGGGGGCTGTCTGTAAGCAAGGACTGGTCTGTCTCCCAAGATCTGTGAGAGTGATGGCTCGTCCTTCAGGATAGGTTGTAGATCCTTGATGATGCGTTGGAGAGGTTTTAGTTGGGGGCTGAAGGTGATGGCTAGTGGCGTTCTGTTGTTTTCTTTGTTGGGCCTGTCCTGTAGTAGGTGACTTCTGGGTACTCTTCTGGCTCTGTCAATCTGTTTCTTCACTTCAGCAGGTGGGTATTGTAGTTGTAGGAATGCATGATAGAGATCTTGTAGGTGTTTGTCTCTGTCTGAGGGGTTGGAGCAAATGCGGTTATATCGTAGAGCTTGGCTGTAGACAATGGATCGAGTGGTATGATCTGGATGAAAGCTAGAGGCATGTAGGTAGGAATAGCGGTCAGTAGGTTTCCGATATAGGGTGGTGTTTATGTGACCATCGCTTATTAGCACCGTAGTGTCCAGGAAGTGGATCTCTTGTGAGGACTGGTCCAGGCTGAGGTTGATGGTAGGATGGAAATTGTTGAAATCATGGTGGAATTCCTCAAGAGCTTCTTTTCCATGGGTCCAGATGATGAAGATATCAATGTAGCGCAAGTAGAGCAGGGGCATTAGGGGACGAGAGCTGAGGAAGCGTTGTTCTAAGTCAGCCATAAAAATGTTGGCATACTGTGGGGCCATGCGGGTACCCATCGCATTGCCGCTGATTTGAAGGTATACATTGTCACCAAATGTGAAATAGTTATGGGTGAGGACAAAGTCACAAAGTTCAGCCACCAGGTTAGCCGTGACAGTATCGGGGATACTGTTCCTGACGGCTTGTAGTCCATCTTTGTGTGGAATGTTGGTGTAGAGGGCTTCTACATCCATAGTGGCTAGATGGTGTTTTTAGGAAGATCACCAATGGACTGTAGTTTCCTCAGGAAGTCAGTGGTGTCTCGAAGATAGCTGGGAGTGCTGGTAACGAAGGGCCTGAGGAGGGAGTCTACATAGCCAGACAATCCTGCTGTCAGGGTGCCAATGCCTGAGATGATGGGGCGTCCAGGATTTCCAGGTTTATGGATCTTGGGTAGCAGATAGAATACCCCAGGTCGGGGCTCCAGGGGTGTGTCGTGCGGATTTGTTCTTGTGCTTTTTCAGGGAGTTTCTTGAGCAAATGCTGTAGTTTCTTTTGGTAACTCTCAGTGGGATCAGAGGGTAATGGCTTGTAGAAAGTGGTGTTGGAGAGCTGCCTAGTAGCCTCTTGTTCATACTCCGACCTATAGACACACAACTGGAGCCCCGAACACTTCAATCTCTCTGGTCACTCGATCACAGACCTAAGAGTGGCTATACTTCAACAAAAAAGCTTCAAAAACAGACTCCAAGGAGAGACTGCTGAATTGGAATTAATTTGCAAACTGATACAATTAACTTAGGCTTGAATAGAGACTGGGAATGAATGAGTCATTACACAAAGTAAAACTATTTCCCCATGAAGAAAAGGAGTACTTGTGGCACCTTAGAGACTAACAAATTTATTAGAGCATAAGCTCTTTTTGCGAATACAGACTAACACGGCTGCTACTCTGAAACCTATTTCCCCATGGTATTTCTCCCTCCCACCCCACCCCCCACTGTTCCTCTGATATTCTTAAAAAGAAAAGGAGTACTTGTGGCACCTTAGAGACTAACAAATTTATTAGAGCATAAGCTTTCGTGAGCTACAGCTCACTTCATCGGATGCATTTGGTGGAAAAAAAAAAAAAAAAAATGTTAGTCTCTAAGGTGCCACAAGTACTCCTTTTCTTTTTGAGAATACAGACTAACACGGCTGCTACTCTGAAACCTCTGATATTCTTGTTAACTGCTGGAATTAGCCTACCTTGCTTGTCACCATGAAAGGTTTTCCTCCTTTCCCCCCCTGCTGCTGGTGATGGCTTATCTTAAGTGATCACTCTCCTTACAGTGTGTATGATAAACCCATTGTTTCATGTTCTCTGTGTGTGTGTGTATATAAATCTCTCCTCTGTTTTTTCCACCAAATGCATCCGATGAAGTGAGCTGTAGCTCACGAAAGCTTATGCTCTAATAAATTTGTTAGTCTCTAAGGTGCCACAAGTACTCCTTTTCTTCTTTTTTTTTGTCATTTAAGTCAGCAGAGAGTGACTCTGAATACAAACAGGGAATGCTGTTGTTGAAGATAATGGCGCCATTTTGGTCCTATAAAAGGTATTACCAAACCTACCTTATCTCTCACATCCTGGAACCAACAGGGCTACAACAACACTGAAAACAACTTTTTTTTGCCTAATCACTTTTCTGATCATAACTTCTCTTTAATAAAACAGTTATGTGTTTATTACATTTTTGCACAATGCCTATCAAATAACTGATGAAACTGGGTATTTGACAGTGTTACTTTTGTCTACACACCATTACTTGCTGTTAGTTGTGTTGGCAAATTTAAGAATGTATTAGCATAACATATCATTGTAATATTTAAACTGGGTTATTTTCTTTTCTTGGTTGTGTTCAAATCTGTTACCAAGCCATTATCTACAGATAATTTCTAGCACGCAATTGTGCTTATTCCATCCAACC
The DNA here is from genome assembly GCF_009764565.3 of Dermochelys coriacea. Taxonomy (NCBI): domain Eukaryota; kingdom Metazoa; phylum Chordata; order Testudines; family Dermochelyidae; genus Dermochelys; species Dermochelys coriacea. Next base: position 134,736,699 of record NC_050068.2, on the reverse strand, counting down.
CTTTATTCTGTATGGGCAACAAAGTGTGTTGTGTTGTTCCTGGGTATCTGTAAATATTTTGGTTTCTTTTCTTTCAGCATCCACAGCTGTGGAGCTTTTCTACACCTCATGAGTTTTCCACTGCTAAATCCTTGCAGAGGTGATGATGTGTTTATGCAGAATATCTGAAAGCTAATTTCATTGTTTTCAGTGACAGCCAAGAATTTCACATCATATCAGATGGGGGAATTTTCAACATATTACTGACATGTAGGTGTAAACTGTGTGAATGATGTCCAAGGTATTCCTGGTATGCAGCTCAGTTCACAGTACAATGTCAGTATATCTCTCTCTTCCTTCTTGGCTCCACTGTTTACATAAATATGCTTGGCCTCACTTCAGTTTCTCCCTTTATTTGAAACTTCTGTTTTCACTGATGCATGAGAAATGCTCGGCAAAAATGAAGCTGTGGAGGAGGCTTCAGAAAATCTGTATGTATTAAAATATTAGGGCCAGATCCTTAGCTGGTGACATAATGCAGACAATGAAGTTAGGGATTTATACCAGCTAAAGATCTGTCTCTTAAATGTCTCTGGGACCCCTCGAAATTCACTTCCTGTAAGTCACAAGAGGAGCAGTATGAAACGTGGTGGCTAGGTTTTCACATGGTTTTGTCAAGCATTTTCTTTGGCTTTGGTGCATGGACGTTTAACTAACCCAAATAGCCCAAATTTTGCTCTGCGTTTCCGGTTTAAACTAATCCCCAAAATCCTCGAGTTTCACCTGTTTTTGTTATGAGATAGCATACAAGTGCAGGTTTCACTTCCTTTAGAAGTGGCTCTGGATCCCCCTGGGGGTTTGTGCATCCTAGCCAATCTTTCATTGGCTCTGCTCTGAGTGTTCAGATTGAAATGGAGACCAACAAGGAGTAAGTTTTATGAGGTTTGGGGGGGGTTAATATAAACCTGGTCCGAAATGGCTTTGTTGTTTGGATTGTGCTTTTACTTCATTCCAGCACTACTTGTGATACAGCTTTCTCAACAAGCAACCCATCTATCTAGCTGCCTATCTCCAGTACTTGTTGGTACCATCTGGGCCTTGTGTACCATGAGAATAATCTCTCTTGCAGTATTGTGGTACTTCTATAGCAAGTTCCAGCTAAAAGCAAAAAGTGGAGTGGCTTTTCAAATGGAAAAGAACGTTGTCAAACTTCAAAAGAGGGACAAGTTTCGGGTGGGTTTGAGCTTTGTGGACTTTCAACTTTTGGTGGTGGTGGTGGTGGTAGTAGTCAAAATGCCTCTTTCAAGATCACAATAGATGTAAATAACTCTTATATTGCCCTTCCAGAAGTATTAATAGGAAAATTAATCCACTCTAACCAAAACCTGTGGTGTTAGCATGATGAATGCTAATGTTGCCATGTACTTTCTTGATTGCTGTTGTGACACTGGCAGACCAGGTCATGCTAGAGTATTCAGGTCAATTCACTGGTGTATTAGTATAGATCAAAGTAATGGTTAGGTGTATAAGAGTGTATTTGGTGTTTAAACTTCATGAAAACTAATGGGACATTGTTTTCACTTGTCTGTTATAAGGTAATAGCAAATATTTACATTGTGTATACTCCTGTAACTAAATAATCCATCAAAGAAATCTTGTGACATGCTAATGAAGGACTTTAACAGAAAATGCTAATTTCAAAGCAAGTGGTCGTTATATCTGATGGTTGGAGGTCAAAAGACTAAGTGCATTCCTCACTCACTGTCATCAAAGGAAAATCCCACTTGGGTAGCGACACTGTCAGCTTGTCTTCTGTAAGAAAAAGAAATAAGAATGGATTCAAAGAAAGATCCTTCATCTCTGGACTCTTAGAGGGAAGTGTACCAGATGCAAAGTGGAGATCCCCAGACACAATCTGGGTACCCCAAGGGGACTTTTGGTAGACTGGCCATTTATTACATCACCGCCACCATTTGGAGTTACAAACTGTGATTCACCTGTACATGTATTTTACCTGCTTTAACCTCTCAATAACTTTCATTCTTTTGCTTAGCTAATAAATTTCTAGTTACAGAGTAGCAGCCGTGTTAGTCTGTATTCGCAAAAAGAAAAGGAGTACTAGTGGCACCTTAGAGACTAACAAATTTATTTGAGCATAAGCTTTCGTGAGCTACAGCTCACTTCATCAGATGCATGCAGTGGAAAATACAGTGGGGAGATGATTTATATACACAGAGAACATGAAACAATGGGTGTTATCATACACACTGTAAGGAGAGTGATCACTTAAGATGAGCTATTACCTGGGGGGGGGTGAGGAAGAAAACCTTTTGTAGTGATAATCAAGGTGGGCCATTTCCAGAGGTTGACAAGAACGTGGGGAACAGTGGGGGGAGGGTCCTATGATGGTATCCCCTGAATAGATATGTGGACAGAGTTGGCAACGGGCTTTGTTGCAAAGATAGATTCCTGGGTTAGTGGTTCTGTTGTGTGGTGCGTGGTTGCTGGTGAATATTTACTTCAGGTTGGGGGATTGTCTGTAAGCAAGGACTGGCCTGTCTCCCAAGATCTGTGAGAGTGATGGGTCATCCTTCAGGATAGGTTGTAGATCCTTGATGATGCGTTGGAGAGGTTTTAGTTGGGGGCTGAAGGTGATGGTTAGTGGTGTTCTGTTATTTTCTTTGTTGGGCCTGTTCTGTAGTAGGTGACTTCTGGGTACTCTTCTGGCTCTGTCAATCTGTTTCTTCACTTCAGCAGGTGGGTATTGTAATTGTAAGAATGCTTGATAGAGATCTTGTAGGTGTTTGTCTCTGTCTGAGGGGGTGGAGCAAATGCAGTTGTATCGTAGAGCTTGGCTGTAGACAATGGATCGTGTGGTGTGATCTGGGTGAAAGCTGGAGGCATGTAGGTAGGCATAGCGGTCAGTAGGTTTCCAGTATAGGGTGGTGTTTATGTGACCATCGCTTATTAGTAATTTCTAGTTAATTTAATATTGAATTGGCTGCTAGTGTTGTCTTTGATGTAAGTACCAATTGATCTGGGGTGACTGGTCTCTTGGGGATGGCAGAAATCAGATGTGGTATGATTTTTGGTGTTAAGTGACAATTATCATAAATTTCAGATGGTCCGGGTGGCAAGATAGGCTGCGGAGCCTAGAGGGACTGTCTGTGACTCCATGGTGAGACTGGTATAGTGATCCAGGAGTTAACATTTGTTACTGGTTTGCTGAAATCTAGTTATAGAACATCGATTCGAGGATGAGCTCTACCACGGAGGTCCTGAGATGACTCAGGAGTCCGATTCTGGATCTACAGATCCGCCCACAGTAGGTACAGACATTTCCTGGTGGGGCAGCTGCCTGTTGGGAACAAGTTCTTTCTTTTTCCTTGCTTCTCTCTTTTTTCAGCTTCGAGGGCAAGGCGCTTCTCTGTGAAGTGGGCTCTTGTCTGTTGGAGGATGTGGCGCCATTGGGGTCGGTTGGTTTGCTCCTCCCAGCTTGTGATGTCCACATCAGTTTTCTTGACATAGGCTTTCAGTGTGCCTTTGTAGCATTTACTCTGACCACCACAGGATCTCTGACCATGGCTGAGCTGAGAGTAGAGGACTTGTTTTGGGAGGTGAGAATCTGGCGTCTGCACTTGTCCAACTCAGCAGACTTGGTGCGTAATGATCATTTCTTCAGTGCTGGTGACATTGACTTCAGTGATGATGCTAGCATCAGTGTGGTGATCTTTCCACTTGACGTGAAGGACCTTCCTGAGGTATCTTTGGTGGTATCTCTCCAGATTCTTGAGGCGCTATCGGTAGGTTACACAGGTTTTGCATCCATAGAGGGGTGTAGGGATGACAACTGTCTTATAGACCTGAATCTTGGCATCCTTCCATAGGTCATGGTCTGTGAAAACACATCAGAGCAGTTTCCAAAAGGAGACACTGGAGCACTGGATCCTTTGCTGGATCTGTCTGTCAATTTTTGCATTTTGAGAGAATTGGCTACCAAGGTAGCAGAAGTGCTTGACTATCTCTATAGTCTGTCCCTCTATGGTAATTTGTGGTGGGTCATGTGCAAGGTCTGAGGAAGGCTGATAGAGCATTTTAATCTTCTCGATATTAAGTGAAAGTCCTAGGCTTTGGAAAGCTTACCAAAGTTTATAGAACATTCCACCAGTTTGAGGTGTCTGCCCTTGTTTTCTGATAGTCTGCCCTGAGGTAGCCACTCCAGACAACACAACAACTGTATACTATCTTACATCCTTCATTTATTTGATGTCTATTGAGTTCTTCAAGGCAGGTACTTAGGGTCTGATCCAAAACCCACTGTAAACAATGGAAAGGCTCCCACTGGCTTCAATAGGTTTGGAACTAGGCCCTTATTCTGCATGTTTATCTCTAAGGTCCTAGAATGGTAAATGATATTCAAAATGACCCAAACCAAAATTTTGTAACCAAAAACTCTCCCCAGACGTAGTGGTGGGTTTTGATTGTTTGTTGTTTTGTTTCATTTTTTGTATTTGGACCCAGATTTTTCAGCTTGAGTCTTTCTCTAGTTTTGTGTGAAGGTTCCAATCAGTTGTGTGAACTAATTGTCTTTATCCCTTACTATGGGCTGCATTTTATTTCAGTTCTCTAACTCAGCTGGATTATTTTCCAGACTTCTCCCCAGTCTTGGTGTTGGCTTGACTCTAACAGACAGTGTCTAGTACAATGTTATCTTCCCTGAGTTAGTGGAATTTCCCCCAGTTAGTGGGAATTATCTCTTTGCTAATTTGGCTCACATAGTAATTCTAACCCATTTTTACAAAGGACATTTATTTTCCCTGAGATAAGCATTCTGATGTTGTGTCTGAGGTGGAACCTAATTCGAGACCCAGCAAACTTGTGTGCACCTTTTGTGGGATGAGCATGAACCTTGCTTAAAAATTCACAATAAGATTCAAATATGGAAAATGTTTTGTTCAAACAGGAACCTCCAAGGCCTGTCCTCTGAACCTGTGCAAACCAGATATCAACACACAATAATCTCCAGCTCCTTCCACCTAGACATGGATGGGTTCACACTGCTCTAGTTTTAATTGATTTGCTAACATTTTCTATTTTACTTGAACTGTGGTTGGTTTTTCTCCTCTAAGTAAATTGTTGCTACTTTATTTTTATGCTCTATTAATCCATAATATTTCCAACCTCTCTGCAGCAACCTACTCCATGGCCTCTCCCCAACACACTTTGTTAAAGTAATATGTAAAACATACTTTTGAAGAACAATTGACTTAATTCTCTAGCAAAAGAGAGGGACTCTTTAGAAATCTGTACTTGTAGCACCTTAGACAGTAACAAATTTATTTGAGCATAAGCTTTCATAAGCTACAGCTCACTTCATCAGATGCATGCAGTGGAAAATAGAGAGGGTAGATTTTATATACACAGAGAACATGAAACAATGGATGTTACCATACACACTGAAATGAGAGTGATCAGGTAAGGTGAGCTATTAATAGCAGGAAAGAAAAAAAACCTTTTGTAGTGATAATCAAGGTGGGCCATTTCCAGCAGTTGACAAGAACTTGTGAGGAACAGTAGGGGGGAAAAATAAACACGGGGAAATAGTTTTACTTTTTGTAATGACACATACACTCCCAGTCTTTATTCAAGCCTAATTTAATGGTGTCCAGTTTGCAAATTAATTCCAATTCAGCAGTCTGTCGTTGGAGTCTGTTTTTGAAGGTTTTTTTGTTATAATATTGCCACTTTTAGGTCTGTAATCGAGTGACCAGAGAGATTGAAGTGTTCTCCGACTGGTTTTTGAATGTTATAATTCTTGATGTCTGATTTGTGTCCATTTATTCTTTTATGTAGAGACTGTCCGGTTTGGCCAATTTATACTTTGGTATAAATTAACAGATGTATAGAGATTAATAAAGCCACTTTCAAGGACAACAAGGTCTGAGATGGTATTCTTTTTGTGAAAACACATAAAAAATAATGCCTTTGAAGAACAGGGTTAACAGAAACTAGGGGTCTCTAAATGAAAGAACTACTAGTCTGCATTGCCAACAGATGAATTCTCTACTTCAAGTGGAATATGACTAAGTCACTACTTTCCAGATGTCACCCAGAAAAGTACAGCATTAAATCTTAATAAGTACAAATAATCATTCTTCATATAGAAATCTCTGTGCACTCAGACACCTTTGGTAAAAAAAAAATCTAGAATTTTGCTTTAGAGAGTCTGAATTATAAGCAATAACAAGTAAAACCAAAGCTGCTAAAATTGCTATGCTTCCTAGAAAGCACCACTTTAACTCTTTATCCTGTTTTATTCCAATATAACATAAAATAAGCCCTGATAGTGGGTGGTGTATGGGGGTGGTTAGGTGTGCTAGATACTAGAAATGGAGGACCAGCATTGGAGCTGCATTAGAAGAACCCTGCAGTGGAATGCCATCCTTGAACTGATTGGTAAGGTCACTGCCCTCTCCTTCAACACCCATCTCTGCAGTAACACTTTTATCTATGAAGGCTAAGTTTATGTGCATTTATTTTTTAATTGTAGGTGTTTGATTATTTCCCTGTCCCACCAGCACTTCATACGTCACTTGTCTATTTAGTCCTCAATCCTGCAAAGACTTAAGCACATACTTCATTCTGAGCACATAATTCGTCCCGTTGGCTTTGAGAATGTGTGTAAGTCTTTGTAGGATGAGGACATTAGGTTGTCAGCTCTCAGGGCAGAGACTGTCTTTTACTATGGACTGGTCCGTATTAGGAAATTAGCTTGGCATAACTTTGTCACTCCAGGAAGTGAAAAATTCAGCCCCTTGAGTGATGCAGTTAAACTGACCTAAGTCCCGAGAAGTCTTCCATTGACCTAACTACTGGCTTTAGGGGAGGTGGAATACCTACACCGATGGTTGACATAGTTAGCATCTTCGCTGAAGGTGCAGCGGCAGCGTTTTAAGTGTACACAAGCCCTAAGTGTTTGTATGGGGCCTACCCCAATGTAGCCTCATTCCTGTCAGTGACTGGGGCCTCTGAGCACTAATAGAAAATACATACTGAATCACAATTACAGGAAATGATGATGTTTTGGGTAGAGGTGGCTCAATATCCTTTTGTAGCAGTGTGTGTGTGAAACAACTGTGAACATTAGTTTGGGACCACAAACATTTTTACAGTGTGGACTACAGTGGAGTAGAGAGAGTCTTATGGCTACATCTTCTACCATTCAGAATTGTGTGAACCACACAATTACAATTACAATGAATTACAATTGCATAGCCTGCCTCCCCTCCCAGTCACAACTGTACAGCACACCACTGCACCTATTCACAAACACACATGGTCCCTGTGGTAACTACAGCAATTGTTTACATGGGAAAGATCTACTAGGAAAGCACTTAGTGTATTTGTTAGCTTTTATTACTTTGATTTAGCAGCTGAAAACAAAACAGCTTAAATTATGTGACCAGCCAAATCAGCACAGATCAACAGTTTGGGAACCACTGAAATAGCTAGATGCATTACACAATGTGACACAGCTTTTACTTCCCTTGAAGTCTCAGGACTGTTAATTCCTTTTAAAAAAAAATTAACAATAACAACAAAGATGGTTTGCGGGTTTTCTATGGTAATTTAAAAAAAAAAAAGTGCCTGAGACTGTTCTATGGTTTGCAAGAATATTAAAATGTGCTAGTCAGAAAGAAGTGAAGACTGCAGCAGATGTTTCATGCCAACACATCCCAAGTAGATTAAATACTTTCATTATATACATTTTCTGTGAGGAATTGGCATGTTTTTCTATTTCATGCATCATCTATCTGTTGCATTGCTAGATGTGCCATGCTTCTACAACATGTCATTTTGGCCAGATTTTTTAAGTACTAAACATATGTTTTCAACTTGGGAAGCAGCTCTGAGATTATATAGCTCCTTTTCTCATCTTAAATGAAGACACTGACTGGCACAGGGTTATCCATCATCCAGAGCCATGTCATATGTATACTTTGGAAATAGTGTGTCTGGCAAAAAGTTAAATCTACAGTGTCAATGGATCAGCAGGGATCTCTGTGTAGTCTCAGCAACACAGAAAACAAGACAAACAAACCAACCATTTTCTAGCCTCTTCAATATTTTGCAGTGCTTCGTATTATTCACTCTCATGATTCATGGCTATCAATTACCTGGGTCAAATAAGTGATTTAAATGTTGGAAATTTGAGGTGCCATCTTCAGTTACAACTGCACTGATTCGAAACTAAAGTAGAACCAGTGGTTAGAGCTGACTTTCCAGCTTCTATTAACATTATCTTAATTGTTCTTTATCTTAATACTGTAAAAACCTGCTGTATGCCTATGTTCTTTCAAAAGGCATTTTAAGGATGTTTTTTGTCAGACATTTTTCAAAATCTGCAAAGGGTTATGTTTAGTGTTCAAATCCCAGCAGGAATCCCATGCCAAATAAGATACTGATTGCAATCAAAATGCAAAATTGGTCTCCAGTTCCGCATTTTTCAGAGTAGCAGCCGTGTTAGTCTGTATTCGCAAAAAGAAAAGGAGTACTTGTGGCACCTTAGAGACTAACAAATTTATTAGAGCATAAGCTTTCGTGAGCTACAGCTTACTTCATCGGATGCATTTGGTGGAAAAAACAGAGGAGAGATTTATATACACACACATAGAGAACATGAAACAATGGGTTTATCATACACACTGTAAGGAGAGCGCACAGGCAGACCCAAGTGTCTGTGTACAGCCCCAATAAATTTCAGAGTGTGTATCCAAGGCTCTGCCTATGCAAATCTGATAGACAGAGGACTTAAGGGAAGCACATTGAGACTGAAAGTCAATTAACCTAAGTTTATTCTTAATAAAGCCATTGGATTTGCATGGGTTTAACTGAGAGGAGAATTTGGTCTATTGTTGCCACCATAGATTTAAAAAAATAATAAAAATAACTGCAAAATTATCCTCTCAGGGCCATATGGAAATATTCAGCTGGTATGCTTTTCTTCCATGAGCGCTTTCCTGCATGGGAAAGCCACAGGTCCATGCTCAGAACCAGCACAAAGCTTCAGCAACCGAGAGAAAAACCAACAGTCTGAGGCACAAGCACCTGAAACAGAAATGCTGGGAACTTCCCCAGTTCAAATAATTTCAAAGTTATACACTGATATTACTAGAAAATGAAAGTTTCAGTGAAGCCTGCAGATGGATCCTTTGTCTCCTTCCCATTTCTTACCGTCCTTGCTGAGTAGAGATAAAAAGGAGAGCAAACACAAATGGTGTATTGTTATGGTGCTTTCCTTATCAGATATGTTTGTGACTAACTTGGCACACAGCAAAACAGTGCACGTCAACAGAGTATCCTAGTTCCAAGCTGTTAGCTGTCCCCTCTCTGCCCCTTGTTCCTTTCTGTTTTCCCATACACTGACACTCATCCTCCTTTTAAAGCAGCAGTGTCTGAAACACATAAAAACTTGATTAATTATATGTAGAATTTAGGCAAGACAGAAGCTAGTTTTTTGAAGTGTGGAGATAGGGAGAAACTACCTCTCTCTTTCAAACGTAAGTATTTCAGAGTTAATTGGTTAAAAAAAAAAGAGAGGAATTTATCCATTGCAATCTCAGCTATGGGACCAAGCTTGGTAGGTTGCACCTTTAACTCCCATTGATGTCAGTGGGTGTTTGAGTGCTCAGCAGCTCAGAATTGATTGCTTTAGAACCCACAAAGAAATACATGCACAGACCTTTATATTTTCTGGTGTCCCACTGAAATGAGTGGGATTTAGTGCAAGCTTCAGGCCTGTCTGTATGGATTCCTTTTCAGTACAAAGTTTTGTTTGATATCAGCTAGATCTGGGCACATGCTCCAGCAGGAATTTCACAGCTGGAGACCGGACCAGTTTACTGGTATGCTAGTTTTGCTCAAAATGGATATTAGTCTTATAAGAATATGTATAGTGTTTAAGCTCTATGAAATTCTTGTAAATTGCTGCATGCATTAATCTCACTTGTAATGTCCGTATTCCATGCTATAAAAAAATATGTGGGTTTTGCTTTATAACTTTGAAAACATTTGCTTTGAACTTGTGAACCCAGGCATGGGAATCGTCCCTCCCCCAACTCATCTTGGAGGACTATTAAAATTTAAGCAGGCCATTATAAGGCAAAAGTTTTGTCAATTGCCCCATCCTATGGAGAAGTATGTGCTGAAGGTCTCCTTAGATAGCTTTGAATGCTGATAGTGGGAAATAAAAATAGTTGACATGAAGATTTTTCATCTCTTTGCTGTTTGAACTCTCACATGATCAGATAAACCAAACTGAAGCTAGAGATCCACAAGAGATATCTCTTGGGTCTGTTCTGAAAGATACGTTGAATTGACAGATCTCTATAATTCTGTCACTCTTAGGATTTAGATGGTAACTCATTTGTGTGTATATGTTTACTTGATTTAACCTGTAAACAACTCTCATTTCTTTTTCCTAGTTAATAAACCTTTAGATAGTTATTACAGGACTGGCTACAGGCGTTGTCTTTGGTGTAAGATCTAGGGTACCAATAGATCCACAAGTACTCCTTTTCTTTTTGCGAATACAGACTAACACGGCTGCTACTCTGAAAATAGATCTAGGGTAAATGACTGGTCTCTTGGGACTGGAAGCAATCTGAATATGGTGTGATTTTTGATGTAAGTGACCATTTATCACTAAATCCAGTCTGCCTGGGTGGCAAGAGAGACTAGAAGTCTAACTCTATGGTGAGACTGTTATAGTGCTCCAGTTCACATTTGTTACTGGCTTGGTAAAATCTAATTATGGAACACACCACCAGTGTGGGGTGTCTGCCGAGTTTTTGACAGTTTGTCCTGAGATAAGAAAAGGAGTACCGGTGGCACCTTAGAGACTAACAAATTTATTAGAGCATAAGCTTTCGTGAGCTACAGCTCACTTCATCGGATGCATTTGGTGGAAAAAACAGAGGAGAGATTTATATACACACACACAGAGAACATGAAACAATGGGTTTATCATACACACTGTAAGGAGAGTGATCACTTAAGATAAGCCATCATCAGCAGCGGGGGGGGGGGGGGGGGAGGAGGAAAACCTTTCATGGTGACAAGCAAGGTAGGCTAATTCCAGCAGTTAACAAGAATATCAGAGGAACAGTGGGGGGTAGGGTGGGGGGGAGAAATACCATGGGGAAATAGTTTTACTTTGTGTAATGACTCATCCATTCCCAGTCTCTATTCAAGCCTAAGTTAATTGTGTCCAGTTTGCAAATTAATTCCAATTCAGCAGTCTCTCGTTGGAGTCTGTTTTTGAAGCTTTTTTGTTGAAGTATAGCCACTCTTAGGTCTGTGATCGAGTGACCAGAGAGATTGAAGTGTTCTCCAACTGGTTTTTGAATGTTATAATTCTTGACGTCTGATTTGTGTCCATTCATTCTTTTACGTAGAGACTGTCCAGTTTGGCCAATGTACATGGCAGAGGGGCATTGCTGGCACATGATGGCATATATCACATTGGTAGATGCGCAGGTGAACGAGGTGAACTTTGTGACTTTGTCCTGACCCATAACTATTTCACATTTGGTGACAATGTATACCTTCAAATCAGCGGCACTGCGATGGGTACCCGCATGGCCCCACAGTATGCCAACATTTTTATGGCTGACTTAGAACAACGCTTCCTCAGCTCTCGTCCCCTAATGCCCCTACTCTACTTGCGCTACATTGATGACATCTTCATCATCTGGACCCATGGAAAAGAAGCTCTTGAGGAATTCCACCATGATTTCAACAATTTCCATCCCACCATCAACCTCAGCCTGGACCAATCTACACAAGAGATCCACTTCCTGGACACTACGGTGCTAATAAGCGATGGTCACATAACCACCACCCTATATCGGAAACCTACTGACCGCTATTCCTACCTACATGCCTCTAGCTTTCATCCAGATCATACCACTCGATCCATTGTCTACAGCCAAGCTCTACGATATAACCGCATTTGCTCCAACCCCTCAGACAGAGACAAACACCTACAAGATCTCTATCATGCATTCCTACAACTACAATACCCACCTGCTGAAGTGAAGAAACAGATTGACAGAGCCAGAAGAGTACCCAGAAGTCACCTACTACAGGACAGGCCCAACAAAGAAAACAACAGAACGCCACTAGCCATCACCTTCAGCCCCCAACTAAAACCTCTCCAACGCATCATCAAGGATCTACAACCTATCCTGAAGGACGAGCCATCACTCTCACAGATCTTGGGAGACAGGCCAGTCGTTGCTTACAGACAGCCCCCCAACCTGAAGCAAATACTCACCAGCAACCACACACCACACAACAGAACCACTAACCCAGGAACCTATCCTTGCAACAAAGCCCGTTGCCAACTCTGTCCACATATCTATTCAGGGGATACCATCATAGGGCCTAATCACATCAGCCACAATATCAGAGGCTCGTTCACCTGCGCATCTACCAATGTGATATATGCCATCATGTGCCAGCAATGCCCCTCTGCCATGTACATTGGCCAAACTGGACAGTCTCTACGTAAAAGAATGAATGGACACAAATCAGACGTCAAGAATTATAACATTCAAAAACCAGTTGGAGAACACTTCAATCTCTCTGGTCACTCGATCACAGACCTAAGAGTGGCTATACTTCAACAAAAAAGCTTCAAAAACAGACTCCAACGAGAGACTGCTGAATTGGAATTAATTTGCAAACTGGACACAATTAACTTAGGCTTGAATAGAGACTGGGAATGGATGAGTCATTACACAAAGTAAAACTATTTCCCCATGGTATTTCTCCCCCCCACCCTACCCCCCACTGTTCCTCTGATATTCTTGTTAACTGCTGGAATTAGCCTACCTTGCTTGTCACCATGAAAGGTTTTCCTCCTTTCCCCCCCCCCTGCTGCTGGTGATGGCTTATCTTAAGTGATCACTCTCCTTATAGTGTGTATGATAAACCCATTGTTTCATGTTCTCTGTGTGTGTGTATATAAATCTCTCCTCTGTTTTTTCCACCAAATGCATCCGATGAAGTGAGCTGTAGCTCACGAAAGCTTATGCTCTAATAAATTTGTTAGTCTCTAAGGTGCCACCGGTACTCCTTTTCTTTTTGCGAATACAGACTAACACGGCTGCTACTCTGAAACCTGTCCTGAGATAGGCACTCATGGTCATGACCCTCTCCAGACAGAGTGACACTAGTACTTATCCTCTCCATATGAATCCACGGAACCACAATACATGCGCATCACAGCTCAGATAGTCCCATAGTGAATGGGGCTTCTTGCATAATTATCGCCAACCATTTTGATTATAAAGAAATTATGGCTACAATATAGAAATTAAATGATCCAGAAGTACAGAAGTTGAAAGGAAAAAGAACAGGCATTATAATTATGTGTATATAAGGTAGCTATACAAAGATGTTAACATTGATGGGAAGCAGGATTAATATATAGCCCAAAGTTTATCTGCTTTAGGTGGGGAAAATGTTGAAAGTACTTAGATATATAGAAGGCCCTGTGACAAACTCTAGGCAACCTTTGCAAGAATTAAAATTCACAATAACCAAAACCTTAGGCTATGTTTATACGACCATCTATATCAGCAAAACTTATGTCACTCAGATATGAATATTCCACCCCCCTAAGTGACATCAGTTATGCCGACATTAGCTCTAGTGTGCACAGCGCTATGTCAGTGCAAAAAGTGAGAGAGCTTTGGAGTCTGGTGTCCACTAAAGAAGCTTGGGGCTGTAAGCTACGAAATGGATCCTTTTTGTTCCTTTTGCATTGAGAGACATAGGACTTTGTACCTTCCTTGTAAGTAAACAAGATTTCATCAAAGAAAATATCAGACTCCAACAATTTCTACTTCCAACTGGAACATCCCCAGAGCCCCAAACTTTGACTAGTCATTCAGGTACAAAAGCAGGTAACAGTTGGTTAAATCCACTGCCAATATGCATGGGTGAGAGGTGAGTCATTCTCAACATCAACAGTAATTCTGTGTTTCATTTGTTTGTTTGCTCCTTGTTACTCAGTACAGTAGCTCACTTGAAAAAAGCTTAGTGCTGGAGCTTCTTCCCTTGCTTCCCTAAAGCGATGAAGCAAGGGAAGAACCAGCTGGCTAGTTTCTCAGAATTTGTTTGAGACTGCAGGAACAGTTCACATCTTATTTAGGTCTCTTCCAGAACAAAAGTGGTTTTAGGGACTTTTCCTAAACAAGAGTAATTTACAGGATGCTTACTGTAAACTGCTAAGTAAATAATGTGACTAAATCAGGGATTATCAGCAGCTGTATGCTTTCACAGATAAGACTGAGATATTTTGGTCTTTGAACTTTAATGTGTTTTACAGACTTACCTAGCCTCTTTTGTTTTACCTACCACTGCATTTTTACATTGGTGTTTACTCAGACCTGGCTTACACTACACACTTATGTTGACCTAATAACATCTGTGTCAACACTAGCAAGTCCCTTCCACCCATGTAACTCGCCTGCTATGTCAATTTAAATACTTCACCTCTGGGAGAGGCGTAGCACTTAATTCGACCTACTTAGATCAATGTGGTGGCAGTGTAGACACTGCGTTGCTTACGTTGACTTAACTGGCCTCCAGGAGCTATCCCATAATGCTCCACTGTGACCACTCTGGTCACCATTCTCAACTCTGCTGCCTCCCCAGCCAAGTAAACAGGAAACAGCCCTTTCCCTATTAAAGGACCGGGAACTTTTTAATTTCAATTTCCGGTTTGTTCGGCATGGAGAGCTCGCCTGCCCAGCAGATCAGTCCAGCTCCAAATGCATTGCAGCCGAGAGCACACAGGAGGTGGTGGATCTTCTGGGTCTGCGGGGAGAAGAGGCTGTGCAGGCACAGCTCCGATCCAGCTGAAGAAACATAGACACATAGAGCAGATTGCGTGGGGGAGAAGGCCTACGCCAGGAACGCGCAGCAGTGCCGTGTCAAAATCAAGGAGCTGCGGCAGGCATACCGGAAAGCACAGTGGGGGCAAGCAGTTGCTCTGGTTCAGCACCCCAGACATGCTGCTTTTACAAAGAGCTGCATGCGACTCTCAGCGGCAGCCCCACCACAACCTCCCAGAGCAGCATGGGTACCTCTGAGGAGTCAAAGTCTCCAGCCACCGCAGGCAACACAGAGGAGGAGTCTTGGATGAGGAGAAGAATGGGAGACAGGCAAGTGGGGGATCCATTGTCCCGAAGAGCTAGGAGCTGTTTGTAATCCCACTCGCAGCACAGCAGCATGGTTGAGTGTGATGCCGGGGAAGGAACTGCTGGGGAATAGGCCATTCCAAATAATATTTGGGGATCACATGTTCTTATAGGCTAGTTTTTATTTTTAAAAAGCCAGTTGAGAAAGAGTGGCTATTGCCTTCCTAGTGGCCACACCAGCGAGACAGAGGGTGCCCTGAGAAAAAGAGTGTTTATGTGCACAGGCATGTTCTCGGAATCCTCCATAGAGATCTCCAGGAAACTTTCCTGGAGGTACTCTGCAATCCATTGTAGAAGGTTTCTCGAGAGAACTGCCTTATTTCTTCCACTGCGATAGGACACTTTCCCACACTGCTCCAGTATTAATTCAGCTGGTCTCATTGCAGCACACAGCATAGCAGCATAAGGACCCGGTAAGTACCCAGACGCATAGGTGCCAACTTCATGGGTGCTTCAGGGTGCTTAGCACCCACCAATAGCCAAGCTCCCGTCCCTTCTTCACTTTGCCTCCCGCCTGCTGGCGCCACTGCCGATCAACTCCTTCCCCTCCCTCCCTGCACCTTCCACCTGCTGCAGATCAGCTGTTCTGCAGCGTGGAGGAGGCACTGGAAGGAAGAGGGAGGAGCGGGTGGAACTGGGAGGGAATGGCCAGGGTGGGAGTAGAGTGGGGGCAGGAAGAGGCTGGGGGGGATGAGGCCTGGGACTGAGTGGGGGTTGAGCACCCCCAGGGAAAGGTGGAAGCCAGTGCCTGTGCAGACGCTCGCAGTAGCTGTTTCCTTGCCGACTCTGTTACCGTCAGGTGCATGATATCAGCTAGGATCACCTATGGGAGACAGCATTCCAACATCTCTATACTCCGCCTCCCCCTTCACACACGTTCCACTAGGCAAGGGGGGACAATGCAATATCCCTTCCACTCAGCCCCGGGGTAGGGTGCCAAGAACAACAGTTGCACACATGATGATGTATGACAGGCCAGGCCACTGTACTTTTCAAGACAAAATGAATGTATCCTCCCTCCCAATTTTATTCCACTGTCTTTCCAAGGTTTAATTATTTGTCAGATCTTTCAGGATTTATATATGTGTGCAATAAAAGTCCATGTCTTGAAAATGAAATCATCTTTATTAATTCAAAGCGTGGGGTGAGGGGAAAGGGGAGGGATAGGGAAACTAAGGCATGGGGCTATGCACAAGAAAGAAACATAGCGATCACAGCAAGCAGTGATCACAGAAAAGCAGCACACATTACTGTGGGTCATCACTAAAATGGGTTTTCAAAGCCTCCTTGAGCTGCATTGCTCTCCACTGAGCTCTTCTTTTAGTCCTGGTATCTGACTTCTCACAATTAAGCAGACAGCCTATACGCCTCCACACCCCACCCCTGTGGAAACGTCTCTCCCTTTGCTTCACATGTATTTTGAAGCACACAGCAGGCAGCTATAACCATGGGGATTTTTTTTCATTGAGGTCTAATCTAGTGAGCAAACCCTTCAAATGGCCAAAGGCACATTCAACCGCCATTCTGCACTTGCTGAGCCTATTGTTGAACCAATCCTTGCTTCTGTCCAGGTGTCCGGAGTACAGCTTCATGAGCCATGTGAGTAAGGAGTAGGCTGTGTCTCCCAGGATCGCTATTGGCATTTCAACATCACCAGTGCTGATTTTGCTGTCAGGAAAGAAAATCTCTGCTTGCAGCTTTCTGAACAGACCTGTGTTCTTAAAGATGCACCTTCCCAGACCATCCCAAGTTGATATTGGTAAAACAACCCGGTGATCCACAAGCGCTTGCAACACCATAGAAAAGCATCCCTTTCTGTTTATGTACTCTTTGGCAAGGTTGATTGGTGCCATTTATTGCCCTGCCACAGTTAGGGAACCCCACTGCAACAAAACCATCTGGTATGTTCTGCACACTGCCCAGAGTCACTACCCTTCTTGGTGGAAGGCAATTAATGGCCCTGCACCCTTGGATCACAGCAACCCCCATGGTGGATTTACCAGCTCCAAACTGATTCCCACGTAACGGTGGCAGTCTGGCGTTGTAGGCTTCCACACAGCAATGGCCACTCGCTTCTCCGCTATCACAGCAGGTCTCATTTTAGTGTCACTGTGCTGGAGGGCTGGGAAGAGCTCCACACACTGTTCCTGGAAAGTGACCTTGCACACACAAAAGTTCTGCAGCCACTGCTTGTCATCCCATAGCTGCATAACAATGAGATCCCACCCGTCAGTGCTCATTTCTCAGAACCAGAACTGGCACTCCACCATGTTCAGCTACTGCACAACTGCCAACTGTAACAGGGAATTTTTTCATTCCATGGCTTCCAGCAGTGCTGCTTGAAGGACATTGCCATGTTCTATGTGGCAGATCGTCTAGCAGCTCTGGAAACACTGAAGGATAAGATGTGTGGTGTTTGCAACACTCATCAAAATAGTGCACAGCTGAGTGGGGTTCACGCTTCTCTGGGGATGGAGTACGCGCAGCTATGCTAGTCTTTTGAAAAAAAGGGTGTGAAATACCATGGGCTTCAGATGAAAACAGGGGAGGGAAAAAACTGCATCTTGGGATGTTAAAGCCATATTCCCAGTCACCCCTGCAAGAATGTCAAACATTTTACAGAAGTCTAAATAAATTACATCAATACTATTCAATCTCATCAAAAAAAAAAGATAGCAATTTAGTTTGATAGGATCTATTTTTCCATAAATCCATATTGATTGGCATTAAATATATTACCCTGTTTCAATCTTTATTAATCATCCCATATCAGCTGCAGCATTATCTTGAATTGGATCAATGTCATACTGACAGACCTATGATTACCAGGATCATCCTGTTTACTCTTTTCAAATATTGGCACAACTTTAGTTTTCTTCTAGACTTTGGAACTTCCCTGGTGTTCCAAGACTTATTTAAATAAACATTAATGGTCCAGTGTGCTCCTCAGCCAGCTCTTTTAAAACTCTTGGACGCAACTTATCTGGACTTCCTGATTTTAAAATCTCTCATTTGGGGACATGCTGTTATCATCCTGAGATACTAGTGGAATGGAAAGTGTGTTATGATATGACTACATAATCTGTTTTCTTCACAAATGCAGAACAGAAATATCTGTCTTTTCTGCATTATTATTGATAATTATAGCATTGCTATCTAGCAATGTACCAATACAATGATTAGGATTCGTTTTGTCCCTAATATACTTTAAAAAACCTCCTTCTTATTGTCTTTAATGCTGCTGGCTATAGATTTCTCCTTGTGTCCCTTCGCTTTCCTTACCAATTTCCTACAATTCCTAGTTTCTGATTATATTAATTACTATCAATTTCCTTTTTTCTTCCATTTTATATTTCAAAACTCTTCCTCCTCAATAGGCAAAATTGTGACTTGAATTATATACTATCCATATTGTGAGTAACAGTGTGAGTGGAGCAGGAGAGCAGTCTCTGTAGGTTATTTCTCCATTTTCATGAACAAATTGGCAGGAGTGGGTGGGGCCTTGATTCTGCCTCCACAACTTGCTAGCCAGAGCAGCTGAGCTGGAGAGTCCTACAGCTGGTTCAGATTACTTCCCCCACATCTATTACTGTAGCAGCCCAACTACACAGTGCCTCTTACTTGAACTTGTTTGAGTAAAGTCACAATCTAGCCCCAGGTTTAATGGGAGGTTCAGAATTGGGATTTTTGATTTGCTCATTATAGAGATAAGCAAGCACCAGGTGCAACATTTGGATACTGACAAGAGTTTCAGTGTTTAACCCAAATAACCTCCAAATTTGGAGGCTTCTTGGATCAGGATTTTGGTTCAGGCCTTCCACTACCATCTTAGCCCAAAGCAATTTCTTTCCCTGAACTGTGAAAAATTGATTTGGGCATTTTTCACTTGCAAAACAAAGTTTTAATTGTTTAGAATGTTTTACATTTGTACAACTGAAAAATGGCTTTGTTTTTAAAACTGAAATTCTGTAGACCACAAATCCAAAATAGGAATTTATTCCCTTTAGGTTTTGGGGGGAAATCACAATATTGTATTTACAAATGCAATTTATTGACTATGCTCCTCATTTTTCCTAAATACAACCTTTTAGATTTTTAGCATGTGCATTTTAGTTTTTGTGGCTGGCAGCTGGATCAATAGAATATCATTATGGAGTATCTGATCAGTGATCTACATGCTAAGAAGGATTTATGTGAGAGACTATTACAGCTTAAGCTTCAGTAAACAAACATAACATGGGACATATGTAACAGATATTCTCTAAATAAGAACATGGTCAAAATATGATAAACCGTAACAGTAGCTTTCCATTACAGTATTCTGTTGGGAAACTAATACATATAATGTCCAAACCAAAGTACCTATTTAATCAGGTAAATAAAAATCCTTTTAAATGCAGCTAAATATGTATTACATTGATCCTAAGTACATATTTTCATGAATTACATTCAGCTGACTGAAATATCAAAACAAAAGGTGCCATTCTGGTCTATGCCTAATTTATCTACTTCAGTGATAAAAAGACTTTCTTTTTTCCTTCACTTTTTGAAGTTTAAATCACAAACCCCAGAGGAATTCACAGGGGAAGAAACCCCTCTATATTTAAATATTGCAAAAGCCAAGAATTCAAAGGGTACACTTAAGCCAATACTCCTTTCTGATTCTTGTCATTATGCCCCTGTCTTTGGTTGTCTCTCTGTTTTCCACAGATGTAGCATCGATCTAAGATTTGAATATCCTGGCTTTCATGGTTTGTATCAAGTTATAAATGTGATCCAAACTCCTTTCTTTGCCTCTGAGATGCAGACACCAGGAGCTTTGATTTCCTTAATTTAATTTTCTATTCTTTTTGGGTACACTGGGAAAGGTGGACTAGTTCTGAGCTCATCAAATGTAATCACAATACAGTGATGCATGGTTGTGATTTTGTTGTTGCTGGTACCAGTTCTATTCTCAAGAGCTTTCACCGAGCCAGGTAACAGATCATTATTTACAGTTTGATCTTTAATTACTTGCTATGTACTTGATTCTATTTCTGCATTCTGCATCCAAAGAGCTCAACCCTGAAGTTGCTAAACTCCCTGGCCATCATCCAGCAAAGTATTTAACCATGTGCTTAACACTGAACACCTGAGTAGTCCTGTGCACGTCAGCGCAAAAGTGTTTTCATGGATCAGAACCAGAGCACTCAGCAACCTACAGGATTGAGTCCATAGTGAGGCTCAGTTAGTTTTACAGGGGAAAATATGGAAGAAAATCATCCTGTTTTGTAAGCACTCAGAAGGCAGGTGCAGCCCTTCTGTTAACTGTTGGCCTGATTCAATGCCCACTGAAGTCAAACTTAGCGGGGTTTGCATCAGGCCCTGTATAATTAGCTAGGCAATCCTGTGACTTGTCAGGCTTCTGGAAATAAGTAGGGTGATATCCTCAGCTATATTCAGGAAATAAGTAGGGTGATTTCAGGGTGTTTCTATGGTACTGCCTTTGTTACACTGCCCCAGGGTATATTCACTGTATGCTAAGAGCCAGATCCTCAGCAGGTGTAATTTGGGACAGCTCAGTCAAAAAAGTCAATAGAACAACACTGATTTACATCAGCAGAGGATAAAAGAAAAGGAGGACTTGTGGCACTTTAGAGACTAACAAATTTATTTGAGCATAAGCTTTCGTGAGCTACAGCTCACTTCATTGGATGCATTCAGTGGAAAATACAGTGGGGAGATGATTTATATACACAGAGAACATGAAACAATGGGTGTTATCATACACACTGTAAGGAGAGTGATCACTTAAGATGAGCTATTACCGGGGGGGGGGGGTGAGGAAGAAAACCTATTGTAGTGATAATCAAGGTGGGCCATTTCCAGCAGCTGACAAAAACGTCTGAGGAACTGTGGGGGGTGGGGGAGGGGAAATAACATGGTGAAATAGTTTTACTTTGTTTAATGACCCATCCACTCCCAGTCTCTATTCAAGCCTAAGTTAATTGTATCCAGTTTGCAAATTAATTCCAATTCAACGGTCTCTCCTTGGAGTCTGTTTTTGAAGTTTTTTTGTTGAAGGATAGCCACTCTTAGGTCTGTAATTGAGTGACCAGAGAGATTGAAGTGTTCTCCAACTGGTTTTTTAATGTTATAATTCTTGACGTCTGATTTGTGTCCATTTATTCTTTTACATAGAGACTGTCGAGTTTGATCAATGTACATGGCAGAGGGGCATTGCTGGCACATGATGGCATCTATCACATTGGTAGATGTGCAGGTGAACGAGCCTCTGATAGTGTGGCTGATGTGATTAGGCCCTATGATGGTGTCCCCTGAATAGATATGTGGACAGAGTTGGCAACGGGCTTTGTTGCAAGGATAGGTTCCTGGGTTAGTGGTTCTGTTGTGTGGTGCGTGGTTGCTGGTGAGTATTTGCTTCAGGTTGGGGGACTGTCTGTAAGCAAGGACTGGCCTGTCTCCCAAGCTCTGTGAGAGTGATGGGTCGTCCTTCCACTGAATGAAGTGAGCTGTAGCTCACGAAAGCTTATGCTCAAATAAATTTGTTAGTCTCTAAGGTGCCACAAGTCCTCCTTTTCTTTTTGCAAATACAGACTGACAAGGCTGCTACTCTGAAACCTTTCAGCTCTGTGTGTATCTGGCTATGCCTCTCACAATATGGCCGCTAATGTGACTCACTCCAGGATGATTATGTTGCAATTTCAACCAGCTGCTACTTGGACTTGGAAGCCTTGGTGAGGCTTGTCTCTGTAATAATTCTGCATTTGGTAACCTTGGTGATGCGAGTATATTCAGTGATTCTTCTGGCATGGATACACAATTCTTTTCCCCTTATCTATTCCTTGAGGAATTGAGTTTTCACCTTTTTCTCCTGTACCAGCAGGTGGCCTGTCACATCTGATATTTCAAGTAAATCTTAATGATTCCTCCATTTTTTCTAACTGTTCATTTCTACAATATAGGATTGTGGTTCTGCCCTGAAGTTAAAATGACACTTACTGGTGTCCAGTTGTTGTTGTCACTTGTCCTATGGACTTCCTGCTGAGCTGTCAGCCTGAACAGTGGTTTTTCGTCTGTCTTTCCAAAGTAACATTTTTGTTCCTTTGCCTTTTGTCCAGTATTTGTAAGCCTGGTGTTTGTTCAGTAGTTTGTTCAGTGTTCTTATGGAAAGTAAAGTCCTTGTTTATGTGTCCATTAATAGCCGTGCTGGAAAAGCTACTTCTACTGGCAATATCTGAAATCCAACAGAACTAGAAAGGAATCTTCTTCATGTTTTGCCTCCTTTAAGATATTTTTCACTTTCAGCCATCCTGTTCCTCTGGAGATGTTTCAGTGAGGCAGGTTACATACAAACTTCCTTAGCAAATTCCCAAAATTTTCCACTTGAGAACTGGGGTCTATTGTCAGTAACTGGAACCTCTGATATTCCATTCCTTGCTTGTTATGATTTGATAATTCTACTGCTTAAATATGGCATAGGCTAGGCAGAGTCCCTTCTGCCTTCTCTGTTTCTAGCCAGTCCTGCTTACGTGTTGTGATGGTCTGCCCCCCGGCTCAGACAAGCACACCTCACCCTTAAATACAATCTCTTTCGTCTTGCCACATGCCCCAACTGAAAAGATGCAGGTCTCGCTGATGCCCCTGTGTAGAAAATGCATTGTTCCATGGGGGTGTCTGTTGAGAGATAATCCAAGTTGATGACTCCAGATTACTCTGTGGTGGCTTCTCAGTGAAGATCCTCCTTCCAGAAAGCATTAAGTTCTTTTCCCAGGTAGGACACCTGCCTGGAATGCATTTCAATATCCTGCCTTGGGGAAAGTTAGACGTTGTTCAGTACATAATATAAAATGGAGTTCATGGAGCAACATGGAGTTCTTATTTTGACACAGATATATCCCACTGGGTCACACAATGTCACTTATGGGGTCCAAAGCCCTCTGAAGTCAATGGAAAGATTCACATTAATTTCAGTGAGTTTTGGACAGGGCCTTAAAGTCTGAATTTGTATTTTACTAATTTCACTAGGTCTTCAAGGCAATGTTTACACTCTGAATTTTTTTCATAAAATTTCCCAACCTAGCAATCACAGAGGCAGCTCCAAAGATGATGACAACAGTGGGAGTGTTAATGCAGTAAAGTGACCAGCATTTTAACCACCAAAAAGGGGAAAAAACCAACAACCCTCATTCCATTTTCCCAGGAGAATCTGGAAAAAGTGCAGAGCACAGAATTATTTTGCTCATATGATCAAAAATCAGCTCAGTATCAATGCTACAGGGGATTTCTGATTAAATGATTTAATCAGACCAGTTAGGAAGCTTATATAAAGATAAATTAACAAGTGTGTAGGTCCAATTGTCCCAGCCTGATCTATACTCCGACCTCTGCACATAGACATCCCTCCTGCCCACACATGGGGGTGATAGTCTAGACTTGTTAGTCTCTAAGGTGCCACAAGTACTCCTTTTCTTTTTGCGAATACAGACTAACACAGCTGCTACTCTGAAACTCTCTTCTATGAAGTGAGCTGTAGCTCACAAAAGCTTATGCTCAAATAAATTTGTTAGTCTCTAAGGTGCCACAAGTACTCCTTTTCTTTTTGAGAATACAGACTAACACAGCTGCTACTCTGAAACCAGTCATATGAAGGGGATTCTATGTCAATCTTTGGGGAGGGAAAGATCCAGTTGTGTTTTGTGTATTGTCATAGAATCATAGAATCATAGAATATCAGGGTTGGAAGGGACCCCAGAAGGTCATCTAGTCCAACCCCCTGCTCAACGCAGGACCAAGTCCCAGTTAAATCATCCCAGCCAGGGCTTTGTCAAGCCTGACCTTAAAAACCTCTAAGGAAGGAGATTCTACCACCTCCCTAGGTAACGCATTCCAGTGTTTCACCACCCTCTTAGTGAAAAAGTTTTTCCTAATATCCAATCTAAACCTCCCCCATTGCAACTTGAGACCATTAATCCTCGTTCTGTCATCTGCTACCATTGAGAACAGTCTAGAGCCATCCTCTTTGAAACCCCCTTTCAGGTAGTTGAAAGCAGCTATCAAATCCCCCCTCATTCTTCTCTTCTGCAGACTAAACAATCCCAGCTCCCTCAGCCTCTCCTCATAAGTCATGTGCTCTAGACCCCTAATCATTTTTGTTGCCCCATCGCTGCAGAGTAGAATATTCTAAAAAGCTAATACAGGCTCTGATGGTGTGGTAAGGAGATGGGGTGGGGCATGATTTCCCATGGGCAATACGGAAGCACAGGGCTTACCATTGGATTCCCGGGATCAACAGTTTCTGCAGGACAGACCTCCTGCTTCTTCTGCAGGGAAGCTAATCCCTGCTCCTCAATTGAATGATCTGTGAGGGAAACCTGGAGCTATCCTTCCTTGCTCCTCCCACAGGGTTCCTTTAGATAGGGAATCCATGTCTGACTCTACAGGAAGGATTCAGGTTTCTCAATGGGAGGGTGTAATGTGGCCCCACGTGCCTCAAAGTTGCAAAGGATTCACCTGTTTGAATGTGAAGATATAAAAATACCTGTGAGTGAGCCGGGAATACTTCCTCGGCATGTTTAATGCCTATTGCAATGTTAGCTGGAACCAGCACTTCAGATGGCCCATATTGGGGACTATGTACAGTATTAAAAGAAAAGGAAAGAGTTGGATATGTAATTTCAAACAATTTGCCACATGTGGTGAGTGTAGCCAAGCAGAGCTGCTGCTACTAAACATTCCGAGTCTGGTGACCCTGAAAAATGAACAGAACAATTGTATTTATTTATGTATTTATTCTTTTTGTGAACTTGATGGTAAGAAAAGGACAAGGGTACCAGGTACCAAGCCTGGAGCTGGTGAAAGTTGAGGGCGGGATGAGATCAGGCTTCATTCTCTACTCACCCACACCAGTGCAACTCTACTGACTTTAGTGATATGAAAGAAAAGGAGTACTTGTGGCACCTCAGAGACTAACAAATTTATTTGAGCATAAGCTTTCGTGAGCTACAGCTCACTTCATCGGACGCATCTGATGAAGTGAGCTGTAGCTCACGAAAGATTATGCTCAGATAAATTTGTTAGTCTCTAAGGTGCCACAAGTACTCCTTTTCTATTTTGCGAATACAGACTAACACGGCTGCTACTCTGAAACCTTTAGTCATATGAAACCTCTGTTACACTGGCATAAGGGAAAGGAGAATTAGCCCCTTTGTCTGTAGTGGGGCTGCAGCCAGATATTGAATGAATCTGAGCATCTGGCCAAAGAACCACACTGACATTTACTACAGCGGAAAAACTGGCTGGCTCACATTCTCTTTCCCTAGCTAAAGGAAAGAGGATGCCTAGGCCGAGAGCTTGTGGAGGGGAGACATTTAAGAGGGGAAACAATCACATTTTTCTCCTTGAGTTTCTATTTTCCTTGTCTGAATAATGATCCTTCAGTATTTCCCCAGAAGGGATATCACTTTCATAGGGATGTTATTGCCAAATATCTATCTTCAATGTCGAACGCTCCCTGAGCAGAACACATATAAACAGAGTGCTGGATATGAAGTGATGCTGATAGCCAGAAGCTGATAATGAAAGTGTTCTTTCAGGATCTTATGTAAGCTAGGGTGTTTGGCTGAACCTTTTTCCACTGAGATATCTGAGTGTGCATCATTGTTATGGCCCTAAATGAATCAAAAATATTAGCTGATAGAATTAATTCTTATATTTGTATTCTCTGATGTCTGATGTGTGTATTGTTAGTTGCCTCCACCCAGTGAATATTTCAGCTGACTACTGCAATAGAACACTTTTATAATAGCTAATTCCCCTCCCTCCCTACTCCTCCTCTGGCCCCTTCACTCGCTTTAGTTAAACACAATGAATTAACCCCTGGCTCACAAGTGACCCTTCCCAAAATACTGCTGAAATCAAATTCACCACTTGACCACCACATGTTATGCTGCATGAAACTGCAATATGCTATGAAGATGCTGGATGGTCCTCCTGTGGACATGCTGCAAGCAGGTTCCACTTTTCTAGTTATGTGCCATTTCTGCTGCTGCTTCTATAAGAATAAAGAATGGTTGTGATCAAAGAACTGAGATCTCATCCTACTAGGTGCCATACAAAGAGAAGTAGACACAGGGCCAGATTGTCAAAGGTATTTAGGCATCTGAAAATGGAGACAGGCACTTAAATACCTTTAAAAATCTGGCCCATAGTCCCTCCCCTAAAGAGTTGACAAGCTAAGGACTCCATTCTGGATTGAGAACCTTGCAAACAGCCCATTGATTCCATCTAGGAAATACGTTTTGTAGATATAAATCATATTAGAGCCAGACAGCAGAAGTCAGTGGGTTGTGCTGAAGGTGCCAGGGTCTGCTGGCACAATGCTCAGTGAAAGTGTGGGGCTAGGCCCTGAGAAGACAAGTAACATATTGATGGGGAGAAAGGGGGAAGGGAAACAAATACATGCAACAGATTTTTATATACATTTGCTAGTCAAAAATTGTACATGCATAATCACCTTTGCCCAGTTGCCCTTTAGTTGCCTGCTCCAACTGCTTATCATCTTGACCATTAAACATTGGCTGATAGAGAGGAAAGACAGAGTTAATAATCTCCATGTGTCCTGGTAAGAAAAGAGGGATTGTATTCCTTCTGATCACAATAAGTCTGGCTTTTGTGTGTCCAATATTTTAAGTAATTAATACAGCATAAATTCTTAACAGTCCGAGCAACAAGAGAAGAAAATATCTGGAATTTTTATCATTCCAGTGTAAACATTTTTTTTTCCAATTTCATTTTTAAGGGGATTCCTAAATAATATTAGTCTTCAACTTTGGATTATTTCCTGTCCTAACTTTCTTAAGAGAAACTAAAAATTGGATGGAAACACCAGGTTTTGCAATTTATACCAAAATGTCACTGGTATTTGACAGTCCCTATGCCTAATTTCTCAGTTCTCTTATGTAATTGTAGAATCTGCATTATGTACTACTTAAAGCAAGAAATATATACAATCAATGTAAGTCATGGAAATAAAATGCTTCTTAGATAGACATGAATTCTCTCTATTGATATTTTTACTCTAGGTACATTATATCTACATATTGGGCTCAGACCCTGCAAAGCCTACAATAAATAATAAAGAAAAGGAGGACTTGTGGCACCTTAGAGACTAACAAATTTATTAGAGCATAAGCTTTCGTGAGCTACAGCTCACTTCATCGGATGCATTTGGTGGAGAAAACAGAGGAGAGATTAATATACACACACACAGAGAACATGAAACAATGGGTTTATCATACACACTGTAAGGAGAGTGATCACTTAAGATAAGCCATCACCAACAGCAGGGGGGGGAAGGAGGAAAACCTTTCATGGTGACAAGCAGGTAGGCTAATTCCAGCAGTTAACAAGAATATCAGAGGAACAGTGGGGGGTGGGGTGGGAGGGAGAAATACCATGGGGAAATAGTTTTACTTTGTGTAATGACTCATCCATTCCCAGTCTCTATTCAAGCCTAAATTAATTGTATCCAGTTTGCAAATTAATTCCAATTCAGCAGTCTCTCGTTGGAGTCTGTTTTTGAAGCTTTTTTGTTGAAGTATAGCCACTCTTAGGTCTGTGATCGAGTGACCAGAGAGATTGAAGTGTTCTCCAACTGGTTTTTGAATGTTATAATTCTTGACGTCTGATTTGTGTCCATTCATTCTTTTACGTAGAGACTGTCCAGTTTGGCCAATGTACATGGCAGAGGGGCATTGCTGGCACATGATGGCATATATCACATTGGTAGATGCGCAGGTGAACGAGGTGAACTTTGTGACTTTGTCCTGACCCATAACTATTTCACATTTGGTGACAATGTATACCTTCAAATCAGCGGCACTGCGATGGGTACCCGCATGGCCCCACAGTATGCCAACATTTTTATGGCTGACTTAGAACAACGCTTCCTCAGCTCTCGTTCCCTAATGCCCCTACTCTACTTGCGCTACATTGATGACATCTTCATCATCTGGACCCATGGAAAAGAAGCTCTTGAGGAATTCCACCATGATTTCAACAATTTCCATCCCACCATCAACCTCAGCCTGGACCAGTCCACACAAGAGATCCACTTCCTGGACACTACGGTGCTAATAAGCGATGGTCACATAAACACCACCCTATATCGGAAACCTACTGACCGCTATTCCTACCTACATGCCTCTAGCTTTCATCCAGATCATACCACTCGATCCATTGTCTACAGCCAAGCGCTACGATATAACCGCATTTGCTCCAACCCCTCAGACAGAGACAAACACCTACAAGATCTCTATCATGCATTCCTACAACTACAGTACCCACCTGCTGAAGTGAAGAAACAGATTGACAGAGCCAGAAGAGTACCCAGAAGTCACCTACTACAGGACAGGCCCAACAAAGAAAACAACAGAACGCCACTAGCCATCACCTTCAGCCCCCAACTAAAACCCCTCCAACGCATCATCAAGGATCTACAACCTATCCTGAAGGACGAGCCATCGCTCTCTCAGATCTTGGGAGACAGACCAGTCCTTGCTTACAGACAGCCCCCCAATCTGAAGCAAATACTCACCAGCAACCACACACCACACAACAGAACCACTAACCCAGGAACCTATCCTTGCAACAAAGCCCGTTGCCAACTCTGTCCACATATCTATTCAGGGGATACCATCATAGGGCCTAATCACATCAGCCACACTATCAGAGGCTCGTTCACCTGCTCATCTACCAATGTGATATTTGCCATCATGTGCCAGCAATGCCCCTCTGCCATGTACATTGGCCAAACTGGACAGTCTCTACGTAAAAGAATGAATGGACACAAATCAGACGTCAAGAATTATAACATTCAAAAACCAGTTGGAGAACACTTCAATCTCTCTGGTCACTCGATCACAGACCTAAGAGTGGCTATACTTCAACAAAAAAGCTTCAAAAACAGACTCCAACGAGAGACTGCTGAATTGGAATTAATTTGCAAACTGGATACAATTAACTTAGGCTTGAATAGAGACTGGGAATGGATGAGTCATTACACAAAGTAAAACTATTTCCCCATGGTATTTCTCCCTCCCACCCCACCCCCCACTGTTCCTCTGATATTCTTGTTAACTGCTGGAATTAGCCTACCTGCTTGTCACCATGAAAGGTTTTCCTCCTTCCCCCCCCTGCTGTTGGTGATGGCTTATCTTAAGTGATCACTCTCCTTACAGTGTGTATGATAAACCCATTGTTTCATGTTCTCTGTGTGTGTGTATATAAATCTCTCCTCTGTTTTTTCCACCAAATGCATCCGATGAAGTGAGCTGTAGCTCACGAAAGCTTATGCTCTAATAAATTTGTTAGTCTCTAAGGTGCCACAAGTACTCCTTTTCTTTATGCGAATACAGACTAACACGGCTGCTACTCTGAAACCAATAAATAATAGTAATAATTAATAATTTATTTATTTTTCTGGTAGTGCTTTGAGGCCCCATTCAAGGATCGAGAGCCCCATTATACTAGACACTGACACAGAAATGAAAAGTGGTCTCTGCCTGTCAGAAAATGTTTTGCTGTTTCACTTTTAATTAATCACCACAGAAAGAGAGGCAGGTTTTTCACAGATTTTTGCATCAGAAAGTGTTTCTGTTTGTCTTTTCTAACTCTGGTCGCCTCTAGGCAGGACATACGAGCCAGCTAGTTTGTTGCTTAGTTTAAACCTGGTTTAAACATGATTGTTATAATACTGCTGAAATCAAATTTATTTACACTGCTTGATCACCACATGTTATGCTGCATGAAACTGCAATACGCTATGAAGATGCCAGATGGTCCTCCTATGGGCATGCTGCCAGGTTCCACTTTTCTAGATCAGATCCACTTTTCTTTGATCAGTCACAGTGGTTGATAGGTTAGATTGCAACCTAACTATGGATTGGCTGGCCATTGTGCATGAGATCAAACCTCATTACAACCACTCTCTGGGCTCTTTCTGGCCAGTTTTGCCACATCTAAAGCTGACTGAATAAGGAAGAAAAAATCCTTCAAATGTTTGTTTGAATTTTAGACGAATTCACTTCAGTCATGCTCATATGTTTTATGGCACACAGATGTTCATGGAAAGCAAATTTCAAATTTGCACGCATAAATATTCATGGTTGCTGAACTTTAAATTCATGTGACTATTTGCTCCATAAAAGTTTACATTCTCTTCCAATCAGGGGGCAGAAATGATATTATGTGGCTTACATGACCAATCACTGCTAAATAACAGCTTAAATTTCAAATGTACACGGTGACTCTATAAAATAAAAAAAAATGAATTGATATTGATTGAATACATTGAATCTATTTGAGGATACTGCATTCTGCTTGCAGATATTCTGTGAGCAAATAAACTAATCTTAATTGCTGAATAATGTTTTTGTGAATTAATCACGCAACTCCAGCTGCAACAGCATTTAAACTGTCCTTAAAGTTAGCTCTTAAACATGGTTACTTATCCTGGGTAGACTTGCTATACCTTTTGAGGCTGAGGTAGATACAAAACTAGTGAGCTCTGTAATCATTTTACTGTTCACCTTGATGCATTTGCAAAACAGTCTATAAAGAATTTTCTTATCAGCGTCCCGATGTCTTTACACCAGGTAGGCTGATTCTACATGATGCAATTAATAAACAGACCCAAAATTTTCAGTACTTGACATTTCCTTGTTTAAATAATTCAGCCTCTAAATATGCTTGAGCAAAGATTAGCAAAATGCTATTGTAGATATTCAGTGCTCATCTGATGCTCAAAACCTTACATTGATGACATCTTCATCATCTGGACCCATGGAAAAGAAGCTCTTGAGGAATTCCACCATGATTTCAACAATTTCCATCCCACCATCAACCTCAGCCTGGACCAGTCCACACAAGAGATCCACTTCCTGGACACTACGGTGCTAATAAGCGATGGTCACATAAACACCACCCTATATCGGAAACCTACTGACCGCTATTCCTACCTACATGCCTCTAGCTTTCATCCAGATCATACCACTCGATCCATTGTCTACAGCCAAGCGCTACGATATAACCGCATTTGCTCCAACCCCTCAGACAGAGACAAACACCTACAAGATCTCTATCATGCATTCCTACAACTACAGTACCCACCTGCTGAAGTGAAGAAACAGATTGACAGAGCCAGAAGAGTACCCAGAAGTCACCTACTACAGGACAGGCCCAACAAAGAAAACAACAGAACGCCACTAGCCATCACCTTCAGCCCCCAACTAAAACCTCTCCAACACATCATCAAGGATCTACAACCTATCCTGAAGGACGAGCCATCGCTCTCTCAGATCTTGGGAGACAGACCAGTCCTTGCTTACAGACAGCCCCCCAATCTGAAGCAAATACTCACCAGCAACCACACACCACACAACAGAACCACTAACCCAGGAACCTATCCTTGCAACAAAGCCCGTTGCCAACTCTGTCCACATATCTATTCGGGGGATACCATCATAGGGCCTAATCACATCAGCCACACTATCAGAGGCTCGTTCACCTGCGCATCTACCAATGTGATATATGCCATCATGTGCCAGCAATGCCCCTCTGCCATGTACATTGGCCAAACTGGACAGTCTCTACGTAAAAGAATGAATGGACACAAATCAGACGTCAAGAATTATATTATTCAAAAACCAATTGGAGAACACTTCAATCTCTCTGGTCACTCGATCACAGACCTAAGAGTGGCTATACTTCAACAAAAAAGCTTCAAAAACAGACTCCAACGAGAGACTGCTGAATTGGAATTAATTTGCAAACTGGATACAATTAACTTAGGCTTGAATAGAGACTGGGAATGGATGAGTCATTACACAAAGTAAAACTATTTCCCCATGGTATTTCTCCCTCCCACCCCACCCCCCACTGTTCCTCTGATATTCTTGTTAACTGCTGGAATTAGCCTACCTTGCTTGTCACCATGAAAGGTTTTCCTCCTTCCCCCCCCTGCTGCTGGTGATGGCTTATCTTAAGTGATCACTCTCCTTACAGTGTGTATGATAAACCCATTGTTTCATGTTCTCTGTGTGTGTGTATATAAATCTCTCCTCTGCTTTTTCCACCAAATGCATCCGATGAAGTGAGCTGTAGCTCACGAAAGCTTATGCTCTAATAAATTTGTTAGTCTCTAAGGTGCCACAAGTACTCCTTTTCTTTTTGCGAATACAGACTAACACGGCTGCTACTCTGAAACCTATCAAAACCTTATGCAATTTATTTCTAAAAGTAGTGTGAGTGCTTCTCAAATGCTTGTGAAAAGCATTTGTGTGTGTGACATGAGTAATCTTTCATCTCTCTGTGGACTACAGAATTCCCACATAATGTCATATTAAAAACATTTTATCTCAGCACAAAAAGGGCTAGGATTCTTTGAGCCTCCAAATCTAGAATAGGAGTACTTGTGGCACCTTAGAGACTAACAAATTTATTTGAGCATAAGCTTTCGTGAGCTACAGCTCACTGCATCGGATGCATTTGGTGGAAAATACAGTGGGGAGATTTATATATACACACAGAACATGAAACAATGGGTTTTATCATACACACTGCAAGGAGAGTGATCACTTAAGATGAGCCATCACCAGCAGCGGGGTAAGGGGGGGAGAGGAAAACCTTTCATGGTGACAAGCAAGGTAGGCCATTTCCAGCAGTTAAGAAGAACATCTGACAGGTTTCAGAGTAGCAGCCGTGTTAGTCTGTATTCGCAAAAAGAAAAGGAGTACTTGTGGCACCTTAGAGACTAACAAATTTATTAGAGAATAAGCTTTCGTGAGCTACAGCTCATCGGATGCATTCAGTGGGGAGATTTATATACATAGAGAACATGAAACAATGGGTGTTACCATACACACTGTAACCAGAGTGATCACTTAAGGTGAGCTATTACCAGCAAGAGACCTGGGGGGAAAAAACCTTTTGTAGTGATAATCAAGGTGGGCCATTTCCAGCAGTTGACAAGAGCATCTGAGGAACAGTGTGGGGGGGAGGGGAGATAGTTTTACTTTGTGTACTGACCCATCCACTCCCAGTCTCTATTCAAGCCCAAGTTAATTGTATCCAGTTTACAAATTAATTCCAATTCAGCAGTCTCTCGTTGGAGGCTGTTTTGAAGTTTTTTTGTTGAAGTATTGCCACTTTTATGTCTACTCTGAAACAAATCTAGAATGTCTTTTTTTTAAATATAGATTTAAACTCTTTCATGTTTCCTAAAATAAGAACTAATATACATTCAGTAAAACTTTTATTTCCCTGTACTGTGTTTCTATTCTCAGCCCTGGTCTGTCTATCTCTTTGTATTTGTGTGTGAAAAGAGAGCAAATATGAATCTGAAGAGTTACAAAGGGTCTCAGCTGTTGTGGTTTGCTGGTTTAGATCTCCATTCACTAATGAAAAACATAATCCCCTTCCACATGCCCCACTTTTAAACCATCTTTTATTTACAGGCTTTTTAAGATTTTCATGTTCCTGTTTGTATCAGCTGAAATTCCTTCAGTTGTAAACAGAATGATTTGGTGGAATTAATTTGGCGCAGGGGGAAAAAACAACAACCAAAAATCTCTGTCATGATTGTCATGATGTTTGGAAAATTATCTTCAAGAATAGAAACTATTTTCATTTCCATCAAATCAGATAATGTGTAATAATTCCATGACAATGAGCCAGACTGAACTAGTTATTAGTTCTGATTGATTAGTGTAGTCTGACCTACAACTGCCTCCTAGACTCTAGCAGCAAAAGCCTCTGAGTATTGCAAAAACATTTTAGCTGGAAACCACCCTCTCACTTAACTGAGATGTAGCATATTCCTTACTAGTTGTTCTAATCAGCTTTGGCAAGAACCCTAATCTCCTCTACCTCAGGGCATGCAGATGGTACAACACAGAATCTGCATATCTACTAGTACTAACGCGTTTTATTGAAGTACATGCTGTCTTGATGAAGTGAGCTGTAGCTCACGAAAGCTTATGCTCTAATAAATTTGTTAGTCTCTAAGGTGCCACAAGTACTCCTTTTCTTTATGCTGTCTTTGATATCCTTCATCCAGGAACAATAGCTCACCCAGTCAATCAGGCTAACAGTTTCAAAAATCTTCCTTTGCTTTGGGTGCCTTGATTTATGGGTCATCCAACTTGAGATGTATTATATTTGACTCTGGTATTAGGGTTACAGTACAATAAACACTGTACCTCATGTTCAGTACCATATATGGCCTTTTTATTTTGCCAGTAAGCTCTCCTCCTGTCATTATTATAAAATCATATCCAGCCAGATCAACCTTGGAAGATATATGGAGTCAGCACAAAGGTGATTTGTTAGCTCTGTCTGATTGGTTTTGTTAGTCTTGCGGCATGTGTGAATCTTCGCTCCCGCAGTCTGCATTTTGAGATTGTCTCTGAAATCTTGGATTATTCTCCCTAATTAGAGAATGAGCAAGATGTTAGGAAAACATTGGTGACAACATGAGCTGTGTGATAAAAGACACAAGGTCTGTCTCCCAAGAACCAGGATATAATGCAATGAAATTTGATGGAACTGACTGGAGTTCAAGCATAACAAGTTTCTAATATTGGGGTCAGCTGGGATGCAGGTCTGTTCTTTGTTGCCAGTGTTCTGTAGGCTTACTTCTGCCCTGGGTTTGGAGTACTGGAAATACCTGCTACTTCAGACTATTCCATCCTTTGTGGGTGGTTCTTCTGCAGTTTTCCCAGCCACATGGTGGGCTGATTTCACAGTCTGCTCTGGAGATTAAGTGTGGGGGTACAGTTTGAAGTACTGTCTATGATTTATCTGCAATATGTTGTTTTAGGAGTAACTATCCATTTTTCTTTGCATGGCATGACTATACTGCCATGGATCTGCATTTGGATCTCCTTGCATGGGATATAAAAATCTGTGGCAGGATATAATCCAGAAGTGATACTGGAAGGGTATAGCCCAAGGTCCTCAAAGATTTAGATTCCTAACTTTCATTGATTTCAGTGGAAGTTAGGAGTCTAAATATCTTTGAGGATCTGGGCCATAGCAGCTACTATGTGAGTTCTACTAAAAGTGTCTATTAGTGGGTATGTTGGGCCAAATTTTGAAAACAACTTCCAAAACTCACCTTCAAAATGTGTGAGTGCACTTATCTGCTGGTGCCAAATAAATGTGTCCACATCTTTTGACAGTGCAGCTTTGGGGAACTGCTTTGAAAATGTAGCCCTTGAAGTGCTTCCAAGTGTTGACCCAGAGCTATTATGCCTTATATGGCTGTGGCCCTCATTGTGAGCTAAACCTAAAAGGTATGTCTACACAGCAAGCGAAACCTGTGGCAGCAAGTCTCAGAACCCTGGTCTACAGACTCTGGTTCATGCTACGGCACTAAAAATAGCTGTGTAGCTTCTCCCAGAGCTTCAGAATCCAAGCTCCAGCCCAAGCCCAAACATCTATTCAGCTACTTTTAGCACTGTAGCATGAGCCCAAGTCTGTAGGCTCAGGTTCTGTAGGTCCAGGTTGCTGTGGGTTCCTGCTTACCATGTAGACATATCCTAACTAGCTATGTATAGGAGTAGGAGGGAGTGAGGATCTATCCCTTTGATGGGCTGTAAGATCCAGTCATAGGTGCAGCTCCAGAGTGTTCCCTAGGAGAAACTGGGTGCTGAATGAGTGAGGAGGGGCAGAGACTAGGCAAAGCCAGCAAAGATGCATAGGGGGTAAGAAGGAGTATCAAATATACCCTGTAAAGGGCTGTAGTCAGTTACTCCCTTCTCTCCCCTCTGTCACAGCCAGGGAGACCTGGAGGATGGGTGTTCTCTGAACAATGCCTCCTTGTGCTCCCCCTGAAGTAGTGTGCCTATGCAGTATATCCCTGACTATGAACTGCATGCAAATAGCATGACCTACCTACTCTCTCTCCATGTGCTTGTGGCATTTGAAGTCAGCTAAGGGGCCTGAGCTGGAATTCTTATAGTTAAAAACCCAGGCATGATAGCAGGGTGCTTGGTGGTGCTTTTTGAGTCAAACTTCACTTCCTCCACTGGTCTGACAGAGCTGGAGTTTGATGGCCTTTAGGGCACAATGCAGGACTCACCGCTTCTTAGGTATTAAGGGACTAAATCTGTGCAAATGAAACCATCACAGTGTCCTGAAACAGGTCGTCAGGGTGCATTGTTATAAACCTAAATACAAATAATGACTGGAAATCAAAAAAGAGAAATAGTTGCTGTTATTTTTTGTATGGTAGAATAATAACAACTTCCAGCTCTGACATGCTGAGTACCACTACTGGCATGGTCAGGAAGGAGCTGCTTTTTGGTTCACCAGCTGCCCAGAGTGGCCCTAGTTGTTTTGCCATCCAGGGCAGAAAATATTTTCAGCTCTTTCCCCCCAAACCTTCCTGCAGCAGCAGCGGGGGTGGGGGGGGTGGCCAAGTGGCATAGCTGTATGGTGCTCTCTGGGAGTTGGTGCCCAGAGAAACCACCCTGTTTGCCCCTAGAACCAGGAAGGCCTATGGACAAAGCAGGGGAGGGAGGTCCTAGTCTGAGGCTTGGCTGCAGGAACGTGCATGTCAAGTAGGCTAAATTCTGCTCTCAGCTTACACCAGAGCATAATTTGGTCCATCAAGTGTTGATGCCAGTGCTCAGCTAATTGGTTACCTCTAGAACAGGCCATCAGTTGGCAGATGCAATAAATAAAGTGAATTCAAATTCTAAATAATGTTAAATTCTAAATAACCCCCTTGTCATCCTCACCCCTTGTGGCAAAAGACCTGGTGGTGAGACGTTTTCTACAGCTCTTTCTGGAGTTGATCTACAAGAACCAAGCAACCCTGGAAACATTTTGTTCATTAGCGGATTGGTCCAGAGCTTACTAAAATTAATGGAAAAAAGAAAAGGAGTACATGTGGCACCTTAGAGACTAACAAATTTATTTGAGCATAAGCTTTCATGAGCTACAGCTCACATCATCGGATGCATTCAATGGAAAATACAGTGGGGAGATTTATATACATAGAGAACATGAAGCAATAGGTGTTACCATACATACTGTAAGGAGAGTGATCACTTAAGGTGAGCTATTTCCAGCAGGAGAGTGGGGGAGGGGGGGACCTTTTGTAGTGATAATCAAAGTGCCCCCTCCCACCCCCGCTCTCCTGCCGGTAATAGCTCACCTTAAGTGATCACTCTCCTTACAGTGTGTATGGTAACACCCATTGTTTCATGTTCTCTATGTATATAAATCTCCCCACTGTATTTTCCACTGAATGCATCCGATGAAGTGAGCTGTAGCTCACGAAAGCTTATGCTCAAATAAATTTGTTAGTCTCTAAGGTGCCACAAGTACTCCTTTTCTTTTTGCGAATACAGACTAACAGGGCTGCTACTCTGAAACCTAAAATTAATGGACAGCTTTTCATTGATTTCAATTACCTTTGAAGGACCAGAGCCTGTCTATGTGAAGAACAAACTGTTTTCTAAAGCTTGAGTTAAACAATGAGAATTTAGCTGCCAAAACAAATGTGAATGTTTTTCTTTTGTTCTCTCCCTTCTCCCATTGCCCTCTCTCTTTTACCTGAAAGTTTGGTTTGAAACTGCAATGGCATTCCTCACAAACAGATTAAGAAGGGAAGCACCAGGCCTATCCACAGGTAGGTCTATACTTGAGAATGGCACCATTGCACCTTGTGCTAGTGTGTATAGTGGGTCCACATTACACCTCTTGTCCACATGAAGCACTCCCTGCAAGTGCTGATGGGCCTTTGTATTATTATATACATCCCTAGCTCCTCTCTCTTGAGCAGGAACATAATGCCTATACTAGGTAGTGTACGTTTGCACTTGTTCACTCTTCTGGTTTCATCTAATGAACTGTATGAAGAGCAAGGCATGCTTTGTGCTCACACTTGCAGAGGCCACACCAGACAATCACCAGACTCTCTCCAAGCCAGCAGCTGAGGTAACTCAGGGCCTGATTCTGCTCTACCTGCAGTCAGAGATAGCTTTGCATTTGAATTCAATGAGTGCTGGATCAGACCTTCTGTAAATTGCCAGATATTCTGATTTACACTTGTTATGTTTATATGGCCTGATCCAAAGCTTACTGAAGTCAATGGATTAGGCGCATCTTGAACAGTGAATGTGTCTAAGCACAATAATAATATAATGTTGCCCAAACAAGGAAAAATAGTTAAGTAAAATTCCTATGGAATTATGAATTAGCTCAATGTAACTATAAAAATGATTAAACCAAGGATGTAATAGTATGCACATTAAAGTGAGGACGGTTTTTCTTCCAGTATTTATTCCTTTGAATTCCAACAGGAAGGAAATGGTTTAATGGATTTGGATCTGGGCCCAGTCTGCTTTTCCTTAGCCCTCAGCGCTCGGATATGGGAAATAATGTCTGAGGACCATTCCACATGTTTCTTTCCCTTTTTTTAAATATTTAATCTTAAGCTTCATTGTTTTAAAATGTTGCTATTGCTTCCCCCGCCCTCCCAGAAAATGAAAACAAATGCAACAGTTTCTTCAGTCATCATTCATTCTCTTATTGCCCAATTTCCAGATACACATCTATGCTGCTTTTCTTACTAGAAAGCACATGCTCATAAACAAAAGCATTTTAACCAGTCCGTGGAGTACACTGAAAACAGCTGCCTCTTAATTCCTAGAGTAACTTTAGACTTCACTGCAAGTGCTAACAACATGTTTTCAAACAGATGTTTAAAGAGCTGAACGCTGGACAAGTGCCTTTCCAAGATCTTTTAATAGGCAGCAGAATCGTGGCTGGTTTGTTTTTGAATACCCAGTGCATGAATGGTTATTGTCTCTAGCATTTAGAGTCCTTGAAATAAGACTTAAATAAGGCCCAGCCTTTGTTCTGGCCCTTTGCACGGGGGGAATTTCAACTACTGAAAATATTTTGTGTCTTTTAAAACTCAGTTAGTTTCAAAGAATTATGTTCAAGGATTTAGGAACTGTTTTTTAGCTCCCAGGTGGATGTGTGCATATCTGAAGGTACTTGTGCAAATCCCCTAGGAAGATGCTTTGGGCAAACGGCTTGAACTGAATGCTAGCTTCCTATTTGGGCCCCACAGATGGTACTTCCAAGAGAGGGTGGTGAAAAAGGGACGGAGATTGCCAGACACCCAAAGGAGGACTGTGGCCTAGAAAGGGTGAAGAATGGCTTGTTGGAGCTATTGTTTGTTCGGACTTGTGGAGTTTTCCTAATTCCACCAGAGAGCTGCCTTAAGCTACTTTATCAGACATCAGCCGCATCACTACAAGACAAGGTAAAAGAGATCCACGACAGGCTCACTGACTCTAAGGTAATGTAACTCACACGCTGAGGAGTCAGAAAAGCAATTAACAGGATTAGATGTGAAGGTGTAGGCTATGCCTTATTTTTACATACCACCTTAGTTAATATACCTTCTTTTGGATCCTCAGATTAGACAATGTTGTGTTAAAAATGCTGGCATATGATCTTTGCTAGTACTCCCAGCTTTGCTACCATTGATGAATCTGCTTCAGTGATAGAAATTGTAGGAAATTCAAGTCCAGAGTTGGGTTTAGATCCTGAGCCTCCCTCCCCACAAAACTCGGGGGGAGCAGGGCTGGGGTTCTGGATCTCAGGTTTGGAATTGGACCCATCTCTACAAAAAAGCTCTGGAAAGCAACAGATAGTTCAGTTGTGTACCCAGACCTCTTTGGCCTAGAAGTGAGACTCTCTCTTGCTCTCCTCATATGGCTCAGGCTTGTTAGAGTAATTGAAGCCTAAGTTTTAAAAGTTGTAAGGCAGTGATGGGACTAGTAAAAATGTCAGAAACACTACAAAAACAATATGATTTTATTTACCAGAAATGCCAACAAACTGTGTAAATGTGTGTGACCCAAAAGACTCAATGGCTTTTCTTTTAAGAATGTGCACAAGAGTAGGAGGATACATCCTGGGGATCCTGGCTACATTCCAGTTTCTCCCAACCTTAATTTCCCCTATCGTTTCAATTGGATATTACTGGTGGGCACAGGTCAAAAGTTGCTCGTGTCACCCTTGAGATGGCTGTGGACCCCCCCATCTCACCTCCTGGGTGTGGTGTTCTGTCCCATCTAGTGGCACCGAGACCACTTAGAGAGAGTTAAATGAGTCTGTTCTACAGCCTTAGCTAAGAGCCAGTTGGTGCTTCACTCATGTGGTTGAGGCTCATGCACTAAGCTCCAGAGACTCCAGGTTTGATCCCGCCTGCCGACAACCAGGGTCTGACAGCATTACAGCTGCTCGGTGTTTTATCTCAGAATTTTCTCACAAATCTGCTGTTCTTCTTAACGCTTCCAGCTTAGGGCTTGTCTATACTTACAGCACCACTGCAGTACTGAGTGAAGATCTAACCTACGCTGACAGGAGAGCTTCTCCTGTCCATTTAGATACCCCAACTCCCTAAGAGGTGGTTGCTATGTCAGTGGGAGAAGCTCTCCTATTGACATAGCGCTGTCTGCACCAGGAGTTAAATGATAAATGATTATATGAGAATCTCAGCTTTCTTTCATTATTATTTTAAATGTACATCGCAGAGTAAAAGCTTGAAAACATGACTCCTCAAGGCTCAAACCCATAAAGGAAATAAAGAGACCCCCAAACAATATTATTATGATTAATTCTTATCATTTGTAAACTAACCTTATAATCTGAGAGAGCCTGACTCATGATTTTTGAATGGGGCTAGCAATACTCCATGTCAGTGGCTGAGATGAAGTTTGTGAAGCAGTTGAGGGTCTTCAAGATGAATGGCACTACCTAATTATGAGTCCTTATTATACATATGTAGAAAGAACTTCTCTTTTGTCTATACTACCACTTATGTCGGTATCACTTGTCGCTCAGGTGTGGACAGCGCTATGTCGGCAGGAGAGCGGGTTAATTAAGTTGACAGGCTCTCGCCCGTCAGTTTAGAGCAGCTCCACTAGAGAGCTTACAGAGCTGTAAACGCTCTAGTGTAGCCATGGCCTAAGGAAATCTTTTGGTCCTATTAGATGTCTTTGTATCCATCTGTGTTCTTACTTCTTGTTGGTTTCCTGATGCATCTGTCTCCACCAAAGCTAGTTTTTGATCACATTTTAACTGTCACCAGAGGAAATTGACAAACTCTCAACTTCCTGAAACTCTGTCACACCCATGCTGTGTCCCTAGGTTAAAAAAAACAATCTTTATAAGGGCTTCACATAATAGCAGCTCATAGAGTACCTAATGAACTGTTTCAGTTAGTCCTGCTTGAGTTCTTTTCATCTTAGTCAGTTTGGAAATGATTTATCTGGTCTTCACCAAAATTATTCTATGTTCATGTTGTTGTAAAATCTTCTTTGAAATGGTAACCCTCAATTGGTGTCTGCATGGCTTCAAAGGCTTGATTGCCCAAGCTGAATTCCTTTTACAAACTTAATTTGAATAATAAACTAGCAAAGCCCAGCATAGTCAGGTTATCTGTTAGCACTGACCAGTAGACTCTTTGAAGTGTTAATTGTTTATTTGATCAAAGCTTTCAGATCTTATAGCTTTTACATCAGGTAAAAAGCCCTTACCACAGTGTTGTGCAGTCAATATTTTTATAAGGTGCTGCTAAAACACTTCTCCCTTAGCTACTGATAAACTCTGTGCCCCAGGGATGCATGTGCTCACAGAGGAGAGAGGAAAGGAAAGAATTTCAACAACAATGTTATCTCAGGGCTTGTCTACACTGGCAAGTTTCTGCGCAGTAAAGCAGCTTTTTGTGCTCAAACTGCAGACGTGAAAACACTGCCAAGCCACTTTGTGTGCAGAAACTCCTCAGTTGCAGCGCTGCAAAAAAACCACCTCGAGGAGAGTCGTAAGGCTATTTGCGCAGAGGCTCCAGCGCTCTATTGCCAGAGTAGACACTTGACTGCTTTCTGTGCTGTAATTGGCCTCTGGAGCTGTCCCATAATGCCTCATTGTTTTGAACTTGGCTGCCCTGGAGACATGCGCCCCTCCCCTTTCAAAGCACCGTTTCTGACTGCTGTTGTGTGCTGTGCTTTGGGTGTCCAGATGTCCCAAGTTTATAGGGACACTCCTGATATTTGTGGCTTTTTCTTATATAGAGGCCTATTACCCCTCCACCGCCTGTCCCAATTTTTCACACTTGCTGTCTGGTCACCCTGATCTGTTCCAGGACACAAAGCAAACCATTAATGTGGAATGTTCGTGCTGCTGAATATAGAGGCAGGGGTGTGTGTGTGAGTGAGTGAGAGAGAGAGAGAGAGAGAGAGAGGTTGCTGTGCAGAGAGCCCAGGGAGGGAGGTGGGGGCTGATGTCAGGGTTTCCCCCTCCCACAGGACTGGTTGCTTCATGCCACTGTCTGAATTTATAAGACAGCATGCTAACACACTCTCTAGCCCTGTCTCTCTCCCCCACCTCCATACACACACACACCCTGTCACACACTTCCCGCCGCCACACACACTTCAGTTGGAAAGCAGCTGGCAGTGTAATGGAATAATGGGATTGGGAAACCCGCATCATGTGACCCTGTGCCTGCCCCATGAGGGACCCTTCCCAAAACACCCTGCAGCCGGTTGCACAGTGGGATAGCTACCCACAATACACTGCTGTCTTTGCCATGGAAAGAGCTGCTAACGTGGATGCGCTCCAGCATCACAAGGAGCACAGTGTGGACATGCAACAGCGGTTTAATTCCAGCATTTTAATAAAAGTGGTATAACTTGTGGCGCAGAAACTTTGCCAATGTAGCTATACCCTCAGAATCATAACTAAGCTGCAGGCAGTAGATTTATATTGTTACTTTGCTGGGTTCTCCCCCTCACCCATTTCCCAGTACCTCATTGTGGTACCCACAATACAACTATATTTAAAATAATGTCTCATGTCTCTATTTTAACATATTGTCATATATATATATATATATATATTTCATATATTGGGCCTCATCTGTTTCCCACTGAAGTTATTTATGGGAGTTTTCCCATTTAGATAAATCGGAGCAAAACTGGGCTATTACGTTTGCGTGATAGCTTTTATGAAATACAAGAAAAAACTGAATAATGACACAAAGTTTCAAGCAAGGCCTTTTTATTGGACTAACTAAAAATACAGTCCAGATCCTCAGTGGATGTAAGGCAGCATAATTACATGTAAGTTAAGCACCACTGAATTGGAGATAGTCTGATTTACACCCACTAAGGATATGGCCTTAAAAGTATAAAGGACAGGCTTTTGAGAATTTGTTTCTTCATCAGGCCACAAGGAAGCAGATCAAAGAGAAAGTAGGAAGTTTTCTGGCATGATGGTGCATCACATTTCATTTAGAGATCAAAGGAGAAACACAGGAGACTAGGAGGTGTAGTTAGGAGTATATCCACTTAATAACACCGTCTGAATTAAATGACATGTGGCTTTATCAATCAGAGTGAAAACTAAAGGTGAGGCTAAAATAAAAGGCTATAGTAGCAGGAAAATCTCCTGAAATTAATTGACTCCTCTGGAGCTACGATTGACAGACACTTGAACAGACACCTGAACAGCAGAGTGATGTGTGGATCTGGACAAACTAATCATAACAAATAATTTATTAGATGAACTTAGCTCTTTTTCTGTCCATGTATTGTTCATGAAGCAGACCTGTGCCCATTTATACTTGCTAAGGATCTCACCCTAAAAATATAAAAGGAAGGCTTTTGAGATCACTGGTTTGTCTACACAAGAAAGTTGCACTGGGATAACAGGTTCAGAGTAGCAGCCGTGTTAGTCTGTATTCGCAAAAAGAAAAGGAGTACTTGTGGCACCTTAGAGACTAACAAATTTATTTGAGCATAAGCTTTCGAGAGCTACCAACCTAATCGGATGCATCCGATGAAATGAGCTGTAGCTCACGAAAGCTTATGCTCAAATAAATTTGTTAGTCTCTAAGGTGCCACAAGTACTCCTTTTCTTTTTACTGGGATAACATAAAGTGTAATTTAAATCAATATAGTTAAACCAATGCAAAAGGCTGCATGGAAACTTATTTTGGTAGGAGCATCTTATTTAAGTTAAACTTAAGTAGGTTAGCAACAGGGTTAGCTAAACCAAAATAAGCCACTTCTCTACTGAAAGAAATGTCCACACAGCTGTTTGCACTGATTTAACAATATTGGTTTAATGTTCAGTTCGAGTTATATCAATGTAACTTTCTCATATGGACAAGCTCTTAGGCCTAATCTACACATAGGTTTTGTACCAGTATAACTATGTTGCTGGGGGGTGCAATTTATTTTTACCAATATAGCTATACTGGTACAATCCCTAGAGTAGACACAGTTATACTGGTATGAAGGTGCATTACACCAGGAGTTAAACCAATGTAAGACTTAGCTATGCTGCTAAAACTTTGTAGTGTAGACTATGTTGGCTAGGAGTGTGAAGAAAATCACCCCACAGCCAAAACAGCTATGCCAGCAGATGTGCTAGTATAGACACAGTGATACCAGCAAAAGAGTCCAAGCTT
This sequence comes from Dermochelys coriacea, assembly GCF_009764565.3. NCBI lineage: Eukaryota > Metazoa > Chordata > Testudines > Dermochelyidae > Dermochelys > Dermochelys coriacea. Next base: position 134,691,885 of record NC_050068.2, on the reverse strand, counting down.
TTGAACCCCATGGGGCTTCTCTCTCACCAACAGAAGCTGGTCCAATAAAAGATGTTACATCACCCACTTGTTTCTCTGATATCCTGGGACCGACACAGCTACAACTACACTAGCACTCGCTGTTTGTTGTTCATGCTGTGGGAATGGTAGTCACAGAGGGTATCTAACGTTCCATCCCTTATATTGTTGTTGTTTTCTTCACCACTGAAACTTGGCTTCATTGGGAGTGAAAAGCAGTGTGAGAGAGTGAAGAAGTAGACACAGGATGTGGTTTCTGTTCTCAGACTGCATGATCGAACTTTTATAAATAGGAAGGACTGAACAAGTCATTTCCAGGTTGATCCTTCACAAAGAAATATGTTCACACTAATATTTGTAAGACTGTTTATTTTCATGAACATTCTTGTGAACAAAATTCCCTTGTATGTATTTCTGTAGGAAAACAAAGGAAAAGGGATGTGAAAAGTATCAGAACAACTGTGCCTTTATTTGAGCAAACGTTGATGAACAATTTCTTGCAGTATCTGCCTACCTGAATCTTCTCTGAAGAAGTCTCAGTCTAGGTCCAGACTTCAAGGGTTGGACAAAGCTCACAAATTAAACAAAAAATGCACAACATTAAACAACATTAACATTGTGCATTTGTTTAATGCACAACATTAAACAAAAAACGCACAACTAACTGTAATTGTACCTCTCAGTGTAAAATGTTTTTACAGAGTTCTGCTTTTCATTTCAGTATTTATTGCAGGCTCATATTCTCAGTTGGCTTGCAACAAGCTTGTTAGTTAATAAGAAAGAGAAACTGAATATAACTGGTTGGAAAATGAGTAGGATGCTTTCTGTGGAAGTTTTTATTTAGGGAAAACCCAATTTTCAATGCAAAATTTTCAACCAGCCCTAGTTGTCAGGCCCTAGAGCCCTACCAATTCCAAGACTCTATGGCTGGGAATTTCAAAGGCGCCTAAGAGAGTTAGTATGAATATCTTTGTTAGTTGGACACCTGATTTCCTTTGGCTTCTTTGAAATCCCAACCTATATCTTTTAAAGCCAACTTTGAGGACGGGTTTATTTTGTACTCTTTCCTACTCGTCTTCTGTCTCCACACATCCAATTTATGAAGCCATGTCTGTACATACAACGCTATAGTGGCACAGTTGTACCAATACAGCTGATCACTGCAGCACATGTGGTGAACATACTCTAAGCTGATAGGAGAGAGCTCTCCTGTTGGAATAAAAAAAACACCCCCTGAGTGGCAGAAGCTATGTCAGTGGGGAAAGCTCTCCCGCCAACATAGCACTGTGCACACAAGCATAACTTATGTCACTCAGGGGGATTGTTTATTCATGCCGCTGAGCAACATAAATTATGCCGGCATAAACTGCAGTGTAGACATAGCCTGATTGTAAGCTATGTTTATTCGCCTAGTTAAAAAATAATTTTAAAATCTGTAATTATTGGATCTTAACAAGCAGATATCTTTATACAGGCCAAATACCCTTGTTGAATATGCTCTTCTTATGAACTTGTTTCTTTTTACTACTGTGTTAGGTATTTTTTAAAAAAATCAATGAATCAGTGGTCTTGTGGTTATTCTGAAACCAACACACCCTTTAAAGATCAGCGCACTAGATAGTGCTCTTCCTGGAGCACCAGGACATAACAGGGGGTGTAGCATAATTTTGTGAAAACTACTCCTCGATTTGCCTCATTCTTCAGCAAATTTCCATGGTAGGCTTCAGACTTATCTTTTGATCAGTGCAGTTTTATTTAAAAGCCAATCCTATCCACCTCAGATGAGTACATATTGACAGTGGGTGGGACTTAGCACCTGATATCAGATCACCACTCCTCAATCTGCCAGATAAACAGGATCTCTCTCAATCTTTTTATATCAGAAGCAATAGCAGAGAACATAGCCATGGGACACAGTCAACCACTCAACTCAGCACCATGAATAATTTGTATTTGGCTTGTAATATAAACCCACTCCTAATTTTTTGTTACCTCCCAAAGGGAGTTGAAAGAATAATTTCCAAGCCTGCGAGTGCAAGGAAAGTGAATTAGACTGCAGTGGCTCTCAACTTTTCCAGACTACTGTACCCCTTTCAGGAGTCTGATTTGTCTTGTGTACCCCAAGTTTCACCTCACTTAAAAATTACTTGCTTACAAAATCAGACATAAAAATACAAAAGGATCACAGCGCATTACTACTGAAAAATTGCTTACTGTCTTATTTTACCATATAGTTATAAACCAATTGGAATATAAATATTGTACTTACATTTCAATGTATATTATAGAAAGTAGTATAAACAAGTTGCTGTATGAAATTTTAGTTTGTACTGACTTCACTGGTGCTTTTCAATGTAGTCTGATGTAAAACTAGGCAAATATCTAGAGGAGTTGGTCCCTGAAAGACTTCTGTATGTGTACCCTGGTTGAGAACCACTGAATTAGAAGTGCAGTGTGAATCAGATCCATACAGCCCAGTATGCAATTGAAGTTAGTCTACCTTGAAAGCTTTGTAAACTGAAACTGGAAGGCTGTAGAGAAACCTTACCCCATACCATTTGTGAGTGCTGTAAGCAGTCACACCCCTCCCATTTCCTTCACTTTTAGGGGAATAGATGGGTAGATACGTACATTGTACCCTTATGTTTGTGATTTGGATGAACAGGGAAGGAAGAACAGTCCATATATGGGCTGACAATACAAGATAACCTGTATGATACTTTGTATCATCTGAAGCCTAGGTTTTGAGTTTTTGCATGTAGAGTGTGCTAAGGCAGGCTTAAGGGGCAGGATTTCTGCCAGAAGAGGAGGGTACGGAACAATCTATATATAAAGTAGAAAGTTGTTTCCACAAGAGGCCAATGGAGGTAGACCAGCTTTCACCACATTTGAATTTGTTCGTATGTGTTTGACTAAAGGCTGGGTGGCCAGCTTTTGTTCCTTTCCAGAAAGAAAAACTCATGCCTCTGAAAGCTGTACATGCTGCATGGTTTAGTGAATCTAGAGCCAAAATAGCTTTAATCATATAATTTATAAGTTTATAGTGAGGGGAAAAAATCAGTTTGTCAGCACTGACACAAACATTGTGCCTATATCATATGCACACTGCCTTATCTCTAAGTGAACCTCACCAGTTCTGCCCAGTCTAATGGAAGTGAGATAATCTGAGGCAAAGTACATGGCTACCTCAGGATGAAGAAATCCTGTTTTCAGTTGCAGCAGGGAAGTGAGTGACTCATGCAGTACAAGCAGCAGAGCTGTGGGGGTAGCATTAGCAGACAATTGCTTATAATGACTATAGCATGCAACATAATGAATGAAACACTGAAGAAAATGAGCTGTCAGTAAGACCTTTCCACGTGAATGGCAAGCCTCTGGTTTAAAGCTAAAGCTCAGAATCTCAAACCCTGGGTTTGCTGTGTTCGTTTTGAAGGTGTTAAAGTACATCTCTTTAGCTGGGGTGAGGAATAAAGCAAGTAGACAGAGTGTCCAATTTACCAGTGGAAGATAGAGGTGACCAAATTTCTCCTTTACTGGCTTCAAGGGTTGTGCAGTGATAAAAGAGAATTACAATTATAACAGGGTTCAAAAAAGAACTAGATAAGTTCAGTGGCTATTAGCCAGAATGGACAGGGATGGTATCCCTAGCCTCTGTTTGCCAGAAGCTGGGAATGGGTGACAGGGGATGGATCACTTGATGATTATCTGTTCTGTTTGTTCCCTCTGGGGCACCTGGCATTGGCCACTGTTGGAAGACAGTGTGGGTTGGACTAGATGGCCTCCTGAGGTCCCTTCCAACCCTGATATTCTATTCTAAGACAGGTTTTAGAGTAGCAGCCGTGTTAGTCTGTATTCACAAAAAGAAAAGGAGTACTTGTGGCATCTTTAGAGACTAACAAATTTATTTGAGCATAAGCTTTTGTGAGCTACAGCTCACTGCATCAAATGCATCCGATGAAGTGAGCTGTAGCTCACGAAAGCTTATGCTCAAATAAATTTGTTAGTCTCTAAGGTGCCACAAGTACTCCTTTTCTTTATTCTAAGACAGAATACTGGGCTAGATGGAACTTTGGTCTGACCCAGTATGGCCGCTCTTATGGTTTTATGTTAAAAGAGAAAATGCATTTTTGAAAGCTGTGTTTTCCTTTGGCTTTTGAGACCCGGCATAAAAAGGATGGGGTCTGATTATTTTTATTCTAGTTACAGTTAGGTCTGTAGTGACATACCATATCCACGTTACTGTCTGCAAACACCTTCCTGCTACCTGACTTATGGAAGTTGATACCACAAGTTGACTTCTGCCCAAAGAGGGAAAGTTTCTCTGAGAGAAGTCAAAGTCTCTTGTGAACCAGCACCATGGGCAGCAGGTATAATAGGCCAGGGGAGGCTAAGCCTCCCTGGTGCAGCTGCTGCCGACCCACCGCCAGATACCTGAGCCCTGGTTGCCTTGCCTGTGCTGTGCCTCTTTCCCTCCCTGCTCTGCCCCTTTCCCGAGGCCCCCACTGCTGCCTCTCCTCCACTCCACCCCCCTGGAGGTCCACTCGCCATGACCCTCCTGTCCTCCACCCTCCCCTCCGGAGGTCCCCGCCACTTGCCACATCCCTGCTTTCCTCCAATCCCCTCACGAGACTCCCCCGCTCGCCACTCTCCGCATCCCTCTTCACCCACTCATCCCTGCAAGACACCCCCCTGCCCAACATGTTCTCCCTCTCCTCCATACCCCCACCCTCATGAGGCCACCTGTCAATCAACACATCCCCCCTCACCCCTCTGCCCCAGCGGGGGAGGGAGGTGGAAGAGAGGAGGGAAGTGGTGGGTGGTGGGGCCTTACGGGGGAGGAGAGGAGGGACGTGGTGAGCAGCAAATGGGGTGGGGCAAGCAGGGAGGGGGCCGAGCAGGGTAGGGGCGGGGGCTGAGGCAGAAGAGGTGGGACAGGGAGCTAGCCTCCCCCAGGGGAAGCTTCACCCACCACCCATAACCGGCACTCAGGTCACTTAGAAATCATGTCACTACTGTACTGTCAGGATCATCAAAGGACCCCAGTATGAGACGTATTAATATCGTCCCAGATAATCACATTAGCTTAATAGTTTGAGTTGTTGCTATTCTAACATAAATATTGTCCACTGTCTCTGTCCTGCAGTTATCTAACATAGGGATGTGTAAGCTATCTACGCTGGGGGCTACATTTCAGCTACTACAATAATCACATTGTGCTGTGTGCATGATGAACTTCTTGATGCCAAGAAACCCAGCTACAGTCTAACAGTGACTGCTGTTCTCTTGCAATATAGGTTTCAGAGTAGCAGCCGTGTTAGTCTGTATTCGTAAAAAGAAAAGGGGTACTTGTGGCACCTTAGAGACTAACAAATTTATTAGAGCATAAGCTTTCGTGAGCTACAGCTCACTTCATCGGATGCATTTGGTGGAAAAAACCAGAGGAGAGATTTATATACACACACACAGAGAACATGAAACAATGGGTTTATCATACACACTGTAAGGAGAGTGATCACTTAAGATAAGCCATCACCAGCAGCGGGGGCGGGGGGGGGAAAGGAGGAAAACCTTTCATGGTGACAAGCAAGGTAGGCTAATTCCAGCAGTTAACAAGAATATCAGAGGAACAGTGGGGGGGTGGGGTGGGAGGGAGAAATACCATGGGGAAATAGTTTTACTTTGTGTAATGACTCATCCATTCCCAGTCTCTATTCAAGCCTAAGTTAATTGTATCCAGTTTGCAAATTAATTCCAATTCAGCAGTCTCTCGTTGGAGTCTGTTTTTGAAGCTTTTTTGTTGAAGTATAGCCACTCTTAGGTCTGTGATCGAGTGACCAGAGAGATTGAAGTGTTCTCCAACTGGTTTTTGAATGTTATAATTCTTGACGTCTGATTTGTGTCCATTCATTCTTTTACGTAGAGACTGTCCAGTTTGGCCAATGTACATGGCAGAGGGGCATTGCTGGCACATGATGGCATATATCACATTGGTAGATGAGCAGGTGAACGAGCCTCTGATAGTGTGGCTGATGTGATTAGGCCCTATGATGGTGTCCCCTGAATAGATATGTGGACAGAGTTGGCAACGGGCTTTGTTGCAAGGATAGGTTCCTGTGTGTGGTTGCTGGTGAGTATTTGCTTCAGATTGGGGGGCTGTCTGTAAGCAAGGACTGGCCTGTCTCCCAAGATCTGTGAGAGTGATGGGTCGTCCTTCAGGATAGGTTGTAGATCCTTGATGATGCATTGGAGAGGTTTTAGTTGGGGGCTGAAGGTGATGGCTAGTGGCGTTCTGTTGTTTTCTTTCTTGGGCCTGTCCTGTAGTAGGTGACTTCTGGGTACTCTTCTGGCTCTGTCAATCTGTTTCTTCACTTCAGCAGGTGGGTATTGTAGTTGTAGGAATGCATGATAGAGATCTTGTAGATGTTTGTCTCTGTCTGAGGGGTTGGAGCAAATGCGGTTATATCGTAGCGCTTGGCTGTAGACAATGGATCGAGTGGTATGATCTGGATGAAAGCTAGAGGCATGTAGGTAGGAATAGCGGTCAGTAGGTTTCCGATATAGGGTGGTGTTTATGTGACCATCGCTTATTAGCACCGTAGTGTCCAGGAAGTGGATCTCTTGTGTGGACTGGTCCAGGCTGAGGTTGATGGTGGGATGGAAATTGTTGAAATCATGGTGGAATTCCTCAAGAGCTTCTTTTCCATGGGTCCAGATGATGAAGATGTCATCAATGTAGCGCAAGTAGAGTAGGGGCATTAGGGGACAAGAGCTGAGGAAGCATTGTTCTAAGTCAGCCATAAAAATGTTGGCATACTGTGGGGCCATGCGGGTACCCATCGCAGTGCTGCTGATTTGAAGGTATACATTGTCACCAAATGTGAAATAGTTATGGGTCAGGACAAAGTCACAAAGTTCTGCCACCAGGTTAGCCGTGACAGTATCGGGGATACTGTTCCTGACGGCTCAAGACAGTGAAGACAAGTGGGTTGAAGGGAATAAAACAACACTAACATTTAGTCATCATTTGAAATTATTTCATTAATAGTTTATGTAAACCTATTTCAGCCTCTGAATTGCTTATGCAATATTTGCCACTAGTAACATAATCATTTGTAAGTCAGTATTTGAGTAATGTGATTGATCACATGATCTATGACTGGCTGACTCCCAAGCCTACAAAAGCTTTCATGTTGGCCAGGGAAATCCTTCCACTGTGGACATATATATTTCTAATGTGACTCTATATTTCCAAGAGTATTCAGGACATATTTTTCTTCTCATGAACATACATCCAAACAAAAATGTGCACCCAGAACTGTTCAGTTTTAATTTGAAGTAATTTGCAAATACTTATTTGGAGTTTTGACTCAGATCTAAGCAGCAAGCAAAGATACATTTTCCCCAAAAAAATATTCCTGTCTCACTGCTGATCCTAATATCACCTTTTTGAATTAGAAAAACCTATTTCAGCACCTGAAATAGTAACATCCATCAAAGTCCCTGATGGACAATGGGCTAGACACACAAAGGGTTTTGGGCAAACCTGCCACTTCAGGAGCCTAAGTATAAAATTTAGATCCTCAAAATCCAGACTCAGCTGCTGCCTAACCCTGTAGGTGCCTAAATTCCTTATGCACCTAAGTTTCTGTGGGCATAGTGCCATAGGTGCCTAATTTCCTGCCTGTAGGAATGTACAAAGCCATGTAAGTCCTGATGCTGTCTAAGCCCTGGTGTGATCCTTAAACTAGGCATTCTCTGCCTGTGGGGCCCAAGCCAGTAGGCATTCTTAGAGGCTGCCTTAGAGCACACATACTGGATCAGGTCCTGCATAACAAAAAGGGTAGCAATCCCTTTCTACCAGATCAATAGTCTAGTGGGGTTAGAGCACTCACCTTGGTTATGGGAGTCCCTGGCTTGACTCCCCCTCTGCCTCATTCAGATAAGGGATTTGAACGTAGGTCTTCTATGTTCTACAAGAGTGCCCTAACTACTGTGGGGTGGGTCTCTCTCCTCTTGACTTTTTCACTTTTTAAAAAATATTTAAATATTAATGGGGCCAGAGAGATAGTAAGAATGACTCTAAAGCCCAGTGGTTCGTATATGCACCTGGGAGACCCAGATGCCAGTCTATGCTCCAATGAATAAAGTATTTCAAAGTGAAACAACTTCTACAGACAGCTCTTGTGTGAGACATACTCTTTAGTCTAGGAACTGGGGCAATCACCTGGGAGGGGGAGACATAGGTTCTAGTTCCTGCTCTGACTCAGGCAGAGAGGGAGGGGAGGAATTGAACCTGTGTCTCCCACATCTGGGGTGAATGCGCTAACCACTTGGCTACAGGTTATAAAAATGGGATAGGAGGAGGGGCATCACCACCACCTCTCATCTGTTTGTTTACAAGAAAGGGCTGACATGATGTAAGTATCTGACTTCCATCGAGGCTTCGTGGCTGTGAATCCTGAGTGGAAATAGGCATTTCTTTCTGGTTCAGATTTAGGTGCCTAGCGCCCTCTGAGAGTCAAGGCTTACGCCTCACCCTTCTCGACATTTCCTATTGGCTAGCTTAGGCAGCTCCACACTCAGCTTGCTGGCTTCTGTGGATCCCATTCCTAGGTGCCTAAGTCTCTCCATGCATTGTACAGGGAGCCTGGGCACTTAGCTCATGGCTGAGGATTCACTGGGTGGTATGGCAGCTAAAGTTAAGCTTAGCAACTCTGTGTCCAAGGGCTGCTCTACTCTACAAAGATACGTCAGTGTAACTACATTGCTCAGGGCTGTGAAAAATTTCATGCCTATAATTAAGCCCAATGTAAGCCCTGATGTAGTCACTGCTAGGTTGACAGAAGAAGTCTCCCATCAGCCTAGCTACCACCTCTCGAAGGTGGATGGAAGAATCTCATCCATCTCTGTATTAAGTGTCTACATGACAGTGCTACAAACGCTGTAGCATTTCTAGCGTAGACATCCCTCAGTCCCCTTTGTGAATCTAGCTCCATGGCTACTCCACTGCTTTTCAGAAATGCTGAATAACTCCCTAGCTCTTCATCTAAAACCCATTTTTCCAAAATTGATCAAATAATTTAGGTTTATAAAGCCTCTTTATAAGGCATGAGTGCAATTCCCAGACTTCATAAAGATTGGTGAAGAGCCTCAGCCTCAAATTCAGGGGTATTTGGATGCAGTGGAGGATGCAGAGTGGAGGAAGTGAGATCTAGTTTTAATTTGACCTGTTATGGAGATAGGACCTTATCCTGAAATTTGAATCAGGACTGGCTGTAGATGTTTTGCCACTCAGGGCAGAAATTGTTGTCGGAGCTCCCCACTCCTGAGCAGCTGAGCAAAGAAAGGAAAAATAAAGAAAAGACAAATTTTAAAAAAACAGCCAAGGGATATGTCCTCTTGGAAGATGGTGTTCAGGGCAACTGCCCTTATCACCCACCCCTAAGGCTGGCCCTGATTTGGATCCAAATCCAAACTACCTCAAAACTTGAAGGTGTTTAGATATGAGTTTTTTGGTGCACCCCATTACAAGAGAGCTCTCATCCCCCAGCTGCCTTAGCCACATTCACTTTTGGGGTGACCAGCTGCTAAGCAGAATGGAGGTTGACAGGCACATTACTCAGATCTAGTGCAATGGATATTCTGTTGCCAGAGATTCTGCACCAGGTCATAGGCAGATCCTCAGCTGGTGATAAACCAGCATAGCTCCATTGACTTCAGTGTCCATTTAAACGAGCTGAGAATGTGGCCCAAGATGTGAATTTGACCTTATGCATTTATAAAATTGTGAGGAAGGAACAACCAGTCAGTAAACAAGGCATCAAATTATTTTGGGAGAAAGATAAGACCAAATGGTTAACACCCACTCATCATGTGGCTTAATATTTTAGAACAACCAAATCTTCCTCTCTTGTACAGTGCTTTTAATTTCATATCTTGTGGCTTATGGGCTAAGGATACAAAAAGCAAGGATAGTTTCTTCTGATTCGTGGTACTCATGTCAAGATTCCTGGGGCACCCTTTCACAAAGGCTGCTTGAACGTTGAACCACTGGACTCCCTGTATGCAAACCAGCTGAGCAGTGAACAGCAGAGAGGCTAACAGAGGGAGTTTGCCTGGGATCTGCCTGAGAGGAGGTACGCTAAGGGCTGCATTAAGGAGGCTGTGTTGGTGAGCCTTGAGTGGGCCTGACTGTTATAAAAAGCCAGTCAACTGCGAACCAGCTGAGCAGCAAACAGCAGAGAGGCTAACAGAGGGAGTTTGCCTGGGAGTTTGCCTGGGGAGAGCACACTGAGGCTTACATCTTGCTGACTTCTCTGAGTAGTTACTACAAGTCCTGAGGAAGCTCATAGAAGGAAGGTAATATGGATGGGGAGTATTCAGCTGTTGTGACCTGCACTGGATGTGCCATGTTTGTCTTTCTTCCACAGGACAGAAACGACTTTGTCTGTACAAAATGCAAGCTGGTCTCCATATTGGAAGAGAAGGTTCAAGGTCTGGAGCAACAGGTGTCCCTGCATTGCATAAGAGAAACTGAAGATTTCCTGGACAGATGTCAGGATATGCTTCTAAGGACACAACGTTCTGAAGATTCAGAGCAGGCTGCACTGCAGGGACAGGAGGACAGTGAAGAAATTTGGTAGCATGTGATCTCCAGGAGAAGAAAGGGGAGCGTTCATGTACCAGCAACACAGATACAGGTAAGTAACCGTTTTCATGTTCTCTCCACAGGTACTAATGCGGAGAGTGGACTAGATGATACATCTGAGGGAAGGGAACAGAAGGAGATTCTGCCGATTGGAAGGCATGAGATGCATGCCCTAGGGTTGGGGGCTCCACGACCACCGCTCCCAAGAGAAGGAGGTGGGTGGTGGTGGTTGAGGACTCTCTCCTCAGGGGGACTGAGTCATCTATTTGCCACCCCGACTGGGAAAACCAAAAAGTCTGCTGCTTGCCAGGACCTAGGATTCACGATGTGACAGAATGGCTGCCGAGACTCATCAAGCCCTCGGATCGCTACCCCTTCCTGCTTCTCCACATGGGCACCAATGATACTGCCAAGAATGACCTTGAGCGGATCACTGCAGACTACGTGGCTCTGGGAAGAAGGATAAAGGAGTTTGAGGTGCAAGTGGTCTTCTCATCCATCCTCCCCGTGGAAGGAAAAGGACTGGGTAGAGACTGTCGAATTGTGGAAGTCAACGAATGGCTACGCAGGTGGCATCAGAGAGAAGGCTTTGGATTCTTTGACCATGGGATGGTGTTCCAAGAAGGAGGAATGGTAGGCAGAGATGGGCTCCACCTAACAAAGAGAGGGAAGAGCATCTTCACAAGCAGGCTGGCTAACCTAGTGAGGAGGGCTTTAAACTAGGTTCACCGGGGGAAGGAGACCAAAGCCCTGAGGTAAGTGGGATACCAGGAGGAAGCACGAGCAGGAGCATACGAGAGGGGAGGGCTCCTGCCTCATACTGAGAAAGAGGGACGATCAGCAAGTTATCTCAAGTGCCTATAGAGAAATGCAAGAAGCCTGGGAAACAAGCAGAGAGAACTGGAAGTCCTGGCACACTCAAGGAATTATGATGTGATTGGAATAACAGAGACTTGGTGGCATAACTCACATGACTGTAGTATGATCATGGATGGATATAAACTGTTCAGGAAGGACAGGCAGGGCAGAAAAGGTGGGGGAGTTGCACTGTATGTAAGAGAGCAGTACGACTGCTCAGAGCTCCGGTATGAAACATCAGAAAAACCTGAGAATCTCTGGATTAAGTTTAGAAGTGTGAGCAACAAGGGTGATGTTGTGGTGGGAGTCTGCTATAGACCACTGGACCAGGGGGATGAGGTGGACAAGGCTTTCTTCCGGCAACTCATGGAAGTTACTAGATTGTAGGCCCTGGTTCTCATGGGAGACTTCAATCACCCTGATATCTGCTGGGAGAGCAATACAGAGGTGCACAGACAATCCAGGAAGTTTTGGAAAGTGTAGGGGACAATTTCCTAGTGCAAGTGCTGGAGGAACCAACTGGGGGCAAAGCTCTTCTTGACCTGCTGCTCACAAACCAGGAAGAATTAGTAGGGGAAGCAAAAGTGGATGGGAACCTGGGAGGCAGTGACCATGAGATGGTCGAGTTCAGGATCCTGACACAGGGAAGAAAGGAGAGGAGCAGAATACAGACCCTGGTCTTCAGAAAAGCAGACTTTGACTCCCTCAGGGAACTGATGGGCAGGATCCCCTGAGAGAATAACATGAAGGGGAAAGGAGTCCAGGAGAGCTGGCTGTATTTTAAAGAATCCTTATTGAGGTTACAGGGACAAACCATCCTGATGTGTAGAAAGAATAGTAAATATGTCAGGCAACCAGCTTGGCTTAACAGTGAAATCCTTGCTGATCTTAAACACAAAAAAGAAGCTTACAAGAAGTGGAAGATTGGACAAATGACCAGGGAAGAGTATAAAAATATTGCTCGGGCATTCAGGAGTGAAATCAAGAAGGCCAAATCACACCTGGAGTTGCAGCTAGGCAGAGATGTTAAGAGTAACAAGAAGGGTTTCTTCAGGTATGTTAGCAACAAGAAGAAAGTCAAGGAAAGTGTGGGCCCCTTACTGAATGAGGGAGGCAACCTAGTGACAGAGGATGTGGAAAAACTAAGTACTCAATGCTTTTTTTGCCTCTGTCTTCATGAACAAGGTCAGCTCTCAGACTACTGCACTGGGCAGCACAGCATGGGGAGGAGGTGACCAGCCCTCTGTGGAGAAAGAAGTGGTTCAGGACTATTTAGAAAAGCTGGACGAGCACAAGTCCATGGGGCCGGATGCGCTGCATCCGAGAGTGCTAAAGGAGTTGACGGATGTGATTGCAGAGCCATTGGCCATTATTTTTGAAAACTCATGGCGATCGGGGGAAGGCCCGGACGACTGGAAAAAGGCTAATGTAGTTCCCATCTTTAAAAAAGGGAAGAAGAAGGATCCTGGGAACTACAGGCCAGTCAGCCTCATTTCAGTTCCTGGAAAAATCATGGTGCAGGTCCTCAAGGAATCAATTCTGAAGCACTTAGAGGAGAGGAAAGTGATCAGGAACAGTCAGCATGGATTCACCAAGGGCAAGTCATGCCTGACTAATCTAATTGCCTTCTATGACGAGTTAACTGGCTCTGTGGATGAGAGGAAAGCAGTGGATGTGTTGTTCCTTGACTTTAGCAAAGCTTTTGACACGGTCTCCCACAGTATTCTTGCCAGCTAGTTAAAGAAGTATGGGCTGGATGAATGGACTATAAGGTGGATAGAAAGTTGGCTAGATTGTGGGGCTCAATGGGTAGTGATCAATGGCTCCATGTCTAGTTGGCAGCCGGTATCAAGTGGAGTGCCCCAAGGGTCGGTCCTTGGGCCGGTTTTGTTCAATATCTTCATAAATGATCTGGAGGATGGTGTGGATTGCACCCTCAGTAAGTTTGTAGATGACATTAAACTGGAAGGAGAGATAGATACGCTGGAGGGTAGGGATAGGATACAGAGGGACCTAGACAAATTAGAGGATTGGGCCGAAAGAAATCTGATGAGGTTCAACAAGGACAAGTGCAGAGTCCTGCACTTAGGATGGAAGAATCCCATGCACCACTACAGACTACAAACTGAATGGCTAGGCAGCAGTTCTGCAGAAAAGTACCTAGGGGTTACAGTGGATGAGAAGCTGGATATGAGTCAACAGTGTGCCGTTGTTGCCAAGAAGGCCAATGGCATTTTGGGCTGTATAAGTAGGGGCATTGCCAGCAGATCGAGGGACGTGATCGTTCCCCTCTATTCGACATTGGTGAGGCCTCATCTGGAGTAGTGTGTCCAGTTTTGGGCCCCACACTACAAGAAGGATGTGGAAAAATTGGAAAACGTCCAGCGGAGGGCAACAAAAATGATTAGGGGACTGGAACACATGACTTATGAGGAGAGGCTGAGGGAACTGGGATTGTTTAGTCTGCGGAAGAGAAGAATGAGGAGGGATTTGATAGCTGCTTTCAACTACCTGAAAGGGAGTTCCAAAGAGGATGGATCTAGACTGTTCTCAGTGGTAGCAGATGACAGAACAAGGAGTAATGGTCTCAAGTTGCAGTGGGGGAGGTTTAGGTTGGATATTAGGAAAAACTTTTTAATTAGGAGGGTGGTGAAACACTGAAATGCATTACCTAGGGTGGTGGTAGAATCTCCTTCCTTAGAGTTTTTTTAAGGTCAGGCTTGACAAAGCCCAGGCTGGGATGGTTTAGTTGGGGATTGGTTCTGATTTGAGCAGGGGGTTGGACTAGATGACCTCCTGAGGTCCCTTCCAACCCTTATATTCTATGATTCTATGATCTTGGGAAATCCCTGAGTTTCTCTTGGGCCCCAGTTCCTCTTTTGTCAAATGGGATAAACCTTTCTCCTTCATCTGTCTTATCAGTTTGGCCTGTAAACTCTTTGGGGTAGCCTTACTCTGTACATACAACACAAAGCGACAATGGTGTTCTGTTCTTTGGTTTGCCTTCTAGTGTTACTGCAATATATATAATAACCATTCTCTCTTAGTGTATTGTGGGACAGATTCTGCCCTTCTTAGTAAGGCTTTGTCTACACTACACAGCTTTTAGCGACACGGCCATGTCGACACAGCCGTGTCCCTAAAAGTTGGGCAGTATAGCTGCTGTTTGTCAGCACTTTTGCCGACAAAATACTTTCACCCCCAACGAGCGGCATTCATATTGTCGACAGGAGAGCGCGCCAGCCGACAACACGCTGTTCACACTGACGCTGTGGTAAAATTTTTGTCTTTCAGGGTGCAGGGGTCCCATACTCTCTAAGTGGCCCCATTGTAGGAAAGGCCAGCAGAATCTAACCATTGATAAGTATATCAATGTCCCTCTGTTTATATTCCCTATCATACCACGGGCCAGATTCTGACAGTCTCATTCTTGCTGAATAATATCTTATTCCATTAGTAGCCTCACTGCGTTCAGTGAGACTACTCATAGAGTAAGACACAACTCAGTGTGAGAAGGGAATCAGAATGTGTCTTTGATGATCTGTGCCATTACCAACACCGCAGCTTTTTCATTGCATGCACTCTTCTCTGTCTCCTGTACATTATGTATTTTATGAACTGCAAAATTCAGCCAAATAGCAAAACAAGTATGCTTGCTCTTCCTCACTTTCCTCTGCTGTGACACTCTGTGAGTGAAAACGATCAAACGATGATTTTTCCCCAAAATTTTCTTTTATCCTGTGTGAAACCACCAAAATAAGAAGAAATGTACTGGGGTTTGCTTGACGTGCAAAACCGTTTTGCACCTCTTTAGTTCTTCCTGTTTTTGTTAGTTTCTCTCCACTGCAGTTATGCTAGCATTTGGTCCGTCTCACAGCCAAGGAGGCTGCATTTCAGTGAGAGCTGTCCTGCTGTGCTTAAACGTATTTAAAATGGAAGAAAAATGTAAAAGATGATGACCAAAGTGACTGTGAGCATTGTCCACTCCAGGCTACCATCGCTCCTGAGCTTAGTCTGGGCAGGCAGTTACAGGAGAGGAGGCACCAGCTTCTCAGTTTGAATGCAGCAACCTATCCTTTTAATGCTGGAGTGATGCTATGCAGGAGCCTCTGATGTATGCAAGGCTAGTCTCTGGCATCAAGCAAATAGCAGCACAGAAACGCATTACAGATTGGGGGGAGGGGAGACAAGAGGAAGTTCATCTGTGGAAAACAGAGGGTTCTTTTTCCGTTTTTACAACAGACTTCTGTGAATTTTTACACAGAATTATTTTACGGATCAGGCCAGGCAATTTTACGATTCATCAGAATCTGTATTTTCCCTTCAGCTACCTGTATCCATGCAACCTTATTTGCAATTACCTCAAGAAGCCAGAAGCTTAATGGGAGTGTCCTCTGTGAATCAGTGTTATTTCCATGCAGTGGCTGTCAAAAAGCTATTACAGCTTTGCTAGCTCTTGGTAGCTGGCTGGGTGCCAAGATGAAGGATTCCTTTATTAACTGCAACCCCTCTTCCCCCCCCCCCCCCCGCGCCACTGCTTCCCTTTTTAGCAGGCTTGCAGAATGGGGTATATAATCTAGCATGTAAGTAACTACATGTCATTTTACATGCACTGTAAAAGGGCATTGTAAGCAGAAAGGCTGTGTGTCTCTGGTTTTCACATAGCTGTCAATGTGCGGAAAGGATGAGGGAGAAAATTAGTTCAATGCTTTTAGCCAAATTCTTGCTCCTAATGCTGCTGAAAGGATGGCTCCTTTGACAGGAGCATGTTTCTGGTAATGCACAGAAGCTGCTGGCTCTATGTTTTTCAGTGCTTTAGTAGGTAAAGGCTCCTGTTGGATAGGAGCATTGCTGGAGAGAACTTTATCCTGGAATGGGCTGGGAACAACTGGTACAGATGGTTGGATAGTTTGAACTGATCACAGAAGCTATAAGGTATTCACCAGGAATTCTTGGAAATACTTCTTGGGTAGTTTATCTCATTTGCACTGATGCTTTATAAAATGCTCAGTATTTTACTACGAGTCCTGGTTTGTCTTATGGCTGTATTCAAAATCTGCACACATATTTTCACTGAGGGAACTAGATAGCAAAGGGGAATGGTAGGACCAGGTAGTCCCAAGACTAACAGCCTGTGGGGTGGAACAGTGTCCTTCGCCCTTCCTCTCCTCAGTTACCCAAAGGGATGCTTGGCCTTAGCTGAGAGGTCTAGTCCCAAGTGTCTAAATATCTAAAGAGACCCAGCAACAGAGGCACATAACGTTTGCAGCTACTTCTAAAAATTCAGGCCTTCCCCTATCTGGACCTCAGTTTCCCCATCAGTAAGATGTAGATAATGATAGCTGCCCATGACTTTATGCAAAAAGAAAAGGAGTACTTGTGACACCTTAGAGACTAACAAATTTATTTGAGCATAAGCTTTCGTGAGCTACAGCTCACTTCATCAGATGCATCCGATGAAGTGAGTTGTAGCTCACAAAAGCTTATGCTCAAATAAATTTGTTAGTCTCTAAGGTGCCACAAGTACTCCTTTTCTTTTTGCAATACAGACTAACACGGCTGCTACTCTGAAACATGACTTTATGGTGTGTCTAGATCTTCAGTGAAAGGCACTACATAATGGCTGGCAAAGTATAACTACTGTTTATTTTATGAATTCTGATGAAGAGTTTCTAAAACACAGAGGAAATGAACTGGGGGGAAAATACAAAAGTTGTGCTGTTGAAGTAATTGAAGCCTGTTCATGGCAAATTTTCAAGTTCCCAGACAACCTGGAAACCTCTACATGTGGTAGACATTTACTCTGCTTACGGCAATTTATTTGCATGGGAACCTTTATGTGTTTCCACTCATTTAGTGCTATTAGCACCTCTTATCAAATATTAGGGCAACAGTTGGAGAGCTTTTATTTGGTTGTTATTGCTAAGAAAACATTTCTCAGGTATCCACCACATTCCTCTTTCCTTATCTATGTTTTTCAGTCAGCACAATGTCAGGGGAATACCAGCGGGCAATGTTAATGTTCCCAGCATCCAATTAAGCCACTAGTCACATCAGTATGTAAATCTACCAAAACAGCACAACATATTTTATGCTCACCTTAGACAGAAACAAACAACCCATCAGTTGAGGAGAAAATGGAGAAACTAGGGGTGAGATCATCACCTCAGCACTGGCCCCTTTATGCCATGTAAAAGGGCCCTAAAAACCCTGTTTTTAACTGGGGAAGGACCAGTAGTATAGTTAAGGGTACAGGAAGGTAAATGGAGTTTACCCACTTCTCATTTGAAGAATATAGAGTTTAATTTAGATTAGTATCCACTTCTTTTTTTACTACTGCCTCACTGGGGAGAACCTAATCCGTACAGGAACTGTGTAAGACAGCTCTGAGTCTGCCTTCTGAGGACCACGATGCAAACAGGATAGGATGATACAAAGGTGACTTAAGCCACCATAGCTCTCATTCCTCCTGGGCCGCAGGTTTATACTCGGCTAGAGTTCCCTAGATCTATTATGCCCTCTTCCAATATGTAAAGGAGTGTAATGTGCACGCCAAGGAGCTGAAGAAACGGTGTAAGTTAAAGCAGCAGGCAGAGGTGATGTGGGTGGGGGCATGTGGGGTCACGTGCCCCCCTAGATTTGCTGCTTGGTTTGTACTGAGCATGCTCACGCAGACTGAGTATGTTCAGTAACATTGCTGAAGCCGGCTGCTCGCCCTCTGACACCCCCACCCCTACTGCCCTGCAGGCACTGGTCATCTCTGGCAGAAGGCAAACTGTTTTAATTTACAGCCGTACACTTTCTTGTTAGTTGCATTTCTTTCTATAATCCTGTCTTCCAGCCCCTTATCATGAGGGTTACCTAGGACTCCATTCCATTTATGACCCTGTAAAAAGAAGGACTGAGGTTTTTATTAAGAAAAGAGGGTTACTGTGATGATCAGAAATCTGAGGACAATTGTAAAAATTGATGCGTGGCTTATGTGTGTGTGTGTGAGACTGGATTGTGATCTGAAAGGGAGACTGCAAATTGGCCAAATTAGAAGGCTGTGGAAATTGTTCTTGAGTCCAGGCGAGGTAATGGTCTGAAAGGCGCATGGCTTTCAAGATTAGCATTGACTTTTGGGTATGAGATAAGGTTTTTAACCTATACAGTGATATTTTAGGAACATTGAATGTGATATTTTCAACAACCACCTGAAATCCCCACAGATTCTGTCCACAGTGAGCCCTCCCTTCCCTATTAATTTTTTTTTAAATAAAGCACTCTATATAATAAAGAAGATCTGATACTGGATAATTCTAGAAGCTTAAGGATGTGAACTTGTTCTGTGTTTGAACAGCTCCTAGCACAATGAGGTTTGGGTTCATGACGAATGCTATGGTAATACAAATAACTAATCACAACAACTGGTGCTCAGGTTGCTATTGAGGTATAGATGAGAAACCAGAAAGTTTTGCTCCCTTAAAAAGTATCTAATGTCACTTAATCTGTCTGCAGAGGCTACAGCCACACATAGCGAATGATGTAAATACTTAATGTATGCCCCTAAACTCTACAAAAACAATCTGATGACAGCAGCAGTCTGAATTAGCAAAATGTCACCTGGGCGGGTCTAAGGATAAAGAGGCCTCTGGAGTTTCACATGTCACAGACATAAGGGGGGAAAAACCCTGAATGGACATGAAATTATCATGTGCTGGTGTTTTCTTTCTTTCTTTCTTTCTTTCTTTCTTTCTTTCTTTCTTTCTTTCTTTCTTTCTTTCAAAAAACCCCTACAAACAAGTTGGAAATCAGCATTTTAATGAGTTATTTGCCACCCAAAAGCCTGGATTCTTTATTCATGAAAATATTTTAGATACCTAGGCAAAACAGTCACAACTCATTATTCTCATTGCAATTGTGCTGAAATTTTTTGTCAACATCCTTCATTTTCAATTTGCACCAGGCCAGGGCGCACACACTGCAGTACAGATAGTGATGTGTTGAAAAAACAGGCTGTGCTGAAGCATGGAGGCCCTACTCTCTGGTGGGAAGTACAGTGGGTGCTTCTTTATGGAGCAGGTGTTTTGCAAGTACTCCCATTATTTATTGAAAAGAAAGTTCTGTCTCCCATAGATGAAGTTGTGTAGGTGGTATGGTTAAACACATACAAAAGTCATAAATAATGTAGTTGGAAGACCCTTGTATGCTGCAGTCTTAAAGCCAGATGATACAGGGTGAAGCAGTGGGGCGCAGTTGTATCGTGCAAGTGATTTATTAGTGTTTACATTTAATTTAAGGGATATTTATTTCTAAAGATGGAGGGGGCACTTTCAAATAGGAGGCTTTTATCAAGTGGAGGCTACAGGGGCCCTTTAAGAATCTTTGATTTATGAGTAATAAGGAAGCAGGGAGGCTTTCCAAAAGCTGTATAAGCTTGAAAAGGCAAGTCTTCTGTCTCTCACCCAAGCCTCAGAAACCAGGGTCAGGCTCCAGGGGAAAGAAAAGGAATTTATGTAAACGGATGAACTCTAGCTGGAGGCTTAGCTAACATATTTTACTCCCCAACTTAAAATCACAAAATATCAGGGTTGGAAGGGACCTTAGGAAGCCATCTAGTCCAACCCCCTTCTCAAAGCAGGGCCAATCCCCAGTTTTTGGCCCAGATCACTAAATGGCCCCCTCAAGGATTGAACTCACAACCCTGGGTTTAGCAGACCAATGCTCAAACCACTGAGCTATGTCTCCCCCCATATGTCTTAACACCTGAAACAATAACTTTCTGCAAAGTTGGCTGACTAGGTCTGCTTCTGTTTTTTGGTAAACTGATGAGTTACGTTGAGTTTTTATTCTCATCCCCTTAATGGAAACTGACCAGCTTTTTGAAAAACAAAATAGTTTATCAACCTGGTGACAGGCAGTGAAATGAATACGTTACTGTTTACTTGTAGGACATTTTATATTAAATAGAACTCCCTTAATGTACTCTAGATCATTTTTACATGCGGAATGGAAAACATAATGGAGAGCAAATTGGCCCTGAAAAAAAGGTGGATATAAAACAGATTATATTTTCTTTCTTATAAATGGAGTGAAAACAAATCTTAGGGTTCAATTATCCTTCTGCAGGGTGGACCCTCACTGAGGACATAGAGATCAACCAGCCAAAGGCCAGTGCCTGGAAACATTAAGCCTATGTATGGCATAATGCCTCCATGGGTGGGAGGGAAAGCCACTATACCCAGACATAGTCAAAACTTTTCCTAGCGCTCTCTGGATACGTAGGGGGGCAGGACCATGGACTTGCCTTGCCACATTCCCTCTGGGGCCACTAGCACTGCAGACAGTGCTGGCTGGCCTTCTCCACCTTGCACTTCATCACTTAACTGTTCAAGTGACAGTTATATGGACAAAAGGACATCCCTGTACGGTATCCTCTCAACATTATTTATTTACTTAGTTATTTGTAGTATCATGGTCCCTAGGAACTCTAGTCATGGATCAGGACCCCATTGTGCTAGGCATTACACAAACATGGATCAAATCCCCAGCCTACCCATCATCTCTCATTCACTCTCGAGCTGTCAATGCTGACCTCTGATTGGCCCATGCCATCAGCATCCACTGTCCACTTGTTACATTTTCAAATAAACACTTTTCTCACATGCTGCCCCAAACACTTGGCTTTGCTTGCAGTAATAAAACTGCAACAGTCCCATAACAGGAGACAATGACCTAATAAACTCAGCCACTGCTGTGTCTGGGGAATAACTGGCAAAATGGTAATAATGCCACTGTTAGACTGTCATGTTAGCTTTAGCAGATGGTTTTTCTTTCATCAATAAATTCTGGTACTGATTCAGCTGATCTCAGCAATTGTTTCTGCTAGGTACTGTTAAATCACATATAACAAAGCACCATGTGGCTAGCAGCTGATGATGACTGACAATATTTGCCTTAGATACACAGGTAGATTCTACTCCCATGGTTCTGCTAAAGCAACAGGGGACCATGCAGCATTTAGTTAAACAGTGTGTTGTCTCTTGTTATTGTTTGTACTGCTTGAGCCAGGGCTAAGAGCAGTCTCACTGTCACTGTGGTATCTCAACAGCATACACAACATCTTATCAAGACAGTCTGACTGCAGGAAAAAAAAAAGTTTAGGGCAGACATGTCTCCCCTACACACCACCTCCACAAATCAAATACAGAGAGAACTGTCAAGAACAGTATGTCTGTTCAGAGAGCATAGCAGCAAGCAAGACTAATCTTTCCCTGGATAAAAGATGTGCTGAATGTATATTTCATGCCTAAACTATTGTAGGTCCCTCTGCTATGGCTTCCCCAACTCCCAGCTATCCAGACACAGGCAGGTGCAGCAAGTCACTGCCCGTTTTTATCACAAGTGCAAGGAAGCATTAACCATGTCACCCATGCTATCAGACAACTTCCCTGGCTCCTCATTCTTTCCTGGGTCCTGCTCAAAATAGTCTTCTAAACAACAAAATGTGTAACCTCTCAGAGTGAAATTCCTACAAGCCCTCCCAGTGTTTACCCCCCAGGGTTTTTGGGGGAGAGGGGGAGGAATATGTGGAGTTAGTGGGGAATTAAATCTATTCACCCTTCCTCGCCCCCCTCCCCACCTTAGGGCTTGGTTATATTTCTGCGGAGGCGGAATTTCACTGAGACAGGAGTGGAGTAAACCACCTAAGGAGTGTGTATGGAAATATAATGCCTGTGTAAGACTACATCTACACCGGCACTTTCATGGCTAAAATTCTTGTCGCTCAGGGGTGTGAAAAAACACCCCTCTGAATGAAAAAAGTTTTAGCAGTGAAAAGCAACGGAGTGGACAGCGCTTCGTCGGTGGGAGCCACGCTCCCAGGCACGAAGTTACTGCCCCTTAGGGGAGGTGGTTTTATTTTGTTGACAGGAGATCTCTCCTGGCAATAAAGAGTAGCCACACAGCGCACCTTACAATGGCGCAGCTGCAGCAACACGGCCATGCTGTTGTAAGGTGTTCAGTGTAGACATACACTAAGAGATCAGGGATTCTCAGGCACAGCCATTAGGTTGCCTGGAACCCCAGCAGAGGGGTTAAACATGAAAAACATAGGACCAAGGAATAGGTAAGTACTGTTTATATGTAGCTAGACTTTGTATTAAAAGGGGAATCATTAAATCCAAACAAGCTCTCTTTGCAGTTGAATATGGCTTCCTTTCTGTAGGGCTGAAGAACACCTAGTTGAGGCTGACCACTTACTCTCACTGGATATTTACGAGGCTCAGTTACAGTCATTGGTGTAACTTTGATGGTGCAAATCTCTGCTTTATACAGACAAAGTATTGAAAGCCACCATTTGCACCAAAGTGGTGTATGCCAGATTATAGCGGGAATGAAATGCACTGCTGTGAACTGCAGTTTATAGCTTTGCCTGTCTATACTTGGGGTTTGCATCATTGCATCTAGAGGAGTGGCTGATGTCCCCAGTGTAGACAAGGCCTGAGTGAAGTGATGGCTGAGTGACAAACCAAGGATTGAAGGGCTCAGTGTGGTTGGGATATGATTAACACACACACACACACACACAGAATTGGGGAGAGGAGATGAAATCCTGGTGCCACTGAAGTGGGAGTTTTGTCATGGCCTTCACTGGAGCCAAGATTCCACCCAGAGTCTTCTGAGGCAATGAATATAACAGTTTTGATGCTTGAGCTTGGTGCCTGTTAACTGAAGCACCAAGGCAGAGCTGCACCTGTGAATTGTAAATATGGCTCCTGCATTAGCTCACCAAATGCCTTATTCAAGAGTGTAAACACACTCGGAAATGTTCTCTTGGGTCTTCGTCCACTCAGTGAGAAATGGACTCACCTCTGCCAGTGAGAAACGGACTCACTCGAGAACTGCAAGCTCTTCTTCAACACCTCAGCAGCTGGGCTAGTAAATAAACAACGTGGCGGGGCCTACGTAACTCTCAGACTCCTGTAATTAGTTTGTAGCCAGGGTTACTATCTAGCAAAAGTAGAATAATGAAAAGGGGAAAAGGGAAGGCCTTAAAATAGGGCTGAGTTCCACCCCTGCAGACCCCCTGTTTACGGCAGGATCAGGGCCTACCTGCCAGATGCAACTTCTTGTTGCCAAGGTACATGCAAATCCTCACCTGGTGGTATCTGGGGCTCCCAAACCCACAAACTCTGAAGCTGCTGCTTCTAGAGAGGAAAGACTTAAATGGTCCTTCCCTTTCCTCTCTTGGGAGAGGAGAGGAATGGGGGGAACATCTGAATTACCACGGTTGCTGCAGAAAACTGCCGTTGTGGGAAGCAGGTGCCATGCAGCTCCTTTGAAGCAACGTATCCATCTGTCTGCCAACCGACCTCTGCCTTCCTCCCCCCTTAATGCCAGTGTTGCTCTCTGGAGCAGTATGTGTAGAAAGGCAGTAAAGTGTGAGTAGTACTCGGTGTCCTCTTGCTGACCACTCTGGGGTGGGTGAGGGTAGTGAGGACGGGGGCTAGCCACTATGGATTGAGTGAGGGAGTGAGAAGAGGCTGAGGTGGGAAGGGGCACTCCACAAACCTGTAGAGATGTCCCGTGCTTTGGATATGTCTGCCTACCTAGTACCATTGTGCTCTGTGTTTGAGGAGTAACAAACAAGAGCAACGTATTCAATCATAAGCTTCACAAAGCAAATAATCACTATTAAGGTTTGACCTATATTCAAGCCATTTGTTAGTTTTCATCTTCTTTCTTAAATCTGTTTCCATTTCATTCTGTTCAGTGCGTTGCAGTACTTAATTCAGCAGCTTATCTGCTTATTCTGCTTCCTAAAGCAATATGGATTTTGGGGGGGACATACTGAAAATTGGGCAGGATACAGCAGATAGATGCTTCATCTTCTCCCTGTACGCAAAGTATGTGAAGTGGGAGAAGATTGTTCCTTGATTCCTGGAAGCCAGATTTTACCAACTTTACTTATGTTGTTTTGTATCTTATTCCACAAGAAGGCTCACTTATTACAATGGGACTACTTGTGGACAAAGGTATGACTCAATGGGAATAAGTGAGGCAGAATCTAATCCTTCAGTAACTAGAGATAAAGAGGAGATGAAAAGAAATTTATGCCTTGATAACTAAGAGAAACAAGGTGGGTGAGGTAATATCTTCGACTGCAGGGGTGCCCAACCAACGGCCCACAGGCCATACATGGCCTACCAGAGTATTTCTTAAGGTCCGTAGCCTACTTCAGCTTTACTAACGGCCGATTCATTAGCATTTTGTTGTCATGTATACATCATTTTAGTTTACACAAGTGCATAAATAGACAATATTGACATAGTAACAACCTAGCTAAATTCATATGAAACAAGCTGAACTTAAAAAATATAAATCAATACAGGTGACTTTAAATCTTATTAAAATATGTAGAATCTGTTTAGCCCACACTGTTGTGCTTAGGTTTATGTGTCCCTCCTGTGTAATAAGGTTGGGGATCACTGTTTTACTGGACCAACTTCTGTTGGTGTGAGAGACAAGCTTTTGAGCTACACAGCGCTCATCTTCAGGTAATTAAAATCAGATTCTTCTCTTTCTGGGTTAATTACCATTTCAACCTCACAAGGGTGTCATAAAGCTTAATTAATTAGAGCCAAATTCTACTGTCAGTTACACCTGTGTAATCTAGGGTAACTCCATTGAATTTACAATCACAGTTTCCATCTCAGGCAGAGGTGAAAGTAAGCCGGTCCGGTCCGGTACAGCATACCGGCAAGAGCCAGTACATCGTGTCGGACCAGACTGGCTTCCCCGGCGGTGATTTAAAGGGCCAGGGCTCCAGCTGCTGCAGGGAGCCCCAGGCCCTTTAAATCCCTGCCTGAGCCCCATTGCTGGAGCCCCAGGGTAGTGGCAGCAAGTCTCCCACAGTCATTTAAAGGGCCTGGAGCTCCGCAGTGGCCAGAGCCCTGGGCCCTTTAATTTGCCCCTGAGCTCCCAATCGCCTCTGCAGCTGGTAGCTCCAGGGTGATTTAAAGGCCCTGGGGCTCCCAGCAATAGCCGGAGCCCCAGGATTTTAAATCTTGATTTAAAGGCCCCACCTCTTCCTGTTGAGGTCACTCTTCTTCTGGTTGAGGCCATGCCCCTGCTCAGGACTCCAGTGTACTGGTAAATCCTTTAAGTTACTTTCACCCCTGATCTCAGGGAAAATTTAGTGCTTGCCTCTAGTGTTGTGGTAGCCAACTGTCTAGGAATCCGATAGATATCTTTTCCTGCTGCTCCTTCCAGGAATCAAACCAGACTAATATTTAAATAAATTGTGTTTTCCACACATTCTAGTCTAAATGTGAGTGACTTATTTTCTTTGCTCTTTAGGGCTTTTCATTTTTTAAAAAATCTATATAAGACTAACTTGTAGTATGGTGTCTGTTACCATAATTTGTTTTTCCAGCATATCATTTTTGTCTGCCAGGCTCATCACTCTGGAGTCCATCTGGTCTCGTCTGTTGTTAAACGAAGCTGTCCCAGGCTCTGCAAGGTCCATTTAATTTTCAAATTGCCTCAGAAGAGCCTGTAAAGAACTCCAGGGCCTCTTCTGTGAGGCCTGTGTACAAAATGGTGCAAGCAGGTAATTTCTGCAATACTTTTGATACATTTTACTGATAAAAAATCACACTGTGAAGTAACACCAGCCAGCAGTGATTTGTTTGTTTGTTTTTCTTTTCTTCCAGATTTTTGAAAGGGCAACACTTTTAAAAATCCTTTCTGCACTCTTAAATGAAAAAAAGAAACTCCTGAGTAGGTAAAATTGAGTAGGTAAACCTACAGTAACCTCACTGAAAACAGTAGCAGCCAATAGCATATGACAATGTTTTCTTCAGTACGAGAGAATAATTTTCATAATTTAGGTGGGACTTCAGTTCATGAGAAGTGATTGACATAGATCAATTCTTATATATATGAGTAAAATATTACGGGCCACTGTTGCCCTACGATGTAAGCTAAAGATCTTCCAACATTTCCATTACTAAATAACAAGAAGTTGTAGGTAATCTTTTATTGGGCTAATTAAAAGAAAATATATTACAGGAAAGCTTTCTAGGGTCCTTGAAAATTCTCAAAAGCTTTGATTCTCAAAAGTTGCTTTGCTGGATTGGAGTTTTAGCAAGTTCACTGGAGTAACTCCAAATCAATATAAAAGGAAAGAGGGGCATTGTCAAGGTTCCTTCACCACTCTGAACTCTAGGGTACAGATGTGGGGACATGCATGAAAGACCCCCTAAGCTTATTCTTACCAGCTTAGGTTAAAAACTTACCTACGGTACAAACTTTGCCTTGTCCTTGAACCTTATGCTGCCACCACCAAGCATTTTAAACAAAGAACAGGGAAAGAGCCCACTTGGAGACATCTTCCCCCAAAATATCCCCCAAGCCCTACACCCCCTTTCCTGGGGAAGTCTTGATAAGAATCCTCACCAATTTGTACAGGTGAACACAGACCCAAACCCTTGGATCTTAAGAACAATGAAAAATCAATCAGTTCTTAAAAGAAGAATTTTAATTAAAGAAAAGGTAAAAGAATCACCTCTGTAAAATCAGGCTGGAAAATACCTTACAGGGTAATCAGAGTCAAAACATAGAGAATCCCTCAAGGCAAAACCTTAAGTTACAAAAGGCACAAAAACAGGAATATACATTCCCTCCAGCACAGCTTATTTTACCAGCCGTTAAACAAAAGAAAATCTAACGCATTTTCTAGCCAAGAGTTGTAAGGCTGCATTCCTGATCTGTTCCCGGCAAAAGCATATCACAGACAGACCAAAACCTTTGCTCCCACCCCCACCTCCATATCTGAAAGAATCTTGTCCCCTCATTGGCCATTTTGGGTCAGGTGCCAGCGGGGTTACCTTAGCTTCTTAACCCTTTACAGGTAAAGGGTTTTGCCTCTGGCCAGGAGGGATTTTATACAGAAAGGTGGTTACCATTCCCTTTATATTTATGACAGTCATAGGTTGTCTTTTTGTTTTGTGTTTGTACAGCCTAGCACAAAGGTGTTCTGGTCCATGACTAGGGCTCCTAAGCACTATGGTAATACAAATAATTAATAATAATGATGATGATAATTCTTACTATGATGTCTTACATTTTACATAGTGCCTTTCATCACAAAAAGGTACCCATATGAGGTAGGTAAGTATTGTCTTCCCCATTTTCCTTATGCAGACACAGAGGCACAGCAGCCTTCCTTTACCATTGCCCTGTAGTAACTTACACCAGTCCAAAGTGAGTCCAAGGTGAGTGTCAGGTGAGTGTAAGACACTCCAGTTCTCAGGCCGACAGCTGCCCCAGCACAAGCCCAGATTGGGACAAAAAGGTTGGAAATATTGCAAAACACTGTGATTTGGAAATATCAAAATGCTTCTTTTGGGTTTGTTGAACTGACCCGAAACACTTTGTTTTGAGTCAGCTCAACACTAAACTTCATTTCCCTATTGTGGCGCATTGCTTCATGGGAGTTTAGTTTCAGCGCTTGATGCCCCCATTTTCCCCTATGGGCCAGGTTCCCTGGGTGCACACATCTCCTATGCTGAACTGAGAATCTTATGTCTACCACGATGCACCACACAACTTGGCCAAAGAGGGTCTGCATTGCATTATGGAAGATGTAGTCCTCCAGTGAGTATAGCCCACTGGAAAGAATGAGAGCCCAAACTGCCACTCCCATGAGGCAACATGATAGAGAAGTACAATTTAATGTTGAACTGATTCAAAACTAAATATTTCAGTCAATTCAACAAAACAAAATATTCCAATTTGACTCCAACTGACTCACAATGAAATATTTTGTTTAGATTTTCCCAACAGAAAATCAAAATGTTTCATGGCCAGCTCTAGTTACAGCTCCCTCTATGCCGGTGTAAATGACAAGACAAGGTGCAGCACAAAAGTGAGTTCAACCTAGGTGATTTAAGTCACTTTTCCAAGGTCACATAGAAAGTTTGTGGCAGTACATGCACTAGAAGCTTTATATCCTGATTTTCAGTCTTTTAAATATTGCATAACTCTTCAGGTACATTACTGAATAGCTTCAAGCGCCATTTTAATCAAAACATAAAAATGTGTTTGACATCAGTGCCCAAATATATCTCCTCTGATATTTTCTCAAACGAAAATACTGGTAAATTTTAGGCCAACAGTAAAAAATTAGTCCGGCAAGTTTGGGATCACTTTTTAATCTGTTTTTTTTTTACCTTATTTTAGGTACTTCCTTGTACATTGTTTTCATTGATTGCCTGGCTAAGTGAGGCAGTTCAAAAACCTAATATGTCTGAGGCATCTTAAATTCCAGATAATGCACACTTTAGATTAGCATATGAGTCCAAGGAAATGTTATCTGTTGCCCAGACTCAGTGAAATCTACCTTGCTTCCACAGTTTGCTTTTTGAGCAACTACCCTCCCCCAACGCTAAGCATCACACTCATCTTTACATTGTTGATTGTCATTCATAGCTGTTTCCTAAAAGCATGACATAATTGCTTAATCACATTGCAGATAATCTTGTTTATTAGACCTCCTCGCCACAGCAAAGATTTATTAATAGCTCCTCTCAAGGATTTGTCTCCTTGGATACACCTTATACACGAACCCCTGAAACATGCCCCATAAATATCAGAGCTTCTGGTTTTCCAGCTCCAGATATTAACACGGCTTCTGGTTTCTCCGGGGTCTCTCTTGAAGACTGTATTTGATAGGGAGGATGTTTATGAAGGAAGGCAGGCTTCCTGGAAGATTTTTTGAGCTTAGTTGTTATATAAAAAAGATCAGCATATAACAAACACTTAGGTATTTTACACTAGATTTAGGCAGTTACAATACACCAAGGAAAACACTGTAAATTACAAATATTAGTTAAAAAATCATATGGCAACACTGAAGAAGTGAATGAATATAACCAAACATAGTGTTAGGCCTTGTCTTCCCCAGACTGTTCAGCTTTAACTATACTGGTATAGTTACAATGCCCACAGTGTGGACAGAGTTATACCAGTAAAAAAGTTTATACTGGTATAGCTTTTTCACATATGGGAAAGAGAATAAGCTAAACTGTTATCAGTTACCTTTATACTATTATAGCTGCATAGATCTTAGGGGGTGTACCGTCACAACTATGTCAGAAAAAAAAAACCCACCCCTAACTGACACAGTTATAAAAACCATATAGACCAGGCGTTATTGGACACACATTATAAACTCTATAACACAAGGTAGGTTCTAAATAAACATTAAAACTCCACATTAGACCAGAGCTAGGATGACACAAGACAGGGCAAACTAGTGTCCATCCATAACTGGATAACAACCACTATCTGTTCTATTGAATAGTAGCAAATGAGCCGCTGGAAAGTGAGACTTGTCAAAGGTAATTGGTGGAATAAGCTGTTCGGTCCTTTTGTGGTTGTTAATATTATCTAGAAGTAGTTTATTTTTAGCATCGGAAACCCTGATTAGTCATACAGATGGGTTAAAATTGAGACAAACCCTACAAAATTACAGTATTTAGGAACCATTGTTCCATCCTTTTATACACAACGAGCAACCAGCTGGACTGACTTTTTGCATTTCTCCTTGACCTAACCCATCATTTGAACGCTAGTTTGCCTGTCACCCTATATGTCATCATAATATATTGCCATCTTCCGATTACATTCATGGAATGGTACTATGCAGTTCCTCTCAATGAGCAAGATCACACCCCAGAGAACTGCACTTGGAAGGAATTCTTCAGGCTCAGATCTGCTCCACCTCTACAGTGGAAGGCAGAGGTGCGCTTCCATGGCACTGTTTCTCTTACTCTCCCCAAATGTTATGGAAGACGCTCCATGGGTCCAGTGTGGTGAACACGCATCATTTCCTCCCAAGCTCAGCCACGAGCTTCATTGACTTTATAGCCAAACTCCACACTGGTGGCAGCCAAAGGGAAAGTCTCTGGCAACATAGCTCCAATAGAACCATACTGCTAGAGAGACAAAGAGAGGGCAGTGCAGAAGCATAGCATTTCTGTCACCTGGCCTTTTGCCTCTGGTTGATTACCCATGGGTCTTGAGGTCTTGCCTGTTACAATGAAAATTTAGGCTTCAATGAGTTGAGGCATCTATAGATTTAGGTGGCAACTGAATGGGGGTTTTGTGAATCGCACTGCCACCTAAACCTGGGCTTTAGGCATCTAACCCCCTTTGTAGATGTTGGCCTTTGTTCACAAGGCATAGTATAGTTCACAATTTGGGCCAGACATATCCCACCCTGTCAGAGTTGTGTCTTCAGCCCCAGCAGATTCTCTGGGATCCACAGATCCAGGGACACCCACAAGGAGACATCTACAACGTCTTTAGGCCATTCCCAGCTCTCCGAGAATACAGCTCCAGGAGATTTTCCATAGCCATGGTTGTCAGGTGCAGGGAGGGGTCCCAGAAGTTAATGAAGCCTCAAGTTGAATTAATTTTTTGCTACCTTTCCATGGGGTTTCAGAGGGCTGATACACATCTCCCAGTCTGATCATACTTCACTGGAACTCAATGATTTGGGACAGAGCTGGGGGATGTGTATTAACCCTCATAAATCTCCTGGAAAAACCAACATGAACAACTAAACAACAACTTCCTGGTACCTACTAGCCCTCCTTAATGCAGGATTATAAACACTCTGCCTCCCTCTCCCTCTCGCCTTTCTGGGGCTAGCCCTTTAAATTTGGCAGACGCAAACAGCTTCAACCCTGAAGTGGCCATTTTGCAGCTGATTATTTCTGGCTACATCTCTTCAAGTTGGTAAGTTCCTGTCCTGTTTTGCCCCATTTTCTCCTTTCTTATTGCTGAGGAGATGGTATGTTCTCCCTAATCCTTTAAGTATTATTTCAGTATGTGAGTGTATGGCTGCATCTCTAATTTCTCCTTTCTTTTTGACCCTGTAAGAGTAGCATAAAATATACAACAACCGGTGCTTTGCAATCCAGATTTTTAGGGGTTGGAATATATCAGAAATATATACTCATAATAATTCCACAAATATTCTCTTTAGCAGAAGTGGGCAGTCATGTTTTTACACCTCTTCCAGAAATACCATTTTTGAAAACTGTTCTTTTTTTATTCTGCAGTATCTCTCACAAAACATTGCCTGCCTCTGTGGTGTCCTTTGAAATACTGATTTTTTGGAGAGAAACAGGGCAATATTTGTGTCCAAATATCCACTCTACTTCTTCATCAATGACCAGATATAGACTGGCCTCAGGAAAGAATATAGCAAAGCAATTAATGCTTCATAAAATTATAGGTTCATAGATTCCAAAGCCAGAAGGGACTGCTGTGATCATCTAGTTTGATCTCCTGCATAGAACAGGCCATAGCACTTCCCCAAAATAATTTCTAGAGCATATATTTTAGAAAAACATCCAATCTTGGTTTAAAAATTGCCAGTGATGGAGAATCCACTGTGACCCTTGGTAAGCTGTTTCAGACGGTTAATTACCCTCACTGTTAAAAATTTACACTTTATTTCTAGTCTGAATTTGTCTAACTTCAATGTCCAGCCATTTCACTTGGGCAGAGCAGATTGCTGTGTCTGAAAATAATTTCCCTGCTCTTAGGTTCTAAAGATCAGGTTTGTCTGCCAGTATGATTAGTTTCCTAGGAATCCTCTATTAGTTTTTCATAAGGAGGGCATTCTTGCCATTCCAATTATTTCACCAGTGGCTTGCTACAGCATTCTATGGAAGTTACAATGCTTTTTGTTGTTGTTGTTTTAAAGTCTGTGTTTGTGGAAGATTATAGAGGAAGGTCTGCACTGATTTGAGTGTATTTAATATAGGTACCCACATGTTAGCCAAATATTGAAAGCCTTGTTTTACAGCACGAAGGCTTCGTCTACACATGGAGCTGTGGGTGTGATTCCAGAGCAAGCATTCATACTTGCTAGCACTCTACAAATAGAAGTGTAGCTGCAGTAGCTCCGCAGCAGTGAGTGGCAGTGCAGGATAAGGAGTACTTGTGGCACCTTAGAGACTAACAAATTTATTAGAGCATAAGCTTTCGTGAGCTACAGCTCACTTCATCGGATGCAGGATATCCACTCTAAGTACAAATCTGCCCAGCCCCTATGGATATGTACCACAGCTAAGCTATGGTTTTCAGAGTGCTAGCTCAATGAGAGCTGGTGTGAGTATGTCTGCTCAACCTGGAAATCATACCTGCCCCAGCACCAAGTGTAGGCGTAGCCTAAGATACTCTAGAAATAGAGTGCAGTGAGAGAGAGCTGTGCTGAAGTGTAGCTGGCTAAGGCTTCCACACTGCAAGTTGCTTAGTGACTTCAGTGGAACGCTGTGTGGCACTGGGCATCTACCTGCATTCAATAGCTTGAAAGGCCAAGGTCTAACTGATAAAATCTGATAACTACAGTGATTAACCTATGAAAGAAACCCCAGATTGGAATGTGTATCGGTTTTCTTTTTTTTTTTTTTTTTTGAAGGAGTAGGGCTTTGGGATGGGGGTTATTCTCAGAACTAGTCCCAGTGTTGGGACATTTGTGTGACTATTTGCTCTCCTGTGGTGGTAACAGGGTCACTATCCCGTCATCAGTGAGTTAGAAATGCATTTGAAGCTTCTCACATTCAACTGAAATTCAAAGAGCTATGGGCAGGTTTCAACAATGTTGGTATTTGCTAACTGGGTATTATGAAAAACTTTCTAACTATAAAGGTAGTTAAGTTGGCTTTGAAGGGAGGTTGTGGAATCCCCATCACTGGAGGTTTTAAAGAACGCGTTGGGCAAACATCTATCAGGGCTAGACTTGATGACTTCTCAAGAACCCTTCCAGTTCTACGTTTCTATGAAAGTATATCTTCCAGAAAGGCACCCAGACTTGAACTGCACACCAGAGATGGAGAGTCCATCACTTTCCTTGGTAGTTTTCTCCAGTGGTTGAACATGCCATAACTGTAGTTCACCCCAGCACAGTATAATCTTACCTTTTTTTAAAAAGCAATCTACCACCAATATCTTAGGTTTGACCTGAGCTAAATTTAGAAGTAAATGAACTATCTCCACACTAATATCATTTTATTGCCTGGGACACATCAAACATTATTGCTACAAATAGTATCTGTGCTTGGAATGAATGGTTTAAAGAACTTCAATTTTAAGAACCATTTATTTGCTCATATAAACAATAATGAGATATTACAACCTGTACAAGAACGGACAGTTCATGCTGTCCAATAAAAAAAAAATACCCTATATCCACATGCTACCACGTTAGCTCCCTGTTGTGAAAGATACTGTTCTGCTGAGTAGATTGTCTATCACCTTTCTCTAGCTACAAGGAAGCCAAACAATTCTGCTGATCTTTTGGGTCTGTCACAGCGGTTGTTGGATAAGCTAGATCGTGACCTAAGTCACAGCTAACAAAACTTATAAAGGACCTGAGAACACTTCATTGCACTATTGACTTCGTGGCAGAACACAAAGATACATAAGTCAAAATTCATTATAGTGTCTTAAAGAGAAGCAGCATGATCCAGTGGGTAGAGTGCTGGGCTGTGATTCCAGAGACTTAGGTGCTATTCCTGGCTTAACCTGGGGAAAGTCACTTTTGCCTGTGCCTCTGTTTCCCCATCCATCTTTTGTCACCCTTGCATATTTAGATTGTAAACTCTTTGGGGCAGGGTCTATCTCTTAGAGTGAGCTCCAGTCCCCCATTTTGGGTGGGGCCTCTGGGTGCTATTGTAATAAAAATAATTACTCATTGGAGTATACCATCTCCAGATTGTTACAGAATTGCACAGTGAGAAGCGGTGGCTGCTTCTTTCTTTTTTGAAACTGTGATACTAGGAAAAAAATGCCATGAAATGGTTAAATTCCTGTGGAATCTGTACTCGCAATTCAAATACTTCCCCTTCCTTTTGTTTTTAACTTTGTTTTCCTGTCATATGCTAATGCTATCCTGTCCCCCACCCCATCCCTTGCTGCCAGCTGCATTTTTGTGGGAACTATAGAGCTAGTGACAATGTGTCTCTGTAAATGGAGCCTGAAGGGGCATTGGTGCGGGGTAACGCAGCCAGTAGTCTCCAGAGCTACTCATAGGCTCAATATCCCTGGCCTGAAATCTGAAAACATTCACTGTCACCTCCCTGACCTTGATAGGCACTTTCCTGCCTTTGGTGGTTACAGGAAGAATCCAACTAAAATCCTACTCTGTACTGCAAATGAGTGTGTGTGTGTTTATTATCCATGTGCCTGTCTGTATAAAATGCTAGAAGAAACATCAGGATTATTTTGAGCCATTTGAACACAAATGTTTATTGAATTCTACTGCCTGCTAGCAAGAGGAAAGGCACATAAATAATAACACGCTGGCTCAGTAACCATGGATTGTGAAGTAAGAAATAATAATGGGTCTACAAAAGGAAACCTTAGTGGGGGAAATACCATAAGAAATGTTAGAGGAGGCAGTAATGAAACCAGAAACTGTGTTGGCAGTAAATACCTTTCAGAAGCAAAGAAAGAGAGAAAGAAGTAGTGCAAAATCATTCTAGTGAAAGGAAGCATTAAAAACTTGTAATTACTATTAATATAGCATTGAAAGTGCAGGCCTTCTACAGATGCATCCAGGAGGGGAAAAGGAAGTGAAGACAAAAAAACAAAAAAACAACAAAAAAAAAAAAGGGTTGCTGATAGGGGAAGCTGAGTAATGAATGATTGAGGTGGCTGAAATAATAAATGACTGATACTGTTTAGCCTCCTGCTCCTTACTTTAGTAGCAACCCCCACCCGAAAAAAAATTCCAAATCCAAATTAGAGAACTGAATGCATACAATTCTCATAAAAGCGCTGTGGATTAAGAGAGCATACTGGGAGGGGGGTGGCTCAGGGTTACAGCAGCTCTTCCTTTTAAAACTTCAGAGAAATTAGTGACCTAACTCTTCACTGAGTTACACCAGTTTTATGCTGGTGTGATGCCATGGCCTTCAGTGAAGTGTTGCTGGTATAGTGGAGAATCAAGCCCTACACACTTGGGTGCTTTTCTAGATGTGCATGAGCAGAAAGCAGGCATTGGCTGGGGGAACTGCTACTTTATTTCTATAGGTTCATGTTCAATTTTATTAACTCCTCTTGGAGGGTGGAAGGGGCCAGGTGAAGGACAACCTGATGCTTTCAGAAATAGCTTTTAAAATAAATATTGTCTGGGAGAGTCCAGAGCCATTAGATACCCTAGAGCATGATAATAAGCAGCAATGTATTATAAGCAAAACCTTGCTCACTGTACTCTGACTAGA
The DNA here is from genome assembly GCF_009764565.3 of Dermochelys coriacea. NCBI lineage: Eukaryota > Metazoa > Chordata > Testudines > Dermochelyidae > Dermochelys > Dermochelys coriacea. The sequence continues at coordinate 134,656,071 of NC_050068.2, read as the reverse complement.
CCACTGGGACTTTAATTTCAAGGCCTCCTTGAAGCGCCATGTATTTGTTTAAAATGCAGCCAATTAAAATGTAGGGGTTTTTTTTAAGAGTTTCTGCCCATATTTGGCATCAGAGTTACTTCATTCCGCAAACCTTATAGCACACACTGACTAGTTTTGAAACTCTTTATTCAAGAAAGAAAGAAAGAACCCAGGGAAGGAGGAAATTTACTTGGTTTAATAAGAAATGTAGAAAAACTCACATTTTTCTTTAGGCAGCGCTTTGCTTCCAGATAATTTGCCTTACAATGAGAGGGATCTACATAAATATGCAGAGGTAGCTTGCAAGGGATTGGTTAAATGTGAGATTGCTAAAGACAGCTGATGCAACTAGGGCAAATACCTTGGACCTGTGACCGTTGTATCCTTTCTCTTTAACAATCTTGCATTTAACTAAAATCTTGCAAACTACTTCTGCCTGTCTATGCAGATACCTCTCATTTTAATGCAAATTACTTTACTCTAAAGAAAGAAGCAATGTATGATCGAATGCAATTTTATCCACATTTACATTAAACTTATTGGAGGGCATGGGGGACACCAAGCAAACGAAAAAAGACAAAACTCTCTCCTTCCCTGACTTGTCTCTTGATGAACATGAGACTTCAAAAGCATCAGCAAATCTGCAAAGATGATGAAGCTTCCTTACAAAAAAAGGCAAAAAAGAGGTAATATTCAGATCAAAAGTATGCCCTGTGATTAGTCAGTATGATATTAGATTTATGGAATGAAGCAAGTCCGATGCCAAATATGGAAAGGGTTTCTTCCCAAACCCCATTTTAATTGGCCAGGAGGGTTATATTAAACTAATACTTGGTGCTTTAATGTTGTTGCAGGAAATGTTGATGTTAGCAAGATTTAGATCCATCATGTTTGGGCAACGGGGCTAGGTCTCTCTGCTCATCTCTGCTATAGTCTTGTAGGACAACAAAAAAGACGTGGGTCTGTGTATGATTTTAGTGTCTTTGGGAGGCAGACGCTCCTGCCATTTTATGGTCTGCCAAGCAGCGTGGGTGGCACATGAGATAGATACTCTCTCACAACTGATGCTTCACCACATCAGAGTTTTCTTTTTTTCCCCACTTTGGACGCTAGTTTCCTGGTAAACTTAGATGGAAAAAATGCCATCTGAGACAATGAATGCATGAGCTCAGCAATAATGATTAAAAAGAACCACTTACATTGAATGCAGAGAATGTGGATAGGGCATGAATGTGCTGGTCCAGCATAAATGAATGTGCTAAGACAGAAATGTCAGCTGCTTCAGGAGCTTGCATACACCTTAACATTTTCTTGTGACATTTTCTCCGACGAGTTTGCTCCTCTGCTTGTGCAACCACTTTTTTGTTATCTGAGAGCCACTCCATGGGATTAAATCAAAGCCTCTTCCATAACTGGGAAATGAATTCCAAAAAGAAAGAAGATAAAAAATCTAAGCCTTATTTAGTGGAACATGCCAAGACAGACATAACTATCCCAGCACTCAGTTAAATAATAGCAAGTTTCTCATACCAAACATAGGGTTTTTTAAAACCCATTTAAAACTCGCTTTATCTGTGAAGATGAGCACTGAAATATTTCACAGGGCATGGGAGGAGGGGGGCAGACTGCTGAGAAATTACTCGCGCTCTTTTCTCATCCTTTTGTTCCTCTCTTTCTGTAGTTTTCCTTAGACTAGATAACCTTATGGCACTGGGGTCTTATTAGTTTTATTTCTATAGCATTGTAAGCATACGTGGTACTGTTCCAAACAAACAACAGGCTTCTGGTCCTAGAGAGTTTACAGTGTAAAGGCAGGAGCTGGTACAATGTAAATACAAAGTGGTACTCAGAATTTTCTTTTAAATAGAGAAGCAGTGGCTGGGGTCATTTGGCAATTTTTCAGTTCAGCAATTCAAGTTCCATCTGGACCTGTTCCTGGAGCCCTAATGCATGTATAACTTCCATTGGCGTGAATGGGAGTTTTATGGCCATGATTGAAAGCCCACTGAAGTGAATAGGAATTATTTCAATTGACTTCAATGAGCTTTAAATCAGTCCTATGGGTATGTCTATACAGCAGCTGGGAAATGTGATTCCCAGTGTGGGTAGACTTGCGCTAGCTCAGATTGCACTTGGGTGCTAAAAATAGTAGTGTGGACACTGTAGAATGGGTGGCATTTCAGGCTAGCTCAGACCCAGGGAGTTGGATGGGCTTGGATTTAGGTGGTTAGCCCAACCCATCGCCAGTGCCGCAACATCCATCCGATGCATCCGATGAAGTGAGCTGTAGTTCACGAAAGCTTATACTCAAATAAATTTGTTAGTCTCTAAGGTGCCACAAGTACTCCTTTCTTTTTGCAAATACGGACTAACACGGCTGCTACTCTGAAACATCCACACTGCTGTTTTTGGCATGTTAGCTTGAGCTGAGCTAGTGCAAGTCTGTCTGCCTGTGCTGGGACTCACACCACCCTGCTGCTATACAGACATACTCTAGAAGGCCAAGATTTGCAAAAGAGATTAGTGATTTGGGGTTACAACTAAAAAAAAGACTTCCAAGTGGTGCTCAAGCTCATTTCAGCCACAGCTGAGTTTAAAATATATATACCTAAAACCACAGATGCACCAAGTGCTTCATTAGTGTAAAGAAGCCAACTTAAATCCACAAAAGCCAGAAAATTCATCATTAAAGTCATCCTTGACAAGAAAAACTCCAGCATTCTACAGAATGCATTCTACTCATGATATGGGGAATTTTCAAAAGAACCTAAGTGACTTAGGCACACAAGTCCCCAGGAAGATCAGTGGTCACTTCGGCTTTTTGTTACATTCTACATCTAGTGACAAAGAAGACTCATTTTGTTGTTTATCTGTATTCTAGAATGGCCCAGTCTAGTCAGGGCCTTATTAAACATGATGTGGTACAACTGCATAGATTCTACCTTAGTCAATGATAGGCCAAGTTAAAACAGGATGCAAAAAGATGGGCATAATAAACTCCAGGTCTATGAGAGTGAGGGGTAGGGTGCTAGTGCTAGGAACATTGGCTGTGTAGTGACTTCAGAGACTAGCTGTGTACACAATTTCCAAGGGATTTTTTGTTTGAGGTGTTTTAAAGGTATGCACAAATAGGCATTAATCATTAGGCCTTGCTGCCACCTGTTAATGCCAAAGTACTTAAAACATCCAGAAGAACTATTCTGGATAGCGAATAGCCTAGGGAAATTTAGGCTGCCTCTGCTTAAGCAGACTTGAACATTTCTTACAGTGAACTTTACTATTATGGATAAGACTGGTTTGATTTGACTCAAATTGATTCTTTCATGGTGATAGATCAATGCCCAAATCGGACAAATATAGCATCTTCTCTGGTTGAGTTTCATGGGCTCTCCCTCAGGGCCAGTAAAATCAAATCGGGAAGTAAGACTCTAATGTTGTTTGAGCTTATTTAATACCACCAAGGGAGGGCAAGATTTGGCTTCCCTCACACAAGCAGTGAAGTTTGTGTTCAAGTAGCTCTCTCTTGAAACTGGTAATTTTGCCAGTCATCATCCTGCCTTCCCTTTGCTTTGGGGGTAAGTTATCGAGAAGGTTGTGATGAGGCAAGTTTGCGGTAAACTAGAGCCCCCTGACTTCCCTGATTCATTTTAGCCTGGGAATAGTATAGAGTTTGCAGTAGTCTCACTGAGTGAAGATCATCTTTTAAGGTCATCTGAATAGAATTTCTTCCGGAAGCTTCAGCAACCTGACAGCTCCCAGCGATGGCACCTGCCTCGTTCACTGAATGGAGATACTGAAATAGCAACCAGTATTTCTATGGGAGCTCTCTGTTGCCACATATAGGCCACGTGTACACTGCGAGCTAGGGGTGTGATTCCTCGGTCTGTGTAACCAGGCTCATGCTAGCTCTCATACCCCCTGGTTTCAGGCAGGTTTATACTTGGCTTGGCTCAGCTGAGTCTCTGCTGCTGTTACCCATGGTACCATGGCTACGCTGCTATTTATACTTGTGCTGGCTCAATGAGAGTCAGTCCAAGTATGCGTACACCAGCAGGGAAATTACACCCCTAGTTTGTAGTGTAGACGTAACCGTAGAGGAGGAGGAGTGCTGAATTTGTAATGAAAGAGGTGCCGGGGCTCAAGCAATTTTTTTTACTTGCATAAGTGACATGCCAAGCCCAGAGGTGCTGGGGCTAAGAACTGCCAAGCGCTAGAGGTGCCAGGGTTTAGCTGAGCACTGAGTAGTCGCAAGTATGAGCTGTACACCTGGTGTGGTAACACCTCCCCTTGGGTAATGTAACTAAGAGGTGCTGAGATTGATTCTTATCTCACACATTATATTGATGTAACACCACTGACTTTACTTTGGAGTTATTCCTGATTTACACTAGTGTAAATGAGAATAGAATCAGCCTTATTGTTTCCAGAGGGGAGCAATCACCACAGGAAAAAAAGCATCATGCTTTGGCCACATCATACTGAGGGATATGAAACTGAAACGTGCTTAGAGACCCCAATCATAGCTACCACACAACAGGAGATAGAATACCAGATCTAAATGTGTTTTCCCCGACCTGTGTCTGTGGATTTAATTGAGATATTTTATTTGAACGTAGTTTTATTATGGTTTAATTTGCAAGGGGGGGTGGAATTTCACTTTTACTATCTTTGGTAAGGATTATCCATGTTTTGTGCATTTTTCTTAGTGTGCCAAGAGCATGCATTGTACCAAATCTCTCTACAAATCTGCGCATTTAATATCGGGTGCTGGGGCCCTTTGTGTCAAATGATTTTCTTTATTGAGCCAAGTTATCTTCTTGAAATAGGGAGTTTCTAGTAGAAATACTGATGGATCTTCAACTCTAGCAGTGATAGAAAACAACTGCTGCAATGAACTTACTGAACACATGCTTTGTCGTGTAACCTTTATCTTGAGCCATAAGAAACAGGAAACCTATGTGGGTTTTCTTGCAACGATTTGACATTTATAGTTGCTTTCAGAGCAATAGCAAGTGAGATTATGCAGCAATGAAACCCCATGCACCACATCTCAGAGGGAGAGAATTTATCAGAGAGGCTCCTGTCTGGCTATGGAATGCAGTAGAAAGAGCGCCACTTGAGCCTTCAAATCTCCCTTTGATTTTCCTCCCACTAGTTTGTCTGTTTTCATCATCCAATGGGGTGCTAAGCAAACTGCTGTAAACTAGGTGATCCTTACATTTGGAGTGGATTTAAGGAAGCAGCAGGATAGCTCTTTAGGTGTGCTACAGTCCCTGGGGTTCCCTCAGCTGCTCAATAGGACTCACAAGAAAAAAAAACAAAATAGCATTTCTTTCTCCAGTATTATCCAATAAGACCTCAAATCTTCTTTAACACAAGAAGATAAAATCCATCTTCCATCTCAGTGAGTGTCTTCCCCAACAAAGAGCTAAAAAAAATCTGTCTAATACTCCCTCTTGCTGTCTGCTCTCCTGGCCAACCAATGTTCTGTATCGTTATTGAAACAATGTCTTTAATAAAATAAAGCACGGGGGGGGGGGGGTGATCCAATGAGAATTGTCTGTGATAGCAGGCTACTGGCCTTGATGACCTATGCTCCAGTGGAGGATTTTTCTTATGTATTCGAGATTTATGTTATTTATTTATGTATTCCGTTTTCTTTAGATATGGAAAGCATTACTCTGTCCAGAGGGGTGGAGGAAGAAAGAAATGTGGTATGATTTGAAGTAGAGTGAGTCAGGAATATGGGTTTTGTCCCCAGGAAAAATTTTTGATGGAGATTAAAAACACTTCATTTTCTTCACTTTCTTCAAAAGTTTTTGGTTTTTGTGGGGGGGGGGGGGGGACAAAACAAATTCTTTTGGTGGGTTTTCCACAAGAACCTGATCTGCTTTGTTGAAATCTGATATTTTCTCATGGATATAAAACAGTTTGTTTGGATATAAAACAGTTTGTTTTTGTTGAAGAAAGGTTTAGAATTAAAAATGTTTACCAGCTCAGATTCAAAGAGTATCTATCTGCTGAGAGCCAGGTTCTCAAAAGTGCTCAGCTCCCACAGCGGAGACTAGATTGCTAGCTGGGCTTAGCTTCCATTTACACACCAAAATAAGTAGCCACATTTTCAGAAGCTCACAGCACATTAGACTCTGAGCTAAAATCTCCCTTCAGCTGTGAGTGTTGAGCACTTGAAATATCCAGCCTTAAGTTCTTTTGAAAATCTGACCCCGCATGTCAAAGGTTCTTTGCATTCAGTCTATTTCCCCATGTTAAGTATCCTCACGCCTTCTTGTCTACTGTCTAAATGGGCCATCTTGATTATCACTACAAAAGTTTTTTTCTCCTGCTGAAAGTAGCTCAACTTAATTAATTAGCTTCTTACTCCACTTTTTCATGTTCTCTGTATGTATATATAATCTTCTTACTATATGTTCCATTCTATGCAGCCAATGAAGTGGGCTGTAGCCCATGAAAGCTTATGCTCTAATAAATTTGTTAGTCTCTAAGGTGCCACAAGGACTCCTGTTCTTTTTGCAGATACAGACTAACATGGCTGCTACTCTGAAACCAGTAAAATTATAGGAGTATATTCCAGCTTCTCTGATTTTCAAAACTATAAAGCTAAAAGCTAAGTAACCAATAAACTAACTGTGCATAGCCCTCACTGTCTGTCACTTGGTTGTGTTTTCTTTGGAATCACTGTCAAATTCTTCCCAGCTAAACTGAATGACTTGTGGGTTTTAAGTATTACAAAAATATCCTTCCATCCGCCATGACAGAGACTGAAACTGAAGTTAAAAAACATATCCAAAACAGATGATACCAAGGGAAAAGTTTATTTACTTAATAGTGACAGGTTTCAGAGTAGCAGCCGTGTTAGTCTGTATTCGCAAAAAGAAAAGGAGTACTTGTGGCACCTTAGAGACTAACAAATTTATTTGAGCATAAGCTTTCGTGAGCTACAGCTCACTTCATCAGATGCATTTGGTGGAAAATACAGTGGAGAGATTTATATACGCACACAGAGAACATGAAACAATGGGTTTTATCAAACACACTCTCCTTACAGAGGCAGGGTACCTCCAACTAGATGCTGTGTGCCCTACACTCTCCTGAAGTGAAAGGGAATTGAGGGTGTTCAGTGTCTCTCAGGAAGTATTCAGTACATTGCAGGATCAGGATCAGAATCTAGGCAGACACTTCTGAAAATTAGGTTCCCTCTCTGATGATGATCCTCCTACTTCTCAGTTACCCTGAAGGATTATAATAGATTGTAATATTTGCAGAGGGGAAATGTATATCAGAAACAGTATTGCAGCCTTTGATAACACAGGGGCAGCCCTCAGGGACGTTCAGATGGACCTCTAGTATTAGACAATATTCCTTTTTTTTTTTTTCCCTAAGGAGCTCTGCAGTGAGGTAAAATGGAGCAGAATTTTGTACTGTTGGGATATTTTTTTATCTCCAATAAGCACCAGATGATAATGTGTAATCACTAAACCACTTATGCAAGCTCTCTTTGCAACATTCTGTGGCATGGATCCTGAGAGGAACTTCCTGTCCACTTGCAAAGAGGAGTCAGACGCTGAATTTATTCTAGTCTTTTCTTCCCTCGCTTCTCTAGTCTTTGTGGAAAAAATAAATTCAACTTACAAAGCACTGGAGTACTCCCCAGAGAAGCACTAGGGCTGCTGTTTGTCAATATGAAACCATTTAAAATGCTTTTTAAAAATTAAAGACTGGTCTCTGAAAGCTGAACAAATGACAGCAACTGGGGGCAGAATGGACTGAGAAAAGTAGGAAAAAGAGCTGAAAAGGAATAAATATGGGACTGCCAGACTGCAAAACTGCAAAAAAGCTTAGGAAGAAACAGGTTACTTGGACTTTAAAGAAGATGTGCTTTGAAGATGTACTTTGAAACTGGGAGGACGTGGCCATACGAGTACCTCCATTCACTCTGAGCCCTCTCCTCTCCCCCAAGTGCTCTTGACCATCCAGCAGGCTTCTAACCTGTCACATTTTATGTAAACTAGACTACAAATCTGGGGGTTGCTTAAAAATGCCTGGTTTTGTGTCATATCCAAAATGAGACTTTAAGCACAGTATAAACAACAGGGTTATCAAGTTTTAGGTATATTATTGTTAGAGGAAGTTTGCTCCAAATTCAGCCAAGTATGTGCTTAAAGTTGAGCACATGCTTAAGTGCTTTATGTAATGCATAGCAATTTAGTTAAGTACAGAGTCAAATACTTTAAATATTTAAAATTTGCTAATTTTGCTGACATACCGTGTGTGTGTGTGTGTGGTGTTTTTCTTTACCTCCTTCCCGCTCAGAAATGATAAAAAGTAGTAAAGGCTTTAGCAACTCTGAAAAAAGAAATGAGAACCAGTCTTGTGGTTGATCTCAGTTCCCTGTGTGCTCTGTGCATGTTCTACCGATATCAAAACAGAAAATACAAATGTGGGATAGACAGGGATGGGGGAAGGGGGTGTATTCTACTGATTAGAATAGGCACGTAGGAGTTCTGGGTTCTGTTCCCAACTCTTCCCCTAAATCATTGTGTGACCTAGGACAAGTCATTGAATCATGCTGTTAAAAGTTTTCAAATGCACCCAAGTGATTTAGGAGGTTACGTTTTTATTTTACATGATTTAGGCACTTACGTCTGTCTCATTGAAAGTCAATGGACTTGGGCTCCTAACTGCCCAAGTTGCTTTTGAAAACAGGACTTAGGCTGCTAATTCACTTAGGATTCTTTTGAACATTTTTGCTCTTTATGCCTCAATTTTCCCATAGGTACAAGGGGCCAATACTACCTACCTCACAGGAGTGTTATGAGGATTAATTCATTTATAATGTAAACTTATTTGAGATCATCCTATAAGAAGTACAGTGTATCATTTTTTCCATTACATAGTAGCGTATAGACTATAGAATCTATTATAGACTCCTATTCCAGATTTGAGGCTGAATAGTAAATAACATACCAACCGGTTTAATAAGTAAATAATAAAATGGTCCAATGCTGTTCCCACTAAAGTAGGTGGTGGAACTCCAATTGATTTCAGTGGAAGCAGAATAAGAGTGAGTTCTCTAGTTATCAATGTGAAGCATTAGAACTAACTACTTACATGATCTTATCTGCCTTTTTTGAAAGGAAAGCAATTAAATGTAATTGCCATATTAATTACCAAAGGCATAGAAGTAACACAAGTGCATTTTTTTACAGTCTCATCACTGTAATAGCTGCATAATTTCTTCCTTCCCATTGTATCTTATATATTAAACATAGAGGAAAAATTGCCATGAAGAGCTGCTTACTGGGCATTTAGTTAGCCATTCATTCTTCAATAGACTTTTAAGGCCACGTTTTAAATACTATATTAAGGTAGCGAGGTAAAACCAAAACTAGCATGAAGAATATTGATTAAATATGCTCAGTTTCAAATGATGGCAATATTTTTCTTAACTACAACTCCTCTGCAGGCTCGGTTCCCTATTGGGATTGAACTGAACCAATCCACTGTGTAGTTTCAGGTTAGTTTTCCTTCTTTCCACATACGATTATTTACTCCTTCACAGCTCCTGCCTGAGCAGAGAGTCACGAGTGTCATTTGGTAGCACTGAAACTGCTTTCTTCAAAAACTAAGATGGGATTCTTGTACGCTTGTTTCACAGCCTGGTCGTACAAATGGACCAGGTTTGGTGGTGTTTCCTTTCTAAGCAAGGAACACTGTGCTTTTTAGTTCAACATTTCGCTATAGCAGGATAACAGCATCATTACTGGCATCATTCTTTCTTTGAAGCAAAACTCATTCATTCAATCACAAGGGCTGGGAACGTAGAAAAAGAGGTTCCAAACTTGCATAGGAACTGCCAGACAGGATCAGATCAATTTTGCATATAGCTAAGTATCCTTTCTCCTACAGTGGTCAGTACCAGATGCTTCAGAGGAAGGTGTAAAATATTCATAATGTGTAATTTTATGCATGAATAAACCTAGGATGCATCCTGTCTTTTTTCCCCTCTAGTTTCTCATTATTGTTCCTTTCTTTATCAGGTTCAATTTCCACTGTCAACAAAGTTTCCCTTGCATCCAAATCACACAGCGGAATAGTAATTTCCAACAAGCTAAATATAGGCAGATATTACAGCGATAAAATATGAAGGCTGGGTCAATCATTTTAGGACAATTGTTGTACAATTCTTTTTTTCAAATGGGGGTTTGATTTATTGACTGAGTCTTTCATTCCTGGCGTTGGGAGCATGCAGAAATCAAGAGAGCACAGGAAACGGTAATTTTCTATAGCTTTACCAGGTAAAATCAGCTATTGTTTGTTTGTATTTTTGCAAAGACTCTAACAATTTCCAAGGGAAGGGATATTTACAAGTTGGAGAGTAGCCTGTTCTGGAAATGTCTCTATGCTAAATGTGTTGCTGTATGTACCCTACGTTGGGGTTTAGAGGCACCCAAAATTCTAGGACAAGATTTTCAAAAGTGTTTGGGGACCTCAGCCTGACTTTCAGAGCTGTGGAGCACTCACTTTATGCAAATCAGTCCCCTTTATTGCATGTCAAGCTGGCTACCCAAAAGTTGGTGCAGCCCAAGTGACCATTTTATAAAATCTAGGCCTGTCTATATTATTGTGATAACAAGAGAGCTCTCTTATAGCTAGATACAAAATAGAGCAGGTCAAGATAAAATCATTCCGGGGGGGGGGGAAGTGAGACGAGTGATTGATAGATTTATGATTCACAAAAGGTTCCATAACATCAAAAAGAGAGGAAAATACAAACATATGGAACATCAACCAAATATAGTTACAAGGACATGCAGTGATTATTCAGTGCTGAATGGAAACAGTTATATCACTTGGAAAATTGATGGTGATCCAATTTTGTTTTTCATATAATCTGATATATTGTGTGTTTAGTGGCTGTTAGAATGTGAAGACTTTTTGTGCACCCTGGCTAGCAGGAAGGGGCTCAAATATCATGCCCCTGGTTTGGAGAGGTCAGCTATGGCTCAGGAGGAAATTCCCGCTGGAGGAGAGCAGACAGCCCTTTCACTGAAGGACTCAGGCAACTCACAGTCCATGCCTGATACCTCTAACAAAGACCTCCCAGTTAAACAAGTAAGACAGGAATTAGTGTTCTGAATATTTCAAAGGTGAAACACCAAACAGGCAAATAAAACCAAACATTTAAAAAAAAATGCTCACACTTCCATATACCATAATGGGGGGTGGGGGGTGAAAAGGTTAACAATTTATTTTTTGTTAGAAAATAGATAATACCACAGGCTAGATCCCATTGAAATCATGGTAAAACTGCCATTGATTTCAATGAGGCAGGATCAGGTGGAACTAACATTACATGTCCCATCATTCAGATCACTCTGCAAACCTAACTTATCTCAGTCTATTTAGACTGTAAGCTCTTCAGAGCAGGGACTATCTCTTATTAAATGTTTGTACGGTGCCTAGCACCTTCGGACCCCAGGGTGCTAGTGTCATACAAATATGTAGATCTCCATTAAACTATTATAAACTGCTTCTCTCCAAATGGCAGGGAGGGTATGACTGCTCAAATACATTGTCTTGTTTATAATCACTATTCCTGTTTGCTGTAGTGTGGAAGTCTGTCTGAAGGCAAAGGCATACCGTATACAGTATCAAAATACCAGCCACCTAGAGGCAGGCACCCACCATTCACCATTGTCCATAGCCCTCAAATCTTGGCAAAAGTATTGAAATCATCTTCCATTTTGAATGGATGGGCATTTCACATCCCCCATAGATTAAACATCATGAAGTGGAAAGGAGGAAGGATTCTCACTCAATCAGATGACTGACTATCATTGCTGCAGTTTTTCTCCAGAAAACATCAAGGCTGTCTGAGTACGAACTGCTTTAAAATTACCCACCAATGGCAGGCAGCTGCATCAGAAGTTGTGCAATGGATTTGTTAATAAAAGTGCCATAAATCATGTTTTGCTTTGCTTGCTGCCTAGAGTGTAATTAAAAAGCCATTTAAATGGAAAATAAATTATGTGTGAAACAGAAATTGAATTTTCATGCAACAAAACAATTCCGTTTTAACTGCACCTCGGGCCCATGGTGGAAAGTTCCATTTTGTTTCTTTATGGGGCTTCCAATGTAAAATGTCCCCAAATTATAGTGAACCATGTTGGATATGCAGCTTGACTCAAAAAACTTCTGTCAGAGCTCATCAAACTCTTGTGTCTAGATGCTCTATTTATGTGAATACATTTCTGGAGCTGTTCCTGGAAAATGAGCGCATGGTATGAAGTGGTATAAACTCAAGGTGTACTGTGATGATATTTGATGCCAAAGATTGTGCCCTCCTCTTTGGATAGGAGGCTTATTTCTCACTGACATTAGTGTTTTACCCAAAAACAATGGTGGTTAGTCACTGCAGGGCCTGCAGGCTCCCTTCCATAGGGAACAGTCTGAGGGCATGTATACAGTACGGGCACCTCAGCAGTGCATCTGCAGCACTGAAGCTGTGGCATTGTGGTATAGATGCTTTCTAGATTGGCAGATGGGTTTTTTTCTGTTGCTGTAGGTAATCCACCTCCCTGAGCAGTAGTAGCTAGGTGGATGGAAAAATTTTTCAGTTGAACTAGCTGTGTCTACACTGGAGGATAGTTTGGTTTAACTATGGGCCTTGAGCGTGTGATTGGGTTTGTTTGTTTTTTGTTTGTTTGTTTTTTTGCACCGTAGGGTGACATACCTAGGTCGATCTAAAGTGTAGACCAGGTCTGAGGCAGGTAATACCACCTTGTGCAAAAAATGGAGATAGCATTATCACTAATAAGTCTGTTTTCTGTTAGTCAGACTAAATCAAAAAATAATCTGCTGTGGGACAAAGCAAGCCGATGTTAAGAGCATCATTTTCTTTCTAGCTTTAAGCTAACCTACAGTCGAGCCTGAAGAAAACCCCAGACCTGAGCAAACCTGATCTCTTGGAAAGTGTGGGTCTGAATCAGATTTTTGTAGTTGAAGCCCACCTATCCCAGATATGGCTGCAGGCATTTTTTTGTGAAAAAGTCATTTAAATCCTAGAAAGCACATTGCATCTGAGTCTCCAGAAAGACTTTTCTTTGGGGATTGTCTTCACCGCAGGCCATCAATGGAGATTTTAAGCACCATATCAATTAGACCTGTTTTGAACGGGATTATATGAGCAAAGGAAGCATGGTCCAGTCTTTCTGGACTTCAGTTCCTAATCTGTAAATAGGGATTATAATGCTGACCTACCTCACAAGGGTATTGTGAGGGGAAAAATGCATTAAAGACCAGGAGTTCAAGGCTTTATAAGGTATGTCTATATAACTAAGAAAAATCCATGGCTCACCTGTGCCAGCTGACTCTGACTCGCAGGCCTCTGGCTATGAGGCTGTTTCATTGTTGTGTAGACTTCTAGGCTTGGGCTGGAGTCCAGACTCTAGGACCCTGTGGGGTGGGAGAGTCCCAGAACTCAGGTTCCAGCCCTAATCCAGAAGTCTACACAGCAATGAAACAACCCCCTACCCTGCTCTCCATGAGCCTGAGTCAGCTGGCATGAGCCAGTTGCAAGTTTTTGTTTGCTCTGTAGACATACCCAAATTATTTAGAAAGATAATGCTTAAAAAGATGATGACAACTAGTGGTCTTCCTTTACCATGTTGCCAATATTGCTAATACCAATGGAATTAAATCAGTGTTAGCAATGGTGGGAAACTTTTTTTTTAAGTGCCCTAGTGTAGACTCCCTGCATAAGAACACAGCAATCTTTCTCCTGGATAATCCAAATTAGATTAGATTAGGCCTAGTCCTGCATGGAATTAAGAGGAGAGAGAGGGCAGAAGGAACCTTCCCCTTACCCTTGTAACCCTACTCAGGGGACCATCATAAACTCAATCCTTGTGTTTTCACCCAGCAAAATCTTAAGGAATCTAGTACTGTCAGTGGTGCTAGAATCCCCACGGGAAGATGGGGCCAGGGCCTCCTTTTGTCTTCTACTCTGGCTGGCAGACATGAGCCAGTTTTGTGGAAATGCATGCTGAACCCTGTGACAGAATCCTTCTTGGACAAAGAAAGCCACAGTGCAATTTAAGAGTCACTGCTTCCCCAGAGCTTTTGGATGCACTGTGGCTTTTTCAGTCCATAAAATATTATGATCGAAGAGTAATTTAAACAGTAGATCAAGCTAGATTGGATCCAGTGGAAGGCTGGACTCAATATGAACACTTCATAAAGCCTGGATAAGATTCAGGGAAACTGAACTAATCACGGTGGGGGGTGGTGAATGTAGAAAGCTGCAATGATGGCTTTATCTGACTCTGGGGGTGTCTAGGTGTGGGAGGTGATACACTCATGGACTGTCATCTGTGGCTGATTCTTGGAATGACCTTGATAGGTTCTGGAGAAAATTGTGTCCCAGCCTTCCATGACTATGGGATGGGAGACATTCACTGCAGTGACTCCTTTGAGGACAGAAGGGAAGTAAAGGAGGGAGAAACTGTATGTGGGAGAGAGTGGTTGAATACCTTGAAAGGCCCTCAAAATAATTTCATTAATAAATGTATCACATGTACATATTTACCCTTGTTTTATCTGTGGGCCTCTAGCAATTTTTACCTATGAAGCAATGATTTGTTTCCATCATAGCCCTTATACTTTGGCTTGTTTGATTTATTTTTCCATAAGGATGAAATCATGTTGCATGCATTTTATTCATGATGGGCATGGAGAAGGCAAATGGCCAATGAATAAAAATAGGTTGACTTACAGAATGTACTTTTTAGGATAGATTGGGCCAGATCAGTCATGTTTATACGACTGGTTATTTTTATCCAATTACCAACAGATGCTTGGTACAAAATGGGATAGGAAGTATTCCTGAGCATAAGAAACGGCCATCACAGAACACATGGGAGTTTCCAGTGTTCAAGAGCTCAGGAAGAGGGTAAAGGAGTGGATGAGTTAATGCGGAGTAAGTTCTAGATATTGTTTACAGGACCCGCTTGTGCCTATTTTCTGCTGTATGTCTTCATCAGAGAGATGCGAAGTATTTTATGAAATTTTAAACCTCAAACTGAAAACAGACTTGATTCAAACAACCTCGAAATTTTGTGACCTTTCCAATTGTATCTTATAGTAAAAAGACCACAAATGGGGCTTTCAGATATTAACAGGATGCTTGCAGCAACCCAGGAATGGGGGAAGGACTGATATATTACTTCACCACTCTTCCACTTTCTTTGATCAGCAGCCAGTTTTCTGTGTATAACAGATACAAGATGAAGAAGGTGGGGAGAGGGGAAAAGAATAGGCTAAATGCATGGGACAAGCATATTTGAAAAAGAGATGTACATTCCAATTTAAGGAATACGTTTACAATATCTTAAATTCAAGTCCATTCCCTGGAGATGTAATGTTACCCATAATAATGTTATACATCATATTCTGGTTCTATAAAATATTACTTTAAACATTTGTGATGGAGTAACTAACATAGTCAAAACTAAATGGGGCTGCAGGAAAGAATTTCTCGTAAACATTGGCCTGCATCAGAGGTCAGTGTTGAGCCTCTTTTCGTTTGCAGCTGTCATTGAAGTG
This sequence comes from Dermochelys coriacea, assembly GCF_009764565.3. Lineage (NCBI taxonomy): Eukaryota > Metazoa > Chordata > Testudines > Dermochelyidae > Dermochelys > Dermochelys coriacea. The sequence continues at coordinate 134,640,426 of NC_050068.2, read as the reverse complement.
AGACTATATGAAGGGATCTGCCTTGGAAGATGCTGTTTGCAGATGATTTAGAGATGTGAGGAAGACCGTGAGATCTAACAAGCCAACTTTTAACAGCCGCAATATAGTTTTGCGTCGGCTAGCCTGAGGGTACATGTTAGTAAGACGGAGGCTATGATATCTAAGGGAGGAGCACTCACCATAAAGGATATCATAGGCAGAGAGCTTAGAAGAGTAAAACAATTTAAATACCAAGGACCAATGGCCACTGCTGATGGTGAAGCCCGGCATTGTACTAAAGCTTGCATGGTGCAAATGGCAGCTGCTGACCCCAGTGCTCTGTAAACAAAAGATGCCAATAAAGTTAAAAGGTAGAGTATAAAACTGCAATTTGACCCATCTTAATGTATGGAACAGAAACTTGGCCTGCCACAAGAAAGGAAATCCGTATGCTCTCCACCATGGAAATGAAGATGTTGAGATGTTCAAATAATTGGCACTTCATGATAGAAAACGAAACAAGGTTAAAAGGGGATTCATTCAGTTTGCTCCAATTGAAGACAGGTTCAGGGGCAGTAGGTTTGTATAATATTTGGTGATGTGCAGAACAGGTCCAAGTCTCACCCCCTCATACACCTGCCTAAGGCTCTGGGAGGGATTTTGAGTACAGGAGGGGGTTTGCGGTGCAGGAGGGGTGAGGGCTCTGGAACGGAGTTTGGGTGCTGAGTGCAGGCTCTGGGCTGGAGTATGGATTTGGGGTGCAGGAGAAGGTGTGAGGCATGGGGCTGAACCAGGGATAAGGAGTTTGGGGTGCAGCAGGCAGGCTGCCCCATGGCTGGGATGGGGGGACAGAGAGGAGGACTTCCCGCAGCCCTCTCCCCACCAGCAGCAGCAAGCTCCGGTGGAGAGTGGTCCCTCTCCCCAGCACAACACTCACCCAAGCTCCCCAGGCTGCTGCTCAGGAGGTCCAACCAGGATAAACTGCCCTCCCCCCGAGAGTTGACTCAGAGTGGCCTGCCAGGAAGAGGGGATTACCATGTGCCTCCTCCCCTCCTCCCGTCACAGGTGCAGTAGCCACCTCAGCCTGCCCATGGCGCCGCTCCCTTGTAGCCAGTAACGGCAGTGGCCGGTGAGGGAGCGCAGTGTGGAGCTGCAGTGGGCAGCTGCCCGCTGCCCAGGGAAGGCAGGGATGCTCGGGGGAGGCACACGGGGAGGCAGGCGGGGCTGGGGAAGAGACCTGCTCCTGAACATTGGTGGAGCTGGGCCCCTCGGGCCCTGAATTTGCTGGAGCCTGGGCACCACGAGCCCATATAACTCGCCACCCTTGGACAGGTTGAGGGAGCCTAGGCTATGTTGCTGTGGGCATATCCAGTGGAGACTGGAGAGCTGTGTCAGTACAATGACTCTTGCGATGACTGTGGATGGAAGATGACCAAAGACTCGGCATGTGGACTGGATACCAGTGGACCTCAGAGAGCAATCTGTGTGACAGCCTGGCATATGATCATGAGTTTTGGAAGAAGGCTGAATAGAAAAGTTGCAAGAAAGAAAAAGATTACTTAACTAGGAAGAAAAGGAGTACTTGTGGCATCTTAGAGATTAACAAATTTATTTGAGCATAAGCTTTCGTGAGCTACAGCTCACTTCATCGGATGCATGAAGTGGAAAATACAGTGGGGAGATTTTATATACACAGAGAACATGAAACAATGGGCGTTACCATACACACTGTAATGAGAGTGATCAGGTAAGGTGAGCTATTACCAGCAGGAGAGAATAAAAAAAACAAAACAAACAAAAAAACCCTTTTGTCGTGATAATCAAGGTGGGCCATTTCCAGCGGTTGACAAGAACGTGTGAGGAACAGTGTGAGGGAGAGGGACGGAAATAAACATGGGGGAATAGTTTTACTTTGTATAATGACACATCCACTCCCAGTCTTTATTCAAGCTTAATGTAATGGTGTCCAGTTTGCAAATTAATTCCAATTCAGCAGTCTCTCGTTGGAGTCTGTTTTTGAAGTTTTTTTGTTGAAGAATTGCAACTTTTAGGTCTGAACCCATGGAAAAGAAGCCCTTGAGGAATTCCACTAGGATTTCAACAATTTGCATCCCACCATCAACCTCAGCCTGCCCCAGTCCGCACAAGAGATCCACTTCCTGGACACTACAGTGCTAATAAGCGATGGTCACATAAACACCACACTATACCGGAAACCTACTAACCGCTATACTTAGCTACATGCCTCCAGCTTTCATCCAGACCACACCACATGATCCATTGACTACAGCCAAGCTCTACGATACAACCACATTTGCTCCAATCCCTCAGTCAGAGACAAACACCTACAAGATCTCTATCAAGCAATCTTACAACTACAATACCCAGCTGCTGAAGTGAAGAAACAGATTGACAGAGCCAGAAGAGTACCCAGAAATTACCTACTACAGGACAGGCCCAACAAAGAAAATAACAGAACGCCACTAGCCATCACCTTCAGCCCCCAACTAAAACCTCTCCAATGCATCATCAAGGATCTACAACCTATCCTGAAGGATGACCCATCACTCTCACAGATCTTGGGAGATAGGCCAGTCCTTGCTTACAGACAGCCCCCCCCAGCCTGAAGCAAATACTCACCAGCAACCACACACCACATAACAGAAATGCTAACCCAGGCACCTATCCTTGCAACAAAGCCCGTTGCCAACTCTGCCCACATATCTATTCAGGGGATACCATCATAGGGCCTAATCACATCAGCCACAGTATCAGAGGATTGTTTACCTGCACATCTACCAATGTGATATATGCCATCATGTGCCAGCAATGCCCCTCTGCCATGTACATTGGCCAAACCGGACAGTCTCTACGTAAAAGAATAAATAGACACAAATCAGATGTCAGGAATTATAACATTCAAAAGCCAGTTGGAGAACATTTCAGTCTCTCTGGTCACTCGATTACAGACCTCAAAGTTGCAATTCTTCAACAAAAAAACTTCAAAAACAGACTCCAACGAGAGACTGCTGAATTGGAATTAATTTGCAAACTGGACACCATTACATTAGGCTTGAATAAAGATTGGGAGTGGATGTGTCATTACACTAAGTAAAGCTATTCTCCCATGTTTATTTCCATCCCCCTCCCCCACACTGTTCCTCACACATTCTTGTCAACCGCCAGAAATGGCCCACCTTGATTATCACGACAAAAGGGGTTTTTTTGTTTGTTTGTTTGTTTTTTTTATTCTCTCCTGCTGGTAATAGCTCACCTTACCTGATCACTCTCGTTACAGTGTGTATGGTAACACCCATTGTTTCATGTTCTCTGTGTGTATATAAAATCTCCCCACTATATTTTCCACTGAATGCATCCGATGAAGTGAGCTGTGGCTCACGAAAGCATATGCTCAAATAAATGTTCTTAGTCTCTAAGGTACCACAAGTCCTCCTTTTCTTTTTGTGGATACAGACTAACACGGTTGCTACTCTGAAATTTAACTAGGAAGGTATTTCATTTAAAAAAATAGAATAAAATTCAGTCCTCCGAGTCATTCTTTCAGACCCTCCACCACAAAGTAAAACCAACAGATATTTGCTGTTGGTTTTTTGTATATCTTTGGTCCAGTCATAGAGGTTTGAATCTGGTACTAGAGGTAAAAGATAGGGCTTGGGCTCCTAAATCATTCAGTTTGTGTTTGCTTTTGCCACACTTGCCCTGCCAAAGCAGAATACTAGGCATATTCTCAGTAAATGATCTTGCAGACACACACAAAATTGTATTTATTGCTCTTCCTTGCATAAGGGTTGCATTTTAGATATTCTAACATAAGGAGGCTTGTTTTAGTTTAAGGTTGTAAAAGAATTAGGAATAATTTAAGGGACTGTATTGTATTTTATGTCTTGTTACGTAGACTATTTTTCATCTTTCGTAACAGTTAACCCTGTTATCACTCCCTCTTTTGTCTTTCTTCCATGCTTTATGACACCACTGTGCAATGTTTCATCATATGTTAAAGACTTAATATTTTCTTCTGTTTTCCAATTCTTTAACCATCCTCACAAACTAAAGTATTTGGCATATCCAGATCACATCACATTCATGGGAAATATTTTACTGCTAGGTCCCCTGTCATATAGGCAGTGAGTGTCCTGAGACTGTTGCTTATTACACCACCCACGCACATGTCCCTATTACCTTTTCTTCTCCCATTTGTTTTTCTCCACCTGTTGTCTCATCATAGACTGTAAACTCTTTGTCGCAATGTCTGTCTATTTTCAAAGTGTGTACAACCCCCAGTACATGGGGACTTTGAGTAATGCAACCTCAAAGTAAATGCTTTAAATCATTATGCAATAAATGGAGTGTTTAATAGCATGACCTCTTTTAATTACTCTGTCACAATACAAATAATAAATCATTACAATAATAAATTTTGCAACTATTGCACTGGGTTTGAGCAGGGCCATGCAGAAGTTCTTGGAGGGCCAGGGAAAAATTTGTCATGATGAAGGGGCAGCTGGGTCAAACTTGAGTGACGCTGGAACTCCATGTGCCAGGTTGCAACACCACTCAGTTTGGGAGCCCTCTCAAATGGGGGCCTGGGTCAACATTACCCTTTTGCCCTCCCAGATGGCTCTGGGTTTGAGCATCTCATAATGGAGAGAATTCTGCAAAGAGTAACAAATGGGACTAAGGGACTCACTGGCATGGGAGGAAAGATTAAAAAGCACAAAATTATGTACAGTTGACTAAACAGTGACTAAAGGGAGCTCTAGTAATTGCCTACAAGTATTTGAAGAGTGTAAACACAGCGGAGAGAGAGAAAGAAACTATTCAGAGTGTCAATCACCAATGATTTGAGGCGGCAGTGCCGTGATACAGGATGGCAGCCAAAGCTACTGCTCCAGTGGTGTGTACCCACTCAGTCACCCAGAAACCTCCTTTCTGGGTCCACTACTCTAAAGTGTGATCTTCTGTTGTGCAGCTAACGCTGCTGTGCCAACACGGGGAGATATGGGATTAATATTTATTTACCTACCTACCACTGCACACTTTTCCTCCAATCAAGAGTCTGAAAGTACTATGTATTGTTCTCCTCCTGTCTTTAGCCATTTCCCTACTGTGTCACCTCATTTACATAACATTCTCCTGGTCCTGAGCACCTCAAATAGTTTTGATGAGTGCTTTTCTATTTGGTTTTGGATTCATTATTTCTCCTATTTCTGAACTAGGTAATCTCAGCCCATGTGCAAAGGCAGCCGACAGCCCTGTTGGAGCCTTAATTAAAAGCAATGGGCACAATATAAAAGGATTTTCTTCTATCTCATCTGTACGAGTCTCAGATTGCTGCCTGGTGCATAGACTCTTTCATTTGAAAAAAAAACAGGGAAAAATCATCATGATTTGCAGCTCTGGGCTAGGCAATGGGATAACTTACCACTTGGAGGGCTCTTTTGTGCCTTTGGAAACTTGGTAGTGCCAAAAAATACAACATTTTGAGCACAGGGGGTGGCGGGGGGGGGGGCGGAGGAGATGAACTCTTTCCGCTAAAACCTGCCAATCATGTCGACATTCCTCTGCATTATAATTTCAGCTGAAATGATTGAGGCTGAAAGGTTGTTATGCTTTTCTTTGGCAGCTCCTTCGTACATTTGCTGGGAGGTGACCTAAGTGTTTTTCAAAGATTTAGCTGAGCCTTCACTCCCCATGCTCTTGACAGTTGAGGAAACTGTAAAGAAAAGAGAGGAGTCAAAGAAATTTATGGTCTCTGCTAATAATTTGTGCATTGCATTGGAGCTGGACAGCTTCATAGGTCTACCTGGGATAACCTTGATTCTTAAAATCATAATAATTTTGTGTTTGAAAAGACCCATTAGGCAACTGGTGGATTTTCTGGCACTTGGAAGTCTTTTAATCAAGATTTGAGGACTTCAGTAACTCAGCCAGAGGTTATGGGCCTATTGCAGGAGTGGGTGGGTAAGGCGCTGTGGCCTGCGATGTGCAAGAGGTCAGACTAGATGACCATAATGGTCCCTTCTGCCCTTATCTAGCAGTATGATCTAGACCCTCTTCGCCAGCACAACTCTTCCTTGCAATATATTTCCTATTGTTTTTGCCTAGTTTAAATGCCCCAAAGATAGGGAGACTTCCACCACCGCTATTGGTAAACTGTTCCCAGTATTATAGTTGCCCCATTGGGAAGATCTTCTTGACATTAAACCTTAAATTTTCTTTTGTTAACTTTCATCCCAGTGTCTCCCCTAGTTTGTACCACACTAAGTAATTTCTCTTCCCCCTTTCAGGGCCAGATGCTGATCCTTTATTCACACTTAGAATCATCTTACTTCAAGACCAGTCCCATTGGCTTTAATGGGGCCATTTGTGGAGCAAGACCTTACCCATGTTGCATAATATATCAGAATCTGGCCCTGAATATTTTCATCCTTCAGATAGTTGCAGATGCCCTTTTTTAGTCATTGCTTAGCCAAGAAGCACTTATTTAGTTCCTCCAATCTCTTCTAATAAGTCACTCCCTCTTGTTCATTAATCACTGTTAATTACCCTCCTCAATACATGCCATGAATGCAGCAAAAAAGCATTTTGTTAATATTCCTGTGAATAAAACACACTGACTCACTCCACCAGTATCCAATACCACTTTCACTTGATTATGTGTTAACAGTTGAGTAAGCAAGGTTTTGTTCACAAAAGTGTTCACAGAAAACAAAAACTTGGTGAATTCTGGTGTACATAAATATCCTTGAAAAATCACACTGAAAATGCTATAATGGTAATTATGGAAAAGTGGTCTTATTATTTTCATAGTAGATTTGTCTAACAGATATGAATATATGTGGCGAATTAGGTCACCTAATCAGGGAACGGAAATGATGTCATATAATTTAGCTGATCAGTCATGCAGCATGAACAGTAACTATTGGTAGTCCCTGGGTTACCAGAATCAATTTGTTCCGAGATCACCCGCCTACAGAAAAAGAACATATTAATCAGACGTTGAATTATCCATTATAATTAAGACAGATATAGTTTTCAATCCTTTTCTGCAAATCTGTAATCAGTTCTGGGCACCTTAACACTAGGACAATGTAGAAAAGTCAGAGAAAATTCTGCCACTTCCTGGCTGAATCTTATGATGTCTCAATAAATGCAACCCAAAACTGCACTATGCTTTTGTTTTTCCCCTGCCATTTTGAACAGCAAACTCGTATCCAATTTTCAGTCCACTGACACCCTAGGCCTCTGCATTACTGTTTCCATGGTTTTGTCTTCTTTTATATATACACCATGGCCCAGCTTGGGGGTGGGGGAAGTGATGCAGCAGTGGTAAATGCTACTGTGCGACGCCTGCCTGTAATGTTTTCACCGTTTTTACTGTTGAAACTGTACAAGTTGACCATGGTACTTAGAATGGTTACTGGGATGAGAAAAAAATAATATGACAGAGATATTGCCCTAAACGCTGGTGGTGCGCACATTTCTAGGGTCGCTACAAATACTAGAACCTAACTTGGGTGTCTTGGGCCATAAAGGTATGGTGCCTACTAGCATTAAAAGTCATGGGGTGGGGGAAAATATTCCAAAAGCCATGCATTCTTTTCAGGTACGTCCACACTGCATCTGGGAGCATATTTCCCAGGACAGGTAGACAGGCACAAGTTAGCTCTGCTTGAGCTAGTGCACTAATAGTAACAGTGTAGCTGGGGCAGCAAGATGGGCAGCAGCTCGGGTTAGCCACCTGTGTACGCACCAGGCGTCCCAGTTGGTTTGTACTCAGGCAATTAACCTGAGCGGTTGCCTGTGCTACCCCTGGCTACACTGCTCTTTTTAGCATGCTTTCTCAAGCAGGAAGCAGGATCCCAGCTGCAGTGCAGATGTATCTTTAAAGTGCAGCTACAAGGTTACATTTCTCCCATCTGTACCATGTGCACAGAGCGTCTGGGAAGGGAATGTTAAAACAGGCAGAGGCTAATGATCTATGGAGTTAAGAAAGGGTTTTTCACAGATCCCCCAGAGGGAAGCAATGGTGGCTCAACCCTCCTAGTGCCTGCTGGGCCACCTCTCTCCCTCCCTGAGCACTGCAAAAGACAGTCAAGGTGGTGAGGTAATCGCTCTTATTGGACCACCATGTCTGTCTAATATCCTGGGACTAACATGGCTTCAAGGACACTGCACACTGCAAAAGAGGCAGCTCCTGGCCAGGCATTTTGCCAGTTAGCTGTGGGGCTGCACTGTGTGACCCTGCCGATGGAGGAAATAAATCCTGGAGGAATAGCTGATGCTGCTCTGAGCAACATTAACTAATCCCAGGTTATTATGTGGGCGTCAATATGCAAAGGAAGAAGAACAGACCACGTAGATTTGCTGTTATTTGCCTCCTTGCCAGCTCCTCCTCTCCTGTGTAGCCTGTCAGTGGCCCATATATTCTGCAGAAGCAGGGAAATATCTCACTTAATTGTCCTTCACTGCCACATGGTCCCTCCATGACATTTTGTGTGTCCAGTTTAGCTTTCTTCCATTGCTCATGACTGGGCAGCTCAGGAGCCCTTTCAGTAACGTTCATGTTGGAGACTACATTTGGGATCATGGCACTTTCTTTGTTGAAAAAGAACAAAGAACATCATTCACACAATGGAACCGACATTCCAAGGGATGGAACAGTTGCTATATTTGTGCAAGACTTTTTTCCCCCAATAATATTTGTTAAAATGCTCATTTAACAACACCTGCAAAAAGGAAAGCAAAACCTTTCCACTGGCTTCAAAAGTTCATATCTGCAATGCATTGATATGTCATAAGAGCTGTTCAAAAGTTTATAAGTGCCAGTTGTTATCACACAGTTACCTTAGATCTCTCTACGGAAAGTGTTGTTTCATACTGCTGGGATTATTATTATTGGCAAATGTTGACTGTTCAGTGGCTATCACTAGGCTCTGCAAATATTCCTCCAGCAAGAGCCTAGATTGGAGAAGGTAGATGGTAGAATAGCACTTTTTCATGAGTTCACAAAAGAAATTACAGTAATTTAATTTAGAAAGAAAATGAGTCAACAGAGCAGTGATGCTGAGAAATATTTTTATGGAATTGTAACCTACTTCACATATGTAGTTCTGTGTGCAATAAAGGTTCTGATTTTTAACAGGTTGCCACTGTATATATTAACAGAAATAAGATAATAGGGAAAAAAAAAACAGGCAAAGCATACATAGTGAATTCTGCTGTTTCCATACAATTGCAAATGTGACCCATTAGGGCCGGCATGTACTCAGGCGGGGAGGAGCTTAGAATGTTGTCATAAAACTGACAGCTCTTTTTAAAAGGCCATGCCCACATTAACACTTCATGGCTTAAAGGTTGAATTTTTGATGCAACTCTATTCCACTAAATCCATTTAACCTCCACAAGCAGCAAAGAAGGAACCCCTGCTCCCTCAGCACCCCCTCTCAGGGACACAACAGCTGGAGGAAACAAACCACATTTGTACACACCCAGATTAATATAAATGAACACACATTTGCTAATGAAACTTGTAGTTACCTCGGTAAGTATGTAGCAATAATCCTCAAACCGAGCTCCCCTCCTCCATCATGCACATTGTTTGAATGCTCAGTTGTTCTCATAAGAGTGCTCTTGAGCAAGGATGTTGATTTATAGCAAATGTATTGCAAATGGAATGGGCTGACTGCTTAACTCTGCAGTCCAAATTAAATAAGTGGGTTGCTTTTTTTAGCTATGCAAGTGTGAGGCCTCTTGGTTTTCTTTTTACTCTCCCCAATTCCTTCTCTAATTCCGGTCTGTTATTGCATCTCCACCAAGCTGGAAATCATTCGTGAAGCTTGTTCACTCCATTCCCTCTTGGGATAACAGCAAGGATCAGACAAAATTGCCTTTTGCTTTATAAAACAGGCACTAGTTCTGCTATGGGACAGCTGGGAAGTGCTTGTCAGGTCCTTTTCATTATCAAATGGCACCCAGCTGGAACTCTGGAATTCATAGACGCTGGGGGAGAACCACGGGTGCCTGAATTTTTAAAACTGTCTACTTGCTGGGAAAAAATTATCCTGCAACAATTGAATAGCTTTGCCTCTCTCTGGAAGAAAAGGTAATCCCAGTGGTTGTGAAAAGCAGAAGAGAAAACAAACTCCTCCTTGCACTATCTGTTCAGAATCTGATTATGGCTGCTGCTGCTGCCTTCTTGAGCTTTTTGTGTTTGGGGCAAAATAATTTGCATGTGCAATATTTAAAAAAAGATAAATATACATAATAAAATGAGAGATGAGCAGAGATCTGAAATTCTCATTTGGCTAGAAACTGACCTTAAATTGGCACTAATTCCTTGTGGAGTAAATAATTACACAGCTCTAGCAGCCTTGGGATTTAGTTTTAAACACACAGGGAATGAAAGCACACTGGTGATCAGTTTTAAAGTAATAGTTTTAGATGTGCAGCTGGCCACAAATCAATATTAATCTAAAATATTGAATCTGTTAACTCTGAGGCGAAGGCCAATGTGTAGGATCCATTCAGGAAGATTTTCAGAGGGGATGCCTCTTCATGAAAGAATATATCTGTGTTACTGGATTCTGACAGGTAGGGGTTCACAGCCAGAGTCCATGACAACAGTTCAGACTATTACCCTCTCAAATCCAAACTAGTGAATGAATTGGAGGAGTCTTCTGCTTACCTGACTCTCAGGCAAACATGCTTAGCTATCCTTGTCATCTGTGACAGCCACAGACAAATCCCATATTGGATTTCAGTCTTCCCCTGATATGGAGGAAGTGCTCCCCTGTCATTTGGTCTAGAAACATTTTAATTGGCCTAGTTATGTTCCATGATTCCTTCTTGTGAATAAAGAAAGGGAATGCGGCAACAATATCTGTGGAGTCCTCCTTTTAGGCACAGTCTACACTTAAAATTTAGATCGACCTACCTGAGTTGCTCAGAAGTTTGAAAAGTTCACACTCCGGGGTGCAGTAGTTCAGCCAGCCTAAACCCTGGTGTAGGCACGATTACATCAACGGAAGAATTCTTCCATCAGCCGAGGGCTACCACTGTTTCTGGAAGCTGATTATCCACATTGGTGGAAAAGCCCTTTCTGTCAAAGTAGTTAAACATCTACGCAATGGCATTACAGCAGCAGAGTTGCAGCGCAGCAGCTGTGCCATTGTAGTGCCTGTCATCACTCTAGACATACCCTTACGCTCTTTCTCTTCCTTTATTGCTCACCATGACCTACTACAAAAAGCAAGTCTTTTTGTTTAGCCTAGATTAGCAAAAATAGCTAAGGCTTAGAGGCCTGGTGTTCATTTGACTCCCATTTTTTAGAGGTTTGCACATAATGCACTGAGGTTTGAACTATAGTCCCTGATAGTGTCCAGCTCAAATTACAAGTATTTTAAGGAACAATGCCAGTCTTTGCTTTTTTTTTAATTGTGAGCAATCAATTTTGTTTTGTTTTCCTGCAACGAAAATTGTGGTATGTTAAATAGGGACAGTATCTTGTACATAGTACATTGCTTCTAATGGCTGTGCTTCCATCTAAATTGCCTCTACTCCAGCCATAATACATTTCACTAAAGTAACATGCTGGCAATCAACCAAGATATTAACTGAATTAAGTCAGCCTAAATGGAGAGATTTGATGACTAAAGTAGTCAAACTAGGTTATTTTATAAAAGATAAATGTTGGGTTTTTGGTTTTTTTTAAAATTAAGTAAAGCTAAGAAAAAACTTTTAAAACTTCACACACACATATATAGAGATGAAGGATTTCATGTTAAAATAGTAACAGGGCTATATAGCTCAGGCAGTTAGTAATGGGAGTAATTAAGTTTTCTCATACTTCAGGCCTTTTCTGCACTAGGATTTTAGCCACCTGTGAGCTCAGCCATGCAAACCCCTAGTGCAGAATTGATTTACACCCGTTCAGTACTAGGTGGTTAAAATCCCAGTGTAGACAGGGCCTCAGTCACTGGTTTGTATTCAGTATAGGCCGGTAATGCCAAAGTTATTTCCAGCTGGTGGCTGGGCTATAATATGAATGGATTTGATCCAGTCCAGTTTATGGTGAAACAGTGTCTATTTTTAAAATAGACACTAACTGGCATCTTTGCTGGCAGTTTCAGCAGATAAACTGCCTGGAAATGGATCTAACCTCTTTCCTTGTGCTGCAGCACTTCAGGATGACCCAGAGACACTTGTGCTGCTTTGTGCTGTACCAACATGCTGTGGGCTCACAGAGGAATTAGACTCCAGAGATGTCAAATGGGCATCTTTCATGAACCTGTATTCACTTTGAGAAACCAAAAATACTAAGGAAGGAACTGCAGTTAATGATGGTATAGCTCCTTGAATTGCTTAATAAGCAATTCCATCAATTATACCATGTCATGTATTTATATGGTGTAATTTCTGAAAACACTCTTAAAAATATAAAATTGATATTGTACAAAATCCTGTGTGTATATGTGTATATACACATATATAAATTTTCTTGCCTTCCAATATCTTCTCGGGGTGCATGTCACCTTTCCACACCCATTCCCTGAAGTCTGTACCTCCGTTAATCCAAAGAGAGAAGCAGTACTAGTCTTTAATATGTTATTGCAGGTCACAAACTGAGGACACAATCACACCATCACCCTACCTAGCTAGGTTTCAGAGTAGCAACCGTGTTAGTCTGTATCCGCAAAAACAAAAGGAGTACTTGTGGCACCTTAGAGACTAACAAATTTATTTGAGCATAAGCTTTCGTCAGCTACAGCTCACTTCACTTCATCTTATGCTCAAATAAAAAGCTTATGCTCAAATAAATTTGTTAGTCTCTAAGGTGCCACAAGTACTCCTTTTCTTGCTACCTAGCTAGTCTCAAGCCTCCAAGCTCATATGCTTGTCTGCTGCATACATCTTACAAGCTCATGCTATTCTTCACAGTGGAAGGTCTGCACCTGTTCTTACATGATCAGGATTTGCAGCTGAATCAATGTACAGTAGGAGAAAATAAAAACCTAGTGTTAAAATAGCACATACAACTCCGAGTCATCCGGACTAATCTAGGATTTGCATTTGGTTTTTGTGGGATTTGTTTTTTTTTAATAAAAAGCCAAAAGCATCTCCCTAAAGCGGACCGTATTAAAAATGTGATCGCAATCCATCTTTCTCCTTACACCTCCTCCAGGCTTCTTCATGAAAGAAAAATCCTTGGCTCCCCAGCAAAACTCTCAGGCTCCAGGTACACATTCAGAGATGTGATTAGCTTCAAGGAGGGTTTTTTAGTCAGGGTCTCTGTCTATAAAAAGCTCAGACACACTGGTAATTATGCATTATTAATCGGATCCTCATCAGTGCTGCTTCTGTGTTCCCCATTAAGACTCAACCTTGAGATCTCCTTACTGACTGCACAGTTTAATGGACATTAATCAGAAGAATTTTTGTCCTAAAATTTTATATACCTCTATTATGAGGGCATAAGGACCCAGGTGGTGCCTTCTCTCCAAATTTGCCTTGGGGAAAAACTGGAGAGACTCTAGCTAGTAGGAACAGAAGCTGCCAAAGCAGAAGCTTCTGGACATTCAGGGCATGTCTACATTGAAGCCAGGGGTGTAATGTCCAGGACTCATATTAGCTTTGAGCAAGCTTGCATGTTAAAAATAGCTGTGTAGCAGCAGCCGCTTGGACTAACCACCTGTGTATAATCCAACCCGGCGCCCTGGGCACATTCAGGCAGCTAACCCAAGCTGCTGTAGCCATACTGCTAAGCTTCAGCACATCAGCTCAAACAGACCTAGTGTGTGTAAGTCTACCTGCCCTGGGAGTTGCACCTTCCAGCTGCAGTGTAGACATATCCTCAGAGACCTTTCAAGAGGTTGACTAGACTTTCTCTGCCCTGTGCTGATTGGGTGTTTGTGCCAAACCTCCCCCTCGCAGTCTCTTCACCTCAGCATCACTCCATACCTGCCGCCTTTTATCTTCTTCTCCCCTGCCCTATCCCCCTCATGCTCCTTCCCTTTAATGGCCCTTTGCCCTTTCCTTTTCTTCCCATTTATCTGACCCTCTTCTAACTAAGGCCATTTGTTCTAAATATTGTGTTGATACCAATAAAGCAAGAGAATCATATAAGACAGTTTAAACATTATAGGCTGGATTCTCTGGGCAAGCTGGCCTGGGCATGGCACAGGAACAGACAAAGGTAGCTTTATACTACTTTTATGGTGTCTGTCCTGCTCTTCTGCACCACTCCCAATTCTTGGGATGTCTAGTCACAAGTCTAATCCCCAGCATGAAGTTGCCTATGGCCCCCAAGGGACTGTTCCAGCAATTGGAGATGACTGAGTTTTAGATATGTTCTGGCCACTTCCTTTTCCCCCCAAACATGCCCGCAGTGCTAGATGCTGAGGGGGACCTACACCATCAGCATATTCCCCTATGTAGGGGTGATCATCCACTGGCCAGTTCTGCTCATTTTTATGTGGTATGAAGCATTAATAGTCCAGAACTTCAGACCTGATCCTGATTCATTAATCCAGTTGAGTTACTCCTGATTTATATTAAAGTTAATGGAGTTGTACTGGCATAAAGCCGGCAGACATGAGAACAAAATCAGGTCCTACAACTGGTTTTACAAAATGTTATCGGTGTTATGCACTTGCCAGACAAAGATTTTCATTATATGTGTGTAGCCAGGGTGACCCACACAGATTAGGACTCATTACTTATTACAAATAGTTTACCCAGAATATTTGATAAAAATGATAATACTTTAAGAAGGGCAATTACAAGGAAGATCTGAACTAGTCAGGTGGTCGAAGATTCTTGATCTTCAGTCACATGTCTCATAAAGTAACAATGGTGTGTGGTGTATCTAGTAGCAACAGGCAATCCTCCAAAGCTTTGGAATGGTTAAGCATCTAAAAATCTAGACAGATATCAAAAGCTTATCTGAACTGCTGAGGCCTCTGGACCTTTTTTAAATAATCAAACAAATCAGAAACAATTATCTTATTTTAACGAAACTGGCTTGCACATCCCTACTATCTAATGTACTTGCATACCTTGTCGTCTGTTGGACCTGCACTGAAACCCTGGACCTGAAACACAGAAATGAGGGGCTTGAAATCAGAACCCGGATCTTGGTCTTAATTTCACAGCTATTCTCTCTTTATTATCCAAACACTTCCAAACTTGGAAGGTTTGAAATCTGGATCAGGATTTGAATTTCATGGCTCGAGTCTATTTCTAGTCATCACTTTCACATTAGAATCCATATGCCTAACATTGAAAATGGAAAAATCTACACAAATTAATCCCCTTAAGTTTTAGCATGTATGGCGTGTACTCTGAAAAATGGCATTCGAGGGGTCTATAGATTTAGCCCCCACTCCCAGTGGACAGGCGTGGGCAGAACCCAGTGAAATTGTATGTACTATATCTCAGCTACTAGAGCTGATCAGGAATTTTTCAACAAGACATTTTTCATTAAAAAATATTGATTCATCAAAACTGAAATGGGTCATGGGAAAGGGTCAGATTTGACACATTTCTTGAACAAAAAATGAAGAAAAAGAGTTTCCTTTCAATATTTTATAAATTCAAAGTTTTTGTTTCTTGGTTTGGTTTGAAATGACTTCTTGTTTTGAAATTTAACTTCATTTATACTAAAAATCAAAGAATCTTAGAAAAGTGGGGCCAGAAGAGACCTTCAAAGGTCAACAAGTCCACCCCTCTCCCCCCCATGCTGTGGCAGGACCAAGTAAAGCTAGACCATCTCTGACAAGTGTTTGTCCAACCTATACTTAAAAACCTCCACTGATGGGGATCCCACAATCTCTTTTGGAAGCCTATTTCAGAGCTTAACTAACCTTATAGTTGGAAAGTATTCCATACTATCGAACCTAAAACTCCCTTGCTGCAGATTAAGCCCTTTATTTTTTGTCCTACCTTCAGTGGATACCAAGAACAATTGATCATTGTCCTCTTTATTATAATCCCTAACCTACCTAAAGCCTGTAATCCGGTCCCCGCTCAATCTTCTTTTCTCAAGATTAAACATGCCTACTTTTCCCCCCTTTCTTCATATATCAGGTTTTCTGACATCTTTTGTTGCTCTCCTTTGGACTCTATCCAATTTGTTCACATCTTTCCTGAAGTGCGGCACCCAGAATTGGACATAGTATTCTAGCTGAGACATTATCAGTGCCAAGTAGAGTAGAACAGTTACCTCCCAGCTCTTACGTAGGATGTTCCTGTTAATACACCCCAGAATAATATTAGCCTTTTTAGCAACTGCATCATATTGTTGACTCACATTCAATATGTGATCCACTACAACCTCCAAATCCTTTTCAGCAGCACAACACCTAGTCATCTCCTCTCCATTTCATAGTTGTGCATTTGATTTTTTCCTTCCTAAGTAAAGTACTTGGCACTTCTCTTTACTGAATTTTCATCTTGTTAATTAAAGACCAATTCTCTCATTTGTCAAGGTCACTGTGAATTCTAAACCTATCTTCCAAAGTGCTTGCAACCCCTTCCAGCTTGGAGTCATCTGCAGATTTCATAACATATTCTCCACTCAATTATCCAAGTCATTATTGAAAATATTGACTAGTACTAACCCCTGTGAAATGCATTAGATACATCCTCTCAGTTTGACAGTGAACCATTGATAACTACTCTTTGAGTATGTTCTGTCAACAAATTGTTCACCTACCTTATAGTAAAGTCATTTAGACCACATTTCCCTAGTTTGCTCTCAAGAATGTCACGTGGGACTGTATGAAAAGCCTTAGTAAAATCAAGATTAAATCATGACTACTGCTTCTCCCCATCTACTAGGTCAATAGCCCTAACAAAGAAGTAAATTAGGTTGGTTTGGCATGATTTGTTCTGAAAAATCCATCCTCGCTATTCCTTATAACCCTATTGTCCTCTATTATCATGCTTACAAATTGATGGTTTAATAACAAAATTATTAAAAATGTTTTTTAAAAAGGTTAGATATGAAAACTTCTGATCTGAATTGGAATGTTTTTCATGTCAAAATTTTGCGAACATTTCTGAGTTTTTGACTTTTTGTCATAGTTCAGAATGGGAACATTTCTGGAAATCTCAGATTCTTGTGGGACAGAAAAGCCAGTTCCTGCCTAGCTCTACTCAAACCCTATTGTTGCAATGAAATCCAGGAGGGTTACCCTCAAAGATCATAGCCTTGGACGTACACAGAGCCACAAGCATCTGAAACCCTAGCCCCATTGAATTCAGTGGAAGTTTCAGAATTTCATCCATAGTATAGATAAGCCTGAGAGAGAATTCTACCATGCAGACTGGCAGGATGACTTTCATTTGTGTATTACATCTATGCTAATTAATTCATATCCAAAGCAATGGACGAAAGAGAAAGCAAAGCTAGTATTTATCAGAGATGCATATGTCGGGCAGCTGTCTATTGCCAAAGGAGAACATGCCTAGTTTGCCCTCATTGCCACAAAGCCCTTTCACCTTTAATGGTATGGTATTTCTGAGCAGATTACAATAGGTTGTTAGGCATTTCTGTATGCTATCACAGTAACTTGCATGAACAAATGGTTTGGGAACATATGGTTTGGGATCTGCACTATGAGTCAGATTCTGTTAGGTGCCAAATGCCTCCTGCAAGCTGCTTAGCCTGCTCCACTTAGGGTATGTCTACACTACGAAATTAGGTTGATTTTATAGAAGTCAATATTTAGAAATCGATTTTATACAGTCGATTGTGTATATCCCCACTAAGCACATTAAGTCAGCAGAGTGTGTCCTCAATACCGTGGCTAGCATCGACTTACAGAGCAGTGCACTGTGGTAACTATCCCACAGTTTCCACAGTCTCCGCTTCCCCCTGGAATTCTCGGTTAAGCTCCCAATGCCTGATGGGGCAAAAACATTGTCGAGGGTGGTTTTGGGTACATGTCATCAGTCACCCCTCTCTCCCTCTCCCTCCCTCCATGAAAGCAATGGCAGACAATCATTTCGCACCTTTTTTCCTGGGTTACCCATGCAGACACCATATCATGGCAAGCATGGAGCCCGCTCAGCTCACCGCTGCTGTTGTGGGCATTGTAAACACCTCGCATGTTATCCTGGAGTATGTGCAGAACCAGGCTAAGAGATGCCAGCATGAGGACAATTGTGATGAGGACATGGACACAGGCATTCCTGAAAGCACAGGCTGTGACAATTGGGATATCATGGTGTCAGTGAGGCTGGTTGATACAGTACAATGTTGATTCTGAGCCCGGCAAACAAGCACAGACTGGTGGGACCGCATAGTGTTCCAGGTATGGGATGATTCACAGTGGCTGCGAAACTTTTGCATGCATAAGGCCACTTTCCTTGAACTTTGTGAGTTGCTTTCCCCCACCCTAAAGCGCAGGAATACCAAGATGAGAGCTGCCCTGACAGCTGAGAAGCGAGTGGCGATAGTCCTGTGGAAGTTTGCAATGGCTGACTGCTACCGGTCAGTCGGGAATCAATTTGGACTGGGCAAGTCTACTGTGGGGACTGCTGTGAGCCAAGTAGCCAATGCAATCACTGACGTTCTGCTATCAAGGGTAGTGACTCTGGGAAATGTGCAGGTCATACTGGATGGCTTTGCTGCAATGGGATTCCCTAACTGTGGTGGAGTGATAGACGGTACACATATCCCAATCTTGGCACCAGACCACCTTGCCAACCCGTACGTAAACTGCAAGGGGTACTTCTCAATGATGCTGCAAGCACTGGTGAATCACAAGGGACGTTTCACCGACATCAACATGAGATGGCCGGGAAAAGTGCATGACGCTCACATCTTTAGGAACTCAGGGATGTTCAAGCAGTTGCAAGAAGGGACTTACTTCCCAGACCAGAAAATTACCACTGGGGATGTTGAAATGCCAATAGTCATCCTTGGGGACCTAGCCTACCCCTGCTCCCATGGCTCATAAAACCGTACACAGGCAGCCTGGACAATAGTAAGGAGCAGTTCAACTATAGGTTGAGCAAGTGCAGAATAGTGGTAGAATGTGCTTTTGGATATTTAAAAGCTTGCTCGTGCTGTTTGCTGACTAGGTTAGACCTCAGCGCAACCAACATTCCCATTGTTATTGCTGCTTGCTGTGTGCTTCATAATATCTGTGAGGGTAAGAGGGAGATGTTTATGGAGGGGTGGGAGGTTGAGACAAATCGCCTGGCGGCCAATTTTGAGCAGCCAGACACCAGGATGATTAGAAGAATACAGCTAGGCACACTGCACATCAGAGAGGCTTTGAAAACCAGTTTCATGACTGGCCAGACTATGGTGTGACAGCTGTGTATGTTTCTTCTTGCTGCAAATTCCCTGTAAGCCAACCACCCTCCCCCCTTCGATCACAGCTTACAAAGGAAATAAAGTAACTATTGTTTTGAAACCATGCATTTTTTTTTATTAATTAAAAAAAAAAAGTGAGATAACTGACAAGGTAGCCCAGGTGGGGCAGGGTGCGGGAGGAGGGAAGGACAAGGCCACATTGCTTATTGTTGCCACACTACAAATCAAAACTGTTGAATGACAACCTTCTTTTGCTTGGGCCATCCTCTGGAGTGGAGTGGCTGGGTGCCCAGAGCCAACCCCCACCATGTTCTTGGGCGTCTGGGTGAGGAGGATATGGAACTTGGGGAGGAGGGCAGGCGGTTATACAATGGATGCAGTGGGGGTCTGTACTCTTGTTGGCTTTCCTGCAACTCCAATAGATGCTTCATTATGTCCGTTTGCTCCATTAGCCTCAGGATCGCCTCCTGCCTCTGCTCTTCACGCTCACTTAATGCTTTCCTGGCCTCTGCCACTGAATGCCTCCATGCATTCAGCTCTGCCCTATCAGTGTGGGAGGACTGCATGAGCTCGGAAAACATGTCATCGCAAGTGCAGTTTTTTTTGCCTTCTAATCTGCGATAACCTCAGGGATTGAGATGATAGGGGGAACATAGAAACATTTGCACCTCGGGGGGGGATAAAAAGGGAGAGTAAAATTTAAGATGATACATTTCTGAGAACAAAAGGGAGACTTTTTCACAGTGAATCAAGCAATTCACGGTGCACAGCACATGTGCTTTAGGTACAAGGTTGCATTTTGCCTTTTATATTGAGCGCCTGCCAGTATGGTGCCACATCACACACGGCTGGGCAACAGAATTTGGTTTCCAGGCAGCCATGGTAAGCCTTTTGGTAGGTGGGGTTGGCTTCTTCCACCTTCATAACATGTGGGAATGGTTTCAAACTGCAGCGCCCTCCTTTTCCATAGCAAGCAATGCCGGTTGGGTTCACATTTAAAAGGAGGGACTGTGGTTTTCGGGTGGATGTGTAGCACACACCTTCCCCCCACCCCACTGCATGGCTATTCTCTGGGATGATCCCTTCACCCCTCTCCCCGCCGCATAGCTATTCTTTGGGATGATCCCTTTTAGCCAAGCGCAAACAACCCAGCATGAACGGGGTCCTTTTACTGTTCCCTTACAAAAATTCCCCTATTTCAACTCCCATGGTGACCATGAATGATATCGCTCTCCTGAGGATAACACAGAAAGATAAAGACCGAATGTTGCTTGAATGTGACCAAAACCCAGAACCATTCGCTGCCATGCTTTGTGCTGAAATGATTCCAACTACTTGCTACTGGCTTGGCGTGGTAAAGTGTCCCACCGTGGAGGACGAAATAAGGCAGCCCTTCCCAGAAACCTTCTGCAAAGGCTTTCAGAGTACCTCCAGGAGAGCTTCTTGGAGATGTCCCTGGAGGATTCCATCCCTAGACACATAACAGACTTTTCCAGTAGCTGTACTGGTCGTGAATGCATCCCAATTCTTCAGGGCAAATCAAACATTAAACACTATTGCTTTTAAACCCTGTACTGTAGTTACAAATGTGTACTCACCAGAGGTGCCTTCTCTGGCTTCAGGGTCGGGGATCCCGTCTTGGGAGGGTATTGGCTCCGGGGTGATGAAAAGGTTCTGACTGCCGGGGAGAATGGATTCACCACTTGGCTGCTGCACATTCTCCCTCCTCCTCCTCCTCCTCTTCCTCATCCACAAAATCCTCCTCCCTGTTGCATGAGACTCCCCCCTTGCAGGTGCCCACAGACAGTGATGGGGTAGTGGTAGTGTCCCCTCCTAGAATGCCATGCAGCTGTTCATAGAAACGGCATGTATGGGGCTCTGACCAGAGCAACCATTTGCCTCCTTTGTCTTTTGGTAGGCTTGCCTGAACTTAACTTTCACGCAGCACTGCTGTGTGTCCCTGTTGTAGCCTCTCTCCACCATGCCCTGTGCAATTTTGGCATATATATTAGCATTTCTTCTTTTTGATCAGAGTTCTGCCCACACAGATTCTTCTCCCCATACAGCAATCAGATCCAGTGTCTCCCATTCACTCCATGCTGGAGCTCGTTTGCGATTCTGGGGAGCCTGCATGGTGACCTGTGCTGCTGAGCTCGCCACACTGACCAAACAGGAAATGAAATTCAGAATTTCCTGGGGCTTTTACTGTGTACCTGGCTAGTGCATCGGAGTTCAAATTGCTGTCCAGAGCGGTCACATTGGAGCACTCTGGGATAGCTCCTGGAGGCCAATACCGTCAAATTGCATCTGTGCTACCCCAAATTCAACCCAGCAAGGTTGATTTTAGTGCTACTCCCCTTGCTGGGGAGGAGTACAGAAGTAGATTTTAAGAGCCCTTTAGGTTGACGGAATGGGGTTGGTTGTGTAGACACATTCATTTTAAAATCGACCTAACGCGGGTAAATTCGACCTAACCCCGTAGTGTAGACCAGGGCTTAATGGGAGCTGAGGGTGTTCAATGTGTCCTCTGATCAGGTCCTTTGTGATACAGAATGCACGCGGGGCTTGCCTATGTGTGGAAATTAACCAGAATAGCTATTGCAGAATAAACTATTCCATTCTAGCTCTCTGTGTGTGGCCACTAATCCAGAATAAAAGTGATTTCATCCCAAATAATTACTTCTTATTGGAAGTGAATTAAGCTAAATTGAATTAAGGCCACTTTTGTTCACAATGAGAGTGGTTTTACTAATCCATTATACTTTTGGCTTTCACAACATCCAAAGAATTAGATAAATTCATGGAGGATAGGTCCATCAATGGCTATTAGCCATTCACAACATCCCCTGGCAACAAATTCCACAGGTTGACTGTGCCTTGTGTGAAGAAGTATTTCCTTTTGCTTGTTTTAAACCTACTGCCTATGGAATTCATCAGGTGGCCCCTGGTTCTTTTGTTACGGAAAAGGCTAAATAACACTTCCTTATTCACTTTTACCACACCATTTATAATTTTATAGACCCTTAGTCTACCATATTCCCCTTTAGTCTCTCCTCCAAACGGAATAGTCTCAATCTTTTTAATCTCTTCTCATATGGAAGCTTTTCCATAGCCTTTATCATTTTTGTTGCCTTCTCTGTATGTTTTCCTTTTCTAATATATCCATGGGCAGCAGATATCATAGGCTGGGGAGCCTGTGCCTCCCCGAACAGACTGGCATGACCCCATCCCCAGACCCCTCCTGCAGTTTCCTGAGTTCTGCCCTGGCCATGGCTACCTGGGGCCAGAGCTGGAGCTGGCCGGCCTGCCTGCCTGCCACAGGGACTTGGGCGGCTGGCGCTGGGGCTGTGCTGCCCTTGGCCACATCACCTGACCACCCAGCGTTCGGGCCGAGGTGGAAGTGCTCTGGGCTCCTGTGAAGGTGGGAGACTGGAAAGGAAGGGGAAGGGCCTCGGGCACAAAGGGAGGGCCCAGGGGTTAGCCTCCCCCAACAGCCGGGTCACCAGCTGCCTATAAATATATCTTTTTTGAGATGGGGTAGTCAGAAGTGCATGCACTATTCAAGGTGTGAGCCTACCTTTAGATAATTTAGGATTTAGATAATGGCGTTGTGATATTTACTGTCTTATTGTCTGTCCCTTTCCTAATGCTTCCTCATATCCTGTTAGCTTTTTTGACTGCCACTACATGTCAATTAACTATCCACAATGACTCCAAGATCTCTTTTTTGAATAGTAACAACTAATTTAGACCCCATCATTTTGTATTTTGGTTGGGATTATTTTTCCATTGTGCATTACTTTGTACTTATCAACATTGAATTTTATCTGCCATTTTGTTGTCCAGTCACCCAGTTTTGTAAGATCCCTTTGTAACTCTTCGCAGTTTGCTTTGCACATAACTATCTTTAGTAGTCTTGTGTCATCTGCAAACTTTGCCATCTCACTGTTTCCCGATCTATTAATATGTTGAACAGCAGTGGTCCCACTACAGATCCCTTCAAGATACGACTATTTACTTCTCTCCATTCTGAAAACTGACCATTTATTCCTACCCTTTCCTGTCTTTTAACCATGATCTGATCCGTGACAGGACCTTCCTTCTTTTCCCATAGCTGCTTACTTTGCTTAAGAGCTTTGGGTGAGGGACCCAGTCAAAGGCTTTCTGGAAATCCAAGTACTCTATATCCACTGGATCACCCTTGTCCATGTTTGTTGACTCTCCTTAAAGAATGCTAGTAGGTTGGTGAGGCATGATTTCCCTTTACAAAAGCCATGTTGGCTCTTCCCCAACAAATTATGTTCATCTATGTGTCTGACAATTCTGTTTTTTACTATTATGTCAACCAATTTGCCTGGTACTGAAGTCAGGCTTACTCACCTGTAATTAGAAAAGGAGTACTTGTGGCACCTTAGAGACTAACAAATTTATTTGAGCATCAGTATTGCCTCTGGAGACTTTTTAAAAAATTGGTGTCACATTAGCTATCGTCCAGTCATCTGGTACAGAAGCAGATTTAAGTCATAGGTTACATACCACAGTTAGTAGTTCTGCAATATCATATTTGAGTTACTTCAGAACTGTTGGGTGAATACTATCTAGTCCTGGCATTTTCTGATCGTTTTATTTATCAATTTATTCCAAAACAGCCTCTAATTGACAGCTCAGTCTGGAACAGTTCTTCTGATTTGTCACCTAAAAAGAATGGGAATCTCCCTCAAATCCTCTGCAGTCAAAATGGTTGCAAAGAATTTATTTCACTTCTCTGCAGTGGCTTTGTCTTCCTTGAGCCTAATTCTACTTGATGTGCCAGTGTTTATGTTCCTTTCTATTTTCCTCAGTAGGATTTGACTTCCAATTTTTAAAGGATGCCTTTTTGCCTCTAACAGCCTCTTCTACTCTGTAGTTTAGCCATGGTGGATTTTTTTAATCTTCTTACTATTTCTTTTTAAATTTGGTATATACATTTAATTTGAGCCTCCCAATGGTGTTTTTTAAAAGCTTCCATGCAGCATGCAGGTATTTCACTTTGGGGGCTGTACCTTTAGATTTCCATTTAATTAGCTTCCTAATTTTTGTGTAGTTCCCTTTCTGAAGTTAAATGCTACTGTGGTGGGCTTCTTTGGTAGTCCCCCTACAAGGATGTAGCATTTAATTACATTATGGTTGCTATTACTGAGCAGTTCAGCTATATCCACCTCTTGGACCAGATCCTGTGCTCCACTTAGGACTAAATCAAGTATTGCCTCTCCTCTTGTGGATTCCAGGACTAGCTGCTCCAAGAAGCAGTCATTAATGGTGTCTAGAACTTTTATTTCTGCATCCTATCCTGAAGTGACATGTACCCAGTCAATATGGGGATAGTTGAAATCTCCCACTATTATTGAATTTTTTATTTTTATAGCCTCTCTAATCACCCGGAGTAGTTCACAATCATCATCACCATCCTGGTCAGGTGGTTTGTAGTATATTCCTACTGCTATACTCTTATTATTCAAGCATGGAATTTCTATCCATAGAGATTCTATGGTACAGTTTGATTCATTTAAGGTTTTTGCTATATTTGACTGTATGCTTTCTTTCACATATAGTGCCACTCCCCCACCAGAATAACCTACTCAGTCATTCCTATATATTTTATATCCTGGTATTACCATGGCCCATTGATTGTCATCATTCCACCAAGTTTCTGTGGTACCTATTATATCAATAGCCCAATTTAAATACCAGGCACTCAAGTTCACCCATTTTAGTATTTAGACTTCTAGCATTTGTATACAAGCACTTATAAAATTTGTCACTTTTTAGTTGTCTGCCTTCATATGATATAACTGAACAGGACTCTTTTTTTCATTTTACTCTTTCTCTTCAGTTCATATCTGTAATTTATAAACTTCTATCCTGTCCTCTTTACTAGAGAATCCCCATTCTAGAGAAGTAAAGAATCCCCATTAATAGATCCCCCATGTGGGATGTCTCTGTCTGAACCACATACTCCTCTGTACCTATCAGCTTTTCTCCAGCCCTTAGTTTGAAAACTCATCTATGACCTTTTTAATTTTACGCACCAGCTATCTGGTTCCATTTTGGTTTAGGTGTAGCTCATCCTTCCTGTATAGGCTCATCCTTTCCCAAAAGGTTCCCCAGTTCCTAATAAACCTAAAACTCACCTTCCTACACTATTGTCTCATTCATCATTGAGACCCTGCAGTTCTGCCTATCTAACTGGCCCTGTGCATGGAACTGGAAGCATTTCAGAGAATGCTACTTTAATCTCTTACCTAGAAGCCTAAATTTGGCCTCCAGGACCTGTCTCCTACCTTTCCCTATGTCACTGGTACCTACGTGCACCGTGATCACCTGGTCATCCCCTTCACTGCCCCTAAGTCTATCGGCAATTTTTGCACCCTGCAAGCAATTCTCCTGGTCATCACAAATCCAGCTATCTATATTTCTAATGATTGAATCTCCTATTACTATTCCCTGTCTCTTTCTAATAATTGGGATTCTCTTCCCCGGAGAGGTGTCCTCAGTTTGCGAGGATACCTAGACATCATCTGGAAGGAGGATCCCAACTATGGGGTCGTTTCCCTCCGCTCCACTTTGATGTTCTCCTTCCCCAAAGCTTTCATCCTCCTCAACAGCACAGATGCTGTCAGATGGGGGGTGGAGGGGTGACTGTGTCCCAGAAAGACTCATCTATGTACCTCTGTGTCTCCCTTAGGTCCTCCAGTTCAGCCACTGTGGTCTTGCAATCCATATAAATATCCAATTCTTTTTTTACTTTGACTGGATACTACTCAACATGAATAATATTGGAAAAATCTGTCCCTTAGCTTGCAAATAAAAGCCAAATGAGTGCTATTTTAGGTGTAATCCCCAATGTCTTCTCATTCTCCCATCGCTGCCTCAGGATCACCTCACAAATGTTGGAAACAAAGTGATAACACTGTGATCCCATCCTGGGCCTTGTCTTGTGTCTCACCCTCTATGGAAAACTCCTCTGTTGGCACTGGAGAGATGTCCTCTTCTCTCAATGCAGTGACACACTTGGAGAAGGAATGTCTTCACATTTCTGGGTGGGCCTGCCAAACAGCTTTTTCAGGACTCTCCTTCCCCCGCCCTAAATGTCCCCCCTCTCCTGTCTGCCATGGTTCACACGTGTACAGGGCTGGCTTCAGGATTCTGAGGATGGTAGGTGTGATGACTATGTGGAGCATGCCATTACTTACCTGACTCATATTATAAAAAAGTAGCAGGCAACAACACGGAGCAGTCACAATTTCAGTTTATCTTACTGGTAAGATTTCTTTAGATAAGGGATTAAATATTTCTTAAAACCAATTATACATCCTATAACTCCTCCAGCAGCAAGTCTGTTGCACTCTTGTACAGCGAGGCCTTTCTTCTAAGTACTAATGTACTAGGAGTCTACTTATTGCTTACACAGTTACAAATGCTGTCTCTGCTGTCATTCCTGTAAATACATTCTCAGCAGTTTTCTGGTATTTTCAGCTAGGATAATATTTGCATAGTGCAAAAGATCTCCCCTCCCCCTCATAAAAACAAAACACAAACAGACTCAAGTTATAAATACTAAAGTCTCTCAAGTGTCATATTTCTAAGGCTTTAATATGCTCTGCTCCTGCCCAGGGATGAGTTAATCAATCTGAGAAAAGTTGTTTCTAAGCGCTTGCTGTATATGTTTGAGGGAAAATAGGAAATACCTGAGTTTGATAACAGTTGGGTTTGAATCAAAGCAAATGGCATGTAGCCAGCGCCTGGTTCGCAAGAAAGGGCGAGGTTGCTAGGAAATCATAATTATACAGCTTCCTGTTTTTAAAGATGTATTTCAACAAGGATCGCAGCTGCTTCAAAGCAAATAGGTGCCTGTTATCGTTAGGAAAGCACTGAGTGAGCTTTCTCCAGAATATTGCTCAGTGCCAGCAAGTTGCATGGCTCTCTGCTTTCTTAAAAGTGGTTCATGGAAATGAAATAAGGCTTCCTTTTTTGGGTTTCGGCTACAGCGGGGTTGGTAAACGTTTGCAGTGTTGGACTCTTTTTTCTGCTTTTGCTGTTGTACAAACTTTAGGCCTTCTCCTGGGCAATGCTGAGTGTGCTCAAGAGTTTAAGGTGTTCAGTGCCCTGCTCGATTGGGCCCTTTATATACAAAAAGATTAAAACACAGGGCACACCAGTTATTTTTAGGGGAAAACATCCTGCAACAGATCTATTGCAATCTTTTGTATAGCACCAAAATACCTCTCCTTTTCCCCCACCCCCTCCAAAGAGAACAACTTATACTCTAAATTATTGGTTCTTTGTACTACTTACTCTAAAAATATCATTTTATTTCTGAAATGAGAAAACAGGTTGCATGCTGCAGCTTGGATACTTATATTAAAGGTACAAACTTGCTAATCTTGTACATTTTCTTTTCTTAAAGTATACTTTTTAGAGGCAGCAAAATGCTTTCGCTTTTTTACCCAGCATATGTTGACCACTTTAAAACAATGTCATGATGGGCCTGTGATACAGTTGACTGGTTTCACGTCCACTGGGGTTTGGCATTGAATTGTCTTGAGTTAGTCAGCCACAAGTTTCTGGATCACCTCTTGTTGGCATGGGTCACCTTTTCCAATGCTGGGAAGGGAGAGATATTGGGAGGTGAAACTGCATGATTTCCTGTTTAATCAGTGTACAAACATTTATACTTTAATCCAGAACAGTTTTATTAATTTCGATCAGAGGGGACTGTAGAGAAGCCTGAAGTTTGTCAACTCCCTCTCCACCTTTGCTGTCAGATGTTACTATGACAATCACCTAGATTATCTCAGAATGATAGAAATTGGGGAAATAGATTCCTTTTAAAAAAAAGATTGGAATACAAACCTGGAGTGAGATGGTCAGGGATGCAACCCCATTCTCTGGGTGTCCCTAACCCTGTGACTGTGAGATGTTAGGACTGAATGACAGGGGAAGGATCACTTGATAACTGCCCTCTTCTGTTCATTGCCTTTGAAGCATCTGGCATTGGCTGCTGTCAGAAGACAAGATACTGGGATCAGTGGACCATTGGTCTGACCCAGTATGGCAAGTCTGACATTCTTAAGAATATTTAGACTTTATTGCTAATAACATTTTTTGAAGAGATATTACACCACACATTTCAGGGATTAAGCCTAGCTTTAATTATTAGAGATCAAGAGGAGATATAATGTGGAGACGGATTATCCCCCATCTGCCTACCACAGGGTTCTTACCTTCCGCTGAGGCATCTCGTGCTGGCCACTGTCAGAGACTGGATATTGGACTAGCTGAACCTCGGGTCTGATTCAATCTGGCAATTCCTTTGTTCCTATCTTACTCCTCAAACACTTCCATTGACTTACTTAAGGAGTTGAGGCCTTGTTATTGTTTGCATCCCTGTATCTGCACCAATGCAACCCCACAGTGTAGATTTGCTGCCCTGGTGTGACTACCCGAGGAAGCTACCAGAGTAAATCACACCAGTGTGAGCCTGATGCGGCATTACTGCATTGAGTAGTTAGGCTGGTGCATATGTACCTCATATAAATCTCTAATGTGTTACGCAGACAGAATCTGGCTGTCAAAAGGAAGTTTGAAACCGTCAGCCCCTTTTTCAATTGCTTTGTTTCCTAAGTGTCTGGGAAGCTATTAGAGGAAGTGAGGAGGCCTGAATATGTAGGGCACATGTGCTGGCTGTGAACTGTGCAGTCAGAAACCCTAAAATACTTTTGTAAGCTAAAGCAACAGTTTCAGTGCTTTTTACCCTCAGATTTATTTTGCTTTGGATATATCTGAGTCCAGCAATGTAGTTGGGAAAACAGAAGAGAGGGAGTTCTGATTTAAAATCTGTTGCAAACACAGATCTCTGACTTCAGACTGAAGAGTGTTATGTAAACTGTTTAATCAGGAAAACAGAAGCTGGCTATGCCAAATGTGATATGTTTACTTCCAAAGTCTCTCCAGATTTTACAGTATAAGCCTGAACTGAGTTAGAGGGAAAGGCTATGCTCAGTCAACTGTATTTCTGCTAGTGTCATTGGTGAAAGGCCTGACCATGGGAATTTCTGAGCATCCACAAATCTCTGAACAGCAGGGAGGGTAGGATTGTGAGGCATGTGGAAGTTGAGTGGAGGGATGGGAACGTGAGGGTGTAAGTGAGGCTGGAAAGGACATGTTGGAATAGGAGACCAACTGCAATGGGCAGAACAAGAAAGCAAGCAACTTCTAAGAGCCATAAGAGGGAACTGGGCTGGTGGTGTGATAAGTTGCCTCTGACATTGCACGTACACCTTTTGGCCACTAAAATACTTTTTATGATTGAAAACAGTTGTGAAGAATCGAGTTAGATGTCCATAGACTCTGATTGCCAGAAGCTGGGAGTGGATGACAGGGATGAACCACTTGATGATTGCCTGTTCTGTTCACCCCCTCTGAAGCACGAGGCATTAGCCACAGTCAGAAGACAGGACACTGGACTAGATGGCCAATTGGTCTGACCCAGTATGACGGTTCTTATCTTCTTATTGCAGCAGTTTGTTCTGGGGTATTTGGAATGTAGTATTACTATTCAAGTCACTGAGCACTGAATTTCCTGTTGTGTAATTCTCAAAACTGCCATAGGCAAAGTTATTTTATCCTTCCAGTCCCCCAAGCCCTGAAGCAAATTAGCTGTAACAGTAAATGATTTATTGTGAAATAACGATTACAGTGATTCCATTTCTATACAAGGCGTGAATCTGACTTTATGGCTAAGGTTTTCAGTGGGCACATGCTTTAGAGATCTTGGCTTTGCACATTGGGTGTTGCACTGCAATAATGTCTCAAAATCTGGGCCCTATCCCATCCTTCCTCATACTTACCCTTTGCCTTTGATTCTAGCCTCTTGGAATTATCCTGCTACTCACACATTACATTATTAATGTCTTGATAATAGTTAGTACTTACATACCATTTTTCATTTTCCCAAGTGCTGGACTAACATTAAGGCCTGGCCTATATGCAGATTTTTATACCAGTATAACTATTTCCATTGGTGGGGGGGACAGGGGACAGAGATTTTTTTTTATTAATATATTTATATCAGTACAACCCCTAGTGCAGATGCAGTTATTCCAGTATAAAAGTGTTTTATGGCAGTGTAGCTATTCTCAATATGGGAAGGGGAATTATTTATAAAGGGGCTATAGCACTTAACTCTACCAATACTTATGTGTGCAGACAAGGCCTAAGAACCAGAGTTTGCCACCCTTATCCACACTGACTAATTTCATGAGTAGTCCTGGAACCAAGATATAGATGGCAAAAACTGGCCCTAACTAATGAGGCATCACAGCCCCCATGAATCCAAGGAGTATTACTATTACCATCATGCAGATGGGAAAACTGAGGTCTTTTCTGTGCACTAACTTCAAATGTACAGAGTTGCACCAGTTTTAATTAATCCAGTTTAGTGCGGATTCCTATGTGGACACATTGATTTGGTAAGGAGGATGTTATTTTGGTTTTGCTCTAAGCTGCTTCTGATCAACCTAAACTAAACTGAAACAAGCCTAGTATAAACTGCCATAGAGTGTCCACACAGCCTTTTGTACTGTTTTAACCAAATGGGTTTAAAATCCCACCTAGAGTTAAACCAGCACAACTCTGTATGTAAACAAGCTGTGAGACAAAGGATGAGTGGCCTAGCTAGGTCCCTCCAGTGAGACAATGGCAGAAGCATGATTAGAATTTAGAATTTCTTTGCTCAGTGCTCAGTGCTTTCTGTCCTCACTTAGCATTCTGATCTGTGGTTCTGAGGGGATGTGATATCCCTTTGGAATAAAGATGATGGTAACAGTAACAGATTTGATCGCTGCTGTACTTTATTTTGGTATCTTCAGTGCAAAATTGTTAGAAGGTGTAGTTAACATTTTGGAATTGCCAGGGAGGCATTCGGTTTTTAAGATGCACCATGGGCAATATTATTTTATGTGTTAGTAATTTTAACACATTTTAATAATTTTAGTATTTATTTGATTCAACTAACATGGAGAAGGATTGGTTCCTCAGAACCCTCCCTGTTACAACCTCCTTCAGCAGCCTAGCTGGCTCACAAGCTCCTTAGAGCATCCTCCTGGGGATTACTGCTGTGTTACACTGGGAAAATGTCTTGGTTTCTTAGCAGCTTATCTGATAGAAGAAAAAGAAGGTTAATGCAGCAGTGTGTGTGATGTTTACACTAACACATGCTTGGTCAGTTTATAGAAATAGGCGAGAAATGTACTTCCAGTTCCCTTGCTTCAGACCATGAGGCATTTCCTGTCTTGAATAATGGTAAAGGACATATGCATTATGTCTGGCAGTAACACTCCTCATTCCCACATTTCCAGGAGGAGCAATGGAGCCCAGTGAAATCCACTTAAAATCTAAGACCTGAGGAAATAAATAGTAAAAGTTTCAGGATATTGGCATTTTATTTTCTCACTAAACATGAACCATTTATTCCCAACTTGCCTTCTCTTATGGTCAACAATTGGTTTAGGTGTTGTTCCAATGCAGTTGTGCAGAGAGCAGCTCTGCGTTGTTCATTCATCTTTATCTCAGATTGTGTTTTGTGGCTGAGTATTGTTCATCAGTTTGGCATTCTTTTCTCCGAAAAATGAGAGAGCATTGAAGTATTTGCTGGATAATGCATTTCTATTTGTGTGTTTGTTTTTACAGATAAAATCTGGCTTGACACAGTACTTGCTATTGAAGTCTTTGCCTGCAGATATCCAAATTTGACAGGGATGGCAAATCTTGGATGCTTATACCCGAAATGGCCTCTTCTGATAGCATGGTAACCACCAAGTTTATCGGGAAGTAGGGTCAGGGATAGAGGTTACTGCTGTGGCCCAGAAGATGCTCATCCTTCAGGAAAACTGAGATTCCAAAGGTGAAGACAGAATACACAAGTGTAGGGGAAAAACAACAGGAGGGAGTGGAGAAGGGATGAACTGAGCAGAGAGGAAAGGATAAGACCAGGTGATGATGGATCCAGGGAGGGGAAAAGAAAGAGTCGTCCATGGAAGAAAAGAAAGATGGGGTAAAAATGATGGAGCTGGTGTTTAAGAATGGCACTTAGCAGCCAAATGGCACTGTGATTAATGCTGTTCTGCCTTTTCCCAAGGGGACTCTGGGCTTGTGTTTTAGGTACAGTCTTGTACTCCCTGGACTTGAAGGAGAGAACACTTCATGCCACTCTGTGTGAACCCTGTGTGTACTGATGGGCTCCTGAAGCAATTCCGTCCAGCCCTCATCTGCCACACAAAGAAATAGTCATGGAATGAGCCTTGCAGGAAAGGAGGCTGGTGTAAAATAAGATGGGAAATCTTCTCTCCGGCGGGAACGGAGGAGGAAACGACTGGCACACAAGGCTGTGCAAAATGTCAAGAGCAAACACTTCCCCATCACTGAAATTGTTCAAATAATTCCTTAGCAGTTTTTATGCTGAAATAGTTTCAAATATATCTGCCACAATGAGGTGAGGTAAAAAGAAAGCTAACATTGCTCTGCAATCATTAGGCTGTAGTAAATAGCTTATCATAGAAAAAGATCATTATAAGGTCATGTTCATTTTATTTTATTTTTTTGTTCTATCACTTCAGCAGTTGTAAAACACTTGTATTAAAGACAAAGTCAGTGGCCTGAAGCAAGCTGTGATGGAGCTAAAGACTTATCTAGCCCCACCAAAACCCTAAAGACTAGTTAGCACAGCCTCCTTACTCATTTGCTATTCAGGCAAACTTTTCTTAGGCATATCTAATTTACGAATCTTTACATATCTAATTTAAGAATCTTCTTTTTGAACTGTCAGACTTTTTTTTTCTGATGGTTTGACTCACTGCTAAACAGAAGTGCAGCTTCCTTAGCCTAGGACTTTCCCTTTTGTTTTGTTCCCTTTTTTTTACCCTCGTTATTTATTGGACAGGGAGTCTTTCCCATGTGTCATCCTCACTTTGCAATATACAAGGATAGTTTAATTTAAGCTTTTATTCCACCTTCCAGAGCTTAAACAACAAGTTCTGCCCCATTCCCATTTCTCAAGCATGCTACGTCCTCTCAGTAGTTGAAATTGCTAATGAAATTGGCTCTGCCTCCTTTGAGATATGGGTCAGATTGTGATGTCAGCTACACCAGCGTAAATCCAAAGTAACTCAATGGAGTTGAAGTGAGTGAGTTACTCTAAATGCACACGGGGTAACAGAAAAGAATTTGGCCTGCTGCTTTAACCATTCTGCTTGGACAGCCTTGTTTAACTTCAGAAAGCATTGATGACTCAGATCAGCTTACCCTGTTACATGCAGCATTCCAACAGGCTACTTCTCTTGCAGAAAAATAGTGAACAGAAACAGGAAGTTCACATTAGGGTTGTTAATGCTGCAAAGATCAGTTAATCAGGCTCTGCACCCCCATCTTTAGTTGTTTCTGTTGCAGTTTCACAATAATAGAAAATGGGCCAAAGAGTCTGATTGTGTCTTTAGAAACTAAATTTTCAAGTCTCTCATACGGTTTCATGAGGGAGTAATTTAATCTTAAGGTAGAAAGTGGATCACGGTAAAGTTGCAATGGCAAACATTAAATTTTGAATAAAATCATTCACATGCTGTCAAGAGTTTGCCAGATTCTAAAACAGCTCTGTCATGGCTGAATAATAGTCTGGCTTCTTACAAGCACAGGCTTTTCAATCTCTTTATCACTTTATTACATATACTGTCATGTTAATTGTGCTATGTATATCAGCAAACTCTGTCAGATCAATACTTACATGTACTGTGGTAAACAGTTCCCAATCCTTCTTTCTGAAAAAAGAAAAGGAGTACTTGTGGCACCTTAGAGACTAACAAATTTATTAGAGCATAAGCTTTCGTGAGCTACAGCTCACTTCATCGGATGCATTTCCGATGAAGTGAGCTGTAGCTCACGAAAGCTTATGCTCTAATAAATTTGTTAGTCTCTAAGGTGCCACAAGTACTCCTTTTCTTTTTGCGAATACAGACTAACACGGCTGCTACTCTGAAACCTCTTCTTTCTGAAGTGACCTTCCCTTACAAACTGTCCACACCCAACCTGCTACCCAGTGGGGACAAGCCAGGAAATGAAATTTCTCAATCTCAAGCTCCGACTTGGAAGGCAGCCAGGGTGCACTCCAGAGTATGAGCTCTGACAGCGGGCATCAAGGCTTCTGCCTTAAATGTAGGTCATCATTCAGTTATGGAAATTCACTGCCTCGAATACTATGCGAAGCACAGCTTTGGAGAGACAAAGCAAATGTGTAACATGGTCTGTGACATAACTGCAAATGTGTGAATGGAAATCCTTCTGTTTGCTTTAGCTGTATGTATTAAACACTCAGCTTGGGTGGCAAAACAAATGGCATCACTAAGCCAGCATATAGATACTTGGGGGCACATATAGGGCTGCAGTTAAAATAGAAAAAACTGTGACATAAATGAAGCATCTGTCCTTTGTATTTCTGAATGGTCTATGCTCCAGTAAAAGTTCCATTCCAAGGACTGGATTCTAGTCTCAGGGAGAAGCACTGTCTGTGAACTAATCTCCCGATTGTCTGCAGATCTCTATCCTGGATCTGGCCAGCAGCAATTAATGTGAATCTTTCCTTGCTTGTAACACACCCACCCACACCCTTGCTGTTTGGATCTGACTGGTGCTAGAGTTTCAGTTCCACACTGTTCAAACACAACATGCTAGGTTTTTTAAACCGTGAGATTGACTCCCCGCCTCTGATCAGCCCATGATGCCAGACTCCATCACCCTCTACTTAAATTTTCCAAAAAAACACCTTTGTGCTTTCTCCCAGGCTGCCCCTCGTGCTTGGGAGGAGCTTCCTATACTCGTCCGCAAAGCTACATCATTGTCCTCCTGCAAATCCCTCCTTCATCATCAGGTGCTTACAAAAAACTTGTATCCGATGAAGTGAGCTGTAGCTCATGAAAGCTTATGCTCTAATAAATTTTTTAGTCTCTAAGATGCCACAAGTACTCCTTTTCTTTTTACAAAAAACTTGACATTGTTAGACCACAGTCTACCATGTTGACTAATACTGTTGCCTTGCGCTCCTCCATCTGTCTTTCTGTATCCATCTGTTTTCTTTTGTCTTATACTTCGATTGTAAGCTCTTTGGGGTAAAGACTATCTTTGTTTTTGAACAGTGCCTCGCACATTGTGATGTCTAGCAAAATACAAGTACTAAACAATACAACATAACAATTATACTACTGCACTCCTGAGAGGTATTGTGGCCAATGGGTAAAAAGAGGCACAAGGAGTCAGTATTCTTGGTTTCTATATTCAGCTCTGCTCTGACTTGCTATGACCTTTGATAAGTCACTAGTCTCTCTGTGCTTCGGTTTGGTGGCCTGTGAAATGGGTACGCTAAGAATTCATGGGATGTTATGTGACCAGTTAATTGTTTATGTAATGGTTGTCAGCAGGGATTGAATCTGGGACCTTCAGCTCCAAAGCATAGTCCTCTACAACTTTAGCAATAGTTGGTAGCAGTAGTAGGTTATTCTACTTTATTTGGATCAAAGGGGCATGATACATTTGGCAAGTGTCTTATATTTATAAAATTCTCTAAAATCCCTAGATGGAAAAGGCTGGTATAACTTCAGTAAACATAGGGTTAATTATTTATGATATATTATTTAAATTATCTATTATTTCGGTATAAAACTCACACCCTATCACACCATTATTTATACTTTTCCTTCTTTTATGTGATTTTTATTTGCTTGCATTATCTGTTTGCGTTTTCTGAAGTAAAATGGAGATACAATGGAGCAAATCAAGAATTGTATAATCACTGTGTTGTATGAAAAAATAGTATTTGTTAATATATACTTAGCCTACCTTTGGAACTGGAATCAGTGGAAAGCCCACGTTTCTCAGAACCACAAACATTTGGCCAGGACTGCATAGATGCTGAATGACAGGAACAGAAAGAGTGGAGAGGCATCTTCATCCTTTCTTTGAGAAAAGCTGATGGAGAGAGAGGAGGAAGAGAAGAAGAGAAAATGAGAGAAGGGGAAAGCCAGTGTGGGAAGAAGACAGTGATAAAGGAAAAGAGAAAAGGGCAGTGCGAAAAAAGTCTGCATGTCATTTTCAGACAGCATCCTAGAATGGTGTTAGGGGTTCCAAACAGGAAGATTGATGTCTCTATAAGCAGAGAGTATGAGCCCTCAAAACTGGACAGGTTTTATATTTTCCTTTGCCTAGCTCCGCTAGGCTCTCCAGGCACTCTGCTCTCCTTCTAGACATGCACTTAATGAATCACATTGACAGTCAGGCACAGTAAATCACATCCCATCACAGAGCACTCACACTTCCATTCTCATATGTGCTCATTCATTACTATGGCTAGGTATTTCACAAATAAGGACAGTGTCTTTCGCTTTTAGCAGTAGTTATTAAGTAACGTTGTCAAAGAAAGAGAGAGGCCCTCCCTTTCCCCATCAGTCTCCTAATCCATACTCACTCCTTGCCTTTGAGACAACTGTCTGGATAAGGGAACTACTGATGGGTGAAAAGAAAAGGAGTACGTGTGGCACCTTAGAGACTAACAAATTTATTAGAGCATAAGCTTTCGTGAGCTACAGCTCACTTCATCGGATGCATTCATCGGATGAAGTGAGCTGTAGCTCACGAAAGCTTATGCTCTAATAAATTTGTTAGTCTCTAAGGTGCCACACGTACTCCTTTTCTTTTTGCGAATACAGACTAACACGGCTGCTACTCTGAAACTGATGGGTGAGGGGAGGTAGTCAGTACTCAAGTCCACTCAATTTGCATGATTATATGTGGGGACTGGTGCATTTAAAATACTTTTAAAGCAAACTCATTCATCAAGGTCCTCTTAATCATTTGGTTAAGTGAGACATGGGTTACTGGAACCATGATTCCATATTGAACGTCAGGATTAATCAAAGGCATTTGCAATCTCTTCTTTTGGCATCTACATCTAGTTGTTCTTGTCTCAAAACGACACATATTCTACTTTCTTCTGTTAACAATAAGTGTAGAAATAGCTGGGAGGTCAGTTTTCTTTGCTTTAAAAGATGCCTGATCTTTCATACTTTCTGGTTTGCTTTTAAAAAATATTTAAAGAGACACTCCCCACATTTTCTAAAAATTAAAAACATTTTACATGCCCCACATATTCATTTTAGAAATAATCAGGTGATTGGGGGGGAGGGCGGGAGGAGAGGAATGGAAGCTTTTCCAAAGTTCCGATGCCACTTTAAAAATGAGATTTAGGCTGCTAAATCAGTTAGATGCTTTTGAGGTAAATTTTTCAAATCTCCTAAATTTATTATTAAAGGAGGTGAGTCTGATGTGATGTTGCAGGTATTAAACTTAATCACTTCAAAGAAAACCACCTGAGCTAGCAAAAAAATCCAAAGCTACTACCATTAAACATTACAAACTTGTAGAGCCTTGTTCATGTCATCTAGTGACATTATTTTATGTTGTAACATCATAGTGAGAAGTATTTGGAGACAGAGTTCAGAGGTGAATTGTGAGATGATGTAATTTACACTCTGAGATGCCCTCAGACTCCATCAGGACTAATTACGCCCACTTTCCAATGTGTGAGTGAATGTAAGGAGATGCTTAAGTGAGTATAATTTACACACTGAGGAAATGTAAGTTCAAATAAGGGGTGGCTTATTTATATCTTTGAGTTACCCTCCTCATAGCACAACTCTGGCACAATAGCCAAAATTAGTCAGGGCATAGGAATGTCCTGGCCATGCCCCTGGCATTCTTCCTGCTTTGACTGCCTTAGATTTATTTAGACTTGCCACAAAATTTGAGTCATAGAAAAAAACCCAGTTGTCAGACCAGTATCTGTTATGCTATGTGTCTCTCTGTAACAACACGTGAAAAGGAAATGGATCACAGGAATTTTTTGGGGGCCAACAGCTTCAGTAGCCCCTTGTTCTCCAAATTTAAATCATAGGGCTGCTCCTTATTCTGCTGTGGGTCATCACCTAAAAAAAACCCACAAAAAAACGGGAACTGGGCAAACTTTTACATTCTGAAACAATGGCAAGAATATGCTACTCAACACAAAATCATATTGATCTATATTTGACCCATAAAAAGAGAGAGCGAAGCATGGTGCTAAGGTGATTTTTTAATAAATATTCCTTCATAAAACAGTAGAACTAAGAGATAGGAAAAAACCTCCTAGGCCATCTAGTTCACTTCCCTGCCTGTGCAGGATTTTTTCTTGTTGCTTTAGTTCTAACATGCACAGTATCTCTGGTTCTCATCGCATCAACAAGTAGTGAGAGTGGATGGCAGGGCGGGGGGGTGTATGTGTGACTCGTAGAAAGACAAGAACAATACATGTGGTATGCAGAAAAGACGCCAGGCCACATTCTCTCTTGCCAGTGCTGTGGGAATCCGACCCTGCCTATAGCCCCGCACCAGCATGGGAGGTAGCATTAGCTCTGGGGAAAGGCACTGCCTCCCCGCCCCCCCGCCCCCCAGTCTTCATCTGGGAGAAGACAGCTTTAAATTACTGCCAGGGATCCTTCCCGCAGAAACTGCCTAGAGATGGGCTGAATCAATGCATCACCAGGCAGGCTGGCCACATCCCTTTCACACAGAGCACTATCCCATTTTGGACTTGCACTGGCTGACTGCCCCCCCCCCAACCCATGCAGAATGTGGTTCAAAGTTGCAGCCCCTTCTTGCCAGACTTTCCACTACCGCAAACCCTTCTACTGATGTAACCAGGAGTTGAAACAAGTCCAGGTGTTGATCCCCCACTGCAGTAGCAGGGGGTGAGTTGGGCTGCACCATTATAGGCTCTGTCCTTCTAACAAGGCTTTGATGTTAAATCCTTTCTGCCTGTGTCTGACAGTTGTTCAAGTAGATGTAAAAATATCCCATAGTGAGTTTCAAAAAGAGGCTAAGAAAAACTGGGAGCTCAGCCAATGATTTCCTCCCCCAGTGAAAGAGGTTTTAATATCCAAGACCAGGTGTGTACGTAGGGATTCGTTTCAGTTTCAGTCGTACCTGGCTTCCCCATATTTCCTTTCTACTGCAATGTCAGTGTTTCTCATCATAAACAGACCCTCAAACAACCTTCCCTCCTCTCTGTGCAGCTCCCTAGACCTGATCTCCTTTACACTCAGAGCTATTTACACTGCTCTTTGCACTTCCACAGTTGTGAAAAGGGGCCAGCAGGTAAATGAGAATTGGATCCCGCTGACCAGTAGGTGTTTGCCCAGCTGTGCTCCTTTGGAGTCTTGCACTCTTCTAAGGTTTCATCTTCAGATATATGCTGGATACACTCATTCCTTCCAGAATTTTGTTTGAAAGAACATCTTTCAAGCCACTTCTGTCTTTGTAGGCTAAAAGTCTGATCTTGAGACATGCATCAAGCTGTGATGTCAATATATAGTCTCTTTCAAATCTTCAGCTGAAACAAAGGTCTGAAGGCTGAGTTTCAATCTCGTTTTCTCATCAGCATTTAAATTATTTCCTTTAGTTTCTAATTCACATGATATTTTTCCATGGTAGATACGGCTAAAATCAAGTGTACAGCAGTGCCCGTTTAATGTTGACGTGGCCTTTTTCAAGGTATTGTAACCTGGCCATGCAGGGCAATGGACTTTATGGGCTAACTGGTCTTTTCTATTTCTAATTAGATAGGATAAGTACTATATGTAACACTCTGTTCCTCGGGAAACATCCTGCACCCTCATGTTCATCCTTTATAATATGATTGTGTGGTATCCAATGCAAAGTTTGTCATGTCGGGTGTCTTTGTGATGCACTGAACATTGTTGTTATAGTAATGTTATAGGTTGTAATTTCATGTATATAGTTATGAGGCTGAAAATGTGTCCTCATGGCTTAAAACAAGCCCAGACAAACTCCTCAGGAACAGAGGGGCAGTTCACACCAAATCAGGGCATATATGGGACAAACCCAGCCCAGCCTCACAGGAACAAAGGACACTGGCCTAGGCAGCAACAAAGGATCTGCTGGACTCTCGAGTGAGTCACCCCCCTTCTTTTGGTCAGTTTGGGACTATGATGTGGTAATGTTCACTGACCCTGAAGGGGGTGGGGGCAAAGCCAAGAGGGAAGAAAGAACATGATAAAAAGGAGAGATGTTTGCCATGCTTGCTCTCTCTTCCTCCTCCATCCACCACCAAGCAACTGAAGTGCTGATCAAAGGGGAGAGCCTAGCTGAAGGACAACTAGCCAGCCTGTGGTGAGAAGCATCTAAGTTTGTAAGGGCACTGAAAGCATTAAGATCAGCTTAGAATGTGTTTTGCTTTTATTTCATTTGACCAAATCTGACTTGTTGTGCTTTGACATATAATCACTTAAAATCTATCTTTTGTAGTTTATTCTACCTGAAGCAGTTCATTCAGTTTGAAGCGTGTCTGAGATTCCCCTTGGGATAACAAGCCTGGTACATATCAATGTCTTTGTTAAATTGATGAACTCATATAAGCTTGCAGCATCCAGCAGGCATAACTGGACACTGAAAGACAGAGGTTCCTAGGGTTGTGTCTGGGACCAGAGATATGGTCTAGTATCATTCGGTTGCACAATCCAAGGAGCAACTTACATGCTAGGGGCTGTGCGGGAACAACCCGGAAGTGGGGGGTCTCACAGCAGAGCAGGGTAAAGCCTGGAGTGACCTAGCGGATCACTGGTCCAGATGGTCCCGGGGAATATCACAGCGGAACATCAGGGGGACATCACAGTGTCACAGCAAGCAGGGTGCACGTGCAGCTTGTTACTCCCAAGTGGAGTTCACACTTTAAGCATTGATATTTGTAATATTTAAGTGAGTCTAAGTGCAGTGGCTAAGAAGAGTCAAGAATTGGAGTGACCTAGCAGGTCTAGCAGATCTAGTGACCTAGCTGGCAATAATTTTTCAGCAGGTGAAGTTAAGGTCTCCATCTTCTTTTCTAGTCCTGTACTTGCCAGTATAAGCATGTATGTCTTTTTGTTGTGTATTGTTGCTATGTGCTTCTGAGTAGTTGTAACTCATTCAGAATATGTTCAGAAGAGACAAAATACCAGCTTAGTGAACGGACTGCAAGAAATGTATTTTTTGCCAAATTCTGTGCTCTCCAATGCACAGAGTTTTGCTTTTCTTCGGGCATACAAGGCCCATTGCATGTATGATGGTATGATAGAGGTACAAGAGCAGAACCCATAGGAAGGCACAGTGGCATCCTCATACACTAGCACTATTTATTAGGCTTCAGAACTGTGCATTTAAGGTAAATATTAGTCATCATGAACAGCAGAGATAAGGAAGGGAGTTTTCCCACCAACATTACTAATGACTGTATCGTGCCTTAAGATACTGCCC
This sequence comes from Dermochelys coriacea, assembly GCF_009764565.3. Classification (NCBI taxonomy): domain Eukaryota; kingdom Metazoa; phylum Chordata; order Testudines; family Dermochelyidae; genus Dermochelys; species Dermochelys coriacea. The sequence continues at coordinate 134,598,677 of NC_050068.2, read as the reverse complement.
TGAGCACAGAATAGTATATAAGGCACTCAGCCCCAGGAGTAACCTTGAGAGACATTATGCCTCAGAGAGATCTGTCTTAGGTACAGCTTCTTCAGGGCTTCCCCTCATGTGTAGAGAGAGGGGTAATTTGGTATATATTTTTTACAGGCTCCAGCGTACTTCCCCATCCTTATGTCCAGCCAGATCCATACAGGAGAATGGAGATTGGAGGAGTTCCAGTAGAACTCTAAGTGAAGAAAATAGCATGTACTGGGTGCAGGAAGAAACCTGACAGGAGTATAATTGCCATTCCCCTTCTCTACAATATTACTGTCCTATCTTGATGTAAAACCAAAAATGGTGGTGTGTTGAAGTTACAGAGAGAGCTGCAAACTTCACTCATTATGTTTGTTACCTCAAGACTGCACCTGTATTCAGACCTGAATTGTACTTTTATTACTCTGTTATACTTAGCTGGTATTTGTACTTTTCAGTGCTATGTTTTTAATGCTAAACTGAAATTTGTGTACATTCTGAAGGTGAGAAGTAAGTCCCTGAGCCTATGTATCTCGCATGTCACTGAGACAAGGAAGCAGAGCCCAGCTGTTCCACTTCTCCCATTCTGTGTACCACAGAGGCAATAAAAATAAGAACAAAATGGGTCACATTTTTGTTCTCTTCTGAGTTCCTGCTTTGCTATTCACTAGGTCTCACAATGGAAAGCCATCTGATGGGTTGGCTGGTCATTGGCCTTTGTGAATTATGTTGATGGTTTCAATCCAATTCCAACTTCCTGGTAGACTCAAATCCTTCGCCATAGCTGGTGTGAATTGGCATATTCGTTAGTAATGTCAGGAGAGGGAGGAACTGAGAGATTGTAGAAGTTGTCCTTCTAGGTCGGATGAGAGGCAAATTGATGAGACAATATTGGTGAGCCTGTCTACTGTTGCTCATGATGTTCCCAATAAACAGATGGCTTCCATCTTCAAGGCTGTCAGTCAAGCCACATTCCCAAACATGACAGTCACTATAAACTATTTTACAAAAAAAATGAAAAGTAATTGCCCTACTCTTTTTGTGTTTAAAGGATACAAATGGCACAGCTAAAGTATCCACCAAAGACTATATATAAATCATTCTAAAAAATTAGCTGGACTAGCAGAGTCTCCATTTCCAACTGGTTTGCTCTCTCTACCAGTAGGCCATGTGTGATTTGGTTTGGTTCTTGTTCTTGTTCTAATGGGAGAAACAAAATCCTTTTGGAACTTTTAAAGTGACTTTATTTAGACTATCAATGAACTCCCTGAGTTCATGCCATAGGAGAAGATTTTAACATATGGGGCCAGATTCAGCCCAGGGATGCAAGGATGCCATCAGCATGAATCAGGGCACAAAGTTTATGCCTTGCCAGGTGTCAGAATGTCTGTTCTGAGTGAAGGTACAGTGATTCAAGGCACCCACATCCTATACTTCACGTAGGGGCCAGCTTAGCCCCAAAATTACTCAGTGCTAGTCAGGATGGGGTGATATCATTTTACCCTGAAGAGGTACTATTCAAGTTCCCAGGTAACTTCTAACTGCAATTATCTTATCGAGCTTGATCCACAAGTTAAAGATGTCCTTCTCTAGTGAAACCTCTGCAGCTTCCTTCTTCCAGGAGTGAATCTCCCAGGGATGCAGCAGTCTCTCTTGGTATAGGGGTGTGGGAGAACAATTTGACCATCTAATAAAAACAGAAAAAAGCCCAGGATATATTCATTTTTCCCCTCCACAGTTGTAGCCCTTGTTGTGTGATCTTTTGAGGTGGACTGTCATACTTGACAAATCACGTGTAAATGTCAGAAACAATACACTATTATAAATTACATGATTTTGCTGTGAAAATAAAGGCCTGTTCTATTCTGCTTAGGAATTTTGGTTCTTAAGACAAACAGTTCAGTCTTGCTCCTTTCAAACACAACTTTTCCATGGGACTAAGTGTTTTAATAAACATCACAAGCTATGTTTTAATACTTCCAAATCCCCTCCTTTCCTTGTCCATCTCCTATTATCTCTTTAATGCGCATTAGCTTACAAATGTGCAATATATGCCTTTTGTACCACATGTATTATAAGATGAACTGCAGCCATCCCGGGTCGCTTCCCAACAGTATGGTGAATCAGAATGATTTGTATGACTTATGTGCTGCCTGTCCCCCTCAGGTACTTTATTTCAACTTCTGGGCTGCATTTCCAGGCTCCATTTTATTGCCAGTTATCACAGTATTTGAAGTGTGGGTGTATTTCTAGCAAATAATCCACTTGGATTTACTTAGTAAATGCCATGAGGTTCAGCTCATCTGTGGTTATTATTACTTAACAATGTGCAAATATTGTGAGGTGTATTTGTTTGTTCCCTCACACCTCTTACTGAGCTGCATGTCTAAAGGTATAGGCCACAATTGCGTTTCATGCTGTGGCCCATTTATGCTGCTCTGTTGGCACAAAATGTCTATAACTGGAGCTTAAATAGTCCCTGCAGAATAGATCATGGAGGAAGGTTTTCTCTTGATGGCATAGAGCCAATATGCGTCCACACCAGCACCCTCCTAGCCCGCATGGGGGAATGTAGGGATTAGCAGGCAAGTCATGAGGAAGGAGGAGACGAGTATTATTTTCAGATCGTTTTGTAGCAGCATAATGGCCCCATAGAGATCTGTTACAAGTTGGTGCAATAGAGTAACCATGACACAGGCACAAAGGTAGCTCCAGGCTACCTTCCCTATGTCACTCCCCTGCCCTTGCTTTCCGGTTCTGAGGATGGACAAACAGGCATGCAGCGCACAGTGCCTCCTGATAAGGCTAATTGTTGATGTGATGAGATGTTTCATTTTTCAAGTGCTTTATAAACAATATGTCCACTTACACTGTGAGGTAACACAGAGTTACCAGGATTTATTCCAGGGTAATTGAGCTTAGAGTCTGGCACTTTGAATACTGAGATTATTATTTTCTACAAGCTTGTGGGGGGAAAAAATTGCTTGTTGCTGTCTTTTCTTTTCTGGACCTACTGCAGTTTTCTGGCAGCACTAGATAAAACAGGAATTAATTCTTCTAGATACCATGGTGGAACTAAGAATCTTTGTTCCTCATTATTGCACAAAATTTTGCAGCTCCCAAGCTGTTATGAAACATTGTTCAGCGGTCACAACAGGAAGTACCATCAATAGTGAGTAAATAAAGCCCCCCCTTCCTATTCTACAGATTTCAGAACTTCCTTATCCTCCAGTTCCCAATCCTCTTACAGCTGTTGCTCTTATTTATTTATGGGTTTTGGGTTTTTTCTGCTTTTTGCATGGGCTGCTTTAATGGGACCACCACCTGCTCCCTCTTACTGGCATTCTCTTTTTGCATGCAGGAAAATAAGTCACAGCTTAATCGGTCTCCAGGGAAGACTGGGAAGCCATTGGTCAAAGATCTGCAGACCGCATTAGATACTCTTCTCCCCCAGCTTTGCAGGAACTGATGTTGCGTCCTTATCCCACTAAATATTAGTGGAATGATTTCTTCTATTAAAATCTTTCACTAGCAAATCAGATCTGATGCGGTGGCTTGTAACAAGTAATAATCCTATAGCCTGTACCTGTTGACTCTAGCATAGCAATTTAATCAGAATTTGATAGGATTTTGAGGCAATCTGTTTCTTTATAAGCAGAACAAATATATCCTGATAAACTATTTTCAAAACTCAGAAGATAGATTACTTGTGCCCATGCCACATCAACAGCAGAAGCTAAGGCAAGAGTCATTATTTACAGATTTACATTATTTGCAGATACTGACCAGTTGCAAAAATTGGTCAGATCCTGTTCACCTTACTTACATGCGTAGTCCCATTAAAATGAATGTGATTACTCATCTGAGTAAGGCAATCAGGGTTTGGCACATTATTTCCAACTCATTTAATATTCCAGCCTCTGATTCAACAAATGTTCTTATGCACCTTTAAGCATGTTTAAATGTAAGCTGTGAATGAAGCATGCGTCAATGGCACTATTCAGGTGCTTTAAATTAGGCCTGGGCTTAAATACCTTACTGAATAGAATTCTGTTAAAGAATTCACCTCTTCTGAGGCTTTGTATTCTCTAGGAAGAAAGGTGTGCTCTGAACTCCAGTTGGCTAACATGAGGTAAGATCCCAATGAAGACAAGGCAAGTTGTGGTTTTCACAGGCGTTAGCAAATCAAGGTCAGCCCTAGGTTTTCCATAGTCTTTAATTCAGCCTGCTAATGCGAGTGGAAACTTCGGACACTATACAAACACAGAACAAAAAGACTGTCCCTGCTACTTGATTTTTAAAGTGTTTGAAGCTCTAGGGATGTGCAGCGTGTTAGCATTAGTGGGGAGAGGGCAGGTATGGTGGTTAAAGTACCTGATAAATTTGTTCATCCCATGGGATAGTTACCTCCATATACGTGGTATGTATAATATATACATCCACATCTCTATAGTGTGTGCACAATACATATAACATGTATGTGTATGATTATAAAAAAGAAGAAATAGAGCTGAGCAGGCCTGCAGCAAATGCTGTTTTTGTCTTCTTCTTTCTTGGAAAGGCTGCTCAGAAGAAATTAATAATTAATCTCACACCAACAGCTGGTGATTGCAGATTGTCTCCCCATGCACAGTGCTTGGTCTCCAGCTTTTGTTTTAGAATTCTGTTGTCACTTCAGCTGGAGTAGCCCTCAGGCCTTACATTGCAAAGCAACCTCTGTATCTCCTAGATTATCTTCTTGTCACTGCCCAAGGCCTGTTGATTATCACTTCATCAAGCAAAATGAGGTAAGGGGATGGGAGAGGGATATAATGTAAGCGTGCACCACAATCTTCCAAGGTTACTGAGGGGCTGGTCTAAGATCTGAGCTGTTGATCCAATGACTATTTCTTTGTTTCTGTTAGATGGGACTGTCAAGGCTGCAGAAAAGCTTCCAGATAAATGACAAAGGAACAACACATACCCCAGCCCCCACCACTCAATCACTTTCCCTAAATTGACAACTGAAAAATAGAGATGTGTAGCAGCTAGGAAGGATCAGCCTTCATCAGATGCTTTATATAAGGGATTGGTGGGAAATAGCCTTAGCCCCCACAGAAGGACTCCACTAAATGAAGTTAGTGAAATTTTTAGATTAAACTCTCTAAAGAGAATTAGAATAGAGTTATAATAATGTGAGGGGACTGAGGCTTAACCTGGAAAAGACAAAAAAATTCAAAGCATTGTAGACACTCCCTTCTTAAGTCCTCCCTTCTTAAGTCCTCACACTGCCTCTGAGTAGCCCTTAGAGTACATGTGGCACAAAACCATACATGCTTGGGCATGTCTTCACTAGCAACGTTAAAGCGCTGCTGCGGCTGTGCTTTAACGTGGCTGTGTAGTTGTGGCACCAGCGTTGGGACCCAGCGCTATAAAAAAACCACTTCCACGAGGGGCTTAGCTACCAGCGCTGGTGCACTGTCTACACTGCCACTTTACAGCGCTGAAACTTGCAGCCCTCAGGGGGGTGTTTTTTCACATCTCTGAGCAAGAAATTTGCAGTGCTGTAAAGTGGCAGTGTAGAAAAGGCCCTGCTTGGCTACATTAATAAGAAAAAACCTTAGAAAACTAGATTAGCAGATCCCTTTCTGTTTTATTTATTGTTTTTAAAGGGTAGACAATGCACGTAAGAGATGTCCTACTACAAAGGGTCATAAAGTCTAAACTGGGAGGTAAAATGGTGTAGTGGATAGGGCATGACATTAAAGAGTTCTGGGCTCTATTCCCATCTCTGACAAATCGTATAACATTTTTGTCCCTAGGGTATGTCTATTCTACAGCTGCTACAGTGGCACACCTACAGCTCTGCATTTGTGCCTCTTGTAGCAGTCTTGGTGTAGAAACCTCCTATGTAGACTGAAGGGGTTTTTCGGTCAATGTAGTTAATCCACCGCTCCAAGAGGTGGTAGCTAGGTTGATGGCAGAATTCTTCCATTGATCTAGCTACATCTATCTAGGGGGCTAGGTTGACCTAACTATCTTGCACTAGCACAAAACTTTTCAGAGCTGTGAGCAACATAGCTAACTTGATCCAATTTTTAAGTATAGACCTGGTCTTAGTTTTCCCATTGGTAAAATGGGTATAAAATGCTTCCATACCTTGTTAAAGCACTTTGGCTAAATTTTTCAAAAGTGTCTAGTGATTTTAGGGGTCTCAACTATTTGGCCTCAACCAGTTTGAGACTCCTTATATACATAAAGCACCGACTGTCCACACTCTGGAAATCAGGCTGCTTTAAAGCGTCTCAAGTTAGGCATACGAAATCCCATCACTTTTGAAAACCTTGGCCTTTGGGATGTATGCATGAAAAGCTCTCTAAGTACTAGTATGAAGTATGAATGTCTCAAAAAATAAAATTCATAAAACAAAAGGCTATGCATGGACAAGTGTGTGTCAAAGGAACCTCAAACTGAATTCCAATTTTTCACAGAATCTGTATTTGCACGTGCAAACCTGATGACCTGCTGGTATAATATCTGTCTGCATGAACAAATTTAAAGCCCATAAAAAAAGTGGCCCCAAACACTTATTTTTTTGTACCATATTGAAAAAATATCCGTTGAATGAGATGCCCACATTTTTTTTTAACATTCAGCCTCTACTTGTGCAGCAATGTGAAAAAAGAGAGAGCAAACCACACAGAAAATGGTTGAACTCTATAATGCAATCATGTTAAAAGAAATAACAGCTCTTTCCCAAGATAAACTCTTGCCTCCAAAATTTCATCTGAAAAATAATCTCTATCACTGAGTTAATATTTTTTTAATGGAAAGATGCCTTGACAGGAAATATCAACAGAACCTTTAACATTAGCAGCCATGTCGCTGATGTGTGAACTTATTTGTTGAAATTCAGATACTGCTTTCAACAAATAACTGCAAAATATTCTTTCCTTCCTGGCTATTATTTTTTTCCTCTGCACTGACTAGTATCCGTCAGCAGTTTCAACATTTAGTCTGCCTGTAAGGCTAAACAAAAAATAAATCATTTAAACTAAATCTACCCAGATAAATTTAATTGGCATGTAAATAATTGGCTCTCACAGTCAATGTGTTGCTATTTTAAACACTATATGCAAACTTGTGATGTTTTGGAGCTTCAGTAAAGACTGAATTTCTGTTGCAAAAATTTCTGTCTCCTTATTCTTTTTACATAGGCATGTACTGTGCAATGCCAAGGGCTTTCACTAATAATATTTATGGTGCAATAAATCTTCTTCCATATAATTTTTGTGGTTGATGTTGCCTTTGGTACATGGACATGTTCTAAAGTAGAATCTACAATTACTCATCCCCAGCAATTGTTTTTAATAGGATCATTTTGCTGAATAACTATTTGACTTCCAGACATGTTTAAAGGTAGCACACAACACACAGGAGGCTGAAGCACTGTTTAAGATCACTTTTCTCCATGGGATCGCTATTCTGTCTAATGACATGCTGAACTGGTTTTGAACTCTTGCGAGATGGAGAGAGAGAAAAGGGGATACAGGAGACCAACTGGTCTTTACTACCCACTACCAAATCAGGTGAATGAGTTAGTTTATGAAGCAAACAAACAATGACAACAAAAACAGTCCCCAACAGTGGCTTCATAATCTACACAGATTCCCAGTTCATATCTATAACTCCTAGAATGCTCGGGCTTTCTGTTGTGTTTACTAGGCCTCACATTCTTACTCTGTCTCCTCAGAAAAACACCCTTATTTCCTCTTACTCTTTTATGATCTTTAAAATACAGATGCATCCGATGAAGTGAGCTGTAGCTCACGAAAGCTTATGCTCTAATAAATTTGTTAGTCTCTAAGGTGCCACAAATACTCCTTTTCTTTTTTTAAAATACAGATGCTCACTTGATTAATCATCTACACATCTTCCCATTACCTGCTTTCTGTGTCCAAAGAGTGGAAACTCCCTACAGGGCAGGAGTGGTAATTTTCTTATTGACATCCCAATAAGAGCTTCACTTTACAGTGAGCAATACAGCATATGCAACTGTAACTTTCACCTATGATTTCATCTAACTTCACAAGCTATGCAGGAGTGGGCCAGGTCAGTTCTTGAAGAGTGGCATAGCCTTGAGAAAATGCCAGGCGCTGCAAGAAGTGGAATTGGCTATTTATTATCCTCCATTGGACCCAGCCTGTACTTAATTAACCTACCCGGAGGTTAGGGAACACCAAGAAGAAGGAGATGTACTGACTATTACTGGTCATATATTATTTTGCTGCAGCCCAAGTTTATGCCAGCCGGGGTTCTCAAACTTCATTGCACCATGACCCCCTTCTGATAACAAAAATTACTACACGACACCAGGAGAGGGGAACGAAGCCTGAGCCTTGTGGCCCAGGCACGGAGGGGGGGGTGGAGGGGGGGGCAAAGCCAAAACCTAAGCCACACCCCGTGGTTGGGGGGGGCCAAAGCTCAAGGGCTTCAGCCCCATGCACAGGGCCTGTAACCTGAGCCCCACCATCCAGAGCAGAAGCTCTCAGGCTTCAGCTTTGGCTGCAGGTGGCGGGGCTTTGGCTTTGGCCCCAGGCCCCAGCAAGTCTAATGCCAGCCCTGGCAACCCCATTAAAAAGGAGTCACAAACCACTTTGGGGTCCGGACCCACAGTTTGAGAACCACTGTGCTAGGCAATCCACAGCACAGGTAAACTGCACAAGATCCTTGCCATGTAGAATAGCTAACTACATGTCCCTGTGTGAATTTTGGCACAGCGGGGGAGTTGGCTGTATGCTTTGTTGTGTGTATTTTGGCAAAGCAGAGTGCTTGTGAGCTGTTTGCTCCTAGAGAGCATGTAAAATAATAGTGTTTAGCAAGGGATTTTGAAAGGGGTTTTTTACGATCCCATTAGCATTTCTAAAATTAGGGCAAGAATTATTTGAAGAGGATTATTATTTTAGATTTTTAATGTGACATGTGAGAAAAGGCAACGTGGAAACTATGGGCTGTAAATGCAAAACAGAGGTGGTTTTATTTTTTTCCCCCCAGTGGAAAATGCAATGATGGAAGCTATGCCAACACTACACATTAATTACACTAATGAGCAACAACGGGGAGGGGAAGAAGAACTAAGCAAACACAGCTATAAATAAATAAAATTCCATTAAATGAATTCCATGAAAACTCTAATGTTAAAAGGAATTGTTCTGTAAATGTGTATGCAGTTATGCAGACATTTTATATATATTGCTGATTGGTAGATATTCCGGATATGACGAGAAAAAAGTGAAAAGTCACATTTTTAGTCTGTCTTCTTGCAAAATGTACAGTAAAACAACCTTTAAACTAATTTCATTCTCATCTAGTTCTCACTCCATTTAGAAGACTTAGTAATACATCAGTATTGTAACTGTTAGGAACTTTTGTGAATCCTGAAATAGCTAATCTTTGCAGAATATTACAGCTGTAAATTACCTTTTGAAAACTTGGACAGGAATCCACTAACCAAATGAATAGATTATTCAGTTATGAGGTACTACCCTCCCCCCCCCCACTCCTAGAAGCCATAATGGGAACAATTTTGTAGAATATCAGTCAGTTTTTCTGACTGCAATATTAATACTAGAGCCACCACTTTTCTGTGCTGTACCTTCAGAAGAAAAAAAATTCAGTAATGTAGTAGAATTGTGCTGGCTACTATGTAGAAAGGATTCAGAGTAGCAGCCGTGTTAGTCTGTATTCGCAAAAAGAAAAGGAGTACTTGTGGCACTATTAGTCTCTAAGGTGCCACAAGTACTCCTTTTCCTTAAGTAGAAAGGAATGTATGTAGCAAGATTGCCATCTTACCTGCCAGTGCAATTCTCAGCACGTTCCTTATTAAAATAATATAGAATATTTCATTTTTTGTCATGGTTAAGGTTTATATATGTACATTTAGAACTCTGGTTACATGGGATAAAACATGGACTTCATTTTAGTGGTTTTTCCATCAGTGTCTTCAAATGGTATCAATACAGGATGGCATATCTTACAGAAACACTGCCTAATGTTCTTTCCTGACATTCAGGAAGGCTCAAAGTGGAATCTAGATGAAATAAACTGAATTTTAAACAGTCTAAATCTGCAGTCCTCAGCCTTCCTCTTGTCATCTGCCTGTACATTTTTTTTCTGTCATTCTTTCTCTTTACCCTATAAATGGATTATTACTTGTAAATTATAGTAACTCAAGTGGTACTTTGTCAGGTAAAAAAGCTTATTGCCTTTGTGCATTTACTATCCTCTTTTACTGATGTATCCTCTAATATGTAGTAGTAGTATTCCTAAAATACTATTCCATCAGTGAGCTAGAGGATTTAAATAAATTCTCTGGTCAATGAGCAATTCCACAGTCAAAGAAATATTATAAACCAGCATTCTAGTGCAGGGTTAATGCATTGGCTTTTCACCTGCAGACCAGAGCAGCTCTCGTCTATTTAGTGGTGTGAACTTAAACAATTACAATGATATTTGTCCACATCTCAGAGCACAGTTGACTGGACCCAGTTCAACATGAGTGTCTCTTCAGGCTCTCCCCAAGGCTGTAGGCTTCTCAGTTAGCACAATGGCCACACTATGAGTACAATGCCTGTCTCTCACCAGTATTCTCATGCCCCACAGTAGAATTAACATTCACCAGCTTCAATGGAAAATAGAAAAAATAAATAAACAAAGCAATTAAAACTTACAGCCAGTGCTGTTGGAAGAGCATAGTCACAGTGGGCAGTATGCTCTTAACTTCTATCGTAATCAATGGAAGTTAGGAGCCTAAATACCTCAGCGCTGGGGTTCTCAACCTTCATTGCACCGCAACCCCCTTCTGAAAACAAAAATTACTACAGGACACCAGGACGGGGGACTAAAGCCTGAGCCCACCCAAGCCCCACTACCCGGGGAGCGGGGGGACAAAGCCAAAGCCCCACTGCAAAGCCAAAGCGCAAGGGCGTCAGCCCCACTTTAGCCCCACTGCCCAGGGCTGAAGCTCTCAGGCTTGGGCTTTGGCCCTGGGTCCCAGCAAGTCGAAGCCAGCTCTGGCAACTCCATGAAAATGGGTCACGACTCACTTTGGGGTCCAACCCAAGTTTGAGAACTGCTGCCTTAGAGGATCTGGGCTAGAATTGCTTAGTATAGTTTGGTATGGCTGGTGGGCATAGCTAGTACTCTGAAACTAGTGTCTATGGTATCAGTGATGTAGTGTAACAATGACTAGTATCTGCCTCAGAATGCCTTTACATGCATTACATGCTTTACATGCAAAACACTTGCATTGCCGCAACCCCGCTTATCCTTTAATATGTACTGGACAGCTCTGTAATTATTAAAATAAGAACAAAAACCTTTGGCTTTTGCTAGTTTATTAGGACCTTGTTCATTCATGCTCCCTGTGACTGGGTGCCCATTGTGAATGACAGAAGTTTGTAAATTAGTGAGTAAAGATCTGATCCTGCTCCCAATGCAGTCAGTCAGAATTTTGCCATAGAATTCAGTGGAAGCAGGACTGGTCCTGAATGACTTGATCCTGCATCACTGAAGTTATAAGAGGCTTTACCATTGACTTCTATTGGTGCAGTGATCAGGCCCTAAAGCAAGTATGTGAAATAAGAAACAAAACAAGGATCCCATGTCACAAAATATATTTTGTTAATTTATTTTGCCAGTGGTAATTTATGTGTAATTATTTATTATATTTCATAATTAAAATTGCCATTAATTATTGTATATATATTATTTTACAGCACCCAAATGTGTGATGAGCTCATACAGTATAAGTAAGAAGTGATGGGGACAGATGCTCAGTTGGCGTGGGATACTGTAGTTCCATTGACTTCAGCTGGTGATCTGTCCCATCGTAACCCTGACTGAGGATGCTTTACATTCTAATTTCAGGCATGATGCAACAAAGGGATGGGATCAGGTAATAAATCAATATGAAAGGGTGGATTGGGGGCATTGGGAGAGAAGAGCAGCGATACTTAGCCAAGGCTTGTACAGAATATGTGGTGTAGTCAGTCCCACAAACCTTGTATAAATATCTTAGCATCAATATACATAGTATCTTTGACTCATTTCTTGTGGTAAAGGCATGGTAGTAGGTTTTGTTAAAATAATGTAGTCTTAATCTAATTCCTTACTACAGCATCTGCTGCTAAGGTTTAGATGAGGCATTAAGAGGGACTGCCATTCTTCTGTGCAAATTATAAGTGCCCTGGTTTTACAGTCCTCTCCTGAGCAAGGACTATAGGAACAGACTCAAGGAGTGAAATCCTAGCCTCACTGAGTGTGGCTGCAAATAAATCAGGATTTGAACTCAGGCTCAAGCCTAATCTCTCTTCCATCTATGCACAACTATCACTTACCCAGAGCTTGGACTTAGGGTCCCAGAACCCCATGCAGGTGGGGGAGTGGTCCAGCCTAAGTCAAGCCAGGACCCAGGGTTCAAGCCCTATTGCTTTGCAGTATAGACACAGCCCCACTGGACTAGTGCTCTGGGAGTCTGCCAAGAGTATTCCACAGGTTGACTTTCTTTGTCCTCTGGACAGTCAAGTTTGGTGGACAGTCAAGTTTTCCCACATTGCTCCATGAACAAATGGCTAGAGCAGCCACATTTTGGGAGGGCTCTAGGAAGTCTGGGATATGGGCGGTTGGACTCGGGCCCAGATAATGCAGTGTATATGTTGGAACTCCAGGTTGTAATCTGGGGTTACAAATGAGTATAGGTACTTAAACCCTAGGTTAGCAAACACAGGGTCTGCTAACTCGAGTTCGACTAACCCTTGGCTTACTTTTCACTGTACACATACCCACTGAAGACAATGGAGCTTTGCCATTGACTTGAGCAAGGTCAGGATGTCACCCAGGTATGCAGGTTAGTGAAGTGTGGATTAGCAAACCTCTGCTCTGTTTAAGGAAATCCAGCCCTCATGTTTCAAAGTATTTTATTTACCTTGGGTAAACCATTAATGTTTTAGTGATTTGGTGATATATTTTTCACAGACTATATTTAAGCACTTTCTTTTTTAACCTGTACAAACAATGTGTATCTGCAGCTTTTTGGCCTTGTTTTAAATAAAACTAACAGTAATAAAGAAGAAAAGCAGGTTTTTGCTTCCTTTTCTGCCCTTCTTGTTGAAAAGAGCTATTTGAAAGTGCAGTCTCCGGGGAACAGTCACTTCCTGACTGTATTTGGCAAGAGAAGGAGTCTGTAATTCATGATACTTTTTTATAGTGAGGCAGGAAGCTCTGGTCTTTGTGCTCTTCATGAAAATATTTTACACATCTTCCTGCTGTTTTCTATCCTAAATGAAGATATATTTTAAATATCACCAAAAAATTGACTTGTTTCATGGGTAACAACCTTATTTGACAGGTATCAGAGTAGCAGCCGTGTTAGTTTGTATTCGCAAAAAGAAAAGGAGTACTTGTGACACCTTAGAGACTAACAAATTTATTAGAGCATAAGCTTTCGTGAGCTACAGCTCACTTCATCGGATGCATTTATTTGAGAAGTTAGAATGCTACAGTAGAGTTCAAACAAACATAGGGCAAGCGTAAAGCAAACTTACTCAGTGAAGATTTCCTGTAAAGTTCTTTGGCTAAGAACCAAAAATGTCTAATGAATATTTGAGTAAGTGAATTTACATTGTAGAGTATATAAAAGAAATTAGGAACCTCCCACCCCTTTTAGCCACTAACTAAAGGGTGGCTTAAAAAATAAACGTAGTTTTGCCACTATGAAAATCTTGATACAAATGAATGTGTTACCAAGAACCCAGCACTTTTCTTTGCAAGATTAGCCCAGATGGAATCTGAGAATTAGCACATTATTAGCTGAGCTTCATTTTTAGAATGCTAGGTACTTTACCTGGTTCTTATAAAATGTCTTTTCTCTTGTTCCATGAGGAGCACCTGGATGAACTGAAGGTAAAAACGGATCATGGGGCCAGATGACCCACTACCAGGCATTTTGCATAATTATTCATACCTGTGTGAAGTGGGTGTGAAACTTGATGGACCAGATCCTGGCCTGGCACTGGCTACTTTGCACTATGCTAGTAGCATGAAGTAGCTGTAAAACTGGTGGATCCTGCCTCTTGAGATTTCTTCTCTATGCCAGGAAATTATCAGGAAGCATACGCCACCCAGCTTCTCAGCCTCTCGTGCATAGGGTGTAACTGAGAGGAAGGGGGTGTAACCAGGGCTTACTCCCTGGTGATCCCAGTGATGTTGGGACCAGGGGTAGCTGGCATCAATTGTAGCAGGCCTGAAACCCAGTCTCTAGCCAGTCCTAGTATTGTTTGAATGAAAAGGTTAACTTAGAGCCATTCAGCCTCCTAAACTGTGTGAAGTGCAACTTGGATGCAGCTTAGAATCTGGGCCTTGGTAATGTTTAAAACTCACTTTGCACCAGTGTTCATAAGTATGCAGGATGCAAGGCAGTGCCTATCAGGACCTAATGTTGGAAGTACTAGGAGATTTTACACCCCCCTCAGTTTCAGATCCCAGGCCTTCCAAGGCCCATTGTCCTGCACTTGTGCCCCATGTATTACTGTCTGTCATACTACTACCTGACAAAGCATGGTGCTATATTGTTACATTTTGCAGAGGTTCTATTTTGTTCTGAATAAGCCTGGCCAGTGCACCTGTTCCCTCTGCTAAAATAATCTGGAGGAAAAAATTAGAATATGCACATGTAAGTAAGTATGTAAACTGCTTTATTGTTTTGGTTTTGCTCTATTGTGTTGGGCCATGAGGTAACTCTGTGCATTCACTGAGTCCTGTATCAGGAAGTCTGCAACAAGAGGAAATTTATCTTTTTCCCAAGGACAATGGAACATGTGTTAGAGTTTGGGGTTTGTTTGTTTCTCCTAGGAGAGAGGTTTGTCAGGTTCTCGCTGCTGTATTACTCACTTCTCAGTCCTGAACTAAATAAATCCCATTCTGTAGGACAGGCTACATCCTGTCATCTGCCAAAACTGATGTTTGTGTTTTCCCCTGCTGACTTGAAAAGTTGTGCTCTATTGGTGAGAGAATCTCTGAAGCCCAGGATGTCTGGACATTTGTTTCCCCACAGACTGCTGGTCTGGAGTGAGGAGATTCCATATATTTTATTGACATGATGTTCCGCTACATAGGAGATTAAAATCCCCCTCTTCAGAAAAGCTGGTGATCCAACACCTAATGGGAAATATGTCAATGGTAATTTGATCAAGAGGGGAAAAAAACTTGTTCCAAGAGAAGAAATTATTTAGTTTGAGACCCCCTACATTAAAAAAAATCTATAATGATGATTCCCCTCTAGTAGTAGTTTGACATCAGTGTATAAGCATTTACTTCAGTAGAGTTAATCCTGATTTACACTGGTCCAAGAAAGAGAAGAATCAGGCTCTTTGTGGTACCAGCTGAATGTTAGGGCTAGGTTGTGACTGGCCCTTGTGTGGGTGCTCACAGAAAGGCAGGATACAAGCAACGTTCTCACCATGCACGAGGGCCAATCTTAGATGAACACTTTGTGCTGGGGAGAATGCAGAAGCATGAGGAATACTCTTTTCATGCCTGCACTGTGGATGGAGAAGAGGTGGGGCCACAGCCAGGCCCCGCCTTCCACAGTAGCTCATGACCCTGTGTGGCAGACCCACCATAGAGAAGATGCTGCACAATTCAAAAGGACAGTGCAGCCTGCACACCTGCTGTATGTGCTCCCTGAGTTACCTTGGATGATGTGGCCACATGCCACAACCAATTCAGACTTTGTACTAACTACACAATCAGATCCTTTATCACTGATAAAGCAGCTCCTTCCTCTTATGCACAGTCTGAATTTCCCTTCCCTTTTCCTGTTTTTGCATGAGATGTTCCTTCTAGTCTCTTGTGAGACTCCCGTGTGTGTGCTTGTGGCTGATATCTTTATGATTCACTGCTCATTGCCTTAAGGGATATAAAAGACTATTGAGTTTAACGGTCAATCCCTTATGCATCCCATAAGCACCGAAAACACATGCAAAATGTTAATGGACAAAACAAACCTTTTCAATAACAAATTTAGCACATTCCATCCTACCTATAGTGCCACAGATTAATAAGACAGTCTTTAGAGCATCCTACAAAGATGTTAGCTAAAAACCTGATTCTGACCGCTACTGTCAATGGGAGTTTTCCCGTGGACTTCAATGGGAACAGTATTAGGATCTTAGTGATATTATTACAACTAGGTTTCATTTTTATTAAATTATGTCTTTAGTTTACAATATATAAAATGCATTGCCCAGTTTATTACATAATGATCCAAAACATATTTACTTTGAGATATTTGTTATTATTTACTTAAATTATTTCTAGTGTAGTAGAGGATCCAGTGAGGGATTGTGCTAGATCTTGTACCCAGCAAAAAGCTTTACAATCTAAGTATACGAGAGACAACAGGTGAACAGAACAAATACATGGGGGGGAGGAAGGAAGAAAAAAGTAACTAAGGGACAATTATGACAGGTTTCAGAGTAGCAGCCGTGTTAGTCTGTATTCGCAAAAAGAAAAGGAGTACTTGTGGCACCTTAGAGACTAACAAATTTATTTGAGCATAAGCTTTCGTGAGCTACAGCATCCGATGAAGTGAGGTGTAGCTCACAACAGCTTATGCTCAAATAAATTTGTTAGTCTTTAAGGTGCCACAAGTACTCCTTTTCTTTTTAAGGGACAATTATGTTTGGCATAACAACCAGCAGTCACAGCACACCCATACACTTGCCATTGTCGAGTGCTGGGAATCATTTCAAGAGCGGCCCTCATTGCTTAGTTTATGTCACTAAATACTGCAGATGGGGTTATCATTTACTGTATATTTGTAGATTGCCTAGCATAATGGAGCTTTGAATCTAATCGCTAGAAGAGGTTGTTGAATTTAGGAAGTTGTGGAAGTACCTTTCCTGGTGGATTTGGAAGGAATAAATACAGTGCTGCTTCAACCATACTGCATTCCTGTTAAACAAGGTAATTTAGGTAATAATACTTGGTAACAATCCATGTTTCATTCCATCTATGAAAATACACCCCATTCCATGTTTACCTATTGTTGTAGTGTGTTGTTTGTTCATTACTATATCACTTCATGTATTTAGATTGCCATTAAAGCCTCCACGTCAATGGCTTTGTACTTGTTTGGCATTATCTCCCTACTGCACAATATAAATACATATACCAACTTGATACTACAATAATGAGTGCATAGGAATGAAAACCATGTTTAACTTTGGTAATGAGGGGCCTGATCCAAAGCCCATTGAAGTCAATGGAAATTTAGCTCTAAATGAAGACTTCAACTCATGCTACCCTACAGATGAACTCCCAGGAATTTGTATGCATATTCAGACACTACAAGGATAAAAACACTGATTTTCTGTCTTTATGAGAAGCACATTTTATTATTTTTAATTATTATTCCATGCCTAGCTAAAGTTCCTCCTGTAGGTCCAGGGATGGAATAGGCCCACTGCTCCTCCTGCATGTCATAAGAGGCGACTAAAATGGGGCTGCCTGAAGAGGGATGGGCTCCAGCAGGTTAGAAATTTGCCCAAGACACACCATATAATGAGCAAGTCAACCATGTCCATACTGGATTGGTCACAGCCCAGGTTAATAATGACCGTGCCGTCCGTCTCCCACCAGGGAAGATGTGACAAATATACTATTGGTGTAACCCCAACAAAGAGGATCTGTGGAAGAGCTAACATCACCATAGCCACATGGAATACAAGGACATTGAGACAAATAGGGAGGTTGAAAGAACTCACGTACAAAATGGAACAATACCTGGCACCTCCTCGGAATCTTTGAGGTTAGATGGAAGAACTTTGGAGAGGCACTAATGGAAGAAGGCCATGTACTCTATTACAGTGGAGAGGACAAACATGTCAACGGTGTAGGATTTCTTGTGCATAAAGATGTCAAGAATTCAGTATTGGGATGCCATTCAATATCCAGCAGGCTTATTTCAATCAGTCTAAAGGTAGTACCATTTAATATCACAGTGGTACAAATCTATGTACCCCTACAACAGACTATGACAATGAGCAAATTGAAGATTTTTACAATCAGCTCCAAGACATCATTGATAAGGTACAGAAGAAAGATATCCTGATTGTACAGGGAGATTGGAATGCTAAAGTGGGACTGATGCACAGGCAGATTGGCGAGATTATTGAGGCCCTTTCTCTAATGTGGTAACCAATGAGAGAGGATTGAGACTTTTGGAGTTTGCCAGCTATAACAATCTAGTTCTTGCACACACATTAGGAGCACATAAAGCATCCAGACAATCAACGTGGCATTCACCTGATGGTCTGCATCACAGCCAGATGGACTACATCATGGTCAAAACCAATTCGTTCTGGGATTAACAGAGCTAAAACAAGGAGCTTTGCTGGTGCTGATATTGGAAGTGATCATGACCTTGTGATGCTAAACTTTTGGCTGCAGCTAAGGAAAACCATCAGGCCAAAATTCACCACAACCAAGTTTGATTTAGAAAGACTCAGAGACCAAAACATTGCAGAGTCATTCCAAGCAATGATCAGCAAAAAATTTGCCCCTCTGCTTGCTCTAGAGGAAGACATAGAAACAACGACCAACAATTTCAATGCTGTAATGAATGAGGCAGCAATGGACATCCTTGGGAAATACCATAAGAAGAAAAAAACATGGGTCACAAATGTAATACTACCAATGTGTGACATTAGAAGAGAACTCAAGAGACACAAGAACAGCACTGAGGGAGCTGATAAAAACAGAGCGATTGGCAGAAAGATCAAGAAAGAAATGAAAGTGACCAAGGAGAGATGGATTGAAAAACAATGCTCTAAAATTAAAGAGTGTATCAATAATAAAAATAGCAAATGAGCCTTCTAGGTTTGTAAAAGATCTGACGAAGGAAAGATGGATCAAAGCTAATGCAATTCAAGACAAAGAAGGGAACAGTCTTACAGAAGAAAGGGACATCATCAATAGGTGGACAAACTACTGCTCTGATCTATACAACCACCAGACAAATGGAAATCCTAGTGTCTTAGACAGCCCAGATTCAACAGAGGAGGATGACTTTCCAATACTGCGTGAAGAAGTGGAGACAGCTGTGAAATTACTCAAGAATGGAAAGGCTACAAGTATTAACAACATCCCAGCTGAACTGATGAAATATGGAGAAATAGTAATAGATGTACTCACCAAGATCTGCTACAAGACCTGGCAGACCAGTTAGTGGCCCTCGACGTGGACACAGTCACTAATAGTCACTCTGCCAAAGAAAGGCAACCTGCAATTGTGTCAAAATTACCGGACCATAAGCTTAATTAGCCATCCCAGCAAAGCGATGTTGAAAGTCATATTGAACAGATTGAAGCCACAAGCAGAGAATATCATTGCTGAAGAACAAGCTGGCTTTCGTCCTGGAAGAAGTACCACAGAACAAGAAGATTTTCAACCTTCGTGTTCTATGTGAGAAGTACTTACAACACCAGCAGGATATCTACCAAGTCTTTATTGACTTGAAGAAGACATTTGACAGAGTATGGCATGAAGCTCTCTGGACAACCATGAAGAAGTATAATGTTGGTCATAAGCTTATTCATACCGTTAAATAACGGTATGCCAAGGCCAACAGTGCAGTTCTCATCAATGGCACAATAGGAGGGGAGTTTTGCACCACTGTTCTTGCACCACCAAGGCTGCCTTATTTCATCCACACTGTTCAACATCTACTTGGAGTGCATAATGACTGATGCCCTAGAAGATCACATATGCACAGTCAGCATCGAGGGGCGAACAATCTCAAATCTTCAGTTCGCTGATGACATTGATGGCCTGGCAGGCAGTGAAGATGAATTTGCCAATCTTGTGAAACGATTGGATGAAACCTCCACAAAATATGGCATGGAAATCATGCAGAGAAAACCAAGCTGATGACAAACAAATGTGACGGCATCACATTTGTCAGTGGACAAGAGCTGGAGACAGTGAAACAGTTCAAGTATTTGAGGGCAATCATCACTGATGAAGGATCCAAGGCAGAAATTCTGGCAAGAACTGTGCAAACAGCAGCAGTGGCAAAGCTAAAGCCAATTTGGAGGAATAAGAACATCTCCCTGGAATACAAACTGAAACTGCTGCACGCACTGGCCATTTCCTTTTTTCTGAATGTATGCGAGACATGGACCCTTACAGCAGAACTTGAATGGAAAATACAGGTAGTAGAGATGAGATACTTCCGTAAAATTCTGGGCATCTCCTACTTTGACCACGTCACTAATGAAGAGGTCCAGAACATCATCACCCAATGCGCTGAGTCATATGAAGACCTCCTGAAGACCATGAAGAAGTGCAAGCTGAAGTGGTATGGCCATGTAACACAATGATCTGGCCTATCCAAGACCATCCTCCAAGGGACAGTACAGAAGAAGAGAAGAAGATGTAGACAGAAGAAGAGATGGATTGACAACATAAAAGAGTGGACAGGAATGGACTTCGCGCAGACTCAAGCACTGATACACAATCATCAGGGGTGGAGACAATTGGTTGATTGCTCATCGATGATGGTGCCTCAATTACCAATGCGGTTATGGGAGTGATGATGATGATAGCTAAAGTTCCCATCACCACAGTATCTGACAGCTCCCATCATATCACGATACTAATGGATGGTATGGTGAGAATGTCCCTTAAGCACCAGTCCTGGTGGGCTAAGAATTTTGTTGTATGCCCAAAGGATGGCACCCTTGTAACATAATTTTTGTTAATTTAATAGGTTCTGCATTCTTACCATATTCTAAGGCAAGTAAACTTTAGAAGAAATACAATTTGATGACAGTAACCACTAAAGACAAATAAGGCTTCAGCCTTGCAAGCTTCAAGCAGCAGATGGTACTATTGACTCCAATGGGGGTTCCATGTCTAAGCTCTTTGGGTCACTTTTTGTTCTGTGTTTGTACAGTGCCTAGAACAATGAGGTCCTGGTCTATGACTGGGGCTCCTAGGTGCTACCACAGTACAAATAATAAATGATGAATGGCAGGCTTTCAGGACTAGGTGGTAAGTTTGTGCTACTTGACACGTTTACCATCTTCTAAATAAGGAAATGGAAGAACTGTCCCCTTATCTTTCAGGATGGTTTCCTTCTGTGCCATTTTATGATGCTGGAACTGCAGTAGTCGCAGATTGTACGTTGGCTGAAGTGTAAATAATCTGGAAGGGTAACCACATTTCAGTGTTTATCTGTCTCCTTTTTAAGTATAGGAAAAGTAACATCTACAAATTCTATCAAAGCAATACATTACAAGAATGGTAGCAGCAGTATCTCCCTGAATGGTTACTTTCTATATCTCTGTAATAGGTGGGAGGGGGAGGGTGCGGGGAGGGAGTTATATGTCATACCGTGATGATCCTGTGATAGTAGCTCTATCTGATAATAACTTCTGCTGTTTGATTTTTATGCTAACCTTGATTTCATGAAGCTCCTGATTTCATGCCTTAATTCTAGATGCTAAATTATTAAATAAGGTGGGGGTTTTTCATGTTGAATATTTGTCAAAACATTTTTTAGCATGTTCTGCAGACTGCTGTTTCTAGCCTTTGTATTGCTTTCAGTCTTTGCAAAAAGGGAGAGACTAATTCAGCTATTAAAAAAGAAAAAGTCACTTACGCTCTCTTGGTAGATCTCTAAGGGCACATTTCTAATGGTCCCTTTCTAATATTGCTACTGTTGGGGTGTCTTAGTAATGCTGTTAGACTTTATATTGTTTGACTTTATTTATGAATGTGGTACCTATGTAAGTACAAATTTGCAATATATACTATTGAGCAACAATGGCAGCAATTTACAAGATATGTATCTAGGTAAGCAGACAAATATTAAGTTTTCTGATTTTGGGGTGCCCAGCTTGACTGATCTGGGGGCCTGATTTCCAGAGGGAGGATGCTTAGCATTTATTAACATTCATGCCCATTTAAGGCATCCTAAGTTGGGCACCCAAAAATTGAGACACTCAAAATCACCAGTCGCTTAAAAAAATTAGTCCTTTAGGTTAAACTGAAAATATCTAAAACAATAATGATGCTAAATATGCTGTTACATTTTGCAGTTAAGAACAGTTTTCAGTATAGATGTAGGAGTTTCATCATAGACTATTTGGTGGTTGCTCAAAAATAATTTTACCACTGATAAGACTCAACAGAAAAAATAAATTTATAGATGGACAGAACCAAAGGTGCATCTAGTCCATCTGCTTGCCTTATAGCAGGTGCTGCTTGCTATTTAATAGTCATGACCACTATAGTTTTGAATTTCACCTTCTTTAACTCACACCTCTTCTTGCCCTTCAGCATGTAAGTTACAACAATTCTGAGGGCTTGTCTAGGGGACACTAAGGAAAATTAAGCCAAATTAACTAAAGGTGTGAAATTGATGTACATACATTATAGCACTTTTTAGTCCTATGTGGACACTTTCTTTCAGAAGTCAAGTGGCCTTAGTTCACACTAGTTTAATTCTCCTCCAAGGAGAAGGGATGTGGGAGATAGGAGATATGAGCCATGAACAGTGTCCTTTTAACATAACGTCAGAAAATAAAGACGGTTTCAGAGTAGCAGCCATGTTAGTCTGTATTCACAAAAAGAAAAGGAGTACTTGTGGCACCTCACCTAACCAAATTTGTTAGTCTCTAAGGTGCCACAAGTTCTCTTTTCTTTTTTAGAAAATAAGGACAATGAGTCAATGATTATAACAACTCTTTGATGTTTGCAAAAAGAAAAGGAGTACTTGTGGCACCTTAGAGACTAACAAATTTATTAGAGCATAAGCTTTCGTGAGCTACAGCATCGGAATGCATCCGATGAAGTGAGCTGTAGCTCACGAAAGCTTATGCTCAAATAAATTTGTTAGTCTCTAAGGTGCCACAAGTACTCCTTTTCTTTTTGCGAATACAGACTAACACGGCTGCTACTCTGAAACCTATCTTTGATGTTTGACTCAGTTCACTGGGAATTTGTTTCTCACTCTAGGCAAAATAATTTGGATAAATACATTATAAAATGGACTAAAGTGTAATACTCCAGCCCTGTAGACAAAATTAGAGTCAACCAAATAAAGTCAACATATTTCAGTTTGCATAGGGGAAGATAGTAGAGATGTTCCCTGTCCCAGTTTTTATTTGCCTTTATTAGCATCTAGCTAATATGATATCCATAGACTACTTACACCAAGAAATCCAAGTCTTACCACTCTAGTAAATGGGGAGATATATTTATTGTCTATTACTGCCCCTAATGCTGCTCCCAGATGCTACCGACCATACAGCATCATTGTAAATGATCTAAATTGTATTTTAATATTAATTGATCAACAGCTGGAGTGCATGCCCTGACAACATATACAACTAACTTGCTATTCATTTGGTGAGCATAGGTGATGACATGTTTAGGCATTTAAAAACATCATTTAGCGCCTACTTTATTTAGAGGGAAATATGCTTGCAGGTCTGAAGCAGATTGAGCAGAAAACATGAGGTGGGATGTAAAAGGCAGGTGCAATTGGAACCCTTTAAACTAGGGGGATGGATAGCTCAGTGGTTTGAGCACTGGCCTGCTAAACTCTGGGTTGTGAGTTCAATCCTTGAGGGGGCCATTTAGGGATCGGGGCAAAAATTGGGGATTGGTCCTGCTTTGAGCAGGGGGTTGGACTAGATGACCTCCTGAGGTCCCTTCCAACCCTGATATTCTATTAACTACCAAACAAAGAGGAAGAATTAGCAGTTATTTATTTCCAACCCTATTATTCAGGGCACAGAAGCCATTTGTAAGTATGTAGCAAAACGAATTGAAACAACTGAAATACTGTTGAAACAATGAGAACAACAAAAGCATTGGCTATTCTGAGTTTCCCATGTTTCAGAGAAGCAGCCGTGTTAGTCTGTATTCGCAAAAAGAAAAGGAGTACTTGTGGCACCTTAGAGACTAACAAATTTATTAGAGCATAAGCTTTCGTGAGCTACAGCTCACTTCATCGGATGAAGTGAGCTGTAGCTCACGAAAGCTTATGCTCTAATAAATTTGTTAGTCTCTAAGGTGCCACAAGTACTCCTTTTCTTGAAAGTGAGCTGTAGCTCACGAAAGCTTATGCTCTAATAAATTTGTTAGTCTCTAAGGTGCCACAAGTACTCCTTTTCTTTTTGCGTTTCCCATGTACACCAATATAAACAATTTTCAGAGGTGGACCAACATACACTATCTATACATTGCTCCAATGCAGTCATGTTTTGAAAGTGTTTTGGTTTAAACTGGGAAGCGGGAAGGAGACTTAGCCACCAAATTCATAGAGAGTGCAACCCTGGAATTTCAGACTGCATAACTGCGTCCATAGCCATCACAATCTTCCCCTGGCAGGATGTCTCCTACAACCTACTGCCCATGGAAGTCCCACATACAGGAGAATAATGCATCAAAGAAGGAGTTTTGAACAAATGTTAGTGCAGCCACAGGCTACACCAATAGTTTGGTGAATTCAGTGCCAGATGCTGTGGGGTGGGAAAGGTAATAATTCATGTCTACCTTGGACCACCATATTCCCAAGGATGTGGTTACTATGAGATCCAATGATGATGGGATGATTATTACCGAGGTGCTCACCCTCCCCTTTCATGTGTACAAAGGAGATCTGTGTGTGGATGTGGAGCCGATATGTCATAATTTTATGAATACTGAGCTCTAACCAACTTTATGAACACTTCATGTGACCTGGGAAGTGAGAGGAAGTTATGGTATATTGGGATTATTGGAATTTGCTGCATGACCATATTGATTTAACTATTTGGGGACTGTGGGAAGAGCAAAAACAGGAAAGTCACATAATAAATCTAGATAAGGACCTCCCAACACACACTGTGGCAAGTCGTTAGCTACACTAATCCTGTCTCTGGCCTCTAAGAAGTAGCAGTCTAATTTTGCCAAAGCTGTGAGGTTACACATCAAAGAATACTGAAGAATTAAAAGCTTTTGTCAGTGGCAGAAGGGAGTCACCTGTCAGTAGCTGTCTAAGGAGACAGGCTGACACTGAAAGAGAGACTCTGTGGAGGGAGTCTAAGCAGTAGGGCCTTCCCAGATCCAGGGAAGAGCTAGATGTGTGTACAGTCCATTTTATTGTTTTAAAGATGTTTTATCTGAAATGCTTTTTTTCTAAGTAAATGATATTTTGCTTCAAGGAGGCTATTTGTTTACTGATTTCCACTGCCATTGCCTGGCGAGAACAGAACCTCAAGGTCTGAGTCAAAGTCAGACCTTCTGAGGTAATCATGGTGGATACACAGAGGACTCCTACTCAGGGGCTAATGAGTCTGAGTAGGTGAATCATGCGATTCCACCCCAAGAGAAAGGTGACAGCTTGAGGCCTGAGACCTAGAAGGTCTCAGAGAGACCAGGGGGAGTCAGAGGGGCAGTTGACCCAGAACTGTGAACAGTTCACCCAGGAATTTGCATTATTTTTTTATTACCTCAGCCTAAGCATACTCACCAGGAAAGATACAAAGGCAGATTCACAGCTGATATAAACTACCATATTCCACTGAGCTATATCAGTGGTGCTACCCCAGTTCATACCATCTGGTAATCTGACCCATAATCTCCAAATTACAGATGGTAATGACAAATGTAGAAAACAGACACTTGCAACCTGTTAAGCTAAAATTGGAGAATGATTTAAGATTTAACATTGATTTGTCAGAATGGTCACATATGTGAATTACAATATATTGCTGTTAACTAGATGCAAATTACCACATTACCCATTTTCACCCTGCATTTATATAACCATTATAAATCTGTACCATATGCACCCTAATAATTCTAAATATTTTAAAATTACGCTGGAGACCATTAGCCATCCCTCAACTATTGAAATGTCTGCTTGATCAAAGAATATTGGGTGTCTGGCCTCACCACCAGAAATACTGTTTGCATATGTAGAGTGAACTGGGCTTGTGTTATGCCTCTTGTCTGTAACTGATTAAATGTGTATTAAGCACACTAAATTTGTGAAGATGGGCTTGTTACTTGCAAAACAGAAAGAACTGTGTGAAGGGCACATGGTTGATAGTCTATTATTGGATTAAAGATAATATATATATTCTGCCTGTGAAAAAGAAACAAGCTATAAGGAATAAATTAACATGGAGAAATTTCACAAGTATGGGATAATTTCCTGGACTTTATTAAATTTGATGGAGGAAGTCAATGGTTATAACTGAAGTGCTGCAATGGATTATAAATAATTTAGCTTTCTGGAGAACAAAGAACGGGACTTGGTCATGTAATCAAATGATAGTCCCACAAAAAAGAAGAACGGAACCTGCACCTGCAAACACTTATGCATCTGAACAGCTACTCACAGAAATAGCTGCCATCGAAATTCAGATTGAATAGCACCTTCCACACAAATAATTCTGATGGGATGGCTCATGTGAATAAGGATTTACAGATTTGACCATTAGTGACTTACAGATAATTACAAGTTTTTATTAATTTGTTCTTTCTATTGCCCGTTTTCTTTCTTTCCCCTTTTAATGCTGTTTGCTCATGAGACAGCACCATGGCAGAGGACAGGCGTTGTACAGACAACAATCCTACAACACCACTGCAAACTGTATTACTTCTGTAAGAAAATCAATAAAAATGAATTTAAAAAAAGATGTCAAGTACTGGAGTATTCAGAAAACCGTCGATTTATTTTTTCACCTGCCCTTCTTTTTAATGTTCTTTTTAATGTAGATTGTGTCTTAAGGCATGACCCTGGGGTGATGCATAAAATGCCTCACTGTGGGACACCCTACAAGGCACAATTCCCTTCTTGCTTTCCCTACACCAGCAGCAAATTACAACAGCACCCTACCCATCCACCAGCTTGGTTGTAATGGCTGGTGTTTTATTGGGGTTCCATTTATCCCAGCCTACCTGCTCTGAGGGGAGCAGGATAAAGGGGAAGAGGGAAGGATAAGCAGCAGGGGAGTAAGCATCTGAACCCAAGATCCTAACCAGAACCTATTCCTTCCCCTTGTGTATGTAGTCCAAGTCACAACCAAGCCCTTAATCCCTTGGGGCTCAGTTTTTCACCTTTACTTATGTTTGTCTCTCATGAAAAGCCACACTGAAAATAAAGGGGATACTAGTGTGGATAAGGTGGTATTCAGGGTGAATAGAATCTGAGCCTGTGACCACCCTGGGAAATTTTCAGCCTACGCTTCATTGGAAATTACAGGGTTTTTTAAAATTGGGTCAAATTCTGCAGTTTTTACTTAGGCCAGTTTTGCACTGAGTCAAATCCTGAGAAGGGCTGAATATCTGCTACTCCCTCTGACTCTTATGAGAACTGCAAGTTCCTGCCTTCTCTCTGGATTTGGCTTATTGATTTCAATGTGCATTTTCCTTAGTATACATACATGTGTGCCATTTCTATTTTGTTAGCTCCTAGCCTCAACTTAAGGCAAATATTTTTAGTGTCTCCACATACATTCTAGCTGTACTGATAACAATCTAACTGATTTCTGTGTTAGAACCTGGCCTGCAACTCCAAGGCACAATACTAAAATAATCTACAAGGAATCAATCTTCTATTAGCAAGTAGAGTAATATTACATATTAATGGGTTTCGGGTCCACAAGTCCATAATTTGTAATAAATTCCCTTTTTTCTATGTAACTTTAACCTCCTTATAGAGCTACACCTGTATAATAAAGGGGATACTAGTGTGGGTAAGGTAGTATTCAGGGTGAATAGAATCTGAGCCTGTGATCACCCTGCGGAATGTAATGTGAGAAAAGAAGCTACGCAGAGACTCAAATTTATGGATATGTCTAACAGAAAAGGCCTAAATATTTCAAATCTCAGTAGATGTGAAATGTATGGGCAGGATGTTGCCCGTGATTACTGTCTGCATTATTGACCCTCTTATCACTAGCTAGTAACCACTAGGAATAAGTCAACTCCTTCAAGAAAAAAAACAAAACAAAACACTGCCCTGAAGCTGAGGTAAAGAGGAAGCCAAGATTATATGAATATTTAGATAAATGTCCTCTTCTTCCTGATGAACAGTCTATACTGTCCCTAATTCTGCCCCATTTGCTGATATTCCACTAGCCTACTCTGCTGGGTCAGCTTTTGTCTTTCTGTCTTGCTTATCTGAGGAAGAGTGGGAGGGGACAAATGGAGTATTACACAGGTATATCACAGGTCTAGCTGCCTGAGGTAGAAGAGTTTTGAAGGGAGCCTCTTGTTAAAAGTTTTGCAGGATATCACTGCTGAGTTTGAGGGATTTAGAGACACCAGACAGCCCAGCAGACTTGTTCCGACACTGTATAAGGGATTCAAGATATTACCACAGATAGTGAGAGTGGTTGGTGGGAGAGGTGGCACTGTGACATTCCCCAGGGGTACGCAGTGTGTGAGGCACCTCACCACTACTTGCCCTTAATATGAAGGAGTCTAGTCTGGGTTGTGCTTGCTGTGGACCAGCTTCCTGAAACCAATGGCCACTGATAGCATAAGCACCACCTTTCAGGCCTTACCCTTTCTGTACAGGTAGCAACAGTCACACACCAATCCCTAAGTCCTCAGAGCATTCCCTGTAGTGTCCTTCCCCTTATCCATGGGATACTCAGAGAATTACCAGGCTTGCTGTTCCCAAAGGAATAGTACACACCAGCTTATCAGATTCATCACTTGGATTTACTCCACAGTACTGAGATATATTTATAGTGCAAACACTAATCAATTTATTATCAAAGACTTAGAGATTCAGGAGATAGTAAGGATATTGGAAACAAATGATTACATATAAAACAAAATCACAGTATACTTTCTAGAGACTAAATTTAATTAACAGTTTAGTGTCCTGTCTAAACAAGATTATGTTACCCAAGGACCTCTTCAGGTTTTCAACCAAGATCCCGTTTTCATGAATAGAAATGCACTGCCTGTTTACGTCCTAAGTGCAGGATGAAGGAATGTCATCTTTGCTTTCTAGAAATAGCTCCAAAGTTCATTATCTTTAACCATGTTTTTTCCTGCATGTCCTTTATAGTTGACTTCACATCTCTTGGTTAACATTTGACTTTGTATGGAAATGGGCAACCATTGTGTCATATTACAATGCTTTAATTCACCTATCTCTCTGTCAGGATGTAAATTAACATCTTTTGTCTGACAAAACTGTTTTTCATCTTTGCTGGCGACTAATACCTTGATACAGATACTAAGATTATATTTTTAGTGTATATACATTATGCCTTACATACTGTTCACAGTGATATTAATAACTAATGTGACACCAGCTTTCATCTGCAACCTTGCATTACATTATTTGATGAACCAGAATGTGCATACCAGAATCAGGATCTTCCTGTAACACCCTTGCCAGCTAGCATTAAGAGTTTCTTGGGTCACAGGCAAACAAATAGATTTTGGATCAGGGCAGTGTGAGGGCTAAGGAAAAGACAAGGATCATGCGAATGCAGAACTGGAATTATTGGGGGATCAGCCAAAGAGAAAATTGTATTCAGAGAGTGGGGGAATAGGAACACAGAGGAAGACAAGGAGTTGGGAGGGGAGGGGAGAGGACTAGGTTTGGGGAAAAAAAGAGAAAAATGTTAAATAAAGAAGGCAGTGGGTAGGGAAGGAGAAAGAAGAACTCGGAAGATTTAATTCAATTTTACATAAGCATCCAAAGATGGGAGATCTATTCAAATCTCCAGGCCTTCTGATGAGCACTCATCACAGTTGACATCTGCCTGAGATGTACAATAGAAGCTAATTTAGGTTTAGTCTACACTACACAGCTTTTAGTGACACGGCCGTGTCACTGAATGTCTGGCAGTGTAAATGCTATTTGTCAGTACTTTTGCTGACAAAATACTTCCACCCCCTACGAGCGGGGTTCGCGTTGTCGACAGGAGAGCGATCCTGCCGACAATGCAGGCATTCACACAGGCACTTGCCATGAATGACAAAAGTTGTGTCATTCAATTGGCAGTGTAGACAAAGCCTTAGAGTCTTGGGCCAAAATTTACAAATGGGGGTGCCAACAGTTGGTGCCTAAATTCATATTTAGGCCCTTACATAAGAATGGCCTGATTTTCAAATGCACTGAGCAGCCACAAATCTCCCCCAGGGGCGAGGGGAAGCTGTGAGTGCTCAGCACCTTTGAAAATCAGGGCACTTATTTGGGGCATGGGATTTGCAAAGGGAGAAATGTGAGTCTGGCATCTTTGGGACCTTTGTCTCCCCGTCTTCCCCCCCCCCCATCCTAGATATGGATTTTGGAGCCTAACTTTAGGCACTCAAAAGGTTTCAGAGCAGCAGCCATGTTAGTCTGTATCCGCAAAAAGAAAAGGAGTACTTGTGGCACCTTAGAGACTAACAAAATTATTTGAGCATAAGCTTTCACAATAAATTTGTTAGTCTCTAAGGTGCCACAAGTACTCTTTTTCTTTGTGCAGGTTTTAAAAAGAAAGCCAAAGTTATTCCAAATCTAAATACAGTGTCTGTATGTTCCCATTTTAGATACCACAGGCAAAATATACGTTGATATCCACAGCATGCCCTATATCCTGTATTGAAAACAGAGTTGTGTAGGTATCATTGACTCACCAAATCCCCCCCAAAATATGTGAAGCGACATTTATTATTACATTAGAATATTGTATGTAATAATATAACATTAGAATATTACTGTATGCGTGATTATACAGCTTTCCGCAATGATATAAACATGCCATCATTTACAGACCTTTCAGAGAATGCCAGGCAGAAGTTTACTGTTCCCAGCTTTAACCTTTAAAAAGGCAGCAAGGACACTGAGAGCTACACTGACATTTCTCAATGGAACTAACACCTCCCACATGCTGCAGAGATGATTTTTAACAAGCGAAGCACCAGTGAAGCAGCCTGCCATACATGTACATGTTTAGAACTGTGTAACATGCAGCCTTTTTCTTTAAAGGTTTATTCACCAGCAATCTTTGGCGTGTTCTCCCATTTGATACTGGAAAGCAAACTGCCACACACCAAGACAAGCAGCTGATTTTTGTACATTTCACAGAGTGGGCATTAAAGTTGTTCCCCAAAAAATGTGAACCTCTTCATGGGAGCTTAATTCTCTGCATGGTCCAAACAAGCATCAGCTGCTTTTACAGTCATGAGTTGTGTGGATAAGGCTATCTAGGATCCACCTTGCTCTCTTTCATGTGTCAGACTAGAGGGTGAACAATTCAGCTTTTCATATGATAGACTTCTTATCCCTAATGCTGTTGGAATTACAAGGAATGAATAATATCACTGAAGCCTATAACACTCACTTACTTTTTACATTTCAGTAGCTATCTCTGGGAAATGATTGCCCTTATAAAAATCATCACAAATTTGAATTCCGTTTAGAGGCATTATATTAATACCCACCTAGACACATCTTCAGGAGAACCTCAGACTTCCTCATGGCTTCAGATGTATTCTTAGTCTGAGATTTGTTGGTAGACCTGGCTATGCCACTGTGAAGCAAAGCCTTTGGCTGAACAGTGATATTTCCCTAAAATAGCAATGTCTCTATAATTACATAAAATGAAGGTCCCACTGCACATTCAGGCTACTTCGCACCACTCCTATGATGGAAAGCAGCAATAAATCCAACTTAAATGGCTGGTTAAACCAGCTTTATGACTGCTCTCCATTAGTGGAATGGTGCAGAGCAACCAGAACGTATTGGTACAAACCAACCATTTTACAAATGTATCTTAAATTCCCCACCTCAACGATTTGTTACCTAGCATCTTCTTTGAAACAGTTGCATTGCCAATAAATATAACAAAATATAATGGATATTTTTCAAGAAAGAGAAAGTGCGCATTTTCCAAAGTAGTTCTAGGAAAAGACTGAAAATGACAAATACAAAAAACAAGGAAAACGCTAGCTTGCTTGCTTCCCTCCCTTTAGCTTCAGCTAAAGTCCCCTTCCCTCGAGTGCTTCCCTCCCTCCCACAAAAAAAAGCTTTTTTCCATTATTGTTGTGGTTTTAAAGAAACCATGTAAACAACTTGCCCTCTTAGTCTCTTCTTGCTACCAGGAAGCAAGGAGATACCAATACTATCTGTTGTTCTATAGGCAGATGAGCAAAAGATCAGGATCACTTCAGGTCTAGGCACCCTTGAATAGTCCACAGGCCAGAGTAAAACAAACTGGAGCTTGACAAGCACACAGGAACTTGGCAGCCTGCAATACATACAACATGGAGCAACTAATTGCACCAACAGCCATCTGGAAGACAGGCATAACTTTGCCGATTTTGGAGAGGCAGATTGCAGTGCACCATGGTGAGAAATGAAAAGAAAGCAGAAGAAAAAGGTAAAAACAGAACAAATATAAGATGGCATCAGCAATATTTCAGGCCTTGCTGGTTTCTCCTTTGCCCCTGAATGCAGAGGAGATCAAGGACACTGTGGAGCTTATGCCTTCTTCAGGGAATGAATCCCTAAGGTAAGACCTTTGCCACATTTCCATTTGGGAAGGGTGCTCTACAGCTGGGTCACTCTTCTTAATCTCTCCCTTCACTGACCATCTTTCAGAGTAGCAGCCGTGTTAGTCTGTATTCGCAAAAAAGAAAAGGAGTACTTGTGGCACCTTAGAGACTAACACATTTATTTGAGCATAAGCTTTCGTGAGCTACAGCTCACTTCATCGGATGCAAGATGCAAGATGCATCCAATGAAGTGAGCTGTAGCTCACGAAAGCTTATGCTCAAATAAATGTGTTAGTCTCTAAGGTGCCACAAGTACTCCTTTTCTTTTTCACTGACCATGTTAGGCTTCAAAAAATGGGTTTGATATCATTAGGATACTGGGCTAGATGGACCTTTGGTTTCATCCAGTATGGCTGTTCTTATGTTTTTAGTTTACTTTTCTGTGTTAATCCTCTCAGTACCTCCACCTGGGATCTTCCCTTTCTCAGTGGCACATTGTTCTGTCCCAACCAGCCATAGAGTTAAATGCTACAATTTTAGTAATAACCTTTTTGGCCACCTGGGGTGCTCAGTCAGTGAAGAGTATAGTGCATGCTTATTCATAACCACATAAGTGAAAATAATCAAGGTGATAAAGGGCAAAGCAATATGATGCATTTACCGCTTGTTAATTATATACAAAACTCTTGTCAGAACCATCTTACTATTCTGGGCAATTGAGGCAAGTTAGAACAGCCCTCAGCCTGTTCTAACTCATGCCAGGGAATGATCAGGTGTGGACAAGCCCCTGGATTGTGGGGTAGCTTATCATTCAAATTATAAACTTTTAGAGGCAATAACCCTATCATTAATGTAGTGCTGATTATTTTCCACACATAACTACAGTGAGTTGAAAATGAATTACAGTGCTAATAATTGTTTTGCAGCAATATTTCACCATTTCAAAATGTTTTAAAAAGCCAAAACATAGGGTAAATAAGCACCAGTATAAGAAATCAAGTGAAAACTAATCTAAAGAACATTTGATTTTTAAAGTATTATTTATATTCTAGATTCTAGTTATGGACTTTTTCTTAATTTCCCAATTTACAGCCATTTCCATCATCTCCTCTGCAATCTCTCACTTTCTGGCTAAGGGATCTCAGAGAAAGACACACGTCCATGCACTTCCTACTGGTTGGTGGCCAATAACTACACAAACTGCTCTTTGAATGAGACTGTAGAGGGAAGACAATTGTTGAGCTCTCCTAAGTGAAAATGCCACCCACAGTAGTAAGGTGCTGACAGGCAATTACAATCTGGCATGATTTACAGCTCTGGCACTCTGCTCTAGCTGCAAAATGTCCAGTAACAGTGTAAGCTCAGTGGGGGTAAAGACATATCCACCATAGAAATTGGTGTTCAGATTTATTAAAAACACCTTGTAAACTATACTATCATTGGTTTCAGAGTAGCAGCCGTGTTAGTCTGTATTCGCAAAAAGAAAAGGAGTACCCGTGGCACCTTAGAGACTAACAAATTTATTAGAGCATAAGCTTTCGTGAGCTACAGCTCACTTCATCGGATGCATTTGGTGGAAAAAGCAGAGGAGAGATTTATATACACACACACAGAGAACATGAAACAATGGGTTTATCATACACACTGTAAAGGAGAGTGATCACTTAAGATAAGCCATCACCAGCAGCAGGGGGGGGAAAGGAGGAAAACCTTTCATGGTGACAAGCAAGGTAGGCTAATTCCAGCAGTTAACAAGAATATCAGAGGAACAGTGGGGGGGTGGGGTGGGAGGGAGAAATACCATGGGGAAATAGTTTTACTTTGTGTAATGACTCATCCATTCCCAGTCTCTATTCAAGCCTAAGTTAATTGTATCCAGTTTGCAAATTAATTCCAATTCAGCAGTCTCTCGTTGGAGTCTGTTTTTGAAGCTTTTTTGTTGAAGTATAGCCACTCTTAGGTCTGTGATCGAGTGACCAGAGAGATTGAAGTGTTCTCCAACTGGTTTTTGAATGTTATAATTCTTGACGTCTGATTTGTGTCCATTCATTCTTTTACGTAGAGACTGTCCAGTTTGGCCAATGTACATGGCAGAGGGGCATTGCTGGCACATGATGGCATATATCACATTGGTAGATGCGCAGGTGAACGAGCCTCTGATAGTGTGGCTGATGTGATTAGGCCCTATGATGGTGTCCCCTGAATAGATATGTGGACAGAGTTGGCAACGGGCTTTGTTGCAAGGATAGGTTCCTGGGTTAGTGGTTCTGTTGTGTGGTGTGTGGTTGCTGGTGAGTATTTGCTTCAGATTGGGGGGCTGTCTGTAAGCAAGGACTGGTCTGTCTCCCAAGATCTGTGAGAGTGATGGGTCGTCCTTCAGGATAGGTTGTAGATCCTTGATGATGCGTTGGAGAGGTTTTAGTTGGGGGCTGAAGGTGATGGCTAGTGGCGTTCTGTTGTTTTCTTTCTTGGGCCTGTCCTGTAGTAGGTGACTTCTGGGTACTCTTCTGGCTCTGTCAATCTGTTTCTTCACTTCAGCAGGTGGGTATTGTAGTTGTAGGAATGCATGATAGAGATCTTGTAGGTGTTTGTCTCTGTCTGAGGGGTTGGAGCAAATGCGGTTATATCGTAGCGCTTGGCTGTAGACAATGGATCGAGTGGTATGATCTGGATGAAAGCTAGAGGCATGTAGGTAGGAATAGCGGTCAGTAGGTTTCCGATATAGGGTGGTGTTTATGTGACCATCGCTTATTAGCACCGTAGTGTCCAGGAAGTGGATCTCTTGTGTGGACTGGTCCAGGCTGAGGTTGATGGTGGGATGGAAATTGTTGAAATCATGGTGGAATTCCTCAAGAGCTTCTTTTCCATGGGTCCAGATGATGAAGATGTCATCAATGTAGCGCAAGTAGAGTAGGGGCATTAGGGAACGAGAGCTGAGGAAGCGTTGTTCTAAGTCAGCCATAAAAATGTTGGCATACTGTGGGGCCATGCGGGTACCCATCGCAGTGCTGCTGATTTGAAGGTATACATTGTCACCAAATGTGAAATAGTTATGGGTCAGGACAAAGTCACAAAGTTCAGCCACCAGGTTAGCCGTGACAGTATCGGGGATACTGTTCCTGACGGCTTATAGTCCATCTTTGTGTGGAATGTTGGTGTAGAGGGCTTCTACATCCATAGTGGCTAGGATGGTGTTTTTAGGAAGATCACCAATGGACTGTAGTTTCCTCAGGAAGTCAGTGGTGTCTCGAAGATAGCTGGGAGTGCTGGTAACGAAGGGCCTGAGGAGGGAGTCTACATAGTCAGACAATCCTGCTGTCAGGGTGCCAATGCCTGAGATGATGGGGCGTCCAGGATTTCCAGGTTTATGGATCTTGGGTAGCAGATAGAATACCCCAGGTCGGGGCTCCAGGGGTGTGTCTGTGCGGATTTGTTCTTGTGCTTTTTCAGGGAGTTTCTTGAGCAAATGCTGTAGTTTCTTTTGGTAACTCTCAGTGGGATCAGAGGGTAATGGCTTGTAGAAAGTGGTGTTGGAGAGCTGCCTAGTAGCCTCTTGTTCATATTCCGACCTATTCATGATGACGACAGCACCTCCTTTGTCAGCCTTTTTGATTATGATGTCAGAGTTGTTTCTGAGGCTGTGGATGGCACTGTGTTCTGCATGGCTGAGGTTATGGGGTAAGCGATGCTGCTTTTCCACAATTTCAGCTCGTGCACGTCGGCGGAAGCAGTCTATGTAGAAATCCAGGCTGCTGTTTCGACCTTCAGGAGGAGTCCACCCAGAATCCTTCTTTTTGTAGTGTTGGCAGGAAGGTCTCTGTGGGTTAATATGTTGGTCAGAGGTGTGTTGGAAATATTCCTTGAGTCTGAGACGTCGAAAATAGGATTCTAGGTCACCACAGAACTGTATCATGTTCGTGGGGGTGGAGGGGCAAAAGGAGAGGCCCCGAGATAGGACAGATTCTTCTGCTGGGCTAAGAGTATAGTTGGATAGATTAACAATATTGCTGGGTGGGTTACGGGAACCATTGTTGTGGCCCCTTGTGGCATATAGTAGTTTAGATAGCTTAGTGTCCTTTTTTTTTTGTAGAGAAGCAAAGTGTGTTTTGTAAATGGCTTGTCTAGTTATATATATACTATCATTATGGGTGAAATCCTGTCCTCATTGAAAGTAATGGGAATGTTGGCATTGATTTCAATGGGGATATCACCTTATAAAACTAGCTATCACATCTGCAACTGTCTCATCTTTCTAATTTTGGCACTATTGAAGGTTTGGACCATCACAGGAAATTTGGGTTGGCTGAATTATTTATTGCAAATAATAGTACATGCTAATTTATAACCCCCACACCCGCACCCTCCCATTGTCAAATGCCTCCTAAAATGATTCTAATTTCTGCAAGGGTATTCAGTATTTACAAGGATTGTGCAAACAGATTTCAAGTTATGGGCTGTTCTTGAACTGTTCATATTAACTATTTGCTGTTCATGGTGTGTGATTGGTCAAGGAGGTCACATGATACTGTTTCTGCTCCCTGATTTCAGGAATTAAACATTCTGAACAGCAGAATGATGAATAACACATAATTATTTTGGATGAGCTGTCATGAGTGGGTGACCATCCAAATAATTCTATCCCAGAGAAATAACAGCAAATACATTGCAGTGCTTGTATTTGCATGATATTTGCTAATCATTTTTTCATTATTCAACACAAGAAACAGCATATACTAGGTAAATAAATTAAAAAGTATCAGAAAATAAATCCAAAGGCATCAGAAAAACCAGAACAACAGGCTCCATATCTTTTAAGAAATATTTGCTTATAGCTTTATAGCCTCCTTTGATCACTCTTCTCATACTGAGTAGTAAGTAATGAGTAGTCCTATTGATTTGGGCCATAAAATACTACCTTAACATGATCACAGGTTTCAGAGTAGCAGCCGTGTTAGTCTGTATTCTCAAAAAGAAAAGGAGTACTTGTGGCACCTTAGAGACTAACAAATTTATTAGAGCATAAGCTTTCGTGAGCTACAGCTCACTTCATCGGATGCATTCCGATGAAGTGAGCTGTAGCTCACGAAAGCTTATGCTCTAATAAATTTGTTAGTCTCTAAGGTGCCACAAGTACTCCTTTTCTACCTTAACATGAGTAAGAGTGGCAGAACCAACTCAGTGTTGCCAACTCTCACAATTTTATTGCGAGTCTCACACTATTTGACATTTTTCTTAAAGCCCCAGCTCTGGGAGACCTGAGATTTTGTGAGAATCTCAGGTTTTGCGTTTTCTTTTCCCTCCATTGTTTTAGTGCTTATGGCTAAGGAGGAAAGCTTGAAAATGTGACCTTAGTGCATACCAAAACAGAAGACAAATAAAAAAAAACCCCAAATTTATTATTTCTAAAAAAACACTCATGATTTTTGGGGGTCTGCCTCATGATTTTTGAAAGCTTAAAGGCAGCAATATTGAAATTCAGCCTTTAATTTGGAAATCCTTCACTCAGAGCAGGAGGGAAAATGGATCTTTCCTTGTCACAAGTTATACAGCTTTAAAATAGGTACATGGTTAACAACAATGCTTTCTAAAAATAATATCACAGGGAAGGTGGAAAATTAATGTCAAACAATGTACAAATAACACAGAGATGATATATAAAATTGCCTTTATATAAATTAACAAAATAGCCAGTTTTATTTGCAATTCCATTTCCCATTCTGTTGCATTGCAAAGTGTATAAAATAAGCACACCAAATGCTGTCAGAGGAAACTGCCTTCCCCAGCCTTCTCTTACAGATTTCTAGCTTCAGCTATATTTTTAATTGCATTAAAGAAAATTCTACCGTATGTGGGATTAAAATGCCCACTTTCTCTGTCCTATGTTATTTTTTGCATCATCCCTATGGCTTGGCTTATCATTTTCCACAGTCAAACACATGAATTACTTTAATGTACCATTTGGAGTAGTACTTATTCATTCCTTCTTTATAAAAATAATTTTCTTCAATAGCTACATGTGTTAGCCACATATGATTAAACTAAAAGCCAGAAACTGGTCTTTGGTGTTCATTTCTACCTAGGTTACTAGGGAAGTAAAGGTTACTAAGGGAAGTGGTGTTTTATCACACATTCAGCATTTCACAAAAATAGCCTAAATGTTTGCATTAAGGAAAGGCTCAACAATTTTTTTTCTATAAATTTAGTGCCAAAAGGAGCTATTTTGGATATTGGGAACGTATGTTTTCTGTTCAATACATATATCCTGCAGCTTGTATGACAGTGAAAAATCTTATTTAAAACCCTAAAATGAACAATTTGCTTCAGAGCTTGAAGGCACCACTAAACATTTCATAACCTAGGCTGTTCTCTGAAGCTGAGCAGCATTTGTGGTGGCAGTGGGGGAGGGGAAGACAGCACATCAGACATCATAAAGACTTTGTCTCTGAGGGGAGCTGGGCTGATGTGGCTGCACAGCATGTGAGATCAAAAACCATATGTGTTGCTCTGTTTCAAATGACCGTTTTTTTCATAACCAGGTTTCTTGCCTGTAATATTTTTAGTGAATTTAATACTGGTGAAAGTTGCTAGATTGACAGCGCTACAGCCTAAACCTAAACCTGTCTGTTTATTATTCACGGTACAACTACAGAAGAGTAAGGAGCATCACAGTAGGTCTGATTCTCCCCTGCTTTGCACCTTGTGTGCTCACTTACACTTGTGCTACATGAATGTACGATGCTACCATATTTAGAACTCTCTTTTCACAATGTGGGGAATGTTTTGCAGCCACTGTACACTCACTTTGCACTGATATAAATGGCTTCACATGGTGTAAAGCAATGGAGAATGGGGTCCAGTATTCTTCAAATGCATCCGATGAAGTGAGCTGTAGCTCACGAAAGCTTATGCTCTAATAAATTTGTTAGTCTCTAAGGTGCCACAAGTACTCCTTTTCTTTTTGCGAATACAGACTAACACGGCTGCTACTCTGAAACCCACCAAATACTGGTGACTGCATATATTCATTCAGTGCTTTGCCTCTCTATTGAGGATCCTGACAATAGGGCTAATTCACATCAGTTGTGACATAATCACCTCCCTAATGGAGACTGGGCTGGCAACTCATCATATACTGTAGGCCATCAAACAGCTATCAGATGGTAACACTCTGAACATTACTGACTTCTGGTGCATTTGGACCAGTGACCTACAAGGGAAAGGTTCTATATCCAATTACTATTTGCCTGAGCCATTCTATATTCACCTATACACACACACATTGAATTATAATTTATCAAAGCTGCAATCAGATAGCTACAGGTTAAATTCATGAGGCATCAATCTAAATGCATGCCATAAAAGGGAATGTGAAACTACTGGCCCCAGTACCACAAATACATGATATTGGGCCAGCTCCTCAAGTGGTTTAAATTAGCATATGTCATTGACTTAAATGAAGCTGTGCCAATTTACACCGAGGATCTGGTCCTCTGTGTCTAATGCTCTAATTCTTTTTAAATATATTGCTCCAATACTGCTACTGTTTT
Organism: Dermochelys coriacea; assembly: GCF_009764565.3. NCBI lineage: Eukaryota > Metazoa > Chordata > Testudines > Dermochelyidae > Dermochelys > Dermochelys coriacea. Next base: position 134,558,565 of record NC_050068.2, on the reverse strand, counting down.
CTTTGCAGAGATGAACCACTGCAAGCAGATGCTCACCACCATTCTAATTGACCAGGAATCGCTTACATACAACGTAGACTGTAACACTCTTGAGTTTAGTCATATGCTACTTCCTGTGCTAGCTGATTAAGATCAGAAGCTAGGACGTGATTGTCTAAACTATTTTTCAGACTCAACTGGTTTCCTGTAGCTTTTCTACAATTCAGGAGGAAGAAAATGGAAGCCTAAAAATCTAACCCTACAAGCAAAGATAACTGACTTAATTTTCTAATGGATCACCCTAAATATAATGGAATTATCCTGAAGCATTTTTGCCAACAGATTTTCAGTGGATTACATCAACGTTTCACTGAATCCCAGTTCTTAGAATATGTAGACTTCCTTATTAAACACTTGATCATACAAGATATTGAATGCCTTCAATTTTCACTGACTTCAGTGGGAGTTCAAGGTCACACAGCATCTTACAGGATTGAGTCTTTATTCTGTTCATAAGTATTAAGCAAGAGGAATCAAGTTGTGCGCTCATGCTGGTGAGAATTCAGTCAAGAACAGTATTCATCCTGCAAGGTGGTGAGTGCTCCAGTACCTTTTGAGTACAGACTAGGTGCACTGAGCATCCTGCAGGATTAGGCCCCTTATCTATATGCCTTACTCAGGGAAAAGGCTCAATTAAATCAATGGAGTTAACCCCACGGTTAAGTTTGTTCCTGTTGCAGTTCACATGGCACCCATGGGTACAGTTGATCCTGAATCAGGACGAAGGTGCAGGACCAAGTCTTAGCCACTGAATAAGCTAAGATACTAGTGACCTTCACAGACCATCCCCACCAACACCCATATGAAGAAGTGTCATTTCAGGCTGCTGTATGCTTAGAAATCCTCATGCCCATTGCCTTTAAAATGGGTCCAGAATTTCACCCATGTCCTGTGACAGGGATGGGAGATGAACGTGTACGTAACAAAGCAGGTTCTGTGAAATGGTATGCTAGTGCCTGCTGGTTTACAAGATAATTTAAAAAATAAAAATTAGGGGATAAAACTATCCCCAAATTATTAATAATTTTTACAAACAAGATTCTAGGTCAGATCATTATACAGTGACTATAAGAAAGATGTTACCCAATGGAGCTCTGAACAGATCCAAACCATATTTAATTCTCCTGAACTTTGTTTGCAGAAAATATCTTTTATTAAACGATCATTAATAGTTTTACTTTTAGCACAACACAAAGAATGAGTGGTCAACAATAGGCAAAAGAGTCTGGCTACCCTTGTTGCTGTCTTAATGTATTTATTCTAAAATTTTAAGGTTCAGTCTATTATTGTACTGCCTACTAAACTGAATGCAGATTAATTACATATTTGCGTGAAGAAAGTGCAGTTCAAGGGTGAAGATACAGAATGGTTTCTACAAAAGGAAAGATTTTAAAAAAAATACAAATAGCTCAAATTTGAAAAATAAATATTAGAACTAAGCATATTTACAGGAAAGCAAACAAAGTTAGCTGTGATGCATATAAATACAGATGAAAAGAAATCTATTTTAAGTGTTGTAAGAGCATATATCAAGAGCCAAAAACTTTTTTTTTTTTAAAATAATCTCCAAAGGTCTCCTAGCATCCCACATGTTAACACAGGCACTTACGCTTCATCCTGTGACATCCTGTCCAAAAGATAGCACATCAATACCATCCAGGTTTTAAAACATTTTATTTGCATATTAAAAAAATTGTGCATTCCAATAATTAAAGTCATTTGAACAAAAAAAAATGGCACTCGATTAACTGCATTTTACAGCTCGCAGGACCTTGGTACAGCTTTGCATTTATTTGTGTGTTACTAGTTTACTGTAGTCCCACCCAAGTTCTTCTTTCATCAACATGCAAGCTCTTTCATGCCACCAGGACCAAACCCAGACAGGCAGATGGAAAGGCAGCGCCTTCAGTGTCAGTAGTTCTCTCTATTTTTTGATGTGAAAGGGGCAGTACAGTCATTTAAACTTTATGCAACCTCTGTGCATTTTACAAAGTTAAACAGCTAAAAGAAGTAAAATAAGAAGGCAATGCTTGTGGAATGTACAGTGCATAATTTGGAAGGGCAGATTTCATTACGATTCACCCGCTTGCTTCTCCTGTTCAATTGCTAAAAAAGAAAAAAGGAAAAAAATAAGAATTTTAAAAATAAAGATGAAGTACTTGACCTTTAAATATTAACTTTAAAGTTTTATGGTATAGAAATCTAATGTAGATTTATAAAATTGGTAAAAAATTATAAAATGTACTACATTAACTTTAGAGTGGTTAGGATATTTTATATCTATTCAGTAATCACACATATTTCACATAATTTATATACGTCTAAAAACTGTCTCTACCCTGGTCTTTATCTTTTCCTTGTCTTCTCCCTCCCTGTTAAATTATACATACTTACTTTCTTTTGAAGGCAGTGGATTTTTCTCTTGCGTTTCTGTTTTCTTCAATTTAGTCTTGTCAAATTTCTCAATTTCAGCCATATCTGGTTTGTCAGACATTTTTGCAGATTAATCTGTGCATGGAAAGGAAAGACAGTTAGACTCCTCCACCTTTTATTCAGAAATGCGTTGCTCCTTGATCATCAGCCAGCAACCCCGCCTCCCTAGTTTAGAGGTACGTAATAGCCTCTTCTTTTTTTGGTAATAAGATACATATTCCGTGAAATAAAATTCGTCGTGTTAAAATACAGTGGGATGAAATGATATGTACAGATCTAGCCAAGGCTGATTAAGGAGTTTAAAACAAAATCAATGCAGGAAATACGTTGTTTTATCGTGAGATTTTTTTTTTTAAAGTGGAAATTTAATCCATTATCAAAACAATTGCCTATTGTTGAGACTGTTTTCTTCTCATTAAAATCTCTTCTATGTTTCCACGAAGAGAACAATAGGGAGGATGGTGCCTGGAAGAGGCTATTATCTTTTTTTTAAAAAAAAAGATTTAATGCACACACACATTAAAAAAAATGTGAAATAATGCCAATGCCAAGCAACTAGACTATGCTAATCACAATCTCCATCTTGGGGTCTGTCTGCTCTCCTCCCTTAGCACATTTGGCTGAAGTCCTGCATTCTTTTCGCCTCACAAAGAGCTGCAGCTGCAGTCTGAGGAAGCTCAAACCACCGCCCTTCTGTTTGCTGCCTTTCTCCTTCTCGGCAAGGCAGCCACAGAAACAGCGCTGCCTGGATTTAAACAAAGATTTTCTTGTGCACACACACTGACAGACAGACAGACCCCCTCTTTCAGCAGCTGGAGGTTTAAACAATACAACCTCCCCTTGCTCTCCCCCTCCCCGTAGTGGGAGTTGGAGATTTTTGCACACATCAGCTTGGAGCAAATGCCCTTCTAGATAGCAGGGAAGGAAGAAGCAACGCGTAGATCAACAAAAGCTCCCGTGGTTGGGTCGCCGACACGAAAATAGTCAATTAGCGTCGACGAAGAGGCCAGCTGTTTTTTGGCCAAGCCGGAACAAAGGAAATGGGGAGGGCTTGCCCCATGCTTTCCTTGGGCTCGCATGGAGCAGCGTCGCGCAATCGGTCCCCCTGCAACGACGCCACTAGTCTTCAACACGGGCGTACCCTTAAAATCTCCTGGGTGCGTTTGAAAGCCACAGGAATAGCCCATCCTGAAATTTAGGAACAAAGCAAAGGGTGCCGGAGAAGGACTTGGGTTAACAATCCACACGCCTCAGCGCAGACATGGAGAAAGGCATGCTCATAAGAGGGGAGGAAGGGGGAAAGAAAACCATAGTGGAAATATAAACCGTAGCCTCACCACTGCTGCTCTGCCCAGGGGGGTAACTCTAGCCTGCGCCGCGGCTGCTCTGGACTGTAGTAGAGGCGCTCGCTCCGCACGAGCAGTTATATGCTCACTTCTATGCAAATGAGAATGATGTCACGTAGTCTGCATTAACCCTTTCACTACGCTGCCTGCTCCTTGCTTCCTTTTTACGGGTTTCCGTCTTACACCGTGCTACAAAAGCAAAAGCCAGCAACCAGCTCCCCTATGGAAAGCATTATTTTGGTAGACAGCTGTCCCTGGAAAGAAAGGTTTCAGAGGAGCAGCCGGGTTAGTCTGTATTCGCCAAAAGAAAAGGAGGACTTGTGGCACCTTAGAGACTAACACATTGATTAGAGCATAAGCTTTCGTGAGCTACAGCTCACTTCATCGGATGCATTCCGATGAAGTGAGCTGTAGCTCACGAAAGCTTATGCTCTAATCAATGTGTTAGTCTCTAAGGTGCCACAAGTGCTCCTTTTCTTCCTGCAAAGAAAGAATGCTAGGGAATCTGTGCGGGGCAGATTCGTGCTATCACAAGGAAAGGCCTGTTGTAGCAGCTAGGCCATTACACGCCCCCCCCCCCCCCACTGGAAAACGGGCATGGTAAATACGCAGCAAACCGATACAACGCAGGGAGATGCTACCTTTGTGGACCTAATGCAACGATGGAAGGGCGGGGCGGGGAGCGGGCTGAAATGAACATGTAGGTCGCTCCCTGCTTCCCCTTCGTGTGGAGGTGAAAGGATTTCCCCCTTGTATTTTTGCTTGCAGTTATTACTGCCTTCTCGGTGTCTTCTGGCCCTTGAACGCTGTCTGACATCAGGTGGGTTACTGTATTTAGTGCTAAAATCCCAACCACCGGGGCGGGGGGGGGAAATCCCATTATCAAATCACTCTAGTTAGAACAATACCTTTTAACCGGATAATAACTCTGGGCCATATCACGCCAACCGTTATTAAGCAGAAATCTCAGTTGAAATTAATGGGAAGTTTTGCCTAAAAAATCAATGGCAACAATAAGCTGACTCCAGAAAATAGCATAACAAAGTGCTTACTGTTCGTAATTGCAGCTTTTCTTTGTTCTTTTTTACTTCCTCTTAGTGTCTATGGAGGTGGGAGGGTCCAGTGATAGCTGTTTTTTTTACATTTTGCAGAGAAATTGCTGCCATGTTGGGGTGGCCATGTTGTGCTGCATTTCCAAAACCCTGGTATATTTTTGCACAAACTTTTTGTGGATCTCTTTTTGTTGAGCAATAGTTTCTTACTGCTCATGTTACTCAAATTTCCTCACTTACAAAACATCATCTCTATCAGACAGAAGACTCCAGGAACTGCCCCCCTGCCATCCTTGCGATTATGCTGCAAGTGAAAGAAAGAAATCATGTAGGCCGGCTTTCTTGCAGCTTCAGCAGACAATAGCTCTAAGGAGACCCTGACTTGCCCCTCTCCACCCCTAGCTCCATTCATTACAACTGGGTTATCACGAACCATGCATCTCCTTGTGTGCTTCAAGTTCTGATTCATTGTGGCTGGAGGGCAGACAGAGACATGGTACAAACAGGATTTCCACCATACTAGGCCTTAACTAAGCAAGGCCTGGGACCTCTCCATGCTGTATATTTCAAGCTTCCTTGCACACAGAGCATTGCAGGGAACACAAGCAGGACACCTAAAGGAGTAAAATGATCCATTTGTGAGAACACGAGGCTCTAGATGTTTGGGTAATTTTTGAATATGGGGGAGGCGAGGACGGCTGGAATATTGTTTCTGTGTATACAGGATTGAACAGTGGGCCAAACTATCCATGCAAAAATACACAGAAGCGAAAAAGTTCAGTTAAATCTCTGAATTTTAACTATCCTGATTCATTGTCTCCTGGAGAATGGGGGAAAGGGAGTTTTACAGGTCACTCCAAAGGGGCAAGGTTTGTGGAGTCCCAGATTGTGTGTGTGGAAATTAATTTAATCTTCGCTGATCCTGGGACATCTATATGGAGACCCATGCTGCCTGTTGTGTTGCTCCATGGTCCCATGCCCTGGCAACGTGTGTGTGTGTGTGTGTGTTGGAGGGCATTTGAAGCCACAACTCCTAAGCAGCATTAATTTACACTGGTAATTATGAATAAATCTATGCCAGTTCCTGAGGGGAGCATGCCACACAGAGTGGCTGCTAAATGGCTTTGCCTTCACCTATTACCAGGCAGTCTCCATAAAATCCACAGACTCTTAATTTCATTGGGAGAAATCCTGGCCCCATTGGAGTCCCAGCAAAAGTCTCATTGACTTCACTGGGCCAGGTTTTTACTCATATGGTTCACACAAGAGGCAATCCCATGTATGAAGGCAAAAAGGGTCAAGAAATTGACTGAAGGCCAAAGGAACTGTTTAGAAAAGAAATGGAAAAGAACATACAGTACTAAAGTCTCTAGAGAAATGTTTGGGACATAAATGTTTATTATAACTTTTCATAATAAAAGTGTTAAAAGGATCCTGGAATATTTTCTTTATTAAACACAAAGCAACTTTGCTAATATGTGAGCAAGATTTGTAGGATAACATTATGACTATTTCACTACTTCCAAATTTTGTGAATGTTGATTCTTGTAAATCTGAATAGTTAAAATATTTCAATTATTGGCCTATCTTTTTCTACAGTGTATGAAGTCCATTATGGCTCTACAATCTCAGATCTCTGGGCTTTCAAAAGGATTTTTGTAATGAATGTTGCGGAAGAGTTGAGTGCAAATTTTTCTTAAAAATTCCCTGAGCAGACTGCCTATTTCTTCACTTCTATGGCTCCAGCAAACACTTACGCGTGTGCTTATCTGTAAGTATGTGAGTGATCTCGTTGTACTCTCATTGACTTCAATGGGAATACTCATATGCTTAGAGCTAGGCATGTGTGTGAGTGTTTACAGGATTTGGGTCTGTATTTCTGAAAGCAGTTGGCCCAGTGGCAGGTACCTCATCTTTAGTTTCTTAGTTTGGGACAGATGCTCAGCTGGCATAAATCAGAGGAGCTCCATTGATTTCCCTGGTGATTTACACCCACGGAGTATCTAGCCCAAATTTAGATTCAGTTATGGTTCCGAATGCCAGAGCCATGCTAGGGCTCTAGTCTTTCAGCTTCAACTTGCCACCCTCCCTAGTCCCGTCTGCTCCCATGCACTCAGGCTGGGATATTTAGAATCTACTCCTATGTTAAATATAGAAAGCATGTTTATTGTAATACACTTATGACCTGATGCTGACATTTTTCTCCCATTGAAATGAATGTGCTTATTGAGTAATAGCAGGAAATAAACTGGAAGTAATTTCTGACTGTAAATATAGGACATATTTTATTAGTGATGGGAGTTATAGAATCTGCATACCTTAGTGCCATACTTTTAGTTATATTGTGACTGTGAGAAAGGTGCTTGATCATCCAGTACTAATCCATTGCACGATACCCTAGGCCTTGGGGATAGAAAACTTCAAAGTGAACTTGAAGGTACCAATGCAGAGCTCATAAATAAACCAAACAGCGCATAGTATGTATTGCATAACTTGCTTAGAAATGCTCATTTTGGATATTGATGATCTGTTACATTTTTCATTACTTCATTCGGTTTTGTCATCAATTTCTTCTCCTGTTTTGTTTTTTTTTAATTTAAATCAATATATCTTCAATGATGTAATGCCTCATTGGACATGCATTCTGGTAGCAGTTTGCATGTTAAAGGCACACACTTTTCAGCATGTTAGACAAGAGTCGGCCTCATGCTAATTTAGTGTTCTGTAACTCAGTGAAGGAACAAAAACACAGAGAGGTTGCAAATCCTGTCTGGTGTTTTTGCTAGTTGTAACAGGACAAATAGTGAATGGTAACAATAATTCAGAGCCCTTATGTATCATTTCATATGTCCAAACCATTGTACAGATATAACATCACACAAATATTAACACCCTCTTTAAGCATGCTGGGAAGCAGAGATGCTAAATGACTTGCCCAGGGCAAAGCAGCAAGAACCCAGTCTGAAATCCACTGAAATCAATGAAAATATCTCCACTTGGGAGTATGTCATTGACTTCAATGGGTGCTGGATCAGGTCCCAGTCAGTGGCAATAGGAGATGTGATTAAAATTCAAGACTTCCAACCTGGTACAAATTCCTCCAGACTTTCTCTGAGTTAATTAAAGCACACATACATGGAAGTAATTATAGTAAAAATGAGGGATGAGAAATATCTATGTGACACAGTGGCAGAGATTAATTCCCATATCATTTAGTCCGTTATAATGGAAAGAGTGCTTACTGGCACAATAAATAAATGAATGAATAAAAAAGAAATCTGCATATAAATTTCTCCATCATCTGGCAAGTAAACTTAGAGAAAAGCAACCAAGTGATTTGTTGTCCAGGATTTGAACTTCACATGAGAAATCTTACTATCAGATGACTTTCATTGTCTGTCAGAACTTTCCTTCTCTGCAGTTTGCAAAAAAGGTTACATAGAACCAGGAGTTGGCTATGAGAATTGGAAATGTAAATGCGAAGATGCTCACATGTTGCAGTTTTTTAAGGCTCTGTTAGACTAACAATGCTCCTCGTTGTAGGCTGAGTATTTGCTGATACCATTATTTTGCTATTATGATATAATTGAATAAAGCTCTTAAATACAACACCCAATACATTCTTTTTGCATTATATTCCACTCTACTCGGTACTAATTCCAGCAGGGTATTGAGACACTCAAAAATGTGTCCAAATCGGTTTGTTGGTTTTTTTTTAGGTGGATATAAAAATATTCATTTAACAGGCTCTTTAAAGGGGCATACAATTTTTTCACAGGTTTAATTCCAAAAGGGCAGTTACAAAATGCCTCCTCCCAGTGCTAATTGGCTTTATAAATAATGAACTCTCCTTTTTGTTGGGCCAGATGATGGGAAGTGTGCAATAGGCCCTGACATTAATAAGGTAAAACTCATGGGGTAGCAACAGAGGGCTTAGGAAACTGAGGTTCATCTCTTGGAGTTCAGGGGCTTCCACAGGTTCTCATGAACGTAGGAAATTGCTGAGGCTCCCTTCTGTGTCTGTGTCTGGATTTGCTTCCTTCCCTTTTGCCTGCATAGATGAGCCCATATTTTAATATGCACAAATAACAATACAAACAAGTTGTTTAGAAAATAAGCAACAAAATTTTGACATGCTGATTAGAACCTTCTCTCCATACAGTCTAAAACAAAGGGCAGAGGATAAGGAGGAACTGAACTCTAGTTTTCAACTTCTGATGGAAGTTAGTTGTTTTCTTCTCACATTCTGCTGTCTGTTACGCACACAGCAGAGGGAAGGAAAGGTGGGTGCTACATTTTGGCGGCAGTATTTTATTGCCTGAAGTGTTTGTAAATACTGAGTTTAAAATTTATCTAAAAACGGTGTATTTTTGTTATGCAAAGTATCTGAAAGAACAGTAAACAAAACTCAAAAAAAAAACCCCAGGAAATCTCCTGTCAAGTTATTCTTCTCTTTCAATTTATATGTGTGAATATAATGCTTTCGAAAGCATTGGTATAGTGCATGAAGGTATTGTGCAGTCTTTACCATACAGCTCTGCTAATGAACCTCAGTCCTAACTAATAACACCCTTGCAATTCCAGTGCCAGGCCTCTCCTCTGTAGTAGCTGCTAATCATATCCTGTGTACGTGTCAACATAGAATACAATTAGAAATCTCAGGCAAATGAAATGTGACTCCATAAAACATATAGAGCAAGGGTGGGGAAGAGAGGGAGATTGGACCTGTGACCATTGAATATGGCTCCCTATCTATGTAAAGATAAAGCTGGCTTTGCCTCCAAAATACCATGGCCTCTTTGCTGAACATATAAAGAAATCAATATAAAATATGTAAAATATGTAAATGATAGGAAAGCAATGCTTATCACAACTCCCTTGGAAAGGGGATGGCCAAAATTAACACAAGGGAAGAAACAATAACCGGGGGCTCAAGATTGATTTCAATGGGAGTTAGAAAAGGAGTACTTGTGGCACCTTAGAGACTAACAAATTTATTAGAGCATAAGCTTTCGTGAGCTACAGTGAGCTGTAGCTCACGAAAGCTTATGCTCTAATAAATTTGTTAGTCTCTAAAGTGCCACGAGTACTCCTTTTCTTTTTGCGAATACAGACTAACACGGCTGCTACTCTGAAACCTGTCATAATGGGAGTTAGGTGTCTAAATACCTTTGAGGATAGGGGCCTACATACATAAGTGGTCCTAACTAGTACAATGAGATTTTTATATTTTTAAAGTAGCACCACCTCATATGCTATAGGCACCCCAAGCCTCATACATTTGCTATCTAGCTCTACTCACCCGGTGGTATAGTCCTGATTCTTCAGATATTACTAAGATTCTTCCTTTTGTAGCAAGTTGCAAACATAATAACCAAATGTACAGGGTCAGTTATATGGATAGAGTCCAAGGGGCTCTAGGGTGCCTCAGGAAAATGCCACAAGCAGCATAGGTTTTTTTTAAGGGACTTCTTGAGGAAGGGTGGAGGCAGGGAGGAGAGTCTGAATGCTTTGTCACCACAGTCAGGAGTCAGAAAAGTGTATCGTTCGGGATAGGATCAGTACAGTTCTTTCTTGGAACTGGCAAGTGTTGGGTTCCCATGTTTATCTTTCAAGGGAGAGGGCTTTTTCATAATGTTACAGCAAGAGTGCAGTCATAGATGCCTGTTGGGAAGGGGAACTGTTGAGCAAAGTCACAAGTTTGTTTCTTTGGGGGAGGGACTTGGAGGCGGGTTGTTTTCTTTGAGGTACAAGATTGGCCTGGCCTGGGGCTGGCCCTGAAATTGTACGTATTGTGTTTTCAAGCAGCACTAAAGATTATTTGTCACTGGGGGGAGAAGGGGAGAATGACATTGTTCTGCAGAAAGCACAATTTTTTTAATAGAGCGATCGTTTCAACTTATTCATGCAGCACAATAAGGGCCAATGCCGGAGGTTTGTGATTGTGAATGCTTTGTGACTTTTATTTTTAAAACTTCCCGTTTAGAGAAGTAAACCTACACACGAAAATACCAGGAAGGGAACTTGTTGTTCAGGACAAAAAGTTGGTGGGAGCTGGGGGGTAGAGGGAGGGAGAGGGCTTTTGTTTTATTTCTCCCTCAGCACTTTTGTGGGGGCATCCTTCCCTGGGCACATATTCTCAGGGTTACATGCACTGAAGGGAGAATATCTCTATTTTCAGGCATTAACTCAATCTGGTATGTCTGCTTTTTTGTGGTATTACCTCCTGCCTTCTCTGTTATTCATATTGTTGGTAGATACAGATTCATTTATATCTGAATGAAGCAAAAGGAGGCAACAGATAGCTCATTTCCTTGTGATTATCTCGTGTCTTGTGTCTCTGGTCACCCTGGTGTTCTGAAGCACAGGGTGCTGAGGGCTGAGTGACTTCAAACATCTCAGGAATGCAATAAGCTCTCCGAATGTTTTCTAGGATGTGTTGGGGTTCTCAGGAAATTATCATATACAAACTCGAAAAATCATTAACATACAGAGGGCAATTGTCAGCAATGTGTCATCACAGCCAGCCACTTAAAAAGCTCCATTTTTGTTTATGGGTCCAATACCCTTTGTAACTGAACTTACTATAAAACATAGTAGCAGAGAGAAGAATATGCAGGCTCCGATCTTCTAAGTCAAGGGGAATTTTGCTGGTGATATCAATAAGAACAGGGTGGAGCCCATACCTTTTATTTGTTTTATTTATGTAATGTGCCTTAACATACGGAATGTATGTGAAACACACTTTCTGAATGGATCATTTCTTGACTTGGATTTACACCATCTAAATCTTTGGCTGATTAGTCTCATGCAATAATTCTGGTAAAATCAGAATTCTGGGTTGAGAAACAGGAGTAAAAAGCTAGATTGAATTATAAGTGAAAGTTCAGTGTTTCTTTGCCCTTGAATCTGGATACTTAAAGCCCATGGTATAGTTCAAAGTTCTGTGCACTAGCAGCAAACTGCTGCCACCAATAGGCTGGGATTTGCATTGGCACAAACGTTAACACTGTTAAAACATCCAAAATACTTGTACAGTAATAGTGACCATAACTTTAAAAATGTGTCTAAAGTTAGACACTTAAATCCATGTTTAGGAATCTAAGTAAGTCTTATTCAGGTGCCTAAATATGGATCTGGAAAACTAACTTTAGACATCAATGTTTGAAAATGTTGGCCAGTGATTACTAATTTGAATAGTTATCTGTTGTTATTGTGTGGCATTTATTGACACATACTATAGTAGTTAAATGGATAGTTTCAATGGACACCACAAATCCTTTTGGAGTCATTCTCTTCTGAGCATAACAGGCTCTATTCACCTCTTGTTTACACTGGTGTTAGTCCACTAGGCTTGATTCTCAATTACTCTGTAACCTGTAGTTATTTACACCAGTGCAAAGTCAGTATAAAATGTTACCATCCTGATCTGTAAGTATATAACACATACTTCACTGTCTCAGTGCACTAATATCAATGAGTACACACAGTGCAGGGCAATGAAGAACCATGCCCATTTGGAGTTATTCTTGAAAAATAGGACTGAGTGAAAGGAAAATTAGCCCCGATGTTTCTGACTAGTGTTGATGAAAACAAATCCATGTTCTTGGCCAGCCTACGACAGTGTTTCACACACTTGGCTAATATTGAATGTTTATTTAAGGGCTACTGTCAACCTACTTTTGTCAAGTTCACCAAAATCCAGTCATCAAGATACTTTTGGAAAATAAATCTGCCTTTGAATCTGACTGGCTATCCCTTGCTTTTCAGAATTGTTGGAATAGGGCAGGGTTGGTTTCTCTCATCCTGGAGCTCATTAGTTGTGGACAGCTACTCTAAAAACAATTAATCGCTATTTGTTTTGTTTAATTTTTATGCAGAAGCTGTTGAGTGGTTTATCTCCGTAAGGGGAAAAACAAATTTTTGATCAAATGTATGCGGCTTCCTAGTCCTTTTTAATTATGACAAGATTTATTAGAGCTATTTCTCCTGTCAAAAAAGTACCAGTTTGAACAGAGTCATATGCTGCTAAAATGGGCCCAAACACCAATTCAGTATTTAAACTGGCTTCACATATGTAAATATTATCGCTTAAAAGTGGCAAAACTAGGGGCTTGTCTATGTGATGTGGCAATGCACACCAGAGGGGTGTAAACTGTAGTGCATTCTTAATATGTTGCACTGTAACTTCCCTGTGTAGATCCTTCTGATGCACTTGAAAAGGTACCTAGTGCGCATTGATGTAGTCCCGTTTGAAACAGTCCTACGTTAACGTGCACTAGGAACCATTTAGAATGTGTCCGAAGGGTCTGCAAAGGACAGTTAGAGGGCAATACTTTAAAGCACTCTACAATTTAGCCCCCTCTCATACGTATTGCCGCACTGTGTAATGAAGCCCTGAATTTTGTCCCAAGTTTATCCAGGCTACAAGGGACTAGGACACTGTGGAAGCAGCATGTACTTCCCCTTGGGGGTGGGGGGTGGGGGAAATGCCTTGACAGCCTCCCCCTGGCTGATGTGTGGAGTAGCATTAATGAGCATTAATACAGCACTCCTGTGGCAGGAGGATTGCCACCTTTTGGGGACTGTGTAAGTGGTAGAGGTAAATAAGGGACTCTAAAATGCTCTTCCTTTCATCCCCAAAAATGGGACAACTAAAAATATCGTATAGCTCTTTCCAGAATCCAGCTGATCAAGTGAGGTTTTAATAAATCCAGGAACTTAATTGTATTACCAGCAAGATTCGAACGTTCTGTCCATTTCTGTGAATATTAGTAATCCCATGGAAAACTGCATATGAGGCAGAAAATTGCCTTAGTGTTCTGATCAAAAGCCTTCCTTCAGTCCACTGAAATTGGCTATCCATACAACTCTGCCCTTTACTCCAGAGGCAGTTAAATTTTGGTGTGCTGAGTGTATATAGTTTGAGAACTTTTGGATACTAGAGATTCTTTGCTATGTGTATCCAGCTAAGAAGTAGAAAGTAGATCTGAACTCAAAACTGCACATGAAAAAGCTCCCACATTACACAGCTTAATACTTTAGGATTTACATAATCACTGCTCATGAACTTCATATCAATCACATGGATAAATTATTCTACAACAGTTCTTCTGGAATATCTCCCCATGAAGATACTCTTATTCTGGAATAAAGAGTGACTATTTCTGAGTTATCTTATGAATCGAGCTAAGTCAGGGAAAGGCACTCTTATTCTGGAATAAGAACATCCTCCCAGGAAGGTATCTAGATAGTTATTGCAGTATAGTTTATTCCACAATAGTAGTTTGGTCAATTTCGAAGAATGGACAAGTTCTTAGCACTTGGGAACAGTTAGGTTGCTGATGAACTGAGACCACAGCCTGTCATGCTGACCAATAGTGTTTCATTGTTTCCTTGTACTCTCCCATCTGTCTATCTGTGTCCATCTGTCAGAAATTAATTTGTCAAAAGAGGAGGCATTGGAACAAACTGATAATTTAAATTACAATAAGTCACTCTGTCTTACTCACTCACAAAAGCTTAGAAGGAACTGAGCTGCTAACAAAAACATACAATCTCCTAGTGGACACTCTGAGACCCAATGGCTAGTGACCCATTTCTTCTGGTGACTCCAAATGCGACCCACAGTGCAGGCATCTGTTGCTTCCTGCAGTGTGTGTGCTTGCCTCAAGACACCACTCTAAAAACCTTGTGGTCTTCTCCAACCTCTGGAAACCCCATCCTGACCCTGGTCAGTAGTTGCCTCGGATTTGTCATGGAACTACTGGAATCCAACAGATTTATGACAATTTTGACTGTGGTAGACCACTTCACCAAGATGACCTACTTTTATTCCCGGCACCAGTCTACCCTCTGCTGAGGAAGTCACCCAGCTATGGATACACCACATAGTCCAACTCAGTAGCCACCCAGATCACGTTACCTCTGATAGAGGGCTACAATTCAGTTCCCAGTTCTGGCATGACCACCCAATTTCATCCGAAACTACCCACAATCTCCTGTAACCCAGCCACCTCAGACTGGTACAATGGATCCATTAAATCCAGGAGGTAGTGAGGGAACACCTGGAAAAGGAGAAAACAAACTACAAATAGTAAGGAGCAGGGCCCCACCTACTCAACAGAGCACCTTTGCATGGACAGACACTCTCGTAAACTAGATTGCCAATTCTTCAACCCTCATTGAATATGGCAACAAATTAATCCCATTATCTTTGAGCTCCACCTATCCTATCACCTTCAAATCCACCCAGTATTCCCTGTATCACTCCCAAAATGATACTCAGAGAGCTCATTTTCCCACAGGATCCAACCAGCCACCCCACCCCCACCAGTGCACATACAAGGCCAAAAGGAATATATCATTCACAAAGTCTTAGCCTCCAAACTTAAACAAGGGAGACTCTGGTATCTAATTGACTGGAAGGGCTACAGCTCTGAGGAGCACACCTGGGAGTCAGCATAAAATTTTCATGCCTTGGCCCTCATATAAGCCTTTCATGAGAGTCACCCTGGACTGATGTCACTCAGAGGGCTCCTCTAAGGGACAGGTGGTGTCATGTGCCACTGATCTCAAACCCAAGTCCATCAAGTCCCTGGGGGTCAGTGTGCTTCAATCCTCCACCTGATGGCTTTCTAGCATCAGTTTGGACCAGGTGTCCTTGAAGCCCAGCTCAGACAGATAGCTCCACCCCTGAATTCCAATTGCTGGAAAACTGGAGTTCCTGATTGGCCTGCTCCCCCTACTTAAGCTAAAAGGAAGAACTGAAAGTTGTCCACGCAGCTGGGCTCCACCCTGCTTTGGACTACTCACTCAGTGCTGCCCATGCCTGATCCTGGTCTCCTTTTTTCTTGACTTAGCCTGGTATCTGACTCATGGTTACTGATCTCTGGCTTGTCTCCTGATCCTGATCTCCTGACTTGGCCTGATTCCTGGTATCTGACTTGTGGTTAATATCCCTGTTACATACTAATAGTCGGTATCCACTAACTCCAGTGACCATTGGATGCCCAGGTCTTTTTGCTGAGTGGTTGCAAGTAATTGAGAACCCAGTAATGTATATGAGTAGTTTGAATTATTCCTCCCATCTTGAATTTATCAATACTGAATTTCATCTGCCATAGTGATGCTTTTAACATTAATCACTGTGATGGAGGGAGAGGGGAGAGAATAGAGAGGGAAGAAATATCATAAAATATATATTGGGCAAGTGAATAGTTGTGGAGTGTTTTGTTGAGGTAAAGCTGTAGGTAGCTGTGCATAAACTGTACTAATGAATTATACTGCGCAGATCTCTGATTTTTTGAGGTCGTTAAGATGTCAGTGAAAGCTGACATGAAAAGTCACTATGCACAGAAAGCCATTTGTGTTTATTAATATAATCCAGGTAGTTGCCCTTTAACATTTTAATAAAACATGTTAGATCTGTGCCTTGCTTCTATAGTAATTGTCCTTGAATTAAAAACTTTAATAGCATCCATTACTTTTTATGTGGGCAAGCAAAAAGTATGACACTTGATAGAATCTAAAATAGTGTTCCATTAGTCTTAGTCTTTGTCCTGTAGTACTGTGCTAAAGTGGGCCTGGGGCATTGACCAACTCACTCCTATCTCATATTAGTCAGAGAGGTGAAGGAGACTGAAATGATATGGTTATATAGATTGGTGCCTCAAAGATAGCTCTTGGCTCTTGCCATCGAAATTGTATTTGAGAAAGAAAGATACTGTGTGTTTTCAATTAATGAATAACAGCAAGGAATGAAAGGTGAAGGAGCTTTTGGTAATGAAGAAGGAATGAGGTTTCAAGTGAGACAGATCAGCCTGCTCTAGAGAATGGATCACTTCTTTTGGCAAAAGCATTTTTTTGGTGTAGACCCCAGAGATGCTGTAAAATGTCTTTTGTGTAAATGTGAATTTGCATCCGATGAAGCGAGCTGTAGCTCACGAAAGCTTATGCTCTAATAAATTTGTTAGTCTCTAAGGTGCCACAAGTACTCCTTTTCTTTTTGTGAATTTAGGGTAACTTTCCCACAAGCATATTCATGAGTTTAAATAAATCTGTCTCCTGTCACTTGGTACATTGCACCATTGTTGTTTGCATTGGTGTTGTAGTCATGTTGGTCCCAGGCTATGAGAGACAAAAGTGGGTGAAGTAATATCTTTGTTAACAAGATGGTCCAATAAAAGATATTACCTCACCCACCTTGTCTCTCACATTCCATCATTGTCATTCCTGCCTAATCTCAGTATTCCTGAGAGAGTTTACAAATAAATTAGCAGTCTGACATGCTTAGTCCTCTGAGGCTGGGAGTCAGGAGGGACTAGTTTTCTTAGAAATATGAAAGACTCTCCTTTTTCTCAGATCAAAGCACTAATGCATCAACCATAAAGCATGATGAAAACCATATAGTTAGGAAGTGAGAACAGGGCTGTTTTCATCCTGCAACTCACTGTTTCACCTAAGGGTGAAACAATTTCTGTTTTTGTTTTTAAAAAACACTTATCAGTGATTCAGAGTAGCAGCCGTGTTAGTCTGTATTCGCAAAAAGAAAAGAAGTACTTGTGGCACCTTAGAGACTAACAAATTTATTAGAGCATAAGCTTTCGTGAGCTACAGCTCACTTCATCGGATGCATTTGGTGGAAAAAACAGAGGAGAGATTTATATACACACACACAGAGAACATGAAACAATGGGTTTATCATACACACTGTAAGGAGAGTGATCACTTAAGATAAGCCATCACCAGCAGCGGGGGGGGGGGGGGGGGGGAAAGGAGGAAAACCTTTCATGGTGACAAGCAGGTAGGCAAATTCCACCAGTTAACAAGAATAACAGAGGAACAGTGGGGGGTGGGGTGGGAGGGAGAAAAACCATGGGGAAATAGTTTTACTTTGTGTAATGACTCATCCATTCCCAGTCTCTATTCAAGCCTAAGTTAATTGTATCCAGTTTGCAAATTAATTCCAATTCAGCAGTCTCTCGTTGGAGTCTGTTTTTGAAGCTTTTTTGTTGAAGTATAGCCACTCTTAGGTCTGTGATCGAGTGACCAGAGAGATTGAAGTGTTCTCCAACTGGTTTTTGAATGTTATAATTCTTGACGTCTGATTTGTGTCCATTCATTCTTTTACGTAGAGACTGTCCAGTTTGGCCAATGTACATGGCAGAGGGGCATTGCTGGCACATGATGGCATATATCACATTGGTAGATGCGCAGGTGAACGAGCCTCTGATAGTGTGGCTGATGTGATTAGGCCCTATGATGGTATCCCCTGAATAGATATGTGGACAGAGTTGGCAACGGGCTTTGTTGCAAGGATAGGTTCCTGGGTTAGTGGTTCTGTTGTGTGGTGTGTGGTTGCTGGTGAGTATTTGCTTCAGATTGGGGGGCTGTCTGTAAGCAAGGACTGGTCTGTCTCCCAAGATCTGAGAGAGCGATGGCTCGTCCTTCAGGATAGGTTGTAGATCCTTGATGATGCATTGGAGAGGTTTTAGTTGGGGGCTGAAGGTGATGGCTAGTGGCGTTCTGTTGTTTTCTTTGTTGGGCCTGTCCTGTAGTAGGTGACTTCTAGGTACTCTTCTGGCTCTGTCAATCTGTATTTATAATAATTTATAACATTCAAAAACCAGTTGGAGAACACTTCAATCTCTCTGGTCACTCGATCACAGACCTAAGAGTGGCTATACTTCAACAATAAAGCTTCAAAAACAGACTCCAACGAGAGACTGCTGAATTGGAATTAATTTGCAAACTGGATACAATTAACTTAGGCTTGAATAGAGACTGGGAATGGATGAGTCATTACACAAAGTAAAACTATTTCCCCATGGTATTTCTCCCTCCCACCCCACCCCCCACTGTTCCTCTGATATTCTTGTTAACTGCTGGAATTAGCCTACCTGCTTGTCACCATGAAAGGTTTTCCTCCTTCCCCCCCCTGCTGTTGGTGATGGCTTATCTTAAGTGATCACTCTCCTTACAGTGTGTATGATAAACCCATTGTTTCATGTTCTCTGTGTGTGTGTATATAAATCTCTCCTCTGTTTTTTCCACCAAATGCATCCGATGAAGTGAGCTGTAGCTCACGAAAGCTTATGCTCTAATAAATTTGTTAGTCTCTAAGGTGCCACAAGTACTTCTTTTCTTTTTACTTATCAGTGAAGTACTCATATCTTCATCTAAAGATGTGGGATATAATTTTCAAAGGCACATAAATGATTTGAATCCCGAGTCCCATTTTTAGCACTTAGGAGCCAAGTTCCATTGAGTTTAATTGAAACTCCTGATTGCCTAAATCACTTTAGAAATGGCATTTAAGCTGCTAAGGCACTTAGATGCTTTTAAAAATCTGCCTGTGATCATTTGGCTGACTGATGAGGATTCCAGCTAGAAACAGCAATCAGTAGGCAGTGCCTACTCCTGCATTCCGTATGTAGAGAAAACAACCGCTGGATTAACTAGGAGTTCTGTGCAGGAGCAGGCTCTTTCCGTATCAGCGATGAGTAGCACAAATATGAAAGCTATAGCGAGAGCCTTTTGTTAAAATCAGTGCAGTTCCACCGGATAAAGTGAAGGCAAGTTTCCATGAGCTTGAGCTGTGTTATGTGAGGGCTCGCTGTGAATTAGGCCTTGCTCCAAAACACATTGAAATCAATAGGAAGACTTCCATCAACTTCAGTGGGCTAGATCAGGACGTATGAAGATGACAGAGGATGTTTAGGATGGGACGGTGATTACACAGATCCATTGAGTTATTCTTCCACTAGTGGGAGGGAAAGTAGAAGCTGCAGAGGGGTCTGCATTAGCAGCTGTGGAAGAGCTCTTCTTTTTCTTCATGGGATCATGGGGAGGGTTACCAATGAAGCTCCTCGGTGCACAGACCTGCTATATTTAAAGGTTTTTAAACTTTTCTACTGCATATTATCCAGACTTCCTGGCTAACCCTAAACTCTTTCAACCATAATACATGGGGACATACTTCACATACATTTTCTCAGGCTTTTATCAACTAGCTACCTTCTTAGTAAAGCCTGATACAATAGAATTTGGCATATAGTGATAATGAAGAAATTTAAAACATCAACTAAAACTCAATAATGGAGACCAACCTCTCCACCCCCTGAGACATTACTCCAACTCAGCACAGCATAAACACTAGAGAGACAAAGGCAGATTCTTGAGTTTGATGTAACTGGATTGAGTTCTTAGATACAAGCAGCTCTCTGATCAAGTCAAGAATTAGGGGATTGATTTTTCCACTGGTGAGTGACAGCCATTTTGTCTTGTCACCATGAAGCCCCCCTGGTTTAGATGGGAGGCTTCCCTCTGTTGAAACCCTGAAACAGTTTCTCCAGAGGTGTTTGTATCCACTTCAAGCTTCCCTTCCTGCTGAAAGACTCCTGCTTACAGCTTCTACCTATTGCTCTACTCACCTATTCGGGCTTCCTAACTCTGCAGCAACCCTCCCCCCTCCCCAGTGGTACTTACAGAGGTCTCTGCTATCGTGAAATAATCAAGGAAGAGTGAATACTTGTCCATCCTAGCTACTGTTGTTGAGAAGATCTGGCTTTAAAGGATCCAGTTAGCACAATACAAAAATTAGAATATGCATCAGACCATGATCAGAAATATACACAGTCTCTATAGGAATTCGCTCTTGGATACCAATGTGACAGGAGCCTTATAAATAAGACAGATGAATCAACAGATACTTATTTAACCTTTTTCTCACCTAATCCACATTTTAATGCTTACTCACAACATCTTCAAATAACATGCATATTTATTTGTATGTTGGCAGGGATTTTGCTGACACAAAGAATGAATACGAAACAATTCACTGCTCCATTTTGAAAGGGTTATCCATCTGGTCTTATAGAATAAGAAAGCAAAGGCATTTGTGTACATTATGTATTTCTCTAGACATCTATAAGTGTAAGCAGAGTCAGGATGCGCTCCACCCTGACATCTGGTGGTGAGTTGTGGCAAGTTGTGGAAAAGAACTTCAGGGGCTGATCTCATTTGCATAGGCACACCCACCCCACCTAGCATAAGCCCATAGCTGCCCAAATGGTCACTTTAGCTGCTGTTGGATCCCCAGTTTCTCTGTTATTGGGGCAGGAAGAATAAATTGTTATTATCCTGATTATGTGACTCAAGGACAGTGGAACTGTACTTGGCCTTTTGTTATGATGGAGGGACTCACCATCAACTAAGTAGCACTAGCTAGGCAAGGGACATGGGTTCCAACTCTCAGTGAATGAAGAGAGAGGTTTGTGGTTTCCATATGCTAATTGTACTTTCTTCTTTTTCCTCCACTGTGGAATGTCACAGCTAATTTTGATTCCATTAGGAGTCTAGTTACAGGCTGCTGAGCTGCATTCACTTTGGGCCAATGATATGCCAGCACTGAGGCTCCTCTACTACAAGCTGAAATTACTAGGAGCTGAAATCACTGAGTGTTGTGTTAAGTAGTAGGAGGGGCCTGAAGATATGTTGTGGAGCAGTTTGCTGGAGTGGTTCATGGGACAGCTGGCAGAGTGGAGCAGCTGGTGGAGCGGAGTAGTTTCTGGGACAGCTGGAGCAGCTCATGGTGTGGGGGGCTGGCAGAGCAGAGAAGAGTAGAGCGATTTGTGGGATGGCTGGTAGAGTGGTGCGGAGCCCCGTGGAGAGGTGGGGCAATCAGCTTCGGACCACATAAGGTGCCCCTTAACCCTCCCATTTCCACCCAGGTTGGGAGGTAAAACTCTGCAGATAAACTTTCGAACTCTGGGGCTGCACTGACCAGGGACAGAGACTTTTGGTTGTTGGACTTTTGGAACTTTGGATGATTTTTGGGTTGCTGGACTCAAGAACCAAAGGGAAAGGACGCAGCCCAATTTGCGTGGGATGGGTTTTGCTCATGGGTTGTTTGTTGGTGGTGTTTCCCCAACATAATGCCACATTGTTTCTTTCTGTTATTAAAAGGCTTTTGCTACACTCAGACTCTGTGCTTGGGAGAGGGGAAGTACTGCCTCTTAGAGGCACCCAGAGGGGGGTGGTATATATTTGTCCCAGGTCACTGGGTGGGGGCTCGAGCTGCTTTTGCATTGTGTTATTGGAATGGAACCCCTAGATACTGAACCCAGCCCTTGTTGCTGTGAATTCTGATGGGCAGAAGGGTTACATAAGCATAAATAAATGCAAAAGAATCAGCACAGAGTCATAGATCCTGACTGTTAGAACTTAAAAAAAAAAAGGAGGACTCATGGCACCTTAGAGGGACCTAAGGTGAGGTGAGCTACTGCTAGCTCACCTTAAGTGATCACTCTCTTGTTACAGTGTATATGGTAACACCCATTGTTTAATGTTCTCTGTGTATATAAATCTCCCCACTGTATTTTCCACTGAATGCATCCGATGAAGTGAGCTGTAGCTCTCGAAAGCTTATGCTCAAATAAATTTGTTAGTCTCTAAGGTGCCACGAGTCCTCCTTTTCTTTTTGCGAATACAGACTGACACAGCTGCTACTCTGAGAACTTGAAAAGGATCTAAATTCTAATTGACACTGCTGCCTATTTAAAAATAAGTACATCCATGCTGCAGTGCTCTCTAGGAATTTCCTGCTATAAAAATCCATTTCATTCTGTACCAATGCAATGTATTTCCTACTGCACAAATTGATTTTTCAGAGCAGAAAACAGAGGAGTGCATATTTTTGCCCCCTCTTGTGCATACACATGAATACACAATTTTAGTCAAACCATGTTGGACTTATGGAACTTATGCAAAGTTTCAGATGTCTTGTAAAAATGTTGCATCTTTAGAGCTTTTTAAAACATATTTTTGTGGGTTTTTAAAATGTACTGTGGAATCTACAGAAAGGTATCTTTTCTGAAATTGGTTACTTTACCTCTTATGGCTCCATGGGGAAAATGAAAGTCCTGAATTTATTTTGGATATCACGGCATATATCAGATCATTAAGATACAAAAGTTGCAACATCATGCTGAATCACAGTGCTGGGATGTGACATTAATAATTATGTTAATTTTTGTTTCATTTATGTAGGACAAAAACAAATAGCTGGCAACCATATCTTTTCCTGTAGGTACTGCTGCTGGTCCCTTTCTTCTTTCTTCTCCAGTCCTTCTCACACACTTCCATCAGTCCCATTCTCTTTTGATTGCATTGCTTAGCTGCAAGATTCTTTTTCTCTCTTCACTGCCTATGCTTGTTACAGTGTGTATGGTAACACCCATTGTTTCATGTTTAATACTACTCTGTGTTTGTAATAGGACGCCGTTTTCAGTTGGTCCTTAGCCACTGCCATAATTAACATGATTAACAATAATACCACACTGGAGTTGATGATACAAAGGTGCTTAAACACCATGTTGAAGCACACCTTGGAAATACCATATACAAATATTTTTCTTTCTTCTTGTTTTTTAGTGTGACCTTTGTTCACTTCCCGTGCCTATGCTACCTCTTCATAACACTGCCCCCAAGCTTGACCTGTATTTATCTACCACTTCCATCTGCCCTTCTTATCATAAGTCCTAACACCTTTTGTCTTGCTGGGGCTCAACCCTTCATTCTGACTGAGGGGTGATTCAGCTGCTGTTCAACAGCCGGCTGCCTCTGCCAGTTTTGAGATCAGCTTCTGTGTAGAGCACAGAAGGGGTCCAATCAGAAATGTCAAACCTACTGAGCCAAATCATCCCAGGTCACTTATATCAATGGTGATATACCTGGGATAAATGGAGCCCACAAGTACATTTTGGTTGGAAGGTTTCCAGAAGTAATATTGTCCACATTGTGCCTATACAATACAGATCTAGTACAGGCAGGATTTTTCCCAATTTATATAACGACCAGTTAATTTGGCACTGAATTAATGTTATTAATTTATACCATTTGGTGTTTGAACTTACTCACTGAATTCCATTTTTATAATATATAGTACAAAAGATATTGGCAATAATCACCTGAAGGAACACTGTAAGATTAGTAAAGCAAAAATTTGACCTACATTTTTTGTATTTTTCTGTTTGCAGAGTACATACCATTATTTATATGTGACATTTTTCCAAAACAAATGTTTCAATGCTTTTTTCTATTAAAAAATAATCAATGCTGTCAACACAGCACTTGTGAGAAACCCTAAAGCCTACAGTGATAAACTACTAGCATTCCAAATACAATAGAGAAAAGAATATCCTGCCAGGAAACAGATTTCTGTTTTAAAATTTCAAGGGGTTATTAAAAATCTAGAGATTGGAAAAAAAAAGAATTTAAAAATTAGGAAAATTGTCTTGATAGTATTTGAAACACTAAGTATAGCTATCGTCCAGGAAAGCACATAAGCACGTGCTCAATTTTAAGCATGTGAGTAGTCCTATTGCCATGTGTGAGGCAATTTGTGTGATTAAAGTTGAGCATGTGCTTAAAATACATTGCTGGATCAGGGCCTAGGTTAAACTGCCAGAAAGAATAATGCTACATGCAGATATTAATAAAGTAATGCATTTATGTGCTTTAGACATGAATTCCACTGATTAGCAAGCACAGTTTAAAGAAAAGGAGGACTTGTGGCACCTTACAGACTAACAAATTTACTTGAGCATAAGCTTTCATGAGCTATAGCTCACTTCATCGGATGCATGCAGTGGAAAATACAGTGGGGAGATTTATATACACAGAGAACATGAAACAATGGGTGTTGCCATACACAATGTAACGAGAGTGATCAGGTAAGGTGAGCTATTACCAAAAGGGGGGGACGGGGGAAACCTTTTGTAGTGATAATCAAGGTGGGCCATTTCCAGCAGTTGACAAGTTTAAAGGGCACCAAATTTCAGAGAAATGTCATAGTTTTAAAAATGGTATTTTAAATAGAGGAGGGCTATGGAACAGAATGAGCCTGTACTATTTACATTATTACTGATGTTCATTATGGTATTACATTTTAAGGGAAACACTGCACTCTAGAGGTGATATCTGTCCCCCCCCCACCACCAAGTAGCAGCTTAAAAAAGATCATAGGAATGGAAGGGCAGATTCCCCATGTAGAGAAGACTGGTGACTACCCCATAAATAGCAAAGTACACTCCCCAGCGTGTACTTTGCTTTTATAAGCTAGTGTGATAGTTCTTTCTTTCTCTCCTTCTCACTTTGTGCCAAGTATTAAACAGCACTAAAGGAAATTGATGACTGTTAAGATATAATTGTGTATAGCTAGCCTGTCTGATCTACTGCAGTATTACAGTAAATAGTCTTTGTGCATTTGCATAATTTGTGGAATGAAGCAGAAAATTCAGTGAAAAATCTGTATGTATCCATTAGGATTTTCCAAATGGTGCACCAATAAAATGAACTTCCAGGTTAGGACTGGGAGTATTCAACAAACCTAGAATCTGATCCTGCATCTTTAAATCAGCCCCGACACTCTTCTTTTCTGTTCCATCTGTCCTTCCTCCTCCATCACTGTGTCCCAGCTCAAAGGACTCGCTCCCACTATCTGCTTGTAACTTCTGGACGAGGCACTAGATGGCGCACTCTACCATATTCTTTCACCTGTTCTCAATCTCCCTCCTTATCTCCTCACCAGCTGATTACAAGCATGTTCTTGTATCTACTGTCCTAAGAAAACCTTCCCTCTACCTGCCTTTCCAACTCATTCACAGAGTCTGATCTACAGTTAATCTCTAGATCTATTGGTGGACCTCCTAAGAGAAAGATTTTAAAGAAAATATTAGTTTGTACCTAGAAGCTTGAAAAATTCTTGGTACAATTATGTATTGGTACCCATGTTTTTACCTCATAGTTACACAAAATTACATGTATTTAATATGTAAGAAATATGTACTTGCATTGTAGGTGGCACATGTTGCAATGCGTTTAGTTAAGATTGCCCAACACTTTCCATTATAAGACTTGTTTTCAGCTGCTCGTAATTTTGCCAGACTCTAACCACTCAGCCTGAAATTTCCCATGTCAGGTGCCTGCCTCATGATGAATTTTTGGTTAAGATTTAGCTAAAACAATTCAGCCATTCCCAAGCGTAAGCAGGGTCTGAATGAGCTCTCCCGTCTTATTCTGGAATAAGAGTGCCTTTCCCTGATTTAGCTCGATTCACTAGATAACTCAGAAATAGTCACTCTTTATTCCTCTCCCTCCTGCCCTCATCGTCCAGGAGCCATGTCGTTTACTCCTCTCCCCACCCCTCAACAGCCAGGAGCAATTGTTGCTCACTCCTCTCCACCTTCCCCCTGCCTCCCACGTATTCTTTGCTTGGCCAATAAGAATGCAGAGGTGTATCTGGCAGAGCCAATAGCAGGGCTGAAAGCTTCTGCAGCACTTTTTCAAATTCATTCCTGAAACAAATATGCGCAGGGAGGGGGTGAGGGCAAGTTCTCAAGCTCTGTGCTGAGGTCAGAAGATGCTTGCTGCAAATTTCATCAGGATCTGCCATTCACCTTCACATATTGACATGTTACAAAGGCAGGGAGCAGGCCCCTTGTGACACCAGTAGACACAGGCAGGGGAGGGGACTGCTGCCCCAGGCACATTCAGGGGATAATTATTATCCGCACAGACAGCCCAGCTTTGGAAGTTTCAGGCTGCAAGAGCAGCTGAAGAATGACCACCTGGAATCATTCCCTGCTGTCAAGAAACAAACTTGCTGTCACACCACAAATATTGTTTAATTACACTGAAAACTTTCCCATTTCCCATTCTAATTTTTGGGGGAATGGCAGTACCCCAGTGTGGCCATTTATTCTGCCGTTTAGTCCCACTTGTCTGTGAGACTGGAGTACTTGTGGCACCTTAGAGACTAACAAATCTATTAGAGCATAAGCTTTCGTGGGCTACAGCCCACTTCATCGGATGCATAGAATGGAACATATAGTAAGAGAGAGAGAGAGAGATAAGTTGGAAGTTACCATACAAACTGTGAGAGGCTAATTAGCTAATTACTTAACTAATTAGCCTCTCACAGTTTGTATGGTAACTTCCAGCTTATCTGTATGTATATATATATATATCTTATTATATGTTCCATTCTATGCATCCGATGAAGTGGGTTGCAGCCCACGAAAGCTTATGCTCTAATAAATTTGTTAGTCTCTAAGGTGCCACAAGTACTCCTTTTCTTTTTGCAGATACAGACTAACACGACTGCTACTCTGAAACTTGTCTGTGAGACTCTTTCCTTTGCCTACAATGGGCTTTGGGTCAGGAAGGTTCATATAGGCTGTTACACACAAATGCTGATTCCTCTGTGAATGCCCTATCTTACTAAATCTTCCCAGGGTTGTGCTTTTCTAGGACCTTTTCTCCAGCCCACCCTTTTGAGAAGCTGCTGGTCCTTTACATCATAGAATCAGACGGGGACCTCAGGAGGTCATCTGGTCCACCTACCTGCTCATTTTGCCCCAGATCCCTAAATGGCCCCCACAAGGATTGAACTCACAACTCTGGGTTTAGCAAGCCAATGCTCAAACCACTGAGCTATCCCTCCCCCCAATGTGCAGATACAAGCAACTGCTGCCTTTAAGCAGCCATTGTATAGCTGTGTGTCTGCTGTGCTGTATGTCCTGCTCTTCAAACTGGTAAGAATCTTAGCTACTGTTTACTTACTCTTTAATATTTCTGAGGGTGGCAGAATCTCATTAACTTGAGTACCATCCATGAATTTAATTGAAGCTATATTTACTCTCTCAAATCCTTCCAACTTAATCCAATTTATCATAACTGTTTGTATAAAACCTTCAGTGCATGTAAACCGAAGCCAATCTGAACAATTTGTAAGATTTAGCTGCTAAAATTTGTTTATTATAGATCTATGTTGCTAACATCCATCATTTAATTACACTCTAGATAGTGATTTTTAAGAGATTTTTTTAAAAAAAAGTTAGGTACCTCAGCTACTTTCAAGCAATCATTAATTTCATCCCTCCTGTCATTTGCTAATTAATACACATGCTTTCTCTCTAATACTACTTTTCCCCTTGGACATGTCTGACTTTTTGGTTCTTAAATTGCCGTCCGGGAGGAATTTTTAAATATCTAAAAACGTCCTGGATTTTGCCATTATTATTTTTCCCCAAATTAGAGTTGATCATTCAAGAAAGAGAGAGAATGTTGATCACTTGAGAGAGTGCCCGCTTTTTCCCCCTAGCTCCCAGCGCTTCTGCCTCAAAACAGCTGTTTCGTGTGGCTGGGAGGGAGCGGGAGGAGGGGAATGCGGCATGCTCAGGGAAGGAGGCAGGGTCGGGGCGGAGATTTGGGGAAGGGGTCCAATGGGGCAGGGAGGGGGCGGAGTTGGTGGCAGGGACTTTGGGGAAGGGGCTGGAACAGGGGCGGGGAAGGGGTGGAGCTGGGGCCAGGGGTGGGGGGGTATGAGCAAATACCCCCCCTGGGAAGTGTCTTCTTTTTTGAATGTTCAGCTATGGTAACCCTACCCTTGGCAAACTTTTAAATGTTCATCTTAACCCCTGTAGTTTAGCATCAGCTCATTTATGTTAATGGTTACAACACATAATCTGAACATTTCTTTCATGATGAATTAGAAAAATCTCCAAAAATATCATGCCTAAAAATAATTTAGAGATCATTCAGCCACTGTGCTGGCCCTGTATATTGTTAGGATATAGATATTCAGGCCTGTCTGTAAAGGCCTATACTTTAAGAATTTAGGTAAATGTTTATCATTTAGCTAGTTATAGAGGTATAAAAGAAAGAATCAAAGTCACTGTCTGCCTGGGTAAGGGCCTTCTCTCACTGTGACAGTCTGAGGCCCTGTTCTTAAGCTAAGGCCTTTGGCTAAGCAGTGGGAGCAGCCATAAGCTGGAAAGCATATGATCATGTCCTCACACATTTCAAACCAGTTATATTGATATAAGGCAATTGGGAGCTGTTAGAAAGGTGATCCAATCTATCACCTCCAGATAAAGGGAAGAGCCTAGAAGATGTAAAAGGAAATTTAGTTTGATAGTTTTCTGTTTGGTAAGAATTCACTTACCCATAGACATAGCCCTGGTCTACACTAGGCGTTGAGGTCGAATTTAGCAGCATTAAATCGATGTAACCCTGCACCCATCCATGTGACAAAGCCCTTGTTTTCGACTTAAAGGGCTCTTAAAATCGATTTCCTTACTCCACCCCCGACAAGGGGATTAGCGCTGAAATCAGTTTTGCTGGGTCGAATTTGGGGTACTGTGGATGCAATTAGATGGTATTGGCCTCTGAGAGCTATCCCAGAGTGCTCCATTGTGACCGCTCTAGACAGCACTCTCAACTCAGATGCACTGACCAGGTAGACAGGAAAAGGCCCGCAAACTTTTGAATTTCAATTTCCTGTTTGGCCAGTGTGGCAAGCTGCAGGTGACCATGCAGAGCTCATCAGCAGAGGTGACCATGCAGAGCTCATCAGCAGAGGTGACCATGATGGAGTCCTAGAATTGCAAAAGAGCTCCAGCATGGACCGAATGGGAGGTAAGGGATCTGATCACTGTATGGGGAGAGGAATCCATGCTATCAGAACTACGTTCCAGTTTTTGAAATGCCAAAACATTTGTGAAAATCTCCCAGGGCATGAAGGACAGAGGCCATAACAGGGACCCGAAGCAGTGCCATGTGAAACTTAAAGGAGCTGAGGCAAGCCTACCAGAAAACCAGAGAGGCCAACGGCCGCTCCGGGTCAGAGCCCCAAACATGCCACTTCTACGATGAGCTGTGTGCCATTTTAGGGGGTTCAGCCACCACTACCCCAGCGTGTTGTTTGACTCCTTCAATGGAGATGGAGGCAACACGGAAGCAGGTTTTGGGGACGAGGAAGACGATGATGTTGAGGCTGTAGATAGCTCACAGCAAACAAGCGGAGAAACCGGATTTCCCGACAGCCAGGAATTGTTTCTCACCCTGGACCTGGAGCCAGTACCCCCCGAACGCACCCAAGGCTGCCTCCCGGACCCACCAGGTGGAGAAGGGACCTCTGGTGAGTATACCTTTTAAAATACTATACAAGGTTTAAAAGTCAGCATGTTTAATGATTAATTTGCCCTGGCATTCGTGGCTCTCCTGGATATACTCCCAAAGCCTTTGCAAAAGGTTTCTGGGGAGGGCAGCCTTATTCCATCCACCATGGTAGGATACTTTACCACTCCAGGCCAGTAGCACGTACTCGGGAATCATTGTAGAACAAAGCATTGCAGTGTATGTTTGCTGGCATTCAAACAACATCTGTTCTTTATCTCTCTGTATTATCCTCAGGAGAGTGATATCATTCATGGTGACCTGGTTGAAATACGATGCTTTTCTTAAGGGGACATTCAGAGGTGCCCATTCCCACTGGGCTGTTTGCCTATGGCTGAACAGAAATGTTCCCTGCTGTTAGCCACGAGATGGGGGGAGGCAAAATGCGACCTTGTAACGAAAGCACATGTGCTATGTATGTAATGTTAACAGCAAGGTTTACCGTGAAAGAGTGTACCCATTGTTCTATAAAATGTGTCTATTTAAATACCACTGTCCCTTTTTTTTTCTCCACCAGCTGCATGTGTTTCAAGGATCACAGGATCTTCTCCTTCCCAGAGGCTAGCGAAGATTAGAAGGCGAAAAAAAAGCACTCGTGATGAAATGTTCTCTGAGCTCATGCTGTCCTCCCACACTGACAGAGCACAGACGAATGCATGGAGCCAGACAATGTCAGAGTGCAGGAAAGCACAAAATGACCGGGAGGAGAGGTGGCGGGCTGAAGAGAATAAGTGGCGGGCTGAAGAGAGGGCTGAAGCTCAAAGCTGGCAGCAGTGTAATGAGAGGAGGCAGGATTCAATGCTGAGGCTGCTGGAGGATCAAACTAATATGCTCCAGCGTATGGTTGAGCTGCAGGAAAGGCAGCAGGAGCACAGACCGCCGCTACAGCCCCTGTGTAACCAACCACCCTCCTCCCCAAGTTCCATAGCCTTCTCACCCAGACGCCCAAGAACGCGGTGGAGGGGCCTCCAGCCACTCAGCCACTCCACCCCAGAGGATTGCCCAAGTAACAGAAGGCTGGCATTCAATAAGTTTTAAATTTTTAAAGTGCTGTGTGGCCTTGTCCTTCCCTCCTCCACCACCCCTCCTGGGCTACCTTGGTAATTATCCCCCTATCTGTGTGATGAATTAATAAAGAATGCATGAATGTGAAGCAACAATGACTATTGCCTCTGCAAGTGGTGATCGAAGGGAGGTGGGGAGGGTTATTAGCTTACAGGGAAGTAGAGTGAACCAAGGGGCGGGGGGTTTCATCAAGGAGAAACAAACAGAACTTTCACACCGTAGCCTGGCCAGTCATGAAACTGGTTTTCAAAGCTTCTCTGATGCGCACTGCACCCTCCTGTGCTCTTCTAATCACCCTGGTGTCTGGCTGTGTGTAACCAGCAGCCAGGAAATTTGCCTCAACCTCCTACCCTGCCATAAACGTCTCCCCCTTACTCTCACAGATATTGTGGAGCGCACAGCAAGCAGTAACAACAGTGGGAATACTGGTTTTGCTGAGGTCTAACCGTAAACCGTAAACTGCGCCAGCATGCTTTTAAACATCCAAATGCACATTCTACAACCATTCTGCACTTGCTCAGCCTGTAGTTGAACAGCTCCTGACTACTCTCCAGGCTGCCTATGTATGGCTTCATGAGCCATGGCATTAAGGAGTAGGCTGGGTCCCCAAGGATAGCTATAGGCATTTCAACATCCCCAATGGTTATATTCTGGTCTGGGAAGAAAGTCCCTTCCTGCAGCTTTTGAAACAGACTAGAGTTCCTGAAGATGCGAGCGTCATGTACTTTTCCCGGCCATCCTACGTTGATGTTGGTGAAACGTCCCTTGTGATCCACCAGTGCTTGCAGCACTATTGAAAAGTACCCCTTGCGGTTTATATACTCGCTGGCTTGGTGCTCCGGTGCCAAGATAGGGATATGGGTTCCGTCTATGGCCCCACCACAGTTAGGGAATCCCATTGCAGCAAAACCATCCACTATGACCTGCACATATCCCAGGGTCACTACCCTTGATATCAGCAGATCTTTGATTACGTTGGCTACTTGCATCACAGCAGCCCCCACAGTAGATTTGCCCACTCCAAATTGATTCCCGACTGACCGGTAGCTGTCTGGTATTGCAAGCTTCCACAGGGCTATTGCCACTCGCTTCTCAACTGTGAGGGCTGCTCTCATCTTGGTATTCTTGCACCTCAGGGCAGGGGAAAGCAAGTCACAAAGTTCCATGAAAGTGCCCTTACGCATGCGAAAGTTTTGCAGCCACTGGGAATCATCCCAGACCTGCAACACTATGCGGTCCCACCAGTCTGTGCTTGTTTCCCGAGCCCAGAATCAGCGTTCCACCGCATGAACCTGCCCCATTAGCACCATGATACCCACATTGGCAGGGCCCGTGCTTTAATAGAAGTCTGTGTCCATGTCCTCATCACTCTCGTCATCGCGCTGATGTTGCCTACTCGCCCGGTTTCGCTTTGCCAGCTTCTGGTGCTGCATATACTGCTGGATAATGCGTGTGGTGTTTAATGTGCTCCTAATTACCAAAGTGATCTGAGCGGGCTCCATGCTTGCCGTGGTATGGTGTCTGCACAGAAAAAAGGCGCGGAACGATTGTCTGCTGTTGCCCTGACGGAGGGAGGGGCGACTGACGACATGGCTTACAGGGTTGGCTTACAGGGAATTAAAATCAACAAAGGGGGTGGCTTTGCGAGAAACGGAATGGCCGCCTCAAGGATAGAACTCAAAACCTCAAGGATAGAACTCAAAACTGGGTTTAGCGGGCCATTGATTTCACAGGTTTGATTTCACAGAGGGAGGGAGGAGAAAATGAATACAAAATAAATCTGGTATATTTCTTGTTTTGAGCCAATTCATCTATCTTTATACATCATGCTGGCAGCAGACTGTGCAGTACGACTGCTAGCCATCGTCACCTCCTGGGTGCTCGGCAGAAGACGGTGCAGTATGACTACTGGTCATCGTCTTCTGCTAGCTGCAGATTAAAAGACAGTGCACTGCTGGTAGGACTCAATCGCCATGAGGCAAGAAAAGGGAAATGACGTGGCTGAGTCACTCCCATGTTTGCCCAGGCGCCCGGTTAAAAGAGCACCCAGGACTATGTCGATGACGGCTACCAGTCATACTGCACTGTCTGCTGCCAAAAGGCAATAAACTGCTGCTGTGTAGCAATGCACTACCATGTCTGCCAGCACCCAGGAGACATACAGTGACTGTTAGCTGAGCGGGCTCCATGCTTGTCGTGGTATGGCGTCTGCACAGGTAACTCAAGAAAAAAGGCGCAAAACGATTGTCTGCCTTTGCTTTTACGGAGGGAGGGAGGGAACGAGGGCCTGATGATATGTACCCAGAACCACCCGCGACAATGTTTTAGCCCCATCAGGCACTGGGATTTCTACCCAAAATTCAAATGGGTGGTGGAGACTGTGGGAACTGTGGGATAGCTAACCACAGTGCAAAGCTCCGGATGTCGACTGTTGCCTCGGTACTGTGGACATAGTTCGCCGATTACATGCACTTAGAGCATTTGTGTGGGGACACACACACTCAACTGTATAAAAACGCTTTCTACAAAACTGACTTCTATAAATTCAACCTAATTTCGTAGTGTAGCCATACCCATAGTTGGGAAACCCTTATGTCTTTATAGATGTAGTTGTGAAAAACTCACTTCTGTATTATTTTGTTATTATAATTCCCACTTTGCTATTGTTTGTATAATCTCTGTCTGGTTCTGTGATTGTTTCTGTCCACTGCATAATTAATTTTGCTGGGTGTAAACTAATTAAGGTGGTGGGATATAATTGGTTAGCTAATCATATTACAATATGTTAGGATTGGTTAGGTAAATTTCAGTAAAATGATTGGTTAAGGTATAGCTGAGAATATCACTATATAAATTAGGGGCAAACAGGAAATGGGATTCGAAAATAAGGAAAAAGGAACTTGGATTTAAGCTTGCTGGAAGTTCACCCCCAATAAACATTAAATTGTTTGCACCTTCGGACTTTGGGTATTGTTGCTCTCTGTTCATGCAAGAAGGATCAGGGAAGTGGAAGGGTTAAAGAATAAGTCCTCTAACATATATCATGGAAATCACTTCAAGCCAAGGGGTGCTGCACACCCAGCAACTCTAGTTCCAACACCTATATCTTTAAAAAAAATCACTAAGTTATAATACCATAGGCTACAAAAATGGTTCTAAGACCCTTTTAAAAAGGCTATGTATCTGACTGAAAATAGTTCATAGACCAAGATTCCTGTGCAGTGTTTAAAACCCAAACAAGGAGCATGAGGACATTGAAAGTGAAATGAATTAAAAGTAATAGAACTGATTTTTTTCATTGTCTACACTTAGATAAATGCGGAAAGTAAAGCACACAAGTAGCTACCAACTACATTAAATTTTTAAAACTCTTTCATTTGTAGTGGCCTAAATCAGTGTTGTCATTATTATCTGCCTTGTCAGTTGTGCATTGTGGCAAAGTGGGTGAAGTACGGAAATGAAGAAATAGATTGGACCAGTTTGGGGCTACTTTTTAAGTGACTTTAAGCTATCAATGCAGTAGAAACCTAGATTCCTGTAATCTTTCCCTTCTGTAAAGAAACAATCATGAGCTGCCAGCACCACAAATATTGTTTAAATTGCACTTAAAACTTTCCAATTTTTTCCAATCTCTAATTTGAAGTGAATGGCAGTACCCCAGTGTGGCCATTTATTCTGCCATTTAGTCCCACTTGTCTGTGGGAGTCTTTCCTTTGCCAGCAGTGGGCTTTGGGCCAGGTCCATAAGCTGTGACACAGAAACACTGATTTCCCCTGAGAATGCCTGGATTTTACCAAATCTCCCCACACTGGGGTTGCACTTTTCTAGGACCTTTTCCTCAGATACCTTTTGAGGAGCTGCTGCCCCTCAACTGCTGCCTTCCATCAGCCATTTTGCAGCTTTCTGCTGTATCTCCTTCTCTTCCAGCTGGTAAATATTCTTATCTCCTGTCATACTTGCTGTTTAACATTTCTGAGGGTGGCAGAATCTCACAAACTTGAGTACCATATGTGAATTTCATTTAAGTGATGTTTATTCTCCCCAATGCTTACAGCAACACACTAGAAACCTCCTTCCAACTTAATCCTTTGTATTTATCATAACTATTTGTATAAACCCTTCAGTAAACATAAACCTAAGCCAATCGGAACAACTTGTAAAGTATGGCTGCCAAAATTTGTTATAGATCTATGCTGCTAACATCCATAATTTAATTATATTGTAGATACTGATTCTTTTTAAAGGTATAGACCAATGTATTAATAAAAAAATTGTTCAAATAAATTGATTCGGCTACTTTTGGACTAATTTTTAAGTGATTTCGGAGTACTGATGCAGTATAAAGTAGCCCTTCATGGCTAAAGTTACCCCCCCAAACTGAAATGGTGCTCCTGGATGAACTGGAGGAAAAAGATGACAAGAGCAGGCTGTGTTTGCATACACACCTACTCTGTCTAGGTCAGGGGACCCCAACGTGGTGCCCGCTGGTGCAATAGCACCCGCCAGAGAAGTTGTGTGCGCCCACAGGACACTGCACCGCCGAAATGCCGCTGCCGAGCGAAGCCACCTGAGAACCGCCCGCCGTTGCCACTTCTCGGTGGCATTTCGGCAGTGAGGCTTCTTTCCACTGCCGCTTCTTGGTGGCAGTTCGGCGTTGGGGTGTTTGGCGCCCGCCAAAGTCTGTTGGGAATACGAATGTGCTATTCCCACAGAAAGGTTGGGGACTACTGGTGTAGGTGATCAGCAGACAGGTTTGCTTTGCTATAGTGATCAATTTTGGCTGTTTTGGGTTAAAATTTATTTATGAGTGGGGAAGTATTGCTTCTTAGAGGCACCTAGGGGTGGTGTTTAGTGTTCCAAGATTTTTGGGTGGGGGCTCAAGCTGGTTCTGTTTTCCAATGTTAAAAAGATCTCTATGATATTGAACCTGGTTTCCTGGCTCTTGTGGCTGCTGACACCACCTGGCAGAAGGCTCACACAAGAGTGAGTCTAAGGGAAAATACACTGTTTTGCCCATGTTAAATTTCCCCCCCCCCAGCAGTTTTGATGAGACGATCTATGCTTCCATGCTTTGTAGCAGCGACTTGAAATTTGCAGGGGGGAGGGGGAAGGGGTCATCCTGGTGTCCATTACTACCCCTGTGAAAACCTGGCCAAGTTACCTTTGAAGAATCCCCATGTGCACATATTCAGAAGAGACTTGTTGAGGGGCATCTAAATTCTCCAAAGATTTCACCTGCCCTGGGCATGCTCCATTCCCTCACCACTCCTATAATTAGACTGTACATGCATCATCCATAAGGTTAAGATTTTGTCACAGTTATTTTTAGTAAAAGTCACTGACACGTCACGGTCTATACCAATAAAATAAAAACCAGCAGGATCTTATTAAAGGGGGAAAGGCAAAATGCCACATTTATTGTGAATACAGAAAGAATCATAGTAAGCAGTTAGTTATAGCTATAACATTCCATTCAATTTCATATTTATTCACACACACACACACACACAGGTTCTGCAAGGTTGTTATCATAGTTACCAGCCTGAGAGTTGCTCATGCCAAACCACTGGCCAGGTGGCCTGGACATGAGGAGGGAGCAGGGCCTTTTAAGATGCTCATCTGATGCTCCTGGAAGTTGGTTTGCAGAATTAGACCCCAAATTTCTCACTTTCTAGAGTCCATTTTTATAGGACTTTCTTCCTATGCCAATCTATGGGAATCGCTTCATCATGCTGTTGCTGAATCAATCAGCAGATGGCACATTCCTGACGGCTCCATGCTGCCAGATGTTATCTTGTTCTTTGGTTCTCCCATCCTTGAGGCTGTTGGGTGGATTCCAGTCCGCCCTCCGGGGGTCCTCTGCTTATTACCACTTGACGCCTTCTTCAGCCAATGGACACTGGATTCCTAGGCTGGCACATCCCTGATCATTCAGTTATTATCCACACCAAGCATCCATCCACATACATCCTCTATCTCTATTTTAATCACAATTGTTAACTAAGCGAGATGAATACAACAAAAGGGCGGGGAGTCTCTGGGTGCTTTTTCTGTTATTATAGAGTATTGCTTTGAGTCTTTCTGTGTGAGTAGTTGTTGTTACAAAGAATTGCTTTGAGATCAGACTCTGTCTTAGGATGTACTAACACAATTAGCAGCTTGCAAGTTTCACACATAGAGGGAGAGAATCAGTACCAAAAACCAAGAGACCTCTTAATTAGTAATACCCTGGAATTTAAACTATGGGGAATCAAACTCATTTGTGATTTTAATCGAGAACTTCTTTAATATGATCCAACAATGGGCAATAAACAAAATTCAAGGGAGCCTGTGACCTGTTTGTGACTTTTACTAAAAACAACCAGGAAGGAGGGCTGAGGGATGGGGAGGAGAAATGACAGCTGGAACCCCATGCTCGGGGGGGAGGGGGGGAAATTACCAGCCTGTGCCATGCCACGGGAGGCAGGGGGGCTGACAACCTGAGCCCCACCAACGTCGGGGGAGACACAGCCCTGGTGGTGGCAACATTCCTCACTCTGGCTGCAGCCTTGAGGAGGGCACAGTCCCAGCCCTGACTGCAGGCATGGGGGGGTGCGCAGACCCTGGTCCAGCTGCAGCATGGGGGTTGCACAGGAAGAGGTGGGGCAGGGGTGGAGTGGGGGCAGGAGGGGGCGGAGTGGAGGCAGGGCAGGGGTGGAGGCTTGGGGAAAGTGATGGAGTGGGTCTGGGTGCAGAGCAGGGGTGGGAAGAGGCAGGGCAGAGGTGGGGACTTGGTGGAAGGGGTGGACTGGGGGTGGGCCAAGGGCAGAGGGGGGGTCAAGCACCCCCCAGCAGAGAGGAAGTCGGTGTCTATGCATGGGAGGCATTGCTTGGGCGAGTAGAGAGCTATGCAGGGTACATTACCCACAGGTTTCAGAAGTGTCTTTCCTCACCTAAGCAGTGCCTCACCATCTACACTACTATTTATAGCCATGCTAGGAAATGCAGGGAGAGCTGTGTATGTACCCAGCACCCAAAGAAGTGTGCAGTGTAGATGTACTTTAAAGTACTGATGAGAAAGTCTTTTTTAAGTTTTTAAAGAAAATTTACTTTTTTAAAGAACAGAATTACATTTTTGTGTCCCTAAGAGGTTTGTGCACATGTTGTTTAATAAGCTGGTGGCAACAGCTGATTTCCTTTGTCTTTCTTTCTCAGCTCTTCCCGGGGGGCAAGGTGTGTGAAAGGGCTTAATGGTACCACACAGGAAGGAATTCCCAGTTGCGCCTTCCTGGGCTCTCAAAGGGGTTTTACACTTGGGTGGTGGCAGCATTTACCAGTCCAAGGTCAGAAAAAAGCTGTGACCTTGGGAGTTTAATACAAGTCTGGAGTGGCCAGTATTAATTTTTAGAGTCCTTGTAGGCCCCCACCTTCTGCACTCGAAGTGCCAGAGTGGGGAATCAGCCTTGACCTCATATAATGGATCCTAGAACAGTCTCCTAAGGATTATAGCGGAAACTCATAGTTTGTGACAGTTAAAAGATTGGATAAAGCTAGGAAATCTACAGTAAGGAAGCATCCTGTATAGGCAGGGGTATGGATTAAATGACATAATAAGTCATTTCCAAGCCTAATTTTGAGGATTCTGTGATTAAGGGCTTGTCTACAGGGCAAGTTACTATGTGGCAAGCCAGGGTGTGACTCTGCATTGCATGAGCTTGTCACACAGTGACATCCCATGTGGACTCAGCTACAGTGTACTGAAAGTCCCAGAGTGGATCTTGACATACTAAGCTTTCAAGTCATAGTATACCAAGCCGCACTCCAGGACTTTCACAGCACTGTAGCGGTGACCACATGGGATGTTACGGCACAGCAAGCTTGTGTGTGTAGATTCACACCCTGGCTTGCCACACAGCAACTTGCCATGAAGAGAAGCCCTGAGTGGCATCATTGGACAAATCCTGCTGACTTA
This sequence comes from Dermochelys coriacea, assembly GCF_009764565.3. Classification (NCBI taxonomy): domain Eukaryota; kingdom Metazoa; phylum Chordata; order Testudines; family Dermochelyidae; genus Dermochelys; species Dermochelys coriacea. The sequence goes on along the minus strand of NC_050068.2, from coordinate 134,519,656 downwards.
CAAAAATATTCCCACTGAAACCAACTTGTAAGCAGGATCTGGTCCAATATATAGACTTGCTAAACTCAGCCGATGTATGTCCTCACAATAAACTTGTGAATAATAAAGAACCCTCCCTGCTACTACTGAGGTCAATTGATATTTTGCTATTGATTTCTATAGCAGCAAGGAGAGGTCTTTAACAGTCATTTCAAAAAACTGTTACAGAATATTTTTATGGCATCTTTTTAACAGGTGACCTTAAATTTTTTCAAAGATTTGTTTTGAATTTTAGTCAATATCTAAACAAATGTAGGGGATAGTGTTATCTTTTTCAACCTATTCAGAAGTAGAATTGAGTTCTGAAAGAAAAAATAAGGATTTTAAATCCAATCCCAATGCACTATTCAAACGCCCACAAAGATTGACTTTACAAAGAGCTCTAGCTCTACTAGTTATTGCTAGCAGCAATTATTAGCAGACAAGGCCTCTGATTTCTCATGCTGTCATGGATGTAATTGAGATAAAAGAAAAGGGGCATGACTAGGAAACAAAACTTTGGGTATTTTTTCCAGCTTTGCAATAGCACAGAAATGAAAGTGAAGATGTGAAACTACCTGTAGAAATATCCCGAGCTCAGACTAGTCAGTTCATGTGTTGTTTCAGAGTTGCTTTTTGTTAAACTTAGAAAACTAGACTTCCCATGACCTGGCATCACCTGATGTGACCACAGACATGTGTGCTCCCAGTTTGCATCAGCACAGTATGAACCGAGCAGTGACAAGGTCACTCTGTAAATGTCAAGAGAGCGAGAGAGGCAAAGACTATAGTACCTTATAGACTAACAGACGTATTGGAGCATAAGCTTTCGTGGGTGAATACCCACTTCGTCAGACGCATGAAGAGAGAGAGAGAGAAAATTAAAAGTAGAGCTTGTCAGGAATTTTTCAGTGAACCATCTTTTCTCCCCAAAATGTTGATTTGTCACAATAAAAACTGCTTGCAAAACAGGGCCAGTTTTGACAAATCTCCTGATTCAGAAAATAACTGAGAACAAATGTTTCAATAGTGTCCCATTTTGACAGTTACCAAATGAAAAGTTTGGGGAGGCTGAAGTCTCAAAAACTTTTTGTTTAAAAATTTTAGTAAATTTAGACCCCCACAAATCCCCCCAAAAAAAGGATTTTAAAAAGGTCAGAATTGAAATCGAACATGATTGACCTAAACCAGTATTTTTTCAGATTTTCAGTTTGTGAAAATATTTGAGATTTTGTCTTATTCCAACTCAGGATGGGAAAATGTATTACTATCTCTAATTTTTGCAGGATGGAAAAATTCCTGCCCAGCGCTAGTTATAAGTGTTATACCAATAAAATAAAAACCAGCAGGATCTTATTAAAGGGGGAAAGGCAAAATGCCACATTTATTATGAATACAGAAAGAATCATAGTAAGCAGAGAATTATAGCTGTAACATTCCATTCAATTTCATATTTATTCACACATTCATTCACACACACACACACACACAGAGGTTCTGCAAGGTTGTTATCATAGTTACCAGCCCTAGAGTTGCTCATGCCAAGCCACTGGCCAGATGGCCTGGACACGAGGAGGGAGCAGGGCCTTGTCAGATGCACATAGGACGCTGTGGAAGTTGGTTTGCAGAATCAGACCCCAAAGTTCTCACTTCCTAGAGTCCATTTTTATAGGAATTTCTTCCTATGCCAGTCTATGGGAATTGCTTCATCATGCTGTTGCTGAATCAATCAGCAGATGACACATTCCTGACGGCTCCGTGTTGTTCTTCGGTTCTCCCATCCTTGAGGCTATTGGGTGGATTCCAGTTTGTCCTCCAGGGGTCCTCTGGTTGTTTCCACTTGACGCCTTCTTCGACCCATGGACACTGGATTCTTAGGCTGGCACCTCCCTGATCATTCAGTTATTATCCATAGCAAGCATCCATTCACATACATCCTCTATCTCTATTTTAATCACAATTGTTAACAAAGTGAGATAAATACAACAAAAGGGCAGGGAGTCTCTGTGTGCTGTTTCTGTTGTTACAAAGTATTGCTTTGAGAACAGACTCTGTTTTAGGATGTACTAACACAATTAGCAGCTTGCAAGTTTCACACAGAGAGGAAGAGAAACAGTACCAAAAACCAAGAGACCTCTTAATTAGTAATATCCTAGAATTTAAACTATGGGGAATCAAATTCATTTGTGATTTTAATACAGAACTTCTTTAATATGATCCAACATAAGGAAGAAGATAATAGAAAAGCCCCTATAAGCTTTATTGCTCCATTTATTCATTTCTGTTAAAGGATCAAAGTACCATGTCCAAAATCATTGACTTGAGTGGAGCTGCTCAGGTATAACTGAGAAAAGTATTGTTGCATTGTGTTGTCTTACATTCAGTAAGTTGGATTCTCCCATTTAAGTATCACTAGCTGATGAACATCAAAAGGTGGATAAGGAATTGGTTAAAGGGGAGACTGCAACGGGTCCTACTGAAAGGCGACTGTCAGGTTGGAGGTAGGTTACCAGTGGAGTTCCTCAGGGATCGGTTTTGGGACCAATCTTATTTAATCTTTTTATTACTGACCTTGGCACAAAAAGTAGGAGTGTGCTTATAAAGTTTGCAGATGATACTAAGCTGGGAGGTATTGCCAATTCAGAGAAGGATCGGGATATTATACAGGAGGATCTGGATGACCTTGTAAACTGGAGTAATAGTAATAGGATGAAATTTAATAGTGAGAAGTGTAAGGTTATGCATTTAGGGATTAATAACAAGAATTTTAGTTATAAGTTGGGGATGCATCAATTAGAGGTAATGGAGGAGGAGAAGGACCTTGGAGTATTGGTTGATCATAGGATGACTATGAGCTGCCAATGTGATATGGCTGTGAAAAAAGCTAATGCGGTTTTGGGATGCATCAGGAGAGGCATTTCCAGTAGGGATAAGGAGGTTTTAGTACCATTATACAAGGCACTGGTGAGACCTCACCTGGAATACTGTGTGCAGTTCTGGTCTCCCATGTTTAAAAAGGATGAATTCAAACTGGAGCAGGTACAGAGAAGGGCTACTAGGATGATCCGAGGAATGGAAAACTTGTCTTATGAAAGGAGACTTAAGGAGCTTGGCTTGTTTAGCCTAACTAAAAGAAGGTTGAGGGGAGATATGATTGCTCTCTATAAATATATCAGAGGGATAAATACAGGAGAGGGAGAGGAATTATTTCAGCTCAGCACCAATGTGGACACAAGAACAAATGGGTATAAACTGGCCACCAGGAAGTTTAGACTTGAAATCAGATGAAGGTTTTTAACCATCAGAGGAGTGAAGTTTTGGAATAGCCTTCCAAGGGAAGCAGTGGGGGCAAAAGATCTATCTGGTTTTAAGATTCTACTTGATAAGTTTATGGAGGAGATGGTATGATGGGATAATGTGATTTTGGCAAGTAATTGATCTTTAAATATTCAGGGTAAATAGGACTAATCCCCTGAGATGGGATATTAGATAGATGGGATCTAAATCAAACACTTTAGTAGAGAATCAACACTTCCAGTGATGCTGTTTTAACTAGATTCTAATTATGTACTCAAAACTGATAATGTCTCAATACAAAGACATCTGCTACAAGGAAGAAGACATTCTTCTCTCTTTACTGTCATTTAATGGAATCTGTGTACAATGCATTATATCTTTTGTAATTTTCTGTTAGCACTACATTTTTTAGTCTTTGCCAGAAAAGACCTTCAGCGTGTGGATTCTTAGGCCAGTCAAGAACAGAGCTCTTGCACATCCTCCTCCTCAGCCTCAGGTACTGGGAATGCTGTAGCACCGGCTCCAGTAGAATAAACACAATCACATCCGTATTCTCATCCATTAGCCTCTGCAGAGCGATATAAAAAGCGGTTTTGAAGTTCCCATTTTTCACATATCTTTCGGTTAGAACAAAGATTGTCTTTCTGCTGTGATGGATGCTCTGTGCAAGGTTGTCAATGACAGCCTTTCCCGGCTCCCAGTCCCTTTCCTCCAGACAAAGCAGAACTTGCTTGTCTCCATTTTCCTCGAGACGAAATCGTAGCTCATTTATTACCCAGTCAGTTACTGTCGCATCCTGAGTATCATAGGCTATGTAAGCATCATAGAGAGCTTTGGTCATGCCAAGAGATTTATATCCTTTTAGTTTTGCCGTACAAAAATAGTAAATATACCAGGCATCCCAATAAAATAAATGTTTTGTGATAACTGTTGTCATAATGGTCAAAATAATGAAGAATGATAAACAAAAGCATATTGCTGCAACCTTATCCAAAGTACAGGCGTATATGTCTAAACTTATGATGCTCTTCCCTCTTTGATCTCCAGGTGTTGCACAAATGACATCTGTTGCCAGTCGTGGGATACTAATATTAACATAATGATTTATCCAGTTTTTGAAATCAACAGTTGCACAGGTGCATTCGAAAGGGTTTCCTTTTAAGTCCAAAAGCTCTAAATAAATTAAGTTATCGTACTGATGTATTGACTGGTTTATGGAATGCAGCTCATTGTAACTTAAATCAAGGTGCAGGAGGCTGCTTGCTTTATTAAAAAATCCATCAGCAAGCTGAGAAATCTTGTTTTGTCGAAGCACTAGTCTCTGAAGGGAATCTGTGCAGTTGGCAAGGTTATCAGTTACAAAAGTCAGTGCATTTGAGCTCAGGTCCAGTAATGTGAGGTTCTGAAATTGTTGCAGGGCTGTCCAATCAAAGTACTTTAATTCATTGTTGGTTATGTGTAGCTCAATTAGACTTTGTGGCAGGCCACTGAATGCGTTGGTAGGAATGTTATGAAGTCTGTTGTAGGATATGTCAAGATGAGTCAGATTGCAGAGTCTTTTAAAAATATTTATGTATCTATTATCTCCATTTTTCCATAAAATATCAAGACGGTTTCCTTTGAACACTAACTCTTTCAGGGAGCTGCTAGTTAGATTAGGCTCTGTGAGTGTAAAAATTTCATTGTAACTTAAGTTTAAAACTTTTAGATACGGAAGATTTTCAGTAAATCCCAATCTGTGTGTTATCCCTGACACAATAAAATAGTGTACGTTGTAGCTGAGGTCCAGTACCTCTAGCCTAGGCAGTTCATAAAATGCATATTGATAAGCCAAATCAAGTTTATTAAAAGACAGATCTAAATATTTGAGATTAGGTAGAAAGATAAATTCAGTGCCATTCAAAGCTTGTCCAATGCCATTTGAGGACAAATTCAAACAGGCTATATCATGGAAACCTTTAAATTGCTGTTGGTCAATGAAGAAAATACTGTTTAAGCTTAGATCTAATGATTTACCATACATGCTGCATTGGGGTTTGATTAAAGGAAAAATGGGATTATACACACTGCTACTGGACTTGCCTTCTGCTGATACCATACTATTTACTGATGGCTCAAGATCAGTATCTGTTGAACGACTTTGAATTACATGATTTTGGACTGATTCTCCTCTAATAACACTGTTATTGCTGCTCTCTAGTATAGGTGATATCCTGTTGTCAGACAAAGAAACTGTAGTCAGATTAGCAAAGAGCTGAAACACTCTGAGATCAATTTGCTTGATAAAGTTGACTCCTAAATTGAGGATGTGTAGTTTGGTAAGATTTATGAGGGGGCGAAGGTGTTTGCTCTTAAGTTCCTTGAACACGTAACCTCTTAAGTGCAGTTGCTGGAGAGAGACCAGGTTGGAGAACTTGTCTGAAATATTTATATACCTCGGGTATGATTTCCTTGCATAGTTAAAAGATAAATCAAGCACCTCCAAATAAGGCAGCTGGAGTAAAAACTCTCCAGAGGCTATTTCCTTTATTAAGTAGTTAAATTCAAGATGCAGCACCTTTAACTGTGTTGTGTTATAAAACCAGGTGGCCGGTAAGCTAATGAGAGAGGTGCTGGAGAGGTTTAAATTCTGTAAATTTTTCAGATGCTGGAAAGCAAGAGGATGTATTTGAATGGCGGAGTCCCCACTGCAAGGTTCACATGGGTAGGGGGCATTGTAGCACCTTGGACAGTTCCCACTTAAGTCAAGGACTTCTACATTAGACAGTTCATTAAAATCATCTTGATTGATGGTTTTGATCTTGTTGCTGCTGAGGTAAAGTTTCCTTAGAGATGAAGGCAGTTTGCTTGGAACTCGGGTCAGGTTGTTGAAGGCAAGTGACAGGACTGTCAAAATAGTGAGCTCTGAGAAAGCCTCATTGTCTGCGAGGAAAGGTTTTTCGCAGGGATTGCCATAATAACAATTCCCATCCATATAGAGTTCTTTCAGTTGTGTGAGTTCTGAAAAATTTTGCCGACAGACAGAAAGCATGTTGTTATATCTCAAACTCAGTGAGGTTAATGGCATCCCAACTGCCATCCCAACTGGTATTTTCTGTAGATGATTTTCATCAGCTAGTAATTCCCTTAGCTTTGTTAAGTTAGCAAAAGCTCTATCTTCAATTACCATTCCTTTTTTAAACAAATCATGAGCATCTTCCTCTGCCTTAGAGTAGTGATTCCTGTTTAGATCTATTTTCATAAGATTATTCAGGCCCTGAAAAGATTCTTTAAATACTTCCTTTATAAGGTTGTCTGAGAGCTTTAATTCTGTTACATTACCATGCATTGCAGCAGGCACACTTCTCAGTTGACGGGCACTGCAGTCAAAAATGACGGAGGAGTTATTCACGCTGACATCACATGGCAGGGTTCTAGGATACTTGGTCTCAGCGAGAATTTCTGAAGTACCATAAGCCAGAAGAAGTAGCCATATTAGATTTGGGATTGTGGGATTCATGTTTCCCTTAAAAAAGAGAGTGTGCTTTTTATAATAATAAATAGGTAGCATTAGTATAGCAGTTTTGAAAATAGCATCATCAGTTCATCAATTCATAGACCAAGATTTGCAAAATTGGGTGCCTGAATTTCTGGTGCTTAATGTAAAACAAATTTAAAGGGCCTGATTTTTAAGTGATGGAGCTGAGCAGTTTCTAAAAAGCAGATCTAGTCAAGGTTATCTCAGCTTGAATATCCAAAAATACAGGCACCAAAAATCACTAATCTTTTTTTGTACATTGTAACTGTGGTTTTTAAGACTTTTAGTTTGTCTTCTTTATCCCTCCCATTACAAAAGTGCAACCAAAAAGTTTAGTTATAAGGTTGATAGGAAATTATATATAGCATAGAAATTAATTATAATGGCATCTTAGCATCATCCAACTTGTGCCCAGCATGAGGCAGGTGTCTTGTACATAAAACAGCATGTGCTCATGTAATTAAAGATTATATCAGAATGCATATGCACAAGGGAACTGAATTAAGGTTAATTAATTCTGGCATTTCCTAATTTTAAGTGATTGCCTTTGGAACCTTCATATTCTTTTTAATGTAAGTTTTTTTCTGTCACTTTCTAAAAAGCAAACTGAACCCCCCCCCCAAAATCTTGCATCTCATAGAACCATATTGATACCCACAATGGTCATCAGAAGGGTGAGACCTTTAGATCCAACACACAGTCCTCTACTGCTTGAGCTAGTGGAGTAACTAGCAGTGTTAGTAGGCTGTTCTCCTCTCTGCTGCACCAACCACTACAGGCAGATGAGAGACATATTTTGTCAGTGCATTTCTCAGCTGTTTTCTAGATAGCAGAAGAATATTGGTACACAGGAATCTAGACTCCAGTTGCTGGTTCTGGAGGGGAGTATGCTCCAGTGGTTACAGACCTTTTTGCTTCTTCCCCCCCCCCCACACACACTTTTGCCTCTGTACCCTAGCATGTATCCTCAGCCTGTCCTCTCTCCTTCTGTCCTATCCAGTTGCTCCTCTTTCCCTCTACTCCCCATACAACCTGCTCCTAACCCTGCCCCTCCAACTCTGCCCTCACTCCTCTGCATTCATGTCAAAATGCTTCTCCCTTCTTTTCCATGCTGCCTGGGGGATATCATGGGGGGTGGAGATGGGGGAGCACCAAGAACACAGGAGAGGCAATCTCCTGCTCTCAGTTCCTGTGCTTCGTACTAAAATGGCTCCCACAATTTCAGGGAAAGCCTTGCTCCAGCCCTGGAGCTGTACCACATTCAGAAATGAATAGCCCCAGTCTTTTCAGTCTCTGTTCAGTGGAAATCTCTCCATGCCATCTTTTTTGCCAGCTAGGTTTCTTTTTAAAAAAAAAAAGATTTAAAAAAAATGGACAGCTAAACCTGATGCCATTTTTAAAAAGCTCTACCTAAAATCTGCATAACAGAATAAATAGGGCAAGTATTTGTCAAAACAAAAGTAATACGGGAGAGAAAGTGGTGGGAAGGGCCTGGGGTGAGTATGAATAGGAAGACACTGGCAACCAGTGATGCTCACCCTGCCTCAGCCAGGCTACCAGTTAGGCATATGGATCGGATTCAGACCAGTGCTCAGAGGCACAGGGTTCCTTATCATTCTACCAGTTCCCTTGAACCCTCCAATTCCTTCTCCCATTTTCTAGTTTTAAAATATTGTAAAGTGTTTGGGGCCATGCTCATACACAGTGGAGATGAGTACAACTTCCTTGATTTCAGTAGAGTTGCACCTACTTATGCCAAAGCTGCAGTAGACTCCATGAATGTCCATGTTTTGCCAAGAACCCAGTGTTGATTAGTGCTAATTTCATGTATAAAAAGTTAGGTGGGAGAAGTATGCTTTGTGATTTCCCTATGCAACAAACTAGCTAGCTGAGCTCACATGCAGTTTATGTTAACAGGACCCTGAAATGAAGTCAGTAATGCTACTCATCCATGTTTAGAAGCAATAATTCAGTGCCACCTTTCCAACAGCATGTTACATGCATTTATTATTTGTTGCCTGATCCTTTTTGAGGGCCTAATTACAGGTGCTGAAATAAATGTATTAAAACAATTATTACAATGGCATCATTTGTTAGAAAAAACTTGAAGATATACCAGGCATGCATTTCAGTTTCAATTCGGGGGGGGGGTTTGCCTGAGCAATGAGTGCAGGACTTTCCTGGGCTTTTACAGCTACTGTACAGATATCACGTGCCTCCCTGAATATGTACAACACCGCCAGCAATTCCAGTTGTGAAATGGGAAATATGATTTATTGCTAGCAGAAAACAACCAGTTTGGAACAGTGTCTTTGACTTAGAAAAAGCTGATCAGAATTGCTTATTAGGCAGCATTTCCCCCTTGGAATTCACTATACTCCTTTTTCACCTGCTTTATTTCCCTTTCTCGGGCTTATTGGATAAAAGTTATTAGGGAATGATCCAAAGCCCATTGAAGTCGATAGCAAGACACCTATTGACTTCACTGGGCTTTGGCCATGAAGGATTTTATGTGACTATTATTGTCACAAAAAGACTCATGCTTTATTTACTCTGCATTAACTGTCTTAATAGACCATGTTGGTTTGAAATCACTCCATGATAGCTGCTTGTGTCATGTTTAGAAATACCTGAAATTCTGAGGATCATTTTGACACCCGATCCTGCTCCCAATGAAATCAGTGGTAAAACTTCTATTGGCTGAATTGGAAGCAGGAGCAGCCTCCTTGTTAACAACTGTGGTTTACAAATGAGATGCCTGCAAAAACCCTAAATATTTGAACCCTGTTTTGGAAACAGAGAATTGTACTTTAGGTAACAAGTCAATTTAGGTTCTCATTACAATCTTAAGGGTATGTCCTAACTGCAAGCAAAGGTGTGATTGCAGCTCGGATAGACAGAGCTGCACTAGCCTGGCTAAAAAATTGCAGTTTAGATGCAACATTGTGAGCTGTACAAGTCTGCCTGGAACCCTGGGTACCAACATGGGTTGCTACAGCCCACGCATCTACCCTGCTGTCTTTAGCCATGTTAGCTCAGGCATGTAAAGCTGCTGTGGGCACGTCAGTTTGAGCCATTTGTAATGTTGCAGCCAGGCTGGCCCCAGAATATGAGAGAGACAAGGTGGGTGAGGTCATATATTTAACTGGGCCAGCTTTTGAAGTGAGACCTCAGATTGGAGTGTACATCGGGTTCTGATCCTGCAAACATTTAGGCAAATGAGTAACAGTTGTGCACAAGAGTAGTCTTATTGAGCTCAGTGGAAACACTCCGAACATGAATTTATTCACTTGTGTCTGTACGATCAGACACAGTTTTATCCTTCAGATGTCTTTAATTTTTTAGACAAATGCTAAAAAGAGGAAAATTGATAGGAAGGAAACTCTTAACATGCTGAAGGCAAGATTCATAGTGTAACAGATAAACATATAAACAGGAAGAATGAAGGGGTAAAAGAAGTGGAAAGAAGAAAGGCAAAGAAGCCAAGGAGACCATAGTCAGACAATTTTTTTATTATTATTTTGTAAAAATTGTGTTCAAGTTATATATCAGATAAGCTAGGCACTGTATAATCAAAACACTTTACAATTAAACAAAATTACATTTAACTTAGAAAATGATGAATAAAAGCATCCAAGTTTTAGAATGATCTGTAGCAGATGGCAAATATATATAACTTGATTGATAAGCCACAGAAAAAGTAAGACTTAATATTTAAACAAAATATAAAATTGTCTAATCAAACATTTTTTTAAAATGATTGAAACATTTTTATTCCTTTCAACATGATAGAGTAACCAGTGCCATTTCCTAACATGCAGCTGCAGCTTGCACAATAGTTAAAAGCACACATTTATTTCAAATTTCCTGCTAGTTCGAGATTTTCTAACTAGATGCTGTGGTGCTGATTCTGATCTTGTTTACTCAGACATAAATCAGGAAAAAAAACAATATTTCTTTAAAATTCATGGCTGCATGTATGTACTTTTGTAAAATAAAAATACTTACTTTCTTTATTTTTCTGCTATGCAAGATGTCAGTCCAGTGAAGAGTTTTTAAAACAGAACAGAAGGCGTGGGCACCAGAGGCTGATAGCACAGATAGTAACTGAAGTACACTGATCAACTTCCCCAAATTGGCCACTACAGTGACAACAGAAGCTGGCTTGTGGTTTGCTATAGGCCAAGTGGGAAGAACAGAAGCCACCCCTATTTTGATAGTATAATTTATTGACTCATTTGGCACAAGAATATGCTGTTAAATTGAAATGACAAAACATGGCCAATTTAAGCATGGTTGAACAATAACTTTGTAAGCCAGGGAAAGTCCGTATCAGAGAACAGAAAGCTGCAAACTATTCGGAAGATAAAACAAATCAGAGGAAAAATTCACAAAAGCTGAGATTTACTTAGGCAGCACAACATGAGAATTATTCGTTGTTGTTTCTTTTGTCCTTTAAACAATGATAATTATGGGAAGAAAGAAATCGCATGAGCACAATGGGATCCAGTTTACCATGTTTATAATGATACACAACATGCAAGTCCTAATTAACCTATACAGATTGCTGCTTTGGCTGGTTTGTAAAATGTCAAATACAGTGAGGCTACTAGATGGCTCCCAAACTATTTAAAGGGATATTATCCTCTTCGGAGGCAGCTTTGAAAATTTACAGTGAAATACATGCTCAGCTGAAAAGCGTAGCTTTCAAATAGCAAGGTGGTATGTGAGTGCTAAGTAAGATTGCTTTGCAAGGTAGTTGTAACATGCATAGAACAGTGTACATATATTCATATGTTACTGTCTTCATGGCTGGAAGAGGTATGATTTGTGTTCCCACCAACTTCACATGATTGAGGACCCCAGCAGGTCCTTCTCTTCCCTCTCCCTTACTGCCCCCAATCCCCACCCCAATCTACAAGGGAAGGAAGAGAGCCCAGAGACTTCAAAGTGACTAGGTTTTTTGGCTGAGCACCTGTGAGCTCAGGATCATGTAATAAGCAAGGGACTACCTGGTTTCAGTCTCAGCTCCTAGTCAGAGGCACACACAATATGTTATCTTGGGGGTTGGACTGGATTTTGGAGAGGTGAAGATATGTTTTTCACTATCATGTCATCTCCTTCTCCACCCTGAAGTCTGGACCTATCATGGTGAAAGACCAGTTTTAATTATTAGTTGGGATGCCGATTCTGAGACATTATACTGCTCTGATGCACTGTTAGAGGCATAGTGAAATTTTAAGGCAACTTGCTATGAACAAACATTGACAGACTGACATACACAGATCCGCATGCCCCCCTCCCACTCTGTCACATCATCTTGCCAGGTCTCCAGGGTTCACAGATGACTTGTGACTGATTAAGGGTTTTGGAAACAGTCTTGAGACCTAATGCTCCAAACCAGACCAACAGCAGCCCACAGAACTTTTACATTCCCATGCTGTGGTTGTGAGAGAAACAATACCTCCATTTATGGCCACTGACACAGCTTCAGCAAAAGTGTGACAAGATGAGTTCTTCAGAATATTGAAGAGTTTCTTAAGCTTCCTTCCTGCACCTGTTGAGGCAGCTTAAGCACCTTCTCTTCAGCTCAGTGCTTCGACTTGCCTCCTTAAATACAGCTTCACCTTGTGCTGGATCCACTTTATTGTACAAAATATACCACTGCAAGTCGATCACACTCTCATTGAACTTAATGGGAGTTTTGCTAGTCAACAGGAGCATGACTGGGCCCTGTATTAACAAAAGAAGGAGATAATATGATAAATACAAAGTAGAGATCAGATCTTGCAGACATTTTTGTGCATTGGTACCCATTGCCCTAACCCTCAGATGCATCCAAGCTACACTTTGGGCAGGACCAGAAGGAGCGAGAGGGCAAAGGCTCTGGGTGAGATGACATAGAAATGGCTCTTTCAGTACTATGCCACTTGGGGATTCCCATAGGCCAAGGTGGGCCAAATACCCAGCTTTACTGGGGCTGGCACTTTGTCCCACTGACTAGTATGGGAGTCTCACATGTGGAGTAGCTGCAGGATAAAGCTAGAGGTGAATTTCAGTAACTAGTTATGAAATGAATACAATACAACGGCCTATCAGAGGAACAAATCTGGTCAAATCCTCACAATAATTACATGCATCCATATGACAGGATGCGACTCATCATTGTGGCTCCTTCTGCTGACTGTCCTGGGGATTAGCTCTTTTCACCAGAGCACCTTCTTCTGGTAATGTCTTGCCACTGCCACTTCTTCTGCTCCTGGACCCAAATCACTCCCAGGACCACGGCATCCTCTTCATGACACATCCCTCTGGCTGAACCACACTTTGTGCTTCCCTCCTTCAGGGGGAACAGCAGTCCTCTGTCCAGCCACTTCCTCAGTAGTGAGTGGGGGCAGGAGGTACCCAGGCCCGCTCACTACTCTGGGTCCCAGCCCAGAGACCCTGTAGAGGGCAGCCATGTGCTGCATCCCCTCCAACTCTTCTCTGGGCCACTTCCATGCAGCCCCAGCACCTTCTCCGCCCTTGTCTCGGGGCCTTAGCATGCCAGTCTTAGCAGGCAGCCAGGAGCTCACTCTTGCTCCCCTGACCCTGCCCAGCACTGTTCTGTCCAAGATGCTAGCATTCTTCCTCCTGCAGAACAGCTTCTTCTCCCGCCTTGAGCTCCAGGGAGCAACCGAAGCTGCTCTGCTCTGCAGGCCTAATTAAATGGGCTTGCCCGGCCCTGACTGGCTGCTCCTTGCAGCCCCTCCCTTATTGACTGCCATCAGTGCAGCCTCCTTAGGGTGCTGTTAACACCTAATGGGCCAGTGTGGGGCAGACGCCCCATCACAATCCAGTACCGAAAGAGAGGAATCATTTGAACTGATTATCAACATTACCTTAGTAATAATAGTAATACCATGAATAGACACAAGGCCCAGTATTGAACCTATTAAAATCTATGGCAAAACTCCCATTAGCAAGACCAAGCTCCTAGTGCCTTGGATCAGGGGATCGCAAGGCACTTTACAAACATGAATTTAGAAGTGAGTCTCAGTGTATCCTTTACACAGATATTAGTTTCCCAGGATCACACAGTATTAAAGAATAAACTTCCTATAGATGAACAGTAAATATTATTAAAAGCAGAAAATTATGTGAGCACTGAGGTTATGCATTTCACTGAATAACTTCATATTATGCGTTTTTAGCTACAGTGCTTTAAATATGCAAGGCAGAATCTTTGGGACATAAAGCTCTGTCAGAGTTACATTAGATGAAAGGCACTTCCCATAAAACAGTCCCATTCAATCAGCAAGGAAAATGATGGGCTAACCCAGGGGTTGGCAACCTATGGCACGCGTGCCAAAGCCAGCACATGAGCTGATTTTTAATGGCACACTGCTGCCTGCTGGGTCCCAGCCGCCGGCCCCGCTCAGCCTGCTGCCGAACCCAGGCCAGGACCCCGGCAGGCAGCAGCGTGCCATTAAAAATCCTGCCCGCCCTGGCCTGCTCTTCTCCGCCCCCCAACCCCCCGTAGGTGCAGGGTGAAGAAGCTTGGTCCTGCCGTCTACTGCTGCAGGGTAGGCAAGGTTCACCCCGTCCCCTGCCATGCTGGGTTCCTGCCCTTCCTCCTCTCCCTCCCGACCGCCGATCAGTTGATGGCCCTTGGGAGGGAGGGGGAGAAGCGGAACCACAGCCCGCTCGCTGCTTGGGGGAGGAGGCAGAGAAGAGGTGGGGATGGGGCCTTGGGGAAGGGTGGGGGGAATCAGGGCATATCCCCTCCAGCCCCCAGCCATGAGCCACTCTGGGCAGGGGGCTGGGAGCACCCCCATGACCCTAGCCCACACCCACCCCAGCCCCCTGCCCTGGCCCCCCCATGCCCCCAGCCCTCTGTCCTGACCCCTGCACCCCCCTCACACACACCCAGCCCTCTGCCCTGACCCTGCACCTGCACCTCCCCATGACCTCAGCCCTCTGCCCTGACTCCTGCACCTCGTCACACCCCCAGCCCCCTTCCCTGACCCCTGCACCCCCCACAACCCCAGACTTTACTCCAGCACCTCCCACACATACCCCCAGCCCTCTGCCTGACCCCTGCACCTCCCCACGATCCCAGCCCTCTGCCCTGACTTCTGCACCCTCCTCACATCCCCCAGCCCCCCATGCCCTGATTCCTGTACCCTCCTCACACACCCCAGCCCCCTGTACCCCCGACCCAGACTTTACCCCAGCACCCCCACACATACCCCCAGCTCTCTGCCCTGACTCCTGCACCCTCCTCACACACCCCCAGCCTCCCCATGCCCTGACTCCTGCACCCCCTCATACACCTCCAGCCCTCTGCCCTGACCCCGCACCCCCCCATAATCCCAGCCTTGATTCCAGCACCCCCACACCCCATGCCCTGACTCCTGCAACCCCCTCACACACCCCCAGCTCTCTGCCCTGATGCTGGCACCCCTCACACCCCCAGCCCTCTGCCCTGACTCTTGCACCCCCCACACATCCCAACCTCCTGCCCTGACCCCTGCACCTCCCCGAGACCCCAAACTTTACTCCAGCACCCCGCACACCCTATGCCTTGACTCCTGCACCCTCCTCACACACCCCTAGCACCCTGCCCTGACTCCTGCACTCCCCACACATACCCAGCCCCCCCATACCTCATGCCCTGAGTCTTGCATCCCCCACATTTTCTCATTCCCCCCCACATTTTTGATGGAATGGGAGCTGCCCAGGTAAGCAGTCCAGTCCCAAACTTCCTGCCCCAACCCTGAGCCCCCTCCCTCATTCTAGCTCTTAGCCAGGCCCTACACCCCAACCCCCAGCCTACTCCTTCACCCCTTCACCTTTGCTCAGTGCACTCCCACCCTCAGCTCAGTGCAGAGAGAGAGGAAGAGAATGGGCTAGAACCAGGGAGAAGGTAGGTACCCACTCTGTGTGGGCAGGGCCAGGATCCCAGACTGGCAGCAGGCTGAGCGGGGCTGGCAGCCGGAACCTTGGCTGGCAGGAGCCGGCGGATGGGAACCCCAGACTGGCAGCGGGCTGAGCCACTCAGCCCACTGCCTGTCTGGGGTCCCGGCCGCTGGCCCCGCTCAGCCTGCTGCTGGTCTAGGGTTCTGGCTGCCAGCCCCTTGCCAGCCAGGGTCCCGGCCGCAGGCTCTCTCAGCCCACTGCCAGCCTAGGTGAACGGAACCCCAGGCTGGCAGCGGGCTGAGCGGGCCGGCGGCGTAAGATCAGCATTTTAATTTAATTTTAAATGAAGTTTCTTAAACATTTTGAAAACCTTGTTTACTTTAGATACGACAATAGTTTAGTTATATAATATATAGACTTTTATAGAGAGAGAAACCTTCTAAAAAAACATTAAAATGTATTACTGGCACGCGAAACCAAGTTAAAGTGAATAAATGAAGACTCGGCCCACCACTTTGGAAAAGTTGCCGACCCCTGGGTTAACCCCTTTCTATATACTGTCCACCCCATCATCTCGCATGCTGCTATCAGTTAGCACTGCACTTTTTAGTCTTTGCCAGAAAAGGCCTTCAGCGTGTGGATTCTTAGGCCAGTCAAGAACAGAGCTCTTGCACATCCTCCTCCTCAGCCTCAGGTACTGGGAATGCTGTAGCACCGGCTCCAGTAGAATAAACACAATCACATCCGTATTCTCATCCATTAGCCTCTGCAGAGCAATATAAAAAGCGGTTTTGAAGTTCCCATTTTTCACATATCTTTCGGTTAGAACAAAGATTGTCTTTCTGCTGTGATGGATGCTCTGTGCAAGGTTGTCAATGACAGCCTTTCCCGGCTCCCAGTCCCTTTCCTCCAGACAAAGCAGAACTTGCTTGTCTCCGTTTTCCTCGAGACGAAATCGTAGCTCATTTATTACCCAGTCAGTCACTTTCGCATCCTGAGTATCATAGGCTATGTAAGCATCATAGAGAGCTTTGTCTGTGGCTGTAGATTTGTATCCTTTTAATTTTGCTGCACAAATATAGTAAGTATACCAGACATCCCAGTAAAAAAAATGTTTTGTAACAGCTATCAACAAAATGTTAATAACAACAAAGAATGAAATATAAAATAATGTTGCAGCAACTTCCTCCGAAGTACAAGCATGCAGACCAATAGAGACAATGCTCTTTTTTCTGTGCTTATCAGGGATTGCACAGTTGACTTTTGTTGCTAGCTCTGGTATATAAATATTACTTGACTGTATCCATTTTATGAAGTCACTATTTTGGCAAGTGCAGTCAAAAGGGTTGCCTTTTAACTTTAAATATTTTACATCTTGTATTTGAACCAGTGTTGACTGGTTCATATATTTTAGCTTGTTGTGACTCAAATCAAAGAACAGAAGGCTGCCATTTGTATTTGAAAAGTCCACAGCAATCTCTGAAATCCTGTTACCCCGCAACAGCAGAGATTGCAGGGACTGTTTGAATGAAATATGAACAGTTCTGAAATTATTTTGACTCAGGTCAAGCAGCTTCAAATATTTCAGTCTAGTGAGGTTTGCAAAGATAAACACTTGCAGTCTGTTATTGTTTAGGAATAGCTGTGTTAGGTTTGGTAGCAGGCTCAGGAATGCCTCACTAGGGATTTTAAAAGTCTATTGTGGGATATATCAAGGTATGTTAGGCTACTGAGATTCTTAAAAAAATGTATGTATCTTTCATGTTTGTCATCCCATAAAATATCAAGGCAGTTTCCTTTAAACACTAATTCTTGAAGGGAATTGCTGCTTAACTGTCTGTCCGTCAGTGTGGAAATAGCATTCCAACTTAAGTTTAAAACTTTTAGCTGAGGAAGTCTTTCAATAAATGCCAGTCTAAGTGTGACTCCTGCCAGGCGAAAATAATGTTTGTTATGGGTCAGGTCTAACACTTTGAGAAGTTTCATTTCATTAAATGCAAAACCAAATCCAATTTATTATTTGATAGATCTAAATATTTGAGTTTGGTTAGATTGAATTCAGTGCCATTGAAAGCTTGGTTAATACCATTTGAAGACAAATTCAAGCAGGCTATATTATTAAAACTTTTAAATTGATTTGGGTTAATGAAGATGAGGCTGTTTGAACTCAGATCCAATGCTTTGCCA